>NC_134090.1:9147117-10577117 GCF_000715075.1 Nicotiana tabacum
CCTTCAAATTTCTATCTTTAGCCAAATGACTCCAAAATGATCTACAGACCCCGAATTCACTTCCGATCGCGCTCCCAATACCAAAATCTCCATACAGAACTATCCCTAGACTCAGAATCCTAAACGGACATTGATAACACTGAAAGACACTTTAACCCAAACTTATGAAATCCTCCAAAAAATGCTAACTTCCATAATAGGTGCCCAAATGTTCCCGGGTCTTCCAAAACCCGATCCGGATATATGCCTAAGTCCGAAATTATCATACGAACCTGCTGGAACCTTCGAATCCCAATTCCGAGGTCGTTTACTCAAAAATCCAATCTTAGTCAATTCTTTCAACTTAAAGCTTCCGAAATGAGAATTCTCTCTCCAAATCAACTCCGAACTTCCCGGGATTCAATTCCGACCATGCGTACAAGTCATAACACCTGATGTGAAGTTGTTCATGGCCTCAAACCGCTGAACGATGTGCTAGAGCTCAAAAAAACCGGTCGGGTTTTTACATTCTCTCCTTCTTAAATATACGTTCGCCCTCGAACGTGCTAAAAATTGCGTTGGAGTTATTTGAAATCACTGATTAACACCTCGTGCACCTATCCATGCTTCTACAACCCAGTTGAGCACATTAGCTCGATCAATTCTGAAGATATTCCCTTTTATTCAAGCAAATAAGCTTAGAGCCCAATTCCAACATCCGAAATTCTCCGCCAGGCCTGCTTCCAATATATGAACACCGTATCAATCACTACACGAGGTACCAAAATATGACTGGATACCTTTGGTGAATTCTCACCACGCACTGCATCATTCACAGGACCATAATAATATTCCCTGATCATAATAACCAACACTCCCCGAATCTGATGCTCACAACGCACCTCATTATATATATAAGTCTTGTTCCAACTCTCGCAATACCGCCACGACAGAAGAGATGTGTAGAAATTTATAACCAACTACCAAAGTCAACAAATCATTGAGTCCATACTTCTGACAAGAACCATTACCTCATTCTGAACCAAATAATAATCTTTGCTCTTTAATATACTTCATATAATTCGACTGCACTGATCCTAGATCCAAAAATCTCGTCTCACCTAGTATGAACTGCCCAGGCAATAAGCCACCCCGATCATGATCAAAAGTCTTTTATGATGCCATAACGTGCCAATATGCTGCAAGCTCGAACGTGATACATAACTAATATGAACTTTCCTCAGAAAATGGGAAACAAAACACACAAAAACAGGTATAGGGAATTGTACTCTACATCACACTGTTGCGGCGTGCAACCCGATCCAAACAACATACCCATGGTGGCATACCACCCGATCCACACATAAAATTCACATAAGGAGATACACACCGAGCTAAATTGCTCATTACAACAAAATACCGAATATTGATCACAAGCACGCTAAGTGCATAATACCATCCCTGGGGAGACATATAGTGCCATAAGCTAACAAACTCAAGCACAACTGAGGTGCGATATATGTTCTGAAACTAAGGAGACATCCTGCTCACATAACACCATCGCTACGCGGAACCTCAACATAATAAGAAAATTATTGAGTCGTTCACAACTCACACGACACAATATAGCATTACATGAAATAGCTGACGGCGAAATAACATCCAACGTCCGAATACTCCTCCATAAGGAGTGCTATACTGAAATGAACACATCCGGCCTGATATAGAGCCCATATTCATACTTAAATCCATTCACAAACCTCAAGCCGATTCTGATTGTACCGAACTAGGTCCATAATCTTTCCTGGGTCCATAATAACCCCCTTTTTCCCATATAATAAAAGAACAACCATCATAACCGAAGTAATCCTCCACAGTCCACAACACAATAAATCGAGTGCCCTCTAGGCATCATGTCACGCCCCAACTTCGGGAGGCGCTACCGGCGCTCAATCGAGTTGACCCAACTGAGCAAGCCTTATCAACCTCTATCTACCCAACTCGATAGGAATAAGGAAGACATGCTTACCTTTATTTAACTAGGAAAGATAGTACATTCAACATCTTAGTTCATTTATATCACAACATTTAGAACGTGGTTAAACTTCCAAGGTTCCATACAAGTTATAGTGTAGAAGAAAGCAAGAGTACAAGGTTTCAACACGGTCTATTGACCTATCCAATACACATACATAACCCACACAAATGTCTACGGAGCCTATAAGGATACAAAAGACGTGATAACAATGCCGGCAACAAGGCCCCGGCTATACCTCAAAAGTAAAAGTCCAAAATAAGAAGATGTACAATATAACCCCTTGAAGGAGAAAGGGGCTCACCAAGACTTTGAGAAGAAGGTACTCCTCTATGCGCGTTCGGCACTATCCGCAATGGAGCCACTTACATTCATAAAAAAAATGTAGCGCCCCCAGCAAAAGGGACATTAGTGCCATCGAATAGCACTAATATGTATAACTAAACACAATTTTACTAGAAAGAACTATCAAGCAAGTACAAGTAAATCACATGGGTAAATCAAATATGCAATTCATTCAATCCTTATATAATTTCCAATACTTAGTTAGGGGCATTTCTTTCATATCTTCATCACTGTCCTCAATACCACCGCTATCTTGAGCGGAGTCCGATCACGCCCCGACCGGCTAGGTTGCCTCATTGGAGGCATATATCTCAATCACTATTTCATTTCCCTTATACGGAATTCAATATAAGCACATTACCACCATGTGTGCGGCATGGTGTCCGATCACGACCCGATCGGCTAGGCCATCTAGGCGTTGTTCCCTTCTCAATAGTCATCACACCTGAGTCTTTATTTCATATATATATCATATCGTTTTCCATTTTCAGTATTCATCTTGTAGGTTGTGATCATAGGCATATGCAAAAGTAATTCAAGTTGCAGTACAGGTAAGTGGGCACATAGCTAGCATGTATAATTCTCAGTTTCTATCTTGGCTTATAGCCTAAGCATTTCAACACATAATTGTATTCTTCATACTTTTCTAATTATCAGGAATGGTACATTACTCACATTGAGGCACATCCTTCACGTATATGTGTAGTTAATTGCAAATCAAATAATGCGCAATAACAATCAATACATTAACCAATTCAAATTTTACCACACTTTCGTAAACGCCAACGGAGCTCAATTTCTAATAAAAAGAGGGGTTTTAGCCATACATACCTCGTTTAAGCTTTCCTTAAATTACTACGATGTTCCGAAAATTTTAGCAATCCTAATCTACTTGAGACATAACAAAATTGAACTCAATTTAGGAAAGTATTCATGGTTTCAGCTCATTTGAGCATTTTATCAAATACTAGTTGAGCATCTTGATTTCAAATCTCATTTACAAGGTTTCCTTCATTTCCCAACCCAATCTTTACGTATTTATGTTCAACAATCTTCCCACAAACATAATTCGTACATTCATGTATACATAATACTATTACACCTAAGAATCATACCCCAATATCCCATCTCACAATCTCTACAACACCAACACAACCTAGGTTAGGCACCTATGGCTTCCAATCACCATCCCATGAGTTCTAATGTATATATCATACATAAATAATCACCATAGAGTAGTTAGAGATGATAGACATATCTCTTGTAGTAAGAATTTTGAGAATCCCCACTTGTAGAGTTCTTGATCAATTTAGGGATTTGAATGGGAATCTATGGATTTTCAAGATTAATCCTTGTTAATATAAGTGTTTAGGAGTAGTAATCAACTTAAATTACTCCAAAAACATTACCTTGGATCATAGGAGGGAAGTATGGGATGGATTCCCCTTGATAAAACAAGCCCTGGCTCAAAACAATGACTTAGGGACGCTCCATACCCGGTCTTGGGGTATTTATAGGGCTGTTGGGCGCGCGGGCGCGGTTTGCCGCGCTCAGAGCAGAAACACCCAGTTTTCCCGTGGTTTGCCGCGGTCGCGCATCTGACACAGGTCCGGTAAAATGGTCATAACATTCTGTATACATCTCCAAATGACGAATGGTTTAATGCTTTGGAAACTACACTCAAATAGATTTAATTTGATAGGCTTTGCATCACTCAACATGTTATATAACTAGAGATATGATTGTCCAAAATGAGGTCTTGTGCGCATTCACTTACAACTTTAGCCTATTATGAAATCTTTTCCAACTTGGCTTAGACTTAGGCCTCTCCTTAGACCCCAAATCACTTATAATATGACTTATACACTTATTAACTTATCTAATTGATATCCATTATATCATGAACCCTCACTTGCACTCAAGATAAAATAATTAGCCTATCTTGGCACCCTGAAATCTTAGATTACTTAGCAAAATTTTCTGGGGCTTTACATTCTCCCCTGCTTAGGATCATTCATCCTCGAATGAGGATCAAGGTTCATTCACTATCCATCCTTATGTAACTTCAGCTTGTTCACATCATGAAATATATCAATAGCCCCGAATTTGGCTAACTCCTTAAATTTTCAAAATTTTCGCCAGAGTTTCCTTTGTAACTAGACCTATCCACCTGTCAGAGGGCCCCAGATACATATCCTAACAGCATATACATGTTTCATAGACATAACATAACTTGTACAACACCAACCATGGCCGCATAGGCAACACATATAATCAAAATGGAATAGTTTAACATGGATCAAATCAAAAGATAAGAGTTCATAGGAACCAAATGCATAAAAGCTATTACATGACTATTCAAACAAATGTGGGTACTTCTTTCTCATTTCTTCCTCGGCTTCCCAAGTGGCTTCCTCAACCTGCTGGTTCCGCCATAACACTTTTACGGAGGCAATTTCCTTATTTCTCAATTTTCGGACTTGCCTATCAAGACTGACAACTGGAATTTCTTCATAAGATAGTTCTTCATTAACCTCAATAGTTTCAACTGGCACAATAGTGGACGGATCTCCCACTACCTTCTTCAACATAGACACATGGAAGACCGGATGTACCAACAACATCTCGGGAGGTAGCTCGAGCTTGTATGCCACCTGACCAATCCTCTGAATGATTTTGTACGGTCTGACATACCTCGAACTTAATTTCCTTTTCTTCCCAAATCGCATAATGCCCTTCATAGGGGAAACTTTCAAAAATACCCTATCATCTTCTTTGAACTCTAAATCTCTGCGACGAATGTCCGAATAAGACTTTTGGCGACTTTGAGTAGTTTTCAACCTCTCCTTAATAATCTTGACTTTCTCAATGGCCTGATGCACGAGGTCCGACCCTATCAATTCTGTTTCTTCAACCTCGAACCTCGAATGGTGCCATCTGGATACTAGCATGGAAGTTGTTGTTGTAAGCAAATTCTATGAGTGGCAAATGGCCATCCCAACTACCCTTGAAATCAATAATACAGGCACGCAACATATCTACAAGCGTCTGAATAGTCCGTTATGCTTGCCCATCGGTTTGTGGATGAAAACCTGTGCTAAGGTTTACCTGCGTACCCAAACCTTGCTGAAATTTCTTCCAAAAGTTGGCAGTGAACTGAGCCCCTCGATCTGAAATGATTGAGACTATAGTGCCATGCAACCTGACTATTTCTTTGATATACAACTGAGCATATTGTTTCGCTGTGTCGGTAGATTTAACTGGAAAGAAGTGCGCTGATTTTGTGAGTCGGTCAACGATCACCCAAATTGAGTCGAACCTGCGTGGAGTGCATGGTAGCCCTACTACAAAATCCATATTGATCATCTCCTATTTCCACATTGGAATTTCTATGCTTTGAGTCAATCTATCTGGCCTTTGATGTTCGACCTTCACTTGTTGACAATTTGGACATTTTGCTACAAAATCCGCCACATCCCTCTTCATTTTGTTCCACCAATAAATTTCCTTGAGATCATGATACATTTTTGTAGAACCGGGGTGCACGGAATACCTGGATGTGTGAGCTTCTGCCATGATCCTTTCCTGAAGACCGTCGATATCAAGAACACATAGGCGGTCTTGGTACCGTAGAGTACCATCATTCATGCCAAAGGAAAAAGCTGTGGTATTGTGTTTGTGAATCCCCTCTTTCAATTGTGCTAACAAGGGATCTTGGAATTGTTTTTCCTTCACCTCCACTACAAGCGATGATTCGGCCCTATTCTGTATAATTACCCCTCCTTCACTAGAGTCCGCAAAGCGAACTCCCGAACTGGCCAACTAGTAAACCTCCCTGGCTAACGGCCTCTGATATGCCCCCAAATGAACCAAACTCCCCATAGATTTTCGACTAAGTGCATCTGCCACGACATTAGCCTTTCCCGGGTGATAGAGAATGTCGATGTCATAGTCCCTGAGTAACTCTAACCATCTTCTTTGCCTCAGATTCAACTCTTTCTGCTTGAAAATATATTGAAGGCTCTTATGATCCGTAAATACATCCACATGGACCCCATACAAATGTCGCCAAATCTTTAGCGCAAACACTACTGCTGCCAGCTCTAGGTCATGGGTTGGATAGTTCTTCTCATGATTCTTGAGTTGCCTAGAAGCGTAGGCTATAACCTTGCTGTGTTACATCAACACACACCTGAGCCCGATCCTTGAAGCATCGTAATATACCACAAATCCCTCTGTACCCTCTGGCAGGGCCAATACCGGTGTTGTTGTCAACCTTGATTTCAATTCTTTGAAAGTCTTTTCACAAGCATCGGACCATTGGAATTTAACTACTTTATGCGTCAATTTAGTCAATGGAGAGGCAAGGGTAGAAAACCACTCCACAAACCTCTTGTAGTATCCAGCTAAACCCAAGAAACTACGGATCTCGATTGGAGTGGTAGGTCTAGGCCAATTCTTCACTGCTGCAACCTTCTGAGGAACAACCATAATTCCTTCCCTGGAAACAACATGACCCAAGAACATGACAGATTCAAGCCAAAATTCACATTTTGAAAATTTCGCATACAGTTGATGTTGCTGAAGAGTCTGCAAAACTGCCTTGAGATGGTCAACATGGTCCTCCTGACTTTGGGAATATACCAGAATATCGTCAAAGAACACTATCACAAAGGAGTCTAGAAAGGGCTTGAAGACTCAATTCATAAGGTCCATGAAAGCTGTAGGGGCATTTGTTAGCTCAAAAGACGTCACCATAAATTCGAAATGCCCATACCGAGTTCTGAAGGCTATTTTTGTAATATCCTGCTCCCTTATCTTCAATTGGTGATACCCGAACCGCAAGTCAATCGTTGAGAAACACGTAGCACCCTGCAATTGATCAAACAAGTCATCAATTCTTGGCAGAGGATATTTGTTTTTGATTGTGACTTTGTTGAGTTGCCGGTAGTCAATACACATCCGCAACGATCTGTCTTTCTTTCTCACAAACAAGACCGGTGTGCCCTATGGCGACACACTCGACCAGATGAAACCCTTCTCTAACAAATCCTTCAATTGCTCATTTAGTTCTTTCAATTCTGCCGGTGCCATTCTATAAGGTGGAATTAATATAGGTTGCGTGTCTGGCATCACATCGGTACCAAAGTCAATCTCCCTATCTGGGGGAATCCCAGGGAGCTCATCTGGAAAGACGTCTGGGAATTCATTCACAACCAGTACAGATGATAGATACACCCCTTCTTGATCATCTTTGCGGCCTTAAGGTAGGAAATAAATCGACCTCTAGGCACTATATTATCACCCTTCCATTCAATAACGGGCTCATAAGGGAATTCAAGCCTAATAGTTCTCGTCCGACAGTAAAGTTTAGCAAAGCATGAATAAAGCCAATCCATCCCCATTATTACATCAAAGTCGACCATCCCTAACTCAACAAGATCGGTCGTGGTATACCTACCCCGCACCGTGACAATACACCCTCTATAGACTCGAGCAGCCAAAATTGTTCAGATACCACAGTGGAAGTGGGACGAGATAGCCATGGACTTTGTCTCTGGATTGCCGAAGTCTGCGAGGCAACATGACGCCATTTGGGTGATTATTGATCGGCTGACCAAGTCAAAATCTTCACTATCATGAGCAGGGATATTTAGCTATTTAGCCTTAGAGAAAGGTTGACTTGAGAGCCATATTCCCTTACTTTTAGAGAAGAAGGACAGCTATGTTCGTGATTCCATATTGTAAAGGGGAGCAAAGCCCATTTTTTGCTCCCTATATTGATAGAAAAAGGGCACTCCTACCGTCGTTTCAGTGACTCATAGGGCTTCCCTCAGCTCATCTTCAACCTTATCTCTACATTCATAGCTTGAAAAAGCAAAAGAGGGTCATCGTCACCTCTCTTAATGACTATTCTTAAGCTTGTTGGCGCAAGAAGGGTCGCTTGATCACTCCATCTACTTCTAAAGTATACGACTTTCCGCTTGGGAATTATACAACCACCGAACCTTCTTTATCATGATTCAACCCATACCTCAGACCCAAGATCGAGCATTATCTCAGTTCCTCAACAGGCCTAGTCCCTAAATCCCTAAACTAAATAGGACGCTTATAATCGCGATCATGCCGCATCAGCTCTTTCAGTCACTACTACCTGTGTCGCACCTACAGTGGCAGAGAGTTTGATAAGACTCTCGAATAAAAAAATTCAGGATTCAACCGGCGTAGATACTGAGAATGGTTCATGAAGTTATTCTGGTTCTATCCCGAATTCCATAGCAACAAAATGGGTAACATAGAATAAGGTGGAACCGGGGTCAATAAGTGCATACATATCATGAGATTGGACAGTCAGAATACCTGTAACAACATCTGAAGAAGCCTCTGCGGTCTGGCAACCACTCATAGCATAGAATCGGCTGGGTCCTCCTGAACTCTGTGCACCACCCCTAGCTGCACCACGCCCTATGGGTGCTGGGGTACCTCGAGCTGGAGAGGGGGTTAAAGATGTAGCAGCTGCTGGACTAGTGGGCTGAGATGCGCCCCTACCTGCTCCCTGGAGAGACACACGACAATGTCTCTGAATATGACCCCTCATCCTACATCCATAGCATATAGGTAACTCCATATAGCAAATTCCCAAGTGCATCTTCCCGCACCTGGGGCACAGGGACCCCTACTGCTGGTGGAACCTTTATCCTGACCGACCCTGCTGATGGGATCCCTTGTTGCCCTGACCGTGCCTGAAATGACTCCACTGTTGCTGGCTGGGCCCTGATGGTGGTGCACTAGCTGAAAACTGTGCAATATACTGGGAAGGCCCTGATGATCCTCCCCTGAAAGCGGATCTTCCCCCACCTAGTGACTCTCCCATGTTTCCCGTGGACCTGGCCTTGCTGTTACCCTCTCTCTCCATTATGTTCTTCAAATTGAGGTTCTTTGTAGCATGAGAAAAAGCTACCATATTCCCATAATTCATATCCGCATTCAATGTAGCCGTAGAAGCCTCATTAATGGTCAAAGAATTTAGTCCCTGAACAAACCGGCGCACCCTGGCCTCCATTGTGGGCAACATATGAATAGCATATTTTGACAAGCGAGCAAACTCCATGTAGTACTCCCACACACTCCTGTTACCTTGCCTAAAGTTTTCAAACTCCGTTGCCCGGGCTGCCCTTGTCTTGGCGGGCAGGAAATGATCTAAAAAGGCATCTGCAAACTCACTCCATCTCGCCGGAGGACGCCCCTCCTCACGGGAAGCATACCACAACTCAAACCACGAATAGGCCACCCCTTTCAGGTGGTAGGCAGCCAACTCCACCCTCTCTGTCTCAGTTGCACACATCACCCTGAGGGTCTTGTGCATCTCATCAATGATGTCCTGAGGGTCTTCTTCTGGATTGGCACCCGTAAATACCGGAGGGTCTAACTGAAGGAATTTGTTTACCCTGGAACTAGTAGAATCCCCTTGCTGGCTGGATGAGCTGGGTGCAACATTTGATCTCTGGGCCTGAGAGGCCACTAATTGGGTCAGCATCTAAATATCTCCCCTAAGATCCCCATCAGAAATACCAGAACCTAAGGTTGGGGCTGGAGGCGGGACATAAGTATCAACGGGAGGGATAGTGGTACCCTCCGTAGGTGTAGGAACTGGGGTAGTCTGCTCTAGAATAGAAGGATCCAGCAGAGTAATAGCAGGGCGACTGTCCTCACCCGCAACATCAAGCAGTGAATCATCAGCTACTCCTGGGGTGGCATTGGCTTCTTGACCAATTCTCGCTTTCTTCTTAGGTGTCATTTACTGAAAGATAGAACAACGCACTAATTAGAAAGAAAATATTTTCACCGCATGATCAAGAGTATCAAAGAAGGGTGTTATTACTAAATGCACAAGTAGCCTCCAATATATGGATGTGGTCGACAACACACCGATAAGAAGGACTCTACTAGACACGGCTCCGAGACATCCTAGGACACTTTAAAACCTTAGGCTCTGATACCAAGTTTGTCACGCCCCAACTTCGGGAGGCGCGACCGGCGCTCAATCGAGTGGACCCAACTGAGCAAGCCTTATCAACCGCTATCTACCCAACTCGATAGGAATAAGGAAGCCATGCTTACCTTTATTTAAACTAGGAAAGATAGTACATTCAACATCTTAGTTCATTTATATCACAACATTTAGAACGTGGTTAAACTTCCAAGGTTCCATACAAGTTATAGTGTAGAAAAAAGCAAGAGTACAAGGTTACAACATGGTCTATTGACCTATCCAATACCCATACATAACCCACAAAAACATCTATGGAGCCTCTAAGGATACAAAAGACGTGATAACAATGCCGGCAACAAGGCCCCAGCTATACCTCAAAAGTGAAAGTCCAAAATAAAATGTACAATATAACCCCTTGAAGGAGAAAGGGGCTCACCAAGACTTTGAGAAGAAGGTACTCTACTATGCGCGTTCGGCACTATCTACAATGGAGCTACCTACATTCATAAAAAAAATGTAGCGCCCCCAGCAAAAGGGACGTTAGTGCCATCGAATAGCACTAGTATGTATAACTAAACCCAATTTTACTAGAAAGAACTATCAAGCAAGTACAAGTAAATCACATGGGTAAATCAAATATGCAATTCATTCAATCCTTCATATAATTTCCAAAACTTAGTTTGGGCATTTCTTTCATATCTTCATCACTATCCTCAATACCACCGCTATCTTGAGCGGAGTCCGATCACGACCCGACCGGCTAGGTTGCCTCATTGGAGGCATATATCTCAATCACTATTTCATTTCCCTTATCCGGAATTCAATATCATCACATTACCACCATGTGTGCGGCATGGTATCCGATCATGACCCGATCGGTTAGGCCGCCTTATCTAGGCATTGTTCCCTTCTCATTAGTCATCACACCTGAATCTTTATTTCATAGATATATCATATCGTTTTCCATTTTCAGTATTCATCTTGCAGGTTGTGATCATAGGCATATGCAAAAGTAATTCAAGTTGCAGTACAGGTAAGTGGTCACATAGCTAGCATGAATAATTCTCAGTTTCTATCTTGGCTTATAGCCTAAGCATTTCAACACATAATTGTATTCTTCATACTTTTCTAATTATCAGGAATAGTACATTACTCACATTGAGGCACATCCTTCACGTATATGTGTAGTTAATTGCAAATCAATTAATGCGCAATAACAATCAATACATTAACCAATTCAAATCTTACCACACTTTCGTAAACGCCAACGAAGCTCAATTTCTAATAAAAAGGGGGGTTTTAGCCATACATACCTCGTTTAAGCTTTCCTTAAATTACTACGATGTTCCGGGAATTCTAGTAATCCCAATCTACTTGAGACATAACAAAATTGAACACAATTTAGGAAGGTATTCATGGTTTTAGCTCATTTGAGCATTTTATTAAATACTAGTTGAGCATCTTGATTTCAAATCTCATTTACAAGGTTCCTTCATTCCCCAACCCAATCTTTATGTATTTATGTTCAACAATCCTCCCACAAACGTAATTCGTACATGCATGTATACATAATACTATTACACCCAAGAATCATACCCCAATATCCTATCTCACAATCTCTACAACACCAACACAACCTAGGTTAGGAACCTATGGCTTCCAATTACCATCCCATGAGTTCTAATGTATGTATCATACATAAATAATAACCATAGAGTAATTACAGATAATAGACATACCTCTTGTAGTAAGAATTTTGAGAATCCCCACTTCTAGAGTTCTTGATCAATTTAGGGTTTTGAATGGGAATCTATGGATTTTCAAGATTAATCCTTGTTAATATAAGTGTTTAGGAGTAGTAATCAACTCAAATTACTCCAAAAACATTACCTTGGATCATAGGAGGGAAGTATGGGACGGATTCCCCTTGATAAAACAAGCCCTAGCTCAAAAAAATTACTTAGGGATGCTCCATACCCGGTCTTGGGGTATTTATAGGGCTGTTGGGCGCATGGTCGCGGTTTGCCGCGCTCGGAGACAGAAACACCCAGTTTTCCCGCGGTTTGCCGCGGCCGCACCGCGGTCGCACGTCTGACACAGGTCTGGTAAAATGGTCATAACTTTCTGTATATATCTCCAAATGACGAACGATTTAATGTGTTAGAAACTAGACTCAAAGAGATTTAATTTGATAGGTTGTGCATCACTCAACACTTTATATAACTAGAGATGTGCTTGTCCAAAGTGAGGTCTTGTGCGTATTTACTTATAACTTTAGACTATTATGAAATTTTTTCCAACTTGGCTTAGACTTAGGCCTCTCCTTAGACCCCAAATCACTTATAATATGACTTATACACTTATTAACGTATCTAATTGATATCCATTATATCATGAACCCTCACTTGCACTCAAGATAAAATAATTAGCCTATCTTGGCACCACGAAATCTTAGATTACTTAGCAAACTTTTCTGGGGCTTTACACATCAATTCTCAAATTAACGATATCACCACAATCTTCATACTTGGTTTAATTATTCAATCAATCAAGTGACTACATGCCACACTTATACAACCTTTCCGTGGGGCATGCTCCCACAACCTTTCGTAATAGATAACAGGTCTGTACATCCAAACCACTGGCCGCACTAATGCTGAAAAGCGATCAAGAATCCTTAACCAGGATACAAAGCCTTTTTCACAAAACACCGATCCCAGGTGACGTTGAAGACAATGCCAGCTTACTCTAAACATTCAAATCCCTTTCCTGCTCATCCGAGCTCGTGACATCCTTGTCAATGCCGAACTGCAACCTTGATCCTCACTTTCAAATTCCATACCACACATTGTACCCAACATGCCAATATGCGATAGCACAAGATCTTCATCATAACTCCTGAACCACTAATATGGTAAACACTTCCTCACCTGGAAACTTTTTACTTAACTCATTCCAAGAGGACCATAGCAACACGCGAGTAACTTCTCATAACCGTAGAACATTCAAATCCTCAAGTAGTGGTCTAAACCACCATAACCCTTCCGGGATTCGCCTACACATAACAGGCCATAATACTTGAATACTTCCAAATATAATCAATTACGGCGACCGTCGATCCTCGGGCGCACTGCCACCACTATGCAAATTCAACCATGGCTAACCAATCTAACTTCCTCTAATTCATCCTTAACTTGACTTAGAGATGATATTAGCTCCATTCCTTACATCACCAACCTAAATCCGCACTCATCTTGGGTGACCCCATTCCATGAGGCCACATTGTCTCCAAACCCATGAACCGCTTTATACCCTCCTTGCACGCACATTCACATCTTCAACTGATGCACCTATTCTGATAATCCCTCTATGAATCCGAAGTCTTTTTCCCTTTTTCCTCCCGATGCTACACTATAAACCGAAAACATCATAGATCATTCCGAGCCTCTTATCATAATTTGCTACAAAAGCTCGATTCTTAACCATACTGCGGGCTTGAATCCTTAGGCACCGCATTTTTAAATCTTTCGAATTCACTAGGACCGTTGTTGAGAGCCACCCACTCTGACTTGGTCCCGAATATAATCAACTCCATGAATCTTCTAGCATGAACACCCTCTCGATGAAGCACCCAGCCGAATCACTATCCTTGAAACCCGCATCTACACAAGGCATAAATCATGTACCCTTCCCAAGTCTGAACATGAGTCAATAAGGCCAACTATAGCACACCTTTAACAATTACTTTGCTCAAATTACCTCTTATATTCCTTTCCCTTAGCTGAAATAACTCATTCATATGCTAATAACCTAAAATCTCACAAATAGACGACCATGCAATCCAACCGTAGGTGGTGGGAATCTCCCACTTAGCTTGAAGTCACTATTACCCAACTCCAGAACCCACCAAGATTCTTTATCTCTCATTGACAAAACCTTACGCAATCCACCTCCAAATTCCTCGAAATCCTTCTGTTAGCATTTCATGAACACTCTGAATCTCTAGCAACATTTCCATATTCAACTTCTTACTAGATAGCCAGTAGGATTCTTCACATAAGCTTCGCCAACCACGCGACCGCTGATCTGCTCACTGGATAACCCCTTGTTGAAATTACATGTCATCATCTCCCAACAACGCTGCAATGCACCATTACTACAAAATTAGTAACCCATCCTGAGCCCATGCTCATTTGCTAGCTGAACGAATCCGTTCATTCCTCGTGGACATCCACTAAAATACACGACAATATCTCCCTATTTCAAAGTTATGTTGTATCCTTCTTCATATCAAGCAGCTCCTTTCCGTCATATCAAATCTCTCGCCGTATGCTAGCCAATATTTCAAATTACGCTTGTAGACCCAATCATCGTCCACTAAATTTCTCAAACCACTCTAACTTTTCCTCAAGGTGTGTAGTTATCCTGCCACTGAACCCATATGTATTCTGCCACTCTCCCACTTTGGGCAAACTCACTTCTTTAAGAAACTACTCGACTTTTGCTTCTTACACCTGGCCTTCTAGAAGTTTAACCACTGCATGACACTTCCCACATGTCCTTCCTCATCCTTTGCTGCCTAGTTTTTGCCTTAGATCAATATATATCTCTGTAGCACTTGAACCAATGGACTGCTACTAACTTTATACATTTCTGAATATCATGTTTTCCCGAGCCGTTGACATTAGAAACATCGACTCAATCCTGAACAATTATAGTCTAGTTGTCTTTCCTCCGCCGGGAATGAAATACCGAGTCTCTGAATCATGCACTGGGTAGGCCTCCTTTCAGGTCATTCACTACCCCGACATATTGGTAAGTATCCTACCATCACATCAATACTGGGTGATAGCAACACACGAATCATCATAACATCGATGCTAGATCTCGAAACCTTAGGCAATACTGATACTGAGCTGAAACGACAGAACGACCTTCTACAAGGTGATGACAATAGCCCAAACAACTACATAGAGAGAAACATCCCGCACAACATCTGTAGTACTATTACAATTCCTCAATTCCCGATTTATAATAAGCGCTTCGCGTCGCATAAGATTGAGTAGGAAGGAAACAGGGGAATAAGCCTCAAAGGAATAAAACTGCACTATGAGGAATCAAGAAGGGAAGTGCTCCTACAGCCCTGTAGCCTCTCAAAGATAAGTACAGATGTCTCCGTACCAATCCGCAAGACTATACTAGACTTGCTCATGACTCGTGAGACCTAAAGGGAACCTAGTGCTCTGATACCATGTTGTCACGACCCAAAATTCATCAAAGTCTGTGATGGAACCGGACACCTCGGTCAGGCAAGCCAACATTAAGTAATTAATTAAACTCTCATTTTAATATTTTAGGAACCATAATTTCATTTAATTTAACTAGTAAAAGGTAATCATCACTGAATAAATAAAATGTTTACAACTTTTAATATTAAATATCCCATAATTATCCCAGAACCCAGTGTCACAAGTGCATGAGCAATCACTAGGAAATCAAATGAAGTATAATAACAGTCTGGGATACAGATTTGGACAGGAAGTAAATACAATACACTGAAAGAGACTATACTGGTTGCGGGTCATCTCGAGAGATGCAGCTCACCTAAGTCTTCGTATCATCCATGGTGCTACGCCCATTAGGCCGTTAGAGGTACATGTGCCTGTGCAACAAAAATGCACAACAAGTGTAGCATGAGTACAAAAACAACGTGTACTCAGTAAGTATCCCGTCTAATCTCGAAGAAGTAGAGACGAGAGGTCGACTTCGACACTTATTAGTGGTCCAATGATAATATACCAATAATTTAATAAATCGAGGATTTTTATAAAAATGACGGTAACTCAAATAGCATGAGGCAAGTAAACAATTCTTTCGTTTATAGGAAATTTCCAAATTCATTTTCATCATTTATACAGTTATCTTAAGCCAGGGAGAAACAACTATCAACATCTATGAATTTCAAAGCAAGCAATACAAGCATGCACAAATCATGCCGAGGTCGTACGACCCGATCCAATAATATTTAAACTGTGCACTGCCAGATGGTCGAATGACGCGAACCATAGATGCATCTATTTAATCTACCGAGGCGTTCGGCCTGTTCCACAATATATAAACACATTCAAACAGTCAATCAAGAACTCATCAAAGAGCAAATTATCTAAGAAAAAGAAATTTCTCTTTTAAAAATCAAGAAACGATAACTAGTCTTTTAGAAATCATTTACACGTTCGATATGTTGTAAGAGTTTTTAAATTGACAACAAGATTTCAAATATTGCAAGTAAAGCATGCTTTTAAGTCCTAAACTTCCCGGACTTAAGCATAATAGTAGCTACGCACGGGCTCTTGTCACCTCGTGCGTACGTAGCCCCCACAAATAGAAGCACATATCTAATTAATTCACCTATGGGGACAATTCCCTCTTACAAGGTTAGAAAGGAGACTCACCTCGCTTTGAAGCCCACTTTTCGGTCCAAGATTATGCTCAAAACCCTCAATTCGGTGCGGAACAATCCAAAACTAATGAAATAGTGTATAAACTAATCAATACATATTCAAAAACTCATATTCCAACTATTAAAGTGATTATCCAACCCTAAATGTAAGATTCCTAAAATTCACCCCCGGGCCCACGTGCCCGGATTCCGAAAATTTTCGAAAAAAGTTGTTACCCATAACCTTATGAAGTCAAATATATGATTTTTACCAAATTTGATAATCATTTTCGTGGTCAAATCTCATTTTTATACAAAACCTGGGTTTTCATCTAAACCCTTGATTTCACCAATTTTTACATGTTAATCTATTCATAATCTATGTATTAAACTCATATTGGGTAGAAATTACTTACCTCAAAGTGCTAGGTGAAAACCCTTTTCCAAAAGTTCCAAAAATCGCCATAATCCGAGACTCAAAACTCAAAAATGAGTAAAAAAAAAAATGGCTGATTCCCGTATTTAGGCATTCTGCCTAGGCAAGTCGCACGTATGAAATGCGACTTTGCCTGATTTTCGGGCAAAAATTGAACTACTATTAGCCATCAGTCAACGGATCATAACTTTCTGTATAAATGTCCAAATGATAAATGGTTTAATTTCCTGGAAACTAGAATCAAAGATCTACAACTTTTATGTTTTGCAAATTTTCATATTCCTTATAACTTTTGAGATATAAGCTTCCAAAGTAGGCTCCTCGCATAAAAAATTTCTGGGGAAATTGCAAGACAGCTATACCAGCCTCCATTCAGTCGATCATAACTTTCTGTTCAAATATCCAAATGATGAATGGTTTATTTTTCTGGAAATTAGAATGCAAGATCTACAATTTTCATGTTTTGCAAATTTTCATATTCCTTATAGAATGCAAGATATGAGGTTTCAAAATCGACTCCTCGTATCAGAAATTTTGTGGCGAAACAGCTTCTGCAACATAATTTCAGCAGCTTTCTTTGTCCGAAATCCATTCTGTTAACCTTCTGAAATCCACTCGAGGCCCTCGGGACCTTAACCAATTATACCAACATGTCCCAAAACATGATACGAACTCGCTTGAGGCCTCAAATCACATCAAACAAGGTCGAAATCATGAATCATACTCCAATTCAAACTTAATGAACTTTAAAATTTCAAACTTCTACTTTCGTTGCTTAAACCTATCAAATCACGTTCGATTGACCTCAAATTTTGCGAACAAGTCATATTTGACATTACGGACCTACTCCAACTTCCGGAATAAGAATCCGACCCCGATATTAAAAAGTTCACTTTCGGTCAAACTCCTTAAAAATCTTCAAATTTCTATCTTTAGCCAAATGACTCCAAAATGATCTACGGACCCCCGAATTCACTTCCGATCGCGCTCCCAATACCAGAATCTCCATACGAAGCTATCTCCAGACTCGGAATCCCAAACGGACATTGATAATACTGAAAGGCACTTTAACCCAAACTTATGAAATCCTCCCAAAAATGCTAACTTCCACAATAGGTGCCGAAACATTCCCGGGTCTTCCAAAATCTGACCCGGACATATGCCCAAGTCCGAAATTATCGTACGAACCTTCTAGAACCTTTGAACCCTGATTCTGAGGTCGTTTACTCAAAAATCCTATCTTAGTCAATTCTTTCAACTTAAAGCTTCCGAAATGAGAATTCTCTCTCCAAATCAACTCCGAACTTACCGGGATTCAATTCCGACCATGCGTACAAGTCATCATACCTGAAGTGAAGCTGTTCATGGCCTCAAACCGCTGAACAACATGCTAGAGCTCAAAACGACCGATCGGGTCGTTACATAAGTTGTATGATATTGTAAATTGTATATAAATTGTAGATTAGTTGTAAATAAGTGTATACTGTATAGTTAGTTGTAATTCAATATTACAAAATCAAATACAATGTGACTAATTCAATATTACATTCCAAGTCGCAATTGACTATAATTTCATTGAGGGTAAAATTTGATTATGTAATTTGACCAAATAACTTGTGACTATAATTGTCCAAAATGTGGATAAGTTCAAAATGTCTATGTGCCAATTCTCAGTACTTGTACTGAGTATTGCCATTTGTCTAAGTAATAAGGAGCCCTATTTTCAAGTTGGTTATGTGATAGACCTGCAGGCTTTCGGTGCTTATGATGTAGTTTTGATTTACTCTGCGTTATGAAAAGTAATTCATGTTTAAGGAAATCAATTGTGTTAAGATGATAGCATATTGAGATAAATATTTTTCATTGAAAAACATTTGTTAAAGAAGAAATTCGTGATGCTTAATTGTGTGAATATTAGAGTAAAATACCAAGAGGTGTTGTTATGTCAAATATCACCAGTTTCTCAAAATATACATGGGAGACAACTAGATTTTATCACCATACAACTATTTTTTAACTTTCACACAACATTCAAATAAAAATATATATGTAACTACAACAGAATACAATTCTACTACAACTTTACTACAATTTTGTAAACATAATGTATGTCATGTCGTCGTCTTCTTCTTCTTCTTCTTCTTCTTCTTCTTCTTCTTCTTCTTCTTCTTCTTCTTCTTCTTCTTCTTCTTCTTCTTCTTCTTCGAGTTTCAATATGAAATTCAAGCAAAATCAAGTCTAATATTCACCAAAACACCCTCAAAATTGAGATATAAACTCCAAACAATATTCCCAATTATTTGCAACAACAACCAATCCAAACAAATAATGGTTTTTGAAAACCCAAATTCAATTTCAAAGCTTCAATGTTTTTTAATGGCTGTCAATGGTGGAGAGTCAAACACCTTCAAAATTTATTGATTGACAATTTTAATTTAAACACCAATTGTGCAACATGAAAGGAGATTGCTAAGTTAAAACGATTGAAATTCATTGATGAATTCCATTAAAACTATATACAACAAGAAAGCATAAAAAACAGAGAACATCAAATGAAGAAATATTAGGGAAAAACAGAGAAGAATAGTAGAGAGATAGAGAGATAGAGAGAGAGAGAGAGAGAGAGAGAGAGAGAGAGTGGGAAAGTATAAATTGATAAGGGAATACGTGATATTCCTTATTCAATTCCTAATATAAAGGGATACTTATTTAAAACTTATTTGTACATTATTCGTAAATTGTATATGACCATGTAATTAAATTGAAACTTGAATAGGGGGGATAAAAAGGTTTCAAATAGTGTATAGGAAGGTAAAATACCTGAATTATAGGATGTCTCTAAAGCTTGGTCGAAATTCAAAAATAGCTAGATTTACAAGTGGTAATTGAAAAATAGCTATTGCTTCAAAAGTAATTGAATTTTAGCCACTTTTTATGTAAAGATAAATCTAAACGAAAATACTTTTCAAAATCCGAAAACTATTTCAGCATAATATACTGGAGTTCGAATTTTTTATATGTAAACTTCCAGCATAATATACTGGACTTCCAGCTTAATATGCTGGAAGTTCATACACAGGTGCTTTCATCTCTAATATATTATACTGGAACTTTCCATGTGTTGGAGTTCAAACATAATATGCTGGAAGTTCATACACAAGTGCATTAAACTCCAGTATATTATGCTGGAACTTTCCGTGTTGCAGCAAAATAGTGGTTATTTTTCAATGACTTTACAAACATTGGCTATTTTTTAATTACCAGCCCGAAAACTGGCTAGCCCGTGCTATTTTCACGTAAAGCTTCTGTTAAAATTGTTTAGTGTAAGTTGGGAATAGAATTGGGGATAAGTGCACATATAGTCATTCTCACGGATGTTATTTAGAGATTAACCAACACTTATTTTATTATGAAATTTTAAACTAAAAATATTAACTTCAAAATATTTTTGTCCCCAAAATTAACTAAAATATTAAAATTCAGAATGCATTAACTAATTACTTAATATCAGCCTTTTAGAATGGCTATTTGGTGTCATTTCTTGCAGTTTTTTATTCCACTTTGTAGATTTGGACTAGAGGCTATCCAACTGACGAAATTTTTAAGCCCACAGGCTGTAAAATATATTTAGTATTTAGCCCCTGTTCTAAAATTCACAAATAGCCACTTTACGGCTCTTGTATTGAAATAATAGCCACTATCATGGAATTTCAAATTTTACATGTGAAATTTGAAAATTGTGTCATGAATATTTACCTGTAATATAAAATTACATGACGATGGCTGTTTTTTTAATTATAGAGCTAAAAAGTGACTAATATGTGCTATTACTACGTTTATTTAAAAGACCAACTAGCATATATTCATCTCAATCCCGGGAATATTCTTTTTAGGAATTTTTACTTCATATGGCAAAGGTTAACACCTTATTTATTTTAAATAAATACCATTTAAAAAAATTATATTCTATAGATACTTTTTAAGGTTTATAGCAAAATATTTAATTTTGGTTACCTCCTAGCCCTAAGCCACTAAATACGCTAATCAGTTACACAATTTTCTTTCTCTCTCTACTTTGATACATCTCATTCTCTTCCCTCTTCTTCGATTATTCCAAAGCCATTTTTAACTGCTCACGTAAACTCTATACATCCTCTCAACCTGCAGAAACTCCATATAATATTTTACCACTTTGACACTATAAGCTCCGTAAAATACTATTTATAGTGGAGAAAATTAATTCTTGGTAAGACATCTACATATTATATATCTATTCTTGTCAAATCCCAGTTGATTAATACGTGTAATGTTTTGAATTTCTGAGAATAGCTACAGTGATTCCATCGGAGAGCAACATCAGTGTTTAACTTTGGATCCATCGGAGAGAATTCCGATGGCATAACGAGGAAGATTCGCCGGAAATTAGGGTTTGTTCTTGAACAAAGACGACGGAGTTTGGGGCTGAGCAACTTGATTTTCAGTTAATATATTTCAATGTTTTTCCATGTATTTCATTGTATTCATTGTCTTTTTTTTCATTGTAATTCAATGTATATCGTTGTATTCCATGTATTTCATTGTATTCATTGTATTTCAATGTATTTCGTTGTATTCTATGTATTTCATTGTATTCACTGTCTTGCTGTATGCCATGAATGTATTCATATATTTTTTTAATTAATATAATTTATGTATTTAGATGTATTATATAATTTTTCTGAAGATTGCTATGTTTTTGGAGTATTTTTCGGTTGAGAATCTTTTTTATAACTGAAAAAATATAAAATTTGTGTGTTATAATTGAGTTTGTTGAGTTATATTAGGAGTCTATTATGTTAATTGATTCACTTTCCCTTTTAAAAACAGTGTAATCCCCTATTTTACATCGTGAATACAGTCGAATACAATAATATGTCCAGCTGTAATCCCATGTTTCACTCCATGAATACAGTCGAATACACTCGAATACAACAACTGATTAGCTGGACTTCCCCGATTCACGCCTATTTTTGCTACTGTATTCATGAATACAATAGCTTAAATACATCAAATACACCTTATAACCACATAAAAAGTATCTATAATCCGTAATATAGCAAATGCTATCTATAGATGGCTAATTACTACTAAAAGATAGTGCTTTATGAAAATTTCTCTTTTTTTATGAGATTGAGGATTTAATTACTTCCTTATAAACTTATTTTAATCACGAAAAAAGTTGCATGGATCAGGGAAAAACTTAAAGTTTTAATTTTTTTTTATTATAAAATTTTTATTATTAATTTCCTGCCTAGCTACAATCTTACTCTAAGACGTACTAACAAATTCATGATATCAATCAGATGCCGATGATGCAATGATATGTGTAAAGACATAATTTATATTAAATGGTGTGCCGTTTAAATTCTAAAATAAGATATCAAAATATATCTTTTAAGATATGATGCATAGAATCACAACTAATTTCTTCCTTTTTCTCGTCAAAATTCAACGCACTACACATGTTCCCCAAATTAGTTTTTAGAATAATTTAATTTCGCACTGTGCAAAGCCATGCCTTCCAACAATATTTGTTTTTCCTTGTCAGGATAATTTTTTTTAAAGCCTGTTAATTTGTCTCACCAAAAGCGTTTAGTAGTTTGGTGTAGGGATGGCAAACGGCGCGGTTGTGGGGCAAATTTTCTCTTAACCCGTAGAATTTCAACGTGCCCCGCCCCGCATAGCAGTTACACCCATGTGCACCTGCTCTGCATCCACACCTGCGTCCACCCGCCCGCCCCGCATATTTTTTTTTTCATTTTGTTAGTTTTAATTTTTTTTTTAATTTTTTGGCTAGAATTTCATTTACACGTTATTATATGTACTCGTATTTTTTTAAAAAAAAAAATTCTAAAGATTACAGAAGATTTCAGTTATGGAAAGAAGAAGATAAGATACTTAAGAGAATTAAATCTTGCACATATGCAATAAAAGTTACTTAACAAAAATCCTTGATAACATAAGTGTCACACCTCCTTTTTAATACCCTCGAAAGGGTACAAGGGAGTTTTTTCCAATTAAAGTGACAATCGAAATGGGAGTATTTATTTAAAATTCAGAGTCGCCACTTGGGATGATTTATGGTGTCCCAAGTCACCGATTTAAATCCTGAATCGAGGAAAAAATTGACTCTGTTTTACAGTCCACGAACACAGAAATCCAAGTAAGGAATTCTGTTAACCCGGGAGAAGGTGTTAGGCATTTTCGAGTTCTGTGGTTCTAGTACGGTCGCTCAACTGTTATTATTGGCCTAATTATCTGATTTTAAAACACTTTAAACCTATGTGCATTTTTACTTTAAAACTGCCTTTATTTGTTTGAAGAATTAATTCAAAGTTATTTAAAACATATCGCAAGCCACACTACATGAAATGCACCCGTGGTTCACGATACGTTCTATTTAACCTTGTTCAAAATTAAGACCAGGCCACATGAAATGTACCCCCGGATTTTAGTAATTAAAAAAAATCAATTTAAAGAACGCGCCTAAAGCAACTACGAAGGTTAAAATTGACAACAACGTTTGCGAGGGCCATGAAAAATTCAATTGATGGCACACCTCGATTTTAAAAAAAATTAGTATTAATTACATGGGGGCCATGAGTTATTTAATGAAAATGGCACACCTCAAAAGAAGACGTGAATCACCAATGAGCAACCTAAGGTCCAAATCAATTATGCAGAATGAAATATTAGAAACCAAGCACCCTATATTATAAAATACAGAGTTGTATGACTAGTGTCGTACACTTATGTACTAAAAGTGTTGTATGAATACTGAATCTTCTTATGCCAAATTTATATACATATCAAACCCTGCTCTGTCCAGGAGAGCACTTCCTCTTGACTAACATTTGACATGGATCAATAAACAGATGGTCACTATGGTACCAAGCCACACCCGTACAATTATAATCCAAAATTACAAAAATGGGATAAGTCGATGCATCGAAATTTCCAACATTCAATCAACGAATAAGAAATATTCAATATCAGCGTAACTTAATCAATACCGCTGCGAAAAAAATTCGTTTCCAACGCCACTCTTTCTGACTTATCTACCGGACAGTAATGTTGTATCACAAAATGGAACAAGAAAACTCCTTCTGAATACAGCCTTAATAAAAAACGAAGAACATGCAACCAAATCGAGATTTCATTCATAGCATTAGGAAGACAGATCTTACAATTGAAGAGCAAATAAAGTTTAGGATTGAACCTTTTATAGCTGCAATATGTTTTTGAAACAATGAACAAGAAAAAATCCGGTCAGAGCTAACTGTTGACGACCTCGACGCACCGGACCTCGAACCAAAACCTCAAATCAAACAAAACTCCACCCGTTTAATGGAAATCACCAAAAAATGTAAAACCGGCTAGATCTCACTATCAAAATCCTTTAAAGCTGATTTACGAAGACAAAACCAGCAACGAAACGAGATCGTAGACTTCAAACGGCGACCTCGACAGAACTTTGTTGGACTTTAACCGGACTGCTTTGCTTTTCCTCCGTCTATCTCTCACTCTGTTTCAATGACCTCTTGTTGCTGCTCTATCCATGTGTGTGCGTGTGGTCGTGGAAGGCTGTTGAAGGAGGTCGCTGGTGTTATGGGTTGTTTTCCGGCGAGCTTGGTTGAGTCGCTGGCGTAAGGAGGAGGACGAGGGGAGGTTGTTTTGGTTGGTGAAGGTTTAGAGTCGACGGTTGTTATGCGTTCGACGTGAGGGGTGGTCGTTCGTGAGGTGAAGCTTCGCCGGAGATGGCAGCTTCGCGGTGAACGGAGGTCCAGCTACAACGACTGTTTGCTTGGTATCTCTAATGGCTGAAGAAGGAAGATGATATCTGATGGGGGTTCTCCTAAGGTCTAAAACGGCTGACTCTAGGTTCTTTTAGTGTTCTAGGGTTTTTGGTTCAATCTCCATGAAGAAGATGAAGGAGATACGCTGGGGGGTCTTTCCATTGTGTTATGCGGTTGTTCCAACCCTCAAGAAGAACGGCGCTGCCAGCTTTTTTTGTTCCTTTTTCTCGAGTCTTTAGCTGCTAGGGTATTTTTGTGTCTTAGAGTCTAGTCTTTTCTTTGTGTTTGTATTTTAGCGTTAGCTCTTCATAAAAAATGGCTGATTCCCTACTAGGGTCTAGGTTTTTATATAATTTTATTAGGGTTTTAGGGTATTGGGCTTGAGTTGTTATGGGCTAGGTCCAAAAGTTAGACCTAAAAATGGGTTGCTCGAGCCCAAACTTATTCTTTCTCGGCGAACGAGACTAAAATATGACCTCATTTATTAATTAGCACTACTTAAGTAAAATAACTATTAAAATAAGACTGACCGTTAACACAAAACTATTTTTAGTATTTTCCAAGATTAAAAATGACTACAGAATATTGATGAAACTATTTTTTTTGTAATTTTCATTTTCTTGTAATAAAATAAAGTAGAAGAGTCAAAATTAGTTGAAATAACGCTATTAGCCCTAAATTAAATATTTACGCGCTAAAATATGAAAAATCTTTGGGAGGGTCAAAAGTCACATTTCTACAATAAGAACCTCTATTGTTTTTTTTTGGTAATTAATTTCATTTCATTTCAAACAAACAGAATACAAAGATCATAATTGTTTACATCTCCCAGCTCTATATTCTACCTTCTTTACTCTACATTATCGTCCTACCTATTACACACAATTATAAGTAGGATAGTAATTCATCACGTCTAGTCTAGCTTGCAGTCCACTACAAAAAAACTGGAATTAGCTACGAATGTCGTCGCTAATTTGTCGCTAAAACGCTCGTAGCTAGCAGAATCTTTTGATAATCCGTCGCTAAATGAGATTAGCGATGAATTTTTCTATTTAGCTACAGAATGTGTCCGTCGCTAAACCCTAATTTTTGTAGTAGTGGTCGTTGTACACATCTTCCTCGTCCATGTACTGCTTGAACTATCTCTCAAACAAGCTCCCGTATGGACTGCTTCATTCCTCTAAAAATTCTGTTATTTCTTTCCTGCCAGACATGATATACTGCTCCTGCAAGTATTAGTCGATATAGTTCTGTTTTAATGCTCCTTCCTTTGCAGCATTTGATTGTCCAGTTGAGTCCATCACTCCATCGCATTGTCTTTCTGCAAAGCCCATGCCATTGCAACAACACTGTCCATAATTGCTCATTTTGAAAAAGTAAAAAATTGAGGGGATGTAGAGAGAGAAAGTAGAGAGAGAAAGTCTGGCGATTTGTTAAGTAAAGCAGCTGACAATCGCCGATCCACCGGATTCCACCATAACCGACCTATACTATTAACCATAATTCCCCCCAAACTGTAAATATGACGAGATTAATTACCCCAGAAAGCAACATTCCAGAAAAATTAGCCCCAATGCAACTGTTACATTGGTTACCAGGTATGGGAAGTGCTCCTACGGTCATGCAAGCTCAGCTAGAAGTGGAGAAAAGCGAAATACAACCAATGAAAATAGGTATGCTAACAGCGGCAAGGAAACTTACACACTCAGTTGGATCTCAAAAACAAACTATGGCTGATGTTGTTAAAGGTAACAAAGTACAAAATCAGGGCATGCAACTCAAATTCTATCCTCCGATGGTGAAGGATTGAGTGAAAATTACCAAATTAAATCCAAAGGAGGTAGAATTGCAGACCCAGAAGTGGAGGACAACATTAATAGGTTATGTATTGGGGGGAAACCCGTCATTTAAGGAGATGCTTAAATTCGTCTATGGTGTTTGGAACACTGTTATAACTCCAACAGTGTTACTACACGATGAGGGGTAC
This sequence comes from Nicotiana tabacum, assembly GCF_000715075.1. NCBI lineage: Eukaryota > Viridiplantae > Streptophyta > Magnoliopsida > Solanales > Solanaceae > Nicotiana > Nicotiana tabacum. The sequence continues at coordinate 9,174,167 of NC_134090.1, forward strand.
TTCATCTTTAAATTTGAATCTATGGAGGACAAAAACCTAATAGTGCAAAATGGCCCTTACACGTTCAATAGCAAACCTATGATATTGAAGGATTGGGATCCAAACTTCCAGATCCAAAAGGAATCAATGAGAATTGTTCCAATATGGGTCAATTTACCTGGTCTGCCAATTCAGTGCTGGGCTGAGGAAAATCTAGGGAGGATAGCTAGCCTACTAGGAAACCCTATATGCACTGATAGATTAACTGCTGAGTGTGAGAGGATTTCTTATGCTCGAGTCCTTGTGGAAATGGACATAACTCAGTCGTTGCCTGATGAGATCTATATTGAGATACCAGATGGAAGAAGTTGGATGCAAAATGTGGAATTTGAATGGAAACCGAAATTCTGTCTAGAGTGTAACATATTTGGGCATAATACTGGTGACTGTCAAAAAGATGTGCAACAAGAGGAAGGACCAAGGAAGCAGATAAGGAGAAGAAAGAAGAAAACCACAATGAAGTGGAAACCAAAAGTTGTAGCTGAAGAGAGTACAACCATTCAACAACAAGATGAGCCAATAGATCATCCTGGAATGGAGGTACAGGTGAACAACAGAGGGAAACAAGTAGTAGTTGTAAAAGGACCAGTTGACAAAACAAAGTATATAGAGGTCAATTATGATGAATTGGATAAAAGGAATGCATTTGCTGTACTGACCATACTGGAAAGACCATCAGATGGGAATCAACAGCAGCAAGTGTCCAGAAATGGATCAGGCCAATTGACCTAGGGAAGCACCTCAAATAATCATAATCCCTCATGATCATTGTATCTTGGAACATAAGAGAACTGAACAAGTCCTATAAACAGCAAGAATTAGAGAAGTTCTTGCGGATAAATAAAGTAGATATGATTGCTTGCCTAGAAACTAGAGTGAAACAACAAAAAGCAAAGGCTATTTACAAGAAAATGGATGGGGATTGGAAAGTAGAAGACAACTATGCATTTGCACCAAATGGAAGGATATGGATAATGTGGAAAGAAACAATTGTTCATGTTGCAATTCTGGAAAGCACAGACCAACTGATTCACTGTCAGGTGAAGGACAAGAATTCAACATTCACTGGCTACATAACATTTGTATATGGCCTACACACCATACAACACACACTATGGAGGAGCTTGAGGAATATTCAGCATGGTGGACCTTGGCTTATAATGGGAGATTTTAATAGTGTTTAAAATGTAGATGACAGAATAAATGGGTAGCCAGTTCATCAAGCAGAAATGGCTGATTTTCAGAACTGCATTGATGATATTGGAGTGGGACAAATCACCAAAAGAGGAAGCAGATTTTCATGGAGTAATAAGAGGGATGCAGAGGTCAGAGTATATCCATATAGACTAGGTTTTTGGCAATGCCGAGTGGTTCAACTCTTACACTGGAATTAAGGCAGTATATATGTTACCTGGTTGTTCAGACCATACTCTTATAATGCTAGACACTGAGGTGATAAAGGTAAGAGTGAGAAAGCCATACAGGTTACTAACAACAGTGATGAACCAAAGTGAATACAAGGAAGCAGTCCAGAGAATTTGGAGACAGAAGATCAAAGGATTCACCATGTATTCTGTTTGGACCAAACTAAAGGAGCTTGAACAAGAAACCAGAAATATACAAAAGGAGCACTCCTCAGTTGACCATAAGCTAAAGCAAATGAGAGAAGAATTGAAAGTGACCCAAGGAAAGCTGAATGAAGATTATTTCAACAAAGTGTTGATTGAAGAAGAAAGGAAATCCCTAGAAAGTATTGAAAAATGGGAAGCAATTCAAGAACAAATAATGAGGCAGAAATCAAGAGCAACTTGGATCCAATTGGGAGACTGTAATACCAAGTATTTCCATGCATATATGATATCCAGGCAAGCAAGAAATAAGGTGAGCTGTATCTTCAATGAAAATTAGCTGAAGATTACTGATCCAAAATAGATTCAACAAGAGTTCACATAATTCTTTCAGCAACTATTGGGAACAGCAGCCGAACAACTGCCAGGGATTGACATCAATATAGCAAGAGATGGCCCTTGTTTAATACTGAACCAATAACAACAATTGTTACTGCCAGTAACAAAGGAAGAGATCTGCCAGATAGTGAAGAACTTACCTAATGATAAGGCACCAGGTATATATGGATACCCTGCAGAATTTTTTAGAGATTTTTGGCCAATTATTGGAAAGGAAATTACAGAGGCAGTGCAACAATTCTTTCAAAATGGCAGATTACTGAAAGACATAAATTGCACAATCCCAAAAGTGCATAACCCCAGTTATGTTAAAGAATTTAGGCCTATTGCTTGTTGCTCAACAATGTATAAGATCATTGCTAAGATTTTGACAAATAGACTTAAATTGGTTGTGGATTTTTTGGTTGGGCCTTCACAATCTACTTTTATAGAAGGCAGGAATATTTTTGATAATGTTATTATGGCTCATGAATTGATCAAAGGGTATACTCAAAAGGCAGTATCTCCTAGATGCATGATCAAAGTAGACATCAGGAAAGCCTACGACTCAGTAGAATGGGGCTTTTTGAAAGCAGTACTACTTGAATTTGGGGTGTCTTACAAACTGTAGTATTGATTATGGAGTGTGTCTCTACAGTAAGCTACTCTCTACTATTGAATGGAGGATTGACCAACAAGTTTGAAGCAAAGAAAGGGCTAAGACAGGGGGATCCAATATCACCCTACTTGTTTGTATTAGCCATGAAGTATCTAAACAGATCATTGAAGACATTAATTAAGAATACAGATTTTAACTTCCACCCCAAATGCGACTACAAGTAATACACATCTGCTTTGCAGATAATCTCTTGATGTGTTGCAGGGCTGATAAGGTTTCAATGAAGATGTTGATGGAAGTGTTTGATCAATTCTCAAAGGTCTCAGGCCTTCAAGCAAATTTGGAAAAAAGCTCATTGTCATAGCAGGTGTTCCCAGGGAATTCAAAGAAAAAATGCTAGCAGAGCTTCACTTAGCAGAAGGCAGCTTTCCATTCAAATATTTGGGAGTACCTCTGTCCACAAGGAAAATTACTATAGCACAATGCATGCCATTAGTGGAGAGGATAGTGGACAGAATCAGAAGCTGGACATCCAAGTTTTTATCCTATGCTGGAAGACTACAACTTATCAAAAGTGTATTGTTTGAAATACAGACTTACTGGGCTCAAGTATTTTTCATTCCAAAAAAAGTTATTAAACTGATAAATGGTATATGCAGGAATTACCTATGGACTGGTAGTCATGATACTAGTCATAGGGTTCCTATAGCATGGGAGACTTTGTGTAAACCAGAAACTGCTGGAGGTATAAACATTATTGATTATGAGAGATGGAATAAAGCTGCCTTGACTAAGCTTCTTTGGGTCATAATGTCTAAGAAAGACAAACTCTGGATCAAGTGGATTCACTGCCACTACATAAAGAAGAAAGACATTACTACTATGGAGATTCCTAGGCAAGCTAGCTTGCTAGTAAGGAAACTGTTTACAGCAAGAGAGTGGTGGGCTAATGATTTCACAAGAATTCAAACCTGCACTCAGAATGGGAAGTTCAGTATCAGGAAGGCTTGCCTTCATACTACTCCACAGTATCCCAAAGTCCACTGGAAAATACTAGTTATGGTAACTGGAATGCTACCAAAACATAAGTACATTTTACGGAAGGCAATGCATAGAAGATTGGCTACATTTGACAGATTAGCCAAATGGGGAGTTCAAGTAGATCAGTCATGCACATTGTGTGGAAGAGATATTGAAGAGACACATGACCACTTGTACTTCGAATGTTCATACTCACAGAGTCTATGGAAAGGAATATTAAGATGGCTAGAGTACCAAAGAACAACTGGTAAATGGGAAACAAAATTGCAATGGCTAATTGCCAATGTAAACAACAGGAATCTAAGAAAGGCACTGCTAGAAGTGGTATTTGCAGTAGTAGTATACAACATCTGGATGGAGCGAAATGATAGAAGGTTTCAACAGCTGAGCAGAGAAGCCAAAGACAGAGCAAAGGAAATTGCTCTTCAAGTGCAAATTGCTGGACAGAAGAAGCCTAAATGGTCATCTATTCTGCAGTCATTCAATAGTTATCCTACATGTAATCCAAGGCACATATGACAGCTAGAGTTTATATAGTGTTAGGATTTTGCTAAACAACAATAGTTGTATAGTGTTTTATGTGGTTGTACTTATGAGATCTGTTCTATAGTTCACAAGAACAGATGATGTAAACTGACAAAATGGTTGAAATAAAAAAAAATCTTTCGAAAAAAAAAGAACAGGTGATCGATAGACTCCTTTTCTTTGTTGCATAGTTCACATGTGACCTCCTCCACGTATCCCAGTCCTCTCAGTCTATCTTTAGTCATTAATTTTCTTTGAACAGCTAGATAGACAATAAATTTTCACTTTGGAACTCCCAGATTACTTTGCATAAGTTTCCTCCACGTTACTCGTTCAAAGTTTCCTAGCAGTTTTGTGTAGAAATTCTTCACTGAAAAGCTTTCCATCTATTTCACTTCAGTTTCATTGTATCCAGCTTCCTCAAAGTATTGTCTAGCTTTGAAAATCTTCTGAATTATCCAGGAAGCTTGTTTTGCCTCAATACTCCATCCTGCTATCTGCTTCTTGTAGTACACATGCACCCACTGTACATAAGTTCCACATCAACTTACAAATGACAGCTTTATTCCAGACTTCAACATTCAATAGGTTTAATCCACCAACTGCCTTAGGCTTGCACAAAGTTTCTCAAGCCACTAATGCTTTCCTAGACTCTTCAATCCCCCCAGTCCATAGGAAAGTTCTGCAAACTTTTTCAATCATGTGGATCAGTTTCTTTGGGAGGAGAAATATCTGTGACCAATATATTTGTATAGAGAACAATATACTTTTGATTAACTGAATTCTTCCTGCATAGGACAGAAATTTTGTTGTCCAAAATTCTATTGTTTTTAATTTTTTATATTTGATAAAAGTATATATATTAATTTACCCTATTCAAGCTTTCGTTAGAAATATAAAAATCTTCGTCAAGATCAATTAATTGCTATTTTCCTTTTTGTTAATCAGTACTCACAACTCTTGTATTTGAGCAAAATAAGAGATAACACTTTTATCAATAAAATAGATTTATAATAGATTAATAATTATGTGTTAGTCGGAACTTATCATAAAAGAATAAGAACTTGACTTGCAAGCATTGGATTCAAAGTTCAAACAATATGAAACTTTATTTTGCTTTAGTATATTACGTGGAATCAATTTCATTTTCAGAAAGTTAGAAAATTAAGTTTTTTTATTTGATGAAGTTTTTAAATTCGTACCCTCACTGCACCCGTATAATTTTTTTTTTTCGCCCCACAACCTTATATGTTTAAACCCGCACCAATTCATTGTCATCCCTATCCCTAGTTTGGCGTAATATTTTTCATTCACCCAACTAATACCAACTCACATCCCCCGTATTTTACAAATATGATTTTACAAATTACATAAATGAATAAGTCTTCCATTGAACACGTGGCCTCTTAAAGATTTAAAATCTGTCCTCTAATTAAACCATTTAACCAAGATTGTTCCAGTTTCGCCGTTAATTGTGGCAAAATTCGATTAACAATATTCCCCATGGGGATCCAACTCCCTTCCATTTCCTAATTTTTCCATTTCTTCAAGTTTCTACTTAGATTGGAGACACTTGGCATGGTTAAAAATTAATGAATGAGATTTAATTGAATAAAATAAAGCCATAACCATAATTAAAATATTTAATTCCTTCTTTTATTCATTCTCAAATATTATCTTTTACAATCCCATAATTATAGCTACACATTATCTAGGATTCCTTCTCTTTCTTGTAATAATTTTTTTTCTTCTGTGAATCAATTTTTTTTTTTCAATTCTACAAAATCTTCCATTCTCATTAAAATTTAAAAAATATTAAAAGTAAGTTCCGATGTTAACGAGCTATGTGGATTTCCTAAAATCTTGGTACATTTTGATTGCGTGAAGAACATGTTTGGCTCCTGAATGAAAATCTTGAACAAAAGAAAAAAAAAATTATGATGCTTTTTGGTTTACTTCTTTGGCAATGCTGATGCTTTTACACAGCTAAAGTTGAAGAAAGTTTGAACTAAAATTGGTGCAAGATTGGAGCTTACTTCTTATATTTGTATCGTTCTTTAATTATTATCAAAGTTGGAACTTACTTTTAATTCTTCTTATTTTTAATAAGAATGGAAGATTTTGTAGAGTTGAAAAAAAAATTAACTCAGAGAAAGAAAACCACTACAAGAAAGAGAAAAGGAATCTTAGATAATGTTAGCTATAATTGTGGGATTGCAAAAATATTATTTGAAAATGAATAAAAGAAAGAATTAAATAATTTAACTATGGTTAGGACTTTATTTTATTCAATTAAACCTTATCCATTGATTTTTAATCATGTTACGTATCTCCCATCCAAATAGGAACTTGGAGAAATGGAGAGATTAGGAAATGGAGGTGAGTTGAATCCTTCTCGATGCACGTATCACATAAAAAGTACAGTTATCATAAAAAAACGTGAGTTCAATTGTTTTGTGGTTCTTTATAAACTTATTTTTAGTTTTATGACCTTACTTTTTTTTATACACGAGAGATATTTTTACACATAAAAATTGTCTTTTACACGTAAAAAATTTAAAAAGTTATTTTATTAATTTTAAAATTATAATGGGCATAATGTACAAATAGCCCCTTAAAATTTTAAATAGCCTTTAATCAAACCATTTTTAAGATTATACCATATTGGCCGTGTTTGCACCAACTCGTACTAATTTACTAATTAACTGATAGATTGAGGTGAGAATCTATATTAATTAATTGTGGTGTAGTTAGGGTGAAGACATATCATATATTAATTGAGTTGACGTAAACACATGGTGTAGTAAGTTTTTATCGTAAGTTTATTTAGTATAATATGAAGTTCTACAAAGAAAAAGAAAAATAACAATGATATATAGTACTATAAATTATGTAAGAAGGGAAATGAATTTACAGAAAGGATAACTTTTAAGTTCTTGGGAAGGAGCAAATGCGCATGGGAACTCCTACACACTCATATATTTAAAAAAAAAATTCCCTGAACAAATTTAAGCGTGCATGCAAACAACAATACAATAAATAATTACGTCTCAATTCTTACGTTAATAGAAAAATATTAATTTCTAACCGACATTTCTTAGTGAAATTAAAATGGTCGCTAATCTGGACATATTCATTATATCAATCCTTGCTTTTTTCTTTAAACTGGAGTCATCAATATGAATCCTTATGTTTTCCTTTAAGTTCAGCTCAATATAACCTTTAAGCATGCATGCAATGTTTAACAAATAACAACGGCTCAGTGGAATCTCACAAGTAAGGTTTGAGGAGGATAGTGTGTACGCAGATCTTACCCCTACTCCGGAGGAATAGAGAGGTTGTTTCCGATAGATCCTTGGCTCAGGAAGATAAAAAGAGACAGTGGAGCGACAATAGCAGAGGAAGCAAGAAAGATAACATCAGCAACGTAATAACCAAAAAGTAGAGAGAAAAGCAGTTATAGTGGCATAGTACTACAAACACAATGGAGTAATATGGATACAACAGGAGCCACTAGCATCCTAAAACACTACACTATCGGACTAGCCTCCTACGACCTAACCTGCAGCCCTAAAGGAGTAATATGGACACAACTTGAGCCACTAGCAGCCGAAGACAAAACACAAGCTAGCCTCCTATCTCCTAACATACAACATTAATGCTCGTCCTTCACAACTTCCTATCAAGGGCCATGTCCTCGGAAATCTGAAGCTGCACCAGGTCCTGCCTGATCACCTCTCCCCAATATTTCTTTGTCTAGCTGTCATCTACCTTTTCTCATACCCGTTAAGGCCATCCGTTCACACATTCTAACCGGGGCATCCATACTTCTCTGATCCTCCGCGCACATGCCCAAACCATCTAAGCCTAACTTCCTCCATCTTGTCTTTCATGGGAGCCACGCCCACCTTCACCTAGATATCTTCATTCCTAGATCTTATCCAGCCTAGTATGCCCACACATCCATCTAAACATCCTTATTTTTACAATGTTTAAACATTCATATATTTTCTTTTCACTTTCGGTCATCAAATGATTGCATAGCGGGAGCTTAGTTCACCGAACAGCCCTTTACTTTCGGTCATCAAAATTTATTACTACAAATAATTGCTTAAAAATGAAATCAGTATTTGAAAATAAAATACACAATCTGTTACAATATATCAAAGTATAATGAACGTATATAATTTTCTTTTACACTAGTAACGTATAAAAATTAAAGGTCGAATCATTTGGGATCAAGATCTAAATCTTTGGTCGTTTGTTCATCAGACAATTTCACGTGCATATATACAGAATCTCTTGGTTCTTCCCACAATTTGAAGAGAAAACAAAAAAGATGTACAGTATATAGTAAACTATGTAATGAGTAGGATGATATTACACGTAGTACTCTCTATTGACAACCATAGAACAGCCTCGTACGTGGTTTTCAGCTGAGGTTGGCCTTGGCTCAGTGTGTTTATTTTCCAATTCAAGTTTTGTCATGGACTCATGTCTATTAAAAGAATTATTTAATGGTATAAAGCATGTGTTTTTTCTAAATTATCCTTTATATCTCTTCTTAAATTAATACTCCTTAAGTTCACTTTTACTTGTCCAATATTTTAAAAATATATTTTCACTTTTACTTGTCACTTTTAGCATATTAAGAGAAGACAATTTCTTTTTTCATGTTATACCCACATTATTAATTACTCATTTTAAATTATTTTTCAAATGCATTAAAAATATGCATCAATTAATATGAAAATAATAAATTATGCACTATATTTATTATTTTTTAAGGAGTGTGCAAAGTTCATAATAGAGAAGTAAAAGTGAACGGAGGAAGTATTTATCACTCTTGAAACTTTCTAGATTATTTTTATTGAAGTAGATCAAGAAGTGAAGTCATAATTTTAACTTTATGAGTAAGAATTTTAGAATAATGACTTTAAATACTAGTGACAGGATTCTAATTAATGCAGCACTGATGGATTTGAAATATTGTTCAATTACCCGATGATGAATTTGACTATTAAATTAAAGTCACTTTCTGAAAAGAGTGAACATTTGGCTGTTTTTGTGTTATTTTCTTAAAGTCTTTCGAGTTTTTATATTGTGGAATGACTACAATTAGGCTGTAAGTTTGGTGGATGTTTGTTTTGTTGGTTGTATTTTGTCACTTTATACCCGCACTTCACTTCCAATTTATTGATCAAGAAATTGTATTAAAATTAACTCGTGCGATATAAACTTTTAACTAATATACTTAGCATACAATATATATTTTCGTCTTCTTTTTGTAATACAAATAAATATGACACAATGAAGCTAACCACTTTAATTTAATTATTATGTAAAATAAATAAAGTAAATCTTACAAAAAAAATTAAAGCAGCCTTGTGGCCCTCGTGTGCATGCTAGATTACTGTGAATTGTTTACTTAATAATCTCAGTCGTTAAAGACTTTACTTTGACCAAATATATAAAAAAGGAAAAGCAGAAAAGGTCCAATTAACTAACACGTAACACCTCTTTTCTTCCATCTTTTTTCTTAATTCCGTGTATATTACATCACACGCATGAATATGGCAATCTTTTTTTGACCAAAGGAAAACTAAAAGAAGAATTAAAAGATGAAAATGCCATGTTCTAGGTTGGTGTTTACGTTGTTTTTACATAAACAATGAGACCAAATTATATACGTCATTATGATTACAATAATATAATTCGTTTCCGCAATTTGTCGACGAAACATTTAAATATAATTTCAAAAGATAACGTATCAGCATCTTCAATAATTTTGTGGCCGAGAAAAAGCACTTATAAAGTAGGAACCACACACAAATCATATGGGAATTAGTGATTATAATTTAATATAATATGCAGCCAAATTTCGGATTAACACTACATAAGGACCTAGCTAATAATAACTCAGCTTTTGTTTAAGATATAATTATTGAGTAAAATGGAAGTTCAATTATTTTTTCTAAAAGATTAATAATCATAAATCTCAACCTGATACATATCAAGCGTAAACAAAGGTCATAACTTCAAGATCTTCTGCCATGTATTATCAAAATAAATTTCACGTATTTGGTCTATGAAAAAAAATCAAGGTTAGCACATAAATATCGTATTGAAGATATAATTAAGTAAATAGAAACATAAATATCGTATTGAAGATATAACTAAGTAAATAAAAAATGTATAATTAAAATTTTAGATGAAGGGCTACATGATTCAACAACATAATTAAAAGGATTACATTTACATATATCAATATAGCCTCCAAAACTAATTCCTGATTTGATCATCCCCAATTATATTAATCTCAGATTATGTAATTTGCTTAATATTTATTGGCTAAAATACAAGTTCCACGTGTGATTTGTAACTGATACACTAGCAAAGGAAAAATCTCCACTACGTATAAGTACTAATTATTAGGTTTACCGATTTATTATACTTTAAAACATTAGCTTTCCTTAAAGTAATAAATTAACATTAAGGAAATGACACAACGTGTGCGTAGGTGCAACATAACTTAATTAGAGACAAAACCAAAGTCGGTCGTGACTCACACGGTCTCTATACGTTCTTCATTCGTGTCTATTAATCGTGGCGAGTGTCGGTACATCTGAATTCAATATTTTTAGTATAAAATATAAATTTATATAAAATAATATTAAAATTATAGGTTTAAATATATAATTTTAAAATATAATAATCTAAAAATAAAATTTTTAAAAGTAGAACCTATAAAACTTAAATATTGAATCCATGTATTTATTACTAACTCTCCAACATTGTACACAATTCCCAATTTCACACGGGCAATATTCACCCAACATCCACACACTTTCCTACTTAATAACCCCCTCCCCCCCCCCCCCACCACAAAACCCCCTACCTACCTAACCCTTGTGTATATATATAACCCTTTTCTTCATATTTTGTTGCATTAACTCAAATCTCATTTACGTGACCAAAAAAAAGTACAAGTCAAGAATTTCAACTTGTTCATCTTGAACATCAAAATTATCAATTGAATGGCTTTTTCAGAACCAGAAGTAATATGCAAGAAGCATCCACAACACAAACAACAACCAGGAGTATGTTCTTGTTGTTTAAGAGAAAAGCTCTCCAAAATTAATGGTACATCTACAATTATGGCTGCACTTGCTTCAATTTCTTCTTCTTTATCTTCCTCTACTACTTCATCCAATTGCGTCTCGCCACGTGGAGCCATCGGCCACCGTCGGATCACCTCCGACGTTACCGGCGGTCACTACTCCTTTGTTACTCTCGCCAGCGGAGGCGCCGGCGGTGGTTTGAAGAAGAGTAGATCAATTGCTATTGTTGCTAGAGGTGGTAGAGTTGGAATTAATGGAAAGAAGAAGAAAGAAGGGTTTTGGTCAAAGTTGATCAAGTCAACGGGAAAAAGGACTAAAAGGGTAATTGCACATTGATGAGTTGGATTCATATTTTTATTAGGTGGCAACGTCAAGAAAATGTTAGGCAATGAATTAGGTGGAAACTTTGTAGTAATTTAGTGATGGATTTTGTAATTTAGTGTTGGTATAATTTGCACGTGTAATCGTACAAAAAAGTGAGAATCATTTCATTATCTTGATTTTTTTTTAATGTCATTTTGTTGCATTGTGTGGTACTTACCACGAAAGAAACATATTGATATTTGTGAATAGAAAATGTGAATGTTGATAATATATGAAAGTTCGCTCTGCCTTCTCTTTTTGTCTTTTGTTTTGTAGCTGTTTGGTGATTGTTTAATTAGCTTCATTTTTGTTTTGATTTCTATTTACTTGCACCAGTTAAATTTGGTATGAACCGTCAAAACTAGCTGATGTGCAAATGCATGTCACATTCGTAGGTTTAAATTTGAAGGGGAGGCATTGGAACCACGGTAAAGTCATCTTGATATAACCTATAGGTTACGTGTTTGAGTCAAGGAAAGCAGCTATTAATACTTGTATTAGGGTATATTAGGGTAAACACGGGCGGATACACCTTGCGGTAAGTGGTGTCACGTGACACCGCTTGACCGGAATTTTATTAATACTTGCATTAGAATAGACACGACGGATACACCTTGTGGCAAGCGGTGTCACGTGACACCGCTTCGCCGAAATTTTTATTAAATATGTATATGTGTATATATAGATATTATACAAAATAAAAAAATTTAGGTATAAATATAAAAATGACACTGCTTTTTATTAAAATATTTTTTTCATCCATTCAGTTTTTTCAATTTTAACACTGGTTACCAAAAATCCTACGTATGCCTCCTAAGGGTCGGATGTCTACATCACACCCCCAGAGGTATGACTCTTATCTAAATTTTGCATGAATACGAGATGTTTTATCCACCGAACTACCCTTTTATTCATAACTTTAAATTTGAAAAGATTTTTTTTCATCACCGTTTTATGGGGAAATTGAAAAAAGACTTTTCTAGGTTGTATATGCTTGATTGACGGGAATGAAAATTAAGATAAGAATTACGACACTTGCGATCATCCAATTAGAGTTTACTAAGTCTTCTTTATCACATTCAACAACTTTAATTTTCATTCGTGTAATTTGAAATTTTAAGAAATAATTTTTTTAATAAACAAGGCCAAAAAGTGGTTAGTGGACGTTATTTCTAGTCACAAACTAAGGAAATAACTCAATCCAAACTTGGGAGTGAAACTTGTTTACATGCCTGCTAAAGAGAAGGGGTTGCAGAATAGTGAGATGGACGAGAGTTGAAAAAGTTATTCATTTTTGTAAACCTTACTTGTAATAATAATAATAGTAGTAGTAGTATTAATAATAGTGTTATTATTATTGTCATAATTATTAAAGATCTGCATTATTCGTTTCGTTATGTTTGGAAATTATGGATGGACATTAAATATGTAGATATGGATGTATTACTTGTTGAACTAGTCCAAGACTTGGTCAAACAAAGTTATCTACTACTCTAAGCTTGTGGATTAGTACAACTATACGATTAGCATATATATTGAAGACAACCCATGAATGAGTGTCTTTGCTGGCCCAACTACCAAGCTTTACTAATTAATTATTGGATTAGTTACATCCTATAGCAAAGGTTGATACCTTATTTATTTTAAATAAATACCCTTTTAAAAAATTATATTTTATAGCTATCTTTTGATTTTTTTATAGCCAAATATCTATTTATGACTACCTCCTACCCTTAAGCCATAAAATAAGCTTTGTATTATTTTTCTCTCTCACATCCCCTCAAATTTCTCCTATCCCCTACTCCATATCTATTCTCCCTCTCTCTCTACTTCCCGATCTCATATTCTCTGTACAACTTCAGGCGACAGACAAAAGTTAGAGGTTTCTGTACAGTTTCAGGTGATAGAGAACGCCAATAAAGATGTTTCTGGACAGGTTGACCATTCGCCATACCATGCCGAGTATGTACAAAAATATAGTACCGTTTCAAGAACGCAAATAAATACTTAGCAAGAAAACAAAAATCATCTATCGTTTGCTTTCATCGTTCTTTTTAATGATAGATCTAGTGACCATCTATCGTTTGCTTTCACAAATCCTTTCCTTTCGTCAACAATGCTGTGGACTTGCAGATGGGACAATTATTCTTCATAATCAACCATTTCTGTATACCGTTATATTCTATATATTTCATTGTATTCATTGTCTCGCTATATTTCATGAATGTATTCATATATTTTTTTTAATTAAGATAATTTATGTATTCAAATGTATTATATAATTTCTCTGAAGATTGCTATGTTTTTGGGGTATTTTTTGGTTAGAATTTTTTTTTATAACTGGAAATACAAATTTTGTGTGTCATAATTGAGTTTGTTGAGTTATATTAGGAGTTTATTGTGTTAATTGATCCACTTTTCGTTTAAAAAATAGTGTAATCCCCTGTTTCACGCCGTGAATACAGTCGAATACAATAATATGTCCAGCTGTAATCTCATGTTTCACGCCATGAATACAGTCGAATACAACAAGTGGCTAACTGGACTTCCCTAATTCACGCATATTTTTGCTACTGTATTCATGAATACAGTAGTTAAAATACATTTAAAACATTTTATAACAACGAAAAACGTATTTACAATCCGTAATATAACAAATGGTATCTATAGATAGCTAATTACCACTAAAAGATAGTGTTTTATGAAAATTTCTCTTAATTATTTTCTCTCCAATTAATCTTGACTTCTAATTAAACATCCTAAAAAGCATGTAACTAAGGTTGATTATATCACACTATAATATTCACGAAGCTAGAATATTCTATACATCAATAGCTTTTACTTAAAATATGTATAAGTATTAGAAAATTCATTAAATGTTTTGAAATATTTAATTATGAAACTAGCAAGTAATAACTGAAACTGGCTTTGAGTTTGATAGAAATTCAAAATCCATTTTAAATCTTAGTTCTATCTCTGATAATATTCTTCACAAAAATATTCTGTTATTTGAACAATAAGTATGTTATTATTCTATATGGGCAATTCTTGACCTTAATTTACTTTAAGCATGTCACTTTTCATCCTAATAGTAAGGTTTTCTTTTCATGGATCTAAGCGACCTATATGTATTGAGAAAAATTGTATTTAAATATAAAGGTGACGTATCGAGACACGTAGACTGGTGAAATAGTCAAAGAATTACAACTAGCCAAGAGGCACGAGTTGCAACAGATACGAGCAAATGGCAGAGGAAGAGGCACAAACATTCAAATAACCTAGCGCCCATACCTATTTAAGTCATTTATGTCCGAGAATCAAAAGGAATGAATCTGACAATAGAAAAGAGTGCAGATACGACATCTAATAGGCATTAAATGTGGAATATGTTAGAGAATTTATATTGAATGTAATGATTATATAACGTAGCATTCAATGTCTTTAATTACTCATAATAGCTTCATTATGATTTGGGCAAAACGTATATCTCCAAGATATCTATAAAAGGGAGATATTTGATCAATTGTAAGGACACGAAACACTATTGGAATAAACTTTGGTTCACTTGTTTTTCTCTTGATTACTCTCTTGCTACCTAAATTACTTCCCTTTATACATTCTTTTGATTATCAATAACCCGTGTTCTTCTAAATTCTAGCTTTGACTAAAATTTTATTTTTTTGGTTAAACAAATTGATTCCGCTACCGAAAAACTGATAATCTATTTTCTTTTCACTTAACTTTCCTTGTTGCATCAATTATGTCGAACAACAGTGACAACATTCAAGGAACCCAAGAGAACCAACAAAATCAGGGAGATCCACAGAATATTAATACTCAAGTTCCTACTCCACGAGACTCTCCATGGCAATCTCGTGAGGGTACTCCTGATGGGTCTCAAATAAACGAGCATGCTCAATTTGAAAATGCTGAAACTGTTGATGAAGCTTTGCAGAAATTAATTGCTGCTCAGGTCAAAAAAGTTGTTGAGGCACTTGTTAACCAGTTACCTGTTGCAACACCCACACCTACTCCAAATAATAACACTTTGGAAAACCCTCGTTCCGGGCTTGTTAACTCAGACAGCGATGGAACTCTCAGTGAATCACAGGAGAGAGAACCAGGTAATGTAATTAATTCTAATTTACAAAATTTAGTACTAACTTTGCAGAAACAGCTCAAGGAGCAAAGTGAGCGCATATAGCAGATACCCAGGGTGCCGCCCATAATCAAATGGGTAGATATGGATAGATATTCGCAACAACCCTGGAAGCCAAGTGTTGCTCCACTCCCAATTCCAAAAAGGTTCAAAATGCCTGATATTCCAAAATATGATGGAACAACAAACCCACGATATCACGTGACTGCATTCACAACGGGCGTAAAAGACAACGATTTGACTAAGCAGGAGATTGAATCAGTATTAGTCAAAAAAATTGGTGAAACGCTCACCAAAGGAGCGCTAACATAGTATTCTCTTTTACCCGAAAATTCTATAAATTCTTTTGCTGAGCTTGCAGATTCTTTCATCAAAACACACTCGGGAGCTCAAAAAGTAGATAAAAGAATGGAGGATATTTTCAAAATCAAGCAAGGGGACTCAGAACTGCTTAGAGAATTCGTGGACAGATTTCAACGTGAAAGAATGACATTGCCACGTTTACCTGACAACTGGGCAGCTATAGCTTTCACAAGTAATTTGAATGAAAAAAGCTCGGAAGCTACGAGGAAACTCAAGGAAAGCCTTCGAGAATTCCCGCTACAACGTGGAATGATGTCTATAACAGGTATAGCACGAAGCTGAGGATTGAGGAAGATATTGTTCCACGATTTCAAAAAGAAGAAAAGGTAAGTTCGAGACGTGCATAGATCGAAAAAAGATCCGGTAAAAATAGGTACGAGCTTTACATGAGACTTGCGGGAAAGGACTCACGGTCAAAGCATGATAATCAAAGGTACGATCACAGATCAAGAAACAGAGACTCAGGTTCTTCATCAAGATTCAGGAACGAGCGAAACAACTATGAGTCACGAGATGATGATAGAAATTTAAAAGCGAGATTCGGTGGTTACAACTTCAACGTCAGAACCTCCGAGCTCGTAGCTGTTTTGAGAAGCATGGGAGATAAGGTTCGATGGCCAAAGGAAATGAGACCGAATCCAAACAGGCGCAACTCTGACCATTGGTGCGAGTTTCATAATGACCACGAACATAAAACAACAGATTGCAGATTCTTACAAAGTGAAGTTGATCATTTATTAAAACAAGGATATCTTACTGAGTTGTTCAGTGAGAAAGGCAAGCAAGCTTACATGAAGAACAAGCAGAAGCCTCCAAAACCACCTTCTCCCAAAGAACTGTCAATATTATAAATGGGGGTGAAGACGTCAATGGTATATCATATACTGCAGCTAACAAAATTTCCAAAGTAACAATTACCCAAGGGAAACGGGTGCGGCATGTTTTAGAGGAAGACAACATTACGTTCAATGACGCAGATACATATGGCATATTAACCCCTCATAACGACGTACTGGTAATATCTTTAATTATACATGATACTAATGTGAAACGAGTTTTGATTGATCCAGGTAGTTCCGTGAACATTATTTTGCTAAGAGTATTACGTGAGATGCAAGCTGAAGATAAAGTGATACCAAAGGCGCATACTCTATCTGGATTTGATAATTCTAGTGTCCTCACGAAAGGAGAGGTAACACTCACCACATTCGCTGAAGGAGTCGTCAAAGATACAAAGTTCGAGGTGGTATATATGGAGATGGCTTACAACATGATTCCTGGGAGACCATGGATCCACGAAATGGATGATGTTCCTTCAACCTTGCATCAAGTTATTAAATTTCCATCGCCGTGGGGAATTTGTCAAATTCGTGGAGATCAACATACAGCCAGGGCTATCAACTCTGTTGCAGATACAAACACGAGAAATGAAGGTAAATAACAATCTCAAAAGGTAGTTGAGGACACCACAACACAAACCTCAACTGAACAAGGGCAAACAGATGTAGATTCAAGGCCTGATACCATTCAAGAACCAGAAGAGAATGAAAATATCAAAACAACAATAAAAGAATTAGAGCTTGTCGTGTTATTTGCTCAATGGCCTGATAAAAAAGTCTATATTGGAGCCAATCTTAGCCAAGGTATGAGAGGTAAGTTAATTGAATTTTTGAAAACTAACGTGGACTGCTTTGCTTGATCCCACTCTGACATGACAGGAATACCACCGTAGGTGATGACTCATAAACTAAATAAAGATCCATCATACCCTTCTGTCAAACAAAAGAAAAGAAAGCAAGGAACTTTCAAGAATCAGGTGATTCAAGAAGAAGTCCAAAAATTGCTAAAAATTGGTTCCATTTGTGAGCACGTGATTTTTGCCCTATATGAATTATTCTAACACATTCAAAACAAAATAATTTCTTTCAGTGTTTGCAATTTTGTTGGATTTTGTGGCATTTTCTGCTAATTATTTGCATTTGTCTATTCACGTTTATTTTATTTAATTCACGAAAATACAAAAATATCACGCACTGCATTTAGAATTTAATTTTATATATTTTTTAGATTAATTAGTAAAATAGTTTGTTTGATAAAATATGAAAATCACAAAAATAGTTTAATTTGCATCCTTTAATTTTAACTTTGATTTTGAGTAGTCTTCTTTTAATTTATTTTTAATTAATTGTGATAATTTTTATTTTAGGTTTAATTAATGTTTTTCAGGTTAATTAAGTTCTAGGATTTAATTTAGATTTTAATTTAATTTTGAAAAAAGAAGAAAAAGAATTATTTTGAAAAAAAGGGAATTGAAAAGTTAGAAAGTTGGGCTGTCTTGTTTTAATTTGTCCAAGACCAATGTGAATTCCCTCACCCCAGCCCAAATACCCGCCCGGTACCCGACCAAAACTGACCCAAACCCGCCCTTAACCCAGTATCTTTCCCCACTAAAACCAAACGACCCCGTTTTGAAGGCTCGACAGATCTGGGTCGTCGATGTTGTTCCATCCAACGGACAGGAACTGAGGTTGTGCTTAATATTTAAGTGTCGGAACCCTCAGACCCTCCCTCCTCGTCGTCTCCAACACTCCCAAAGACCCCACCTCAACCCCACCGTGCACCGCCGCCGGAAATCGCCCAACGGCGGAGGTAGGTATTCGATGGCCACCGGATTTACACCCTAGATCCCTCTCTTTCTCCTCATTCCGAATTCACACTCCTTTCCCCTCGAATCATGCCCGAATGTCTCAAATCTGGCTTAGAAGATCGAAACCCTAGCGCTGCCCTTGTTCTCTCCGGTGGCGCCGCCGCCTCTGTTCAACCCCAAATTGACACCCTAAGACCGTCTTCTCTCCCTCATCCCAAATCCTCACTCAGATTTCTTCAAACATCCCTGGAACTCCTCGAATATCAAATCGAAGAGTCGAGCCATGAGAGCCTAAGGTCGGAATCATGCATGCAAGCATTTTCATGAATTTTCCGATTGTTTCAAGTCGGTTTTGACACAAAAAAGTGACACTTGTTTGTTCCTCACCAAGAACGAATGTTTGCCACTGTGTTGGGTCGAATCAGTGCCTCAGTTTCTGATTTTAAGTCTAGCTGGTAAGTCTCGTTCATCTTTGTTTTCAAAATCGTCTATGTGTCACCTCTGTTTTTTTCCTCTCTTTTAATTTGTTTTCTGCTTTATTAACTATCCTGTTAGAATTTTGGTTTGGTCACTGAGCTTAATTAGTTCCCCGCCTGTTTGTGATTGCTAATTAGTTGATTTGTTTGGTTTTTAAGTTTTCTGAATTCATTTAGGTTTCATCTTTGGGCTCTGAGGTCAGTCTAAGACCTCATGTTAAAGGAATTCTATTTGGTTTAAAGTCTGAGCCCATGTCTATTTAATCATTGAGCCTGTTCGGGGATTCATAGCCCATGTTCAAGTCTAGCTGGGCTTCAAGGCAAAATACAAGGGTTCAGGGGTAAAGACAGGGCAATTAAGGGTTAGTTTGGGTAAAAGACATAGGGAATCTAGGTGTAACTGACTAGGGAAGCTTCTAGGAAGCTGGGGTGGGGACTAATATGAAAAATCTGATTTCTGGCTTGGGACTTTTAAGCTAAAACGAAAATTAGAAAAGGGGCAAAAGTGCAAGCTGAGTCTGCCCTAGTAGCTTGCCTATAAAGGCATCCAAAACTTGCCTTTCAAGGCAGACCCAAGAGCTGAAGAGAAGAAAATTTCAGAAAAATCACAAATGGTTGATTTTTTTTTGATAAACACACTGTTCCATTGAACTTTCTGCTTTGAAATCTGGAGGCCTTCAATTCCTGAAGTAATTTTGCTTTATTTGGGGGTTGAAATGGATTGAGTTCTAGTCTTTAAAGTTTGGTTTTGATTTATGTTGGGTTTTGTTCAACTGAAATTGGGTTTCTGGAATTTTGCACCTCATTTTTGGGCTTGAAAGCTTGGTTTGAGTTTGTTCGTGTGGAGTACTGTCTAGTTTGGGTTTCAGCTTAAATTCTTTGGGTTTAATTGGCTGATTCCAACACTGTTCCATTGTTTCTCTGCTGTTACTCTGGTGATCTTTCACTATTTCCTTTTCTGTTTCAATCTCCAGGTACTTCTCCTAAATTCTATTGGATGTAAGTCTCAATTTGAAGATGAAGTAAAAGTTAAAAGCATGGCTATAGATTCCCTTATGTTCATTTCTACATCTTCATGATGTCTGTGCTCTATACCACATGAGCTATTATGTATTTAATTAAATTTTAAGTTTGTATTTGTTTAAGGACTATTAAAACATTGTGTTTAGAAGTTCAGTCAAGTTTAATGTGTTTTAAATAGCGTAAACCGTCGTTCTTGATAACATTTCCATGGTTGAAACGATGTAGAAAGGCTAGGGGCAAAACGTTGATGCTAGGGTATTAGTAGAGTTCTGTGATTTGTTTAAAAATGACGGTGTTGTTTTGTTCATGAGAAGTGTGGTAGGTGTATGTATCAGGTAATTAACGTTTTGTTTAAAATTAGGTTTGAAGTTATAGTTAGTGTATGGAGGATAAATTTAAGTAAGTTGTGACGTGATGTCATGATTCTCTAAGTAATGTGTTCTATGATTTTTAGCTTCTGGGGTGTAAATGAATATCATACGCATGCGGTTAACTTAAAATGACTATGGAATGGGTTTCAATCAATTTCAATTGTGGCTTCCACACCTAGCAATTGTAGGTTTAACTTTGGTGATTATTCAATACCAAGTTTCCGGATCTGTGATGTTTAAATCCCTTTGTTTTGGTTAAGAAAGTTTGGACGTTTTTTTGCTGTAGTCTGGGTTCGACGCGCGTAACCCATTGATACCTAACTCGTAAACGATTGCTAAGTTGGGCTTCCTACATGGGCTCGTTGAAATTTGTTGTGGAGATTCACTCGTTGCAGCTTATGGGTTTAGTAATTGTTGGGCCTCACATCGGACCGGGCCCATATGAGAAACAAATTGAAAGCTTTGGTTCATTTAAATTCATACTTTAGATTCAGCTTAATCTAGGAATAGATATCAGTCCCTTAAGTTTTTTTATTGGTAAACCCTTTAGATAATTTGAGGCGAGCTATTAGCCAAGTCACAATTTATGGCCCTCTATTAATTTCTTATGATTTAACTATAAAATAACAAATGTCTGTAGTTTGTTTTAGGCCCGTTTAATATACCACTGTGATTGTGTATACGTTCGCGTAACATAATTACGATTCTAAAACCAATTCGGAGTATGCGTTCGCGCAACTTCGGCTAAATTTTTCTTAATGAATAAGTGTTATTATTATGGACACATTCGCGTGACATGACTTTTGACATGCCAAACAAATGGGTACATGTACGCGTAACTCGTTTCAAGATAATTTTCTTAACTAAAAAGTGGTAAAGGGGTAAATGCACATAGGATCTAAAATCAGTAATTAAATAATTTTAATAAGCCAAGTATGATCAAAGCGACCGTGCTAGAACCACGGAACTCGGGAATGCCTCACACCTCCGGGTTAACAGAATTCCTTACCCGGATTTCTGTGTTCGCAGGCCGTAAATAGAGTCAATTTTTCCTCGATTCGGGATTATAAACCAGTGACTTGGGACACCATAAATTATCCCAAGTGGCGACTCTGATTTTAATAAATAAACAATCCCGTTTCGATTGTCCTTTAATTGAAAAAACTCCCTTATATCTATGCCTTTTACGGGGTGTAGGTAAAAAGGAGGTATGACACCATTTGTGAGGTAAAGTATCCTAACTGGTTAGCTAACACTGTTGTAGTTCCAAAGAAGAACGGTAAGTGGCGGATTTGTGTAAATTACACAGATCTTAATAAAGCCTGCCCTAGAGATTCTTTTCCACTACCACACATAGATAAATTGATTGATGCAACTTCAGGTCATGAACTATTAAGTTTTTTAGATGCATATTCAAGTTATAATCAGATTAAAATGGATCCGGGAGATGAAGAAAAAACTTCATTCATAACAGACAGCAGGACTTACTGTTATAAAGTAATGCCCTTTGGTCTAAAGAATGCAGGTGCAACATATCAGAGGTTAATTACCAAAATATTTCAAGAGCATTTAGGAAAGACTATGGACATATATATAGATGATATGCTTGTTAAAATTCAGCGTTCAAAAGATCACATATCACACTTATCTGACACATTTTCAATTTTGCGCAAATTTAATATGAAGTTAAATCCCAAAAAATGTGCATTTGGCGTTGCATCAGGTAAGTTTTTGGGTTTTCTTGTTTCTAACCATGGTATTGAAGTGAATCCTTCACAGATTAAGGTCATTGAAGAAATCCCTGATATACTTTCAAACAAGAAAGAAGTTCAAAGATTAACAGAGAGAATTGCAGCCTTGGAAAGATTCATTTCTAAATCATCAGAAAAGTGTTTTAAATTCTTCTCAGCCCTTAAGAAGCAGGATCATTTTGAATGGAATGAGGAATGTCAACAGGCACTCAGGAATTTGAAAACGTACTTATCAAATCTACCTTTGCTGGCAAAACCAAAGGCTGGGGAAAGACTACTCATTTACCTTGCTATTCGGAAGTTGCGGTAAGCGTTGTTTTGGTCCGAGAAGAACAAGGTAAACAATCCCCTATCTATTATGTTAATAAATCTTTGTTAGATGCGGAGACGCGGTATCCTCAGTTAGAAAAACTTGCACTTGCATTAATCATGGCATCTAGAAATTTAAGACCTTACTTTCAGTGTCATCCTATCGCTGTAGTAACTACCTACCTTTATGTAATATACTACATAAGCATAAGTTATCAGGTAGGTTAGCTAAGTGGGCAATAGAGTTAAGTGAATGTGAAATCACATACCAACCTAGAACTACTATAAAATCACAAGTGTTAGCTGATTTCGTGGCTGATTTTAGCTAGAGGATGCAATTAGAAGCAAAAAAATAATTACAGGTATTCAATGGAGCTAACCCGGGAACTTGGAATTTATTCACTGATGGCTCATCTAATGTAAAAAGTGCAAGTTTAGGGATTGTCTTGGTACCACCTACGGGTGAAACCATTCGACAAGCTATTAAATGTCACTCCATAACTAACAATGAAGCGGAGTATGAGGCTGTGATTGTAGGTCTAGAATTGGCACGAGAGCTTGGCATAAATCAGATTATAATCAAGAGTGATTCGCAACTCGTGGTTAATCAAATACTGGGGACTTATATAGCTAGGGAATAAAGGATGCAACAATACTTAGAAAAGGTACGAGAATTGATAAAGCAATTTTAAACCTGGAAAGTTATACAAATACCAAGGGATGAAAATGTTGAAGCGGACGCCCTAGCTAATCTTGCATCTGTAGCTGATGTGGCAAGCGATGCAAACACCTCAGTTATACATTTATTTCATTCAGTTCTCGATCCTGATAAGAATGAGGTAAATTTTAATAATTTAACTGGGGATTGGAGGAATGAGATTGTTGTTTTTTTGCAGTATGGTACCGTCCCTGATGATAAGAAAAAAGCTCATGCGCTTCGAAAGGCTGCTCGGTACTTCTTAAAGCAAGGTAATTTATATCGTAAAATGTTCGGTGGTCCCTTAGCAAGATGCCTCGGACCTTCGCAAACGGAGGATGTAATGAAAGAAATACACGAGGGACATTGCGGAAATCACGTAGGAGGAAGGTCATTGGTAAGAACCTTAATTAGGGCAGGTTATTACTGGCCTAAAATGGAAGAAGAAGCAGAAAGTTTCGTGGCCAAATGTGATAAATGTCAAAGGTACGGTAACAATATGCATAGACCTGCGAAGTTATTACATCCGGTCATTGCGCCATGGCCATTTATGAAATGGGGAATGGATATCGTGGGTCCATTAAGTTTTTGCTCGTACTCACTGATTATTTTACTAAATGGGTGGAGGGAGGAGCATTTAAATAGGTGTGAGAAAAGGAAGTCAAAGATTTTATTTGGCGGAATATCATATGTCGATTCGGTGTACCAAAGGAGATCGTGTGTGATAATGGCCCTCAATTTATTGGAGCTCAAATCACGAAATTCTTTCAAAGTTGGCAAATTAAAAGGATTACGTCAACACCTTATCATCTGGTGGGTAATGGGCAAGCAGAATCAACGAACAAGGTTATTATCAATAATTTAAAGAAATGATTAGAGGAATCAAAAGGTAACTGGCCTGAAGTGTTACCTGGAGTTTTATAGACATATTGCACAACTACAAAAACAAGTACAGGAGAAACACCGTTTTTATTGGTTTATGGAGATGAGACTTTAATTCTCGTTGAGATATGGGAACCAAGTACACGGTTCACATAGGCGACACAAGAATCTAATGACGAGGAGATGCGGGTCAATCAAAATCTACTCGAGGGGAGGAGAGAAGCTACATTAATAAGAATGACAACACAAAAGCAAGTCATAGAACGATATTACAACCGAAAAGCACGCCTCAGATTCTTCAAAGTGGGGGACTTCGTGCTTAAAAAGGTTTTTCAATCTACAAAGGCAGCTAACGCGGGTAAATTAAGTCCAACGTGGGAAGGACCCTATAGAGTTCGTGATATTGCAGGAAAGGGAGCATATGAACTGGAGACAATGGATGACAAGATACTACCTTCACATTGGAATGCTGTTCATTTGAAGAGATACTATTTCTAAGGAATACCCACGGTCAGGTATCACCATTTTAAATTTAATTTTTGAATTATTAAAATTTTACTAACGATTTTAGATGATGGGCACAAAGCTAACACGTACTAAATGATGAGTCACGACCTGTAAGGCACACGGAATAACCTAAAATTCCTGGCCTAGGGTTACAATTATTCTGATAGAAATTCAAACGGGTTAACCAGTCTTCATCTATAATCGTACCTCGTAGTCCCGCATGTTTTTCCTTTTCAGGAAAAGGACCAAATGAGAGAAACTATCAAGTGCTCGAGGCTTCATACTTCAACACTCAAACACTTGGGGGACTACATAATATACACAGACATGTGTATAAAGAAGGCAAAGAAGATTGAGGAAAAATCAAGCCTAAAAGAATCAAGTGCAGAGTAAAAGTCACAAAGTCACGAGATGGAGCCACGAGCTAAGGCCAAAGAAAAACCTCACTATAGTGAGGGTAAAGGCTATGTACTAAAATGTGTTATAAGAAAAAATCCCGTGTCTATTATTCTTCTTTTGTAAAAATCTGTTACAAGAAAAATAGTTACGAGAAAGTAATAGATGTAATTCAAATGCATGTAAAGTATTATTCAAAAATTATCAAAGTTATTTCAAAGACACATGTTTGTTCCTATTTCTTTTATCGTATGATAACACTATTATGAAGTTGAGACGTCTTCTTCATTAAGTGTAGAAATATAAAAGGGCCCTCTTTTATAAAACTCATGTTTAAATTAGTTAGTCATGAGATTAACATAAGCATTTTCAAAGAACAAAAATGCAAATTATTCTATAAGTCCTTAAATATAAAGGCAAGAATAAAGCAGACAGAAGTTTAAGATAATAACATAAAAAACTTCTTAATACTTAAAAACTGAAGACTAAGTACGAACTTAGTCATAAAACTATGAAATTGTTTATACAAATTGCCCCATAAAAGACTTGGGGACTTGCGTATCCAAAATCAACCTTCAAATGAAGCTAAGGATTTGATTACAATTTTCCAAAATAAAAACAAAAACAAAATCATTTAAATGATTAAAACTGGTCACTGAGAAGTTTGTGGAACTGAAGCAGGAGCATCAATAGCAGCGGGCTCAATTTGGGTAGGTGCATCAACAGATGCGGTTTCAACTTGGCTCGCAGCAACAGGTTCGATTGGGCTTGAAAGAGTTGGGATACCCGTATCAGCTTCAACATTCACGGGAGCTTCAACCACGGGAGAAGGGAAGTCCTGAGTTTGCTGAGCTTTTTCAATGGTTTCATTGATCTTAGCTAACTCCGACTCCAGGTTGAAGTTTTCTTGGCCAGCTTCAATTAGGGTATCACGACGTGAATTCAAAAATGCCCAACTTACCTTAACAACAGATTTTTCTTCAAGGATCTCATAATCCTTTTCCCAATCAGCAATCTCATTCTTTAGCTCTTCATTTTCAGCCAAGGCGGAGTTATAAGAAGCTTGAAGAGAGGCATGAGAGCTCTCTAAAGCACACACCTTATCAGTAGAGACTCGAAGGTCTTCTTGTGCTTGAGTTAAGCTTTGCACGAGCTCCCCAGCATAAACTTCTTTTTGACTCAAAAGAGCCTTCAACTCTCTGTTCTCTTCACTGGCCTTAGATAGTTGCTCTGAGAAGTAGGATTCGAGACGTTCTTTTTCTTTTTCTGCTTGGCTTGAGAAAGTTTTTACAACCGCTAACTCTGAAGTTAAAGCCTGCACCTGCTGCTCTAAGGTACTCTTGCTCTCTTGTAAATCTTCCATATCAATTTGTGCACTCTCAAATTGTTCCTTCCAATTGATTGCCTCCAACTGAGAATCACGTGCTACCTTCTCCAAGAGGGGGATTCTGTTCATCATTTCTGTGCCGATAAGATTGACCTAAAAAAAGGAAGGGAAATAAGAATCCCAAAGATAAAAAATTTTTACAAAGTAAAGAAGGGAGAGAAGGAAAATACCTTCAAAGTGGCATGCACGATATCATTCATTAGAGTCAGGGAACTATGGCTCTCCATCTTTGCTTTTTCAATTGGGCCAATTAAAGGCTCCAGCCATACATCTGCCTGACCTGACTTCCTCAAAAGGCTGCTATCAGCAGGAACTTCAATAGTTACCCTCCTCATAGCGGCACTTCTACTTGAAGAGCCCACTTCCGTATGATGAACAATAGGAGGGGGAATTGTCAAAGAAGGAGCGGTAGAAGAAGTGAAAACAGTAGAAGAAGGAACAGAAACAGTTGGGGCTGGTAAGGAAGGAATCATTGGCACGGGAGTTGAAAAAGAAGATAAGGGTATTTCATAAAAAACAGGCCCTAAACCTCCATTACCAAAACCCCTGATGAAAAGTTGATCAATAGACTCACGGGTATCATGAGGAGTGACGTCATCGTCAGGAATTATTACTGGGGTTTCAACAAGTTCGGTAAGAGAAACAGAAAGACAAGGGGAAACTTCAACTTCGTCATCAGAGACGATGTGTATCCTAGCTCGTGGCCTCGTCACCAGGGAGCCCACATCTTCCTCTTCTTCAGAGTCTTTCTCTTCAACAGCTTTCCTTTTCGTAGAAGAAGAACCCAAGACTATTTCTCGGGCTCTTTATAAAGAGACATGAGAGGCCGCAACTGCTTCAGCAGTAACTCCTCGAATAGCAAATCCTGATAAAAAGAAGGATGGGAGTTAGATCAATAAAGAAAAAAATATATATGCGTGAAATATGAAATAAAAACTCTTACCATGAGTCTTTACTTTCCAACCGTAACGGTTAGAAAGTGTTCTCCAAGACCTACCATCTATTGGTACGGTCTTCAGTAATTTATCTACCCAGCCATGGAAATTGGGAATATCCTCCACAACTCCCATGGTTGCTAAAAAAGGGGCAAAATTAGAGAAATTGATAAACTTGAAGAAAAAAGGCACGAGAAGGATAAAAGACTTACGTGCAAAATTCCACTTCTCAGGGAAGGGAACGTTATCCTCACCCACTAAGCCAACAGTGGGGGCAGTAACAAACCGGGCATACCAGCCACGGTCCTTGTCATCTTCAGGGCTCACCAAAACCCTCTTACTCCTGGCCACTAGGGTAAAAACGCCATTACGGAAAAGCCTAGGGGAGTAAAGATGAATCAGGTGAGGGAAAGTAAAGGAAAGGTCAGCCATATTGGTTAAATGCCTCAAACAGGCAACAACCATCCATATGATTGGGCCAATTTGACCCAAACAGACATTAAAGAAACGGCAAAATTCAAGAATGACTGAGTCAGTAACGGGTTTGAACCCTAAAGTGAAAGGGTATGTATAAACAAAAGAGAACCCAGTCAAGTAAGAAGTAATTCTCTGATTTGGATTAGGGATAATAATGGGAAAATCATTACTCCAATGGCAGTCTTTGCGAACTACAAGAGTCAAAACTTCTGTAATTTGAGTGGGGTAAGCATCAACACGATCTAAAGCGGAAACCTGGTTTCTAAGAGATTCCCTATCATGGTAAAAAGATAGTTCTGTAGGGACTATCTCCTCTACTAAAGGCTCATGTAATGGTTCATAAGGTTCTTTACCCCTAGAAGAAGATTTGTGAGAAAGGGAACCTCTGGTTCTAGAAGAAGGACCAGAACTAGGAGAAAGTATAGACGAACCACCACCACGAGTAGACCCTAAGCTACGAAGCCTACCTCCCCTTCTATGCCTAATGGGGGCATTAGGGAAGGTATCAACAATGGGAACTCTCCTAGCGCTAGGGTTTGGTGAAGACATGGCGAAGAAGAATAATGTGAGGAAGAAGTGAACTGAGATTTGAGGAATTAAGTGTTCAATAAGCTTTATGTGGTAAAAGGCAAGGAAAGAAGTTATATTTGTATTGATAAGCAACTGCCAGAGGTAAAAGTGCAGTGATGGAAGGACCAAAAAATAATGATAACTGGCACTTCGTGAATAGTGGAACCGTAAAAAAGCCTTGAAAAGCTGCAAAACTGCAAAATCAATGGAAAAATGACACGTGTACGGAGCATTAAATGGAAGCGTCAATTTTGTCATAGCATTAATGGTGACAAAAATTCTCTTTTAATGAAATCCACTTCCCAAATATTCAACTGATGAACAAATGGAAAGTGGGGGGACTATCTGTATTGGGGGAAATTGTATTTAAATATAAAGGTGACGTGTCGAGACACGTAGATAGTCAAATAGTCAAAGAATTACAACTAGCCAAGAGGCACGAGTTGCAACAGATATGAGCAAATGGCAGAGGAAGAGGCACGGGCAGTTATTCAAATAACTCAGCGCCCGTACCTATCTAAGTCATTTATGTCCTAGAATCAAAAGGAATGAATCTGACAATAAAAAAAAGTGCATATACGACATCTAATAGGTATTAAATGTGGAATACGTTAGAGAATTTTTATTGAACGTAATGATTATGTAATGTAGCATTTAATGTCTTTAATTACTCATAATAGCCTCATTATGATTTGGGCAAAACATATATCTCCAAGATATCTATAAAAGGGAGATATCTGATCAATTGTAAGGACATGAAACACTATTGGAATAAACTTTGATTTACTTGTTTTTCTCTTGATTACTCTCTTGCTACCTAAATTACTTCCTTTTATACATTCTTTTGATTATCAGTAACCCGTGTTCTTCTAAATTCTAGCTTTGACTAAAATTTCATTTTTTGGTTAAACACTATATATGGCTGGAATTGTTTTAGCTGTGAGAAGATATCATTTTCTTTTCGTTGCACTGTTAAAGTATTTTTTTTCAAATTAAAATTCAGACTTAAGATAATGATAGTTGCCTTGGTATCAACTAAATTTATGAATGATTGAGACTAGTAATTTTTAATAAGTGTATTCTTCTTGTTACATACAAATGCCAGCATATATAATTAGGGGTGTATATGGATCGGGTTGGTTCGATTTTTAATAAAATCAAATTAAATCAACTATATCGGTTTGGATTAGTTCGGTTTTGTCGGATTTTTCATTTTTTGTTTTACGAATAATATGACAATCTTACTTTGTTAAAATTTTGATAAGTAAATATATGTTTAATAAAAATTGACAAACGTATGATCTATTAAAAAAATTTTATGGGAGAATTTTCTTAGCAACACATAATAGTTATTTTTTTAGGTGTCTAACAATAATTTTTCATTGATGTACTCTTTCAAGGTTAACCGAATTTAATAATTCAACATAAAAATTAATATGATACCTAAATAATGAAATATTTTACTTAATTTTTAACTATCGAAATATTATTGTAAATTCGAAAAAATATAAGAATCTAATAGATATATGAATATGGAAGAACAACGAGATTGACACATTTTAATAACACTTGATAAGAAGTGCTCGTAAAGCAAATTATTTAAAGTTAATTAATAAAATGAAGCACTTCATATTCTATTAAATATTACATCCCATAAGAGAATCCCAAGTATTTCTAGAAAATTTTTAAAGAAATTCTATATAAAATCTTAAAAGTATATATAAAAATTATATATTTATATGTCGGTTTGATTTAGTTTTTTTACTCAATACCAAACCAAATAAAACCTCATCAGATTTTTTAATCGATTTGATTTGACCTTTTGGTTTGGTGCGTTTTTTCGGCTTGGTTTATACCCCCATATATATAATCATAGTGTGATGACCCCGATCGGCCATCTAGAGTTTTAAACCTTAATTTTGTGTTTCGAAACCTCAAATAACTTTTGTTTACCTTTCTCGATTTGCATGCGCGGTCCGTATTTTTTCTCAGAAGTCTTTTATGTAAAAAATTGATTAAAATGTGAATTTGTGCCTTAAAATCCATTTGAGTTGACTTCGGTCAATGTTTTGAGCAAACAAACCCAGATCTGTATTTTGACGGTCCCAATAGATCCGTATCATGATTTGAGACTTCGGCGTATGCCCGAAATCGAATTCAGAGGTCCCTAGCTCGAGTTATCGCATTTTGTCAAAAATCTAAAGTTTAAAGGTTTAATGAGTTTAAAGATTTGACCAAAGTTTGACTTTATTGCTATCGGATCCGGATTTTGATTTCGGAGCATGGCATAGGTCATTACTATATTTATGACTAGTCTGCAAAATTTAGTGAAAAATGGAGTTAGTTTTACGTGATTCAGACCTCCGATTGTTAAAATAGAAATTCTTGAGTTTCATGGAAAATTTCATTTGATTTGGTGTCCGATTCGTAGTTCTAGGTGAAATTTTGGTGTTTTTATCGCGAGTTTGTATGAGGTTTGTGGACTTGTGTGCATGTTTAGTTTGGAGCCCCGAGGGCTCGGGTGAGTTTCATATAGGCTTCAGAGTGGATTTTGGACTTAGAATATAGCTGGTGAAAAATTTGTTTATGGTGCAGGCCTCAGACCTCGCAATTGCGAGGTCTGACTTCAGATTTGCGATATGGCAGTCTCCCTATCAGATTCACATCTACGAGTTGCTTCCTCACATTTGCGAAGATTAGCTGGGCACAAATGGTTCGCATTTGCGAACAATTCCTTTGCAATTGCGAAGTAGGGCTGGGGAGCAGAGTTCGCATTTGCGATCAAAATGACCGCAATTGCGAGGAGTCCAAGTTCGCATTTGCGAACAAAACATCACAATTGTGATGGCAGCAGAAGTGTGAGACCTTCGCATTTGCGAAGGGTTTTTCGCATTTGCGGGATTCGCAATTGCGAATCACGAGTCGCAATTGCGACATCTGTGCCTGGACTTAAGCTGAGTTACACGGGATTTTTCTCATTCTTTCAAATTTTCAACTCTAAAAACCTTAGTAGTGATTTTTCCAAGAGTTGTTCTTCCCCAATTCATTGATAAATGATCCTAACCTACTTTCTTTCAATTACCCATTATATTTCATAAGATTTCAACCTAAAATCTAGGATGTTCATGGTAGAAATTGGGGATTTTGGTAGAATTAGGGATTTTTGTAAAATTAAAATTTATACCTCAAATTGAGGTCGAATTTCGAAATAAATTACATAACCGGTCTTGGGGGTGAATGGGTAATCGGGTTTTGGTTCGAATTTTGGGTTTGGACCAAGCGGGCTCGGGGGTTGACTGTTGTTGACTTTTTCAATAATGACCTAAATTGAACCTCTTTCATTCGTGGATAGCTCCTAAGGCTTATTTTGAATTATTCGAAAAGCAAAGTTGTGGTTGAGCTTGGAGTCAATTTTGGAGCGACGTAAGTATCGTGGTTAACCTTGACTTGAGGGATTAGGACTTGTTTGCATATTTGCTACATGCTTAAATGGTGGGTACAATGTATATGTGAGGTGACGAGTACTTATGCGTTGTTGTTAGGTTAAAGCATG
Organism: Nicotiana tabacum; assembly: GCF_000715075.1. Taxonomy (NCBI): domain Eukaryota; kingdom Viridiplantae; phylum Streptophyta; class Magnoliopsida; order Solanales; family Solanaceae; genus Nicotiana; species Nicotiana tabacum. The sequence goes on from NC_134090.1 coordinate 9,206,324, forward strand.
CGGGAGGAATTTGCTTCTTATAATTTATTTCCTTCTTCGATTATGATATACATGCTTAGACTAGTTTATTACTTAATTGATCGTTCTTTCCGCATTTATGGACTATTTGTGATATTTGGGTATTTTTGAAAGTTGAGGTTTGGTGTTGTGGAATCGTTGTTTGACGTAAGGTTTATTCTTGCTTATTCTATCTCCCAAATATTACATATTCATTGCTACATGGTAAGGGAGAGTGTTAAAGCACGAAGGGTGACGTCGTACCGGTTATTGTTTCATTTATTGATTTATACACAGTGAGGAAGAGAGTTAAAGCACGAAGGATGATGTCGTGCCGTATTTATCGTTTCATGATGAAATTGAGAGTAAAGCAAGAAGGGTGATGTTGTGTCGTATTTATCAGTTTATGGAAAGATTGAGAGTAAAGGCACGAAAAGTGATGTCGTGCCATTATTATTGTTTCATGGTGAGGTTGAGAGTGAAAGTACGAAGGGTGATGTCATGCAGTCTTTATTCATTATGTTTATCTGTTTTCATTGGTTGAAGGTTTATAAACTGTTTCATGTTGTCATTTTCTGTTGTAGTTACCGTATCTTGTACCTCCTTTTGCATGTCCCCTCGCACTACTACGTGTTTAATCTCTATCTATTATTATGTTGCATATATATTCTCGTTTGTTTAGGTTTAAATACGTGGGTGTCCTGTCATAGTCTCGTCACTACCTCGTCGAGGTTAGGCTTGACACTTACGGAGTACATTGGGTCGGTTGTACTCATACTATACTCTGCACTTCTTGTGCAGAATTCGGTACTGGTCCCAGCTATCCGTGAGGTGCATCAGCTCGGATTAGCTTATTTGGAGACTCGAGGTAGATCTGCTGGCGTCCGCAGACCTTGAAGTCTCCTTCCTCTTTCCTTATTTACTGTTCATTTCATTCGAGACAGTTAGTATTTATTTCAGACTCTATTTATAGAACCTCTAGAAGCTCATGTACTTGTGACTCCATATCTGGGTTGTATTAGATATTGGGTTATTATGTTATTTCGTACTTTATTTTGGCTTCATTTCTGTTTAATTGGCTAAATTGTTCGAAGTATTTAAAATTGGCAAAAGAATTATTCTAACGTTGGCTTGCCTAGCGAGTGAAACGTTAGGCACCATCACGATCCCGAAGGTGGGAATTCCGGACCGTGACACATAGTAATTCAGATATATAACTTCCACATCATTTTTATGTATTTCTCCCCTATTTATTAGGATTATATTACACATCATTGATGCATGCTAGATTATCCTTCTTCTATTCTTTGTAGTTTTTATAATTGTATACTCGTCATTTCAGTCGTTGAAAATACATTTGTATTATTTGTTGGACCACAAAATCTAACTAAAAAACTGAAATCAATTTGAAGGTTGTCAATATTGTCAGCAAATATATAATAACTAACGCAATTACCATAAGTTTCGAACGTTGTACTAATGAACTAGTCAACTGCGACCAAAAAAACTCCATATATTATTTAAATTAATTATTCGACACAAACTGCTTCTTACTAAAAATACCTTTTGAAAAGTACTTTTAAAAAAAAATATTATTCAAAATAAGCTGCTTTTAAAAACTTGACCAAACAGGCTAAGTTCTGCTCTTGCAACTCCCAGACCAAATGTGATCGAACTTAATATGTTCTCGACCTCTAGAAGAAATTGTCAATAAATAAACCCTCTAGAAGCAACATTAAATTCCTTTTATGTGTAAGTTACAAAAGAATATCAACAGCAATTTATGTTAGACTAATAAGGATGTGACTACTTTTGATGAATGTTTATTTTTTCCCCAATAATCTACAAGAATAAAATGCATTTTTTAAATCGAGCAATTCTTCAATAAATTTCCGTGTAAGCAATGTGACAGACCAAAATATATGAAGTGCCCTACGGAACATTTATTAGAGAAGGGAAACTTTTAATTATTTTTCTAGGTCTAAGACATACATCTTATACATTGGGCTGATTTTTTTCCGTGGAAATATATTTCTTTATATATGGAGGACAGTGAAACTCAAATCTAAGATCTACATGCTCTTTCACTAAATTTAATTGAGTGAACTATATATCTAACGTAAAAGAAAAACAACATTAATTTAGAGGGCACTTTAATTTATTTTGGTCTACAAAAAGTTTAAATCAGGTTTGAAGGAGAAAAAAAAGGAGGTCCTGGAGGTTTGAAGGAGAAAAAAAAGGAGGTCAAACCAGGATGCTTAGATCAAAATATTCACTTTTTCAGAAACAAAAGCAAATACATGATGCACAAAACAAAACATATGTGCGACATGAACATGTTTTGTTTAATAGTACGTTTTATGATTTTATTTTTGCTATGACAATATTGAAGTTTGTGGAAAAAATAAAAGTATAAAAAATAGTTTATAAAATGTGACGACCAATAGGCTGTTTTGAGTACTAGCCTTAATTTCTGTGTTCTGAGACCTCTTGTAGCTTCATTTAATGTTTATTAATTAGCGTGCATCCATGTCGCTTTTAGGAAAGCTTTTATGTGAAATTTTGTAAAAAAATGTGATTTTTGACTTAAAATGAGGCTAGAATTGACCACGGTCAACATTTTTGGTAAACGACCTCGGATCGGTCTTGACAATTCCGATAGGTTCGTATGATATTTTTGGACTTGTATGCACGTTTGGTTGGGGTCCCAGATGAACCGAGCGCGTTTCGGCGCATTGTATGAAAAATTGTGACAAAATGAGTTTTTAAGTTGAAATCTTGAGTTTTGATGATTGATTCTTGTTATTTGATGTTATTTTGGTGATTTGAGATAGTGAGCGAGTTTGTAGGATGTTATTACACTTGTGTGCATGTTCGATTGGATCCCAAGGGGCTCAAGTGAGTTTCGGATGCATTGCAGAATGAATATGTAACACCCCGGAAAATTTTGAAGTGTTTTAAGACCATTAAGAAGATTGGCGGATGCTAATTATATTAATTCGGGTGTGAACATGACTAATAATATGAATGATATCAATTGATCATGATAATATATGTATGAGGTGCATTAAGAATGGTTTATCATCTAAGAAGAGCCCTAAGGCTAATTCAAGTTGGAAATTATATGATGAGGTAAAGTTTCAAGTGAGTTCGCACAACACTTAACTTGAAACGAGCATAAATATCAAGATATGAAGATTTATATAGTGTATGACATATCAAAGAAAAGGTCTATGTATCTAGTATCTAATGCTTCAAACTATTTGTCATTTGGAGATTTCTGCAAGGAGTTATGATATTTTTACTAAAGGGTAGCAGAACAGCTACGCGAGTCTTATGTAGCCTACGCATCATCCGTAGGCAAATCCAGCAGCTTCCAATTGAAGAGGAATGGACGAACACCCTGTGTAGCCTTTGTGCGTAGCCTATGCAGGGGGCTACGCACCCATCAGACCCATTTTTAAAATGTAGAAATAAGGGGTTTAGAGAGAGAAAGAGTTAGTTCTTCAATTTGAAATTGATTTCTAGAGAGAAGGAGGAGCTCTTCCACCATGGATACACTTCAGGATAAATTATTTTGGTACAAGAATGATTATATAACATCATTTAGTGATAACACTAACATTATTATGGATCAAATCCATAGGAAATTGGCTGAATCTTCAAGAACACCAAAAAGAGAAAAAATGACATTCTTCCACCAAGAGGTAATCCCTTCACTCGAGCTTCATATATATGGTATAGTGGAGCGTGGGTAGCATGTTTATGAGTTTTATTTAAAGTTATGATGGGATATTATATGAACCCTAAGGACGGATCTTGAGAATGCCATTTTGGGTAAAGAAGAAGATGTATAGTGATGAATTGATATAAATGGAATTGTTTTGAGTTTTTAATGATTCCAATAGACTTGATAACTTAATTGATGAACGAATTGAATTGGGAATCACCATTTGGATAAGATATAACACTAGTTCTTGAAATAGATATTCTTGAACCTAGAATTTTGTTGAGAAGGCAATGAATAGTGACTTGATGATGTTGGGTAATTAACATAGTATCATAATTGACTCCAAATGAGTATTAAATGATAAGAATGAAATTGAATAGGTTAATGGATGAAACTATTGGATAATTTGGGATGGTTGGAGGCTTGTTGCCAAATTGTGAAGCCAAAATGAATATTTATGAATCTTTTCGTATTTGTTTTGATATAGTTGACTAGCTGTGATATCTAATGGTAGATATTGAATTGTGGGCGATATTTGAACATTTTAATCAATTAGAGCATTGTACTATTTTTGGAGCTTGAAGTTTGATGTAGGTTGGGTAAGACTTACTCTTCTTGAGGGATTCTCTTTAAAAGCATGTCTTAAGTTGATAAATTGTATTATTTGTAAATGTGCATCCGTACTTGTAGAGAAAAGTGGAAAAGATGTCACCATGTGTTTCTAAATTGTTGCTTATGAAGTGTCATGTAATTTTATAAAAATCTTATTTTCAAAACTTGTTGGCAAAATGATACTTGACAAAATTCTTATAAGTTTTATTAAACCTAATTTTTTGATAAGAGTATAAAATGCTTGAGTGTTAAATATACGTGTCATGAAAAAGTTTATTTTTTGAAATTTCAACAAAGGAAACACTTGTTGTATCTTTAGATTGATATTAGTTGCTAAAAGCTTTAACATAAAAAAAGTTATTCATTTGATTTTGTTCAAATAGTTTGGATTGGCTAAGAAAATCATGATTTGTTAAAAATAGATAATTTGAGGCAATTATACTATAAATCTATTTTTGATATGTTCAATATTTTAGAAATTACTAGTGGAGACTACTAAAATTGGTTTGAATATTGAGTTCGTTATCATGAACGTAATACAAGAGTGTGTCACCAAAGCACCAGATATTGCGCTAATGGTGAACCCAATACAAGAGTGTGTTACGTAAAAAAGCACAAAATAAAAAGTTCGGAATTTATTTTTAATGATTTGAAGGAGATGCCTTTTCTTTTCTTTTTTTTTAATTATGAAGATTGACAAAGAAGACATGGGAATAGGGTAGAGTGCATTAGTTCCATTACTACAATTACTAAACCCTCTTGTGCAATATTAAATACAAGGATGGGAAACTAAGGGATAAGGAAAAGTTTTTAAAATCGGAAACTGGATATATACTTAGGTCTAATTGATCACCCACCAGGGTCATGACCCTCCTACCTTGAAAGAATAAATCAGCCTACAAGATCAAGTGTACAAAAAAAATAAAACACATTTGTATCAAATTAAATATTTAAACTTAAATTTGAAATTTCAGAAAGTCTTACTGTAAGAGAAATTATTTGTCCATAGCCTTCGACTCCCATATCATATCTAATTCCATATCATGTATTTCCATATCTATTTTCATATATCCTTTTTTACGTGATTTTTTCCCCAAAAATAATTACTAGAATAACTAGCAGCCCACTGTAATCTATATCTATCTATCTATCTATATCTATACTATATTAAAAGCACGAAAGCTCTTAGCGAAATGTCGTTCACCTTTTTCACCATTCAAAATAAATTTTATATTGGAAAATAATATAATTTAAGTTAATTTCCTAATATTTAGGACTTCAAAATTAGCTAAAATTTTGATTATTAAATTTTCCTTATTTGAACTTTAAATAAACTCCTAATATTTAGGTTACATAAATATGTCTCTTATTTTAACTGTCTAAATTAATATAACTTCCCTCCTACACGTACATTAGATATTTACCATTAAAAATAGATATATTTTAAGACTTTAATTATTGAAGTTGACTAAGAAAATTCTAAACCAAACTTATAGGCACATCAGTAAGAAAATATCTTTTAAGTAAATTTACAAATGACATGTCAATATTTGAAAATAATAATAGTTTGTGGTGGTAAAGAATACTACAGTATATTATAAGTTTGTTTTTAATGTATTGTAATATATACATGTATCAAATCAAAAGCTCAAGTAGAATATTGGATAAGTGAAGGGTATTATATAAGATACTCTAATTTATGTATTGAAATTAATAACAATAACATGTATTGTAATTATTTTATTCATTTAAAATATTTTCTTATTCTTTAAGATACATGATACAATTTTATCCAGCATAAAATTTATTTTTATAGAGTAACGATTAAAATTATGCAAAATTTATTTTTAATGAAACTTCAACACGAAATATATTTTTGATCGATTTTTTATCCTTTAAACATATATTTCTACTTGAAAAAATTATTTTTTAATACTTTAGGACTTTAAAATCAATTAAAACTTTGCATATTAAATCTTTCTTTACTTTTAAGAAACACTAATTTTTACTCTTTTTGGCCTAACTTAGTGGCAGCGTCTAACTGAGCATGAAGTTTAAGAAAGAAGAAAGACTTTTAAAATTTATGATCTAAAATAAGCCACAGATGTTTATGCAGCTACAAATTATCTTCTTAATAGTAAATTAAAAAATTTAAAATTAAATTATTTCTAAATAAGGAAGTATGACATTCTTTTGTTGGGATAGATTAAAAAGGGAAGTATGACACATAAATTGAGATATAAGGAGTAGGATTTTAAAATCTAAGATTTTATCTTACATAAATCATTCACTAAATGAATTATGTAACATAACTATAATTCCTTCCTAAAATGTAGTAAGCGAAAGTAAATAACTGTTTTATAAAAAAATCACTAGAAATATATGGGCTCAACATTCTCTTAATCATCTTTAACACAACTAAAGAGTACACTAATTTAGTATAGCGGTTAAGCAATTAAGACAATCAATAAATATGAGTTTCTGGTTTCAAAGAAAAAAAATACTTATACTAGAAAGACGCAAAAGATTTTTATCTATTTAACTGATCAATATGATTAGTTAACATTCTCCACTTTCGGAAACTTACACTTTTTTCTTTCATTTTTATTTTATTAGTCAAGTAGATATATATTTATAATATTTGTGTTATTTCTTAGAAACTCTTAGAGTATGTTTGGAAAGTCATCAGGTAATTGGAATTTGTGTAATTAATAGGGTAGTAATTACACAGCCTAATACTATATTAAAAGCACGAAAGCCCTTAGCGAAATGTCGTTCGTCTTTTTTACCCCTTTAAAAATAAAGTTCACACTAGACAAAATAGTCATTTAATTATCTTCCTAATATTTAGAAATTTTAATTCAATTAAAATTTTACTAATTAAATCTTTCCTTATTCAAAATATGTGAGAGATCCTAATATTTGGAACTTTATATTCCATTATGATTTTGGCTTACATAATAATTACAGAGCGTGGACAATTACATACAATATAAATACGGAAAATTTGAATTATCATCAAAAACTATTATCTCACTCATAGACGAGATTTCATAGGTAAACACTTACCTTTTGCCAAGAATATTGTATAATCTTAACATTAATATATTCACAATCTCAAGGACAAAATCAAATACAATCCTCTACTTAATTGTAACAATATTTTTATTATCAATTTTGTAATAGGAAAAAAATGAATGTTTAACAAATATGATGCTATTTCATATTGGACAATCTTATAATTTAATTAGTTTTTTAATATTTAAAATCTTATTATTAAATTTTTCTTATTTGAAATATATAGCAAATCCTAAAATTTAGGACTTTAAAATAAATCAAGATTTTACCTTATTTAAATATTTTCCTTATACCAACTATATAACATAATTATAATTTCGACATATTACTTTTCCTAAAATTTGATGTCTTAAAATTAACTAAAATTTTCATTATTTACAAGAGCTATAAATTCCAACGAAGTTAGAAAAAGCAACAAGTTCGTGCCAGTTTCGATACGAAGTACTCTTATAAAGGTGTACTTGTTTAAATAGAATGATTATCATTATTTAAATATTATTGATAATATATTTTGGAGCATGCCCTAAAGACTAGACACTAAGTAATAATACATGAAGCAATCAGCCAGTTGGTCAATCAAAATATTATTGATATGAAGTAATCTCATCATATTGATATGTAGCTTTAGTTTTGATAATTATAAAAGTACCCTTATTTGTCAATTCCTTCCGGACCAATAAACTAAAAATATTCAAGTATATATACTTGATAGTACAAAAAAACAATCAATTTACTTTTTTTACTGCATACATATTAGAAAACATTTATTAGAAGGTAAATGTAAAATATATTATCAACATTAGTGTTATTTTAGTGATCACAAAATATATGACTATACGAATGATTGGCCCCACTCGATAAGAAAAAAATTTATGTCGAAAAGTTATTATGAAGTTGAAGGCTATTAAAATCACCTCGTATCGTCTCGACTAAAAAGTAAGCTAAATATAATCAAATTAAATAACCAAGAAAATCATTTACATATAATAGTTTTTAAGTTTTTATAGGAGTCATGTAACGTTCATTATTCTTATTAATCAAGAATGGGAGCCATCAAATTCTTTGGCTTCAGAATTAAATCGTGACAGTGAAAATAAAAGGGGTATAACACAAACAAATCTTCTAGATATTATACTAATTATATTGTTATTAAAAAATTTATTCTCACTAATTGCGCAACGCACGTACACTATTACTAGTATTAAAAAATGCACCGAGAGGAAATTGGAGTTCAATCGATACTTATGTATTGCATTTCGTATGCCACCATTTCATTACAAGCGGGGTTTAATAAATTATTAATTTGTGTTACATTATAAATAGTTAATTGTACTTGTTAATGTGACGACCCAAAGGGGTCATCACCTGTTTTCTTATCCATCTGTGTCTCCAAGGCCTTGAAAACCTCATTTAGAGTCGCCTCGATTTGCGTGTGCAGTCCGGGCGCGTAACCGGAAAGCTTAAATATGAAATTCTGTGAAAAATGCTAAATTTTGAGGTTAAAATGAATAAATTTGACTTCGGTCAATATTTTGGGTAAACGGACCCGGACCCGTGATTTGATGGTCCCGGGAGGTTCGTAGGAAAATATGGGACTTGGGCGCATGCCCGGAATTGAATTCCGAGGTCCCAAGTCCGAGAAACGAATTTTTGAGTAAAAATTATTTTTTGAAATTTATAAAGAAAATTGAAATGAAAATTGTTTAGAACGTGTTGGAATCGGGCCCGCATTTTAGTTCCGGCGCCCGGTACAAGTCTTATATGTAGTTTAAGATGTTTCTATGAAGTTTGGTTGAAATTGGACGTCATTTGACGTGTTTCGGACTTAAAACTCTAAATTGGATAGTTTATGAAGTTTGAAGAAAAACTAGTGATTTTGAGGCTTGATTCGTTGTTTTTGATGTTATATTGGCGATTTGATCGCACGGTTGAGTTCGTAGGATGTTTTTGAGTTAGAGTGCATGTTTGGTTAGGAGCCCCGACGGCTCGGGTGTGATTCGGAGGTGTCTCGGGATGGTTTTAGCATTAGAAAAAGTTGCAGAAAGTAGCAGTTCTGGTGTTCTGATATTTAATTCTATGCGATCGCATAAGCAGCATCACGATCGCATAGTGTAAGCTTCTAGGTGCCCAGTTTTGTTCTATGAGATCGCATAGATTCATCCGCGATCGCGTAGCTTAGCCACAATTCATTCAATGCGATCGCATCCTTCTTCCGCTATCACAGTTCATAAAACCAAACCTGAAAGTGCGAATTCCTTTCTTCTATGCGATCACAATGCTTGATTCGCGATCGCAGAGACCAACCTTCCATTACCCTATGCGATCGCATGACTCTCTTCGCGATCGCATAGAGCAATTTTGCCCAGTTATAAATTTTTATTCCAGAACAGTGTAGTTACGGGATTTTCATAAACACACACGAACTCTTTCTTTTCCAAGGTCCTTAGGCGTCCATTGAAGCTCTCTTTCACCAATACTTCTTGGGTTAGTAAATTTCAACTCGTTTTCTTCATTTTCCATCAATATCTATTGAATTCCTAAGCCTAAAACATGTAATTTAGAGTAGAAATTAGGGGTTTTGGGTAGAGTTAGGTTTTTGGGAATTTTGAGTGATTCAACCTCAATTTGGGGTCGGATCTTAAAATAAATTATATATTTGAACTCGTGGGTTATGGGTAATCGGGTTTTGGTCCGAGCCTCGTGTTTGGACCTTGTGGGCCCGGGGTCGAATTTTGGTATTTTGGAAGAATGCTAGGAACTTCATATCTAAGCTATGGGATTTTGTTATCGAGTCTTTATTGATATTATTGAATTAATTAGGCCTAGATATCGTTGTTTCGGAGTCGGATTATAAAGGAAATGCGGTATTTGAGGGTTGATTGCTATTTTTTGGACCGAGATAAGTGTTTGTTCTAACTTTGGCTTGAGGGAATAGGATTAGAGTGTTGTTTGCTATTTGCTAATTGTTGAGTACGGTGTATAGGCATGGTGACGAGTATCTATGCACCAGAGTCTAGCATGACCGTGAGTCTTGTTTATGTTTATTCGGATTTTGTGATACCTCTTCCTTGTTAAATTGATAAATTTCATATAATGTGAAGAGTTTGAGGAAGAATTATGATTTGTACATTCTTGGAGCGTTAGCTCGAACGAGAATATGATAATTGAGCAAGAAGTGATCAAAAGAGAAAGTGATGTAATTATTCCCTTGTCGGGACGTGTAGTTTATTATAGTTGTTGCTCCCTTGCCGGGATTTAAGTATTATATTTGTCCTCCCTTGTCGGGATGTTTAATATTGTTTGTCTATCCCCTCGCCCCGTTTGGTTGTGATTGTTGATTCGGTGAGAAAGAGCGATTATGCACGAAGGGTCATTCCGTGCCACGTTTTGAATATTTATGCACGAAGGGTCATTCCGTGCCATGTTTGAATATTTGTGCACGAAGGGTCATACCGTGCCACATTTTGAATATTTATGCACGAAGGGTCATTCCGTGCCTTGATATGAGAGTTTATGAGAGTAAAAGCACGAAGGTGATGTCGTACATTTGTTGCTTTCTGATTCTTTGTTGATATCCGAGTTATGTTGTTTTATTTATTACTTGCTGTTATTTGATTTACTTCGAGGTTATAGCTTCCCTTACCCTAATTGTCTTGTGATTATTGTTTGGGTGAGGAAGAGCGTAAAGCACGAAGGGTGATACCGTGTATTGTTTTGGTGAGGACGAGAATAAAAGCACGAAGGGTGATGTCATGCAAATTTTTGACTTTTGATTCTTGTTGATATTCTGACTTGTTGTTTCTTTCTGTTATTGAGGATTTCTATTTGAAACTGTTAACTCCCCACAACATGTTTCCCCCCTCCCACATTGACTGATTAATTTTGTATCTCTTTTCCGATACATGTATATATATATATATATATATATATATATATATATATATATATATATATATATAGCCTTTATATATAGGTTTATTTGGAGTCCGATCCTAGCCTCGTCACTACTTTGCCGAGGTTAGGCTGGGCACTTACCAGCACATGGGGTCGGTTGTGCTGATGCTACACTTTGTGCATCTTTTTGCACAGATCCAGGAACAGCTTTTGGACCTCAGCAGTAGGATTTGATCGGGAGCTGACTTCAGTCCAGGGACTTTCGAGGTAGCCTAGCTGACGTCCGCAGGCCGGAGTCCCTTCCTATTTTACTTGGATTGTTTCCCTTTTGTATCGGAACAAAGCATTGTATCTTTTATTCAAACCTTGTTTATAGTACTCTCTAGTAGTTCGTAAGTTAGTGACGCCAGACTCTAGGTAGAGACATATTTAGACTTCCGCATTTAATTTCAGTTATCTAAGTTTAAAGACTTCCGCTTTTATTTAATTGTCTCGTTTTGTTTATATTGTTGCGAATGTTATCAGAAATGTTTTAATACTTGGCTGGCCTAGCTCCAATAGTAGGCGCCATCATGACTCCCGATGGTGGGAAATCCGGGTCGTGACAAGTTGGTATCAGAGCACTAGGTTACTTAGGTTTCAAAACTTACGGACAAGCTCGGTAGAGTCTGAGGGATTGGTACGGAGACATCTGTAATTATCCCGCAGAGGCTACTGAGTTAGGAAAACTTCACATCTGTTCTTTCTTGTCGTGCGGTTCTGTTTCCCCAATACTGATTGAATTTCTACTCCGTTCTTTCAAGATGGAAAGGACACGCGCTTCCTCATCGACTGCTCAGCAGCCCGAGCCCCCAGCAGCAGCTCCCACTAGGGGTAGAGGGCGAGGCCGAGGCCGTACTAGAGGCCGAGGTAGGGGCAGAGTTCAATCCCAAGCAGCAGCACCAATGGCGGAGCCTCAGGTTGATTTTGAAGAGGAGGTTCCGGCCCCAGCAGTTCTGGTGGGCCCAGTTCAGGTCCCAGAGGGGTTCATTGCCACCCCAGTTTTTCAGGATGCCCTGGTTCGATTGGTGGGCCTTATGGAGAGTGTCACCCGAACATGTTTGCTTCCTGTAACACCAGCCACTTCTCAGGCTGGAGGAGGGGCTCAGACTCCTGCTACACGCACTCCATAGCAGGTAGCTCCCCATATTCAAACTCCAGCAGTTCAGCCAGTTGGAGTAGTTCAGCCTGGTGCCATAGCTCAGACCGGCGATAGAGCGACTATGTCCGCCAATGCTTTGTGGAGACTGGATATATTCACCAAGCTCTTCACTTCTACTTTTGCTGATGCATCTACTGAGGATCCCCAGGATTATCTAGACAGCTGCCACGAGGTTCTCAGAAACATGGGTATTGTTGAGACCAATGGGGTTGATTTTGCTACATTTCGCTTGTCTGGATCCGCCAAGACTTGGTGGAGGGATTATTGCTTAGCGAGACCAGCCGGATCGCCATCTTTGACTTGGGAGCAGTTTACAGTGTTGTTTCTAGAGAAGTTTCTCCCCGTTACTCAGAGAGAGGCCTATCGGAGGCAGTTTGAGCGCCTCCAGCAGGGTTCCATGACTGTTACCCAGTATGAGACCAGGTTCATCGATTTAGCTCGCCATGCTCTCATCATACTTCCCACCGAGAGAGAGAGGGTGAGAAGGTTTATTGATGGTCTTATTCTACCAATTCGTCTTCAGATGGCCAAGGAGGCCGGGAGCGAGATCACATTTCAGGAGGCGGCTAATGTGGCCCGCAGATTTGATATGGTTCTGTCATAGGGAGGTGGTCATGGGTCGGATAAGAGGCCCCGTCATTCAGGCAGATTCAGTGGTACCTCGTCTGGAGGTAGAGATTCGTATGGTAGAGGCCATCCTCCTAGGCCCTTTCAGTCAGCTCTCCAGGTCTCTCATGGTGCTCCAGGTGGTAGTGGTTCTCAGCCATATTATTCTGAGCAACAGTCCTTCAGTGCAACACCAGCTCCCATCAGTGCACCACCACTTCAGAGCTTCAGGGGAGGACATTCAGGTCGACAGGTCCAGCAGTCTCCGCAGCCGAGGGCTTGTTATGGTTGTGGTGACCCGAGTCACATTGTTAGATTTTGCCCTCGAGTTTTGGGTAGTTCTCAGCAGCAGGGTCCTCATCCTATGATTCAGGCACCAGTTGCTCCATATCCTGCCCAGCCAGCTAGAGGCGGGGGTAGAGGACATAGAGGTGGAGGTAGAGGTCATAGAGGTGGAGCTCAGACCGCCAGAGGTAGGGGTCAGCCAACAACCGATCGTCCCAGGGATGTGATTCGGGGAGGTGGGGCCCAACCCCGATGTTATGCTTTGCCAGCCAGGCCAGAGGCTGAGTCATCCGATGCTGTTATTACAAGTACTATTCTGGTCTGTGATAGAGATGCTTCAGTGCTATTTGACCCTGGATCTACATATTCATATGTGTCGTCCTATTTGGCACCCTACTTGGTTATGCCTAGTGAGGCCTTGAGTATTCCTATATATGTATCTACAACAGTGGGTGATTCTATAGGGGTTGATCGGGTTCATCGTTCCTGTGTTGTGGTGTTTAGGGGTCTTGAGACACGTGTTGATTTGTTGCTCTTAGATATGGTGGATTTCGACGTTATATTAGGGATGGATTGGTTGTCCCCGTATCATCAATCTTGGATTGTCATGCCAAGACTGTGACTTTAGCCTTACCGGATTTGCCCCATTTAGTGTGGAGAGGGACTCCTGGTCATTCTATCCGCAGTGTTATTTCGTATGTGAAGGCTCGGTGTATGGTCGAGAAGGGGTGTTTGGCCTACTTGGCTTATGTTCATGATTCCAGTGTTGAGATTCCCTCTATTGATTTTGTGCCCGTGGTTCGTGAGTTTCCTGAGGTTTTCCCATCATACTTGCCAGGGATGCCACCCGATAGGGATATTGATTTTTGCATCGATTTGGCTCCGGGCACTCAGCCCATTTCTATTCTGCCATATCGCATGGCCCCGCGATAGTTGAAAGAGTTGAAGGAGCAGTTACAAGACTTGCTTGGGAAGGGTTTCATTAGACCCAGCGTGTCACCTTGGGGTGCGCCGGTTCTGTTTGTAAAGAAAAAGGATGGCTCGATGAGAATGTGCATTGATTACCGGCAATTGAACAAGGTTACAATTAAGAATAAGTATCCACTGCCGAGGATAGATGACTTGTTCGATCAGCTTCAGGGTGCCAAGGTATTTTCAAAGATTGACTTGAGATCTGGCTACCATCAGTTGAGGATTAGGGCATCCGATGTCCCTAGGACAGCATTCCGCATTCGGTACGGTCATTATGGGTTCTTGGTTATGTCATTTAGGTTGACCAATGCCCCAGCAGCCTTTATGGATTTGATGAACCGAGTGTTCAGGCCTTACTTGGACTCATTCGTGATAGTCTTCATTGATGATATTTTGATATATTCTCGCAGCCAGGAGGAGCACGGGCAGCATCTTAGAGTGGTTCTTCAGACCTTGAGGGATAGTCAGTTATATGCTAAGTTCTCGAAGTGTGAGTTCTGGTTGAGCTCGGTTGCATTTTTGGGTCACATTGTATCAGCAGAGGGTATTCAGGTGGACCCAAAGAAGATAGAGGCAGTCAAGAACTGGCCTCGACCAGCTTCAGCTACAGAGATTCGGAGTTTCTTAGGGTTAGCAGGTTACTATCGTCGGTTCGTGGAGGGGTTTTCATCCATTCCAGCCCTGATGACCAGGTTGACCCAGAAGGGGCCCAGTTCATATGGTCGGACGAGTGTGAGGCGAGCTTTCAGAATCTCAAGATAGCTCTGACTACGACACCGGTATTGGTTTTGCCCACAGGTTCAGGGCCTTATACAGTCTATTGTGATGCATCTCGTATTGGACTTGGTGCAGTGTTGATGCAGGATGGCAAGGTCATTACCTATGCTTCGAGGCAGTTGAAGGTTCATGAGAAGAACTATCCAGTGCATGATTTGGAGTAGGCAACCATTGTTCACGCAGTGAAGATTTGGAGGCACTATCTGTATGGTGTGGCGTGTGAGGTGTTCACGGATCATAAGAGTCTTCAGTATTTGTTCAAGCAAAAGGAGTTGAATTTGAGGCAGAGGAGGTGGTTGGAGTTGTTGAAAGATTATGACACCACTATCCTATATCACCCGGGAAAGGCCAATGTGGTGGCCGATGCCTTGAGTAGGAAGTCAGCCAGTATGGGCAGTCTTGCTTATATTCCGGTCGGTGAGAGACCGCTTGCTTTGGACGTTCAGGCTTTGGCCAATCAGTTAGTGATCTTGGATATTTCTGAACCTAGTAGAGTATTAGTTTGCACTGTCGCTCGTTCTTCGTTATGGGAACGTATCTGTGATCGGCAGTTTGATGATCCCCATTTGTGTGTCCTTAGAGACACGGTGCAACATGGAGGTGCCAAGCAGGTTACCTTAGGTAATGATGGAGTTTTGAGATTACAGGGTCGAGTTTGTGTGCCTAATGTGGGTGGGCTTCGAGAGTTGATTTTAGAGGAGGCCCATAGCTCTCGATACTCTATTCATCCGGGCGCCGCGAAGATGTATCAGGACTTGCGGCAACATTATTAGTGGCGTAGAATGAAGAAGGATATCGTTGCCTATGTGGCTCGGTGTTTGAATTTTCAGCAGGTTAAGTATGAGCAGAGGCCTGGTGGTTTATTTCAGAGAATTGAGCTTCCCGAGTGTAAGTGGGAGCGGATCACTATGGACTTCGTTGTTGGGCTCCCGTAGACTCGGAGGAAGTTCGACGCAGTTTGGGTCATTGTTGATAAGCTGACCAAGTCAGCGCATTTCATTCCTGTGGCAGTCTCCTATTCATCCGAGAGGTTAGCTGAGATCTATATCTGGGAGATTGTTCGCCTTCATGGTGTGCCGGTATCTATCATCTCGGACCGAGGTACGCAGTTTACCTCGCGTTTCTGGAAAGCTGTCCAGCGAGAGTTAGGCACCCAGGTTGAGTTGAGTACAATATTTTATCCTCAGACGGACGGGCAGTTCGAGCGGACTATTCAGATATTGGAGGATATGCTCCGAGCTTGTGACATTGACTTTGGAGGTTCGTGGGATCAGTTCTTGCCTTTAGTAGAGTTTGCCTACAACAACAGCTACATATCGAGTATCCAGATGGCTCCTTATGAGGCTTTGTATGGTATGCGATATCGATCTCCAGTTGGATGGTTTGAGCCAGGGGAGGCTCGATTGTTGGGTACTGATCTGGTCCAGGAGGCCTTGGACAAGGTCAGGATCATTTAGGATAGGCTTCGTACAGCTCAGTCTAGGCAAAAGAGCTATGCAGATCGTAAGGTTCGAGATGTGGCTTTCATGGTGGGTGAGCGGGTATTGCTCTGGGTGTCGGCTATGAAGGGCGAGATGAGATTTGGGAAGAAGGGCAAGCTTAGCCCTAGGTTCATTGGTCCATTTGAGATTCTTGATCGAGTGGGAGAGGTGGCTTATAGACTTGCATTGCCACCGAGCTTATCAGCCATACATCCAGTGTTTCATGTGTCCATGCTTCAGAAATATCACGGCGATCCATCCCACGTGATAGATTTCAGCACTGTCCAGTTGGACAAGGACTTATCTTATGAGGAGCCGGTAGCTATTTTAGACCGGCAGGTTCGCCAGTTGAGGTCGAAGAGTTTTCCTTCGGTTCGTGTTCAGTGGAGAGGTCAGCCTCCTAAGGCATCGACCTGGGAGTCCGAGTCTGATATGCGGGATCGTTATCCTCACCTTTTCCCCGACTCAGGTACTTCCTTCTTATGTCCGTTCGAGGACGAACGATTGTTTTAGAGGTGGAGAATGTGACGACCCAAAGGGGTCCTCACCTGTTTTCTTATCCATCTGTGTCTCCAAGGCCTTGAAAACCTTATTTAGAGTCGCCTCGATTTGCATGTGCAGTCCGGGCGCGTAACCAGAAAGCTTAAATATGAAATTCTGTGAAAATGCTAAATTTTGAGGTTAAAATGAATAAATTTGACTTCGGTCAATATTTTGGGTAAACGGACCCGGACCCGTAACTTGATGGTCCCGGGAGGTCCGTAGGAAAATATGGGACTTGGGCGCATGCCCAGAATTGAATTCCGAGGTCCCAAGTCTGAGAAACAAATTTTTGAGTAAATATTGTTTTTTGAAATTTATAAAGAAAATTGAAATGAAAATTATTTAGAATGTGTTGGAATCGGGCCCGCATTTTGGTTCCGGCGCCCCGTACAAGTCTTATATGTAGTTTAAGATGTTTCTGTGAAGTTTGGTTTAAATTGGACGTCATTTGACGTGTTTCGGACTTAAAACTCTAAATTTGAAAGTTTATGAAGTTTGAAGAAAAACTAGTGATTTTGAGGCTTGATTCGTTGTTTTTTATGTTATTTTGGCGATTTGATCGCACGGTTGAGTTCGTAGGATGTTTTTGAGTTAGAGTTCATGTTTGGTTAGGAGCCCAGAGAGCTCGGTGTTATTCGGAGGTGTCTCGGGATGGTTTTAGCATTAGAAAAAGTTGCAGAAAGTAGCAGTTCTGGTGTTCTGATATTTAATTCTATGCGATCGCATAGGCAGCATCGCGATCGCATAGTGTAAGCTTCCAGGTGCCCAGTTTTGTTCTATGTGATAGCATAGATTCATCCGCGATCGCGTAGCTTAGCCACAATTCATTCAATGCGATCTCATCCTTCTTCCGCGATCGCAGTTCATAAAACCAAACCTGAAAGTGCGAAGTCCTTTCTTCTATGCGATCACAATGCTTGGTTCGCGATTGCAGAGACTAACCTTCCCTTCCCCTATGCGATCGCAAAAATATTTTTAAAAAAACAATTACCCATTCAAATTGGGGAGTAGCCAGAACAGTGTAGTTACGGGATTTTCATAAAAGCACACGAACTCTTTCTTCTCCAAGGTCCTTAGGCATCCATTGAAGCTCTCTTTCACCAATACTTCTTGGGTTAGTAAATTTCAACTCGTTTTCTTCATTTTCCATCAATATCTATTGAATTCCTAAGCCTAAAACATGTAATTTAGAGTAGAAATTAGGGGTTTTGGGTAGAGTTAGGTTTTTGGGAATTTTGAGTGATTCAACCTCAATTTGGGGTCGGATCTTAAAATAAATTATATATTTGAACTCGTGGGTTATGGGTAATCGGGTTTTGGTCCGAGCCTCGTGTTTGGACCTTGTGGGCCCGGGGTCGAATTTTGGTATTTTGGAAGAATGCTAGGAACTTCATATCTAAGCTATGGGATTTTGTTATCGAGTCTTTATTGATATTATTGAATTAATTAGGCCTAGATATCGTTGTTTCGGAGTCGGATTATAAAGGAAATGCGGTATTTGAGGGTTGATTGCTATTTTTTGGACCGAGATAAGTGTTTGTTCTAACTTTGGCTTGAGGGAATAGGATTAGAGTGTTGTTTGCTATTTGCTAATTGTTGAGTACGGTGTATAGGCATGGTGACGAGTATCTATGCACCGGAGTCTAGCATGACCGTGAGTCTTGTTTATGTTTATTCGGATTTTGTGATACCTCTTCCTTGTTAAATTGATAAATTTCATATAATGTGAAGAGTTTGAGGAAGAATTATGATTTGTACATTCTTGGAGCGTTAGCTCGAACGAGAATATGATAATTGAGCAAGAAGTGATCAAAAGAGAAAGTGATGTAATTATTCCCTTGTCGGGACGTGTAGTTTATTATAGTTGTTGCTCCCTTGCCGGGATTTAAGTATTATATTTTTCCTCCCTTGTCGGGATGTTTAATATTGTTTGTCTATCCCCTCGCCCCGTTTGGTTGTGATAGTTGATTGGGTGAGAAAGAGCGATTATGCACGAAGGGTCATTCCGTGCCACGTTTTGAATATTTATGCACGAAGGGTCATTCCGTGCCATGTTTGAATATTTGTGCACGAAGGGTCATACCGTGCCACATTTTGAATATTTATGCACGAAGGGTCATTCCGTGCCTTGATATGAGAGTTTATGAGAGTAAAAGCACGAAGGTGATGTCGTACATTTGTTGCTTTCTGATTCTTTGTTGATATCCGAGTTATATTGTTGTTTTTTATTACTTGCTGTTATTTGATTACTTCAAGGTTATAGCTTCTCTTACTCTAATTGTCTTGTGATTGTTGTTTGGGTGAGGAAGAGCATAAAGCATGAAAGGTGATGTCGTGTATTGTTTTGGTGAAGACGAGAGTAAAAGCACGAAGGGTGATGCCATGCAAATTTTTGACTTTTGATTCTTGTTGATATTCTGACTTGTTGTTTCTTTCTGTTATTGAGGATTTCTATTTGAAACTGTTAACTCCCCACAGCATGTTTATCCCCTCCCACATTGATTGATTAATGCTGTATCTCTTTTCCACTGCATGTGTATATATATATATGAACTGTATAGGTTTATTTGGAGTCCGGTCCTAGCCTCGTTACTACTTCGCCGAGGTTAGGCTGGGCACTTACCAGCACATGTGGTCGGTTGTGTTGATGCTACACTTTGTGCATCTTTTTGCACATATCTAGGAACAACTTTTGGACCTCAGCAGTAGGATTTGATCGGGAGCTGACTTCAGTCCAAGGACTTTCGAGGTAGCCTAGCTGACGTCCGCAGGCCGGAGTCCCTTCCTATTTTACTTGGATTGTTTCCCTTTTGTATCGGAACAAAGCATTGTATCTTTTATTCAAACCTTGTTTGTAGTACTCTCTAGTAGTTCGTGAGTTAGTGACACCAGACTCTGGGTAGAGACGTATTTAGACTTCCGCATTTAATTTTAGTTATCTAAGTTTAAAGACTTCCGCTTTTATTTAATTGTCTCGTTTTGTTTATATTGTTGCGAATGTTATCAGATATGTTTTAATACTTAGCTGGCCTAGCTCCAATAGTAGGCGTCATCACGACTCCCGATGGTTGAAAATCTGGGTCGTGACAAGTTAAATAAATAAATAATCAACTATGTCCATTTATAAGCAGTTTAATGCAAAAATTGGCCAGTTCATAAAATATAACTAATATTCGCCAAATATTATTAATATTAGCCAGTTAGCTATTTGTAGACAAAAAAAGGTCAAATCTTTGCTTTCTTTTGAGTGAGTGTTATTAGAATAGATTGGGTATATCTTAAGGAGCTTGAATCTCAGTTTTTGGATGATTTGGTGGAATTTTGAGGTTGTTTGAATTGAAAATTCGAAGTAGAAGGTGAACATGAAAAAATGATGTGTATCATTTGTATATCACATATGTATCATATTTGTATCAAATATGTATCACATGTATACCTGTGTGTGTGGTACATGCGTGATACATGTGCCGCAGAAGAATTTTTTTAACTCGATTTTAACTACGAATTTTGACACCAAATCAGTCCAAATCACCTCCAATATTACTCAAATTTTGTATATCGACTCATCTATATTGTCACGTCCCAAACTACCCCCTAGACGTGACTGACACCCAACTAACACCACTCGTCAGGTGAACCAATTCTTGTACCCTTAACCTTTTATATAAGCTTAAGAGAAACACGTACAGGCCCAAACACATTAAATATTACTAAATATGAAATAATTATTCGACTAAAATCATAATCTATTTATAAATCTAAAAGACACTCAAACATTAAATCTCTAGCCTAAATTCCATACTAATACCGTGGAGCATCTAATAGAGTAATAGAAGTTTAAGTTACGGGCATGCAAACCCGAAAGAAGTAATAGACATAAGATAGGTAGAGCTGAAACAACGGCCTCCACGAATAATGTGGCGGCTCACCTCAGCAATAGGATCCACTCAGCGAACTCGTTAGCCACTCGCCTTGCCCTCAACAACAGTATCAGCATGAACATGCAGGTAAGGAGTGAGTTATACGTACATATAATCCAGTAAGATCCTCGACCCGCCACTCTAAATACATCTGGAACAAGTGTTGGAAAGTACAAACACACAAAGAACACAGAAATAATATGCGCAGAAATTCTTTCACCATATAATTACTTTCTAAGGTCCAAACAATTATTCAACAACAACATTATAAATATCTTAATACAATCTACACTAAGGACTTGTCATTAGCGGCAGTGTAGGAGATTAACCAAACACCCCAACGATTCCACGACAGCATACACAATGCCCTAAATATATTACAGCGGCATACACAATGCCCAAATCTATCACGGCGGCATACACAATGCCCCAAATCTATCACGACGGCATACACAATGCCCCAAACATATCACGGCGGCATACACAATGCCCCAAATATATTACGGCGGCGAAGAAATAATTTCTAACGCCCCAACGCCATAGCATGAGGCTACGCCACATCACACCACATCATAAATCACTTATTAAATAATTTTAGCTTTTTACAAAATAATATATATTTGCGGCTGGCCAAAGACCACCGATTCTGCCAAGCGCACGCTCGTCCCAACACATGGACCAGACAGACAAAACGTACTTTCAAAACGAGTTTTAGAAAAGCAAGTACCAAAGCTTAAAATCTCAATTACCTCGCTACGGGAAGTTCACCAACCATGCAACGTCTAGAACACCAATCAAACGACCACCAATGGCCTCATTCTATACCAAATATTAATTAACCGTATCAAATATGCTATTCGGGGGTCAAATCTCAATCTCACTTTCAATCTTAAACTAACTCTTAATATTTTACACCTTAATAAAAGTATATCCCAATATCTTAATCTAAACATAATATTCAGTTACAATTCCTTTAAAGTAATACCCTCAATTTAACTCAATATTAGATTCAGTTTTGTACGTTAGTACTTTAATTCTAAAGATAGTAACTAAATAGCAAGGTCAGAATCTATATTATTTAAAAATTTAGATTTGTACAGTAGCATCAAGCAGAAAGTAACGTGCCATGGATTCCCACTGATGCAGAGAAATACATAAGTATTCATTGTTGAAATTTTAATATTTCACCCAAGTTAGTCATTACCATAATAATTCCTTCCATCATTATGTCTCATAATCATTATCCATATATTACATCACTCCACTTTTACTGAATTGGTTGCCGTAGGTAAAGATTAGATATATGCATACCTTGTAACTTGGATTCTTTTATAAGGATTTCTGCACAGTTATTGGTACAAGTTGTTGGTACAAGTTGTCTGGCTTCTAATGTAGGTTGCCGAAGACACAGTATTTTCACCCAATATTATCTACTTCTACTATTCTTTCTCAAAAACCTAACTGTAAAAATATATTCTAACCCAAGTCTTAAAAGTAGCCGCATAGGATATGGGCTTAAAGCCCACTTCTTTTATCCATATTATTTAAAATTAAAGATTTTTACATTCCTATACCATATAGAAAATTTTATTACCCTCAATGTTTAAGGTTTAATATAACTACATTTAGTATACCAAATTACCATTCTATACCATAATGTATTTTAAGGGGTACAATTAATGCAGTGTATATCCCTCCTTAATTTAAGGTACCGTATATTCAAAATCTTCTGTCACAACACATTCTATTTTATTTTATGTTTTAAGATAAGGACCTTTTATCTAAAGCATAGATCTTCAAAATCACAAAAGCGACAACCAAAAGGAACAAATCAGAAGGAAAAAAAATTATGCCAAGATAAAGACCGAAAGTAGGTTCGAAAATATTAATCACCAAGGTAAACTCCAGCCAAAAGTAAACAAGAAATAAGAACATCTACCAAAATAGTACAGATAAATTATGAGCATATCCACACTATTGATAAGGCATATCGTAGCACCCACTACTTTCAGCTAGTGCTACATATTCGTATAGGTGAAAATTACCAAATCTACTAACTCTAAAACCTAAATCCAAGCTACGCACAGTATTAGTTAATTGTTCATCAGATAAAAATCGTAGATCTGCTTCATTCCTCAAATAGAACCATAAATTCCCATTCAATTGTAGCTTAATTGATATTTTTGACATAATTGCGTCTTTTGCAGAAGATTTTGTAGAAGTTTTAGTCGTTTTGGATTTGTGAAAACAGAAAATAATGCATCTACAATAAGAATACAAATAATCTATAATTCATCTACAAAATATCTACAAACTGGGTATATTGAATTTTAATATCCCAATTTTCATTCGATTATAGTTTAATTGAGATTTTCGACATAATTGCATTTTTTGCAGAAGATTTGTAGAAGTTTTAGTCGTTTTTTATTTGTGAAAACAGAAAACAAAGCATCTACAATTAGAATACAAATAATCTACAATTTATCTACAAAATATCTACAAACTCGGTACATTGAATTTTTATATCCCAATTTCCATTCGATTGTAGCATAATTGGGATTTTTGACATAATTGCGTTTTTTCAGAAGATTTGTAGAAGTTTTAGTCGTTTTTTATTTGTGAAAACAGAAAATAAAGCTTTCAGAATACAAATAATCTATAATTTATCTACAATTTCTGCAATATGTCTTCTTCTTCTTCTTCTTCGAGTTTCAATCTGAAATTCAGTCAAAACCAAGTCTAATCTTCACCAAAACCCCTCAAAATTGAGATATAAACTCCAAACCATATTCCCGATTATTTTCAACAATACCCAATCCAAACAAATAATGATTTTTGAAAACCCAAATTTGAATTCAAAGCTTTCAAGCTTTTTAATGACTGTCAATGGTGGAATTGCTGTTCTCTTTTTATTTTCTTTGTATTACTGAAATTTGCGATTGAGAAATAGAAAGAGATGTAGAGAGAATGTCGACGAACTGAGCTTTTGCAGAACTGATTTCTACAATTTGATTCGAATTTGTTGACGATTTTATCTTTTTTTGATTTGTGGCTTAAAGAAAAATATCGAAGAACAGAGTTTTTGCAGAAAAGAGTCTATGTAATTTGATTTTAAATTGAAGATATAGGATTTGCGTTTCAAATTTGATCTAAAGGTCGCTAAACCAATTAGAATATTCTGTTCCTGATTTGTAGCGCGCCTAATTAGGAAGGAATTAGCTCCTAATAATTAGTATTTAATGAATGGTATAATAATTGTAGGAAAACTGTGAACATGACGGGTAAATATGAAACTATGCACATTTTTGATAATAAGGTTTCATATATGGTATAGGAAGGAAAAAGACTACCTTACTAATTATCATGCGTAATTATAAAATAGGTCCACTAACTATTTATTTAGTGCACTAAATTATATATTATAATCAATTATTTTCTACTAACTTAGTACTTCTTCAATAGCTACAAAATAAATTAATTTTCTAGTCTCATAATTTAATAAGTATATAGATAAAAAAAATCGGGTTATTACATATATGTTTTCAATGAATTCTAACCATACCAATTGGGGAACTATCTTTTTGTTTATATATATATATATATATATATATATATATATATATGTGTGAAATTTTCTTTCTGTCTTGCATCTAATATTACTAATCACACTTAAAAATATAGAAGAAGATCTTTACGCGTGATTTTTGGAGAGAAAGAATGTTATTTATTTGAGTTTTTTATATGTGCTTGACTAATTTTGGTAAGTCTATTATTAATGACTAGAGGTTGATAAATTTGAATTTATTTGGGACATTTTGTAAGATTTATGAAATTTATGAAATTTGAAATAATACTTCTTATGTAAAAGAATTACATTGTCTGAAGAGGAAAAATGCCAACATTTCTATTTTTTTGCCAATGTGATAAAATCTTAAAATTAATCTGAAGTGTATACTAGAACTACACGAAATTCAAAATATATTTACAATCCATAATGAAAAATCAAAGATGATAAAGGTAACTTCAGAATTGTGAATTTGTAGGTGCATAATACCATTAAACTTAGCACAACACTGTTGTTACTGACATCCAATTTTGTGCCCTACAACATTTTTTCTAATTATTTTTCTAGAACTTCTAAGATAATAATAGATCAAATATGTTATCATCATTAGATAATACTATTGTCATTGCTGCTATTATTATTATTATTATTATTATTATTATTATTATTATTATTATAGATCAGGTTGTATGCCACATAATGCCATATTATAGAAAAATAAAATGTTCTTGCTGAGTGTCAAACTTAAGATCTTTGTTAGCTAAGCAGGCTCTCCAACCAACTGAGCTACGAAAGCTTGTTGCTCTCTTGTTTCAGTTCAAAACAATTAATCTCTTATTTTATGAATTTTCTATAAAATTCAAATATAGCTACAAATGATAAATTTGCTGAAAAATATAGCTATAAATAATAAATATAATATAAATATTTGACGTGTCGCATAATTTTCCCTTATTATTATTGGTATTACGTGCTTGGAAGATAATGTTTTTGATCAAATTTAGAAGCCCAAATAAATGGAAGAAGAGGGGATAATGAGGTCCAATAATTGGCACCGTGTGACAACATATAATATGAATTGGCAAATTTTTAGCTTTAGATTATGTTTGTTTAAGACAACCCAAAAAAAATTGGCATTGTATAGCCAAATTCTAGAAATGTGATGACCTTTTACTTGTTTTAAAACGAAATTCTGTATTCTGAGGCCTTAAAAACCTCTTTTAGCATCACCTCGATTTGCGTGCGCAGTGCGGACGCGTAGCCGAAAAGCCTAGATGTGAAAATCTGTGAAAATGATAAATTTTGACTGTAAAATGAGCTAATTTGACTTCGGTCAACCTTTTGGGTAAACGGATCCGGACACGTGATTTGACGGTCCCGGAGGATCCGTAGGAAAATATGGGACTTGGGCGTATGCCCGGAATCGAATTCCGAGGTCCCAAGCCCGAGAAATAAATTTTCAAAGAAAATTATTTTCTGAAATTGTTTAAAGAAATTTGAAATGAAATTTGATTAGAACATGATGGTATCGGGCCCGTATTTTGGTTCCGGCGTCCGGTACAGGTCTTATATATGATTTAAGACATTTATAAAATTTGGTAAAAAACGGATGTCATTTGACGTGATTCGGACCTAAATTGCTAAAGTTGATGTTTTAAGAAGTTTGAGAAAATTCTATGATTTTGATGTTTAATTCGTTGTTATTGAGGTTATTTTGATGATTTTATTACACAAATAAGTTCGTAGGATGTTTTTGAGGTTGTGTGTATATTTGGGTGGGATCCCCGAGGGCTCGGGTGAGTTTTGGATAGGCCACGGGGTGCATTTGGAACTTGGAAAAATGCAGAAAATTTTGCTGGAAAATTGCAGAAAAATTTGCTGGAAAATTGCGAAGCCTGGCTTGCAAATGCGAAACCAGCCCAGGCCAGCTCCCTCTCGCAAATGCGGGATCCTCTTCGCAATTGCGAAGTTTCCCTTTGGACCAATGGTCGCAAATGCGACCTATGTGTCGCAAATGCGACATGTCTTTCGCAAATGCGACATGTCTCCAAATCAATTGTAAGTCGTTTTTAACTAGTTTTCTTCAATTATTAACATCTTTTAACATGATTTCAACTTCAAATCAATGATTTTCATGGGGGAAATTGGGTGTTTTGGGTAGCACCTAGGTTTTTCAAAAATTGGGGATTTGGACCTCGATTTGAGGTCCGATTTCAAAACAAATCAGATATTTGGGTTCGTGGGGGAATGGGTAATCGGGTTTTGGTTCGAACCTTGGGTTTTGACCATGTGGGCCGGGGGCAATTTTTGATTTTTTGGGTAAAACTTTGGAAAACTCATTTTCATGCATTGGGGTTGATTCATTTAGCGTTTATTGATGTAATTAAGTAATTTGTGACTAGATACGAGCGAATTAGCGGTGAAATCAAGGGGTAAAGCTATAATTGAACCTTGAGTTATGTTCGTGGCATCGAGGTAAGTGTTTGGCATAACCTTAGCTTGAGGGATTAGGAGTTGAGTCCTATTTGCTATTTGCTTCTTGTTGAGTACGACGTATAGACAAGGTGACGAGTATCTATACGTTGGTGTCGAGCATGACCGTGAGTCTTAAATTGATACTTGTTGTATTCTTGAATGTTACTATGGTTGAAATAGTGAGTAAATCCTTGATATTGAGCAAAGACTTAGTTTGTTTATCGTGGAATCTACTTATGATTTAGAAATGGTGATAATTGAGATGAGTAGGAGTTGAGTTAAGATTGGCTATAGTTGATTCTCCTTTACTGGGACGTATATACTTATACTGTTGAGTTCCCTTGCCGGAATAGTGTGGTCTATTGTTGATTGATCCCTTGCCGGGACGGTTAATTATGATTATTGTTGACTGTATATTTGGAACGGGTTGCGTGCCTCAACATTATTATTATTATTATTATTATTATTATTATTATTATTATTATTATTATTATTATTATTATTATTATTATTATTATTATATATGGATCGGGTTGCACGCCGCAACAGTTATATATGTGGAACGGGTTGCACGCCGCAACAGTTATATATGTGGAACGGGTTGCACGCCGCAACAATGTTAAATAATAAGGGATCGGGTTGCACGCCACAACAGTATTGTTATTGTATGGTTGTAGACATCAAGTGTTCTTTCTTACTTTATTAAGTTTCTGTTAGAATTGATATGTTTCCCCGAAGCATGTTTCCCCCTCCCTTTTTAAACTGTTATTTCCTGCTTATATCTCCGATGTGTATTATATAACTGCCCAGGTTTATCTGGAGTATGGTCCGAGCCTCGTCACTACTTCGCCGGGGTTAGGCCAGACATTTATCAGCACATGGGGTCGGTTGTGCTGATACTACACTTTACACTCTGTGCAGATACCGGATCGGCACTTGATCAGCAACAGTAGGGGAGCCAGCCTTCAGTCCACCGAGACACCGAGGTAGCCTTGCAAGCGTCCGCAGGCCCGACGTCTCCTCTATCTTTTATTATGTTCTGTTATATCTTGTATCCGAGATAGATAGTTATTTCTTTCTTTCAAACAGTTGTGTGTAGTGATCTAGTAGTCCGTGGATGTTGTGACACCAGTTTCTGGGTAGAGGCGTATGTGAATTTTCGTATTATTTTGAGTTTTATATTTATTTAAGTCTTTCGCTTAATCTCATATTCCGTTGTTATTTAAATGTTTATCACTTGTTAATGTAATTTGTAAGAAGATTAAAACAAAAGGGTTAAGGATTTCTAATTTCGTGGCTTGCCTAGCTTCTACGAGTAGGCACTATCACGACTTCCAAATGTGAAAAATCCGGATCGTGACAAGAAAACCTCCACTTCCCTATTTATTCTCTTCCATGACTCAACTACATTTGGTTTCCGCACGAGAAAAAAAGCACCAAATGCTAACCTCCTTCGCCGACTGCAATTTCAAAAACACTCTCCGCCTCATCATTATTTTGCTATGAACTTGAGAATCATTATTGAGAAGACAAATCAGATTGCAAACAAACAAAATGTATTTTTATTTTTTTATTATTAAAAATGAAAATATGTATATGCACATGATCATACATTTGGAGTCAATCCTTTTTTATGGGTGGATTCATCCTCATTTTTTTCCTTCTCTTTTTTCTTTTGTTTTTTGATTGAAAAAATAGTCCTAATTCTCGTCTTGTATATTAATGTATTTCTACCATCTATATTTGTGTATATTCATAAGAAATTACATGTTATACACTGAGATATACAAAGAAGTAAAATAAATTTTTGATATACCAAAAAAATTAAATTTTTAATATACACAAAAAAAAAATTGTAATATACATTTTGGTATACGCATTATTTGATGTTCTATACATTGTGATATACAAACAATATTTTTTTATATATACACTTGGATATGCATTAAACAACTATATTTATAATTTCATATTTTAGATATACAAAGAAGAAAAATAAAATTTTAATATATACACAAAAAGTAAAATAAAATTATGATATACATTTATTGGCTACCTGGTACCAATATCTATAGCTAAGGCTTTTTAGTGTTAATTATGGGGGTTTTGACACAGTTACCCACAAAAACAAAACTATTTACCCTTGTTTACCCATTTGTTTCCTACCCATAAACTAATTACATTTCCTACCCATAGTAGGTTTTGTGGGGAATATTTTCTTTATTCTCCAATTCTTTTTTATTTCTATGCTTATTTTCTTTTCTTTTTTCTTTTTTTTCTTTTCTCCTTTTCTTTTTTTCTCGTTTTCTTCTTATTTTTTTCTTTTTTCCTTTCTAATTTCATTTAACTTCTTTTTTTATATTCTTTTTCTCTTCATAATCTAATTTCATTTACTGTTTTCACTATTTTTTATTATTCTTTTTTTTATATTATTACTAAAGAAAAATCAAATTGTGTACCAATTAAATGTAGTTAATAAAACCAAAAAAATATTAACTAACATATGATACTAGTATAGTATATAGCTATACCAACAGAGTATACAATTGTACGCAACGAGTTAAAAAAAATTTAATTTAATTATTGAACTAAAATAGTATCAGTTGTCAATAAAAAAATTAAAAAATTCTAAAAGTATTTAATTGTAAGAGTATACCGTTACATCATACAACATACTATAATTTTTATTTTATTTTTGGTATTTTCAATTTGCCCCTCACGCTGGGTAGAAGCTTAAAACAAATTAAAAGGGAAAATGCAAGTGAATTTACGGGTAATAAGTATACTATTATAGTATATTGTATACTACTACAGCATATTGTTACAGTATCTTGCATATTATTACAGTATACTATAACAATATATTGTATACTATAATAGTATATTGTTGCAATATAACTATATACTCCTATAGTATATTAGTATACTGTGGCGGTATACTATTTTATAAACTATAATAGTGTACTGTTGCAGTATAGCTATATACTCCTACAGCATATTGTATACCGTAGCGGTATACTATAGCTGTGTTCTTCTTCGATTTTCAACTGAAAATTTCGATCTCAATCACCTCAAATCAGGTCCAAATGCTATCAAATTTCAGTATGAACTTCCAGAAGGTACTATAAGCAATATTTAACAGCACCCACTTTGAATCAAACAAGAAATCATCAAAAATAAAATTGAGCTTCAAGCCCAACAATGGTGGATATTCAATCTTAGGAGTGAACTTTTCTCTTCAGAAATTAATCTTGTCGATTTGCCATATTCCTGAATGGAATTGATGTGTTGTTGTGTCTGTTTGTATGTTTCTTCAAAAAAAAAATCACTTTTTCTACTTCCTCCACCACCTCGTCCATTTGGGGTTTTTGCAGATATATAGGAAGTGAAACTAGCGGGTAAATAGTTTGGGAAGTATGAGTAGGAGTAGTAAATAGTTTGAGTCTGGGCATTAAAGGGTAAATAGTTTGGAATTAATAGGTATAAAGTGAGATTTTCTCTTACTTATGTGGGTAAGTTGTTACACCATGCCAAAATCCCAAAGTATTTCAGCTAGTTGAGGCCCAAATGGTCTTCCCGAAAATACCTACTTAGCTGCATTGCCCGAACATGCCCAACGTTGAGCCCAATCCATTAAGCCCTTTTAATTTGGGGTACTATCACTTTTAGTCCGCCATAGAACTTATTTACATTGGTAGCGGAAAAAGTATATAAATATAATTTTTGTAGACAAAATATTTTTTTTTGCTATTATTTTGAAAGCAGTTATACAATGTCATTTCTCCAAATTTATTAATTATGGCCAATTAAAGAGGGTCTTGGCTTGGATAAGGATGCGTGAAAGAGGGAGGAGGAGAAATTAAAAGAAGTATTATCACTTTTAGCCCATGTTAAAAACTATTTATATTCGTTAGTCGAGAAAGTTTATAAAATTTGTATGTTTTTTGTATATAACATACAAAATATGTATATATACAAAAAAAATATACATATTTCCGGCTATTATTTTGAGAGCGGCTATACAATATCATTTTTCCAAATGTGCATGCATATCATGCCCTTCTCTAGGTTTCTATTGGTACAATATTTGTAATGGTCCATATTGCTAACTGCTCAACAGTAGCACATGAAATACAGGAGAAAAATCACCTGCCCAGTCTACAAAACTGAAGACAATGCTTCACTTTGATTATTCACCTGCCCATTCATTTGGCCAATTTGTCACGATCCTAAACCCGTACCCAATTATAATGGCGCATCTCATAAAGACAAGGCCAACTGACACTTCCCATTTCAATTTTAAGTAGTTAAATAATAATATTCAAGTCTAAAGCATGATAAAATAACCCAAAGTTTAAGCAGTTAACAGTACAAATATGCGGAAGAACAACCCAACACAACCCGATACCGGGGTGTCACTAGTCATGAGCATTTACCAATCCTAATACAAGTCTGAAAAGTCTATAAGCTATTACAAAATGTCTGATAAGAGAAAGAATAATAAAGGGGGAGAAACACGGGACTGCGGACGCCAAGCAGCTACCTCGTGGACTCCGAAATCTGTCGGGAGCTCTCAACTCGCACTAGCAGGATCCGCAACACCTAAATCTGCACACGGAGTGCAGGGAGTAAAATGAATACTCCAACTCAGTGAGTAATAATTATAAATAAAGGTTGAAAGCAGGAAATCACGTAAGGCACATTGCATGCTATAATGAAGCAGTAAAACCATTAAAACAGTAAATCAGTAAAGATACGAATAATCATATAAGTTCAGTTTAAACTTCAGGAAATAACTTTTCAACCATTAAACAGATAAATGACAGACAAATAAGACAGATAAGCACATAAAGGTTTTTGCCCCTCGCGCACAATGTCAACAATACCAGCCCCTCGGGTTATCTCTCACATTACAATGGGTACCCACGCTCACTAGGGGTGTGCAGACTTATAGAGGGACCTCTTTCAGCCCAAGCGCAATATCAAGCCATCTCGTGACATCATCACTAGGCCATCGACCTCATATCAACAAGCCACCTCGTGGCGTACACATCTCAGGCCTCAGCATTATAATTATAATCAGTGTTTCCGCACAAATAGGCCTTCGACCTTACTCAGTCAAAATCCTCGCAAGCCACTCGGGTAATTGTAAAACATGATTCTCATCCCAAAATATCATTTAAAAGATGATTTAAGTGTTAAAATAGAGTAAACATGGTCGAGTTATGAAAACAGTGAAATATTGCATGACTAAGCTCAAGTATAAAGTCAAAACAGTGAGTAAATATCAATAAAATCCCCTAAGGGTTCAAATAGTTGGCACAAGGCCTAAATATGGCGTTCAGCCCAAAACATGATGTTCATGAATAGATTTCAGTCAAATACTCGGTAAAATGGTCATTTGGAACGGACTAAGTCACAATCCCCAACAGTGCACGACCCCACGCTCGTCATCAAGCGTGTGTGTCACCTCAATATAGCACAACGATGTGCAAATCCGGGGTTTCATACCCTCAGAACATCATTTACAATCATTACTCACCTCAATCCGGTCAAATCTCTAGCCCGTGACGCCTTTGCCCCTCAAATCGGCCTCCACTCGCATCGAATCTATCCAAAATCAGAATCATGGCGTCAAAATATTCTAAGGGAACGAAGCCCAAACGAAAATAATCAATTTACAACACAAATTCCGAAATTACCAAAACCCGACCCACGGGCTCGCATCTCGGATTCAGGTAAAAATCACATCAATGGATTCCTTATCACTCACCGAGTTCATACATACCAAAAGCATCAAAATCCAACCATAAATGACCCCTCAAATCCCAATTTCTAGGTTACCAATTTCAAGCCCTAGTTCTTCCATTTTAGGCTTAATTTTCATGATTAATTAGGTAGATTTCACATTAGAATCGAGTTTTAAGTCTATGAATCTTACCTCCAAGTGATTCTCCTTGAATCCCTCTTCAATCCCCTTCAAAAAGCTCCAAAAATGCTCAACAATGGAGGAAATAAACCCTAAAATCGAGGACAAGACGACTATTTAAACATTCTGCCCAAGCTTGAAATCCTTCTTCGCGAACGCGGTCAAAGACTCGCGTTCGCGAAGCACAAAATAACTTTGACCACCTGCCTATCGCGAACGCGATGCTTCCTCAGACTAACCCTTCGCGATCGCATTGCCCCTCTCGCGAACGCGATGAATAAATTCCCTTGAAGCTCAGTTGCCCATTTTCTTCTATGTGAACGTGACACCACCCTGCGAACGCGATGCACAAATACTCAGCCCCTTCGCGAACGCAGAGCCTTCCTCGCGAACACGAAGTCTTAAATCTCAGCTTCCTCAACTGACCCTTCGCGAACGCGAGGACCCATTCGCGAACTCGAAGGTTATTTCTCTACAGCACTGACGTGCAATTTTCTGTAACTCCAAACATCATGAAATGGTCCGATTGACCACCCGAAACTCACTCGAGGCCTCCAGAACCTCAACCAAACATACCAACATATCCCATAACCTTACTCAAACTTGTTCCAACCTTCGGAACGCCCAAAACAACATCAAAACACTAAATTCGGATTGGATTCAAGCCTAAAAATTCCAAAATCTTCTAAATTACGCTTTTGATCAAAAACTCAACCAAACCACATCCGAATGACCTGAAATTTTGCACATATATCCCAAACGACATAACGGAACTACTGCAACTCCTGGAATTCTATTCTGACCCCTATATCAAAATCTCACCTATCAACCGGAAATTGTCAAAATCTCAACTCCGCTAATTCAAGCCTAAATCTACTCCGAACCTCCAAAACTCATTCTGATCACGCTCCTAAGTCCCAAATCACCTCCCGAAGCTATCCGAACCATCGAAACTTACATCCGAACCCTCTAACACATAAGTTAACATCCATTGACTTTCCAACTTAAATTTCCTCAAAAGAGACTAAATGTCTCAAACCTTCTCAAAACCTTTCCGAACCTGAGCCAACCAACCCGATCACTCATAGAATCGATAGACAAAGCAATAAGAAGCAGAATGGGGAAAACGGAGCGGTAACTCATGAGACGACTGGTCGGGGCGTCACACAATTTTATCTCATAAATATATATGTTATCTAGTTCATAATGTACTACCAAGGTTGAGTATCCTGTTCAATCTTGGTATTAGGGTAACTGTGTCTCTCATTTGTTATTCGTCTACATTTCTAATACTTTGTTTTTGTTTTCATTATTAATAAAAAATTACAATTTGTTTGAATGGTTGTTACATATCATTTCACAATATATTATATTATACCGTATTGTTTGATGAATATAATATTTGGATAAATTGTATCGTTTGCTGTTATTTCATGACGTCACGTACTAGCAATATGAAGAATAAACCTGCAGTATTACAAAGAAAATTATGGTACAGAGTAGAATTATCATATAAAAAGGTAGAATAAAGGATTATTTAATAATAATAAAGAGCAAGATGAGAGAAAAAATAAGGTAACGACGCTATTACACCAAATCGGTCGTTACATAAAGTGGCATTTTTCATCATTACGTAACAACGAATTCAACGATACGATACAATAAAATTTAAATAACGATCAAAACAAACATTATATTTAAAGAAACAATACAATAGGTAACAACCATCCAAACAAGCTGAAATCACACATCTTAGTGGTATATTTACTTAAAAATAATAATAATACTAATAATTCGTTTTTCTCGGTCCATCATTCAAACCATTTTGTTTCTTCTCAAACTTGTGTATCTTTTCGTACAATCAAAATCTCAATGGTCAGACCATAATCTCACCATTTCGGGGAAGAACGAATCAAAATCTCGCAGGCCGAACTTTTGATTTTCTTTATTTCTCTCTATCAAATGGCTATTTCTTTTGTTTGTAAAGCATTATATTCTGAAAATTTCTGCAAAAGCAGATCCGTTTTGATTCGGATTTGAAATCCAATGAGTACCTGCGAATCTTGATTATTTGAAAATGAGAAAATCCTTACTTTTGAACCTCATATTTCTCCTATAAATACCTGTTTCTCAGAAGTAAATTTACATCATTTCTCAAACTATTTTCTTTCAAAGGCAAATCTACTCCCGTCCTTCAAGCTTGTCGCGACCCTTGTGATAGTGCCTATCACAGTACTAGACAAGCCGACAACGCAAATCACAACCCGTTTATCAATAACATTAAGCCATTTTTTTAAACATAAGTTTCAAATGCGGAATTCAGTATAAGTATTAAAATGACAAATATATGCGGTATGTCAACATAGCAAATACTACACAACCCCAACAATCTGGTGTCACGAGTCTAGAGCCTCTAATACAAGTCTGAACAACCTACTACATAGATAGTCTAGAAATGCGGAAAATAATAAGATAGAGGGGAGAAATCAGGGCTGCAAACGCCATGCAGCTACCTCGGAATCCCCCAACAGAAGCTGAACCAGCTGAAGAATGCTCACTCGGCCACACGGGCTCCTGGATCTGCACACATGGTGCAGGGAGTAATGTGAGTACGCCAACTCAGTAAGTAACTAAAGTAAATAAAGACTAAAGATAGTGACGAGCAGTTAAAAACATATAACTGAAAATAGCAAGAGGATTATTGTTCAACTTTACAGTTTAAAACCAATTTTCATCATAAGATCCACACCTTCAGTTAAAACTTGAAATCATACACTTAGCAAAATTTCCCAATAGAGGCTTAGTTAAAAAGAAGAGTGAAATAGTGAAAACAGCATAACAGGGCCTCTCGGGCAAGGAATCACTAGAATATGGCCCATCGGGCAGCCTCTCAGTCACTCGGGACTCAACTCTCGTCACTCAGTGCTCACTCTCAGCACTCGGCTCATATATATACCTCATTATAACAGAAATCATAGTAACCGCTGCGGCATGCAGCCCGATCCATATAAGTATCGTTGTAGCGTGCAACCCGATCCATAGATATATAATCCTCACAAATATATATATATAAATATATCCTCACAATTAGGTTCTCAATCTCTCTCAGTCATTACCTCACAGCCTCTCGGGCGCAACAATAGAAATTAGGGAACTCAGCCCAAACAATCCTTACAATAGGAGTAGAATGATAAAACCAGTTTTAAATATTTAACAGGTAAAAACATGACTGAGTATATACTTTTAGCAAGTTAAGTAAGGAAAATAGTCAAAATGCCCCTAAGGGTTTCTACAGATCGGCACAACGCCCCAAGCATGGCTTATAACCCATAATGCAGTATAATGACTGAAATACGGAATAATATAAGATTTCCAAGTCAAATACACGGCTTAATAATCGCTACGGGACGGACCAAGTCACAATACCCACCGGTGCACACCCACGCGCTCGTTACCTAGCATGTGCATCACCGTTTTTATCAAATCAAGTCAAATACCAGGGTTTTGTACCCTCAGTTCCAGATTTACAATGGTTACCTACCTCAAACCGGTGAAAATACTACTCCACGACGCCTTTGCCTCTCAAATCGGCCTCCACTCGTGTTGAATCTATCCAAAATCAGAACGAATACGTCACAATATGCTAAGGGAATAAAGCCCAAGCGAAAACAATCGAAAAATACCTAAAATTCCGAAATTGGCCAAAACCCGACCCCTGGGCCTACGTCTTGAAATTCAAAAAATTTTACATCAATAGATTCCTCGTCTCCCCACGAGTCTATGCATAATAAGAACACTAAAATCGGAGTCTAAATGGCCCCTCAAATCCTCAATTTAAGGCCTCTTAAACTCAAGCCCTAATCCTCCATTTTTAGTCCTTAATCTCTACTAAAACCATAATTAAACAGTGGAAAAATGATCTTAACCCAAGTAGTTAAGTTTAGGGAACTTACCCAACCGATATACTTTGATTCCTCTCGAGATCCTATGCCTTAACCTCTTTCCCGTCTTCAAAAATTGAGTTCTTTGCAAAAATTCACGAAGAAAGCAATATATACCTTCTGCCAAGGGATTTTCGCATCTACGATCCAAAACCTTCTTCTGCGGTATCGCATTTGCGGTTACAACTCCGCTTCTGCGGAAATCATTAAAATCGGCCACATCCGCATTTGCGGTCATCCTTCCGTATTTGCGGTTTCGCAGATGCGGCCCCATAACCGCATTTGCAAATTCTTGACTTCCCTCCAAAGCCGCTTCTGCGGCTTCCTTCTTGCATTTGCGGCGCCGTACCTACAGTCTCCAAACCGCAGGTGCGAAAATACAAGAAGCAGCAAAACTTCAGCAACTGCAATTACACTTCAACTCTTCTGTTAACCATCCGAAATCACCCTGAGGCCCCCGAGACCTTAACCAAAAGCACATACATAACCCAATACCTTATTCAAACTTGTTCCAATCATAAAAACACCTCAAACAACATCATATCTACCAAAACACATCAGATTCAAGCCTAAGTTTCTAAAATCTTCTGAAATACGCTTTTGATCAGAAACTCAACCAAACCACGTTCGAATGACCTAAAATTTTGCACACATATCCCAAATGACACAACGAAGCTACTATAACTCTCGGAATTTCATTCTGACCTTATATCAAAATCTCACCTATTAACCGGAAATCGCTAAAATATCAACTTCGCCAATTCAAGCCTAATTCTACTCTGAACCTTCGAAACCCATTCCGATTACACTCCTAAGTCATAAATCACATCCCGAAGCTAACCGAACCATCAGAACTCACATCCGAGCCCTCTAACACATAAGTCAATATCCGATTGACTTTTCTAACTTAAACCTTCTTAAAAGAGACTAAGTGTCTCAAACTTCACCAAACTCTTTCCGGACTTAATCCAACCAACCCGATACCATAAAACACAGATAACGAAGCATAAAGAAGCAGAAATGGGGGAAACAAAGCGGTAACTCATAAGACAACTGGCCGGGTCGTCACATCCTCCCAACTTAAACAAACGTTCGTCCTCGAACGAGTCAAGAAACATACCTGAAGCCTCGAATAGGTGAGGGTATCTGCTTTGCATCTCCCACTCGGTCTCCTAGGTAGCCTCCTCCACAGGCCGACGTCTCCATTGCACTTTCATTGAAGCTATATCCTTTGACCTCAACTTCCGAACCCGATGACCCAATATAGTTGTTGGCTCCACATCATAGGCCATATCATCATCCAACCGAACCGTGCTGAAGTCCAAAACATGAGACGGATACCCAATATACTTCCGGAGCATAGAAACATGAAATACCGGATGCACACTCGACAAGCTGGGTGACAAAGAAAGCTCATATGCGACCTCTCAATCCTCCGAAGCACCTCAAAAGGCCCAATGAACTGAGGACTCAATTTCCCTTTCTTCCCAAATATCATAACACCCTTCATAGGTGAAACCTTCAACAGAACCTTCTCGTCAACCATGTAAGACACATATCGAACCTTCCTATCGGCATAACTCTTTTGCCTCGACTGCGCTGTACGAAGTCTGTCCTGAATCACCTTCACTTTCTCCAAGGCATCCTACACCAAATCAGTCCCCAATAGCCTAGCCTCACCGAGCTCGAACCAACCAACTGGAGATCTACACCGCCTCCCATACAAAACCTCATATGGAGCCATCTGAATACTCGACTGGTAGATGTTATTATAAGCAAACTCTGCAAGCGGTAGAAACTCATCCCATGATCCTCCGAAATCAATGATACAAGCACGCAACATGTCCTCCAATATCTGAATGGTACGCTCGGACTGCCCGTCCGTATGAGGATGAAAAGTTGTGCTCAACTCCACCTGAGTACCTAACTCCCTCTGCACGGCTCTCCAAAACTGCGAAGTAAACTGAGTACCTCTATCTGAAATGATGGAAACTGGGACACCATGTAAGCGAACAATCTCTCGGATATAGATCCCTGCCAACCGCTTTGAAGAATATGTAGTACATACAGGAGTGAGCGGACTTGGTCAGCCGATCTACAATCACCCAAATAGCATCAAACTTCTTCAAAGTTCGTGGAAGTCCAACAACAAAGTCCATAGTGATCCTCTCCCACTTCCACTCAGGAATATCCATCTGCTGAAGCAAACCACCCGGTCCCTGATGCTCGTATTTTACCTGCTGACAATTGAGACACCGAGCCACAAATCCTACAATGTTTGTCTTCATTCTCCGCCACCAATAGTGCTGCCTCAAATCCTGATACATCTTCGCGACACCCGGATGAATGGAATACCGCGAGCTATGGGCCTCCTCCAGAATCAACTCCCGAAGCCCATCCACATTGGGCACACAAATCCGGCCCTGCATCCTCAACACCCCATCATCACCATTGGTCACATCTCTAACATCATCATGCTGAACTCTGTCCCTAAGGACTAGCAAATACGGATCATCATACTGGCGCTCTCTGATGCGATCATATAGGGAAGACCGAGAAACCACAAAAGCCAATACCCGACTGGGCTCCGAAATATCTAACCTCACAAACCGATTGGCCAAGTCCTGAACATCAACTGCAAGAGGTCTCTCCCCAACTGGAATGTAGGCCAAACTCCCCATACTCACTGCCTTCGGCTCAAAACATCGACCACCACATTGGCCTTTCCCGAATGGTACAATATAGTAATCTCATAATCCTTAAGCAACTCCAACCATCTCCACTGCCTCAAATTAAGATCCTTTTCCTTGAACAAATGTTGAAGACTGCGATGATCAGTTAACACCTCACAAGATACGCCATACAAGTAATGCCTCCAAATCTTTAATGTGTGAACTATGGCAGCCAACTCCAAATCATGAACGGGGTAGTTCTTCTCATGGGGCTTTAACTGACGAGAAGCATAAGTAATAATCTACCCTCCTGCATCAACACATAACCAATCCCAACTCTCAAAGCATCACAATACACGGTATAGGAACATGAAGATAATGGCAACACTAACATTGGAGCTGTGGTCAAAGCTGTCTTGAGCTTCCGAACGCTCTCCTCACACTCGTCCGACCATACAAATGGAGCACCCTTCTGAGTCAACTTGGTCAAGGGCGATGTGATAGATGAGAATCCCTGAACAACCGGCGATAATAGCCTGCCAAACCAAGAAAGTTGCGAATCTCTGTGGTTGAGGACGATCTAGGCCAACTCTAAACCGCCTCTATCTTCTTCGGATCAATTTGAATACCCTCGTTAGACACCACGTGTCCCAAGAAAGCCACTAAACCAAGCCAAAACTCACACTTGGAGAATTTTGCATAAAGTTTCTCCTCCCTCAATCTCTGCAACACAACTCTTAAATGTTCTGCGTGCTCCTTCTGACTACGCGAGTACACCAGAATATCATCAATGAATACTATAACAAACGAATCGAGATAAGGCCGGAATACGTTGTTCCTCAAATGCATGAACGCTGTTGGGGCATTGGTCAGCCCAAAAGACATCACCAAAAACTCATAATGACCATATCGAGTCCTGAAAGCCGTCTTAAGTATATCTGAATCCTTGATCTTCAACTGGTGGTAGACCGAACGGAGATCAATCTTGGAGAACACTCTCGCTCCTTGAAGCTGGTCAAACAAATCATCAATGCGAGGCAAATGA
Organism: Nicotiana tabacum; assembly: GCF_000715075.1. Taxonomy (NCBI): domain Eukaryota; kingdom Viridiplantae; phylum Streptophyta; class Magnoliopsida; order Solanales; family Solanaceae; genus Nicotiana; species Nicotiana tabacum. Next base: position 9,247,047 of record NC_134090.1, read on the forward strand.
TACTTGTTCTTAATTGTTACCTTGTTCAATTGCCTATAATCAATGCACATTCTCATTGTGCCATCCTTATTCTTCACAAACAGAACCGGCGCACCCCAAGGTGACACACTAGGCCGAATGAACCCTTTATCAAGGAGTTCCTAAAGTTGCTCCTTTAACTCCTTCAACTCCGCTGGTGCCATACGATACGGCAGAATAGAAATGGGATGATTGCCCGGCACCAGATAAATACCAAAATCAATATCCCTGTCTGGTGGCATGCACGGCAAGTCTGCAGGAAACACATCTGGAAAATCCCTCACAACTGGGACAAAATCAATACTGGAAGCATCAGCTCCAACATCCCTCACAAATGCTAGATATGAAAGATAACCCTTCCCAACCATACGTTGGGCCTTCAAGAAAGAGGTCACTCTACTAGGAACGTAATCAGTCACACCTCGCCACTCGATCCGTGACATACCCGGCATAGCCAAAGTGACTGTCTTAGCATGACAGTCCAGAATAGCATGACATGGAGATAACCAATCCATGCCCAAAATGACATCAAAATCCACCATACTAAGTAATAACAGATCCATTCGGGTCTCCAAACCCCTAATAGTCATCACACATTACCGGTACACACGCTCCACAACAACAATATCGCCCACCGGAGTAGATACATGAACAGGTAAAACAAGAGACTCATGGGACATATCCAAATAACGGGCAAAGTATAATGACACATAAGAAAAGGTAGAACCAGGATCAAACAATATAGAGGCATCTCTGTGGTAGATTGAAACAATACCTGAAATCATGGCATCTGAAGCAATAACATCTGGTTTACCTGGGATAGTATAGAAACGAGCCTGGCCACCTCCTGATCGACCTCCCCCTCTAGGGCGGCCCTTGGCTGCCTGAACTCCACCCCTAGCTGGCTGGGCGGGTAGTGAAGTAACTGGAGCAGAAGTCGAGGGCTGATCCCTCTGTTGAGACTGACCATCACGAAGACGAGGACACTGCCTCCTTATATGCCCAAACTCTCTACACTATAACAACTGCCCAGTGCTGGAGATGGGGACTGAAGGGAACCCTTGGCACCGGAATGACTAGAAAAAGAACCTGGCATGGAAGAACCCTAGACTGATGGAGCACGAGACGAGCTTTGAGCTGGAAAGGCACTAAGTGATGACTGGCCCTGCTGAGATTCATAATAACCATGACCCGAAGATGCTCCACGGTAACCTGCGCGAGATGAATGAGCCTGCCTAAAAAAATGGCCTCTGCCCTACTGGAACTGACCCCTCGAAGGAGCACTGCTAAAGCTACCAGATCCCCGAGGCCTTTTGGCCTCCCTTTCCTCTCGCTCCTACCGGCGAACCGTCTCAATCTCACGGGCTATATCAACAACCTCCTCGAAGGTAGTACCCGTCACCCTCTCTCTAGTCATGAGAATCCGAAGATAATACATGAGGCCATCAACAAACCTCCTGATCCTCTCACGATCTGTGGGAACCATCCAAACCGCATGATGGGCTAACTTAGAGAATCACATCTCATACTGCATCACCGTCATCTCCCCCTGACGCAGCTACTCAAACTGTCTGTGCAGCTCCTTTCGGCGCGACTGTGGTACGTACTTCTCCAGGAAGAGAACAGAAAACTGCTGCCAAGTAAAGGGCATTGCACAAATAGGCCTTCGCCTCTTAGACGCCTCCCACTAAGTGAAGGCAGCCCCAGAAAACTAAAATGTAGTAAATGTTGTCACACCTCCTTTTTACATACCCGAGAGGGTACGAGGGAGTTTTTCCAATTAAAGGACAATCGAAACGGGATTGGTTTATTAATTTCAGAGTCGCCACTTGGGAGATTTAGGGTGTCCCAAGTTACCAATTTTAATCCCGAATCGAGGAAAAGAATGACTCCATATTACAGTCTGCGCACCAGAAATCCGGATAAGGAATTCTGTTAACCCAGGAGAAGGTGTTAGGCATTCCCGAGTTCCGTGGTTCTAGCACGGTCGCTCAACTGTCATATTCGGCTTATTTATCTGATTTTAAATACCATTATGAACCAATGTGCCAATTTTAACTTTTTACCGCTTTATTGTTATTATTTCAAAAGGATGTGAACATCGCTTAAAACATGTCTTTGGACTGCGTCACATGAAATGCACCCACAATCTGGAACACATTTTATTTGATGTTTTGGGATTTGGATCTGGGTCGCATGAAATGCACACCCCAAGTTTTAAGAAAGTAGATTATTAAACACGCACCTAAAGAAGACTATCGTGTTATTATTTTGGGAAGGGCCGTGAAATTTGCTAAACGGCCCGTCCCGGAATCTAAGTATTTAATATATACATTTAGAGGGCCCCGCAGCTTCTACATTTTTGTTTGTCGAGGCTCGTCTCATTTTTATTTTAAAGTATAAACCTATAATGACTATATTTCCTATTAAGTTCGTCTCTAAAATAAAAGAAAATCTCTTAATTATTTACATGCTTGCAGATTATTTATAGCAGGATCCGAAATGCTTTTACAGAATAAGGAAACGTGACCATGCATACGGACAACTGATCGAACATTAGGGGCCCAAATCCAGCTCATGCGGAATGGGCCAGACCTGGGCCATTGTTTATCCGAGGCGGGTCTGTTTGGTCTGTTTTGACCTGGGCTCGACCTTCATAAGGTTGAGGGGCGCGGACTTGTGCTAATTGTTATAAGGGTGTGGCTTGATAATTATAACGAGGCAGTTTATCAAAAGAGAATGAAAATTAACTGAGGCGGATAGTTTTATTCTTTGACATGCATTAAAAGAGAATGCTAATTACAAAACACAACTAATTTCCAAGACATAGCCTAGTATACTGCCAATCCTTTTGTCTGTCAACCTAACCGACATATGATATTAAACCATACTACATTTTTTGTATTCACTATATGAAAGGACCAACTCCAATACCCAAACAAGATTGTAAACCATTACACACTACATGATCATCTATATAGCAACTACATGTGGACATAGATGTCTTCAAATCTTCCCTTTTGTATTCATGCTCGACTTTCAAATTACATGACAGTATTAGTTGTGTACCTGGTATAGAGGAACAAAAGAAGAAGGAAAAGGATCAGCTGAGTAGTACACAACAAACAACAGCAACAGCAGATTCACAGCAACAACACAGCAACAACAACCAGCCAACAATGATGAAGCTCAGCAAGGAGTCGAGCAACAAATAAACAATCCCAAAAAAACAGAGTAGGAAATAACAGCCCAGAATGTTGAATGTAACAGCAACAGAAATCCAATGACCACAAGAAAGCTTGGCAAACGACAGAAAAGCAAAACCACAAAGACAACCTGATCAAACTGGACTCTTACACAGTTTCTTCTAGACAATACTCATTCACAATGTTCTGAAATTTATTTCTGTTTTTCCTTTTTCAGTTTTCTTACTCACAGAATCTCTCAAGACTCCAAAAAAATGAACTCCCCTTTCTAATGGAAGGTCTGCCTCTTTTATAGCCTAACCTTAACACTTTACAGTCTGTTTGACAACTCAAAATTCCCCCTCCATGTTGTTTTTCCACTCACTTATTTTAAATAACAAAACTCCCATGAAATCCCTGACAGCCCCTCTCTCTTTTTGTTGTTAAAGTGTCCTAATCTCTTGTTTATTTAACCAAGGTATGTGCAGCAGGAATATAATCTGACAGCACATTCTGTCCCATTATTTTAATTCCTTAAAGCTAACCATACACAGGCTGCCCACGGTCTAAACCAAATAAACATGGCATCATATTTAAAATCAAAGTCTGAACTGCCATTATAACCTTCCCTAGATGTTCTTTAATTCAATTTGAACAAAATCAATAGGCAATACAATTCAGTTCCTAATGGGATTCAAATACGATCACAACAAAAATAAACAACATGAATCAAGTTGTTACCATTAATGACTGAAACTAATTGACGACATATATCGACTCGACTATATTAATCGTAACACATAACAATCAATCGTTCATATAAACAACACGTACAGAGTCCCGAATGACTTCAAACAACTTTGTTCAATCACTGGGAACCTATATGAATTAACTCGTTTGATGACTAATCTAATCGAACATGTATATCACAGAATACATTCAAATCATACACATAAAACAATTGACCAAATAAAAGGTCTTTACAAAGACGGAAGAAATTAAGAAAAGTATCAGAAAACACCGAACAAACACAACAGAACATGCTAACATACTCATCCACACAAAAACAGAAAAGGAAAACTTACTAAAAAATGTTCAAAGCAGGCCGACCCCAGTCCGAATTAAATTTGACCATTTGAGGCCGAACAAACTCTAACCAGGGTGTTCTCAAACCGAGAACACCTTGGTTAAGGTCTATTAGACCTCAAACCCTTTATGAAGCAGGTCGGGTTCCTCAGGCTCTTGTGTTCTAAGGTTCAGATTTTCAGATCTGGTTTTTTTAGGAGTTGTGGGTAGATTCGGACCAAACCAAGTTTGGTTTGGTCACGAGGAGGGTCCGGGGAATGTTTTGTATGAAGATGGGGAGGTTTGGTATAGATCGAGTTTTGTCTCGAATCTTCAAATCCAGATTCGAGACGATAGGAGGTGATTCGAGGTACATGGCTAGTGGATTCGTGTTCAGGGTGGTTGGATGCTTCAAGGGTGTGAAGGGGGTGGTCACCGGCATTCATGCCGCCGGGTTCTGGTGAAAAGGAAACTAGGGCAGCGTTAGGGTTTGGGGGTTTCAGGGCTTGGGGAAGGAGACGAGTGAAGGGTGGGGTTCGGATAGGGGGCGTGGGGTGTGAGGGAAAGCTTATATACGGAGTAGGGGATTGGATCTGAGCCGTTAGATCAGATGATCTCAACGGCTTGGATCTGATGGTGAGAAATGAGACGGGGTCGTTTGATATTTAAACGGGGTCGTTTGGTTTAAGTGAGGGGCTGGGCTAAACCGATTATTGGGTCGGGTTATGTTAAGTGGATCTGGGGGTGTAATCCTGGCCGTCGATTCACTCGAGATCAACGGCCCAGCTTAGACGGGACAGAACGACGCCGTTTGGACCGTGTCCGGGCAGCCTGTGTTTGGGCTGTTTTTGGGCCTTAAAATCTTGAAATAAATAGGCCCAATCCGGTTTTCTAAATAATTTGCACTCTTTTTCTTTGTTTTCTAATTTTAAAAATTCAACTAAATTAAAAAATGAATTTGAAATACCCATTAATCAATACTTAACACAATTATTCACACACCTATATAAGAAAAATTTAAAATGGTTAAATTACAACCTAGAAATGCATACATATTTTTTTGTATTTTGTTTGATTAATGATTAAATGCAAAATGGACAGACCCACAAACACATGTCACGGAAAACTCGAAAAATTGTACAGCGAAGTCATTTGTCACTATTTTTATTTTCTTTTGGAGCGATTGTCTGTGAAGGAAAAATCACGTGCTTATAAATGTCACTCCACTAGTCTCAAGAATCCCTGTTGTACGAAGCATCCGCTGGCACTTATCCAAGAAACCCTGGGCATCCTCGCCCTCTGCACCACTGAATGACGGAGGCTGGAGCCTACCAAACCTCTCAAGTCGACGTTGTTCATCATCCGGCATAACTGGTACCACAAACTCCTAAGCTGGTGTAACCGGCTGGGCTGGAGGTACCCCCAGTGTCTAGAGTCCCTACACAACCTGCTCAGGTGTGCAAGCAACGGGAGTCTGGGTGCCTCCCCCGGCCTGAGAAGTAGCTGCGGCCGTAGTAACTGAAACCCCCTGAGCCAAACCGGTACACACTGATAAGATCTGAGCTAAAGCCTCCTAAAGGCCTGGGATCACGATAGGCACAACTGATGCCTGCACTGGTGCTGCTGTATCGTCCATAACTGGGAGCTGATCGGGAACTGAGGCAGTTGGTAGATCTGTTGGTGCTGCTCTAGCTGCTCCGTCCCTGCTACGGCCTCGACCTCGACCTCGACCTCTGGTGGCCCCCGCTGCTGGCACTAGTGGTCGCCCACCCCATTCGGTAGCTCGTGTCCTCACCATCTATGAGAGAATAGAATAACAGAATTTTAGTACTCGGATCAACAAGTTCGTACGACAAGAATTTCAAGAATATGAAGTTTTTCCTAAAGGTTCTGTAGCCTCTCGAGGATAAATACAGACGTCTCTGTACTGATCCGCAAGACTCTACTAAACCGGCTCATGACTCGCGAGACCTATATAACCTAGGCTCTGATACCAATTTGTCACGACCCCAAATACCGATCGTGATGGTAACTATCACAGTACTAGACAAGCCGACAACCCAAAATCACAACCCGTTTATCAATAACATTAAGCCATTTTTTAGCATAAGTTTTAAATGCGAAATTCATTATAAGTATTAAAATGACAAAAATATGCGGTATGTCAACATAGCAATTACTACATAGCCCCAACCATCTGGTGTCACGAGTCTAGAGCCTCTAATACAAGTCTAAACAACCTACTACATAGATAGTCTAGAAATGCGGAAAATAATAAGATAGAGGGGAGAAATCAGGGCTGCGAACGCCATGCAGCTACCTCGGAATCCCCAACAGAAGTTGAACCAGCTGAAGAATGCTAACTCGGCCACACGGGCTCCTAGATCTGCACACATGGTAAAGGGAGTAACGTGAGTACGCCAACTCAGTAAGTAACTAAAGTAAATAAAGACTGAAGATAGTGACGAGCAGTTAAAAACATATAACTGAAAATAACAACATGATTATTGTTCAACTTTACAGTTTAAAACCAATTTTCGTCATAAGATCCACACCTTCAGTTTAAAACTTGAAATCGTATACTTAGCAAAATTTTCCAATAGAGGCTTAGTTAAAAAGAAGAGTGAAACAGTGAAAACAACATAATAGGGCCTCTCCGGCAAGGAATCACTCAGAATATGTCCCCTCGGGCAGCCTCTCAGTCACTCGGGACTCAACTCTCGTCACTCAGTGCTAACTCTCAGCACTCAGCTCACATATATACCTCATTATAACAGAAATCATAGTAACCGCTGCGGCGTGCAGCCCGATCCATATATTTATAGTCGACTACGCTCACTGGGGGTGTACAGACTCCAAAGGGGCTCCTACAGCCCAAACGTTATATCGTATCCTCCTAATTAGGTTCTCAACCTCTCTCAGTCATTACCTCACAGCCTCTCGGGCGCAACAATAGAAATTAGGGAACTCAGCCCAAATAGTCCTCACAATAAGAGTAGAATGATAAAATCAGTTTTAAACATTTAGCAGGTAAAAACATGACTGAGTATATACATTTAGCAAGTTAAGTGAGGAAAATAGTCAAAATGTACCTAAAGGTTTCTACATGTTGGCACAAGGCCCCAAACATGGCTTACAACCCACAATGCAGTATAATGACTGAAATACGGAATAATATAAGATTTTCAAGTCAATTATGCGGCTTAATAGTCGCTACGGGACGGACCAAGTCACAATCCCTACCGGTGCAAGCCCACGCGCTCGTCTCCTAGCATGTGCGTCACCATTTTTATCAAATCAAGTCAAATACCGGGGTTTTGTACCCTCAGTTCCAGATTTACAATGGTTACTTACCTCAAACCGGTGAAAATACTACTCCACGATGCCTTTGCCTCTCAAATCGGCCTCCACTCGCATCGAATATATCCAAAATCAGAACGAATACGTCACAGTATGCTAAGGAAACAAAGCCTAAGCGAAAACAATCGAAAAATACCAAAAATCCCGAAATTGGCCAAAACCTGATCCCCGGGACCACATCTCAAAATTCAGAAATTTTTACATCAGTAGATTCCTCGTCTCCCCACGAGTCTATGCATAATAAGAACACTAAAATCGGAGTCCAAATGACCCCTCAAATCCTCAATTTAAGGCTTCTTAAACTCAAGCCCTAATCCTCCATTTTTAACCCTTAATCTCCACTAAAACCATAATTAAACAGTGGAAAAATGATCTTAACACAAGTAATTAAGCTTAGGGAACTTACCCAACCGATATCCTTAGATTCTTCTCGAGATCCTATGCCTTAGCCTCTTTCTTGTCTTCAAAAATGGAGTTCTTCGCAAAAATTCGCAAAGAAAGAAATATATACCTTCTGCCCAGGGATTTTCGCATCTGCGATCCAAAACCCGCTTCCGCGGTACAGCATTTGCGATTACAACTCCGCTTCTATGAAAATCATTAAAATCGACCACATCCGCATCTGCGGTCATCCTTCCGCATTTGCGGTTCCGCAGATGCGGCCCCATAACCGCATTTGGGGATTCCTGACTTCCCTCCAAAACCGCTTCTGCGGCTTCCCTCTTGCATTTGTGGCGCCGCACCTGTGGTCCCTAAACCGCAGGTGCGAAAATACAAGAAGCAGTAAAATTTCAGCAACTGCAATTACACTTCAACTCTTCCGTTAACCATCTGAAATCACCCCGAGGCCCCCGGGACCTCAACCAAAAACACACACATAACCTAATACCTTATTCAAACTTGTTCCAATCATCAAAACACCTCAAACAACATCAAATCTACCAAAACATATCGGATTCAAGCCTAAGTTTCTAAAATCTTCCGAAATACGCTTTTGATCAGAAACCCAACTAAACCACGTCCGAATGACCTGAAATTTTGCACACATATCCCAAATGACACAACGAAGCTGTTGTAACTCTCGAAATTCTATTCCGACCCTTATATCAAAATCTCACCTATCAACCGAAAATTGTCAAAATATCAACTTCGCCAATTCAAGCCTAATTCTACTCCAAACCTCCGAAACCCATTCCGATCACACTCCTAAGTCATAAATCACCTCCCGAAGCTAACCGAACCATCGGAATGCACATCCGAGCCCTCTAACACATAAGTCAACATCCGGTTGACTTTTCCGACTTAAATCTTCTTAAAAGAGACTAAGTGTCTCAAACTTCACCAAACTCATTCCGGACTCAATCCGATCAACTCGATACCATAAAACACAGATAACGAAGCATAAAGAAACAGAAATGGGGGAAACGGAGCGGTAACTCATAAGACGACTGGCCGAGTCGTTACAAAACTATGTTCTCCTTTTTCTTTATTATATTTTTGGGAGGGGTTTGCATATGAAACGAGAATATAACTGGACATAGACTTATTCAGATACGTATATTCTTGTTTTCTTTGCAAATCCCTTCAAAAAATGTAGTAATAACCCAATGTGCAACTGGTCCCTCTACTAGGCTGTCAACTTTTTATGCTCTTTTATGTAGATTACACCTTCTTCTTTTCTTTTTTTTTTTGGTTTCTAGTATGAAGAATAGACATGGGAATACAATAGATTGTTAACTAATTAAAAGATAAATATCTAAGTTATGTGAATTAAAACTAGAAATGTTTCAACTAGGGAATTGTTCAAAACTAACTTAGATGTGAGAAAAGTATCGAAAAACTTTTCATTTGGTTCTTTATAGATTCACATAGGATGAAGCTCTCATAAAACATGTTTATGGAGTAAAATATATAGGATGTAGCACAGGAAAAAGAACAACTATGAAAAGAGAACTCCAGTAGCTCCTAAATTCATACGAGAAAACATAAGTAAACGGGCATCTACTTCAGCTTCCAAGGATAAAGGTACATGAACAACCTTTTGAGCTCCATCAAAATCGACATTGAATCCCTTGCAAACTAATGAATGTAAACAAATAGCGTGTCCCTCCACCAAAACGGGACTGAATGCATGTATGCCTAATATTTGCTACAGAGTGAGTGTTCTATTCAACAATACAAGATGTCCCTGCATAACTTCTTGAAGGATTTCCCATGCAGTTAGCTCTTTTTTCGAATTTTACTCTTAGTAACTCCTATGTTCGAAGCAAGATATTGTCTAATTAGACCGCAAATTACAAATGTCTGGAAACGTTCTATTGTTGTTTCATGAGGCAATCCACATTGATGTGATGAAAGTGAAGGACCCATAATAATGACAGAACGTTCCGAATAACCCACTCATTTGCCAAGCAGAGTCTCACGAATTCTTCCCTTCTAATTAAAATTTATGGCACTTACAAGTTACTCGCATAATAGGAGAAAAGTAGATACAATTATAGCTACATTACTTTCAAGGAGATCAAATTGATAACTCTTGGCTCTTTAAGATATGATAAGGAAGGAATTGCATTGTCAGAGCGAAAAGAAAAACCAATATTTCTACTTTTTCGCCCTCTAACAACATATAAGAAATATATGTTTTAAAAGGTATGAAAAAAGCCTCTACATTGCTGTCTGTTTATTGCTTTATTTTTACTTCTTTTTGAGCCGAGAGTCTTTCGGAAGCAGCTTCTTTACCTTTATTAGGTAGGGGTAAGGTTTGCGTACATGTTACCCTTGCCAGACCCCGCTTGTGAGATTTCACTGACTTCTTGTTATTGTTGTTGTTGTTGTTATCATTATTTCTATCATTGTTTACTATTAGTACACTTATTATTTGTTTAACCAAAAATATGATTCTTTGGTCAAAGTTAAAGACAAATAGAAATTTGGGCTACTGATAATCAGGAGACGAAAAAGAAATAATAGACTTTTTGAGAATGACAAATAAGAAGTAGATAAGTTTGTATTTTAATGTAATGTTGATGGTATCCTCTGTCCTTACAAATGACCTGACCTCCTCCTTTTATAGTTGATCCTAAATAAAGGAGTAATACCTTAGCCTTAATGAGACAATTATGAGCAATAAATGACATTAAATAAGACATTACACAATCATTCCTATTTAATACCAATTCTCTAACGTATTGGGTATTTAATATTGAATTTGGACTCCTTTTTGTCATCATATCCATGTCTTCAATACCTTCTGATCTCTTGGCTTTAAATGACCAAAATAGGTACGAAGCTTGTATTATTTAAATTGCCTCTCGTGCCTATTTAGCTTTCCTTTCCCCGTATCTGTTGTCACTCGTGCCTCTTAACTGATCATCATGTTTTGACCATTTGAACAGTCCTCGTGTCATGCCACGTCACCTTCAATGTAAATTTAATTTTTTTCCAATACAAATAGTCCCCCCACTTTCTATTTATTTATCAATTAAATATCTGGGAAGTGGATCTTCATAAAAAGTGAATTTTTACTGTAATTAATACTATGACAGTACTGACGCTTCAATTGTCCATTCTAATTAATGCTTTACATACGTGTCACCTTTTGATTAGTTCTGCAATTCTGCGCCCTTTTTTCAAGGCTTCTTCATTCCCACTATTCACGAAGTGTTAGTTGTCTTTATTATAGGCTTTCCATCATTACACTTCTAATTTTGACGATTGTCATTATAAACATATTTAACCCACTTTCTTTTGTTTTCTTCTTCGTAGATCTTCAACAAGCAATTTATTATTCACTTCTGCTTTTTCTCCCCTTTAGTTCATCCTTCTTCAACAATGTTGTAAGCACGTGATTTTTGCCCTATATGAGAATTACTCCCAAAAATTCAAAATAAAAACAATTTTCCTTTTGTGTGCAATTTTGAGGATTTTGTGGCATTTTTTGATAATTATTTGTATTTGTCCATGCATGTTTATTTGTTAAATTAATAAAAAATACAAAAATATGTCGCATTTGCATTTAGGATTTAATTCTACAATTAGGAGCAATTAAGTTTGTTTTACAAGAACAAAAAAAAATCATCATAAAAATAATGTACGTTGCATTTTTAGCATTTAATGTCCAAATTGTGTGAGTTTATCGTAATTGCTATTTAATTGTGTGTTAATTGTTATTGAGAGTTAATTTGCGCTTTTATAAATTAATTTAGTTCTATATGATAATTTAGGATTTTTAGAATTGAGTTTCAGTTTAAGAAAAATAAAAGAAGAAAAAAAGAAGCAATAAAAGAGGAAGAAAATCGGATTGGGCCACCTTCTAATTTAAATCAACCATGGCCCAAACCAAATAACCCCACCGGGTCAACCCGACCCAGTCCGCCCCATAACCCAAACTAATCCCAACCCTCATTTTTCATTTTTTTTCATTACCCTAAAAAACCCTAAAAAATATACCCGCCCTCCTCTTCTTCTCCTTCCAAACCCAGCTCCCATGGCTTCCCCCGCTGCTTCTGCCCTTCCCCTCGTCCCAAGCTCCCATGGCTGACCCCAACCCAGCAAACCACCCCCTCGTCATCTCCATCCTCATGTCCAAGCAGCCCCCCCCGTTCAACCAGTCCATCGCCACCAACGACCCTCCCCGTCCGCCATTGAAACCCAACGTCCAAACAACCATAGCTGCCCTCTCATCGACCACCCCTGTTGCTTCTTCTTCTTCGTCTCCATAGGTCCCAAACGACCATCTGCTAAACAGCCTCACGTCCAAACGAACCCCATCGGTTTCTGCAATGTCCAGCGAACCGCAGTCCAACCATCGCTGTTGCTGCTCGATGACCATAACTCCAGCCAGTCCAAACGACCTCCAGCCTCACGTCCAAACACATAGCCATTGCTGCTGCTTCATCTCCTCATTTCCTCATCCCAAACAGTGGTGTTCGTGGTCGTCTTCGTCGACCAGCTTCATCGCCTGAAATCAACCGAAAAACATACAAAAATTTCCGGGCAGATTCGAGTTATTTTGGTTTCAAAGTTTCCGGGCAGATTTGTTTCCGTTCTAGTTCGTCGTTGTTCATTTTCGGTTAGTTGGTTTAAGTTTCATTTCTGTCCGTATTTTGTTTGATATTCTCGAATTTGAAATTAGTATATGTTTGATTCTTTTCTTGTTCGTTGTTTATCATTTTTTTGATTATTTCTTCAGTTTGTTTTATGTTCTTGTTTAGTTTAATATAGAAGTTGTTGGTTGTAATGTTGTTAGATTTAATTTGAAGTTCAATTGATTATTGAGTTTAGTGATTTGAATCTACTTGTTTGTTATGTTCAATTTGTTACTGTTATTGAATCTGAAAGTATGTTTGTTGTTAAAAATATTGTTCAGTAAAAAATATTGAGTTTCTAGCCTAAATTTATTGATGAAATTTGATTAGGAATTGGTGATAGCTGTTGTATTTTGGTTAGAATTGATTAGCTGAATTGGTTATAGCTGATGGGGGTAGAATGGTAAATTGCAGTATTTTTAGGGGTAAAATGGTAATTTCAGTAATTTCAAAGGGGCATTTTTGGAATTGAAAATTTGAACAATTATTTAATCCGAGTGTTCTGTCCATTAAGCGCTAATATATTAAAATAATGCATAAAATAATATGTAGTGGGGGAAAAGACATAATGGTGGGGAATTAATACATTGTTTAATATAGTGGGGGACAAAGCATGCGGTAGTGGGGCAATAAGTGAATTAAATAAGGGGAAAATATGTGTTAGTGGGAATTAATATATTGTTTAATATAGTGGGGAATAAAACATTAGGTAGTCAGATTCAAAAGGGGGATGGGTAGAAGAATGGTGGGTTAGTTTAAAGGCTTGAAGTTTGTAAATAAATAGGGAGGAGCTGGACACAAATAGAGGGGAGGTTTTTGTTAAATATTAAAAGAGAATTCCGAAAATATTGAAAGGGGATACGAGAGAGAATAGGGGAATTTTCTGAATATTAAGAAAGATTTGAGGATTTTTCGGAACAGAAAAAAAATATTCTGGAAATCTAAAGAGAGAGTAGTATACACCCGATATACAATCTGCATATACTGGATATACAAAGGGATCAGAATTTAAGGGTTAAACATTAACTGGTCTTTTAATCTAAAAATGATTCACTTTGTTTCTGCCCGTTGATTGTTGTTGGTATTTCTGGATTTTCATTTGGTTTGTTCCTTGAGTTTGGTTGGTTATTTGCTACTACTTCACTGGTTATTGCTGGATTTTTTTGGTTGATTTTAAAATTTGTCACTGGTTTCTCGTTGCTGGTTGTTACTGGTTGCGGAGTGTTGTTGTTGTTGTATGCTACTGCATTTTTGTTGATCTTCCTCTTCTTTTGCTTCCAATATCAGGTACACAAATTGATACATTGGTTCTTGTAGAATGGAAACTGAAGCATAAATATAAAATGAAGAGTTGAAGTTCAGAATTTATCTTAGTTATATTCTGAATTTTAGTTGTATATGTACATTATTTAACTTCATCTAATTAGAATCATGTAGTTGTTTGATATATATAATGGAACATCTAACAGTAGCTTAGTGGACGAACTGTCTATGTATGCTAGTTAAAAAGACTAATGGTGTAGTAGCTCTGTTTAGTTAGTTCGTTATGGTTTGATGATTATCATGTCTCAAAAAAGCATGTTAGCTGATTTAGACTATTCTTAAACATTCAACAATTATCTCATTAAACAAATAGCCCGTTTCAGAATTTGTAGGAATATTGTTTAGCTAGATACTACTGGTTAATTTCAGCATATAAATGGTTTAGGATTAAAATTAGATTGCTAAGTTCTTTAATTTGGCAAACTGTGAGCATGTGTAGTATGATGTAACTAGGTAGTAACATGTGAATGAGATGGCCCGGGTCCAGTTTTGTACCATACACGTTGGGCCTGGGCCCGCATTGGCAACGGACTGCCCTGCTTGCATCATTTTCAGATTTTACGAATCATATTCGGAACCCAACTATAACAACTCGTAAGCATGTAAATAAATTAGGATTATCCTTTTAAAATAAATGAGATGAGCCTCGTCCAATAAAACGCACAAGTTGCGGGGCCCTCAATAATTGGTTAATCATTGTATAGACTTCGAGATCGGTCATTTAGCAAATTTTACGGCCTTACCCAAAATAATGATACGCTAGTCGCTTTAGGCGCGCCTTTAACAATTTACTTTCGAAAACTCGGGTGCACATTTATGTGACCCAAATCCAAATCTCAACAGAGTCGAAATGTGTCAATAACCACGGGTACATTGATGTGACGTGGTTCGAGATACGTTTTTCACAATGTTGTAATTCTCTGTTAAAATAATAATAATAATAATAATAATAAAAGCGGTAAAGAGTTTAAAGTTTGCACATAAGTTCATAATTGTATAAAATCAGATAATCAAGCCGAATATGACAGTTGAGCGACCGTGCTAGAACCACGGAACTTGGGAATGCCTAACACCTTCTCCCGGGTTAACAGAATTCCTTATCCGGATTTCTGGTGCGCAGACTGTTAAACAGAGTCATTCTTTTCCTCGATTCGGGATTCAACCGGTGACTTGGGACACCATAAATCTCCCAAGTGGCGACTCTGAAATAAATAAATGAATCCCGCTTCGATTGTTCTTTAATTGGAAAAACTCCATTCCGAGCCCCTTTGCGGGGGCGCGGGCAAAAAAGGAGGTGTGACAGCTCTGGCGACTCTGCTGGGGAGGAACCCAGAATCTCTGGTTCAGGGTTCAAGAATTCGAGCTTAGAATAATTGTTATTATTTGGTTTTATTTATTATCTGATTTTATTACATGTTTTAGCCTAAATGTGCAAAATATTGCTCTTACCGCTTTGATATTATCTGAACTGTATATATAAATTGCTACGAAATCCCTCTATTCTCTCTCTTGAGGAGTGCACGCTGGTCGTGACTTCTTTCTGTTAGTGTCATATCCCAAAATAGAACGGGATTCGGAGGAGTTGCAAAACCGGATGATCTTTTGGTTACTGGTACGCAGTTCCCATCCTCGACTCGAGTTGTCCGCTCGGGTAAGCCAGATCTAGAACAAAACACCCAGGATAAACCTAGTATAACAAAACCTCATGCCGGATCCCTAGTAGGAACGCTTATTTGCATCATGTGCACTTGACTTAGGGGACTCAACACAGGGGTTGGGTCCGTCTAGGACAGGCAACCTGAAATGAAAAGACCATCCTACTGCATCCTGTTTGTTTTACGCATTTATTTGCTGCAGACTTGCCTGCTGACCGGCTTCTGAAAATACTGGAATATTGAAAAAAAAGAAGAGAAAATAGCGGTGTAGAGAGATAATTTTGAGTTACCGGCAAACTCTACCAAAATTTTCTGAAAATGAAAAAAAATGTTTTTAGTATAATTTGTTTAAACAAGTCTTGTTGTCAAAATTAGTTTATTGTCTGCCCGAACTACGCAGGTATGATTCTCACCGGATGTGAGATACGTAGGCAAACCTCTTCGGTTCCGGCCCACCATATTCAAAAAAATCCAAAAATATTTTTCATTAATCGCTTCTTTAGAAAGTCTTTCTTTTAGACCTCAATTTAAAAAAAAAATATAATACAAAAATATTTCCTTTTAATCTCTCTCAAAATCCAAAAATATTTGTTTAAAAATTCAAAATATTTTTCTTTTGTAGTATTTCTTTCATAAATTCAGAGTAATAGTCCAAAAATATTTCCTTTCTTCTTTAGAACTTTTTTTCGAAATTTCCAAAAAAAAAAAGAAAAAAAAAGAAGAAGTTAAAATTCAAAAAAAATATTTCTTTAGACATCTTTCTTTTCAAAAAAAAAATAAACAAACAAATCGAAATCCAAAAATATTTTCTTTCTTCTTTGTAAGTATTTTATTCGGGGAAAAAAAAGTTAGTTTATTTCCTTTATTCCTGAGCGGCCCGAACTACGCCGGTTTGATTCTCACAGGATGTGAGATACATAGGCAGCCCTCATCGGGTCCAACCTCCCCTTTTGCAAAAATAGCAACAAAAAAAAATATGTCAAAATTTTAATTTTTGTCATAAATAAGTCGGGTGATGCCGCTTTTTGTCAAATATAGCCGAATGTTCCCGAAAGAGGCGCCGGAAGGCTGACTTTGCATAAACAGCCACCTTTGGGTTATTTTTTTTAGACTTTGGCCAGTTGACCCACACAGCTTTAAAATCTTCGCCGCCAAGTTGCTAAAAGGCCGTCTTTGCAAAACTTGGCCTTTTTTATTTTAATTTGAAAAAAAGAGTCAGTGGTCAAGTAAATACCGCTTAGATTTTTAGTCAAAATAAGTCATTCCAGCTTCAGAGATGTATTAAACCGTTCTTGCCGAGGTAGCCTTAGAGTATCTTTCAGTTGTCGAAAGGCTATTTTTGTAAAAGAACGGACCAGTTTGTAGTGTCATAAAATAATCCTCCACGGCCTCAAAATTCATGTGAAATTAGGAAGGGGCCATGTTTGCAAAAACAACCATTTGGTTAAAATTACCAAATAGGGAAAGGAATCTGGCCATTTGTTTTTGAGTCTGTAATTCTTTTGATTAGGGAGTGGTATGTTTTGATTTTCAAGTTTGTAGGTCGTCTTTTCGTCAAAATCTGTTAGTATGGTCGGTTTTTAAACTGTTGTAATCATGTCTGTTTCATTATGAAAATTGAAAATTCCAAAAAAATAAAATATTTTATTGTTGTTTATTTTTTTCGGTCCGAACTACGCAAGGTCTGATTCATGCGGGGACATGATACGTAGGCAATCAACATAAGATTCGACCAACATTAAAAAAAAAAAGAAAAAAAGGAGCACAATTATAAGAAGTCGGAATGATGCACGTAACTGAAGCAAATGCATGATAGAAAGGGTTAACGGCCTAGTTGCATTGCATCCTCAATGTGTGTTTTTCCTATCTGTGAAAAACCCTAACACTAACAGGTTGCTCTTATTTTTGTTCCCTTTTCAATCTTTAGAAAGGTGGTTGGTTGTGATTCTGAAAGTGACGCTTCCCTGCAACACAAAGGCAAAAGACAATGGCAGAGACCAACAAAGCTAAGTGGTTTGGTACCGATGCCCGAAAGCGGTTGGTTGAACAGGACTATGGGTTGGTAGAAGAGGTAAAAATGTTGAGACAGCATGTGGCAGACATGTATCAGACATGGATGACTGAGAAAGCACCACCCCGCCACCGCCTAGCTTCTTGAACTCTGTCCTTACCCAAGCACCCAACACCATAACGGATGATCCCCCATACTCTCCATCTCAACCCACTTATGATAGCTTTCCCAGCCACCCGAGTAGCTCCATCACTCGTCAACACTACTCCCCTCCCCAACACTACTTCTCTACACGGGACTCCCAAAAACATGCTTCACTTTCCCAGTACCCAGCTCCACAAAATGCTTATCCACCCTCACGAGCCTACCGAAAGCCCTCTGGATCAGGTTTCCGGCCCAATCAAGCATTTAAGAAGGAGAGGTTGTTGAAACGAGAAAAGGCTCTCACCCCGATCGGAGAATCTTATGCAAATTTGTTCGAAAGGCTAAAACATGCTGGCCTGATTGAGCCGCTCCCCGGATATACTCTAGATCCACGTGCAAGAAGCTTTGATCCTACTGCACGATGCGCATACCACTCCAATGCCCCAGGGCATAGCATTGAGAGTTGTCGTTCGTTGAAAAGGGAAATAGAAAGAATGATTCACGAAGGAGTGATTACGATCGATGACAGTAATAAAGAGTATGGTATATTGACTAAAGCTGAAGATGTTGAAGCGGATAGTGGTCTTAGCAATATTGATGCGAAGCTCAGTGGCTAAGATGCCAGGATTGATAAGTGGGAGGACGCTCCGTTCCTTGGTTAGCAAGAAAGAAACTTTTGGTGGCTTATCTTGTTGTCATTTCTGTTGTCCGGATTATTCTTAGGGTTGTAATGCGGATATTGGCTTGTGTCAAACTTTCTTATCTTTCCATTTTTTGTCATAGTGGTTTGTTTAGTTTTGTCTAGGTTTGTTTCGGGATTTTATTCTGGTTTGTTTTTGTTTGTTTTATTATTCAAACCATTTCACCATTAGTCTAATGCAAAATCCGGTCTTTTATTATTTCCAGTCATCTTTTTGTTTAGTTCTTTTATCATTTTGTTCAGCGCCAATTCTAGTGACATGACATGCGCACACAGTTTGGGCCTAATCTTAAAAGTTAATCATAAAACCATTGAGAGGTAATCGGAACATTTAAAGAAAATAAGGACGGTTTGAGATTATTTGGAGCTCGAGTCATGTGGAACTGGGGCAAGTAAAACACAAAGAAAACCGTTAAAAGCAAGATTCGCCAAATTGACATGAGGGTCGTTCATGATAATGAGAGTGAGAGTGTTGCCCAACGGTGGTTTAGTGATGACAAATGAAAAGGCAAATGTGTGAATATAATTGTCAAGTCCAGCACCATCAGAAGAGGCTACAAATCTTTGTTTAATTGTGTTGTTTGCACTTGACATGTTTTGAAGATTGGAATGACGAAGGCATTTTATTCTGCTATCTAAACACTTTATCATTCGTTAACCCTTTGAGCCTTATGGTTTCTTTCATACCCCTCGTTCGGAATCAATAGCAACGACTAGAAAACACGAGCATGGAAAAAAAGGAAAAGAAAGCAACAAAAACAACAAAAAAACAAGAAATGAGAAAAAGAAAGAAAAGAAAAGAAAATAATAGGTAAATGAAAAAAATAAAAAATAAAGAGGAATTGGGAACTACGTTTGACCTGATTCCTCAAAGAGGATATGTAGGCGCCTCACGGCTCGGTCATAGTGTGCATAATGTGTATAGTGTGCATAGTGTGCATAGTGTAACAAAAATAAAAATCCCCAAGCAAGAAACTGGGGCAGAAGTTGTGCTTGATGTAAAGAAATCCGGTTTCGAATGTTGTAAATTTTGAACCCAAATCGATTTGTTTTGAGCCTTTTAGAAACCTTTTTTTAGTCTATCCAAAATCCTACATTACAGTCCAAAGAAAGACCTTCTGATCAGTCTTCAAAAAATGCCAAGTTAGACAAATGAGAGAGTCTTACCGGTGAACACTCTGATCTCCAGCAGAAAAAACTCTGATCCCAGCAGAAAAGAAATATGAGAGAGTCTAGCGGTAACACCCCAATCCCCAGCTGGAAAGTGATACAAATGAGAGAGTCTTATGGGTGAAAATCTTCATGGGCACCATAAGGCGATGAAAGCTGAGAGAAAAACCAAAATGAGAGAGGCTTGACAGTGAAAACCCTTCGGGCACTACAAGTCGAATAAAGATTGAGAATCAGATGGAAATCACCAGACGAAAATTGTGAAAGGCGATTAACGACGAAGGATAGGCCATGTGCGCATGTCATGACCATTAGAGTTGGTATCCGTATTTGATAGATTTTTTATAGTTTCCTCATTAGAGAGTCATCTCTTTCCTTTGTCTTTTATTCTGTTCCTTTTTATCTTTCTCCTTTCATAGAAAAATTCCCCAATAGAGTCTGTTTGGTCATAACAAGTGAGAAATGACTTCAAAATCTGCCATCAGCTTTCCAATTATGCAAGACGATATCTGACTAGTATATCCAAGTGGTATAGTCAGCAAGGAACAAGCGCAAGGCCAGTGTCAAGAAAGATATCCCCCAGCAAGAGGGAATTGACACAAGGATGGACGAGTGTCAAGAGGGATATCCTCGCCGAAATCAAAGGTTATAGATCTCAAGGCCAAGGCCCGTGGACAAATCAAGAAAGAACAACGCAGAGAGCAATGAGCATGATTTGGGAAATTCATATGAGACTAAAAGGTCGGGGAAATGCCAGTTTCCGAGCTATGCCACAAAAGAAGAGGGATATCCCCGGCAGAAAAGGTTGTTTTCAGTGACACGAATAAACAAAGAAAGTGATTAATCAATGAACATGCAAGATCTTCAAGTGAAATCAGCTGTCATGAAAATACATGATGTCAGATAAGGAGACTGGAAAAATGGTTAAGAGATTTTCGTCAAGAAGGTCGGAAGGTATCAGCCAAGCTTCAAGATGGTCAGACAACGCATAGATGGAGAATGGTTGATGGCATCCCCAGCAGGAGTATCACAACCAACCACCACATTTTAAACTGACCAAATTTTCTTTGATTTGAAGCAGGGACAGGGAATGCTACCGATGACGGAAAGATGCGCCACAAGAAAGATTTTCAAACTGGGGCAGAAAATTTTCGTTCATTTCGAAAATTTTCGGGAAGTATAACAGAAGTGTGGTGAAAAGCGGTATCCCCAGCAGTTTTTCGGGAGAAGGCAAAACGAGTTTTAAGGAAGGTAGTCTTCGAAGGAAGAAGATAATAAAAAAAAAAAAGAGAATAAATAATAAAAAACTAAAGAAAGTTTTTTTAAAAAAAAATAAAAAAATGTGTTATTGGAAGGAGTTTTGCAAAAGGAAACAGTTTGCAGAGGAATGAAACATCCTACTTAAAGGAAGTAGTCTTGGAAGGAGTAAGATAACATATTTTACTCAGCAGTGTTATCCCCAGCAGTCCACAGAGAAGACAGTACAAGTTTTAAAGTAAGTAGTTTTGAAGAAAGATAATTCAAGTTAGAAGGAAAATGTTATTGAGGTCAGGAGCCCCCCTGAAGAATAGAATGATGATTTATTTTTAAAGTTGTTGTCGAGATCAGGAGCCCCCCTTGAAGAACAGAAAAGCGATTTATTTTTCGAAGTTGTTGAAATCTCGCCCGCCTAAAGAAAGGAGTGGCGATTTATTTTTAAAGTTGTTGTCGAGGTCAGGAGCCCCCCTGAAGAACAAAAAGGCGATTTATTTTTCGAAGTTGCTGAAATCTCGCCCGCCTGAAGAAAGGAATGTCGATTTATTTTCAAAGTTGTTGAGGTCAGGAGCCCCCCCTGAAGAACAGAATGGCGTTTTATTTTTAAAGTTGTTGTTGAGGTTAGTAGCCCCCCTGAAGAACAGAATGGCGATTTATTTTTCAAAGTTTTGAAGTTGGGTGCCCGCCCATATAACAGAGGAATACATTTCAGTCTTTAAATTTCAAAGTTTTGAAGTTGGGAGCCCGCCCATATAACAGAGGAATACATTTCAGTCTTTACATTTTAAGTTGAAGAAGTTGGGAGCCCGCCCATATAACAGAGGAATACATTTCAGTTTATTAAATTTCAAGTTTTGAAGTTGGGAGCCCACCCATATAACAGAGGAATACATGGAAGTTTGAAGTTAGTAAAGCAGAGAAATACAATCGAAATCCCCAGCAGGAAACAACAAGAATCCCCAGCAGAGGAAGGAAGTCCAAGACTCGATGGAAAAATAATGCGAAGTTCCCGAGAAGGACATAAGCAATTCGAGATCGGCAATCAAGGGAGAATACAAGACAAATCAGAGGTAAAGAAATGCCAGAGGAGTCACCGAGACATCAAAGCAACAAGAGACACAAGAGCATGGCTGAAGATCTAGATAAGATTTTGTAATTCATAGACTATAGTTTAGTCTAGCTTCTTGTTTTCTTTCAGCATGGTGTAATAAGGAGGTCGACAAGCAGTAATAACAGCATGCAACAGCAGTAACATTGCAGTCCCATGGTAGTCCCAGCTACCAAAACTTCCCGAACTACATTAACCTGATTCCCTTCTAGCCAGGGATATGTAGGAAACCTTTGAAGCAAAGGTTCGGTTAAATCTTTTTCAAAAAATGCTTCACACGGAGTACTCGGATGGGCAAAAATCGCTCACTTTATCTTTGCACGAAAACTCTTCGTGTTTTCGGACAAAGAGGGACAGCTGTAAGCACGTGATTTTGCCCTATATGAGAATTACTCCCAAAAATTCAAAATAAAAATAATTTTCCTTTTGTGTGCAATTTTGAGAATTTTGTGGCATTTTTTGATAATTCTTTGTATTTGTCCAAGCATGTTTATTTGTTAAATTAATAAAAAATAAAAAATATGTCGCATTTGCATTTAGGATTTAATTCTACAATTAGGAGCAATTAAGTTTGTTTTACAAAAACAAAAAAAATCATCATAAAAATAATGTACGTTGCATTTTTAGCATTTAATGTCCAAATTGTGTGAGTTTATCGTAATTGCTATTTAATTGTGTGTTAATTGTTATTGAGAGTTAATTTGCGCTTTTATAAATTAATTTAGTTCAATATGATAATTTAGGATTTTTAGAATTTAGTTTCAGTTTAAGAAAAATAAAAGAAGAAAAAAAGAAGCAATAAAAGAGGAAGAAAGTCGGATTGGGCCACCTTCTAATTTAAATCAACCATGGCCCAAACCAAATAACCCCACCGGGTCAACCCGACCCAGTCCGCCCCATAACCCAAACTAATCCCAACCCCCATTTTTCATTTTTTCTTATTACCCTAAAAAACCCTAAAAAATATACCGCCCCCCTCTTCTTCTCCTTCCAAACCCAGCTCCCAGGGCTTCCCCCGCTGCTTCTGCCCTTCCCCTCGTCCCAAGCTCCCATGGTTGACCCCAAACCAGCAAACCACCCCCTCGTCATCTCCATCCTCATGTCCAAACAGCCCCCCCTCCGCTCAACCAGTCCATCGCCACCAACGACCCTCCCCGTCCGCCATTGAAACCCAACGTCCAAACAACCATAGTTGCCCTCTCGTCGACCACCCCTGCTGCTTCTTTTTCTTCATCCCCATAGGTCCCAAACGACCATCTGCTAAACAGCCTCACGTCTAAACGAACCCCATCGGTTTCTGCAACGTCCAGCGAACCGCAGTCCAACCATCGCTGCTGCTGCTCGACGACCATAACTCCAGCCAGTCCAAACGACCTCCAACCTCACGTCCAAACACATAGCCATTGCTGCTACTTCATCTCCTCATCTCCTCATCCCAAATAGTTGTGTTCGTGGTCGTCTTCGTCGACCAGCTTCATCGCCTGAAATCAACCGAAAAACATATAAAATTTTCCGGGCAGATTCGAGTTATTTTGTTTTCAAAGTTTCCGGGCAGATTTGTTTCTGTTCGAGTTCGTCGTTGTTCATTTCCGGTTAGTTGGTTTAAGTTTCATTTCTGTCCGTATTTTGTTTGATATTCTCGGATTTGAAATCAGTATATGTTTGATTCTTTTCTTGTTTATTGTTTATCATTTTTTTTGATTATTTCTTCAGTTTGTTTTATGTTCTTGTTTAGTTTAATATAGAAGTTGTTGGTTGTAATGTTGTTAGATTTAATTTGAAGTTCAATTGATTATTGAGTTTAGTGATTTGAATCTACTTGTTTGTTGTGTTCAATTTGTTACTGTTATTGAATCTGAAAGTATGTTTGTTGTTAAAATTATTGTTTAGCCAAAAATATTGAGTTTCTAGCCTAAATTTGTTGATGAAATTTGATTAGGAATTGGTTATAGCTGCTGTATTTTGGTTAGAATTGATTAGGTGAATTGGTTATAGCTGATGGGGTTGAATGGTAAATTGCAGTATTTTCAGGGGTAAAATGGTAATTTCAGTAATTTCAAAGGGGCATTTTTGGAATTTAAAATTTGAACAATTATTTAATCCGAGTGTTCTGTCCACTAAGCGCTAATATATTAAAATAATGCATAAAATAATATGTAGTGGGGGACAAGACATAATGGTGGGGAATTAATACATTGTTTAATATAGTGGGGGACAAAGCATGCGGTAGTGGGACAATAAGTGAATTAAATAAGGGAAAAATATGTGTTATTGGGAATTAATACATTGTTTAATATAGTGGGGAATAAAATATTAGGTAGTGGAATTCAAAAGGGGGATGGGTAGAAGATAGTGGGATTTAGTTTAAAGGCTTGAAGTTTGTAAATAAATAGGGAGGAGCTGGACATAAATAGAGGGGAGGTTTTTGTTGAATATTAAGAGAGAATTCCAAAAATATTGAAAGGCGATTCGAGAGAGAATAAGGGAATTTTCTGAATATTAAGAAAGATTTGAGGATTTTTCGGAACAGAAAAAAAACATTCTGGAAATCTAAAGAGAGAGTAGTATACACCCGATATATAATCTACATACACTGGATATACAGAGGGGTCAGAATTTAAGGGTTAAACATTAACTGGTCTTTCAATCTAAAAATGATTCACTTTGTTTCTGCCCGTTGATTATTGGTGGTGTTTCTGGATTTTCATTTGGTTTGTTCCTTGAGTTTGGTTGGTTATTTGCTACTACTTCACTGGTTATTGCTGGATTTTTTTGGTTGATTTTAAAATCTGTCACTGGTTTCTCGTTGCTGGTTGTTACTGGTTGCGGGGTGTTGCTGTTGTTGTATGCTACTGCATTTCTGCTGATCTTTCTCTTCTTTGCTTCCAATATTAGGTACACAAATTGATACACTGGTTCTTGTAGAATGGAACTTGAAGCATAAATATGAAATGAAGAGTTGAAGTTCAGAATTTATCTTAGTTATATTCTGAATTTTAGTTGTATATGTACTTTATTTAACTTCATCTAATTAGAATCATGTAGTTGTTTGATATATATAATGGAACATCTGACAGTAGCTTAGTGGACGAACTGTCTATGTATGCTAGTTAAAAAGACTAATGGTGTAGTAGCTCTATTCAGTTAGTTCGTTATGGTTTGATGATTATCATGTCTCAAAAAAGCATGTTAGCTGATTTAGACTATTCTTAAACATTCAACGATTAGCTCATTAAACAAATAGCCCGTTTCGGAATTTGTAGGAATATTGTTTAGCTAGATACTACTGGTTAATTTCAGCATATAAATGGTTTAGGATTAAAATTAGATTGCTAAGTTCTTTAATTTGGCAAACTGTGAGCATGTGTAGTATGATGTAACTAGGTAGTAACATGTGAATGAGATGGCCCGGGTCCAGTTTTGTACCATACACGTTGGGCCTGGGCCCTCATTGGCAACGGACTGCTCTGCTTGCATCATTTTCAGATTTTACGAATCATATTCGGAACTCAACTATAACAACTCGTAAGCATGTAAATAAATTAGGACCTTTCCTCTTTCATTTTTAGAGACAAATCTAATAGAAAAAATGTAGGCACTTTAGGATTATCCTTTTAAAATAAATGAGATGAGCCTCGCCCAATAAAATGCACAAGTTGCGGGGCCCTCAATAATTGGTTAATAATTGTATAGACTTCGGGATCGGTCGTTTAGCAAATTTCAGGGCCTTACCCAAAATAATGATACGCTAGTCGCTTTAGGCGCGCCTTTAACAATTTACTTTCGTAAACTCGGGTGCACATTTATGTGACCCAAATCCAAATCTCAACAGAGTCGAAATGTGTCGATAACCATGGGTACATTGATGTGACGTGGTTCGAGATACGTTTTTCACAATGTTGTAATTCTCTGTTAAAATAATAATAATAATAATAAAAGCGGTAAAGAGTTTAAAGTTTGCATATAAGTTCATAATTGTATAAAATCAGATAATCAAGCCGAATATGACAGTTGAGCGACCGTGCTAGAACCACGGAACTCGGGAATGCCTAACACCTTCTCCCGGGTTAACAGAATTCCTTATCCGGATTTCTGGTGCGCAGACTGTTAAACAGAGTCATTCTTTTCCTCGATTCGGGATTCAACCGGTGACTTGGGACACCATAAATCTCCCAAGTGGCGACTCTGAAATAAATAAATAAATCCCGTTTCGATTGTCCTTTAATTGGAAAAACTCCCTTCTGAGCCCCTTTGCGGGGCGCGGGCGAAAAAGGAGGTGTGACAAATGTCATCTCCAAACCCTAACCCTAGAAAAGTTCCAATTCTAGATCACTTCCCCAATGCCCCCGTAAGACATAGGAGAGGCAGAGGAGGTAGGCTTCGGAGCTTGAGCCTAGGATCCACTCATGGTGGTTCATCTGGTTCTGTTTCTTCTTCTTCTTCTGGTATTAGGAGTTCTATCCCAAAGACCCCCTCTTCTAAAGATAAAGAACTCTCTGAACCTACTCAGGAGCCTTTAGTTGAAGAAATCGTACCCAATGATTTATCTTTTGGGAATGATAGAAGATCTCTCCAAGAACAAGTTAAAAATTTAGAAAAAGCTGACACCTATCCTTCTTTAATAACTGAACTTGTGATTCCCACTGTTAGGAAAGATTGTAATTGGAGAGATAATCTTCGTATGATGATTCCTGCCCCAAACCAAAGAATTTCTTCTTTCAGAATTGGATTCTCTTTCGTTTATACTTATCCCTTTACTTTGGGATTTAATCCTGCCATTGACCCAGTTATTCTTGAATTTTGTCGCTTTTTCAAAATTTTCTTAGCTCAAGTAAGGCCTCTTGTTTGGAGAGCCGTGGCTTGCTTAAGGTATTTGTCTACTAAAGCCAATGTTAATTTTACCTTTTCCCATCTTATTCACCTATACCACCCCAAATTATTTTGCCATGGAGTTTTTACCTTAACTGTAAGAAGCAAAAAGGTTTTAGTAAACCCCGAAGATGATAAGCATCGAGGGTGGTATTGTCGTTACGTTGATGTACGTACGGTGGATTTGTTGGGTGAAACAATCATTCCCTTCCCTGAGAAGTGGAATTTTGCATGTAAGTTTTTCTTTTTTCTACCGTATCTTAGTTTTTAAGAATTTTGGTTTCTTTTCTAATCTCATCTCTTTTTGGATTTTTGTAGCAACCATGGGAGATGTGGAACACGTTCCCAACTTTCGTGGTTGGGTAGATTCAATTTTGAAGATTGCGCCTATGGAGGCGAGAGCTTGGAAATCAATTTCTCTTTTGAATGGTTGGAAAGTGAAGACCCATGGTATGTATTTCCTTATACTTTGCCGTATATTGAATTCTTTCTTATTTCAATTCCTTATCCCTCTTTTTATCAGGATTTGGTATTAGGGGTATGGCAACTGAGGTAGCCGTTGCCATTCGAGCGTCGTCAATCGCTTCACTTGATTTGGAAAAGACTCGGGCCACACTACCAAAAAGAAAAGCTGTAGAAGAAAGTTCTGAGAATGAGGAAGAAGAGAATACCTCTTTGATAGCTAGGCCAAGAACCAGGATACGCATCATTGATGGAGATGAAGTTGAAGATACTCCTGCTCGAGCCTCTATCTTCGAGCCTGTTCAAATCCTTTCAGATGAGGATACCACTCCAAGAGGCTCTAATGAATCAATTTGATGTCTCTTTGTTAGTGGTTTTGAGAGTGGAGAGTTTGGACCAGTTCTTGATGAAACTCCCCTTTCTTCTTCTATTCCCATTTCTTCTATTCCTTCTATTCCTTTGACAACCACGAGTATTTCTTTGCCTATTTTGCCGACTCCTGTTTCTTTACCTGTTTTGGTTTCCATATCTACTCCTACCATCCCTGCTTTGACTCCCACAGCTCCTATTGTTTTTACCACTTCTACTACTCCTCCTTCCATTGTTCCCCTTCCCTCTGTTCAGCATACAGAGGCGGGTTCTAGCTGCAGAGGCATGGCTATGAGAAGTGTTACTCTTGAAGTTCCTGCCAATCATAGCCTTTTGAGAAAGACTGGTGGAGCTGATGTTTGGCTCAAGCCTTTAATCGGAGATATTGAGAAGAAGAAGATGGAGAGCCACAGTTGCTTGACTCTGATGAATGACATAGTTCATTCTACCTTGAAGGTACTTCTCTTTTAACTTACAAGTTTTTTTATATATCTCTCTATATTCTCACATTTGATGCCTTTCCCTTGTAGGCTAATCTTATTGGTACTGAGTTAATGGGAAGAGTCTCCACTCTAGAGAAGAAGGATCGAGAGTCTGCGAAGGCTATCTCTGAGGCTAGGAGAATAGCCAAGGATACCCAGCTTGAGGCAGCAAACTGGAAGGAGCAGTTTGAGAATGCTCAGGGGACCATAGAGGAGTTGCAAGAAAGTAGAAATTTTCTGGAGCAGCAAAAGCGTGGTTTGACTTCTGAGCTAGCAATTGCCAAGGCTTCTTCAAGCCAACTTGAAAAAGATAAGGAGCTTTTGGAGGACTCATTTTCAAAACAACTATCAAAGGCTAGTGAAGAAATTAGGGAGCTTAAGGCACTTGTGGAGAATGAAAGAAGAATATGCAGGGGAGTTGGTGCAAAGCTTGACTCAAGCTCAAGCTGACTTAAGGATCTCCTCTGACGAAATACGTGCTTTGAAGAGTTCTCATGCCTCCCTTGAAGCTTCCCTTGACTCCCACTTAGCTGAACACCAGATATTGAAGAACGATCTTGCTATGTTGGAGAGGGAATATGGACTTCTTGAGGAGAACTTCAACATAGAGGTAAGTTAGGCTTTTCTAAAACTCGCCGTGATGCTTTGATGGAAGCTACTCAAGAAAACTTTGATTTGCAATCTGAATTAGCCAAAGTTTTAGACACTATTGAAAAAAACCAACAACCAGTTGATACTCCTTCTCCTGCACTTGGAACTCCTGGGGCAGAAGAGCTTTTAAATGAAGAAGTAGCTACAGCGGCAATTGGAGTTGCAATTCCAGCTCCTGAGGGTGAAACTTCTATGACACAGTCCATGGAAGCTGAAGTTCTCGTGACTCTTGCTTCCCCCGGCGATTTTAACATTCTAGGCCCAGTTGAAACCGCTCCTATTGCTGCTCCTTCAGAAGTTGTTACCGTGCCTGTGACTGCCCCTGAAAATGAGATTGCAACTTCTGATGTTCCAACCCCTTCAGTGACTAGTTGAATGTATTTCAAACTTTACTGTTTTTTTATTAACTGGTGGTGTTATCCCTTGGTAACTTTAAGGGATCTTTTGATGAAGTCCCCAGTTATCGTAATGGGGCATTTGTATAAAACAAATATTTTGCTAACTAAGTTTGTACTTAGTCTTTTATATTAAGAAGTTTTATCGGTACTTCTGTATATTCTATTCTTGCCTATTTATCTAGGACTTATAGAATAACTTAGCATTTTATTCCTTTGAAAATGCTTTATGATTCCTCTCATGGATTATCAACAAGAGACTTATAAAAGAGGGCCCTTTTATTTTATCGACACTTAATGAAGAAGACGTCTCAACTTCATAATGGTGTTATAATACGATGAAAGAAATAGGAATACACATGTTTTGTATGAAACAACTTTGACAAGTTTTTATTCATGAACTTTAACAAGTTTTTTTTTCTTTTTTGATTATTACGTGTATTAAAATACATCTATAACTTTCTCGTAACTGTTTTTCTTGCAACAGATTTTTACATAATATAAAATAAATAAGGTTTTTCTTCATAACCTGTTTCAGTACATAGTCATGACCCTATCTTTATATATTAGGAAGGGTTTGAGAGGTGACTTCGTTTATGAGTTTGAGAGATGACTTTGTTGTTCCCTCTGGAAAAACACTATGATGAATGTCTCGTGTTTGTTGAACATGATGATGAATGCTTAAGACTTCGTAACTTTTTCTCAACACTCGTCTCTTTGTGGCCGACCTTTGTTCGATATTCGTATCTGTTTTTCTGCACATATCTGTATATGATATGTAGTCCCCCAAGTGTTGGAGCGGTGAAGTATGAAGCCTCGAGCACTTGTTTATTTCTTTCAATTTGGTCCTTTTCCTGAAACAGAAAAATATACGAGACTCGAAGGTGCAATTATAGATGAAGACTGCCTAACTCGTGTGTATTTCCATCAAATTAATTGTAACCCTGGGCTAGGAATTTTAGAATACTCCATTTTGCCTTGAAGGTCGTGACTCATCATTTGGCACGAGTTAGGGTTTTTGCCAAGCATCTAAAATCGTTAGTAAAACGTTAATAATTCAAAAGAAAAATTTTAACATGGCGATACCTGATCGTGGGTACTTTCTTAGAAATAATATCTATTTAAATGGACGGCATTCCAATGTGAGGGTAAAACTTTGTCGTCCATTGTCTCCAACTCGTATGCTCCTTTTCCCGCAATGTCACGAACTTTGTATGGTCCTTCCCACGTTGGACTTAGCTTTCCTGAATTAGCAGCCTTTGCAGATTGGAACACC
Organism: Nicotiana tabacum; assembly: GCF_000715075.1. Lineage (NCBI taxonomy): Eukaryota > Viridiplantae > Streptophyta > Magnoliopsida > Solanales > Solanaceae > Nicotiana > Nicotiana tabacum. The sequence goes on from NC_134090.1 coordinate 9,277,631, forward strand.
TTTTTAAGCACGAAGTCCCCAATTTTGAAAAATCTGAGGCGTGCTTTCCTATTGTAATATCGTTCAATTACTTGCTTTTGTGCTGCCATTCTTATCAATGCAGTTTCTCTTCTTCCTTCAAGCAAATCAAGGTTGACCCGCATCTCTTCATCATTAGATTCCTCCGTTTCCTGAATGTACCGTGTGCTTGGTTCACCTATTTCAACTGGAATTAAGGCTTCCGCACCATAAACCATTGAAAATGGTGTTTCTCCAGTGCTTGTTTTTGTCGTTGTACGATAAGCCCATAATACTCCAGGTAATATCTCATGCCAATTACCTTTTGAATCCTGTAAACTCTTCTTCAAGTTGTTGATAATGACTTTGTTAGTGGATTCCACTTGTCCATTACCCACTGGATGGTATGGCGTAGATGTTATCCTTTTAATCTGCCAACTTTGAAGAAATTCTGTGATTTGAGCTCCTATGAATTGTGGTCCATTGTCACACACGATCTCCTTTGGTGCTCCAAAGCGGCATATTATATTTCGCCATATGAAGTCTTTAACTTCCTTCTCTCGTACCTGTTTAAATGCTCCTGCTTCTACCCATTTAGTGAAATAATCTGTGAGTACAAGTAGAAACTTTACCTGACCTTTTTCTTGTGGCAGTGGACCTACGATATCTATTCCCCATTTCATAAAGGGCCACGGGGCTATAACAGGGTGTAGTAACTCAGCTGGTCTGTGTATATTATTGCCGTATCTTTGATATTTATCACATTTGGACACGAAATTGTTTGCCTCTTCTTCCATCTTAGGCCAATAATATCCTGCTCGAATCAATGTTCTTACCAGCGACCTTCCCCCTGCGTGATTTCCACAATGTCCTTCGTGCACTTCCCTCATCACATATTCTGTTTGAGAGGGTCCGAGACACCGTGCTAGTGGTCCACCAAACATCTTTCGATAAAGATTTCCTTGATATAAACAATATCGAGCGGCTTTTTTGCGAAGCGCGTGAGCCTTCCCTTTGTCAATAGGCACGGTTCTGTGCTATAAAAAAGCAATAATTTAGTTTCTCCAATCCCATGTTAAATGATTAAAATTTACCTCATTCTTATCAGGTTCGAGAACGGAATGAAATAAATGTATGACTGAAGCATTTGCATTGTTTGCTACGTCAGCTGCAGATGCGAGATTAGTTAAAGCATCTGCCTCCACATTCTCATCTCTTGGGATCTGCATTACCTTCCAAGTTTGGAATTGCTTAATTAGTTCTCGTACCTTTTCGAGATATTCTTGCATTCGAGTTTCCCTGGCTGTATAAGTCCCCAGCACTTGATTGACCACGAGTTGAGAATCACTCTTGATTATAATTTGTGTTATGCCGAGTTCTCTTGCCAATTCCAAACCTGCAATTACAGTTTCGTACTCTGCTTCATTGTTAGTTATAGAATGACATTTTATAGCTTGCCTAATAGTTTCACCCGTAGGTGGTATGAGAACTATACCCAGACCTGCTCCTTTTACATTAGATGAACCATCAGTGAATAAAACCCAAGTCCCCGGGTTTGCACCATTAAAAACTTGTAATTCTTTTTCTGCTTCTAAATGCATCCCCTGACTAAAATCAGTCACGAAATCAGCTAGTACTTGAGAATTTATAGCGGTCCTGGGTTGATAAATGATTTCGTATTCACTTAGTTCTATAGCCCATTTTGCTAATCTTCCTGACAGTTCGTGATTATGCAAAATATTTTGAAGCGGAAAAGCAGTAACTACAACAATGAGATGGCATTGAAAATAAGGTCTTAATTTTCTAGATGTCATGATCAAAGCTAATGCTAACTTTTCTAGCTGTGGGTATCGTGTTTCAGCATCTAGTAAGGACTTACTTACATAATAAATAGGAGATTGTTTACCTCGGTCCTCACGGACTAAAACAGCACTTACCGCAACTTCAGACACAGCCAGATAGATGAGAAGATTTTCTCCCACCTTTGGTTTGGCCAATAACGGTGGTTTTGACAAATAAGCTTTCAAATTTCTAAGGGCTTATTGAAAATCTTCATTCCATTCAAAACAATCTTGCTTTTTGAGTGCAGAGAAAAACTTAAAACATTTTTCTGAAGATTTGGAAATAAATCTCCCCAAAGCTGCAATTCTTCCCGTTAATCTTTGAACTTCCTTTTTATTAGTAAGGATATCAGGGATTTCTTCTATTGCTTTGATCTGAGAAGGATTTACCTCAATACCATGGTTAGAAACAAGAAAACCCAAAAATTTACCTGATGAAACTCCAAATGCGCATTTTTCTGGGTTGAGTTTCATATTAAATTTTCGCAAAATTTCAAATTACAGATAGATGAGAAATATGATCATGAGACTGCTGGGTTTTGACGAGCATATCATCTATATATACCTCCATTGTCTTTCCTAAATGTTCCTGGAACATTTTGGTGACCATCCTTTGATAGGTTGCCCCGGCATTTTTGAGACCAAAGGGCATTACTTTATAACAGTAAGTCCCCCTGTCTGTGATGAAAAACGTTTTTTCTTCTTCACTAGGGTCCATTTTAATTTGGTTGTACCCTGAATATGCATCTAAAAAACTTAAAAGTTCATGTCCTGCAGTTGCATCAATTAATTGATCTATATGTTGTAAAGGAAAAGAATCTTTTGGACAAGCTTTATTAAGATGTGTATATATACGCAGACTCGCCACTTACCATTTTTCTTAGGTACAACAATTGTGTTGGCTAACCAATTAGGGTACTTTACCTCGCGGATTGACCCAATTTTTAATAGCTTTTGGACCTCATCTTGAATCACCTGGTTTTTTAAAGCCCCTTGCTTTCTTTTCTTTTGCTTTATTGGTGTAAAGGATGGGTCTTCGTTTAACTTGTGAGCCATCACATCCGGTGGTATTCCTGTCATGTCAGCATGGGACCAAGTAAAGCGGTCCACGTTAGATTTTAGAAATTCAGTTAACATACCCGCATGTTTGAGTTTAAATTAGCTCCAACATAAACTTTTCGTTCGGGCCAATGCTCAAATAATATCACAGCCTCGAGTTCTTCGATAGTTGTTTTGATATTTTCATTCTCCTCAGGTACTTGAATTGTATCAGGTCTCGAGTCTAAATCTGTTTTCTCTTGCTCAGTTGAGGTTTGATTGCTGGCACCTTCAACTGTTTCTTGTAATTGCTATTTTTCTTTGTTTACAGTACTCGTATTTGTTACAGCGTTGATACTCCTGGCTGTTTGCTGATCCCCTCGAATTTGACAAATCCCCCACGGTGATGGAAATTTAACAACCTGATGTATAGTTGATGGAACATCATCCATATCATGGATCCAAGGCCTCCCCATGATTATATTGTAGGCCATTTTCAAATCAACTACCTGAAATTTAGTTTCTTTAACAACACCTACAGCAAAAGTTGTTAGAATTACCTCTCCTTTTGTTACCACACTTGAATTGTCGAAGCCTGACAAGGTATGCGCCTTGGGTATCATTTTGTCTTCAGCTTGCATTTCACATAATACCCTTAGTAGTATATTATTTACGGAACTCCCTGGATCAATCAAAACTCGTTTTACATTAGTATCATGTACAAGTAAAGATATTACCAGTGTGTCATTATGTGGAGTTATCACTCCTTTGGTATCTGCATCATCGAATAAAATACTTTCATTTTCTAAAACCTTCCGTACCCGTTTCCCGTGTGTAATTGTTACTTTAGAAACCTTGTTGGAAGCTGTGTAGGTTATGCCGTGAATATCGTCTCCCCTACTTATCACATTCACTGTTCTCTTGGGTGAAGGAGGCTTTGGTGGCTCTTGCCTATTTTTCATATAGGCTTGTTTACCTTTTTCACTAAATAACTCAGTGAGGTACCCTTGCTTCAATAGATGATCCACTTCACTTTGCAAGAATCTACATTCTGAAGTTTTGTGCCCGTGATCATTGTGGAATTCACACCAATGATCTGGATTGCGTCTATTTGGATTTGACCGCATCTCTTTTGGCCACCGTACCTTATATCCCATGCTTCTCAAAACAACCACGAGCTCGGAGGTAGTGACATTAAAGTTATATCCGCCGAACCGTGCCTTTAAACTTCTATCATCATCTCGTGACTCTTGTCTGTTCCGATCATTTCTGAATTTCGATGAAGAACTAGAGTCCATGTTCCTCGATTTTTGATCATATTGCTGGCTATCTTGTTTTGACCGTGAGTCTTTTCCTGCAAGTCCCATATATGGATCGTACCTGTTTTTACCTGATCTTTTTTTGGTTTCTGATCTTCTGGAACTGCCCCTTTCTTCATGATGAAACTTAGGTACGGTATCTTCTTCAATTCGCAGCTTCGTACTATACCTGTTGTAAACATCATTCCACGTGGTTGCAGGGAATTCTCGAAGGCTTTCTTTGAGTCTTCTCGTGGCTTCAGAACTTTTGTCATTTAAATTACTTGCAAAAGCTATTGCAGCCCAGTTGTCAAGCACACGGGGTAGAGTCATTCTTTCACGCTGGAATCTATCAACAAGGTCTTTGAGCAACTCTGAATCCCCTTATTTGATTTTGAAAATATCTTTCATTCTTTTCTCAACCTTTTGAGCTCCCGAATGTGCTTTAATAAAAGAATCTGCAAGCTCAGCAAAAGAATTTATAGAATTTTCAGATAAAAGAGAATACCAGGTTAATGCACCCTTGGTGAGTGTTTCTCCAAATTTCTTGACCAGTACTGATTCAATTTCTTGTTTGGTCAAGTCGTTGCCTTTCACGCCTGTTGTAAATGCAGTCACGTGGTCACGTGGGTCTGTAGTACCATCATATTTCGGGATGTCAGGCATTTTGAACTTTTTCGGAATTGGAAGGGGAGCAGCACTTGCCTTCCAAGGTTGTTGTGAGTATTTGTCCATGTCAACTCCCTTTATTACAGGCGGAACTCCAGGGATTTGCTCAATACGCTCATTTTGTTCCTTAATCTGTTTCTGCAAGGTTAGTACTAAATTTTGCAAATAGGAATTATTTGAATTACCTGGTCCCCCTTCCTGTGGTTTACTGGTGGTTCCTCCATTCCCAGAATTAACAAGACCAGAACGGGGATTCTCCAATGTATTATTATTAGGAGTTGGTGTGGGTGATGCAGCAGACAATCGACTAACTAGAGCTTGAAGAACTTTGCCGACATGTGCATCAATTAGCTTTTGTAAAGCTCCATTTGTACCTCCTTCAAAGTGTTCAGATTATTCTTGTTGATCACCACGGGATTCAGTAGCAGGAGTGCCTTCACGAGATTAACGTGGTGAATCTGGAGGGGAGGGAACCACGTTACCTTGATTTTGATGGACTTGATTTTCATGGTTTCCCAATGTGTTATTACTGTTATTGTCGTTGTTGTTTGACATGTTGATAAAAGACGAATAAAACGTAGCTTCAAAGAAAAGATTATCAGTTTTCCGGTAATAGAACCAATTTGTTTAACCAAAAATATGATTCTTTGGTCAAAGTTAAATACAAATAGAAATTCGGGCTACTGATAATCAGGAGACGAAAAAGAAATAATAGACTTTTTGAGAATGACAAATAAGCAGTAGATAAGTTTGTATTTTAATGTAATGTTGATGGTATCCTCTGCCCTTACAAATGACCTGACCTCTTCCTTTTATAGTTGATCCTAAATAAAGGAGTAATACCTTAGCCTTAATGAGACAATTATGAGCAATAAATGACATTAAATAAGATGTTACACAATCATTCCTATTTAATACCAATTCTCTAACGTATTGGGTATTTAATATTGAATTTGGACTCCTTTTTGTCATCATATCCATGTCTTCAATGCCTTCTGATCTCTTGGCTTTAAATGACCTAAATAGGTACGAAGCTTGTATTATTCGAATTGTCTCTCGTGCCTATTTAGCTTTCCTTTCCCCGTATCTGTTGTCACTCGCGCCTCTTAACTGATCATCATGTTTTGACCATTTGACCAGTCCTCGTGTCATGCCACGTCACCTTCAATGTAAATTCAATTTTTTCCCAATACATTATTATTGTTATTATTAGGAATTTTTACCTCCTATAGCAAAGGTTAACATCTTATTTATTTTAAATAAATACCATTTAAAAAAATTATATTCTATAGACACCTTTTAAGGTTTATAGCAAAATATTTAATTTTGGTTACCTCCTAGCCCTAAGCCACTAAATACGCTATTCAGTTACACTATTTTTTTCTCTCTCTACTTTGATACATCCCATTCTTTTCCCCCATCCCATTAAAATTTCTGCTCTCCTCCTCCTTCTAACGGCATCTTCTCAACTGAAAAATCCAGGAACAGTCCCTAGTCTCTCAGAAACAAAAGCGCTTTCAATTTTTATATAAGTACTAATAAATTGTATGAACTTCAGGCTTTCTGCATCTCAAGGGTGTCATGTTTGAGACCAACCTCTAATGAAAAGTGTTAATTCTGCGTTGTTTGTAGGGTAGGTTAGTTTTCTTGGCATATCCTTTGTATTTAAGAAAGAAAATATCTTTTTCCTTGTTTTTGTTGATCCACATAACATTTCATTTGGGGAAATCTAAAGAAAATCAGCAATTATTTACAATCAATGTTCTCTTCTAGATATCTTTTGAAATTGGCCGCGCGTTTTCACTATCGGCTTCCGGTGAATGGCGGATTCACCGGAATTTAGGGTTTGTTCTTGAACAAAGACGGCGGAGTTTGGGGCTAAGCAACTTGATTTTCTGTTAATATATTTCAATATATTTTCATGTATATCATTATATTCAATGTCTTTTTTTATTGTAATTCAACGTATCTCGTTGTATTCCATGTATTTCATTGTATTCACTGTCTTTTATTCCATTGTTTTTCAATGTATCACGCTGTATTCTATGTATTTCATTGTATTCACTGTCTCGCTATATGTCTTGAATGTATTCATATATTTTTATAATTAATATAATTTATGTATTCAGATGTATTATATAATTTCTCTAAAGATTGTTATATTTTGGGGTATTTTTCGGTTGATAATCTTTTTTATAACTGAAAATACAAAATTTGTGCGTTATAATTGAGTTTGTTGAGTTATATTAGGAGTCTATTATGTTAATTGATTCACTTTTCATTTTAAAAACAGTGTAATCCCCTATTTCACGCCGTGAATACAGTCGAATACAATAATTTGTCCAGCTGTAATCCCATGTTTCACTCCATGAATACAGTCGAATACACTCGAATACAACAACTGATTAGCTGGACTTCTCTGATTCACGCTTATTTTTGCTACTGTATTCATGAATACAATAGCTTAAATACATCAAATACATCCTATAACCACAGAAAATGTATCTATAATCCGTAATATAGAAAATGGTATCTATAAATAGCTAATTACTACTAAAAATAGTGATTTATGAAAATTTCTCTTATTATTATGTGTTTGGAAGATTATGTTTTTGATCCCGTTTAGAAGCCCAAGTAGTCGGAAGAAGAATGGATATCGAGGTCCATTTCAGCTAGTTGAGGCCCAAATGGTCTTAATGAAAAAGGATTTTTACCTTCATATACAATATTTAAAACTTATTTATCAAAATTGTCCTAGTTTTGTATATTTGTTACGACCCAAAATTTTCACCAACGGAACCGTTATAGAGCCTAACATCACAATCGCTAGGCAAGCCACTGTTAGATATTTATTAACTATTTTCCTTTACAATTCATTGAATAAAAATAAACAAGTTAAAACAAGTGATCATAACTGCGGAAGTAAGTAAACACTGGTTTATTTATAAACGACTGTCGGAACTATTACTACTACTACCCAGAAACTGGTGTCACAATCCACGAACATACTATGAATTACTACAAATATTGGTCTGAAAGAAATTACATCTGTTTGAAACGAAAGAAAAACATAAATGTAGAAATGTAGAAGGGGACGCTAGGGCCTGCGGACGTCAACCATACCTTGGGTCTCCCAACTGTGAACCTGCAGCCAATCTCTCAATCAGCCACTGCCTGCTCCGAAATCTGCACAGAAAGTGTAGAGTGCAGTATCAGTAAAACTCACACCATGTACTGGTAAGTGCCGAGCCTAACCTCGATGAGGTAGTGACGAGGCTACGGCGGGGCAATTACAATATAACCTGCATACATTATATAATAAAGCGAAAAGAAGTACAGTACAAAATAAAATAGTAACTTGCAACAAAATAAATACGGAACTCAAATATCTTATCAGTACCCAGCTATAACCAATCCGGTAAGATACAAGACCACAGAATAACTTCACAGCAGAAGAAGGATACATAACAATAAACTGATGCGGCGCGCATCCCGATCCCCCTATATAATCAGTAACAATATGAACATTCACCTTTATTAATCCGTATCAATCCACCCTTATTCTTCTTATTGCAGCGTGCAATCCGATCCCACCGTACAATAACAATTCACCATTATTACTCTTCAATATATCACGCTTATTCCTCCTATTGCGACACGCAACCCAATCCCACCATATAATAATATTTCACCCTTATTCCTCCTCAATATATCACCTTTATTCCTCCTATTGCGGCGTGCAACTCGATCCCACCATATCAGTACCAATCACACAATAAGACCATAAATTTCACAATTTGCCTCAAAACTCCTTATGGTATTTAACCTCAACTAAAACAAACGGAAAGAGATAAAATTATGAAACTTCACTCGAATTACACTACTCAGCGAAAACAATCCAAAATATACTAATAAACACTGGTAACCAACCCAAACCAGTAATATGAATCAATAAAACCACATAATATCTAATACTTTTGACAATGAAAACAATATCCCACGAGTAACGACTAATCATGGAAATATTAATAAAACTTGTAGCAGTTAAGGCAAGGAACAATATATTAAGAACGGGAAGAAAACAGTCAAAACAGATAAATTAGCGACGCATAGGTACTCGTCACCACACCTATACGCCACACACATGGATTTTCACATAGCAATTAAGTTAGGGATCTCTAATCCCTTGAGTCAAAGTTAGACCAAACGCTTACCTCAATCCAACGGCCAACTCAAAGCTCAATTACCACTTTGTCTTTAGTTTCCATATCCGAACTACTCGTATCTAGTCATAATTAACTTAATAACATCAATTATCGCTAAAGAAATCAATTCTAATACATAATTATAAGTTTCTCAACATCCCCCCTCCAAAAGTCAAAAACCGACCTCGGGCCCGCTTGGTCAAAACTCGAGGTTCTGACCAAAACTCATTCACCCATTCACCCACGAGCCCGAATATATAATTAGTTTTGGAATCCGACCTCAATTTGAGGTCCAAGTCCCCAAATTTCGAAATCCCTAATTTCTACGCAAAATTTTCCAATTCCACCATAAAAACCTTAGAATCTAAGTTGAAATCTTCTAAAATGAAGTGAATGGCCTAGAGGGTTTCTTGTTTTAAAAATTTGAAAAATCTCGTCTAAGTCCCTTTCACACAGCTGCAGATGTCACATTTATGACCTGAGCTTCGCAAATGCGAGAAAGGTATCGCAAATGCGAACCTGTCGCATTTCTGCTTCTGTCGCAAATGCGAAGGATTGTTCGCATTTGCGAACATAGGCTGGCCCAGCTTCTCTTCGCATTTGCGATGAGAAGCTCGCAAATGCAACCTCAACAGTAATCGCAAATGCGAACCTTGACCTCGCATTTGTGAGGTTTGAGGCCGGCAATAGAGCCAAAAAAACACATGCAACCTTTCTAAGTTCCAAATCACTCTGTAGCCTATCCAAAACTCATCCGAGCCCTTAGAGCACCAAACCAAACATGCACACAAGTCTTAAAACATCATACGAACTTTCTCGTGCGATCAAATCGCCAAAATAACATCGAGAACTACGAATTTAGCACCAAATTGCATGAAATTTTCAAGAAAGTTTTAAAACTTTTATTTTCTCAACCAAAGGTCCGAATCACATCAAATCAGTTCCGTTTTTTAATAAATTTCACAAATAGGATATAATATTATATTAAACCTGTACCGAACTCCAAAACTATAATACGAGCCCAATACCAATAAGATCAAACATTAATCAAATTCTTTAAATCATTAGATTTTCAGTCTTACAATTTTCATCAAAAATTTATTTCTCGGGCTTAGGACCTCGGAATTCGATTCCGGGCATATACCCAGGTCACATATTTTACCACGGACCCACCAGGACTATCAAAATATGGGTCCAGATCCGTTTTCTCAAAATGTTGACCGAAGTCAACTAGAATCAATTTTTTAGGCCAAAAATTATTATTTCATCAATTTTCCACATAGAAGCTTTCCGAAAATACACCCGGACTGTGCACGTAAATCGAAAAAAGATAAAATAAAGTTTTTAAGGCCTCGGAACACGGAATTGAGTATATTATCCACCCTAAACAAGGATTACTTATAAATTATATATAATTCATTATTAGTGCCTTAAATTAAGAGATTTAGTTATATCCTTTTCCTTTTTTCTCTCCTCTCCTCTTTCCTCACTGTCACATCTCTCATCAATTTTTCTTTCTTTCTTCATCTTTCTCTCTCACCGTCTTTCTCTCTCAATAAGGTAAGCCTAAAAGTTGTCTTCTGCCAATCAACCTACTGAAGTAACCTCCATGTCGTAGGAATTGAAGATTTGAATACTAATCTATCATAAAGCTTTGAATTCAAATTTGGGTTTTCAAAAATCATTATTTGTTTGAATTGGGTGTTGCCGCAAACTATTGGAAATATGATTTGGAGTTTATATTTCAATTTTAAGGAGTGTTTTGGTAAAGATTAGACTTGATTTTGGCTAAATTTCAGATTGAAACTCAAAGAAGAAGAAGATATGACATACAATACACTTACGAAATTGTACTAAAGTTGTAATAAAATTGTAGGTAAATTATATTCTGTTGTAGTTATATATATATTTTTTTATTTGAATGTTGTATGAAAGTTGAAAAATAGTTGTATAACGTATGAATCATTGTATAAAATTTGTATTTAAGTTATCAATACTATCTTTTTATATAAAGTTGTTGATATGTATCAAACTTGTATTAAGAGAGTAGCTTTGATTGAAATTTTGGAGAGGAAGAAGCACACACCACACACAATATATATACAAATCAGATACAAAATATACAAAAGACATATTGTATAAAAATTATATTTAAATTGTATGATATTGTAGTTGTATTTAACTGGGTAGAAATAATGTATGAAAGTTATAGATAAGTTGTAGATTAGTTGTAAATAAGCGTAAATTGTATAGTTAGTTGTAATTCAATATTACAAAATCAAATACAATGTGACTAATTCAATGTTATACTATAATTTCATTGAGGGAAACTTTGATTATGTAATTTGACCAAATAATGTGACTATAATTGTCAAAAATGTCGATAAGTTCAAAATGTCTCTGTGTCAATTCTTAGTACTTGTACTAAGTATTGCCATTTGTCTAAGTAATAAGGAGTCCTATTTTCAAGTTGGTTACATGATAGACCTGCAGGCTTTCGGTGCTTATGATATAATTTTAATTCCCTCCGCATTACGAAAAAGTAATGCATGTTTAAGGAAATCAATTGTGTTAAGCTGATAGCATAATCAAATAAATATTATTCGTTGAAAGACATTTGCTAAAGAAGAATTTTGTGGTGCATAATTGTGTGGATATTAGAGTTAAATGCCAAAAGGTGTTGTTATGTCAAATATCATCAGTTTCTCAAATTATACATGGGGAGGAAACTAGATTTTTTTATTATCATATAACTATTTTTCAACTTTCATACAATATTCAAATAAAAAAAAATATATAACTACAACAGAATACAATTTACCTACAATTTTACTACAACTTTACTACAATTTCGTAAGTATATTGTATGTCATGTCGTCTTCTTCTTTTTTTCGAGTTTCAATCTGAAATTCAGCGAAAATCAAGGCTAATCTTCACCAAACAATATTCTCAATTGTTTGCAACAACACCTAATCCAAACAAATAATGGTTTTTGAAAACTCAAATTCGAATTCAAAGCTTCAAAACTTTTTAATGGTTGTCAATGGTGGAGAGTCAAATGCCTTCAAAATTTTGATTGATAATTTTAATTTGAACATCAATTGTGCAACATGAAAGGAAATTGCTAAGTTAAAACTGATATTCCTTATTCAATTCCTAATATAAAAGGGATACTCATTTAAAACTTATTTGTACATAATTGGTAAATTATATATGACTATGTAATTAAATTAAAACTTGAATGGGTAGGGTAATAAAGTTTCAAATAGTGTATAAGAAGATAAAAAATACCTAATGAAAATACCCTTAGCTGCATTGCCCAAACGCTGAGCCCAATCTGCTAGGACCCTTTAATTTTTCCTCCTCCCTCTTTCACGTGTCCTCATCCAAGCCAAGATCCCCTTTCAATCCCAGCCCCAACGGCTCACACCTGTATATGAATATACTAGTGAAAGATGCCCGTGCTAAAGCACAGGCCCAATATATATAAGAGGAATGATTTTTTAATTAAGTTACATTAGGATCGCCTTTCTTTTGTCTTTCGGTGGTATTTGAAACTTAATTTCTATTGCGTTAGCGTAACACAACAAAGAATACTATGATTAATTGTTAATAATATACAAAGTTCACTAAAATTCTCATTAATCAGATCTCCAAACTCCCACAACATACAACAAATATTCACTTATTGATTGATCTATAATAGGATAAAACATCAACAATATGCAGCTCTCCACAAGAGCACATGCTTTGTCATTGGGAGAAAAGAAAAAACCACTAATTCGACAATGACAATGCATTTTATATACACTATTTTCTTGCTAAGATGATTCTGATGTCCATGGAAGTGATCTAACACCATGCAAACATGTACCTAATGTTACATTTGGAAGGACTGCTATTGTTCTCACCCAATGGGCTTGACATTGCCAAAGTTAGTGATTTTAATATTTCCATCGGCAGCAGGTAGCAGATTCTCTAGTTGCTTTTCAGATTCTTCCATACATCAAAACCTCACCGGAAGAAGTTGATTCATCCCATACTATATATGTATTCAGGATCATGCGCAACTTCAGCAAAGGAATCGTAAAACTACAATATGCAAGAGAGACACAACCAACAACCTTTCATATAAACAGTCATGTTAAACTCTTAAAAAAGGGTATATGTATAGAGGCAATGCCAATACCTGTAGCAGGAATCAGAAAATAGAATCATCAAAAAGAATTACACATGCATACATTCTTTGCTCTATTATGAAAGATAACAGAAATGAAGCCACAAATTGCAGAGCCCACATAACCACCTGAAGAAGTATATTTTGTGCATCATTTTTAGGAGATCACATTCTAAAGTCACTTAATGAAAACACACACAACGACCACCATAACTAATAGGAATGAATATCAAATGCTCTATCTTCTAGTTGAACTGTGTCTAGTAATATAGGTGTTAGGTTCATTGAGGGGCACAATTATGTCTTAAATAAGGATTCCAGAGAAAAAATTATCAAAACAAAAATAACAAAAATAGGATCTTCCCAGTAACTTTTATATGTCTTTGTATTGTGGAACTATCCAAAAAATTATGTGATAGACTAATAAATCTCCAGTAAGAAATGAACTTATCAACTAAAATTAATAAATTTGAAATTGAAAACCGGCATTATGAAAGCATTTCATTTCAAAATTTTCAACATTTAGCCCTTGAAAGCCGACAATTTACCGGCCATTTTTCCGATCAGTTGGGATGGTCAAGCACCAAGCAGCTCCGTGAGCCAGTAGAGAGGTCATACACTCCAAAGTTCAATCGCCTTGCAAAGGTAAAACCTAGTGAGAAAGCTCTTGGGTATGTCCAGGGGCGGATCTATATGGGAGGGGTGGGTTCGTGTGAACCCATGCTCTCCTCCCTAAACTATATATAGCACTTGTATTTTTCTGATTTTGTTTTTAAATAAGCATGCCGAGGGTCTATTGGAAAGAGTCTCTCTATCCTCACAAGGTAGAGGTAAGGTCTGCGTACACACTACCCTCCCCAGACCACGGTATGGGATAATACTGAGTATGTTATTGTTGTTATTTTTAAATAAGCATGCGTGAACCCATGCTCAAGCGGGGCACTTTGATTCAGTGGCCAATGAGTGCACCTTCAGTCCCAAGGTCAAGGGTTCAATTCCTGCTAGCTCGTCAAATTGAGTCACTGTAAAAAAATTATATTGTCAAATCATACGTTTATCTAAACATAGTAGTGTAACCATGCTCTTACAATCCTGGATATTCCTCTGGGTATATTTCTTAGATATTGATAGAGAATGCCATAGATCCAAACATGGAAATACCTTGTTCAAGCAAATAGACATGCCAACCAGCCCATGGAGAACTAAAAATACAGTCCACAGGAAAATTGGACAGAACAACATGGGAAAAAATTAAACAATCTCAAAAAACTATTATAATGCATCACAACAATATATGTGTCTAATTGGCCAAACTATCAAGAAAGTAAAATGTCACCAATGTTTTCTAAGTTACAAAAGATAATTCTGAAGTGTTCTGCTATTTTTTGAATTTTTTTCTTCTTCTTTTGCTTAGAGCAGATTACAGAAGCATCAAATATATATGCAAAAAAGAAGAGTTGCACCTCATGTTTAAGTTTCATTCAGATGTAAAATCCCACTTGCGAGACTGATTTCAAGTTCCATTTCTTGAAAGATAGGATATTACTACATCTTAAATGGAGGTATTGATCATTAGGAATGGTAACAGTTATGAAGAGTATATACAATAATATCAGTTCCGGATGAGGTAATGAATGCATACTGGAGGAGAACAAAGTAACTATTGGTCTTTATTAATGAAGAAAGACATCATGACATGTGAACTGTAATGCCTCAACAACATCAAGAATTGAGTTAGAGTAATGAGTATGAATATCTTCCTACCAAAGCTCATCTCAAAATATACAATCATCTAACGGGTTACATTTCAAGACTCAAATAAACCTCCATACAACAATCATTAGTGGAGCATAAAGTAGCAAAAGCAAGCTGATATAACTGGATGCATCCAGATAAGATAATCAGACAATCAAATTTTAAATATTTTGCTTGATTACAATGTGTAAATGCGTTCAACAATCTGGAAAATTGCATATAAATTTGGGATGAAAAGTGAAGTAGTAAAGCTCAATTTACAACAGAAAAAAACCTCTCCAATTGCCGACTCAATTTACATTAAACGTTTGCTAGAATGGTGATGGTACTTATTTTCTACCGTCTTTCTTCATTCTTTTTATAATCATTTTGGTTGCTAGAATGGTGAAGCACAAATGGTACTTTCCCATTACAATTAAAACTAAAAGGTTTCATCAAGCAACCACTACGTGTCAAACCAAGCTTTGAGCTCATGATCCATCTAGACGGCAATAACATTAGGAGCACTATCAAATTTTGCAGTATGTCTAAGTTGGATCACCACAATGCTTATATTCGATGAACTTGAGAGAAGATAGTTGAATATTTTACTGTATACTGATGGGAAAAAGATACTTGATGAGACATGCTGTCACGACCCCCAAATACCAGTTGTGATGGTGCCTATCACATTACTAGGCAAGCCAACCAATCAACGAATCACAACCCTTTTTTCTTTAACAATAAGCCATTTTCTAACACAGGTTTTAAATACCAAATTTTATTGTAAACGTTTAAAGCAACAGAAAATATGCGGAAGTCACACAAACAGTAAACTACACAGCCCCATAATCTGGTGTCACGAGTCTAGAGCCTCTAAATATACAAGTCTGACTGTCTAATACATAACAAGTCTAAAAATGCAGGAAAAACAACGATAAGAGGAAGAAATCAGGGCTATGGACGCCAAGCAGCTACCTTGCAGTCTTCGGCAAACTCTGATAATGCTGAGGACCCTCACTCTGTCGTTCGGGCACCTGGATCTGCACACAAGGTGCAGGGAGTAACGTGAGTACGCCAGCTCAGTAAGTAACTAAAGTATTTAAGGTCTGAAAGTAGTGATGAGTAGTTAAAAATCATATAACTGAATAAACAACAGGATAGCAGGTCAACCTCACAGTTTAAAACCAGTTTCGTCGTAAAATCATCAAACTTCAGTTTAAACACTTGAAATCATATACTTAGCATTTTTTCCAACAGAGGCTTATTTTAAAAGAAGAGTGAAATCAGTAAAAATATCATAACTGGGCCCCTCAGGCAAAGTATGACTCAGAATATGGCCTCTCGGCCAGCCTCTCAGTCACTCGTGACTCAACTCTCATCACTCAATGCTCGTTCTCAGCACGTAGGCTCATTAATATCGCATAGTAATAGAAATCATAGTAACCGCTACGGCGTGCAGCCCGATCCGTAATTTATAGTCGATTACGCTCACTATGGGTGTACAGACTCCGGATGGGCTCCTACAGCCCAATCGTCATATTGTTGCGACGCGCAGCCCGATCCAATACATATATTGTTGCGCTGTGCAGCCCGATCCATAATATAAATATATAATATCCTCACTATCAGGTTCTCAACCTCTCTCAGTCATTAACCTCACCGCCTCTCGGGCACAACGATAGAAATTAGGGAACTCAGTCCAAACATTCCTCACAATTAAAAGTGGAGTGATAAAACCAGTTTTAAAACATTTAAACATGTAAAACATGACTGAGGATATGCTTTCAACAACTAAAGTGAGGAAAAAACAGTAAAAGTGTCCCTAAGGGTATCAACAAGTCGGCACAAGGCCCCAAACATGGCATACAACCCATAATATAGTATAATTAGCTAAAGTACGAAATATCATAAGGTTCCAAGTCAAATACGCAGCTTAATAGTCGCTACGGGACGGACCAAGTCACAATACCTATCGGTGCACGCTCACACGCTCGTCACCTAGCATGTGTGTCACCGCATTTATCAAAACAAGTCAAATACCGGGGTTTGTACCCTCAGTTCCAGATTTACAATGGTTAATTATCTCAAACCGGTGAAAATACTACTCTGCGATGCCCTTTCCCCTCGAATCGGCCTCCACTCGTGTCGAATCTATCCAAAATCATAACACGACATCAAATATGCTAAGGGAACGAAGCCCAAGCGAAAACAATCAAATAATACCAAAAATCCTGAAATTACCAAAACCCGACCCCCGGGCCCACATCTCAAAATTCGATAAAAATCACATCAACGGAATCCTTATCCTCCCACGAGTCTATACATATCAAGAACACTGAAATCGGAGCCCAAATGACCCCTCAAATCCCCATTTAAAGGCCTCTGAAACTCAAGCTCTAATCCCCAATTTTTTCCTTCCTTAATCTCCACTAAAACCATGATTAAACAATGGAAAAATGATCTTAAACCCAAATAAATAATCTTAGGGAACTTACCCAACTGATAGCCTTTGATTCCTCTTGAAATTTTATACTTTAGCCTCTTTCCCGTCTTCAAAATGACGAACTTAGCAAAATTTCGCGAAGAAGACAATATATACCTTCTGGCTAGGGATTTTCGCATCTGCGATCCTTTAACCACTTCTGCGGTACCGCATATGCGGCCAAACTACCGCTTCTGCAGTCCCTCACTTAAAAGCCCACTACTGTTTCTGCGCTCAGCCTTCCGCACCTATGACTCCGCAGGTGCGGTCCCACACCGCATTTGTGGTTACTGGCAAATCCTCAATATCCACTTCTGTGGCTCCTCTCCCGCATGTACGACGCCGCACCTGCGATCCCCAATCCGCAGGTGCGAAAATATCAGAAGCAGCAAATTCAGCAACTGCAATAAAAATCCAACTTCTCCGTTAACCATCCGAAATCACGCTAAGGCCCCCCGGACCTCAACAAAAGCACAAACATATCCTAATACCTTATCCAAACTTGTTCCGATCATCAAATCACTTCAAATAACATCAAATCACCCAAAACATATTAGATTCAAGCCAAACTTTCTAAAATCTTTTAAATTCCGCTTTTGATCAAAAATCCAACCAAACCATGTCCGAATGACCTGAAAATTTGCACACACATCCCAAATGACCCAACGGAACTACTGCAACTCTCGAAATTCCATTCCGACCCTTATATCAAAATCTCGCCTACCAACCGGAACTCGCCAAAATCTCAACTTCGTCAATTCAAGCCTAAATCTACTCTAATCCTCCAAAACTCATTCTGATCACGCTCCTAAATCCTAAATCACCTCCCGAAGCTAACCGAACCATCGGAACTCATATCTGAGCCCTCCAACACATAAGCCAATATCCGGTTAACTTTTCCAACTTAACCTTCCTTAAAAGAGACTAAGTGTCTCAAACCTTACCAAAATTATTCTGGATTCGGTCCGACCAACCCAATACCACATAACACGGATAAACAAAGCATAAAGAAGTAGAAATGGGGGGAGGGGGGACACAGAACGGTAACTCATGAGATGACTGGCCGGGTCATCACACATGCGATGATATGTTATTAAATAAATCAGTAACTACAATGTGAAGTAAAGCTTAAAACATTTAGAAAACTGGAAGATGAAATTGAATTTTAAGGCTTAACTTAGTGCAAAATGTCAAACGATTGGTTAATGGCATTAATGCAATATGACATTATCACTTCCTCGAAAATTCCGATAATGCGAAGAGCACTTGATAGCTAACACAGATTTCCATTTACTTCACATGGATAGTTTACGGTTCTGTTCATTTAGGCTAACTTCCATTATGAACATACTTAGGCGGAATAAGAGGGCTTAGGTTGATGCAGAATAAGCAATTTTTTTGTGTTTTCATGGAAAGTTGTCGAAGGAATAGGCATATTTAGACCTATGGGACTTGAAGGAATAGAATGCCTCATTAGACGGGGCAGGGACAATCAGTTTTCGGCTTAATTTCCTCTATTTTGTAAGGTTAAAGGAAAGGATAAAGGTATACCCACTTTCTTCGGAATTGCTATTACGGTTAGCAACTCTTCTAAAGAACCTTATGGAGAAGATTGTATAATTGCAATGTGCTGGTTCACAAGGTTAATAATAGATTGTCTTGGTTTTTCTTATCGTATGGAGTACTAAGAAGAATAACTGAAAAATCATGTTTAGGATCCATCAAGAGAATAGATGTTTAGGAAACCTCGTTTTTGGACTTTATGGTATCACACTGTTGGAGCAATGATCACATGAATCATATGACTTCTTCCAATAAACATGTTCTCTCAATTAAAATACTTCATCGGCAATTTGAACAGAATGATAATTCATGGAAACCTATAGCAGGTATCCTAATAATGATGTACCTCAAAATGTTGGTCAATGAGAAGGACTACTTCCCTTATGGACCTGACAATTCTTACTGTTCTTGAATATTCTAGGAGTTAATCCAATAAATAGCAAGAGTGCTATGTGACTGACAAACTTTCTAAGCAAATAGAAGCTATTTCACCCTAAAATTGCTTATTTACTCAACTGAAAATCAGAAACAAATATATATGATACATGCACAAAGTATACTTTTAAACACATCTATGGGCGAAAGAGGTATAGTGACATGCATGTAAGAAATTCACCAACATATGAAGAAAACCAACACACACATATCAAAATTCATCACCAAAAAATGGGTGAACCAAAAAGAGAGAAAGAGCAAAGAAAACTCATCATAAATTAAAGCTACACCGGAATCGCAAATGGAGAAATCTATTAATCAAACAAAATCTGAAGGTGAGAGTGATACAGAGTAAAATAGAGAAGCTTGTGGAAGTTGTACATTGTGTTGCTTAGCTGAGACCTAACGGTTAATTAGTTAGGATTAAAGAGTTTTAGAGATGTTTATTTAAGTCACTTACCTTTTAAATTAGAAGTCCTTTAAATTACACATTGACCCCTTAATTTTCCTGTCTTATACCAATCAAGTCCTGCCTAGAATTGTACTAAGATGGCAGATTTAGTAGAATTATCTAGCTGTAATCTTTAGGTCATTTTCATGGTTTTATGCTTTATATAGGCTATAATTATCCCTTTTGGATTATGAATGAAAAAGCCTCTTTACTTTTGCCCTAGTTTATCTTGCATTTTTTTTTCTCCTCTTTTTCCAACTTCATCACTATTCCATTGCCCTGCATATCAGTGGTATCAGAGCAATTCTTGGCTCTATGGACAACCATGGCTGATAACAATAGTATGTTATGGAGGTGCTCAAGAAAATCTCACTTGATATGTCAAGCTTCATAGCTAGACAAGATCTGCTAGAGGCAAATCAAGAGCAGAGTAACAAGAATCAGGAGGAAGCTTTGAGTGAGCTTAGGGAAGTGCTCAATGAAGTTATTCATGGAGGAAAGAGGCCGGAACGTGACAAATCTGTGTCTCAAAGTGGAGGTGAGCTCTATTCTCCAAATGATAAACTCTTTGATTTTGGTGATTTAGCTTTCCCTAGCTCTAATGGAGTTAATATATCAACCATACCTGCAAACCTTCCTACTACTAGCTCAGTTCTTCCAAGCTCTCAAACCCAAACGACCACTAACTTAACAACTTCAACTCCTCAGATTCCCATAAACCCTAGCCCTTCTCTGCATACTCAGAATCCCAGAACCACTCAGCTTCAATCTTCTCCTTTACCAACTATGGGGTTACAGTCCTTCCAAAACCCATTTCCTAAAACAGTCGTACCCTTAGCACCTCACTTCCCTAATCACCAAGGAAGGTATTACCCAACCCCACAACCTCAAGGCTCATCACTAGTGCCACCACTCCTATATCACCAGACATATAACCAGCCCAGTCAGTTTCCCATTGCATATTATAATCAAAATGCATATATACCACCACCCTTATACCACCAGACCCAATATGTATCCACTCTCTACCCCTATTAGAAATGTTCCCACCACCAACCCATTCCACAACTCAAATACTCACAATGTGACATTGCCAAATATCCCTTTTACCAAGTACTACAAAGTTGAGTTTCCTAAGTTCAATGGTGAAGATCTTAGGACATGGTTGTACAAGGTAGAGAATTTTTTTTCTGATGAAGATCTTACTATCCAGCAGAAAATAAAGTTAGTTTCTATGCATTTTGAAGGAGATGCTCTACAATGGCATTTAGGCTATATAAGGAGTAGAGCACAAATGCCACTTCCTATATGGGATGATTATTTGTGGGCTTTGTGTGATAGTTTTGGAGCTAAATACTCTGATCCTATGACTGAGGTTATGAACATCAAGCACACTAGGAGTGTAAAAGATTACAAAAGGGCTTTTAATAGTGTCATGACTAGGATGAATCTGTCAGTTGAGCATGATGTCAGTATATTCCTGAATAACCTCAAGCCTGAAATCAGTAATGCTGTGAGAATAGGCAATCCTACCAGTTTACCATAAGCATACTACCTGGCTAGACTGCATGAAGCAAGCTTTATTGCACAAATCAAAGTAATTAAGGTAGCTTCTGTAGTGCATCAACACTCTATTGTAAGGACACCTCAAGGTCAAGGCTCTACTGGGTGGGAAAAGGCTGCTACCCCTATCTACAGACCACCTGTTACTGCCAATTTAGATGGTTTCAGGAAAAGAAGACTTACTCCAGCTGAAATGGAGGAGAAAAGGGCTCAAGGTCTATGTTTTTTCTGTGATGACAAGTTCACACCAGGAATAAATGTAAGGCCAAAAGGCACATATACTCCATGGAGATAAATGCTGAAGTACCGGAAGATATTGAGGAAACAGGGGTGGAAATGGAAGATACAGGGGAGCCTCAAGAAGCAGAAAACCCTGTTAAGAACTGTGAGAACTTCAAGTGGCTCATGCAAAGGGTTCTTTTCCAAGATTGTTTCCTAGTACTCCCTATAGGCAGTTGTGATGTTGTGTTGGGAATTCAATGGCTATGCAAGTAGGTAACATTAAGGTCAACTTTGAGAAACTTTTCATGCACTTCCTCTATCAAGGGAAGTATGTCACCCTGCAGGGCATTTATCCTTCATTTAAAACGATTGATGCCAAGGCCTTACACAACATCTCTATTGATACTGCCTAAATTTTCATGATCAAGGTATGTTCTACCACCATGCCTCCAGTTGCAAACTATTAGAAACAAGAAGACATTCATGTTCCCATCCAACAATTACTCACTGAATACAGCACCCTTTTCTAAGAACCCAAACACTTACCTCCTTCAAGAGGAGTGTTTGACCATTACATACCATTAATTGAAGGAAGTGATCTTGCCAATTCTAGACCCTATAGGTACTCCCCAATATAAAAAAATATGATATAAGACATGGTTAAGGAGATGATGGCACAAGGGATCATCCAGTATAGCTCTAGCTCATATGCCTCACATGTGGTCTTAGTTGGGGGAAAAGATGGTTCATAGAGACTATGTGTGGATTATAGAGCTTTAAACAAGGTTACTATTAAGGATAGATTTCCCATACCTATCATTGAGGAGTTATTGGATGAGCTTGAAGGGTCAAAAATTTATTCAAAGATAGATCTCAGGGCAGGCTATCACCAAATTAGAATGGCCCCCTCTGATGTGCACAAAACAGCCTTTAAAATACACTCGGGACACTATGAATACTTGGTCATGCCCTTTGGTTTAACCAATGCCCCTTCTAGCTTTCAAGGGCTCATGAACCATATTTTTCAAGAATATTTGAGAAAGTTTATCTTAGTGCTCTTTGATGATATTCTAGTGTTCAGCAAGACATTAGATGAGCAAGAGCAATACCTCAGACTTACCTTTGAATTGTTGGTGCAACACCAGTTGTTTGCTAAAGGAAGTAAGTGTGTCTTTGCAGCAACTAGGATTGAGTACTTGGGACATTTTATTTCTGCTAAAGGAGTGACAATTGACCCCAAAAAGATTGAGGCAATTCGAGGATAGCCTGAACCTGCTAACATCAAACAACTAAGGCGTGTTTTGGGACACTGGGTACTACAGAAGATTCATTAAGGGTTATGGAGTTATTAGCAAGCCACTTACTGACTTACTCAAGAAGGACAGTTTCAAATGGTCTCTGCAAGCTACTTCAGCCTTTGAAAACCTTAAGAAGGCTCTCACTTCTGCACTAATGCTAATATTACCTGATTTCTCTACACCTTTTGTAGTAGAAACCGATGCTTGCAACAATAGCATTAGTGCAGTTATGATGCAAAGAGGTCAGCCAATAGCTTACGTGAGTAAAGGTCTCTCACCTCAGCATCAGACATTGTCAGTGTATGACAAGAAACTCTTGGCATTGGTTATGGCTGTCAACAAATGGGCTCAATACTTGATTGGTAGACCCTTTACAATGAACACTGACCAAAAAGCTTTAAAGTTCCTTCTCGAACAGAAGTTGCGTACAGGATCACAATTGAAATGGATAGCAAAGTTTATGCAATATGATTTCATAATTGAGTTCAAGAAGGGTAAGGAAAACAAGGCAGCTAATGCCTTGTCTGGATTACCTGCAGTTTAACTAGCTGCCCTTACCTTATCTTTTATTCAAACTGACTTGCTTAGTATGATCACTCAGAGTTGGAACTTAGACCCAAATTTGGTTGCCTTAATTCAGACCTTAAAAGGAGGTACAGAGGTACAGGGCTACACCTTCATTCATGACCAACTCAGAAGACATGGCAAGTTGGTGATTGGTCCAGACTCTAGATTGAAGAAGAAGAATATTATGCAGTTGTGGCATGACTCTCCAATGGGAGGACACTCTGGGATAGAACAAACCTACAGAAGGATAGCATCACTGTTCTATTGGAAGGGTTTGAGAGAAGATATTCATACTTATGTTAATGGCTGTGACATTTTCCAAGTGCATAAGTATGATAGGTCCCCATACTTAGGACTTCTACAGCCCTTGAAGTTTGCCAGTCACAGCCTGGAGTAGCATCAGCATGGACTTCATAGAGGGACTACCCAAATCAAAGAGAAAGATTGTGATTTTGGTAGTAGTTGATAGACTCACTAAGTATGCTCACTTCTTGAGTCTCTCTCACCCTTATTCAGCATCAGATGTGGCCAAACTCTTCATGGAACAGATTCACAAATTGCATGGCATACCTGAAGACATAGTGAGTGACAGAGACCCCATCTTCACTAGCAAAATTTGGCAGGAATTGTTCTCTATGCATGGAGTGACACTCAACACATCCACAGCATAACACCCCCAAACAGATGGCCAATCAGAGGTCATCAATATATGCCTTGAAACATATCTCAGATGTTTTTTGTTCTGATTCACAATCTGACCGGTGTCCATACCTCCCTTCTGCTGAATGGTGGTACAACACCACCTTTCACTCTTCCATTCAAACAACACCACATGAGGCTTTGTATGGTCAACCTCCCCCTCAATCTACCTTATGTAGCAGGTGACTCAGCAGTTGAAGAAGTGGATAAAAGTCTCTTGACCATAGAATTCAATCTTCAGCTCCTCAAACATCACCTTCAATGAACACAATAAAAAATGACTGCCTAGACTAATAAACATCGCTCAGATAGGTAATTCAAAGTAGGATTCTGGGTTTACCTCAAAATTCAACCATATAGACAAGTGACACTATCATGTTCTCATTTCTCAAAGCTCTCAGCTAAATACTATGGTCCATACCAAATCCTGCAGAAAGTTGGTTCTGTGGCATATAAATTATCTCTCCCTCCTAGGCTACTTCTCCACCCCACCTTACATGTCTCCTAGCTCAAATTGTGTCACAACTTACCTACCACTATATCCCATCCTCCTGTCCTTGACTGTGATGATCCAAAAGGTTCATCTCTTATTTTAGAAGTCAAATCTATGTTCTGAGACCTTAAAAACCTCATTTTACCTCACCTCGATTTACGTGCACAGTCCGGCGTATATCAAGAAAGCCTTTATGTGAAAATTTGAGAAAAATACTAATTTTGCCTTTAAAATTAAATTTAAGTTGACTTCGATCAATATTTTGGGTAAACATACCCAGACCCATGATTTGACGATCCTGGAAGGATCCGTAGAAAAGTATAGGACTTCTGCGTATGCCCAGAATTGAATTCTGAGGTCCCTAGCCCGAGAAATGAATTTTTAAAGAAAATTATTTAACTGAAAATATAATGGTTATTGGAAATTTAACGATTCCTGGTTTCGATGGTATCGGACCCGTATTTTGGTTCCGAAGCTCGGTACAGGTTTAATATGGTATTTAAGTTATGCTTGTAAAATTTGGTAAGAAACGGAACTCATATGACGTGATTCGGACTCTCGGTTGTAAAAATAGTAACTTTAGGAGTTCTTGAGATTTTTATTGATTTTGGTACTAAGTTCGTTGTTTAAGATGTTATTTGGGCGATTTGATTGCATGTGCAAGTCCGTATGATGTTTTTAGGTTTGTGTGCATGTTTGGTTTGGAGCCCCGAGGGCTCGGGTGAGTTTCGGATAGGCTTTGGGGTGTTTTTGACTTAGAAAAATCTGGTAAAGGCTGCTGTATCTGGTGTCTTTTGCACTGTGCTTCGTGATCGCGTAGTTACTCTGGTGATCGCGAAGGGGAAACTGGGTTGGGGAGGGTTTTACTCTATGCGAACGTGAGACCAAGGTCGTGAATGCGGAGCATTGGGGGGACTGCTCTACGCGAACGCGACCGGTCAACCGCGGGATGGACTAGTCAGGGAACTTAGGGAAGACCTTCGCGAACGCGAAGCCTTTATTGCGAACGCGAAGGCAGGGCTGGCTAAATCTTCGCAAACGCGTAGCCTTTCCCGCAATTGCGTAAGTCCTTAGAAGGTTGCTCTTCACGAACGCGACAGTGCTCACGTGAATGCGATAAACACTGTCGCCCAGCACTTAAAACAAAGGCAGAACGGGAATAAAGCCATAATTGCATATCTCCTTCCATAAAAACCAACCTTGGGCGATTTTTGAAGAGGGATTTTATCACCAAATCATAGGTTTGTGTTCTTAAACTCATTTATTTCATTTTCCATCAACACTCATTAGATTTCTAGGCCTAAATCTTGTTCTTTAAGGATAGAAATTAGGGATTTTAAGAGAATTGAGAATTTTACAAATTTGGGGATTGAAACCTCGATTTGGGGTCGGATTCCGAAACTACTTACATATTTAGGCTCGTGGTGAATGGGTGAACGGGTTTTGACCAAGTGGGCCCAGGGTCGAGTTTTGACTTTTTTGTAAAGAAGGTTGGGAAATCTGTAATTTTTCGTTTGAATTGGTTTCTTGAGCTTCAATTAATGTTAATAAGTTAATATTGGCTAGATACAATTGAATTGGAAGTGGGATCAAAAGGGAAAGCGGTATTTGAGGCTTGAGTTTGGCCGTGGAATCTGAGGTAAGTGTTTGGTCTAACCTTAGCTTGAGGGAATAGGTGTTGTGTCTTATTTGCTATGTGTTAGTGTTGCGTACGACGTATAGGTAAAGTGACGAGTATCTATACGTTGGTGTCAAGCATGCCCATGAGTCTTATATTAAGATTGTTGTGATTTTGTTATGTATTGTCCATGCTTAAATTGATGATTAGCACTATGGAACAAGACTTATGATAAATTCATTGTAATTGACCATTGTCGAGTATTGGCTCAAGTTGAGGTTTATTTTGTGAAGTAACTGTTGAAACTAGATTGATTATAGTTGATTCCATTGCCGGGATGATATTATTTCTATTGTTGACTCCCTTGCCGGGACGGTATTGTTTCTATTGTTGATTCCCTTACCGGGATATTATCATTTCATTGGTTTGGGTGAGTAAGAGTGTAGAGCACGAAGGGGATGTCGTGCATGATATTGTGAGCGAGTGTTAAAGCACGAAGGGTGATGTCGTGCCGATATTGTGAGTGTTAATGTACGAAGGGTGATGTCGTGCCGTTCCTGTTGATTTCTATGGTGAGGATGAGAGTAAAAGCACGAAAGGTGATGTCGTGCACTTGTTATTGTGTTATCATTTCTGTTGCTTCACGTTTGATATTTACTTTGTCGCTTTACTTTATTATTATCATAACCTGATATCCCTCCTTCAGCATGTTCCCCCTTTTTCCCGTCTTATTCTTTTAGATTCTTGTTATTATTGTTTCTCGTATATGATTTAACTGTACAGGTTTATATGGTTGTCGCGTTCTAGCCTCGTCACTACTTCGCCAAGGTTAGGCTCAACACTTACCAGTACATGGGATCGATTGTACTGATGCTATACTCTGCACTCTTTTGTGCAGATTTCGATACTGGATCTTACGGACCGTAGTTCGAGGTTGCTGCCTTCAGTCCAGTGGAGACCCGAGGTAGTCCTACAGGCGTCCGCAGGCCTTGGCGTCCCCTTCTATCATATTTCCATTCTGTTTCTATCTATTTCTAAGACATATGTGTATTTTTCTTGTTCAGACCACTATTTGTAGTATTCTTAGACAGTCCGTGAGATTGTGACACCAGTTCTGGGTGGAGTTTTATTATGGATTCGTCTTTGTATTAGGTTAAATTGTTAAATTCCGTTCTTCCGCATTTTATTCCGCTGTTATTCTTATGTTAACTTGTATATTGTTAAAAGATAAGGTAAAAAGGTAGAATAATCAGTAACGTTGGCTTGCCTAGCGGGTTCAATATTAGGCGCTATCACGGTCCCGACGGTGGGAAATTCATATTGTGACATTGACAAATCCAGCCCCTACTGTCCAAACCCTCCGAAAATCCTTGATCGTCGTATAATCCAAAAAGGGAACAAGGCAGTTACGCAAGTTTTGATACAATGGGATCAACTACCTCCTGAGCAGGCTACCTCGGAAGACTTACCACTCACTCTTGGTTCGATTTCCTTTCTTCCTTCCTTGAGGACAAGGAAGATTTTGACAAGGGGGATCTGGTACGGAATAAAACAGAGAAGCTTGCGGAAGTTGTACATTGTGCTGCTTAGCTGAGACCTAACGGTTAATTAGTTAGGATTAAAAAGTTTTACAGATGTTTATTTAAGTCCCTTACCTTTTAAATTAGAAGTCCTTTAAATTACATATTGACCCCTTAATTTTCCTGTCTTATACCAATCGGCTCCTGCCCAGAATTGTACTGAGATGGCAGATTTAGTAGAATTATTCAGCTGTAATCATTAGGTCATTTTTATGATTTTATGCTTTATATAAGCTATAATTATCCCCTTTTGGATTATGAATGGAAAAAACCTCTTTATTTTTGCCCTAATTTATCTTGCATTTCTCTTTTTTTTTTCCCCCTTTTTTCTCTTCTTTTTCCAACTTCATAAACCAAGAAGAAAAGCAGAAAACATAGCAGTTCTTTAGCAAACAGAACAAATTTGAAATATGACAGAAAAAACCTTAGAAAACTTCTGCTGATTTAAAGAAAGGGACACGTGGACGAACTTTGATTATCCAAAAATACCCATGACAAACATCAGTAATTTCTATTTTGCCCATGTTCGTACCATTCAACTCTCATCTCTATATATTAGTAAAGTCCATTTTATAGAATAATTTGTCTAACTCACACATTCAAACGATTTTGGTTCTTTCTCATGTTTATGCATTTTTCGTACACTCAAATCTCAATGGTCAACCAAAACCTCACCATTTTGGGGAAGAACGAATCAAAATCTCGCAGGCAGATCTGTTGAAGAGGACCAAAATTTCATTATGTTTTTTGGAGGGGTTTGCATACGAGGGAGAATATAATATAATTGGATACGATCAGGCCTCTTTATAACAGTATCCCTAACGAGGTGGCCCAACGAGTTTTGTGGCCTAAAGCCAAACTTAACGAAAGACCTTAACTTTAAAAAAAATTATTTATTTATTTGAAGTATAGTTTTTTAGCATTTCTTATATACAAAGTTATTAATAATTTTCTTATAATCAATAACTCCTAATAAATATTTCTCAATTGACAATATAGCTAATCCGTTTAACCTTTCTTGTGACGTTGATCTTAGGTAAAAATTTATCAATTTTAATTTTGAAAACTTCTTTCCGCTGAAGCGACAGTAAGAAGAGTTATTAACATTATTCCATAAGCAATATAGGCATTGGAACAAGAATCAAATCTTTATATTGACCGAGTGTATCAATTAAACTGTTGTCTTCTAATTGTACTATTTTTCTTAATACTTTTAATTCCGAAAATAAATCTAAACCATCAATATCGAATTGATTATTATGTATTAAGGAACATTCAAGATTAAGGCAATATTTTTTCAAATTTTAATCATCTAGTGATCTTAATTTTTACTAAATATAAAACCAAAAATATTTTCATATGCTTCGAATTGTTCAAATTTAATTTGAAGTGAAAAAAATAGATTTGTATACTATATATAAAGTAATCAACTCCAAAGGACTCTTCGAAAGATTTTGAAATTTTATTATCAACATTCTCATCAAATTGTTGCTTCCTATATATCACACGTTTCTTACAAAATTCGGATTCGATATTCATTTCAAGTGCAATTTTCTTGGCAGAAATCATAGTAATTGCAAATTCTTCTTCCCTATACTTGTTAAAGAAAGAAATCAAACTTTTTTTACTTCACAAAACTTTTTTTAAACTTATACATAGTCTATTAGGTATAACAAAAAATGGGCCCCCACAAATATGGGGCCTAAATCAGTTATTTTACTTGCTTTATGGAAGGGCCGCCCCTGATCCCCTATATAACAACACTTCACTATAACAATATGTGTTCTATATAACATCGTTTCGCTATATATAATATCAAAAAGTATTCGGAATAAATAAGACTGTTATAGAGAGGTTTGACTGTATAGATTTATAGAGAGGTTTGACTATATATATTTATTCAGATATGTATATTCTTCATCGTTTGTAAAACTCTTCAAAATATGTAGTAAACTACACAATGCCCAACTGGTCTCTCCACCACGGATACAACGGATTAGAAGGCTGTCAACTATCTCTTGCGTTTTTTAATGAAGATTAGTCATTTTTTTCTCGTTGCTAAATATGAATATTAGGCATGGGACACTATAGATTGTTAACTAATCTTCTTTCTTATTGCTAATCCAAACATATAAAATATAATAATAGACCTACTATATTAAACAGTTGACAGGTATTTGCAATAGACTTTAGGGTTTGTTGGACTAGGGATGTACATGGATCGGGTTGGTTCGATTTTATTAAAACCAAATCAAACTATATCGGTTTGGATTGGTTTGGTTTTGTCGGTTTTTTCGAATTTTTTTGTTTTGCAAATATTATTTCAATTTTACTTAGTTAAATTTTTTATAAGTAAATATATGTTTAATAAAAGTTGAAAAAATATATGATCTATTAAAATATTCTTATGAAATAATTTTCTTAGTAAAACATGATAGTTATTTTTTAATCGTCTGACAATAATTTTATGTTGATGTATACTTTCAAGGTTAACCAAATTTAATACTTAAACATAAAAATAAATATGAACCTATATAATGATATGTTCTATTTAATTTTAAATTATCGAAATACCATTTTAAGTTCATAAAAGATATAAAAATTTAATAGATCATGACATATGAATATGGAAGAACAAAGAGATTGACGAATTTCACTAACACTTAATAAGAAAGTGATCATACAATTCATTATTTAAAGTTAATAAATATGGAGCACTTCATATTTAACTAAATATTACATCCCATAAGAGAATCGCAAATATTTCGAGGTATTTTTATAAAAAAAATCTATAAAAAGTCTTAAAAGTATATATAAAAAATAATATTTATATGTCGGTTTGGTTCGGATTTTTTTTATTCAATAGCAAACCAAATCAAACCAAACCTAATCGATTTTTTTAATCTGTTTGGTTTGACTTTTTGATTTTGTACAGTTTTTCGGTGAGGTTTGTACACTCCTATGTTGAAGCTTATGAGCGTAACGACCCGACCGGTCATTTTGAGCATTTGCACTTCGCTCAGTAGTTTGGGGCACGAGTAGCTCCGTATGATGTATTAGGACTTGTGTGCAAAATTTGAGTTCATTTCGAGTTGATGTGATATGTTTCGGCATGAGTTTTGTAAGTCGAAAGTTCGAAAGTTCATTAAGTTTGAGTTGAGGTGCGTTTCGTCGTTTCGATGTTGTTATACATTGTTTGAGGCCTCGAGTAGGTTTGTATTATATTGTGGGACTTGTTGGTGGGCTCAGGTGAGTTTCGGATAAGTTTGGGTTGTGTTGCGCTCGTTTTTCTTATGTTTCAACGTCGTTTCTTCAAGTATAAATGATACCAAATTAAGCAAATGAGCTCCAATTTCCGTTTTGGTTAAAATATTAGATCTGTATCATAATTACGGAGGCATAGCAAAAAAAAATTATCGAATTTAGATATTTTATGAAGATTTTATGGTCATTTTACTAAGAATTAGATTGTCGATTTTTTTTCAGATTAATTATGAAATTGTCATTATTTCGTATTTAAAAATTTGCATTATTTTCAAATATTGAAACCAACATATCTCCGTCATTATAAGGTCAAATGGAGTGATTCAAAAGCCTATCTTGACTAAAATTTCATAAGGAATCCATTGGAGGCATCAAAAGAAAGTTTTGGGATCGTTGGCATGCAAAACGAGGCAGAACAGCTCGCAAAATTACTTAATATGGAAGGTTTGTTCATTTGGTCATATTTTGAATCGGGGAGCTCGAATTTGTATAATTTTTGGAGGCGATTTCATCATATGGATTGGGGTAAGTGTTCTATACTCGATTTTGGTTATTTCATGAATCCATCTTCGTTTTTGGCATTTGATTGATGATTTCAAAGTGAAATTATGGGTTTTGTCTAAAATTTCATAAAGTGAATTTTGGAGTTTTGAACACCAATTTGGAGTCGGATTTGAGTGAAACTAGTATGATTAGACTCGTAATTGAAGTGTTGTCGGATTTTATAAATTTTATTGGGTTTTGAGGTGCGGGCCCCGGTTGGACTTTTTGGTCGATTTTGGAGTTTTGATTAAAGATTCGACCTTTTTCGATTGGGATTGATTTTTTAGCATGGTTTGATGTATTTGAGTTACTTTTGACTAGTTTTGAGTCGTTCGGAGGTCGCTACGCATGAGATGGCACTCTTGGAGCATCGTTTGGCTTGCTCGGCGTTTGGAATTGGCTTGTTTGAGATAAGTAACTCTTCTAAACTTAGTGTTGAAGGTATGAAACCCCGAATTATGTGTTATGTGATTAGTGTTGAGGTAGCGTACATGCTAGGTGACGGGCGTGTGGGCGTGCACCTTGTGAGTTGTGACTCTGTTGTTTCCAAGGCATTGTTTAGTGGCCCACTTTGTTGATATTTGTGTTTTCACCATATGATAAAGTAATTGAGTTGTACATCATGCTGGATATCATGTTTAGGCTTTATGCCGATATTATGGGACTCCTAGCGGTCGTTGCTTGCTGTCATCTTATTGATTTCATTGATATTTCGTACTCGGTTACATTCATGCATTCATATCATATCTCAGTCTCAGTTGTTACTTATTGATATATCATATCATTATTCCGGGTCAGTTTTTATGATATTGTGAGTCCGTGGGTGAGACTGAAAAGATTGATGATTGAGTGAGGCCGAGATCCTGATTATGAGTGACAGTTGAGGGATCGGGTTGTACGCCGCAGCAATTTTTATAGCCATGATTGGCTTGTTATAGTGCTTGGGTTGAAGGAGCCCCTCCAGAGTCTGCACACCCCCAGTGAGCGCGGATGATATTATTGAGGGATGGATTTTCCTGGATATGGATTTGTCCGAAATATTTGATATCTGGAGATGGATTTCTCCATAGGGTTGGATTTGCCCTTTTCCTCAGTACTAGGTGACTTATAGTCAGTGTTGTATATGTTCGAGGATAGATTTTTCTGGGCCGCATGGGCCATATACAGTACCGAGTGGTTGAATATTTATATATTATTGAGGGATGAATTTTCCTAGACATAGATTTGTTCGAAGTACTTGACACATGGAGATGGATTTCTCCAAATAGTTAGATTGCCCTTTTTCCTCGGTACTGGGTGACTTATAGTCAGTGTTGTATATGTTTCGGGATGGATTTTCCTGGGCCGTATGGGCCATATACAGTATCGAGTGGTTGAATATGATGAGTGGAAAGTGTGATACAGTGAGGTTGAGTACTCTGAGAGTGTGAGTACATGATTCATCTATGAGATACATGGTATTGGCATGCATACATGGCATACCTGCATAAAGATGCATTTTCCTCATGTTGTACGGTATCACATTATTCATGACTTTTTACACACATTGATATGTGGGCATAGAGTGGTATTTCGCACTCGTTATTTGGAAAGGAAATGAAACATTTTTATGTATTGTGGAAAGGATTTTTCAGGAAAATTAGAGTTTTCAAACTATCTCAAAAAATTTTGATGATTTCGATAAAGGATTTGGGTTTTCACTGATATTCTGAAAAGCAGAATTATTTTCAGAAAATTGTGCAAAGGCTGAACATTTTTATCTCTGAGATTATTTTCCTTGTTTATATGCTCTATGTTGTATGAACTGCTGTTGGTTATTGGTGTTGGACCTGACCTATGTTCCAGCTCGTCACTGCTTTCAACCTGAGGTTGGGTTTGGTACTTTTTGAGTACATGGAGTCGGTTGTACTCATACTGCACTTCCTGCACATTGCGTGCAGATCCCGGATGTCGATGTTGCTGCGTTCGATGGTTGTTGGATTCGAAGGCGTACCTGCGTTCCTGCTGTAGCTGCATCTTGTTCACGGTAGCCTTAGATTATTAAAATTCTGTTTACATACTTTTCAAACAGAAGATGTATTTTCTTCATATCAACTTTGTAAACTCTATTCTTAGAAACTCATGTTTGCACTACTAGTTCTTGGGAAATATAATAGATCTAGATAATTTAGTTTGTTTAATTGACTTATTAGCATTATTGAAATTGGATAGTTATTAGTTGGCTTACCTAGCGGGTTGGGTTAGGTGTCATCACAACTAGTGAATTTTGGATCGTGACATGAAAACGGATTAAGATAGCTTGCCAAGGAATTGCGTTTCCGGAAGAGAAAAAAAAGCCAATATTTCTAAATTTCCGCCCGACTCTAACAAAGAAATATTTTTTAAAAAGTATGAAATGGTCAATTGCAAAGACTATTAAGAAATGTCATAAAATTTTAAAATTCTGAAGTTTTAATCTACTAGCTCTACACAATATTCAAAATCTATTTATAATCACACAACTAAAAATAAAAAAATGATTAAGACTAATTCGAAACTATAATTTTGTATGTGCATAATACTATTACACTTTGTTGTAATTGGTGCAAACTCAATTTTAAATTCATATTTTCCAAAAGACTGTCCTATCAACTACTACATAAAAGCTTATACAGTCAGACCTCTCTATAACAACATCCTTATATAACAGCACTTCTCTATAAAAAATACATTTTCTCGGAATCAAATCTCATATGCTATTATAATATATGTTTCTATAACAACAATTCGCTATAACATTCAAAAATATTCGAAACGAGGCTGTTATAGAGAGATTTGACTGTATTGGACTTGTTGGATGGATTTCATTTTACCCATTAGGTTAGGTAAACTCAAGATAAGAAAGACAAATTAACTCAAATAGTCGCTCACCTAATCTCTCAAACTATAAATAACTGGCGGATGTATAATATATATACAATTCACGTATAATATATGCATAATTATGTGTAATCTATGTATATCAGCTAGAAAAAGTAAGGGGTATTATCACTTTAGCCCGCACCAGATACTATTTATATCTAATAGTCAAAAAAGTGTATAAAACTTGTATAATTTTTGTATATAATATACAAAATGTATATATATACAAAAATATACACTTTTTATATATTTTTTACTATTATTTTTACAGTGGCAATACAATATCATTTTTTCAAAAAGTAAAGATTGAATCGGACAGATTATTTGTGTAATAATTCCTAGTTCATGCTTAGATTAATTTGGCCCATAGCCCATTGTTCTAAGGGATATTACAGAGTCCAGGATCATAGTGATTTTGATTGGATCCTATTGGAGAAATATGGGTTTACATAAACATATAAAGAAATTGGAAAATCTGCAGAATCTTTTCTTTCTTTCTTTCTTGAGAAGTTTTATTGTATGTCTCACACAACTGACATTAGTTGCGTGAGGCTCATTTTTCTCTCACATGTTTGTAAATCTCATTCTTACACTTCTGGGTCCACAAAATTTGAGTCCACAAAATTATAAAATAGAAAAAATGCCTCATACAACTAATGTCAATTGTATGAGACACAAAATAAAATTTTCCTCTATTAAGAGTCTGTTGGTACATGTTCTAGACAATTTTTTTTTATAGAACAAACAGAAAACATATTATATGAATAGCACCAAAGGGTGTGGCCCCGTAGTAATTGAAGTGGGTGAAAATCACGATAAACTAGTGTTCAAATCCTAGCGGAAACAAAAATATCTAGGTGAATTCTTCATATTTATTTAAACCTAAATAGCCAGATATTCAGTCCGATATAATAAGTATCTGATAAACTAGTAGAAGTATAAAATAGGATAAACGACAATGTATAGTCTCTTTCAAAATAATAGTCGAAAAATATATATTGTATATATGTATGTTATACACAAAAATTATATAAATTTTACTATATACTCCTTCCATTTCAAATTAGATAAGGTACTTTCCTTTTTAGACTCTTCCAAAATAAATGACACATTTCTAAGTTTGGAAATAATTCAACTTTAAACTCCTCATTTTACCTATTTTATCCTTAATAAAGAGCTTTTATAACCGCACACATATCATGACTATGAGTGGCAAACGGGTGGGTCGGGTCGAATATAGTTCAGATCGAAAACGGGTAATAAAAAATAGATAAATTATCCAATCCGATCCATATTTAATACGGATAAAAAATGGATTAACCAGCGGATAATATGGGTACTCATATTATCCATGACTTCTTGTATATGATCATTTTTGGGAGAATTCTTAGTCTCCCTAACTTGACGAATCCCCAATTTGAGGCTTTACAAATGTAAAAGTTAGACACATTGGTTATCCATTTTCTTAATGGATAATATGGTTTTTATTCATATTTGACCCATTTTTAAAAAGTTCACTATCCGACCTATTTTTTAGTGGATAATATGGGTGATTAACTATTTTCTTTTAACTATTTTGTCACCCCTAAATTCATGACCCCACAAAGCTTTTATCCCGTAAACTTTTAAGACCTTAAAGTTTCAAAAGACTTTTTTTCTTGAACTCCATACTAAGTCAAACTATATCGTCTAAATTGAATACCGTGCCAAATCAAATTACATCGTGTAAATTGAAACCAATGAAATATTATTTTGGCTACTAAATACGAGCTCGACAGCACTTTTGGATCATTCATTCCTTCAAAGCCAAAAGAGGATAAGTCATAAGTCACTTTGTCTGGTGTATTAAATGAATTGAAGTCAGTGTCACATTTTCTTTTCTTTTAGTATCATCATTAGATGCACCTTTACTCTCTTTTTCATTATCCTCTTAATCTTTTGACCTTAAATGGAAGATTCTCATCACAGTTTGAAACTCTAATGAGAGGCTTTTTATGCTTACTTTAGTTCCCATTAGGCTATTCCTTTTTGTTGCTTTCTTTTAGGTTAAAGATTGTGTTGCCCCTCAACTTTAGCTCTTTTCCAAAGCTAACTTAAAGTGCCTTAATTCACTTTTTCTAAGTGGTGATTAATCCACTTTATCGCTAAGTCATTAATCTATTTGAGTATTCTAAACCAACTTCGGTATAAGTTCTTACTCCCTCCGGTCTATTTTAATTATTTTTTTGACATATTTTTATGATTCACAATATTTGATTATTTAGATATCAAAAAAGAATTAACTTATTTTTTTCCAAAGTTGTCATTGGAGTAAAGAGCCTAGGAGAATTTATTGTATTTCCAATAAACAAATAAGGTTAATGTGGTCAATTTTTATATTAATTAATACTGAAAGATGAATTCATTAATATGTGTGAAAACAACCAAAAAAATTAATTAAAGTGAACTAGAGGGAATACTATATTTCTATTTTTAAAAATTTTGTGTACTTCCTAAAAAGTAATTTGATAATCTTTGTCACGACCCTAAAATGGACCCGGTCGTGATGGTGCCTATCGTGAAACTAGACCAGGCGACACAAACCCCAAAACCAACTAAACAGATATAATAAGTCATTTAAAGTCATTAATAAGCTAAAAAAAATATAGAGTAGAATAGAACTATGCGGAAACAAACACAGCTCGACATCGGGGTGTCACCAGTCATGAGCATCTACAATTCGTCTAAGAGTATGAAAAGACAGCATATAATCTGATACAAAGCTAGTACAGAGTGAAATAAAGATAGGAAGGAGAAGCACTGGGCTGCAAACGCCGAGCAGCTACCTAGTCAACTCCGAACAAGCCTGCTGGAAGGCAAATCAGCACTCGCTGGCGTGACCCGAGACTCCTGGATCTGCACACAGTGTGCAGGAAGTAATGTGAGCACGTCAACTCAGTAATAGTAAAAGTAAAGGCAGTTGAGCGATAAGAAAATATGTAAAACACAGCATAATGCTACAACAAAATAGTATAAATCCAGAACAATGCAGCAGTACAGTAAAAGCTCGTAAAAACACTTTAGTTCCTTCTTCGCGAACGCGGTCAATGCCTCGCGTTCGTGAAGCACAAAATTTTGTTGACCACTTAATCCTTCGTCGCGAACGCGAGAACCTGTACGCGAATGTGAAGCTTCAGCTCCCCAACCCATCGCGAACACGACACCTAGCTCACGAACGCGAAGCACAAACGACCTGGACCCAGCTGCTCCCATTAACTCTACGCGAACGCGAGAGACTCATCGCGTTCGCGATGAACACTGGACCCAACCCTTCATGAACGCGAAGGCCGAACCTTCTACCTCACACGCTAACCCTTGGCGAACACGAAGGCCAAATGTCTGCAACACCAACAACAGATTTTCTGCAACCCTTCCAATATGAATTTGATCTGTTCAACCACCTGAGGCCCTCGGGACCTCAATCAAACATGCCAACATATCTCATAACCTCATTCAAACTTGTTTCAACCTTCGGGATGCTCAAAATAACATCAAAACACCAAATTGACATCGGATTCAAGCTTAAGAATTCCAAAAACTTC
The DNA here is from genome assembly GCF_000715075.1 of Nicotiana tabacum. Classification (NCBI taxonomy): domain Eukaryota; kingdom Viridiplantae; phylum Streptophyta; class Magnoliopsida; order Solanales; family Solanaceae; genus Nicotiana; species Nicotiana tabacum. The sequence goes on from NC_134090.1 coordinate 9,315,853, forward strand.
CAAATTCCCCTTTCGATAAAAAAGTCTATCAAACTTCGTCCGAATGACCTGAAATTTTGCACACACGTCACAAATAACACAACGGGCCCATTCCAACTTCCGGAATTCCATTCCGACCCCTATATCAAAATCTCACCTCTCAACCGGAAAACGCCAAAATTCCAATTTCGCCAATTCAAGCCTAAATCTACTTCGGACCTCCAAAACACATTCTGATCAGGCTCATAAGTCCAAAATCACCTCCCGACGCTATCCGAACCATCAGAATTCACATCCGAGCCCTTTTTCACATAAGTCAATATCCGGTTGACCTTTCCAACCTAAGCTTACTCAAAAGAGACTAAGTGTCTCATTCTTTTCCAAAACCTCTCCGAACCCAAACCAACCAACCCGATATCACATAATACAGCTGAACAAGACAATAAGAAGCATAAAAGGGGAGAAGCGGAGCGGTAACTCATGAAACGACCGGCCGGGTCATTACAAATCTTATTCATAAGAGTACACTTAAATTACTATTTATCTCTGATTAAGCAGTTTATGTACTGAGCACTCTTGCTGGAACAATAGAAGTAGATTAGAAAACAAAGTAATAAATGTCTTCATGTTTTTCTAAAATGTCAAATATCTTAAAATAATTTCAATTTGTCAAAACGACTAATTTGATACATAACATAATACACAACAAGGTGTGAGACCAAAGTTAATATTGTTTCCGTAATAACTTGTTACTAGATTATTATTTTTCCTGGTTGCGATAACTTAATTGATAAATGCAGTCCAAATATCAAAGTTTTCATTTCAAAGAGATAGAAAGAATAAATACCATAATCAATATGTTAATCCACAAAAACAATATACGGTCTCGATACTAATTGAAATTTGGTCGTTTTCCCTAATGAGAAAATCCATGAAAATTTCTTCCACTATTAAAAAGCATCTTTTTTTGGTTTTCTTAAGTCAACTACCCCTTAAAGCTAATCTTTTGTCTTAAGCCTCGAATTTGCTGCTAAAAAAGGCGATAAGCGATGACTAATGACTTATGGCCAGAAATCAATTAAGTATAAGTTTCAATTAGAAATAGTATCTCGTCTTTATAAATTAAAAAAAAAATTATTAAGGGAATGGGAAAATGAGAAAATGCGAGCAAACCTAGTTGTTAAGCACTTTGACAGAAAAATTAACCAAATTTATAAAGAAAAAAAAGGAGGAGTAATTTTTTCAAAAACTTCATCTTTGGGAGTAGTCATTTGCATAATTATTAGTTATTACTATAGTTGGTACTCAACACCTTGCGAGAAAACGTATTATTTGTGCATCATAACCCTATACAATTTATAATTTAAGAAAATGACTTTTTTAAATTTCTTGCGTGTAAATCTCTTACGTGTAAAAGTAGATCTCTCGGTATGTAAAAAAAGGAGGTAAGGTCATAAAACTAAAAAAAGTTTGTAAAAAACCAAAAAACCAATTGACCCCGAGAAAACAGCCGTCCAAAAAATGTGGCTAATTTATTATTTTTATTTAGTCGATCTTGATAGTTGGAATACGATAAGTTTCTTAATCCAGATACACTTCTTCAATAATAAAAATGGATTGATTACTTGAATATATTGAATAGGCAGAATAGCTAGACCTCGAACATTCCTAGATATTCATTGGATAGATCTACTATAGTATCAAATTAAACTTTAAATGTAATTGTTATTAACATTAGAACTTAGCCAATTAATTATAAAAATCTAGAAGTATTAATGCAAGAAGAAAGTAGAAGACAGAGAAACGCAGTAAATGAGAAAATTTGCATCGAAACACACACACATGTACGTTGTGGGGAAAGAATAGACAAAATTTTCACCTAATAAAGCAAAAGAAAGGACTTCCATTGAAAGTTGGGAAGTACTATAATAACAAATGAACAAAAAGATAGGTTTATGACTAAAGACACAAACTTTATCCTTTTCAATGTCATAAACAGAGATAATATATAGTAAGAAAAAATATATGTAAAATGATACAAGTAAATTATTTGAAGAGAGCGATGTTCCTCATTGCCATATAAGACATTCAACATTCAACTACTCCACAACCTTTTTTGACAATCGCGAGTCAATCGCGAGATTGTCACAAAAAGATAAGAAAGAAAAAAGAAAAAGAAAGTTTTGAGTTTGCGAGAAAAAAATATGTCTATATATTAATAATCAGAGAATAATAGAAATGAAGAACCATCTAAACTTACAGTCTAATAATAATATCAATAAAGTCTATTTTTATGCTAAATAACCTTATCGTACGAGCTGTATTTACAAGAGAGGAAGCCATATATGAAGCAAAAATTCTCTTCAAAATGTTGTTTCATAACTTTATAACATGTGAATCAACAAAAAAAAAAAATCATATGTACATCCGTTATAATTTAATATTAATACAGTCAATAAATGAAATTATTCTGTCATCATTATTTTCGAATGTTTGAGCCCATAGTCGATGGCACCTTTAATACCAAAACATACAATAAAAATAAATTGAATGAAATTGCCTAATAATGCAAATCAATAATTATGGAAAGATAAAGGGAGTAAATTATGATAACAACAGGACAGAGGGTTGTTGGGATTCTGATGGGGCATATCATGTCTGTAAATTTTTAATATTCTGATTTCTGAGGTTCATTTACCTCATACATATAAGTCAACACTTCTTGTAAAGGCATCTACTCCATCAAAAATGTTAAGGCAATGGAGAAATTTCCCGAATTCCCACCAACCTGCCACTATATATATTAGGTTAGACCGTCAACGCCACAACGCTTAAAGTGTAATTATTTCCGTATATGAATTCGGAATACTTTATATACCATTTTGATATATATTAGAGGTGAAATTGTTTAGGGGAGTCTCACGGGTAAATACTTCCTCTCTATCATGTTTACATCTAAATCTAGCTAATCGTATTAACAACCATGATTAAGGTAAGAATATATATTAAATGGCAGCACAATGTACTAAGCTCCCGCTATACGCAAGGTTCAGGTAAAGCTTTACCAGTTATGCCAAGGTTCCCTTCAAAGTAAGAATATACATTATTTAAAAATATAGTAGGAACATTTTGAAAGTATCATGATAACATCTATTATAGTATATTCTGACCTCTTTATAACAACTATCTTTTATAACCGTATTTTACTATAACAGACAAGTTTCTTTAGAACCAATTTTTCATGTCATGTTATATTATATGTTTTCTATGACAATACTTCACTTTAGTAGTCAAAAAATATAGAAATAAACACGATCATTATAAAGAGATTTGACTGTACTAGAATTAAAATAGACGTTAACACGTCATTGAATAGGTTATTGTTGAGAACAAATCGAAGTACTTCCATTATTTTGATCCAGTGAAAAAATCTAGGGAGCACAATTATTGTAGGAAGAGGAAGTAAATTTTAATTTGATAGAATACTCGTACCTGAAAATACACTTGAATGATTCATAATAATGAAAGGTCCCCTATCCTTAACTGTGAAAAATGACATTGCACGGAGCTAGGGACCAAAGGCTTTTATTTTGGTTTGGGATGAACCCTTATCTAATATGTTGTACTATTACCTACATTTGCCCCGGGCGGATGCAACATAGAGTTATTGAATTCAACTGAACCCTGTAATTTCGGCATAGAGCATAATTTTATATTTAAAAGTCACTAGAATTGTAATACGTAAATATGAACATATAACTTTAAAAATATAATAGGTTCAACACTAAAACCTTTAAATATTGAATCCAAAGAATTAAAATCCTAGACGTGCCTCTGCATTTGCCTATCAGTCTCGCGCAAATTGGGATATGGTTATTTGCATTATAAAAATTAATCATGAATTGATAAGTTTTATGTTGACGTACTATCAGTTTAACTTTCACTTTTATGAGCTAGGATTTCAAATTTATCAGTTCGAGATTCTAATCATTTTAAGTTATTAGGTTCTAAATTAATAATTTCTATATATTTAATAGATTTTTTAAGATAAATATAGAATTCGGATCAAAGTTATTGAATTCGACCGAATCCGCTCCCGGCACTCTAGCTCTGCCTATCCCTCGTCTCACCTAAAACAAACATAGCACAATTAGGTGTTCGGTTGCCTAATTCTGTCTTTTGTTCTTGATTCACCAACATAACTGTGAGCTTGTCACAGCCAATAACAGTAATCAGAATTGCAGTAATCATCACAACTACTAATATAATGTAGGAATCCAAAGCTGCCAGATAGGACCCACAATTTTTTTCCCTTTCACCAGATATTGCTAGCTAATTTTTCTGTTCTGCTGTATCTACCTCATTCTTTTTTGGAAAACAGCCATTTTGACCTTTTTCTGGGTAACAGAAAGTGGGGTACCTAATTGCCAAGGTCCAAGAAGTTTCCTTTTTTTTTCTTCTCTCTCTTAACAAAAAGAATTGGTAATCAGTACATCAACAATAACAACAACGATCAAGATCTGGTGATCAGTACATCGAAATTAGATAAACATTTCACGAATTTGGATAACTGAAGGGTATGTGACGACCCGGCCAGTCGTCTCATGAGTTACCGCTCCGTCTTCCCCCATTTCAGCTTATTTATGCTTCGTTATCCATGTTTTATGTGATCGGGTTGATTGGTTTGCGGTTGGTGTGGTTTTGGTAAGAAATGAGACACTTAGTCTCTTCTAAGAAGGCTTAAGTTGGAAAAAGTCAACCGGATGTTGACTTATGTGTTAGAGGGATCGGATGTGAGTTCTGATGGTTCGGTTAGCTTCGAGAGGTGATTTGTGACTTAGGAGCGCGATCGGAATAGGTTTTGGAGTTGTAGAGAAGATTTAGGCTTGAATTGGCGAAATTGATATTTGGCAATTTCCGGTTGATAGGCGAGATTTTGATATAGGGGTCGGAATGGAATTCTGAGAGTTGCAGTAGCTTCGTTGTGTCATTTGAGATGTGTGTGCAAAATTTCAGGTCATCCGGACGAAATTTGATAGACTTTTTGATCGAAAGCATAATTCAAGAGTTCTTAAGCTTGAATTCGATGTAATTTGATGGTTTTGATGTTGTCTGAGGTATTTTGAGGATTGGAACGAGTTTGGAGGATGTTTTAGGATGCGTTGGTGCTTTTGGTTGAGGTGTCGGGGGCCTCGGGGTGATTTCGGAGGGCTAACGGGAAGTTTGGAGTTGAAAAATATAACAGAAAAATGCAGCAGCTGTAGCAGGTCCAAGAGAACTGCAGGGGCGCGGCCATGGTAGGCGTCGCGCGGACCGCGCTGGCTTGCGCGGAAGGGGCGCGGCCGCGGTAGGCATTGCGCGGACAGCACAAAAATGGGCGCGGCCGCGGTAGGTGTCGCACAGACCGCGCTGGCTTGTGCGGACCGTAGTCAATTGGTGCGGACCGCAGTCGATTTGGTGCGGCCCGCGGTGAGAAGACCTGAAGGGTACTCTATATAAATACGAGGTTTTGGGTTTTATTTGTTATTTTGACCTAGAGAGCTCGGATTTTGGCGATTTTTCGAGGGGTTTTCAAGAAATTCATCGGGGTAAGTGATTTTAACTCAGATTTGGCTAGAGTAAATGAATCTATCATTGAATTCATCATTTGATTCGTGATTTGGGATGGAATTTGGGAAGAAAATTGTGAAAACTTTCAAAAATATAAAATAATGATTTGAAGGACCAAATGGTATCAGAATTGGATAATTTTGGTGTGGTTAGACTCGTGAGGGTATGAGGATTCTGAAAATGTAAATTTTACCCGATTCCGAGACGTGGGCCCGAGACTCGATTTTTGCTAATTTCGAGATTTTTGATATTTTTTTGAATGTTTTTGCTTGGGCTATGTTCCCTTAGCATATTGTGACCTATTCGTTCTGATTTTGGATAGATTCGATGCGCGTGGAGGCCAATTTGAGAGGCAAGGGCATAGCGAGCTAGAGTTTTGGCCAGTTTGAGGTGAGTAATGATTTTAAATTATGTCCTGAGGGTTTGAAACCCCGAATTTGCATAACGTAGTGCTATACTAAGTTGAAATACACGTTGTGTGACGAGCGTGAGGTTCAATGCTATGGGGATTGGGACTTGGTCCATCCCAAATGATATTTTACTACATTTTTTATTGAGACATATACTTTATTGTTGTGAATTGGGCTTGTTGCCATGCTTGGGGCCTTGTGCCGACCTGTAGAACCCTTAGGAAAATTTTGACTGGTTTTTCTCTCTTATTTTGTTAAAGAATTTATATCCTCGGTCATGTTTTCCAATTGTTTAAGAATGATATGAACCAAATTTTTGAAATGTTAATCATAAATAGGAAGAGATATGAGGGTTGAGATCCCGACCGTACATTATGCCCGAGAGGCTGTGATTTTTAAATGACTGAGAGGGGTCGAGGACCCAATAGTGAGGATATTTTATATGATATGGATCGGGCTGCGCGCCGCAGTAGATATATATATTATACACATTATAGATCGGGCTGCATGCCGCAACAATTACTTATATGGATCGGGTTGCACGCCGCAGCAATTATAAAGCGCTTGGGTTGAAGGAGACCCTCCGGAGTTTGCACACCCCCAGTGAGTGCAGTCAACTATTATTATTATGGATCGGGCTGTACGCCACAGCGATATGATATGGATCGGGCTGCACGCCGCAACGGTATATATATTTATTGATTCGGTTATCGTGAGAAGTATATGAATTGAGAACTGAGGATAAGAACGAATAAATGAACTGAAATGCTTGAGGAGCTGATTTATACTGATTATATCTGTTTTACCTGGTTTAAAGAATTTCACATGATTTCCTCATTCACTGTTGCTTAAATGATTTTACTGTTTTGATATAGAACTGCTTAGTGCCTTTACGTAATTTCATACTGTCAGCCATTATTTATTGTTATTACTCACTGGGTCGGAGTACTCACATTACTCCCTGCACCATGTGTGCAGGTACAGGTAATCCTGAGGCATAGAGCGAGCTTTCCTGCCGTTCTGTCTTCATCGGAGTTATCGAGGTAGCTGCATAGCATTCACAGACCCGATTTCTCCTTCTATCTCCACTTATCATTCCGTATTTTAGACATATTTTTGTATTAGATTGTTGAAACCTTGTATTAGAGGTACTTGTCACGACCCCTACCCCGGCCGTGATGGCGCCCAACACAATGCTAGGCAAGCCCGACCAACTAACATCTCACGATCTCTTTCTTTATAATTCAATACCAATTTTCGGTATTTAATACCAATTTAATATAAATAGAAGTATGAATTTAACAGATGAAATGTGCGGAAACCATAATCACGAAAAATAATCTCTGTAAAACAGCCCACTGATCTGGTGTCATAAGTCTGAGCCTCTAATACAAGGTTTCAACAATCTAATACAAAAATATGTCTAAAATGTGGAATGATAAGTGGAGATAGAAGGAGAAATCGGGTTTGCGAACGCCATGCAACTATATACGGATCGGGCTACATGCCGCAGCGGTATATATATATTTTGATTCGGTTATCGTGATAAGTATATGAATTGAGAACTGAGGATAAGAACGAATAAATGAACTGAAATGCTTGAGGAGCTGATTTATACTAATTATATCTGTTTTACCTGGTTTAAAGAATTTCACATGATTTCCTCATTCACTACTGCTTAAATGATTTTACTGTTTTGATATAGAACTGCTTAGTGCCTTTACGTGATTTCATACTGTCAGCCATTATTTATTGTTATTACTCACCGGGTCGGAGTACTCACATTATTCCCTGCACCATGTGTGCAGGTACAGGTATTCCTAAGGCATAAAGCGAGCTTTCCTGCCGTTCTGTCTTCATCGGAGTTATCGAGGTAGCTGCATGGCATTCGCAGACCCGATTTCTCTTTCTATATCCACTTATCATTCCGCATTTTAGACATATTTCTGTATTAGATTGTTGAAACCTTGTATTAGAGGCTCAGACTTGTGACACCGGATCAGTGGGCTGTTTTACAGAGATTTTTTTTCGTGATTATGGTTTCCGCACATTTCATCGGTTAAATTCATACTTCTATTTATATTAATTGGTATTAAATCCCGAAAATTGGTATTGAATTATAAAAAAAGAGATCGTGAGATGTTAGTTGGTCGGGCTTACCTAGCATTGTGTTGGGCGCCATCACGGCCGGGGTTGAGGTCGTGACAAGTTGGTATCAGAGCCTAGGTTACTTGGTCTCGCGAGTCATGAGCCGGTTTAGTAGAGTCTTGCGGATCGGTACGGAGACGTCTGTATTTATCCTCGAGAGGCTGCAAAACCTTTAGGAAAACTTCATATCTTTGAAACTCTTGTCGTGCGAACTTGTTGATCCGAGTGCTAAACTTTCGTTATTCTATTTTCTCGCAGATGGCGAGGACTCGCGCTACCGGACGAGGCGGACGACCACCAGTGCCACCCGCTGAAGTCACCAGAGGCCGTGGGAGCGGTTGTGGCCGTGGCCGTGGTAGAGGCAGAGTAGCGAGGGCAGCACCTATTGACCTACCAGCTTCCCCAACTCCGGATCAGGCTCTAGCAGCAGCACCGGTTCAGGAACCAACAGTGCCCATCATGATCCCGGGTCTACAGGAGGCCTTGGAACAGATCTTGACAGTTTGCACAAGCCTGGCTCAGGCAGTTTCAGCCACCACAGCAGCAGCTACTTCACAGGCCAAGGGAGGTAATCAGACCCCCGCTGCTCGCACACCTGAGCAGGTAGTACAGGGACTACAGACACCGGGGGCACCTCCAGCTCAGCCGGTTGGACCAGCTCAGGAGTTTGTTATGCCAGTCATGCCGGACGATGAGCAGCGTCGTCTTGAGAGGTTTGGTAGACTCCAGCCTCCGTCATTCAATGGTGCTGAGAGCGAGGATGCCCAGGGTTTTCTTGATAAGTGTCAGTGGATGCTCTATACAGCAGGGATTCTTGAGACTAGTGGTGTGGCATTTACCACCTTTCAGTTTACTAGGGTTGCCTTCACTTGGTGTGAGGCGTATGAGAGGCGTAGGCCGGTTGATATGGTGCCCCTGACTTGGCAGGAGTTCTCCACTCTCTTCTTGGAGAAGTATGTACCGCAATCTCGCAGGGAGGAGCTGCGTAGGCAGTTTGAGTGGCTAAAGCAGGGAGATATGATTGTGTCACAGTATGAGGCGAGGTATTCTGAGTTGGCCCGTCATGCCATTTGGATGGTTCCAACCGATCGGGAGAGGATTAGGAGATTTGTGGATGGCCTTAACTACCATCTTCGTATCTTGATGACTAAAGAGAGGGTATTGGGTGCTACATTCGAGAAGGTGGTTGATATCGCTCGGGAGATTGAGATGGTTCGCCGTCAAGATAGAGAGGAGAGGGAGGCCAAGAGGCCTCGAGGCACTGGAAGTTTCAGTGGTGCTACTTCGAGGGGCCAGTTCCAGCAGGGTAGAGGTCGTTCTTTTAGGCCCGCTCAGTCGGCCCATCCAGAGTATCGTGGGGTATCCTCAGGTCGTGGTTATCATGGGTCACAGCAGGGCCAGTCATCACTCAGCGCCCTTCCAGCTCAGAGTTCATCTCGTGCCCCATCAGTCCAGGGTTCTTCCGTGGCAGGTCCTTCTTTTGTCCATTCTGGTGCCAGTGGTTCCCTTCAGTCCCCACCTCTAGCACCGGGTAGTTGTTACGAGTGTGGAGAGTTTGGGCATATGAGGAGGCAGCGTCCTCGACTTCGCGATGGTCAGTATTAGCAAAGGGGTCAACCCTCGGCTTCTGCTCCAGTTACTTCACCACCCGCCCAGCCAGCTAGGGGTGGAGGTCAGGCAGCTAGGGGTCGCCCTAGAGGGGGAGGTCGATCAGGGGGAGGTCAGGCTCGTTTCTATGCACTGCCAGGCAGACCCGACGCCATTGCTTCGGATGCTATCATTACAAGTATTGTTTTAGTCTGCCATAGAGATGCCTTTGCATTATTTGATCCCGGTTCCACCTTTTCTTATGTGTTATCATACTTTGCTCATTATTTGGGTACGCCCAGTGATTTTCTTGCTTTACCTGTTCATGTATCTACCCCGGTGGGCGATACTGTTGTTGTAGACCGTGTGTACCGGTCATGTGTGGTGACTATTGGGGGTCTGGAGACCTGAGTAGATCTATTGCTATTGAGCATGATGGATTTTGATGTCATTTTGGGCATGAATTGGCTATCCCCGTGTCGTGTTATTCTAGACTGTCATGCTAAGACAGTCATTTTGGCTATGCCGGGTATACCGCAGATCGAGTGGTGTGGTGTGACTGATTATGTTCCTAGTAGAGTGATATCCTTCTTGAAGGCCCAACGTATGGTTGGGAAGGGTTGCCTTTCATATCTAGCGTTTGTGAGGGATGTTGGGGCCGAGACTCCTAGTATTGATTCTGTTCCAATTGTGAGGGATGTTCCCGATGTTTTTCCTGCAGACCTACCGGGCATGCCACCGGACAGGGATATTGATTTTGGTATTGACCTGTTGCCGGACACTCAGCCCATTTTTATTCTGCCGTATCGTATGACACCAGCAGAGTTGAAGGAATTGAAAGAACAGCTTCAGGAACTCCTAGATAAGGGGTTCATTCGGCCTAGTGTGTCACCTTAGGGTGCGCCCGTTCTGTTTGTGAAGAAGAAGGATGGCACAATGAGAATGTGCATCGATTATAGGCAATTGAACAAAGTAACAATTAAGAACAAGTATCTTTTGCCTCGCATTGATGATTTATTTGATCAGCTTCAGAGAGCGAGAGTGTTCTCCAAGATTGATCTCCGTTCGGGCTATCACCAGTTGAAGATCAAGGATTCAGATATTCTTAAGACTGCTTTCAGGACCAGATATGGTCATTATGAGTTTCTTGTTATGCCTTTCGGGCTAACCAATGCCCCAGCAGCATTCATGCATTTGATGAATAGCGTGTTCCGGCCTTATCTTGATTCGTTTGTTATAGTATTCATTGATGATATCCTGGTGTACTCGCGTAGTCAGGAGGAGCACGCAGAGCATTTGAGAGTTGTGTTGCAGAGATTGAGGGAGGAGAAGCTTTATGCAAAGTTCTCCAAGTGTGAGTTTTGGATCAGTACAGTGGCTTTCTTGGGACACGTGGTGTCTAGCGAGGGTATTCAGGTTGACCCAAAGAAGATAGAGGCGGTTCAGAGTTGGCCTAGATCATCCTCAGCCACAGAGATCTGTAGCTTTCTTGGGTTAGCAGGCTATTATCGCCGGTTTGTTCAGGGATTTTCATCCATTGCATCGCCCTTGACCAAGTTGACTCAGAAGGGTGCTCCATTTGTATGATCGGACGAGTATGAAGAGAGCTTTCAGAAGCTCAAGACAGCCTCAACCACAGCTCCAGTGTTGGTTTTGCCATCAGTTTCAGGTTCATATACTGTGTATTGTGATGTTTCGAGAGTTGAGATTGGTTGTGTGTTGATACAGGAGGGTAGAGTTATTGCTTATGCTTCTCGTCAGTTGAAGCCCCAAGAGAAAAACTACCCCGTTCATGATTTAGAGTTGGCTGCCATAGTTCATGCATTGAAGATTTGGAGGCATTACTTGTATGGCGTATCTTGTGAGGTGTTCACTGATGATCGCAGTCTTCAGCATTTGTTCAAGCAAAAGGATCTTAATTTGAGTCAGCGGAGATGGTTGGAGTTGCTTAAGGATTATGATATCACTATTCTGTATCATCCGGGAAAGGCCAATGTAGTGGCTGATGCTTTGAGCTAAAAGGCAGTGAGTATGGGGAGTTTGGCATATATTTCAGTTGGGGAGAGACCCCTTGCAGTTGATGTTTAGACCTTGGCCAATCAGTTTGTGAGATTGGATATTTCGGAGCCTAGTCGGGTGTTGGCTTGTGTGGTTTCTCGGTCTTCCTTATATGATCGCATCAAAGAGCGCCAGTATAATGATCCGCATTTGCTTGTCCTTAAGGATAGAGTTCAGCATGGTGATGCCAGAGATGTGACCATCGGTGATGATGGTGTGTTGAGGATGCAGGACCGGATTTGTGTGCCCAATGTGGATGGGCTTAGAGCGTTGATTCTGGAAGAGGCCCATAGCTCGCGGTATTCTATCCATCCGGGTGCCGTGAAGATGTATCAGGATTTGAGACAGCACTATTGGTGGAGAAGAATGAAGAAAGATATTATGGGATTTGTAGCTCGGTCTCTCAATTGTCAGTAGGTGAAATATGAGCATCAGAGACCGGGTGGCTTGCTTCAACAGATGGTTATTCCCGAGTGGAAGTGGGAAAGGATCACTATGGACTTTGTGGTTGGACTTCCTTGGACTTTGAAGAAGTTTGATGTTATTTGGGTGATTGTGGATCAGCTGACCAAGTCTGCACACTTCATTCATGTGTGTACTACCTACTTTTCAGAGCGGTTGGCAAGGATTTATATCCGGGAGATTGTTCGGTTGCATGGTGTTCCGGTTTCCATCATCTCAGATAGAGGTACTCAGTTTACTTCGCAGTTTTGAAGAGCCGTGCAGAGAGAATTGGGTACTCAAGTAGAGTTGAGCACAGCGTTTCATCCTCAGACAGACGGACAATCCGAGTGCACTATTCAGATACTGGAGGACATGTTGCGCGCATGTGTTATTGATTTCGGAGGTTCTTAGGATGAGTTTCTGCCGCTTGCAGAGTTTGCCTACAACAACAGCTATCAGTCCAGCATTCAAATGTCACCATATGAGGCCTTGTATGGGAGATGGTGTAGATCTCCAGTTGGTTGGTTCGAGCCTGGCGAATCTAGGATGTTGGGAACAGACTTGGTTCAGGATGCCTTAGAGAAAGTGAAGGTGATTCAGGAAAGACTTTGTACAGCTCAGTCACGTCAGAAGAGCTATGCGGACCGGAAGGTTCGAGATGTATCCTACATGATTGGTGAGAAGGTCTTGCTGAAGGTTTCACCCATGAAGGGTGTTATGAGATTTGGGAAGAAAGGAAAGTTGAGTCCGCGATTTATTGGGCCGTTCGAGGTACTTCGGAGGATTGGGGAGATGGCTTATGAGCTTGCTTTGCCACCCAGCTTGTCTAGCGTGCATCCGGTATTTCATGTTTCTATGCTCCGAAAGTATATTGGAGATCCGTCTCATGTTTTGGACTTCAGCACGGTTCAGTTGGATGATGATTTGACCTTTGATGTGGAGCCAATAGCTATTTTGGGTCGTCAGGTTTGGAAGTTGAGGTCAAAGGATATAGCTTTAGTGAAAGTGCAGTGTAGAGGTCGGCCCGTGGAGGAGGCTACTTGGGAGACCGAGCGGGATATGCAGAGCAGATATCCTCACCTATTCGAGGCTTCAGGTATGTTTCTTGACTCGTTCGAGGACGAACATTTGTTTAAGTTGGGGAGGATGTGACGACCCGGCCAGTCGTCTCATGAGTTACCGCTCTATCTTCCCCCATTTCAGCTTATTTATGCTTCATTATCCGTGTTTTATGTGATCGGGTTGATTGGTTTGCGGTTGGTGTGGTTTTGGTAAGAAATGAGACACTTAGTCTCTTCTAAGAAGGCTTAAGATGGAAAAAGTCAACCGGATGTTGACTTATGTGTTAGAGGGCTTAGATGTGAGTTCTGATGGTTCGGTTAGCTTTGGGAGGTGATTTGTGACTTAGGAGCGTGATCGGAATGAGTTTTGGAGTTGTAGAGAAGATTTAGACTTGAATTGGCGAAATTGATATTTGGCAATTTCTGGTTGATAGGCGAGATTTTGATATAGGGGTCGGAATGGAATTTCGAGAGTTGCAGTAGCTTCGTTGTGTCATTTGGGATGTGTTTGCAAAATTTCAGGTCATCCGGACGAAATTTGATAGACTTTTTGATCGAAAGCATAATTCAAGAGTTCTTGGAGTTCTAAAGTTTGAATTCGATGTAATTTGATGGTTTTGATGTTGTCTGAGGTATTTTGAGGATTGGAACGAGTTTGGAGGATGTTTTAGGATGCGTTGGTGCTTTTGGTTGAGGTCCCGGGGGCCTCGGGGTGATTTCGGATGGCTAACGGGAAGTTTGGAGTTGAAAAATATAACAGAAAAATGCAGCAGCTGTAGCAGGTCCAAGAGAATTGCAGGGGCGCGGCCACGGTAGGCGTCGCACGGACCGCGCTGGCTTGCGCGGAAGGGGCGTAGCCGCGGTAGGCATCGCGCGGACCGCACAAAAATGGGCTCGGCCGTGGTAGGTGTCGCACAGACAGCGCTGGCTTGTGCGGACCGTAGTCAATTGGTGCGGACCGCAGTCGATTTGGTGCGGCCCGCGGTGAGAAGACTTGAAGGGTACTCTATATAAATACGAGGTTTTGGGTTTTATTTGATATTTTGACATAGAGAGCTCGGATTTTGGCGATTTTTCGAGGGTTTTTCAAGAAATTCATCGGGGTAAGTGATTTTAACTCAGATTTGGCTAGAGTACATGAATCTATCATTGAATTCATCATTTGATTCGTGATTTGGGATGGAATTTGGGAAGAAAATTGTGAAAACTTTCAAAAATGTAAAATAATGATTTGAAGGACCAAATGGTATCAGAATTGGATAATTTTGGTGTGGTTAGACTCGTAAGGGTATGAGGATTCTGAAAATATAAATTTTACCCGATTCCGAGACGTGGGCCCGAGACTCGATTTTTGCTAATTTCGAGACTTTTGATATTTTTTTGAATGTTTTTGCTTGGGCTATGTTCCCTTAGCATATTGTGACCTATTCGTTCTGATTTTGGATAGATTCGATGCGCGTGGAGGCCAATTTGAGAGGCAAGGGCATAGCGAGCTAGAGTTTTGGCCAGTTTGAGGTGAGTAATGATTTTAAATTATGTCCTGAGGGTTTGAAACCCCGAATTTGCATAACGTAGTGCTATACTAAGTTGAGATACACGTTGTGTGACGAGCGTGAGGTTCAATGCTATGGGGATTGGGACTTGGTCCATCCCAAATGATATTTTACTACATTTTTTATTGAGACATATACTTTATTGTTGTGAATTGGGCTTGTTGCCATGCTTGGGGCCTTGTGCCGACCTGTAGAACCCTTAGGGAATTTTTGACTGGTTTTTCTCTCTTATTTTGTTAAAGAATTTATATCCTCGGTCATGTTTTCCAATTGTTTAAGAATGATATGAACCAAATTTTTGAAATGTTAATCATAAATAGGAAGAGATATGAGGGTTGAGATCCCGACCGTACATTATGCCCGAGAGGCTGTGATTTTTAAATGACTGAGAGGGGTCGAGGACCCAATAGTGAGGATATTTTATATGATATGGATCGGGCTGCGCGCCGCAGTAGATATATATATTATACACATTATAGACCGGGCTGCACGCCGCAACAATTACTTATATGGATCGGGATGCACGCCGCAACAATTATAAAGCGCTTGGGTTGAAGGTGACCCTCCGGAGTTTGCACACCCCCAGTGAGCGCAGCCGACTATTATTATTATGGATCGAGCTGTACGCCACAGCAATATACGGATCGGGTTGCACGCCGCAGCGGTATATATATATTTTGATTCGGTTATCGTGAGAAGTATATGAATTGAGAACTGAGGATAAGAACGAATAAATGAACTGAAATGCTTGAGGAGCTGATTTATACTGATTATATCTGTTTTACCTGGTTTAAAGAATTTCACATGATTTCCTCATTCACTGCTACTTAAATGATTTTACTGTTTTGATATAGAACTGCTTAGTGCCTTTACGTAATTTCATACTGTCAGCCATTATTTATTGTTATTACTCACTGGGTCGGAGTACTCACATTACTCCCTGCACCATGTGTGCAGGTACAGGTATTCCTGAGGCATAGAGCGAGTTTTCCTGCCGTTCTGTCTTCATCGGAGTTATCGAGGTAGCTGCATAGCGTTCACAGACCCGATTTCTCCTTCTATCTCCACTTATCATTCCGCATTTTAGACATATTTCTGTATTAGATTGTTGAGGTACTTGTCACGACCCCTACCCCAGCCGTGATGGCGCCCAACACAATGCTAGGCAAGCCCGACCAACTAACATCTCACAATCTCTTTCTTTATAATTCAATACCAATTTTCGGTATTTAATACCAATTTAATATAAATAGAAGTATGAATTTAACAGATGAAATGTGCGGAAACCATAATCACGAAAAATAATCTCTGTAAAACATCCCACTGATCTGGTGTCACAAGTCTGAGCCTCTAATACAAGGTTTCAACAATCTAATACAGAAATATGTCTAAAATGTGGAATGATAAGTGGAGATAGAAGGAAAAATCAGGTCTGCGAACGCCATGCAGCTATATACGGATCGGGCTACATGCCGCAACGGTATATATATATTTTGATTCGGTTATCGTGAGAAGTATATGAATTGAGAACTGAGGATAAGAACGAATAAATGAACTGAAATGCTTGAGGAGCTGATTTATACTAATTATATCTGTTTTACCTGGTTTAAAGAATTTCACATGATTTCCACATTCACTGCTGCTTAAATGATTTTACTGTTTTGATATAGAATTGCTTAGTGCCTTTACGTGATTTCATACTGTCAGCCATTATTTATTGTTATTACTCACCGGGTCGGAGTACTCACATTACTCCCTGCACCATGTGTGCAGGTACAGGTATTCCTAAGGCATAGAGCGAGCTTTCCTGCCGTTCTGTCTTCATCAGAGTTATCGAGGTAGCTGCATGGCATTCGCAGACCCGATTTCTCTTTCTATCTCCACTTATCATTCCGCATTTTAGACATATTTCTGTATTAGATTGTTGAAACCTTGTATTAGAGGCTCAGACTTGTGACACCGGATCAGTGGGCTGTTTTACAGAGATTTTTTTTCGTGATTATGGGGTCCGCACATTTCATCTGTTAAATTCATACTTCTATTTATATTAAATTGGTATTAAATCCCAAAAATTGGTATTGAATTATAAAAAAAGAGATCGTGAGATGTTAGTTGGTCGGGCTTACCTAGCATTGTGTTGGGCGCCATCACGGCCGGGGTTGAGGTCGTGACAAGTTGGTATCAGAGCCTAGGTTACTTGGTCTCGCGAGTCATGAGCCGGTTTAGTAGAGTCTTGCGGATCGGTACGGAGACGTCTGTATTTATCCTCGAGAGGCTGCAAAACCTTTAGGAAAACTTCGTATCCTTGAAACTCTTATCGTGCGAACTTGTTGATCCGAGTGCTAAACTTTCGTTATTCTATTTTCTCGCAGATGGCGAGGACTCGCGCTACCGGACGAGGCGGACGACCACCAGTGCCACCCGCTGAGGTCACCAGAGGCCGTGGGAGCGGTTGTGGCCGTGGCCGTGGTAGAGGCAGAGTAGCGAGGGCAGCACCTATTGACCTACCAGCTGCCCCAACTCCGGATCAGGCTCTAGCAGCAGCACCGATTCAGGAACCAACAGTGCCCATCATGATCCCGGGTCTACAGGAGGCCTTGGCACAGATCTTGACAGTTTGCACAAGCCTGGCTCAGGCAGTTTCAGCCACCACAGCAGCAGCTACTTCACAGGCCAAGGGAGGTAATCAGACCCCCGCTGCTCGCACACCTGAGCAGGTAGTACAGGGACTACAGACACCGGGGGCACCTCCAGCTCAGCCGGTTGGACCAGCTCAGGAGTTTGTTATGCCAGTCATGCCGGACGATGAGCAGCGTCGTCTTGAGAGGTTTGGTAGACTCCAGCCTCCGTCATTCAATGGTGCTGAGAGCGAGGATGCCCAGGGTTTTCTTGATAAGTGTCAGTGGATGCTCTGTACAGCAGGGATTCTTGAGACTAGTGGTGTGGCATTTACCACCTTTCAGTTTACTAGGGTTGCCTTCACTTGGTGTGAGGCGTATGAGAGACGTAGGCCGGTTGATATGGTGCCCCTGACTTGGCAGGAGTTCTCCACTCTCTTCTTGGAGAAGTATGTACCGCAATCTCGCAGGGAGGAGCTGCGTAGGCAGTTTGAGTGGCTAAAGCAGGGAGATATGATTGTGTCACAGTATGAGGCGAGGTATTCTGAGTTGGCCCGTCATGCCATTTGGATGGTTCCAACCGATCGGGAGAGGATTAGGAGATTTGTGGATGGCCTTAACTACCATCTTCGTATCTTGATGACTAAAGAGAGGGTATTGGGTGCTACATTCGAGGAGGTGGTTGATATCGCTCGGGAGATTGAGATGGTTCGCCGTCAAGATAGAGAGGAGAGGGAGGCCAAGAGGCCTCGAGGCACTGGCAGTTTCAGTGGTGCTCCTTCGAGGGGCCAGTTCCAGCAGGGTAGAGGTCGTTCTTTTAGGCCCGCTCAGTCGGCCCATCCAGAGTATCGTGGGGTATCCTCAGGTCGTGGTTATCATGGGTCGCAGCAGGGCCAGTCATCACTCAGCGCCCTTCCAGCTTAGAGTTCATCTCGTGCCCCATCAGTCCAGGGTTCTTCCATGACAGGTCCTTCTTCTTGCCATTCTAGTTCTAGGGGTTCCCTTCAGTCCCCATCTCCAGCACCGGGTAGTTATTACGAGTGCAGAGAGTTTGGGCATATGAGGAGGCAATGTTCTCGACTTCGCGATGGTCAGTATCAGCAAAAGGGTCAGCCCTCGACTTCTGCTCCAGTTACTTCACCACCCGCCCATCCAGCTAGGGGTGGAGGTCAGGCAGCTAGGGGTCGCCCTAGAGAGGGAGGTCGATCAGGGAAAGGTCAGGCTCGTTTCTATGCACTCCCAGGCAGACCCGACGCCATTGCTTCGGATGCTATCATTACAAGTATTGTTTTAGTCTGCCACAGAGATGCCTTTGCATTATTTGATCCTGGTTCCACCTTTTCTTATGTGTTATCATACTTTGCTCATTATTTGGGTACGCCCCATGAGTTTCTTGCTTTACCTGTTTATGTATCTACCCCGGTGGGCGATACTGTTGTTGTAGACCGTGTGTACCGGTCATGTGTGGTGACTATTGGGGGTCTGGAGACCTGAGTAGATCTATTGCTATTGAGCATGATGGATTTTGATGTCATTTTGTGCATGAATTGGCTATCCCCGTGTCGTGCTATTCTAGACTGTCATGCTAAGACAGTCATTTTGGCTATGCCGGGTATACCGCAGATCGAGTGGTGTGGTGTGACTGATTATGTTCCTAGTAGAGTGATATCCTTCTTGAAGGCCCAACGTATGGTTGGGAAGGGTTGCCTTTCATATCTAGCGTTTGTGAGGGATGTTGGGGCCGAGACTCCTAGTATTGATTCTGTTCCAATTGTGAGGGATGTTCCCGATGTTTTTCCTGCAGACCTACCGGGCATGCCACCGGACAGGGATATTGATTTTGGTATTGACCTGTTGCCGGGCACTCAGCCCATTTTTATTCTGCCGTATCGTATGACACCAGCAGAGTTGAAGGAATTGAAAGAACAGCTTCAGGAACTCCTAGATAAGGGGTTCATTCGGCCTAGTGTGTCACCTTAGGGTGCGCCCGTTCTGTTTGTGAAGAAGAAGGATGGCACAATGAGAATGTGCATCGATTATAGGCAATTGAACAAAGTAACAATTAAGAACAAGTATCTTTTGCCTCGCATTGATGATTTATTTGATCAGTTTTAGAGAGCGAGAGTGTTCTCAAAGATTGATCTCCGTTCGGGCTATCACCAGTTGAAGATCAAGGATTCAGATATTCTTAAGACTGCTTTCAGGACCAGATATGGTCATTATGAGTTTCTTTTTATGCCTTTCGGGCTAACCAATGCCCTAGCAGCATTCATGCGTTTGATGAACAGCGTGTTCCGGCCTTATCTTGATTCGTTTGTTATAGTATTCATTGATGATTGTAAGCACGTGATTTTTGACCCTCCCCGAGAATTTTCACATTTTTAGCGTGAATATGTGAAATTGGGTCTAGTATAGCTATTTTAACTATTTTACTTTATTTCGTTGCAAAAAGAAAATTTCAAAAATATATATATAAATTTTAGTTTATGTATTTCTCATAAACTTGAAAAATACAAAAATTGCACTTTATTTTTGTACTTTATATAATTTCGAAAATTACAAAAAATAGTTCTATTAAGGTTTTATAGTCATTTTTAACTTTGAAAAATACAAAAATATTACCTCATATTTTATCTTAATATGTAAAAACGAAAATTACAAAAAATAGTTTTATTAATATTTTGTAGCTATTTTAAACCTTGAAAAATATTTAAAAAGATATAGTTTTGTTTAAATACTAGTCTTATTTTTGGTAGTTATTTTGCTTACATAGGACTAGTTAAGCAACGTGTTCCTATTTCTCGGGTCCGGGCAAAAGAATAATATTCGGGTTCAAACTACCCGATTTTAGGCCTAATTTTCGGACCTAGCCCGTAATAAACCGTGTCCAGGACACGTGGGGAACCCCACCACGCGTGGGGGACATATGCCTCGAACCCCACCACGCGTGGGGCTCATTTTCATGGGCATTGTATTACAAAAAACACGGACCAACGAAAAAGGACCGGGGGAATTTTAAAAAGGGACTTTTTGAAAAATGGAAAAAAAAAAGTTGGAAATACTACTGTTCTTCTTCCTTCTTAAACAGAAAGAAGAAGCAGAAACCTGGAGGAAGCCTTCGACCACCGGACCTCCCTCCCCACGCTCACACTCCCCGTCACGACCCCTCCGTTAAACCACCCGAACACCACCACCGCAGCTGCCTCCACCATCCAGAAACCACCCATCAAGCAACAGCTTTTGTTGCTGCATCGTCGCCTTCCCCAACTCCCTCTCCGCCATAACCACCAAACGACTACCACTCCCTCACGTCGGACTCCCCCTCAACCCCACTGTAAAAACAGGTTCGTCACCTTCCCCATCGCCCAACACCACCTGAAGAGGAAGATACTATCGTCCTTTGCTTCAACTGCCCGTCGACCCCATCGCCGCGTCGATCGAGCAACAACCATTGTTGCTGCTGTTCGTTTTCAACACGTCCGTCAAACAGCAGCCCGCGACCACCTGCTACCCAGCATCGTCCAAAACCACCGGCGACACCAACTCCCTCACCTTCCCCATCGCCCCGACGACCCACTGCTGCTGCCCAGCTCGCAGTCCCCAGTCCAGCATCCAAACGACCCCTTTGCTTCATATCCGCGTATCAGTCTGTTGCGTCGAAAAAATAGAAATACAGCATCAACCAACATTTCGTGCGTTGGCAGTCTTGGCCGAGGTTTCAGTCTCCATTGAGGTCGTCGTTGTTCGTCGAGGTCCGGAACGTCGAGGTCGTTCCGAGTTTTCGTTGTTGTTCCTCGTTCAGTGAAGTCCAGCTTGAGCCCCGTCGAGGTCTTGTTTGTATTCTAGGTTTGTCGAGGTTCGAAGGTTAGTATTCTTCATCCTTTGTTTCATTCCGTTTCATTTCGCATATTATCGTTCAAGGTGAATAAGAGTATTATTTGATATGGATGAATGTCAACAATGCAATTTTTGTTGTTGTGTTAAAAACGTTTATTCTATGTAGTTACCGCATGCTTAAAGTTAATGTGAGAATGTATGAACGGTTTGCGAGTCATCTTAGTTGAATTGTTTTTTATTTTTACCATGGATATTATTATTTATTAGAATCGTTGTTTTCGTTTAACCTCGGATGACGTCGTGGGTAAAAAATCATAATTGCTTTTAGGCTTGCCTTTAATAAATAAAATGAGACGATCCTCAAAAATGCACAAGCTGCGGGGACCTCTAAATGTATATACTAAATACTTAGATTCCGGGATGGGTCGTTTAGCAAATTTTACGGCCCTACCAAAAAAATAATAATGCGCTAGTTGCTTTAGGCGCGCCTTTAATAATGTTAACTCCCTAAACTCGGGTGCACATTTATGTGACCCAAATCCAAATCTCAACGAAATCGGAATGTGTCTTTAATCACGGGTACATTGACTGTGACGTGGTATGAGATGCATTTCCATGACGTTGCAAATTTCTTTTAAAAAAAAATAAGAATGCGATGAGCCTCGCCGAATAAAAAACACAAATTGCGGGGCCCTCAGTAAATACATTGTTTAAAATTACTTAGAATTCAGGAGGGTCGTTTAGCGAACTTCACGGCCTCCGCAAAATAATAACGCGATAGTCTCTTTAGGCGCGTGTTTAATAATTTACTTTCTTAAACTTGGGTGTGCATTTCATGCGACCCAAATCCAAATCCTAAAACATCAAATAAAATATGTTTCGGATTGTGGGTGCATTTCATGTGACACAGTCCAAAGATATATTTTAAGCGATGTTCACATTCCTAAAAAATAATAGTAAAGCGGTTAAAAGATAAATTTGCACATAAGTTCATATTGTATATAAAATCAGATAATCAAGCCGAATATAACAGTTGAGCGACCGTGCTAGAACCACGGAACTCGGGAATGCCTAACACCTTCTCCCGGGTTAACAGAATTCCTTATCCGGATTTCTGGTACGCAGACTATAATATAGAGTCATTATTTTCCTCGATTCGGGATTAAAATTGGTGACTTGGGACACCCTAAATCTCCCAAGTGGTGACTCTGAAATAATTAAACGAATCCCGTTTCGATTGTCCTTTAATTGGAAAAAACTCCCCCTGCGCCCCGCGGGCGCGGAAAAAGGAGGTGTGACAGCTCTGGCGACTCTGCTGGGGACATTTAAACCCAGAACCACTGGTTCAGGGTTAAGAATTCGAGCTTAGTGTAATTGTTATTATTTGGCTTTATTTATTATCTGATTTTATTACATGTTTTGAGCCTAATGTGCTAAATGCTGCTTTTACTGCTTTGATATTGTTTGAACTGTACATATAAATTGTGTCGAAACCCTTCTCTTCTCTCTTGAGGAGCGCACGCTGGTCGTGGCTTCTTTCTGTTAGTGTCATATGCCAAAATAGAACGAGGATTCGGAGGAGTTGCAAAATCGGATGGCCTTTTGGTTACCGGTACACAGCTCCCATCCTTGGCTCGAGTTGTCCGCTCGGGTAAGCCAGGTCTAGAACAAATACCCAGGTTATGAACTTAGTATAACAAAGCCACATGTCGGATCCCTAGTAGGAACGTTTATTTGCATCATGTGCATTTGACTTAGGGGACTCAACACAGGGGTTGGGTCCGTCTAGGACAAGCAACCTGAAAATAATAGACCATCTTTGGCATCCTATGTGCTACATGTTATATTTATTCAAGGGTGAATGAGTCATTTGGCGGACCAATGATATTTGCGGACAAATGACACTTCTTATCATGCTGATCACGTTAAATAAGAAAGTTGCACGATTTTTTATTAAGCATGCTATTATATTAATCAAAGCATGGGGAACATTTGTGGAATCCAAGAAGCCTTGGAATTCCCTATGTCCCCCACGCTTGCTTTTTGGGAAAACACATGGGGAACATTTGTGGAATCCAAGAAGTCTTGGAATTCCCATATGTCCCCCACGCTTCATATGTTGGGAAAAGCGCATGGGGAGCATTTGCGGAATCCAAGAAGTCTTGGAAATCGTTATGTCTCCCATGCCACATTTTTGAAAGAAATAATAAATATAAAAAATAAAATTACAAATAAAAACAAATCAAGAAAATCCAAATTTTTTTTTTATGTTGTCATCATTTTCCACATATAAGAAAATCGTGAAAAAAGGAGAAAATAACAGCATAGAAGTCCTAGTAGAGTCGAAACTCTGACGAAATTTTGAAAATGAAAAAATGTCTTGTTAGTTTGTTATATTGAAAGCAAAGGAAAAATAAATAAAAAAAAGGATCATCATTGTTCTGTCTGGGTTTTTTTTAAAATATTAAAGAAAATAGTTTGTTTTGCCATTAAATGAAAATAAAAAAGAATCTGTTTTTTTTAAAAATAATAATAATAAAAAAAATGTTTTATTTATTTTACTTTGTTTGTCTATGAAAATGGCAGAAATAAAAATAAAAAGAGTCCGGCGTTGAATGTGATTTTATTACTTGTTCCAAAAATAAGTATATATATAATCCAAAAAAAATTCAAAAGAAAGTTCAAAATTCAACAAGATAAAATAGATAAATAAAAATCCAAAAATATTTTGATTCTTCTTTAGAAAATTCAAAATCCAAAAAAAATATTTTGAGAAGCATTTCTTTTATTAAAAGCAAAAATATTTTCTTCTTCTTCTTTAGAATAAAGAAAAAAGAGCAAATGAAATTAAAAAAAAATATATCTTAGAAGTGTTTCTTTTAAAAAAGAAAATCAATAAAAAAATGATTCCTTTCTTCTTTTAAAGTAGTTCTTGTGACCGAACTACGCGGGTTTGATTCTCACCGGATGTGAGATACATAGGCAACCCTCATCGGGTCCAACCCCACCTTCTCAAAAAAGAAGGAAGGTTTTATGTTTTTCGTTAATTTGTTTGTTTGTTATGAATAAAAAATAATAGTCTATTTGATTGTTGCGAAAAAAGAATAATAAAAAAAAATACAAATGGAAAAGGGTCTTCTCAAAAATAGCTTATTTGTCCGAACTACGCAAGGTCTGATTCATGCGGGGTCATGATACGTAGGCAATCTCCATAAGATTCGACCACAAGGAAAAAAGAAATGAAAAAAAAAATGGAAAAAAAAAACGAAAAAGAAATGAAAAAAAGAGAATGAAAAAAAGAGAATGAAAAAAAGAATGAAAAAGAAAAAGCGGAAAAAAGAGAAAAAAAAAAGAAAAACATCGAAAAAGAAAAAGAAAAAAAGATGTTGTTAATAATGAGGACCGACTGAGTCCATTCTAACCTGTTTGTTTCGCAAATAAAGTTAAGGTGGTTGGTTTGTGGTAAGCCGGACAATGACACCCAGAATCCTTTACTTGCACCTCATGATGCACACTCTGCGAGGATCAGGCATGATGACAGAAGCATTCGAATCTTGTTGGAAACTTGTTGACGGAGATTGATGATATTGAAGCTGGTAATGGTCTTGACAGTATTGCTGCGAAGCTCAGTGGCTAAGATG
Source organism: Nicotiana tabacum (assembly GCF_000715075.1). NCBI lineage: Eukaryota > Viridiplantae > Streptophyta > Magnoliopsida > Solanales > Solanaceae > Nicotiana > Nicotiana tabacum. The sequence goes on from NC_134090.1 coordinate 9,340,799, forward strand.
CCAGTTTTGATAAAGTGGGAGCACGCTCCGTTCCTTGGATTAGCAAAAGAGAAGCTGGTGGTGGCTTATTTTGTTGTCATTTCTGTTGTCCGGATTATTCTTAGAGTTGTAATCCGAATATTTTCTGGCGTCAAACCTTCTTATCTTTCCATTTTGTCATAGCAGTTTGTTTAAATTTTGTCCAGTTTGTGTTAGGATTTTATTCTGGTTGTTTGTTTGTTTTATTATTCAAACCATTTCGCCGGTAGTCTAATACAAAGCCGGTCTTTTGTTAGTTCCAGTCGTCTTTTCGTTTAGTCCTTTTATCATTTCGCTCAATGCCGATTCTAGGGACATGACATGCGCACCCAGTTTGGGCCTAATCTTAAAAGTTAATCATAAAACCCTGGAAAGGCGATTCAGACCATTTAAAGGAAATAAGGACGGTTGAGATTATTCAGAGCTCGAGTCATATGGAACTGGGGCAAGTGAAACACAAAGAAAAATCGTTAAAAGCAAGATTCGCCAAATTGGCATGAGGGTCGCCCAACGGTGCTTTAGAAGTGACAGATGAACAAACAAATGTTGAATATAATTGTCAAGTCCAGCACCATCAGAAGAGACTACAAATTTAAATTGTGTTGTTTGCACTTGGCATATTTTGAAGACTGGAATGACGAAGGCATTTTGTTCTGCTACCCAAACACTTTTATCCTTCGTTACCCCTTTGAGCCTTATTTATTCTTCTTTCATACCCCTCGTTCGGAATCAGTAGCAACGAAGAAAAAATAGAGAAAGAAAGAAAGCAACAACGAAAAAAAGAAAAAAAGAAAAGAAAAGAAAATTGATAACAAAGAAAAAAGTCAAATGAAAAAGAGGAATTTGGAACTACGTTTGACCTGATTCCTCAAAGAGAATACGTAGGCGCTTCACGGCTCGGTCATAGTTTTGAAAAATGAAAAAAAACAACCAATCAAAATATCCCCAAGCAAGAAACTGGGGCAAAAGTTGCGTTTGTTGTAAATAAATCTAATTCCGAAGGTTGTAATTAATAACCCAAAAATTAATGTATTTTTGAGCCTTTTATACCTTTTCTTTCTAGCCTATCCAAAACCCACATTACGGTCCAAAGAAAGACCTTCCGATCAGTCTTCAAAAGATGCCAAGTCAGACAAATGAAGAGTCTTACCGGCGAACATAACATTCTGTTACACAGCAGAAAGGACTCTAATCTCCAACAGAAAGAGTCATACCAGCAACACTCCAAATCCCCAGCTGGAGAGAGATATAAAACGAGAGAGTCTTATTGGTGAAAACCTTCACAGGCACCATAAGGCGATGAAAGCTGAGAGAAAAGCCAAAAATGAGAGAGACTTGATAGTGAAAACCCTTCGGGCACTGCAAGTCGAATAAGATTAAGATGGGGAATCACCAATTGAGGATCTTGAGAGATGATTGACGGCAGAGGATAGGCCACATACGCATGTCATGGCCACTAGAGTCGGTATCTGCATTTGATATATTTTTATTTATAGTTTCTTTTGTAAAAGAGTCATCGTTTCCTTTGTCTTTTATTTTGTTGCTGTTATCTTTTTCCTTTCATAGAAAATCCCCAATAGAGTCTGTCTGGTCAGAACAAGTATGGAATGACTTCAAATATGCCATCAGCTTTTCAAAGATGAGATCTGACCAGTACATCCAAATGGTATAGTCAGCAAGGAACAAGCGTGAGGCCAGTGTCAATAAAGATATCCCCAGCAAAAGGAAATTGACAAAAGGATTGACGAGTGTCAAGAGGGATATCCTTGCCTTAATCAAGGTTATAAACCTCAAAGACAAAGCCCGTGAACAAATCAAGGAGAGCAGTGAGCATGATTCGGCGAAATCCATACTAGACTAAAAGGTCGGGGAAATGCCAGTTTCCAAGCTATGCCACAAAAGAAGAGGGATATTCCCCAGCAGGAAGGGATTATCCCCAGCGCATAATATCATATCCAACAAGTTATGCAACGCAAAGCAAGGAAGGAAAAAAAGGAAAAGCCATCCCGTTGGGAGTATCACAACCAACCACCATGTTTTAAACTAATAATTTTGTTTGATTTGAAACAGGTAAAGGAAATGGCATTGATGCCAGAACTGCATGCCACAAGGGATATTATCAAACTGGGGCAGAAAATTTTCCTTCCATTTAGAAAATTTTCTGGAAGTCAGGTACCCCCAGCTGATAACATTTTACCCCCCAACAGGTAAGTAAATCAAGGGAGGTATTCTTTGAAGGGAGAAGCTATGCAAAACAAAACAAAAAAAAAAGGAATAAAAAAAAAGAATAATAATAAAAATGGGGAAGGTAGAAAAGGAAAATTCATCTCAATCCCCAGCAAGTATTCAAGGTAAGATATTTTCAAGTCTTAAAGATATTTCGGGTTCATCCGCCCTCAAATAGGATATTTTGGGTTCATCCGCCCTCGAATAGGATCTGTCGGGTTCATCCGCCCTCAAATAGGAAATGTCGGGTTCATCCGCCCTCAAATAGGATATGTTGGGTTCATCCGCCCTCAAATAGGATATGTTGGGTTAATCCGCCCTCAAATAGGATATTTTGGGTTCATCCGCCCTCAAATAGGATATGTTGGGTTCATCCGCCCTCAAATAGGATATGTCGGGTTCATCCGCCCTCAAATAGGATATGTTGGGTTCATCCGCCCTCAAATAGGATATGTTGGGTTCATCCGCCCTCAAATAGGATATGTTGGGTTCGTCCGCCCTCAAATAGGACATGTCGGGTTCATCCGCCCTCAAATAGGATCTTATTTTCAAAGTTATTGTTCGACAGGCGCCCACCTGAATAACGAGAGGAATACATTTTTGTCTTTTCATTTCTGTTCTGGGTCACCCACCAGTATAATGCGGGAATATATTTCTGTCTTTTCATTTCTGTTCTAGGTCACCCACCAGTATAATACGGGCATATTATTTTCATATCTTTACAACCAGGCGCCCACCTGTATAACGAGTGGAATACTTTTCAGTCTTTAAATTTCAAACCAGGCGTCTACCTGAATAACGAGAGGAATACTTTTATGTTTTAGTTTGACCAGGCGCCCACCTGAATAACGAGAGGAATACATTTCAGTATTTGCATTTCATGTAACCAGGCGCCCACCTGAATAACAGAGGAATACATTCAGTCTTTACTTTTAAGTGTTGAAGTTGGGAGCCCGCCCAGATAACAGAGGCATACATTCAGTTTTTTTATTTCAGGTGTTGAAATTGGGAGCCCGCCCAGATAACAAAGGCATACATTCCACGTCTTTACCCATAGGAGATGCATTTCCTCCTAAGTTTGTTTTATTTTTACCCATAAGAGATGCATTTCCTCCTAAGTTTGTTTTAGTTTTACCAGTAGGAGACGCACTTCCTAAGTTAAGTTTTACCAATAGGAGACGCACTTCCTAGATCCATTGTACCAATAGGAGACGCACTTCCTAAGAATAGTTTCACCATAGGAGACGCACTTCCTAAAAGCAAGTTTCACCAATAGGAGACGCACTTCCTAAGCAAGTTTCATCAATAGGAGACGCACTTCCTAAGTCAGTTTCACCATAGGAGACGCACTTCCTAAGTTCAGTTTTACCATTAGGAGACGCACTTCCTAAGAATAGGTTCACCAATAGGAGACGCACTTCCTAAGTTAAGTTTTACCAATAGGAGACGCACTTCCTAGATCCATTGTGCCAATAGGAGACGCACTTCCTAAGCAGTTTCACAATAGGAGACGCACTTCCTAAGAATAGTTTCACCATAGGAGACGCACTTCCTAAAAGCAAGTTTCACCAATAGGAGACGCACTTCCTAAGCAAGTTTCATCAATAGGAGACGCACTTCCTAAGTCAGTTTCACAATAGGAGACGCACTTCCTAAGAATAGTTTCACCATAGGAGACGCACTTCCTAAGAATAGTTTCACCATAGGAGACGCACTTCCTAAAGTTCAGTTTCACCATAGGAGACGCACTTCCTAAAGCAAGTTTTATCAGTAGGAGACGCACTTCCTAAGATAAGTTTCACCAGTAGGAGACGCACTTCCTAAGTTCAGTTTCACCAATAGGAGACGCACTTCCTAAAAATATTTCACCAGTAGGAGACGCACTTCCTAAGACAAGTTTTACCAGTAGGAGACGCACTTCCTAAGTTCAGTTTCACCAATAGGAGACGCACTTCCTAAAAATATTTCACCGATAGGAGACGCACTTCCTAAGTACAGTTTACCATAGGAGACGCACTTCCTAAGTTCAGTTTCACCAATAGGAGACGCACTTCCTAAAAAATATTTCACTAGTAGGAGACGCACTTCCTAAGCAGTTTCACCAATAGGAGACGCACTTCCTAAAAATATTTCACCGATAGGAGACGTACTTCCTAAGTTCAGTTTTACCAATAGGAGACGCACTTCCTAAGAAAAGTTTCACCAATAGGAGACGCACTTCCTAAGTTCAGTTTCACCGATAGGAGACGCACTTCCTAAGTTCAGTTTCACCGATAGGAGACGCACTTCCTAAGGAGACGCACATCCTAAGACAAGTTTCACCAGTAGGAGACGCACTTCCTAAGTTGATTTCACCAATAGGAGACGCACTTCCTAAGTTAAGTTCACCAATAGGAGACGCACTTCCTAAGCATAGTTTCACCCAGTAGGAGACGCACTTCCTAAAAAACAGTCATCCCCAATAGGAGACGCACTTCCTAAGTTTATTGTACCCAATAGGAGACGCACTTCCTAAGTTTTTCACCCAATAGGAGACGCACTTCCTAAGTTTATTGTACCCAATAGGAGATGCACTTCCTAAGTTTATTGTACCCATAGGAGACGCACTTCCTAAGTTCATTTCACCCATAGGAGACGCACTTCCTATAGTTCAGTTTCACCATAGGAGACGCACTTCCTAAAGCAAGTTTCACCAATAGGAGACGCACTTCCTAAGTTCATTTCACCCATAGGAGACGCACTTCCTAAGATATGTTTCACCATAGGAGACGCACTTCCTAAAGTTCAGTTTCACCATAGGAGACGCACTTCCTAAAAAGTTTCACCAGTAGGAGACGCACTTCCTAAAGTTTAGTTTTACCCCTAGGAGACGCACTTCCTAAGTTTAATTCCATGCACAGGAAACGCACTTCCTGAATTAAGTTTTCATTATTAGGAGACACACTTCCTAGTCTGGTTCACTCAGGTTATACTTTTGCTTTAGGGGACACACTCCCGAGTTTGGCTTTTTAGATTATATTTTATTTCAGGAGACGCACTTCCGGAATTGAGATTTCACCCCTAGGAGATGCACTTCCTAGTTTGATTCATTTTAAGTTCGACCATAGGAGACATAATTCCTAGTCCACTTTTTGAAGTTTACCCGTAGGTGTCGCACCTCCTTTTTCCGCCCCCCGCGAGGGTACAAGGAGTTTTTTCCAATTAAAGGACAGTCGAAACGGGATTGATTTAATTATTTCAGAGTCGCCACTTGGGAGATTTAGGGTGTCCCAAGTCACCAATTTTAATCCCGAATCGAGGAAAAGAATGACTCTATATTACAGTCTGCGTACCAGAAATCCGGATAAGGAATTCTGTTAACCCGGGAGAAGGTGTTAGGCATTCCCGAGTTCCGTGGTTCTAGCACGGTCACTCAACTGTTATATTCGGCTTATTTATCTGATTTTTAATACAATTATGAACCATGTGCAAATTTTATCTTTTACCGCTTTATTATCATTATTTTTTAGGAATGTGAACATCGCTTAAAACATATCTTTGGATTGTGTCACATGAAATGCACCCACAATCCGAAACATATTTTATTTGATGTTTTAGGATTTAGATTTGGGTCGCATGAAATGCGCATCCGAGTTTAAGAAGGTAAAATTAATTAAATCGCGCCTAAAGAGTCTAGCGCGTCATTATCTTTGGGGAAGGAAGTGAAATTCACTAAACAATCCATCCCAAATTCTAAGTAATAATTTTTTTTAAATAATTAAATAAATAAATGAGATTGGAGAATCCTGTAAATTTGTATTATTTACATCTATTTATTTTTAGCGAAATCCTTCCTTATTTTAAGAATATCCCTTAATGACTACCTTTTTATTATTACTAAGTTTATCTATAAATATAAAATCAATATCTACATTCTTGAAAATAACATATTAAATAGAAGAGAAAAACAAATATTAACAGAAAGTAATAAAAATTATAATCATAAATACAACATGGAATTGTCGAAAAATAAAATAAAAAAATAAAATAAAAAAATTATTCCATAGTTGGATTAAATTTCAAATTGTTAGCAAGACTTAAGCTTATTGAAACTAATTATTTACAAATACTGAAAATTGAAAGAAAGAAAAATAAAAACTTGATTACTAAACCATATTTCTAACTTTGTTTTAATTCACATCATGTCCTAACACTTGTTCGCAAACTAATTCATGTTATAAATGAAATTGACTACATGATTCTGATTAACTTATCGTTGACGAAAAACCTTATGAATAAGGAACTTAGTTAATTTTTGCCAAACTGATTCAATAACGCCATTTTTACGTTATTTCTTCTATTTTTTTATTAAACAGTTTTAATTAATAATCAGGCTTAAATATATTTCCTAATAATCTGGTTAAGGCGTTATTTAATATGTCGCTATAATATGCCTAGTTATGCCAATGACAGTGATTTACAGAATAATAATACATGAATAACCTAAATACAATACAAAAAATTAAATTAAACTAAATTAAAAATTTAACACTCCATTCTTCATTTCAGTTTACAAAATGCCAAAATTACAGTTGTGTACCTGATATTGTCAATATAAGAAGAAGAAAGTCAGCAACGTAATACGTAACACAGCAACAGCAACAATAACCATCAATAACCAGTCAACGAAAATCCCAGTGACAGCTTTGAAAAATTCAAAATAAAATCCAGGAATGCCAAAAATAACGGACAGAAACCAAGGGAAATTTTCAGATTTTTGAAAGGCTAGTTAATCTTCAACCCTTAATTTCTACACCTGTATACCAGAATATTTATCAGGTGTGTACTACTTTCTCTTCTAATTTTCAACTTTTTTTTTATTCTTTCTTTGTATGTTTTTCTTTTCTTGAGAGTTTCAATATTTTTTTTTTCGGAATAAATGTTCAGCTCTTTTTTTTCTAATCTCTCTTTTTTTTCTGTCCGTGTATTTCTCTTCCCCTCCCTTTTTATTCTGATTTCAAGACTTCTTATAACCCCTCTCATAAAATCTTTCCATTCATTAAAATCAACCCATTTTCTCTACCAAACCCATTATCTTCCCACTCATTCCCATTACATTAAATAACATATCACACCACCCCATTTCATTTTGTCCCCCATGCTTTATTTAAAATAATGCAAGATTCCCCTTTAAATTAAATCTTGTCCCCCCTTTATATTAAATAATCATATCACAACACACCCCATTTCATTTTGTCCCCATGCTTCAAATAAACAATTACAAAATGTACAATTCCTAAACTACCCCTTCCGACCTTACTGAAATTACCAAACTACCCCTGAACGTATTACAAATTTACCAAACTACTCATCAGCTATAACACATCAATTAATCAAACTTAACCAAAATATAGACAATATGATCAATTTCTAACAATGTTCAAACAACAATATGAACACGGATGAACATCATAACAATAATATCACATGAACATGATTTTAACAACATTTCAACAACAAATCACATGAACACAAATTGAACAACCAAGAACAACTAAAATTTGATTGAACAATATTTTAGCAACAAACAATCCTATTTTCGGATTCAACAACAACAACAAACAAAGTATGAAGATTTCTAAATTCAATCATATTGAACTTAAAATCAACTCTAACAACATTACAACAAACAATTCTTATATTAAACTTTAAACAAGATTATGATAACAATTCAAGCAATAATCATAAATGGTAAACAAGAAATCAAACTATACAAAATTCGGATTCAAGATCATCCAAACAAAGTATGAACATGAATGAATCTATTTTAAGACAACAAACATGACTGATTAAACGATTAAAACAATATATTCCTTTAATACAACTAAATTCTTTAAACAAATAACAAGATCGACGAAGAAACAATTATGAACTTAAACTTGAACTTAACAATATTAACAATTTCTAACAATACATAAACACATGAAACAAATTGAAGAAATAGTTGATTAAATTTCAATTTGAATCTAACAAACATCAAACTAACAAATACTTACTTAAACAATAATACAAACATGAAATAAACATGAAAACAACTAATTAAACTTCTATTTTGAAATCTGAAAATTAGTTTTAACAAAGCACATGAACATGAACAAACTAGAAAAATAATTTCAACGATGAACAACGAACAAAACAAGAATTGAATTCTTTAACGATTTTGGATCCGGAAAATATCAAACAAAAATATGGACAAAAATAAAACTCAAAAACAACTAACCGGAGATGAATCAACGACGAACTTTGATTGTAAACAAATCTGTCCGAGAACGAATCTCGTACCAAGATAACTTGACGTCGAAGACGACTACGAACGGACGACCAAAGAAGGTGGTCGTTTGGCATCGTTTAAAACGAAGAATGGCAGCCCGCCACAAGCAGAAGGCAGCAACAGCAACACTGCTGGAGCAGCAGCACGAAACAGTAGCAGCAGCGGTGTCGGAGAAGATGCAACGGCAGCCATGGGAGCTCGAGTTCGAGCTCGATGAAGCTCGTCCATGGCTGGACGCGGCGGGCAGCAGTTGTGGTGGTTTGTTTGGACGACACAGCAGCAACATGAAGGATGAAAAATGCAGCAGCAGCAGTGTTGGAGAAGAAGAAAACGCAACAGCAGGAGGAGAAGCAACTACGGGCAACAATGGTGGCGTAGAAGTTGCTCGACGAACTTGAAAAACGCAGCCATGGCAGCGAGGGGATGTCGTGGGGGTGAGAGTGGTTGTGTTGTGTGTGTGTTGACGTGAGGGGGGCAGGGGTGTGAGGGGGGAAGGTCTGCCATGGGAGGAAGGGATGTGAGCTTGAGGAAGAAGAAGAAGATAGGAGGGGGGGGGGGGGGGGCGGATGGTTTAGATTTTTAGGGTTTTCTTCTCTTATTTTTTTTGTTTTGTTTTTGTTTTGTAAAAATGAAAGACAAATGGGGTTTGAGTCTTTTGGGTTATGGACTGGGTCGACCCAGTTCGAAATGGACTGGGTCGTAGGGAAGATTGGGCCAATTTTTGGGCCTGTGGCTTGAAATTGAAGAAGAGGCCTAATTCCGACTTTCTTTATATTTTTGCTTTCTTTTCTTCTTTTATTTCTCTAAAACTAAATTATAAAAATACTTAAACTATTATTAAGAATTAAATTAAGTTATAAAAGCGCAAATTAACTCCCAATAACAATTAACGCACAATTAAGTATTAATTAAGCATAAAATTGTATATTTGGACATTAAATGCTAAAAATGCAAACGATGCTTATTTTTGTAATTTTTTAATTTTTGTAAAACAAATTTAATTACTAACAACTATAGAATTAAATCTTACATGCAAAATGCGACATATTTTTGTATTTTTTATTAATTTATCAAATAAACACGCACAAACAAATACAAATAATTATTCAAAATATCACAAAATATCACAAAATTGCACACCAAAGAAAAATCATTTTATTTTTGGATTTTTGGGAGTAATTCTCATATAGGGCAAAAATCACGTGCTTACAGCTGCCCCTCTTTGCCCGGATACACGAAGGGTTTTCGTGCAAAGATAAAGCGAGCGATTTTTGCCCATCCGAGTACTCCGTGTGAAGCATTTTTTGAAAAATATTTGACCGAACCTTTGCTTCAAAGGTTTCCTACATATCCTGGGCTAAACAGGAATCAGGTCAATGTAGTTCGGGAAGTTTTTGGTAGCTGGGACTACCGTGAGACTGCGATGTTACTGCTGTTGCATGCTGTTATCACTGTTTACCGATCTCCTTGTTACACCGTGCTTAAAAGAAAACAAGAAGCTAGGCTAGACTAAAATTTGTTCTTGTTGCCTTGCTTTCTTGTCGGCTTGTGTTTCCTCCGGTGCTTTTCTTCCGATGCTTTTCTTCCTTTTGACACATGGACTTGAGTTTATGCTGGGACCTCTTGTTGCAACCTTCTGCTTCCCGGTGCTGGGGATTTTATTGTTTACTGCTGGGGATTCCTGTTGTAACCTTCCGCCTTCTGGTGGGGTTACTGATTCCAAACTCTGTAATACAAGACCAAAAAGTTGCTTCAATGCAAAATTATGAAATGTATGCCCGCATTATACTGGTGGGCGACCTAGAGCTGAAAGTATTCCCGCATTTTACTGGTGGGCGACCTAGAACATGAATGTATTCCCGCATTTTACTGGTGGACAACCTAGAACTGAAATGCATTCCCGCATTTTACTGGTGGGCGACCTAGAACAGAAAGTATTCCCGCATTTTACTGGTGGGCGACCTAGAACTGAAATGTATTCTCGCATTATACTGGTGGGCGACCTAGAACTTAAAAGTATTCCCGCATTCTACTGGTGGGCGACCTAGAACTGAAATGTATTCCCGCATTTTACTGGTGGGCGACCTAGAACTGAAATGTATTCCCGCATTTTACTGGTGGGCGACCTAGAACAGAAAGTATTCCCGCATTTTACTGGTGGGCGACCTAGAACTGAAATGTATTCCCGCATTTTACTGGTGGGCGACCTAGAACAGAAAGTATTCCCGCATTATACTGGTGGGCGACCTAGAACTTAAAAGTATTCCCGCATTTTACTGGTGGGCGACCTAGAACTGAAATGTATTCCCGCATTTTACTGGTGGGCGACCTAGAACAGAAAGTATTCCCGCATTATACTGGTGGGCGACCTAGAACTTAAAAGTATTCCCGCATTCTACTGGTGGGCGACCTAGAACTGAAATGTATTCCCGCATTTTACTGGTGGGCGACCTAGAACAGAAAGTATTCCCGCATTTTACTGGTGGGCGACCTAGAACTGAAATGTATTCCCGCATTTTACTGGTGGGCGACCTAGAACTGAAATGTATTCCCGCATTCTACTGGTGGGCGACCTAGAACTGAAATGTATTCCCGCATTTTACTGGTGGGCGACCTAGAACTGAAATGTATTCCCGCATTCTACTGGTGGGCGACCTAGAACTGAAATGTATTCCCGCATTTTACTGGTGGGCGACCTAGAACTGAAATGTATTCCCGCATTTTACTGGTGGGCGACCTAGAACTGAAATGTATTCCCGCATTCTACTGGTGGGCGACCTAGAACTGAAATGTATTCCCGCATTTTACTGGTGGGCGACCTAGAACAGAAAGTATTCCCGCATTTTACTGGTGGGCGACCTAGAACTGAAATGTATTCCCGCATTTTACTGGTGGGCGACCTAGAATTGAAAGTAAAAGGACAGAAATGTATGCCTCTGTTATATGGGCGGGCTCCCAACTTCAATGCTAACTTAGGAGGAAATGCGTCTCCTATGGGTAAAAGTAAACTTAGGAGGAAATGCGTCTCCTATGGGTAAACTAAACTTAGGAGGAAATGCGTCTCCTATGGGTAAAAGTAAACTTAGGAGGAAATGCGTCTCCTATGGGTAAAAGTAAACTTAGGAGGAAATGCGTCTCCTATGGGTAAACTAAACTTAGGAGGAAATGTGTCTCCTATGGGTAAAACTAAACTTAGGAGGAAATGCGTCTCCTATGGGTGAAACTAACTTAGGAAGTGCGTCTCCTATTGGCAGAACTAGACTTAGGAAGTGCGTCTCCTATTGGCAAAGGCGTGGAATGTATTCCCTTGTTATACAGGTGGGCGCCTAAAATATGCAATGGACAGGCAAGAAAAGTATTCCTCTCGTTATTCAGGTGGGCACCTGGCTTCAACAACAACTTTGAAAATAAAATCCTATTCGAGGGCGGATGAACCCAAAATATCCTATTCGAGGGCGGATGAACCCAAAATATCCTATTCGAGGGCGGATGAACCCAAAATATCCTATTCGAGGGCGGATGAACCCAAAATATCCTATTCGAGGGCGGATGAACCCAAAATATCCTATTCGAGGGCGGATGAACCCAAAATATCCTATTCGAGGGCGGATGAACCCAAAATATCCTATTCGAGGGCGGATGAACCCAAAATATCCTATTCGAGGGCGGATGAACCCACAATATCCTATTCGAGGGCGGATGAACCCAAAATATCCTATTCGAGGGCGGATGAACCCAAAATATCCTATTCGAGGGCGGATGAACCCAAAATATCCTATTCGAGGGCGGATGAACTCAAAATATCCTATTTGAGGGCGGATGAACCCAAAATATCCTATTCGAGGGCGGATGAACCCAAAATATCCTATTCGAGGGCGGATGAACCCAAAATATCCTATTCGAGGGCGGATGAACCCAAAATATCCTATTCGAGGGCGGATGAACCCAAAATATCCTATTCGAGGGCGGATGAACCCAAAATATCCTATTCGAGGGCGGATGAACCCAAAATATCCTTAAGACTTGAAAATGTCTTACCTCGAATACTTGCTGGGGATAACACTGTTGGGGAATTATTTACTTACCTGTTGGGGGAGTAAAATGTTATCAGCTGGGGATAACGTTGTCGAGGATAACACTGTTGGGGGATTCTGATTCTTTTAGAACTAGTGCTTCACTGAGCTCAAGTTTCATCCCTTTGCTGGGGAACAACTTCCTCCATAGAACTTATTATGTTGGGGGCAACACTGGTTCTAAGACCACTTCCCTTGAGACTGGCGTTATCTTTATTCTTTCCCGCATGGGTACCTGACTTCCAGAAAATTTTCTAAGCGGAAGGAAAATTTTCTGCCCCAGTTTGATAATATCCCTTGCGGCATGCATTTCTGGCATCAATGCCATTTCCTTTACCTGTTTCAAATCAAACAAAATTTGTTAGTTTAAAACATGGTGATTGGTTGTGATACCCCTACTGGGATGACTTTTCCCTTTCTCCTTCCTTGCTCTGCGTTCCACAACTTGTTGGGGATGATATTATGTGCTGGGGATAATCCCTTCCTGCTGGGGATATCCGTCTTCTTTTGTGACATAGCTTGGAAGCTGGCATTTCCCCGACCTTTTAGTCCTAGTATGAATTTCCCAAATCATGCTCATTGCTCTCCTTGATTTGCCCACGGGCTTTGGCCTTGAGGTTTATAACTTTGGTTTTGGCAAGGATATCCCTTTTGACACTCGTCAATCCTTTTGTCAATTCCCTTTTGCTGGGGATATTTTCTTGACACTGGCCTCGCGCTTGTTCCTCACTGACTACACCATTTGGATGCACTAGTCAGATCTCATTTTGTATAATTGGGAAGCTGATGACATATTTTGAAGTCATTTCATACTTGTTCTGACCGGACAGACTCTATTGGGAAATCTTTTTATGAAAGGAGAAAGATAAAAGATACAAAACAAAAGACAAAGGAAACGATGACTCTTTTACAAAAGAAACTATAAATAAAAACCTATCAAACGCAGATACCGACTCTAATGGCCATGACATGCGTATGTGGCCTATCCTCTACCGTCAATCATCTTTCAAGATCTTCAATTGGCGATTCCCCATTGGATTCTTAATCTTATTCGACTTGTAGTGCCCGAAGGGTTTTCACTATCAAGTCTCTCTCATTTTTTGTTCTTCTCTCAGCTTTCATCGCCTTATGGTGCCTGTGAAGGTTTTCACCGATAAGACTCTCTCATTTGTATCACTTTCCAGCTGGGATTTGGAGTGTTGCCGGTATGACTCTCTCTGCTGGAGATTAGAGTCCTTTCTGCTGTGGAACAGAATGTTATGTTCGCCGGTAAGACTCTCATTTGTCTGACTTGGCATCTTTTGAAGACTGGTCAGAAGGTCTTTCTTTGGACCGTAATGTGGGTTTTGGATAGGGCTAGAAAAAAAGGGTATTAAAGGCTCAAAAATGCATTAATTCTGGGTTATTAGTTACAACTTTCGGAACTAGATTTATTTACCACAAACGCAACTTTTGCCCCAGTTTCTTGCTTGGGGATATTTTACTTGATTGATTTATATTTTTTTCAAAACTATGACCGAGCCGTGAAGCGCCTACGTATCCTCTTTGAGGAATCAGGTCAAACGTAGTTCCCAATTCCTCTTTTTTCATTTGACTTTCTTTTGTGTTTTTTTTTGTTACCATTTTTCTTTTCTTTTCTTTTTCGTTTTGTTGTTTTTTTTTTCATGTTTTCATGCCATGCTCGCGTTTTCTAGTCGTTTTTACTGATTCCGAACGAGGGGTATGAAAGAAAAATAAGTAAGGCTCAAAAAGGGGTAACGAAGGATAAAGTGTTTAGGCAGCAGAACAAAATGCCTTCGTCATTCCAGTCTTCAAAACATGCCAAATGCAAACAACACAACAAACAATAGATTTATAGTCTCTTCTGACGGTGCTGGGCTTGACAATTATGTTAAACATATGTTTGTTCATTTGTCACTTCTAAAGCACCGTTGGGCGACACTCTCATTCTCTTTTATTATGAACGACCCTCATGCCAATTTAGGAGAATCTTTATTTAACGGTTTTCTTTGTGTTTGCCCCAGTTCCACATGACTCGGACTCCAAATAATCTCAAATCGTTCTTATTTCCTTTAAATGCTTTGATCACCTTCTCAGGGTTTTATGATTAACTTTTAAGACTAGGCCCAAACTGGGTGCGCATGTCATGTCCCTAGAATCGGCATTGAACAAAAATGATAAAAGGACTAAACAAAAAGATGACTGGAAATAATAAAAGACCAGATTTTGTATTAGACTACCGGTGAAATGGTTTAAATAACAAAACAAACAAAACAATCCAGAACAAAATCCTAAAACAAACTGGACAAGACAACATCCGACTTATAACCCTAATAATCCGAACAACAGAAATGACAACAAAATGAGCCACCACAAGCTTCTCTCTTGCTGACCAAGGAACGAAACGTCCTCCCACTTTATCAAAATTGGCATTTTAGCCACTGAGCTTTGCTTCAATACTGCCGAGACCATTACCAGCTTCAATCTCATCAACCTCCGTCGGCAAGTTCTCGAGGGGGTTCGAGTGCTCCATGTCACTGTTATTAATCACAACCCGCCCTTCTCGGATCATTTTCTCTACTTCCCTTCTCCAACTATGACAGCTCTCAATGTTGTGCCCTATGACATTGGAGTGGTAGGCGCATCGCGCTGCCGGATCAAAGCTCCTTGCAAGTGGATTTGGAGTACATGCGGGGAGTGGTTCAATCGAGCCAGCATGCCTTAGCCTTTCAAACAGACTGGCATAAGATACCCCGATAGGGGTGAGAGCCTTTTCTCGTTTCAGCAACCTCTTCATTCTTGCATGTTGACAGGGCCGGAAACCTGATCCAGATGGCTTTTGGTAGGCTTGTATGGGTGGGTAAGCATTTCGTGGAGTCGGGTACCTGGGAAGTGAGGTATGGCTTTTGAGGTCACGGGGAAAGAAGTGGTGTTGGGGAGCGGAGAAACATTGAAGAGTGATGGAGCTACTCGGATAGCTGGGAAAGCTGCCATAAATGGGTTGGGATGGAGAGTATGGAGAATCTTCCATTATGGTGTTGGGTGCTTGGGAAATGACCAAGTTCAAGAGGCTTGGCGGTGGAGGGGGTGGTGCTTTTCCCGTTATCCATGCCTGATACATGTCTGCCACATGCTGTCTCAGCATTTTCACTTCTTCTACCAACCTGTTGTTCTGTTCGACCAATTGTTGTCGGTCATCAGTACCGATCCACTCGGTTCTGCGGTTCGGAGCCATTGTCCTTTGATTTTGCTTTGCAGGGAGGAGTTACCACAACCAACCACTTTCTATATATGGACACATCAAAGGGAAGCCATCACGTTAGTGTTAGGGCATTGGACAGACAATCATGTATCAGAGATACAATGTACCTAAGCAGTTAGACAATTGTGCCCCCTGAAAATCTTCCACACTCTCTTTTATTTATTTATTATTATATTTTTTTATATTTTTTTTATTTTGGTGGTGGTCGAATCTTATGGAGATTGCCTACGTATCATGACCCCGCATGAATCAGACCGAGCGTAGTTCGGACCCAATAAAAGATAAACAATGCTAAACATTTTTTTTTCAATTTTCATGTTAAAACAAACTGAGTTTCAAAGGTTTGAAGATGACCTACAAGCTGGAAAATCAAACAACCCACATATTCTAATTAAAAGATTTACAAATGGCCAATTTCTTTCCCCGTTTGACAAATGCAACCAAACGGTTATTTTTGCAAATATGGCCCCTTCCAACTTTCACATGAATTTGAGGCCGGGGAGGATTATTTTATGACACTTTACACACTTGTCCATTCTTTTACGAAAATAACCTTTCGACAACTGACAGATACTCTAAGGTTATTTCGGCAAGAACGGTTCAAGACGCGGCCGAAGTTGGCTCGGGTTATTTTGACTAAAAAAAAATCCAAACGGTATTCACCTGACCGCCGACTCTTTTTTTTTCTTTTCAAATTATACTAAAAACCTGATGTTGCAAACACGGCCCTTCAGCGCCTCGGGGACGAAGATTTATAGGGCTGTGTGGGTCAACTAGACCAAAATCCTAAACAGGATCCAAAAAAAGTGGTTGTTTATGCAAAGTCAGCCTTCCGGCGTCCCTCTCGGGAACATTCGGCTATTTTTGACAAAACAGCATCACCCGACTTATTTATGACTCTTTTTATCATTTTTCGAATTAGAAAAGTCAATATTGCAAACACGGCCTTTCAACGCCTCGGGGACGAAGATTTTTAAGGCTGTGTTGGTCAACTGGTCAAAATCTTAAAAATGACCCAAAGGTGGCTGTTTATGCAAAGTCAGCCTCCCGGCGTCCCTTTCGGGAACATTCGGCTATGTCTTCATAAAACAGCGTCACCCGACTTCTCTATGACAAAATTAAAATTTTGACATGTTTTTTTTTTTGGCTATTTTAGCAAAAGGGAAGGTTGGACACCACTAGACTTATTTATGACAAAATAAAAAATTTTGACACGTTTTTTATTTATTTTTTTGGTTTTTGACTATTTTAGCAAAAAAGGGGATTGGACCCGATGAGGGTTGCCTACGTATCTCACATCCGGTGAGAATAACACCCGCGTAGTTCGGGCCTCGTGAATAAGTAAATGAACTAATATTTTTTTTTATTGGAACTGTGAAAGAACTGCTCAAAGGAAGTATATATTTTTTTTTGATTGATTTCTTTTGGAAAGAAAAACTTGTAAAAATTCCTTTTCTTTTGATTTGAACTTTGAGAATTTCAAAAGTAAAAGGAAGTTTTTTTTGTCGAATTTCCATTTGTTTTTTTTTATTCTAAAGAAAAAAAATATTTTTGGAATTTTACTTTTGATAAAAGAAATGCTTCTAAAAATATTTTTTGAATTTTGAATTTTCTTTTCAATTTTGAAAGAAGAATCAAAATATTTTCGGAATTTTTTTCTTAAAAGAATTTTTTTTTATTTTTTGTTTTATCAACAATGGAAAATAAAGATATTTATATTATTTTTTGCAAGACATATCTTTTGGAATTTTATTTTGAATTTTCTTGGCAAGACAAATATTCTTTGCAACAAATAAAGATATATATATCTTTTGGAAATAAAAAAAAACTTTTCGGATTTATATATATATATATATATATATATATATATATATATATATATATATATATATATATATATATATATATATATATATATATATATATGCGTACAAATAATGAAAGACTTTTTTTTTTTTTTGCATTTTCATAAGCAAATAAATAATAAAAAAACCATTTTAAAAATAAGACTCTTTTTTATTTTCATTTTCATGGCAAGACAAACTATATATATTTTTATTATTTTTTTTTTTGAAAAACAAAAACAGAACAACGACCTTTTTTTTTCTTAGCTTTTAATAAAACAAACTAAAAAGACATTTTTTTTCATTTTCTTAAAATTTCGGCAGAGTTTTGACAGTATTTGGGCATTTGTTTTCTTTTCAAAAATAAACAATCAATTCCCTAACCGCTATTTCGTTTTTTTTCAATTTCAAAATATTATTCCTGATATTCACAAGTCAGTCAGCACACAAGTCCGAATCAAATAAATGCGCAAGTAGTAGCAAGTAAGATGCATCAGGATGGTCATTTTCATTTTTGGTACACCTGTCCTAGACAGACCCAACCCCTGTGTTGGGCCTCCAAAGTCAAATGCACGTGATGCAAACAAACGCTCCTACTAGGGATCCGGCATGTGGCTTTGTTATACTAGGTTCAGAACCTGGGTGTTTGTTCTAGACCTGGCTTACCCGAGCGGACAGCTCGAGCCGAGGAGGAGGCGGCAATCCGGGAATACAGAAGCTTCACCGGCTTTGCGACTTATCCAAACCTCGTTCTAAATTGGGACTTGACACTATACAGAAAAGAAGTCGTACGAAGTACACCCTTCTTCATGATTCAGAAGACTCAGAGAGAAGATGGGTTTCGGCACAATTTATATACAGTTCACATAATATCAAAGCGGTAAAAGCATCATTTAGCACATTAGGCTCAAACACATGTAAAAATCAGATAAAGCCAAATATAACAATTTATCTAAGCTCGAATTTCTAACCCTGAACCAGTGGTTCTGGGTCATATGTCCCCAGCAGAGTCGCCAGAGCTGTCGCACCTCCTTTTTCCGCCCCCGCGAGGGTACAAGGAGTTTTTTCCAATTAAAGGACAGTCGAAACGGGATTGATTTAATTATTTCAGAGTCGCCACTTGGGAGATTTAGGGTGTCCCAAGTCACCAATTTTAATCCCGAATCGAGGAAAAGAATGACTCTATATTACAGTCTGCGTACCAGAAATCCGGATAAGGAATTCTGTTAACCCGGGAGAAGGTGTTAGGCATTCCCGAGTTCCGTGGTTCTAGCACGGTCACTCAACTGTTATATTCGGCTTATTTATCTGATTTTTAATACAATTATGAACCATGTGCAAATTTTATCTTTTACCGCTTTATTATCATTATTTTTTAGGAATGTGAACATCGCTTAAAACATATCTTTGGATTGTGTCACATGAAATGCACCCACAATCCGAAACATATTTTATTTGATGTTTTAGGATTTAGATTTGGGTCGCATGAAATGCGCATCCGAGTTTAAGAAGGTAAAATTAATTAAATCGCGCCTAAAGAGTCTAGCGCGTCATTATCTTTGGGGAAGGAAGTGAAATTCACTAAACAATCCATCCCAAATTCTAAGTAATAATTTTTTTTAAATAATTAAATAAATAAATGAGATTGGAGAATCCTGTAAATTTGTATTATTTACATCTATTTATTTTTAGCGAAATCCTTCCTTATTTTAAGAATATCCCTTAATGACTACCTTTTTATTATTACTAAGTTTATCTATAAATATAAAATCAATATCTACATTCTTGAAAATAACATATTAAATAGAAGAGAAAAACAAATATTAACAGAAAGTAATAAAAATTATAATCATAAATACAACATGGAATTGTCGAAAAATAAAATAAAAAAATAAAATAAAAAAATTATTCCATAGTTGGATTAAATTTCAAATTGTTAGCAAGACTTAAGCTTATTGAAACTAATTATTTACAAATACTGAAAATTGAAAGAAAGAAAAATAAAAACTTGATTACTAAACCATATTTCTAACTTTGTTTTAATTCACATCATGTCCTAACACTTGTTCGCAAACTAATTCATGTTATAAATGAAATTGACTACATGATTCTGATTAACTTATCGTTGACGAAAAACCTTATGAATAAGGAACTTAGTTAATTTTTGCCAAACTGATTCAATAACGCCATTTTTACGTTATTTCTTCTATTTTTTTATTAAACAGTTTTAATTAATAATCAGGCTTAAATATATTTCCTAATAATCTGGTTAAGGCGTTATTTAATATGTCGCTATAATATGCCTAGTTATGCCAATGACAGTGATTTACAGAATAATAATACATGAATAACCTAAATACAATACAAAAAATTAAATTAAACTAAATTAAAAATTTAACACTCCATTCTTCATTTCAGCTTACAAAATGCCAAAATTACAGTTGTGTACCTGATATTGTCAATATAAGAAGAAGAAAGTCAGCAACGTAATACGTAACACAGCAACAGCAACAATAACCATCAATAACCAGTCAACGAAAATCCCAGTGACAGCTTTGAAAAATTCAAAATAAAATCCAGGAATGCCAAAAATAACGGACATAAACCAAGGGAAATTTTCAGATTTTTGAAAGGCTAGTTAATCTTCAACCCTTAATTTCTACACCTGTATACCAGAATATTTATCAGGTATGTACTACTTTCTCTTCTAATTTTCAACTTTTTTTTTTCTTTGTATGTTTTTCTTTTCTTGAGAGTTTCAACCCTTTTCTCTCTCTTATTTTCAGATTTGTTTCTCTCTCCCGTTTTTTTCCTGTCTGTGTATTTCTCTTGTCCTCCCTTTTTATTCTGATTTCAAGACTTCTTATAACCCCTCTCATAAAATCTTTCCATTCATTAAAATCAACCCATTTTCTCTACCAAACCCATTATCTTCCCACTCATTCCCATTACATTAAATAACATATCACACCACCCCATTTCATTTTGTCCCCCATGCTTTATTTAAAATAATGCAAGATTCCCCTTTAAATTAAATCTTGTCCCCCCTTTATATTAAATAATCATATCACAACCCACCCCATTTCATTTTGTCCCCCATGCTTCAAATAAACAATTACAAAATGTACAATTCCTAAACTACCCCTTCCGACCTTACTGAAATTACCAAACTACCCCTGAACGTATTACAAATTTACCAAACTACCCATCAGCTATAACACATCAATTAATCAAACTTAACCAAAATATAGACAATATGATCAATTTCTAACAATGTTCAAACAACAATATGAACACGGATGAACATCATAACAACAATATCACATGAACATGATTTTAACAACATTTCAACAACAAATCACATGAACACAAATTGAACAACCAAGAACAACTAAAATTTGATTGAACAATGTTTTAGCAACAAACAATCCTATTTTCGGATTCAACAACAACAACAAACAAAGTATGAAGATTTCTAAATTCAATCATATTGAACTTAAAATCAACTCTAACAACATTACAACAAACAATTCTTATATTAAACTTTAAACAAGATTATGATAACAATTCAAGCAATAATCATAAATGGTAAACAAGAAATCAAACTATACAAAATTCGGATTCAAGATCATCCAAACAAAGTATGAACATGAATGAATCTATTTTAAGACAACAAACATGACGGATTAAACGATTAAAACAATATATTCCTTTAATACAACTAAATTCTTTAAACAAATAACAAGATCGACGAAGAAACAATTATGAACTTAAACTTGAACTTAACAATATTAACAATTTCTAACAATACATAAACACATGAAACAAATTGAAGAAATAGTTAATTAAATTTCAATTTGAATCTAACAAACATCAAACTAACAAATACTTACTTAAACAATAATACAAACATGAAATAAACATGAAAACAACTAATTAAACTTCTATTTTGAAATCTGAAAATTAATTTTAACAAAGCACATGAACATGAACAAACTAGAAAAATAATTTCAACGATGAACAACGAACAAAACAAGAATTGAATTCTTTAACGATTTTGGATCCGGAAAATATCAAACAAAAATATGGACAAAAATAAAACTCAAAAACAACTAACCGGAGATGAATCAACGACGAACTTTGATTGTAAACAAATCTGTCCGAGAACGAATCTCGCACCAAGATAACTTGACGTTGAAGACGACTACGAACGGACGACCAAAGAAGGTGGTCGTTTGGCATCGTTTAAAACGAAGAATGGCAGCCCGCCACAAGCAGAAGGCAGCAAGCAGCAACACTGCTGGAGCAGCAGCACGAAACAGTAGCAGCAGCGGTGTCGGAGAAGATGCAACGGCAGCCATGGGAGCTCGAGTTCGAGCTCGATGAAGCTCGTCCATGGCTGGACGCGGCGGGCAGCAGTTGTGGTGGTTTGTTTGGACGACACAGCAGCAACATGAAGGATGAAAAACGCAGCAGCAGCAGTGTTGGAGAAGAAGAAAACGCAACAGCAGGAGGAGAAGCAACTACGGGCAACAATGGTGGCGTAGAAGTTGCTCGACGAACTTGAAAAACGCAGCCATGGCAGCGAGGGGATGTCGTGGGGGTGAGAGTGGTTGTGTTGTGTGTGTGTTGACGTGAGGGGGGCAGGGGTGTGAGGGGGGAAGGTCTGCCATGGGAGGAAGGGATGTGAGCTTGAGGAAGAAGAAGAAGATAGGAGAGGGGGGGGGGGCGGATGGTTTAGATTTTTAGGGTTTTCTTCTCTTATTTTTTTTTGTTTTGTTTTTGTTTTGTAAAAATGAAAGACAAATGGGGTTTGAGTCTTTTGGGTTATGGACTGGGTCGACCCAGTTCGAAATGGACTGGGTCGTAGGGAAGATTGGGCCAATTTTTGGGCCTGTGGCTTGAAATTGAAGAAGAGGCCTAATTCCGACTTTCTTTATATTTTTGCTTTCTTTTCTTCTTTTATTTCTCTAAAACTAAATTATAAAAATACTTAAACTATTATTAAGAATTAAATTAAGTTATAAAAGCGCAAATTAACTCCCAATAACAATTAACGCACAATTAAGTATTAATTAAGCATAAAATTGTATATTTGGACATTAAATGCTAAAAATGCAAACGATGCTTATTTTTGTAATTTTTTAATTTTTGTAAAACAAATTTAATTACTAACAACTATAGAATTAAATCTTACATGCAAAATGCGACATATTTTTGTATTTTTTATTAATTTATCAAATAAACACGCACAGACAAATACAAATAATTATTCAAAATATCACAAAATTGCACACCAAAGAAAAATCATTTTATTTTTGGATTTTTTGGGAGTAATTCTCATATAGGGCAAAAATCACGTGCTTACAGTAGGAGACGCACTTCCTAATCGAGATTTTATTCATAGGAAACGCACTTCCTAGTTCTAGTCACTGAAGTTTTCACCCTTAGGAGACGCACTTCCTAGTTTAGCTCATTCCGATTCAACCATAGAAGACACACTTTCTAGTTTGAGTTATTGAGGTTTTTATTTTAGCAAACACATTTGCTAGCAAGAGTTTTGGTTTTACTCATAGGAGATGCACATCCTAGCCTAGTCTTTAGTTTACTCTCATCATTGCATCAATAGTGTAAGTGAGTTACAAATTTTGCTAACAACTCACAAATCTTCCCAGTACAAACTGGTTAGGAAATTTTGTTTGTTTTGTTTGTTTTGATTGTCAGGGACCCGCCTGTAGAACGAAGTTTGTTGCGTGTCGAAGATAGAAGAAGTCAGGAGTCCGCCTGTAGAACGGAGAAACATTTTTCAAAATCAAGCAGTGACCCACTGGAGAGCAGAAGGATTACAACAGAAATCCCCAGCATTCAATCCAAGTTAGAAGCTCGCCTCAAGAGCGCGAATCAATAGTCTGGGATGATCAACAGAAGCTGGTCACAAAAACAAAAAAAAAAACCAAAACAAGAAAAAGAAGAAAAAAAAACCAGATTACGGAAGCGGAGAACAAATGTGGTCTGCTCAAGAACTAGCACCTACAACTAGCAAGTATCAAGGTTCAGATCCGAAGTCTGCATGAAGCACCATTCAAGACTCAAGACCAAGTTTCAGAAGACTTAAGAGATAGGAATCTTTGTAACAAGTAGCTGATAGGCTTAGTTAGTCTTTTTCAGTTTTCATTTTTGTTGTAATGACAGGACCGCGGACCGGAACCTCAACGGAACGGCACCTCGATCGGCTCTCCACCTCGGTACACTTCACTATCTCTCTCATTCCCGAACTACACGTGGCCTGATTCCTGTATAACCAAGGATATGTAGGCAGCTCAGATACCAGGGCTCGGTCACATTCCCTCCCTTTCCTTAAGTGTAGTCCGTCCAAGTAATGGTCGGGTCAAAAACACGTCTAGTCGTTCTTTGTCGGAAAACTCTTCGTGTTTCCAGTCAAAGAGGGCAGCTGTAAGCACGTGATTTTTGACCCTCCCCGAGAATTTTCACATTTTTAGCGTGAATATGTGAAATTGGGTCTAGTATAGCTATTTTAACTATTTTACTTTATTTCGTTGCAAAAAGAAAATTTCAAAAATATATATATAAATTTTAGTTTATGTATTTCTCATAAACTTGAAAAATACAAAATTGCACTTTATTTTTGTACTTTATATAATTTTGAAAATTACAAAAAATAGTTCTATTAAGGTTTTATAGTCATTTTTAACTTTGAAAAATACAAAAATATTACCTCATATTTTATCTTAATATGTAAAAACGAAAATTACAAAAAATAGTTTTATTAATATTTTGTAGCTATTTTAAACCTTGAAAAATATTTAAAAAGATATAGTTTTGTTTAAATACTAGTCTTATTTTTGGTAGTTATTTTGCTTACATAGGACTAGTTAAGCAACGTGTTCCTATTTCTCGGGTCCGGGCAAAAGAATAATATTCGGGTTCAAACTACCCGATTTTAGGCCTAATTTTCGGACCTAGCCCGTAATAAACCGTGTCCAGGACACGTGGGGAACCCCACCACGCGTGGGGGACATATGCCTCGAACCCCACCACGCGTGGGGCTCATTTTCATGGGCATTGTATTACAAAAAACACGGACCAACGAAAAAGGACCGGGGGGAATTTTAAAAAGGGACTTTTTGAAAAATGGGAAAGAAAAAAGTTGGAAATACTACTATTCTTCTTCCTTCTTAAACGGAAAGAAGAAGCAGAAACCTGGAGGAAGCCTTCGACCACCGGACCTCCCTCCCCACGCTCACACTCCCCGTCACGACCCCTCCGTTAAACCACCCGAACACCACCACCGCAGCTGCCTCCACCATCCAGAAACCACCCATCAAGCACCAGCTTTTGTTGCTGCATCGTCGCCTTCCCCAACTCCCTCTCCGCCATAACCACCAAACGACTACCACTCCCTCACGTCGGACTCCCCCTCAACCCCAAAAACAGGTTCGTCACCTTCCCCATCGCCCAACACCACCTGAAGAGGAAGATACTATCGTCCTTTGCTTCAACTGCCCGTCGACCCCATCGCCGCGTCGATCGAGCAGCAGCCATTGTTGCTGCTGTTCGTTTTCAACACGTCCGTCAAACAGCAGCCCGCGACCACCTGCTACCCAGCATCGTCCAAAACCACCGGCGACACCAACTCCCTCACCTTCCCCATCGCCCCGACGACCCACTGCTGCTGCCCAGCTCGCAGTCCCCAGTCCAGCATCCAAACGACCCCTTTGCTTCATATCCGCGTATCAGTCTGTTGCGTCGAAAAAATAGAAATACAGCAGCAACCAACATTTCGTGCGTTGGCAGTCTTGGCCGAGGTTTCAGTCTCCATTGAGGTCGTCGTTGTTCGTCGAGGTCCGGAACGTCGAGGTCGTTCCGAGTTTTCGTTGTTGTTCCTCGTTCAGTGAAGTCCAACTTGAGCCCCGTCGAGGTCTTGTTTGTGTTCTAGGTTTGTCGAGGTTCGAAGGTTAGTATTCTTCATCCTTTGTTTCATTCCGTTTCATTTCGCATATTATCGTTCAAGGTGAATAAGAGTATTATTTGATATGGATGAATGTCAACAATGCAATTTTTGTTGTTGTGTTAAAAACGTTTATTCTATGTAGTTACCGCATGCTTAAAGTTAATGTGAGAATGTATGAACGGTTTGCGAGTCATCTTAGTTGAATTTTTTTTTTTTTTACCATGGATATTATTATTTATTAGAATCGTTGTTTTCGTTTAACCTCGGATGACGTCGTGGGTAAAAAATCATAATTGCTTTTAGGCTTGCCTTTAATAAATAAAATGAGACGATCCTCAAAAATGCACAAGCTGCGGGGACCTCTAAATGTATATACTAAATACTTAGATTCCGGGATGGGTCGTTTAGCAAATTTCACGGCCCTACCAAAAAAATAATAATGCGCTAGTTGCTTTAGGCGCGCCTTTAATAATGTTAACTCCCTAAACTCGGGTGCACATTTATGTGACCCAAATCCAAATCTCAACGAAATCGGAATGTGTCTTTAATCACGGGTACATTGACTGTGACGTGGTATGAGATGCATTTCCATGACGTTGCAAATTCCTTTTAAAAAAAATAAGAATGAGATGAGCCTCGCCGAATAAAAAACACAAATTGCGGGGCCCTCAGTAAATACTTTGTTTAAAATTACTTAGAATTCAGGAGGGTCGTTTAGCAAACTTCACGGCCTCCGCAAAATAATAACGCGATAGTCTCTTTAGGCGCGTGTTTAATAATTTACTTTCTTAAACTTGGGTGTGCATTTCATGCGACCCAAATCCAAATCCTAAAACATCAAATAAAATATGTTTCGGATTGTGGGTGCATTTCATGTGACACAGTCCAAAGATATATTTTAAGCGATGTTCACATTCCTAAAAAATAATAGTAAAGCGGTTAAAAGATAAATTTGCACATAAGTTCATATTGTATATAAAATCAGATAATCAAGCCGAATATAACAGTTGAGCGACCGTGCTAGAACCACGGAACTCGGGAATGCCTAACACCTTCTCCCGGGTTAACAGAATTCCTTATCCGGATTTCTGGTACGCAGACTATAATATAGAGTCATTATTTTCCTCGATTCGGGATTAAAATTGGTGACTTGGGACACCCTAAATCTCCCAAGTGGCGACTCTGAAATAATTAAACGAATCCCGTTTCGATTGTCCTTTAATTGGAAAAAACTCCCCCTGCGCCCCGCGGGCGCGGAAAAAGGAGGTGTGACAGTTATCAGCCAAGTTTCAAAGTTAGGAGGAGCACGCGGAGTATTTGAGAGTTGTGTTGCAGAGATTGAGGGAGGAGAAGCTTTATGCAAAGTTCTCCAAGTGTGAGTTTTGGATCAGTACAGTGGCTTTCTTGGGACACGTGGTGTCTAGCGAGGGTATTCAGGTTGACCCAAAGAAGATAGAGGCGGTTCAGAGTTGGCCTAGATCATCCTCAGCCACAGAGATCTGTAGCTTTCTTGGGTTAGCAGGCTATTATCGCCGGTTTGTTCAGGGATTTTCATCCATTGCATCGCCCTTGACCAAGTTGACTCAGAAGGGTGCTCCATTTGTATGATCGGACGAGTATGAAGAGAGCTTTCAGAAGCTCAAGACAGCCTCGACCACAGCTCCAGTGTTGGTTTTGCCATCAGCTTCAGGTTCATATACTGTGTATTGTGATGTTTCGAGAGTTGAGATTGGTTGTGTGTTGATACAGGAGGGTAGAGTTATTGCTTATGCTTCTCGTCAGTTGAAGCCCCAAGAGAAAAACTACCCCGTTCATGATTTAGAGTTGGCTGCCATAGTTCATGCATTGAAGATTTGGAGGCATTACTTGTATGGCGTATCTTGTGAGGTGTTCACTGATGATCGCAGTCTTCAGCATTTGTTCAAGCAAAAGGATCTTAATTTGAGGCAGCGGAGATGGTTGGAGTTGCTTAAGGATTATGATATCACTATTCTGTATCATCCGGGAAAGGCCAATGTAGTGGCTGATGCTTTGAGCTAAAAGGCAGTGAGTATGGGGAGTTTGGCATATATTTCAGTTGGGGAGAGACCCCTTGCAGTTGATGTTTAGACCTTGGCCAATCAGTTTGTGAGATTAGATATTTCGGAGCCTAGTCGGGTGTTGGCTTGTGTGGTTTCTCGGTCTTCCTTATATGATCGCATCAAAGAGCGCCAGTATAATGATCCGCATTTGCTTGTCCTTAAGGATAGAGTTCAGCATGGTGATGCCAGAGATGTGACCATCGGTGATGATGGTGTGTTGAGGATGCAGGACCGGATTTGTGTGCCCAATGTGGATGGGCTTAGAGCGTTGATTCTGGAAGAGGCCCATAGCTCGCGGTATTCTATCCATCCGGGTGCCGTGAAGATGTATCAGGATTTGAGACAGCACTATTGGTGGAGAAGAATGAAGAAAGATATTATGGGATTTGTAGCTCGGTGTCTCAATTGTCAGTAGGTGAAATATGAGCATCAGAGACCGGGTGGCTTGCTTCAACAGATGGTTATTCCCGAGTGGAAGTGGGAAAGGATCACTATGGACTTTGTGGTTGGACTTCCTTGGACTTTGAAGAAGTTTGATGTTATTTGGGTGATTGTGGATCAGCTGACCAAGTCTGCACACTTCATTCCTGTGTGTACTACCTACTTTTCAGAGCGG
The DNA here is from genome assembly GCF_000715075.1 of Nicotiana tabacum. Classification (NCBI taxonomy): domain Eukaryota; kingdom Viridiplantae; phylum Streptophyta; class Magnoliopsida; order Solanales; family Solanaceae; genus Nicotiana; species Nicotiana tabacum. The sequence goes on from NC_134090.1 coordinate 9,369,201, forward strand.
TTGGCAGGGATTTATATCCGGGAGATTGTTCGGTTGCATGGTGTTCCGGTTTCCATCATCTCAGATAGAGGTACTCAGTTTACTTCGCAGTTTTGAAGAGCCGTGCAGAGAGAATTGGGTACTTAAGTATAGTTGAGCACATCGTTTCATCCTCAGACAGACGGACAATCCGAGTGCACTATTCAGATACTGGAGGACATGTTGCGCGCATGTGTTATTGATTTCGGAGGTTCTTAGGATGAGTTTTTGTCGCTTGCAGAGTTTGCCTACAACAACAGCTATCAGTCCAGCATTCAGATGGCACCATATGAGGCCTTGTATGGGAGATGGTGTAGATCTCCAGTTGGTTGGTTCGAGCCTGGCGAGGCTAGGATGTTGGGAACAGACTTGGTTCAGGATGCCTTAGAGAAAGTAAAGGTGATTCAGGAAAGACTTTGTACAGCTCAGTCACGTCAGAAGAGCTATGCGGACCGGAAGGTTCGAGATGTATCCTACATGATTGGTGAGAAGGTCTTGCTGAAGGTTTCACCCATGAAGGGTGTTATGAGATTTGGGAAGAAAGGAAAGTTGAGTCCGCAATTTATTGGGCCGTTCGAGGTGCTTCGGAGGATTGGGGAGATGGCTTATGAGCTTGCTTTTCCACCCAGCTTGTCTAGAGTGCATCCGGTATTTCATGTTTCTATGCTCCGAAAGTATATTGGGGATCCGTCTCATGTTTTGGACTTCAGCACGGTTCAGTTGGATGATGATTTGACCTTTGATGTGGAGCCAATAGCTATTTTGGGTCGTCAGGTTTGGAAGTTGAGGTCAAAGGATATAGCTTTAGTGAAAGTGCAGTGGATAGGTCGGCCCGTGGAGGAGGCTACTTGGGAGACCGAGCGGGATATGCAGAGCAGATATCCTCACCTATTCGAGGCTTCAGGTATGTTTCTTGACTCGTTCGAGGACGAACATTTGTTTAAGTTGGGGAGGATGTGACGACCTGGCCAGTCGTCTCATGAGTTACCGCTCTATCTTCCCCCATTTCAGCTTATTTATGCTTCGTTATCCGTGTTTAATGTGATCGGGTTGATTGGTTTGCGGTTGGTGTGGTTTTGGTAAGAAATGAGACACTTAGTCTATTCTAAGAAGGCTTAAGATGGAAAAAGTCAACCGGATGTTGACTTATGTGTTAGAGGGATTAGATGTGAGTTCTGATGGTTCGGTTAGCTTCGGGAGGTGATTTGTGACTTAGGAACGTGATCGGAATGGGTTTTGGAGTTGTAGAGAAGATTTAGACTTGAATTGGCGAAATTGATATTTGGCAATTTTTGGTTGATAGGCGAGATTTTGATATAGGGATCGGAATGGAATTTCGAGAGTTGTAGTAGCTTCGTTGTGTCATTTGGGATGTGTTTGCAAAATTTCAAGTCATCCGGACGAAATTTGATAGACTTTTTGATCAAAAGCATAATTCAAGAGTTCTTGGAGTTCTTAGGCTTGAATTTGATGTAATTTGATGGTTTTGATGTTGTCTGAGGTGTTTTGAGGATTGGAACAGGTTTGGAGGATGTTTTAGGATGCGTTGGTGCTTTTGGTTGAGGTCCCGGGTGCCTCGGGGTGATTTCGGATGGCTAACGGCAAGTTTGGAGTTGAAAATATAACAGAAAAATGCAGCAGCTGTAGGAGGTCCAAGAGAACTGCAGGGGCGCGGCCATGGTAGGCGTCGCGCGGACCGCGCTGGCTTGCGCGGAAGGGGCGCGGCCGCGGTAGGCATCGCGCGGACAGCACAAAAATGGGCGCGGCCGCGGTAGGTGTCACACAGACCGTGCTGGCTTGTGCGGACCGTAGTCAATTGGTGCGGACCGCAGTCGATTTGGTGCGGCCCGCGGTGAGAAGACCTGAAGGGTACTCTATATAAATACGAGGTTTTGGGTTTTATTTGATATTTTGACCTAGAGAGCTCGGATTTTGGCGATTTTTCGAGGGTTTTTCAAGAAATTAATCGGGGTAAGTGATTTTAACTCAGATTTGGCTAGAGTAAATGAATCTATCATTGAATTCATCATTTGATTCGTGATTTGGGATGGAATTTGGGAAGAAAATTGTGAAAACTTTCAAAAATGTAAAATAATGATTTGAAGGACCAAATGGTATCAGAATTGGATAATTTTGGTGTGGTTAGACTCGTGAGGGTATGAGGATTCTGAAAATGTAAATTTTACCCGATTCCGAGACGTGGGCCCGAGACTCGATTTTTGCTAATTTCGAGATTTTTGATATTTTTTTGAATGTTTTTGCTTGGGCTATGTTCCCTTAGAATATTGTGACCTATTCGTTCTGATTTTGGATAGATTCGATGCGCGTGGAGGCCAATTTGAGAGGCAAGGGCATAGCGAGCTAGAGTTTTGGCCAGTTTGAGGTGAGTAATGATTTTAAATTATGTCCTGAGGGTTTGAAACCCCGAATTTGCATAACGTAGTGCTATACTAAGTTGAGATACACGCTGTGTGACGAGCGTGAGGTTCAATGCTATGGGGATTGGGACTTGGTCCATCCCAAATGATATTTTACTACATTTTTTATTGAGACATATACTTTATTGTTGTGAATTGGGCTTGTTGTCATGCTTGGGGCCTTGTGCCGACCTGTAGAACCCTTAGGGAATTTTTGACTGGTTTTTCTCTCTTATTTTGTTAAAGAATTTATATCCTCGGTCATGTTTTCCAATTGTTTAAGAATGATATGAACCAAATTTTTGAAATGTTAATCATAAATATGAAGAGATATGAGGGTTGAGATCCCGACCGTACGTTATGCCCGAGAGGCTGTGATTTTTAAATGACTGAGAGGGGTCGAGGACCCAATAGTGAGGATATTTTATATGATATGGATCGGGCTGCGCGCCGCAGTAGATATATATATTATACACATTATAGATCGGGCTGCATGCCGCAACAATTACTTATATGGATCGGGCTGCACGCCGCAGCAATTATAAAGTGCTTGGGTTGAAGGAGACCCTCCGGAGTCTGCACACCCCCAGTGAGCGCAGTCGACTATTATTATTATGGATCGGGATGTACGCCACAGCGATATACGGATTGGGCTGCACGCCGCAGCGGTATATATATTTATTGATTTGGTTATCGTGAGAAGTATATGAATTGAGAACTAAGGATAAGAACGAATAAATGAACTGAAATGCTTGAGGAGCTGATTTATACTGATTATATCTGTTTTACCTGGTTTAAAGAATTTCACATGATTTCCTCATTCATTGCTGCTTAAATGATTTTACTGTTTTGATATAGAACTGCTTAGTGCCTTTACATGATTTCATACTGTCAGCTATTATTTATTGTTATTACTCACTGGGTCGGAGTACTCACATTACTCCCTGCGCCATATGTGCAGGTACATGTATTCCTGAGGCATAGAGCGAGCTTTCCTGCCGTTCTGTCTTCATCGGAGTTATCGAGGTAGTTGCATGGCGTTCGCAGACCCGATTTCTCCTTCTATCTCCACTTATCATTCCGCATTTTAGACATATTTTTGTATTAGATTGTTGAAACCTTGTATTAGAGGCTCAGACTTGTGACACCAGATCAGTGGGCTGTTTTACAGAGATTTTTTTTAGTGATTATGGTTTCCGCACATTTCATTTGTTAAATTCATACTTCTATTTATATTAAATTGGTATTAAATCCCGAAAATTGGTATTGAATTATAAAAAAAGAGATCGTGAGATGTTAGTTGGTCGGGCTTGCCTAGCATTGTGTTGGGCGCCATCACGGCCGGGGTTGGGGTCGTTGTCACACCTCCTTTTTCACTTACACCCCCGGAAGGGCGTAAAGGAGTTTTTCCAATTAAAGGACAATCGGAACAGGATTTAATTATTAATTATTTCAGAGTCGTCACTTGGGATATTAATGGTGTCCCAAGTCACCGATTGAATCCTGAACCGAGGAAATTTATGACTCTGTATTTCAGTCCGCGCACCAGAAATCCAGATAAGGAATTCTGTTAACCTGGGAGAAGGTGTTAGGCATTCCCGGGTTCCGTGGTTCTAGCACGGTCGCTTAACTGTTGCATTTGATTTTATTGGACTTTGATACATGCTAGCTTATGTGTCTTTTATTCGTAAACCGCTTTTTATCATTGTTTATTCTAAAAGAATTGCGACGTCGTGCAAACGCGTTTCGAACCACGTCGCAATCAATGCACCCGTGGTTGTCGACACATTTCGACTTTGTAGAGATTTGGATTTGGGTCACATCAATGCGCACCCGGATTTAAGAGAGTAATTTAATTAAAGCGTGCCTAAAGATTCTAACGTATTATTATTTTGGAGAAGGCCGTGAAATTCACTAAACAACCCTCCCCAAATTTTAATTATTTTAATAATCATTCGTTGAGGGCCTCACAATTTATTTATTTATTTGGCGAGGCTCGTCTCATTCTATTTATCTCTCTTTTTTTTAAAAAAAAAAAAAAGGTATCCTAAAAGGTCTTGTGGTTCTTCTATTAATAGTTATCTCTACTTATTTAATTTAATTTTAACACTACTTGTTAGAGCAACCCAACACCCACGTGAATTTGGGCCCATAGGGATGCCCCACGTGATAAGTTGCCAACCCCTCACAAATTAGGCCCTTAAAAGGAGGCTTATTTCAATTCTTTGCAGAAACAATCAGGGATCGAGCCTGGGCGGTAACACAACACCAAACAACCCAATTAGTCCCCAATGCTATTCGGTGCAATTTGCACTACATTTACCTAAAATTATAGACGCCAACTTTGTACTTTAACGCCATTTTTTATTCCTGATCCCTGTTGCATTCAATGCAAAACATAGGCGACAAATTATTTTTCGTCTATTGGTGGCTCCTACATATTACTAAAGATGGCAATCAGAAACAGTTTAAATTTAACAACATGTGATAGCAACTTGATTTCATTATTTCACTTAATCACATGGACATGAACAAGTTAATGACCCAAACTCAAAGTGGACTAACTATTTCTAAACTAATTCAAATCACAAGTCCACAAATTAAAACCGCACAACATTGTCCAGTTATACAGCTTGTAATCTCATTAACATTACTGAAATTCCAGTCCAAATGAATCAACCAACAAAAATGAACAGTAAAGGCAAATATTCAAGTGTAAGCATGTGTTTCCTATTATTCACACTTCAAATTTATTTTCTACAAGTGGCAGTAATTTTCAGCATTGCTTGAGCATGAGAAATACCTGGAAATTGAATAGAAATGGAAAAGGAGAGGTCAGTTAAGACGATAGTGAGCAGCAGCAGCAAATTCACAATCCAAACAGAGGAATCAATAACCCAGCAACTCAGAATCCCAAAAATTTGACTCAACACTGAGTTTTAAAAAAAACAGCCAGAACACCCCAAACTTGAAAACTCAACAAATGGAACCAAACAGACTGACTGAAACCCCAATATTACTTGAAACAACCAGAAATTTCTCTGAATACTCAAATCACCAGAAAAGGAACTGAGATTTGTAACTCAGCTGCTAAAACTGGAAAATCAGTTTCCTGGTTGAATGAAACAGTACATGCTTTTTGAGTTTTTTATGAATCTATTTGCTTTTTTTTTTTGGTTTTTGAATTTCTAACTTCTACTTTGAATCTAGAACTTAGAAGGGAAATTTTTTGGAAAAGCTAAACTAACTATGAAATATGAATTTTTTGCTGAAAAAGATCCCCCCTCCTCAAGGCATTTGATGCCCTTTTATAGGTGCTATCAAAGAGTAAATCAGATTTTGGGTTTCTTTTTAGTCCCTCCCTTATTTTCAGTTTTGTCCTCTTATTTCTAACTTGTTACTCAAGTAAACACCTCTATTGTGCTGAAATGTACACTAAAATCCTATTCTAGAAGGCCCTAGGGTATTCTTCTACCCATGCAATACCTATACTACCCTTTCTTTTACTTTTAAATTACTATTCCTATCCGAATTACCCTTTTCCATGCCCAAACTACCCCTGAAAGCTTTTCAAAGTTACTGATTCTACCTACATTCTTAACATCTATAACCAATTCCCTAAATTAATTCAAAACTAACTAGGACTGATTAATTAGAACTCAGAAATTAACTAATTGAACTAACCAATCCCAATTGTTCAATCACACAAACTCAAACAAACTAGGAAAACCAGAGACCAGGATCAATCAAAGCAAAGCTTAAAATAATAGCCAACATTAAATGAAATTAAACTAACTTTTAACCAATAAGCTCACAATTGACCATTCGAACATCAAATTCAGAACTAAAAAGAAATTGAAATTAACCTGAACATCTAGCTAACATTTAATGGACAGAATGGTATCGAATCCAAACTAATCAATTATGCCTATTCTGAAATTAAAACTATGATTAACTAACAAATGACACATGCATCAAACTAAAACAAAACTAAAAATGCGAAGATGCTTCACTGATTAAAACAGATGGAACAAGGAACAAAGAAAATTTAAACTATACTAATACACAAAAATAAATCGTAAAATTAACAGAACACTTAATGAAATCAAAACTATAACTAAAACTTCGACCATGCAAGTAAAAAAAACAAGAAAGCTCACTGAAGCACGAGAAACTCCGGCCAGTTGCTGACGTCCGAATCTTTCCAGATTTTTGACACATAACATCCCTAACCATGTGTTTTTACAAGAGAACACATGGTTAAGGATATTACGGTCCAAAATCACAAAGATTTTGGGTTAGGGTTTTGACCAGAAATTCTTAGATCTGAAATTCGAGCCGCTTCACCGAGATTCGAAGGAAGATGGTCATGGATTTGGGTTGAGGGACGTCTGGGGATGGTGTGGTGTGATTTTGGGCAAGCTTGGACAAAGTAATGACTCGGCCGGAAAAATAAAAATCAATATTCGACAGCCTTGGTTGTGATTCGAGGGAAACCAACGATATGGTTGGAAAGAGGAGTTCATGAGGGATCTGTGGTGTAAGTTTGGGGTTGAACGGCGTACGTTGCGTTTCCCGCCGGCGAGGGGTTTGGGGGCGGCTTGGATTAGGGTTTGAGGGGAGAGGGAGGGTGAGGAAGGTGAGAGACCGGGGTGGGGGGGGGGGGTAATGTTTCGGACATATATATATTAAATAGTGGGGGCTTCCGGACAGTTCGATCTAACAACCTCGACGGTTGAGATCAGGTGCACTGAGAAACGGCGTCGTTTGGACTTGTTAGGAACCGGACCGGGTTGGGGAATTTGGGCTGTGTTAATTGAACGGTGCATGGCTTGGGATTGGGCCAAGCTGAGACCACAAAAATGGCCCAATTTCGGGCAGCCTTCTTTGTTTTATCATTTTTCTTTTTCTTTTATTATCTTATTATTTCCTTTTGTTTTCCATTTTATACTATTTTTTTTATATTTTTTTCCCTAATTAAAATAGAGTCCTAATATTCCCAAGCTAAACTAATTAAATTCTAAAACTATCTAAACCTATTTTACGCCAAATTCACGACTTAAAACAATTAAAATGCAAAAGTAAACTATTTTGTAATTTTTCATGCTTGATTCTAAAATAAACCAACCCCTCATTGATCCTAAAAGTATGAAATTATATCTTAAATGCAAATGCATATTTTATATGAATTATGAATTGATCAAGCACAAATAAAATGCAAACAATTAACAGAAAAATGACGCAAAAATTCACCAAAATTGTAGAAATAAAACAAAATCATTTTTGTTTGAATTTTGGGAATAATTCATATATAGGGCAAAAATCACGTGCTCACAGCTGCCCCTCTTTGCTCGGAAACATGAAAAGTTTTCGCGCAAAGATAAGTGAGCAAATACGAGCAATTTTTGCCCGTTTGAAAATTCCGTGTGAAGCATTTTTTGAAAAGTTTGACCGCACCCTGCTTCAGTGGTTGCCTACATATCCTGGGCTAAACAGGAATCATGTTAGTGTAGTTCAGGAATGTCTGGTAGCTGGGACTACCAGGAGCTGTGACTTCACTGTGCTTGCTGCTGTTACTGCTTGCTGACCTCCCTTATTACACGAAAAAATAAAAGGAGCTAGCCTAGGCTACAAGCTACAGATTACAAAATCCTATCTAAATTCTTCAAACTTGTTCTTGTACTTCCTTGTTGTCCTGTGATCTTGTATTCTCTTGGTGAAATCCATTGTTGTTACTGTCACACCTCCTTCTTCCGGCACCGCGAGGTGCGTAGGGAGTTTTTTCCAATTAAAGGACAGTCGAAACGGGATTGGTTTAATTATTTCAGAGTCGCCACTTGGGAGATTTAGGGTGTCCCAAGTCACCAATTTTAATCCCGAATCGAGGAAAAGAATGACTCTATATTACAGTCTGCGTACCAGAAATCCGGATAAGGAATTCTGTTAACCCGGGAGAAGGTGTTAGGCATTCCCGAGTTCCGTAGTTCTAGCACGGTCGCTCAACTGTTATATTCGGCTTATTTATCTGATTTTTAATACAATTATGAACCATGTGCAAATTTTATCTTTTACCGCTTTATTATTATAATTATTATTTTTTAGGAATGTGAACATCGCTTAAAACATATCTTTGGATTGTGTCACATGAAATGCACTCACAATACGAAACATATTTTATTTGATGTTTTAGGATTTAGATTTGGGTCGCATGAAATGCGCATCCGAGTTTAAGAAGGTAAAATTAATTAAATCGCGCCTAAAGAGTCTAGCGCGTCATTATCTTTGGGGAAGGAAGTGAAATTCACTAAACAATCCATCCCAAATTCTAAGTAATTTTTTTTAAAATAATTAAATAAATAAATAAGATTGGAGAATCCTGTAAATTTGTATTATTTACATCTATTTATTTTTAGCGAAATCCTTTAAGAAAATCCTTTAATGACTACCTTTTTATTATTACTAAGTTTTTATAAATATAAAATCAATATCTACATTCTTGAAAATGACATATTAAATAGAAGAGAAAAATAAATATTAACAGAAAGTAATAAAATTATAATCATAAATACAACATGGAATTATCGAAAAGTAAAAATAAAAATAAAAATAAAAAAACTAATTATCCCATAGTTGGATTAAAATTCATATTGTTAGTAAGACTATCTATTTATTTTTAGCGAAATCCTTTAAGAATATCCTTTAATGACTACCTTTTTATTATTACTAAGTTTTTTATAAATATAAAATCAATATCTACATTCTTGAAAATGACATATTAAATAGAAGAGAAAAACAAATATTAATAGAAAGTAATAAAATTATAATCATAAATACAACATGGAATTATCGAAAAGTAAAAAATAAAAATAAAAATAAAAAAACTAATTATCCCATAGTTGGATTAAAATTCAAATTGTTAGTAAGACTTAAGCTTATTGAAACTAATTATTTACAAATACTGAAAATTGAAAGAAATAAAAATAAAAACTTGAGTACTAAATCATATTTCTAAAGATTTAAACAATTTAACATTAACTAACTTTGTTTTAATTCATCATGTCCTAATACTTGTTCGCAAACTAATTCATGTTATAACTGAAATTGACTACATGATTCGGATTAACTTATCGTTGACGAAGAACCTTATGAATAAGGAACTTAGTTAATTTTTGCCAAACTGATTCAATAACGCCATTTTTACGTTATTTCTTCTATTTTTTTATTTAAACAGTTTTAATTAATAATCAGGCTTAAATATATTTCCTAATAATCTGGTTAAGGCGTTATTTAATATGTCGCTATAATATGCCTAGTTATGCCAAATGACAGTGATTTACAAAATAATAATACATGAATAACCTAAATACAATACAAAAAATTAAATTAAACTAAATTAAAAATTTAACACTCCATTCTTCATTTCAGCTTACAAAATGCCAAAATTACAGTTGTGTACCTGATATTGTCAATATAAGAAGAAGAAAGTCAGCAACGTAATACGTAACACAGCAACAGCAACAATAACCAGCAATAACCAGTCAACGAAAATCCCAGTGACAGCTTTGAAAAATTCAAAATAAAATCCAGGAATGCCGAAAATAATGGACAGAAACCAAGGGAAATTTTCAGATTTTTGAAAGGCTAGTTAATCTTCAACCCTTAATTTCTACACCTGTATACCAGAATATTTATCAGGTGTGTACTACTTTCTCTTCTAATTTTCAATTTTTTTTCTTTGTATGTTTTTCTTTTCTTGAGAGTTTCAATTTTTTTTTTCGGAATAAATGTTCAGCTTTTTTTCAATCTCTTTTTTTTCTGTCTGTATTTCTTCTCCCCCCTCTTGTGTTCAAGACTTCACATATATATATCCCATCCCATAAATCAATTAAAATCAATCCCTTTCTCTACCAAACCCATTATCTTCCCACTCATCCCCATTACATTAAATAAATATATCACACCACCCCATTATATTTTGTCCTCCATGCTTTATTTAAAATAATGCAAGATTCCCCTTTAATTTAAATCTTGTCCCCCCTTTATATTAAATAATCATATCACAACCCACCCCATTTCATTTTGTCCCCCATGCTTCAAATAAACAATTTCAAAATGTACAATTCCTAAACTACCCCTCCCGACCTTACTGAAATTACCAAACTACCCCTGAACGTATTACAAATTTACCAAACTACCCATCAGCTATAACACATCAATTAATCAAACTTAACCAAAATATAGACAATATGATCAATTTCTAACAATGTTCAAACAACAATATGAACACGGATGAACATCATAACAACAATATCACATGAACATGATTTTAACAACATTTCAACAACAAATCACATGAACACAAATTGAACAACCAAGAACAACTAAAATTTGATTGAACAATATTTTAGCAACAAACAATCCTATTTTCGGATTCAATACCAACAATAAACAAAGTATGAAGATTTCTAAACTCAATCATATTGAACTTAAAATCAACTCTAACAACATTACAACAAACAATTCTTATATTAAACTTTAAACAAGATTATGAGAACAATTCAAGAAATAATCATAAATGGTAAACAAGAAATCAAACTATACAAAATTTGGATTCAAGATCATCCAAACAAAGTATGAACATGAATTAATCTATTTTAAGACAACAAAATGACGGATTAAACGATTAAAACAATATATTCTTTTAATACAACTAAATTCTTTAAACAAATAACAAGATCGACGAAGAAACAATTATGAACTTAAACTTGAACTTAACAATATTAACAATTTCTAACAATACATAAACACATGAAACAAATTGAAGAAACAATTAATTAAATTTCAATTTGAATCTAACAAACATCAAACTAACAAATTCTTACTTAAACAATACAACAAACATGAAATAAACATGAAAACAACTAATTAAACTTCCATTTTAAAATCTGAAAATTGATTTAACAAATAACACATGAACATGAACTAAAAATTAATTCAAACGATAAACAAAACAAACATTTGTTGATTTTAGATTCGAAAATATCAAAACAAAATATGGACAAAATAAAACTCAAAAACTACTAACCGGATCGAAAGACGAACAACGACCAAACAAACAACGAACTTGACGATGAACTTACGACGTATAGTATCTTCACTTGACGAAAAACCCTCGACCTTTGCCGGACTTTAACCGGACTGTCTTGTGTCGTCAACAACAGTACGAAGCGGCGAGCAACAACACGACGCCAAGAAGCAGCAGCAGTCCGAAGCAGCGAGCAGCAGCAACTGTCGACGACGTCCATGGCGGAATGGACTGCTCTCGATGACAGCGTGCGAGCTTGGTCGTGACGAGCAGCGGCGATGGGAGCTTCGATCAACAGCTGACTCATCGAGGCTATGTTCGTTTGGTTGTTTGGTTGAGACAGAAGCAACAACGACATAGACGTCGAGCTTCAACGAGCTTGAGCTCGATGAGCTTCATCAATGGCGGATAGGGTTGGGGTCGCGAAAGAGGTTGTGTCGTTTGGTGGTGTTTGGACGGTGCTTGGGTGGTGTTCGACGAAGGGGGGTGGCTGCTGGGTAGCCATGGTTGTGCTTTGGAGTTTTGAGGAGAAGAAGATGAAAAGAGAGAAAGAGAAGAAGGGAGGGGGGCGGATAGCTTAGGATAGTTTTAGGGTTTTTTTTTTCTTTTTTCTTTTGTTTTGTGTCTTTGAAATGCAAGATAGGGGTATTGGGTCTTTTGGGTTATGGACTGGGTCGACCCAGTTCGAAATGGACTGGGTCGTAGGGAAGATTGGGCCATTTTTTGGGCCTATAGCTTGAAATTGAAGAAGAGGCCCAATTCCGACTTTCTTTATATTTTCGCTCTCTTTTCTTCTTTTATTTTTTCTAAAACTAAATTATAAAAATACTTAAACTATTATTAAGAACTAAATTAAGTTATAAAAGCGCAAATTAACTCCCAATAACAATTAACGCACAATTAAGTATTAATTAAGCATAAAATTGTATATTTGGACATTAAATGCTAAAAATGCAAACAATGCCTATTTTTGTAATTTTTAATTTTTGTAAAACAATTTTAATTACTAACAATTGTAGAATTAAATCCTATATGCAAAATGCGACATATTTTTTGTATTTTTTATTAATTTAGCAAATAAACATGCACAAACAAATACAAATAATTATTCAAAATGTCACAAAATATCACAAAAATGGCACACCAAAAAAAATTATTTTATTTTTGAATTTTTTGGGAGTAATTCTCATATAGGGAAAAAATCACGTGCTTACAGCTGCCCCTCTTTGCCCGAAGACACGAAGGGTTTTCGTGCAAAGAAAAAGCGAGCGATTTTTGCCCATCCGAGTACTCCGTTGAAGCATTTTTTGAAAAAGATTTGACCGAACATTTGCTTCAAAGGTTTCCTACATATCCTGGGCTAAACAGGAATCAGGTCAATGTAGTTCGAGAAATTTTGGTAGCTGGGACTACCGTTGGACTGCAATGTTACTGTTGTTGCATGCTATTATTATTGCTTACCGATCTCCTTGTTACACCGTGCTTAAAAAAACAAGAAGCTAGGCTAGAGTACAATTTGTTTTTGTTGCCTTGCTTCCTTGTCTGCTTGCATTTCTTTCGGTGCTTTTCTTCCGATGCTTTTCTTCCTTTTGACACATGGACTTGAGTTTATGCTGGGACCTCTTGTTGCAACCTTCTGCTTCCCGATGCTGGGGATTTATTGTTTACTGCTGGGGATTCCTGTTGTAACCTTCCGCCTTCTGGTGGGGTTACTGATTCCAAACTCTGTAATACAAGACTAAAAAGTTGCTTCAATGCAAAATTATGAAATGTATGCCCGCATTATACTGGTGGACGACCTAGAACTGAAATGTATTCCCGCATTTTACTGGTGGGCGACCTAGAACAGAAAAGTATTCCCGCATTATACTGGTGGGTGACCTAGAACTTAAAAGTATTCCCGCATTATACTGGTGGGCGACCTAGAACCTAAATGTATTCCCGCATTATACTGGTGGGCGACCTAGAACTGAAATGTATTCCCGCATTATACTGGTGGGCGACCTAGAACATGAAATGAAAAGATAAATGCATACCCGCATTATACTGGTGGGCGACCTAGAACATGAAATGAAAACATAAATGTATACCCGCATTATACTGGTGGGTGACCTAGAAATGGAAAACTGAAATGTATGCCCGCATTATACTGGTGGGCGACCTAGAATATGGAATGAACAGACAAAATGTATTCCCTCATTATACTAGTGGGCGACCTAGAACTGAAATGTATTCCCGCATTATACTGGTGGGCGACCTAGAACTTAAATGTATTCTCGCATTATACTGGTGGGCGACCTAGAACTTAAATATATTCCCGCATTTTACTGGTGGGCGACCTAGAGCATGAAATGAAAACATAAATGCATACCCGCATTATACTGGTGGGTGACCTAGAGCATGAAATGAAAACATAAATGCATACCCGCATTATACTGGTGGGTGACCTAGAACATGAAATGAAAAGACAGAAATGTATTCCCGCATTATACTGGTGGGCGCCTAATTGGTAAAGAATAATTTGAATTTGTTTCCTCGATTCTCCGAGAAAATTTCCACTTGTGGCAGAAAATTTTATGCCCCAATTCTGGCGATCTTTCTTATGGCGTATCTTTAGGCCATCATCAACACTTTATTTTCCTGTTCAAATCAAAGAAAATTTAGTTAGTTTTTTTTTTTTTTTTTTTGAAATATGGCGAATGGTCATGTCACTCCTGATGGGGATGATTGTTCCCTTTCCCTTATTCTTGTTCGGCGTTCTCAAAACTTGTTGGGGATGATGTTATTTGCTGGGGATAACATTCTGCTGGGGATGGTTTTTCCATTTATCCCTTCACCATTTTGTATCTCAAAAATTTCTGGAGGTTATTTTGCCGAAGATGAATTTTCCTTTCTTCCCTTCCCCTTCTGTGTTGTCCGACCACCTCGTAACTTGGTCGATATTCGGTCGGAGTACTCTGGGGATCATCTTGGAACTTGGCTTACAATTTCCTCAACATGTTTTTTTTTTTTTCGGCTTTTCCCCGTACTTTCCTTGTCATTTTAGGACAGTATTATTCGGCCTAGCAACCAACGTCTTTTGCCTTATTGCCTTGTCTCTTGCCTGCCCTTTTCACTTTTTATGTTGTACCATTTTGGAAACTGGTAGTAAGCTCTGAAAGACCTTCCTTAAAACATATATTTCTAGAAAATTCTTTTAAACAACGAAATGAAAAGATAGAAAAATGAGAAAATCTTTCTGAACAAAAAAATGAACTTATCTGGGTGATACAACCGATTCCAATGATCATGTTGTGTATTCCGGATTAATCAACCCAGTCTATTTGTGTCGATCAAACTTTCTGATGTCTTCACTTGCTGGGGATAAATAGGTGCCCAATTCTTCGCAAAATACGGATCTTTTCCGTCAATCTATCTTGTCGCCTTATAGTGCCCTTCGCGGGGTTTTCACTAACAAGGCTCTCTCATTTCTCACAACTCCCGTCGCCTTATGGTGCCTGTGAAGGTTTTCACCGATAAGACTCTCTCATTTTGTATTTCTCAGCTTACGTCGCCTTATGGCGCCTGTGAAGGTTTTCGCCGATAAGACTCTCTCATCTTATTTTCTCAGCTTGGGATTGGAGTGTTGCCGATAAGATTTATCTCTGCCGGGAATTCTTTTGGCTATAAATTCTTTCAATTCATGATCCTCATTCAGTCAGGGACCGATGTTTTATTCTTGGTTTTCATTTGCCTATCTTAACACCTCTCGGATACTGATCGGGAGGTCTTTTTTGGATATCAATATAGGTTTTAGAAGAAAAGGATATAAAATTCAAAATAACTTTGATGGGTAAAGTATTACAACTCTTGGAATCAAACTCTTTTTTTTTCTTTTTTTTCTTCAAAATTTAGAAACATAATTTCTGCCCCAGTTTTCTTACTTGGGGATTTTTCTTTTGATTTTTTTTTCCTTTTTTTTATTACCTTATGACCGAGCCGTGAGGCGCCTACGTATCCTCTTTGAGGAATCAGGTCGAACGTAGTTCACTGACTCCTTTGTTTTCTTGCGACCTTCAAAAAGTTTTTTTTTCATACATTTTTTCATTAATGATTCCAAGAGAGGGGTATAAAAAGATAAGTATGGCTCAAAGGGGTAAAGCAAAGGTTAAAAGTGTTTGGATAGAAGAAAGAATTGCCTCCGTCATTTCATTATCCGATAAGCACTAAGTACAAACAAACAAATAAACAACAAAAGAAATTACACATAATATCTTTTGACTGCATCAGAATTGATAGCCATGTCGACGCATCTTCCTTCAACATCCGTCAGACGTAAAGCGCCATTGGATAATACTCTGGTCACAATATACGGCCCTTGCCAATTCGGGGCGAACTTGCCTTTTGCCTCAATCTGATGTGGGAGGATCCGTTTCAATACTTGTTGCCCTACTTCAAATTTTCTGGGGCGCACCTTCTTATTGTATGCTCTTGCCATTCTCTTTTGATACAACTGGCCATGACATACTGCTGCCAATCTTTTTTCATCCATTAAACTCAGCTGCTCTAGTCGGGTTTTGACCCATTCATCATCGTCAATCCCGGCCTCAGCGATAATTCGAAGGGAAGGAATTTCAACTTCCGCTGGTATTACTGCTTCGGTTCCGTATACCAACAAATAAGGAGTCGCACCTATTGAAGTACGAACAGTAGTGCGGTATCCTAACAACGCAAATGGTAGCTTTTCATGCCATTGTCTGGATCCTTCAATCATTTTCCTCAATATCTTCTTTATATTTTTGTTGGCTGCCTCAACTGCTCCATTCGCCTTGGGCCGATACGGGGTGGAATTACGGTGTGTAATCTTAAACTGTTCACATACTTCTCTCATCAAGTTGCTGTTAAGATTAGCACCATTGTCCGTGATTATTATGTTTGGGATCCCAAATCTACAAATGATATGGGAATGGACGAAATCCACCACTGCCTTCTTGGTTACAGACTTAAAAGTTTTGGCTTCAACCCACTTAGTGAAATAATCGATGGCTACCAGAATGAACCTGTGACCGTTCGAAGCTGCCGGCTCGATAGGCCCAATGACATCCATGCCCCATGCTACAAATGGCCATGGTGCGGACATTGTGTGCAATTCCGTTGGTGGAGAATGAATCAGATCTCCATGTATCTGACACTGATGGCATTTCCGTACGAAACTGATACAATCATGCTCCATAGTGAGCCAATAATATCCCGCTCGCAGAATCTTCTTTGCCAACACATATCCGCTCATATGGGGCCCATAGACTCCAGCATGTACCTCTGTCATCACTATCGTGGCTTGACCTGCATCAATACATCTCAGCAATCCCAGATCTGGGGTTCTTTTGTACAACATTCCTCCACTGAGGAAAAATCCATTTGCCAGTCGTCGAATGGCTCTCTTTTGATCTCCGGTTGCCTGCTCCGGGTATATTCCCATCCTGAGATATTCCTTGATATCATAAAACCATGGCTCGCCATCCATTTCTTCTTCTATTATGTTACAGTAGGCATGCTGATTACGAACCTGAATATACAATGGGTCAACATGGATTTTGTCTGGATGGTGCAACATCGATGCTAAAGTGGCCAAAGCATCGGCAACCTCATTGTGAACTCTCGGGATGTGTCTGAACTCCACTGATCGAAATCGCTTGCTCAGATCGTGCAAACATTGTCGATATGGTATAAGCTTCAAATCCCGTGTTTCCCATTCACCCTGGATCTGATGTACTAGGAGGTCCGAGTCTCCCAAGACCAAGACGTCCTGAACATCCATGTCTGCAGCCAATCGTAGGCCCAGAATACATGCCTCATATTCAGCCATGTTGTTGGTACAATAGAAACGTAGCTGAGCTGTAACAGGATAGTGATGTCCTGTTTCTGAAATAAGTACTGCTCCTACTCCAACTCCTTTTGCATTAGCAGCCCCGTCAAAGAAAAGCTTCCACCCTGGCTCCTCATTCAGTTCTAACTCCTCTATATGTATCACTTCTTCATCAGGAAAATACGTCCTCAAAGGCTCGTATTCTTCATCAATAGGATTCTCAGCCAAGTGATCGGCCAATGCTTGAGCTTTCATGGCCGTCCTCGTCACATAGACAATGTCGAACTCTGTGAGTAATATCTGCCATTTTGCCAATCTTCCTGTAGGCATAGGCTTCTGGAAAATATACTTTAATGGATCCAGACGTGAAATAAGGTATGTAGTATGTGACGACAGATAATGCTTAAACTTCTGTGCTACCCAAGTTAGAGCACAACATGTCTTCTCAAGTTGGGTGTACTTATTCTCATAGACTGTAAACTTCTTGCTGAGATAATAGATGGCTTGCTCTTTTCTTCCTGTGATGTCGTGTTGACCCAACACGCAACCAAACGAATGATCCAGGACCGTTAGATAAAGGATTAATGGTCTCCCCGACTCAGGTGGAACCAATACAGGTGGATTGGATAAATAACCTTTGATCTAGTCAAATGCCTCCTGACATTCTGCCGTCCATTCTATCGCGGCATCTTTCCTCAGCAATCGAAAGATGGGTTCACAAGTTGTTGTGAGCTGAGCGATGAATCTGCTGATATAGTTCAACCTTCCCAACAGACTCATTACTTCTGTTTTGTTCCTCGGTGGCAGCAATTCCTGGATGGATTTGATCTTTGACGGATCCAACTCAATGCCTCGCCGACTGACGATAAATCCTAACAGCTTTCCAGATGGAACACCAAATGCACATTTGGCTGGGTTGAGCTTAATGTCGTACCTTCGAAGTCTTTGGAAAAACTTCCTAAGGTCTGCTACGTGGTCTTCCTGACGCTTGGATTTGATGATCACATCATCTACGTACACTTCGATCTCTTTGTGTATCATATCATGGAACACAGTAGTCATTGCTCTCATGTATGTTGCCCCAGCGTTCTTCAAACTGAATGGCATTACCCGATAACAATAAGTCCCCCATGGCGTAATGAAAGCTGTTTTCTCTGCATCTTCTTCATCCATCAAAATCTGATGATACCCAGCGTAGCAATCCACAAAGGAGCCGATTTCTCGCCCGGCGCAATTGTCGATCAAGATATGGATATTGGGCAATGGAAAGTTATCCTTTGGGCTTGCCCTGTTCAGATTACGGTAGTCGACGCATACCCTGATCTTCCCATCTTTCTTTGGTACTGGCACTACATTAGCCAACCAATCAGGATATCGAGAGACCCAAATAACCTTTGCTTGCAGTTGCTTGGTTACTTCTTCTTTAATCTTCACACTCATATCTGTCTTGAACTTCCTCAGTTTCTGCTTGATGGGGAGGCATGTCGGGTCAATGGGTAATTTGTGAACCACTAGCTTGGTGCTTAAACCCGGCATGTCGTCATACGACCATGCAAAAACATCTTTAAACTCAATGAGTGCTTTGATTAATTCTTCCCTGATGCTAGGCTCAATGTGGATGCTGATTTTGGTTTCTCGGACATTATCCGCATCCCCTAGATTTACAGCCTCGGTGTCATTCATATTAGGCTTGGGTTTCTCTTCAAATTGGCATAGTTCTCGGTTTATTTCTTCGAAGGCTTTATCCTCATCATATTCAGACTCATCGTCATAATCGATCTCTTGTATCATTAAATCAGAGTCAGATTGATTTATTAGACTAGGTCGAAGATCCGTCATGCATGCCATGTCATTAGAACCAGTAAAAAGAGAACTGTTCAGAAAGAGAAAAGAATAAAACAAAATTAAAATGAGACAAGAAAAGAATTTTATTAAAATGCGGGATAACAGAGTTCACACTTTTACAAGATAAAATAAGATTTGGATTACACCCTGAATAATCCGAAAAATAAGAAAGCAAAAATCAAAGCCTACTACCAGGACTCTCCCCGAGTAGGAAGAGGAGTAACCGTCCAATTGTTGGTTTTGGCCTCAGGCCCCATAAACTGTATGTCTGTTCCGCTGGAACCCTCTCCGACTTCTACCATATTGACATTAGTGAACAATCTTTCGAAGCTCTGATTCAGATCCCCGTCAATCCCAATCAATGGCCCGAGAACTTTCGGGACTGGTGACCCCTTGGCGCTTGCTCTAACAAAAGATCTTGATAGACGTGGCACAGGTTTGGGAAGAAACCAAACTTTCTTCTTCATTTTCCGAGCTCGTTTTACATCTGCCGCAGTCGGTTTGAACCCCAACCCAAAGGTCTCCAAATTCTTGGGCAAGGAAACAGGTTGAACAATTCCCTGAAGTTCAGCTCCCAAGCCTTTTCCTGGCATAAACCCATTACCCAGCATTTCTGAAACCATCATAACCGTTGCGGAAGCTATCCTAGGATGTTGAATGATTTCACCCTCGGGGATCTTGTTTGCCGACACTGCATCAAAAATCTGGTAGACCCAGGGACCTTTGTCATCATTGGTCTCTATGAAGGGTACAATGGCGCCTCCTACGGTGCACGCAGTGTCCTCGCCGTGCAACACGACCTCTTGTCTATCCCACTCGAACTTGACCATCTGATGCAAGGTGGATGGCACTGCTTTGGCTGCATGGATCCACGGTCGTCCCAACAGAAAGTTATAAGATACCGTAGCATCTAATACCTGGAATTCCATGGTAAACTGGACTGGACCGATGGTCAACTCAAGTACAATATCCCCCACGGTGGCTGTTCCATTTCCGTCAAATCCTCGGACGCAAATGCTATTCTTTTGGATTCTTCCGTGGTCGATCTTCAATTGGTTCAGGGTGGATAATGGACAAATATTGGCACTTGAGCCGTTATCCACCAATGCCCGAGTAACTGCCGAATCTTCATATTTGACAGTTAGGTAGAGAGCTTTATTATGCTCCGTGCCCTCCACTGGCAGATCATCATCTGAAAATGTTACCCTGTTCACCTCGAAAATTTTATTGGCAATCGTTTCCAGGTGATTTACAGAAATCTCATTGGGCACATGAGCTTCATTCAGTATCTTCATCAGGGCCCGACGATGTTCATCCGAATGGATTAATAATGATAGCAGTGAGATCTGGGCCGGTGTTTTCTTCAACTGTTCGACCACGGAGTAATCCTGCACTTTCATCTTCTTTAAGAAATCCTCAGCTTCTTCTTCTGACACAGGTTTCTTTATTGCAGCTGGATTGGGTCTTCTCAACTCCGCCGGAGCAAAACACCGTCCTGATCGAGTCAGTCCCTGCGCCTCACAACTATTCTCCTCCACTTGTTGTCCCTTGTACATCACCACTGCCTTCTCATACTTCCAAGGCACAGCCTTGCTATCAATCATTGGTGTTTGGACTACTGGTTTTATGATGACCGGTTCCCTGCAGACCCCTTTCACAACAGCCACGGGTGCAGATGATGCTCCCGTTATTACCAACTTGGCTGGTTCTGGTTTCCTTGTAGCGGCAGATGGATTCTTCCCCAATATCACCACTGGCTTGACATCTTCCCCCTTCAACTGTACCCCTGCTTCCTCATTGATCGATTTTTCTTTTGGAGTGGCACGGATCATCATCACTGTCTGTGGGGGTTTCTTCGGCTCCCCTCCTTCGTGCACAAGCTCGATCATGTGGGCTTCAGGGTGCTTTGGCAATGGGTTCTGGTTAATGTTGGGTGCCTCCGGTGCCTGTACCTCGATCTTGTTGGTATCAATAAGATCTTGTATTGCATGTTTCAGCCTCCAACATTTCTCGGTATCATGTCCGGGAGCTCCCGAACAATATTCACATCTTACCGAGTGATCCATATTTTGGGGTAAGGGATTTGGTAATCTAGTCTCAACAGGATTTAATAAACCCAACTACCTCAATTTGTGGAACAAGGCAATATAAGTTTCCCCCAACTCAGTAAAAGTTCTTTGCCTCTGCAATCTTTCATTTCTGGCGACCGGATTTCCCCTGAAACCCATCCCTGGAGGGTTCCTGTAGGCTCTTGGTGGTGGATAAGTGTTTTGTGGTGGTGGGTATGTGTTATGTGGAGGTGGGTATGTATTGTGGGGAACCGGCGCACGCCATTGTGGGCGAACCGGAGGTTGGGTGTATGTCTGGGCTTGATGGACGGTGAAATGTTGTTCTTGTGGTTGGTAGTAGGGTTGTGGAGGGTAATTTGGAATGTGTGGGTAGTTTAGACGATGGGGTCTGGGTTGGTAATGAGGGGAAGGACCTCTAGATCTGGACCAATTGTCGGCCTCTAATGTCGTGACCTCCTCTCTCCTTTTCTTCCCTAGCGCACCTCCCGTGCCGCTCTGAATGGCCTGAGTTGTTGCCTTAATTGCCGAATAACTCAGGATCTTATTGGACTTAAGTCCTTCTTCTATCATACCTCCCATTTTCACAACTTCATTAAATGATTTGCCAACTGACGTCACCAAGTGACCAAAGTAAGTTGGCTCGAGAGTTTGTAAGAAGTAATCCACCATTTCTCCTTCTCTCATTGGGGGATCAACTCTGGCTGCCTGTTCTCTCCATCGGAACCCAAATTCTCGGAAGCTCTCTCCGGGTTTCTTCTCGAGCTTTAGCAATGTGAGACGGTCTGGGACTATCTCAAGGTTGTATTGGAAATGTCCTGCGAAAGCCTGTGCCAAGTCATCCCAGGTGTACCACCTGCTCGGATCTTGTCTTGTATACCACTCTAACGCCGACCCGCTCAAACTCTGGCCAAAGTAAGCTATTAATAGCTCATCTTTGCCCCCTGCTCCCCTCATTTTGCTACAAAAACCTCGTAGATGTGCCATAGGATCACCATGCCCTTCGTATAAATCAAACTTGGGCATTTTGAACCCTGCTGGTAATTGAACGTTAGGGAAAGGGCATAGATCCTTATAAGCCACGCTGACCTGGTTACCTAACCCGTGTATGTTCCTAAAGGATTGCTCCAGGCTTTTAAATTTCCGCATCACCTCGTCCTGCTCTGGGCTCTTAACCGGTTTTTCAATCTCCGCCGGGACCTCAAAGTGGGGATTATAGGTATGTGGCTCGGGTGCTTTGAATGTGAGTTCAGGGGGGTAGTATTGTGTATCGTGAGCCTGAAACAGTGGCTCACTAGATGATCTGTGCAATGGGGCTGGGGGAGGTGCCACAAAGACGGGAACATTTGGTGGAGGAGGGTTTTGAGTGGGTGGTGGAGCTTGGGAATCATAAGCCTCTCTTCCCTGATAATAGTGATGGCTTGGGAAACTTGTTGAAGGACCGGGAGAGGGGTATTCCGGCGTGTGTGTTGGTTGGAGGGTAGGAGTAACGGGTAGTTCTTGCCCCTTCTGGGCTCTAGCTAAGGCTATCTGCATTTCATTCATTTCTAGCCTCATTTTTTCCATTTTCTCCAGGGCTTCCTTCAGCATCTGATTGGCCATTTTTTCTGACTCAACGCTGTTGTCTGACCCAGTCATGCTTTCTGGTATAGGACCTTTTGATCTTGTCTGATAATGGTACGGTGCCAGTACGCTCTAACAACTAACTGATATTGATTGGAAAAACAACAAACTTGTCAGTGTTAGAGTCTTAACAGATATTGTAATTGCACGTTAGGGGGATGCAATGCTCCTAGGCAGTTAATCATTTCTAACATGCTTTTGCTCTGACCGCATGCATCATCCCGGCTTATTTTTTGCTCTGACAAATATATATTCTTTTTTTTTTTATTCTTTTTTGCTCTGACAAATATATATTCTTTTTACGGTCGAATCCTATAGATTGCCTACGTATCGTGACCCCGCACGAATCAGACCAAGCGTAGTTCGTGCCATAAGACCAAATATTTTTTTTATTACTCAAAATAATGCTATTACAAGCCATCACAAAAAAAACAAAAAATACAGACTTTATATATATATATTTTTTTTTGAGAATGTTTATATATATATTTTTTGAGAATGTTTGAAGAAAAGGAAAAAAAACATATGGGTAGACAACAGACTCGAAAAACAAACAAGTGCAAGATTGAACTAGGGATACATTAAAGCTTTGAATTTTGGTGCCCGCGAGGCATCATTCGGCCTTTCCGCGGGCTTGGGGGCCAGGCTTCTTTGCAAGCTTTTTAGTTCCTCCATGATCTGATGGACATAACCCATGATTGAGGCAAATAGGACATCACGAGGCATCTCTTCACATGTTAGGCACTTTGTGGTGATATAGCGCCCTATATCATTGATCCTACCCCTGATTCTATCCCTCTCTATGCACAGCTGTTCTATCCGTTGATTCTTTAGTCCCAATATTCGAGTATTGTCAATGAGCTGCTCTTGGAACCTCTCCATTTGTTCTTCCATCCGGGCTATCGACTCATGGTAGTGTTCTCTATATGTTCTAGCATCCTGGGCTTGTTTGAGGACCCGATTATTGAGAATGGAGTTTATCTCTCTCAATGTCGCAACACTCATTTCGTAGTCCCTTTTTACTTGCCATAGGTGCTCTCTCCGTGATGTTGTAACTGTAGCCCACCTGACCCGCATTCTTGTTATACAAGCCTGGGATCTCTCCAAGTCTTCTCGGCTTTGGCTGACTTGATTTCTCAATTCCGCTATCAACCTTTCATCAGAGCGACATTTCTGTCGGTCGCTATCACTCTTACTGACTTGGCGAATTCGGGCTTTCAGTGCCTGGTTTTCTTTGGCTAATTTGTTCTTCTCACCCTGCTCTGAGGCTACTTGAACGTTGTTTTCAAACATAAGCCTTTCAATTTGTCGCTTCAGCTTCCCGATTTCAACCCGGTAGCCTTCCTCTCTCACTAACCAGCCCCACTGTTCCTGCGAATCATCCGTAAATTGTTGGACGTGAGCTCTTTTGGCAAGCCTCTAACGAATCTGGAACCTTTTCCCGAACCAAACATCGTATTTTGGGTCTACCTCACCCTTAGCCAGCTCTCGAACCATAGTCTTGGGTTCAAGGAATCTACATTCGTGCCACAGCTTTCTAATTTTTCCTTCGGGGAACACGACTCCTGGACTCAACTCAATGGCGTGCTTGCTTAGATCCTCATCAGTGGGAATTACCTGAAATCTTCCTAGTTGGCGCAGTACCCGATGAGGAGCATATGGTTGGATGCTACGAAGTCCCATCAAAAGAACATGACATTCCTCGGCCGCCATGTATATTACCTCAGTATCATTCAACCACCCAAATGCCCATTCAACTTGGTCGGCTGTTGTTGACCTCAATTGTGCAAGCCATGCTTCGACGCCTTCGGGAAATATGACGCCTGTCATTCGTTTCTCAAAGCCGCTAATGCAGTTTTTCTCAGTCAACCCGTGGTTCATGTATCCCACTCGGTGATGGAGGTGTTCTTGCATCCACAGCTGGAGTAACAGATTGCATCCCTGAAAGAACTTGCCTCCTTCTCGGCATATAGTTAAAGCTCGGTAGATTTCAGACAAAATCAAAGGAACCACAGTACTGTCGGTTCTTTTGATTGCAACATCGGCCATCCCTACAAGGCCTATCTCTATTTTTTATCTTTGCGGGGACAGACCACAACTCCCAGAAATGCTGTGATAAATGCCAAAGTACGTCTTGCTTCCCACTTGATTCTGTTCCCAGTGTGAATTAATCCGAGGTTTGGTTCTTCCAAACCCTGAGGAATTCCGTACCGTTGATACAAGAATTGGAGAGTACAACATCCCTTCGACAAATCATCATTCTGTACCTTCCGACTAATGCTTAGCAAATCCAAGAACGCGTGCGGAGATACTGGTCTTGGTGAAAGTAAATACTGCCCTCTTAGTTTCCCATTCAACCCCGCATATCCGGCGACTTCCTCTAGTGTAGGTGAAAGTTCAAAGTCAGCAAAACGAAACACGTTGCGTGTTGGGTCCCAGAACGGTATTAGAGCCTCGATGATATCTGTCCTTGGCTTGATATTCAACAAATCGACAAAACCTCCCAAAACTCTTTCCACTATCTTTATACTATCCTTTCCCATATCATTCCACCACATGTGGAGTTGCGAAGGGACCTCGCTACACACTGAGAATGGTTCATTTTGACTTGTGCTCATCCTGCACATTTATTATAGTGATTAAAGAAGGAAAAACTTTTATTTGACTTAAAAACTATCTATATTCTAAAGAAATATTTTTTTGGATTTTAATAAATTTTTTTTCTTGAAAAAAAACTTTTAAGGAGAAAGGAAATATTTTTGAACCAATATTCTGAATTTATGAAAGAAATACTACAGAAAAAATATTTTTTGAATTTTATTTTGAATATCTTTTAAACAAATAATTGGGATTTTGAGATTAAAAGGAAATATTTTTTTTAAAAAAAATTTGAGGTCTAAAAGAAAAACTTTCTAAAGAAGTGAGTAATGTTAAATATTTTTGGATTTTTTTTTGAATATGGTGAGCCGAAACCAAAGAGGTTTGCCTCTGATCTCACATCCGGTGAGAATCATACCCGCGTAGTTCAGGCTATAAACTAACTAATTTTTTTTGAAAACAAACAAATTTTTCCTTTTTCTTTTATATAAAAAAAACTATTTTCCTTTTTCATTTTTTTTTAAATAAAGCAAATTAAAATAAAAGACTTATTCCTACACACTTTCTGCTTTCTAGGCAAACCAACAATTCTAAAAGTAAAAATATATATGTTTTTTTTTAAAAAAAAATTCGGCAGCACTTCGACAGTACTTGGACACTGATTTTTCTAAATTAATCAAATAACTTTTCACTTGCTATTTTTATTTTATTTTATTTTTTACACTCCCGAGACTCAGAAGCCGGTCAACATGCAAGACCGAGCAAATAAATGCACATAAAACAAATAAGATGCATCAGGATGGTCATTTTCATTTTTGGTGCACCTGTCCTAGACAGACCCAACCCCTGTGTTGAGCCTCCAAAGTCAGATGCACGTGATGCAAACAAACGTTCCTACTAGGGATCCGACATGTGGTTTTGTTATACTAGGTTCAGAACCTGGGTGTTTGTTCTAGACCTGGCTTACCCGAGCGGACAGCTCGAGCCGAGGGGGGTAGCGTACCGGGAATACAGAAGCTTCACCGGCTTAGCAACTTGTCCGAACCTCGTTCTAAATTGGGATTTTACACTATACAGAAAAGAAGTCGTACGAAGTACACCCTTCTTCATGATTTAGAAGACTCAGAGAGGAGATGGGTTTCGGCACAGTTTATACACAGTTCATGTAATATCAAAGCGGTAAAAGCAGCATTTAGCATATTAGGCTCAAACATGTAAAAATCAGTTAAAACCAAATATAACAATTTATATGAGCTCGAATTTCTAACCCTGAACCACTGGTTCTGGGTTAAGATTCCCCAGCAGAGTCGCCAGAGCTGTCACACCTCCTTCTTCCGGCACCGCGAGGTGCATAGGGAGTTTTTTTCCAATTAAAGGACAGTCGAAACGGGATTGGTTTAATTATTTCAGAGTCGCCACTTGGGAGATTTAGGGTGTCCCAAGTCACCAATTTTAATCCCGAATCGAGGAAAAGAATGACTCTATATTACAGTCTGCGTACCAGAAATCCGGATAAGGAATTCTGTTAACCCGGGAGAAGGTGTTAGGCATTCCCGAGTTCCGTGGTTCTAGCACGGTCGCTCAACTGTTATATTCGGCTTATTTATCTGATTTTTAATACAATTATGAACCATGTGCAAATTTTATCTTTTACCGCTTTATTATTATAATTATTATTTTTAGGAATGTGAACATCGCTTAAAACATATCTTTGGATTGTGTCACATGAAATGCACCCACAATACGAAACATATTTTATTTGATGTTTTAGGATTTAGATTTGGGTCGCATGAAATGCGCATCCGAGTTTAAGAAGGTAAAATTAATTAAATCGCGCCTAAAGAGTCTAGCGCGTCATTATCTTTGGGGAAGGAAGTGAAATTCACTAAACAATCCATCCCAAATTCTAAGTAATTTTTTTAAAAAATAATTAAATAAATAAATGAGATTGGAGAATCCTGTAAATTTTTGTATTATTTACATCTATTTATTTTTAGCGAAATCCTTTAAGAATATCCTTTAATGACTACCTTTTTATTATTACTAAGTTTTTATAAATATAAAATCAATATCTACATTCTTGAAAATGACATATTAAATAGAAGAGAAAAACAAATATTAACAGAAAGTAATAAAATTATAATCATAAATACAACATGGAATTATCGAAAAGTAAAAAAATAAAAAAAATAAAAAAAAAATTATCTCATAGTTGGATTAAAATTCAAATTGTTAGTAAGACTATCTATTTATTTTTAGCGAAATCCTTTAAGAATATCCTTTAATGACTACCTTTTTATTATTACTAAGTTTTTTATAAATATAAAATCAATATCTACATTCTTGAAAATGACATATTAAATAGAAGAGAAAAACAAATATTAATAGAAAGTAATAAAATTATAATCATAAATACAACATGGAATTATCGAAAAGTAAAAAATAAAAATAAAAATAAAAAAACTAATTATCCCATAGTTGGATTAAAATTCAAATTGTTAGTAAGACTTAAGCTTATTGAAACTAATTATTTACAAATACTGAAAATTGAAAGAAATAAAAATAAAAACTTGAGTACTAAATCATATTTCTAAAGATTTAAACAATTTAACATTAACTAACTTTGTTTTAATTCATCATGTCCTAATACTTGTTCGCAAACTAATTCATGTTATAACTGAAATTGACTACATGATTCGGATTAACTTATCGTTGACGAAGAACCTTATGAATAAGGAACTTAGTTAATTTTTGCCAAACTGATTCAATAACGCCATTTTTACGTTATTTCTTCTATTTTTTTTATTTAAACAGTTTTAATTAATAATCAGGCTTAAATATATTTCCTAATAATCTGGTAAAGGCGTTATTTAATATGTTGCTATAATATGCCTAGTTATGCCGATGACAGTGATTTACAAAATAATAATACATGAATAACCTAAATACAATACAAAAAATTAAATTAAACTAAATTAAAAATTTAACACTCCATTCTTCATTTCAGCTTACAAAATGCCAAAATTACAGTTGTGTACCTGATATTGTCAATATAAGAAGAAGAAAGTCAGCAACGTAATACGCAACACAGCAACAACAACAATAACCAGCAATAACCAGTCAACGAAAATCCCAGTGACAGCTTTGAAAAATTCAAAATAAAATCCAGGAATGCCAAAAATAATGGACAGAAACCAAGGGAAATTTTCAGATTTTTGAAAGGCTAGTTAATCTTCAACCCTTAATTTCTACACCTGTATACCAGAATATTTATCAGGTGTGTACTACTTTCTCTTCTAATTTTCAATTTTTTTTCTTTGTATGTTTTTCTTTTCTTGAGAGTTTCAATTTTTTTTTTCGGAATAAATGTTCAGCTTTTTTTTCAATCTCTTTTTTTTCTGTCTGTATTTCTTCTCCCCCCTCTTGTGTTCAAGACTTCACATATATATATCCCATCCCATAAATCAATTAAAATCAATCCCTTTCTCTACCAAACCCATTATCTTCCCACTCATCCCCATTACATTAAATAAATATATCACACCACCCCATTATATTTTGTCCCCCATGCTTTATTTAAAATAATGCAAGATTCCCCTTTAATTTAAATCTTGTCCCCCTTTATATTAAATAATCATATCACAACCCACCCCATTTCATTTTGTCCCCCATGCTTCAAATAAACAATTTCAAAATGTACAATTCCTAAACTACCCCTCCCGACCTTACTGAAATTACCAAACTACCCCTGAACGTATTACAAATTTACCAAACTACCCATCAGCTATAACACATCAATTAATCAAACTTAACCAAAATATAGACAATATGATCAATTTCTAACAATGTTCAAACAACAATATGAACACGGATGAACATCATAACAACAATATCACATGAACATGATTTTAACAACATTTCAACAACAAATCACATGAACACAAATTGAACAACCAAGAACAACTAAAATTTGATTGAACAATATTTTAGCAACAAACAATCCTATTTTCGGATTCAATACCAACAATAAACAAAGTATGAAGATTTCTAAACTCAATCATATTGAACTTAAAATCAACTCTAACAACATTACAACAAACAATTCTTATATTAAACTTTAAACAAGATTATGAGAACAATTCAAGAAATAATCATAAATGGTAAACAAGAAATCAAACTATACAAAATTTGGATTCAAGATCATCCAAACAAAGTATGAACATGAATTAATCTATTTTAAGACAACAAACATGACGGATTAAACGATTAAAACAATATATTCCTTTAATACAACTAAATTCTTTAAACAAATAACAAGATCGACGAAGAAACAATTATGAACTTAAACTTGAACTTAACAATATTAACAATTTCTAACAATACATAAACACATGAAACAAATTGAAGAAACAATTAATTAAATTTCAATTTGAATCTAACAAACATCAAACTAACAAATTCTTACTTAAACAATACAACAAACATGAAATAAACATGAAAACAACTAATTAAACTTCCATTTTAAAATCTGAAAATTGATTTAACAAATAACACATGAACATGAACTAAAAATTAATTCAAACGATAAACAAAACAAACATTTGTTGATTTTAGATTCGAAAATATCAAAACAAAATATGGACAAAATAAAACTCAAAAACTACTAACCGGATCGAAAGACGAACAACGACCAAACAAACAACGAACTTGACGATGAACTTACGACGTATAGTATCTTCACTTGACGAAAAACCCTCGACCTTTGCCGGACTTTAACCGGACTGTCTTGTGTCGTCAACAACAGTACGAAGCGGCGAGCAACAACACGACGCCAAGAAGCAGCAGCAGTCCGAAGCAGCGAGCAGCAGCAACTGTCGACGACGTCCATGGCGGAATGGACTGCTCTCGATGGCAGCGTGCGAGCTTGGTCGTGACGAGCAGCGGCGATGGGAGCTTCGATCAACAGCTGACTCATCGAGGCTATGTTCGTTTGGTTGTTTGGTTGAGACAGAAGCAACAACGACATAGACGTCGAGCTTCAACGAGCTTGAGCTCGATGAGCTTCATCAATGGCGGATAGGGTTGGGGTCGCGAAAGAGGTTGTGTCGTTTGGTGGTGTTTGGACGGTGCTTGGGTGGTGTTCGACGAAGGGGGGTGGCTGCTGGGTAGCCATGGTTGTGCTTTGGAGTTTTGAGGAGAAGAAGATGAAAAGAGAGAAAGAGAAGAAGGGAGGGGGGCGGATAGCTTAGGATAGTTTTAGGGTTTTTTTTTTCTTTTTTCTTTTGTTTTGTGTCTTTGAAATGCAAGATAGGGGTATTGGGTCTTTTGGGTTATGGACTGGGTCGACCCAGTTCGAAATGGACTGGGTCGTAGGGAAGATTGGGCCATTTTTTGGGCCTATAGCTTGAAATTGAAGAAGAGGCCCAATTCCGACTTTCTTTATATTTTCGCTCTCTTTTCTTCTTTTATTTTTTCTAAAACTAAATTATAAAAATACTTAAACTATTATTAAGAACTAAATTAAGTTATAAAAGCGCAAATTAACTCCCAATAACAATTAACGCACAATTAAGTATTAATTAAGCATAAAATTGTATATTTGGACATTAAATGCTAAAAATGCATACAATGCCTATTTTTGTAATTTTTAATTTTTGTAAAACAATTTTAATTACTAACAATTGTAGAATTAAATCCTATATGCAAAATGCGACATATTTTTTGTATTTTTTTATTAATTTAGCAAATAAACATGCACAAACAAATACAAATAATTATTCCAAATGTCACAAAATATCACAAAAATGGCACACCAAGAAAAATTATTTTATTTTTGAATTTTTTGGGAGTAATTCTCATATAGGGCAAAAATCACGTGCTTACAGCTGCTCAAATTGCTAACTGAGATGTTGTTCCTTCTCTTCAACTTGCGGGACTTGAATAAACTTGAACTTGAATGTATTCCTCTGTTATCTGGGCGAGCTCCCAACTTCTGAAACTTGAACTGTATGTATTCCTCTGTTATCCAGGCGGGCTCCTGACTTCAACTACAACTATAACAACCTCAATTCTCCAGGCGGGCTCCTGACTTCAACTACTTAAAAATTTTAATACCTCCATTCTCCAGGCGGGCTCCTGACTTTGAGCACACCAAGAAATTGATTGAAAACTAAAATCTAAATTGTGTGACCTCTGTTCTTCAGGCGGGCTCCTGATTGCTAAAATTAAATTGTATGTCTCTATTCTCCAGGAGGACTCCTGATTGCTAAAAATTAAAAATACATGTTTCTGTTCTCCAGGCGGACTCCTGACTTTTAAAATTTAAACTGTATGTCTCCGTTCTTCAGGCGGACTCCTGACCTCAAACTTGAAAAGTATGTCTCTGTTCTCCAGGCGGACTCCTGATTTCTGAATTTGAAATTGAATGTCTCTATTCTCCAGGCGGACTCCTGACTTTTAAAATTTAAACTGTATGTCTCCGTTCTTCAGGCGGACTCCTGACATCAAACTTGAAAAGTATGTCTCTGTTCTCCAGGCGGACTCCTGATTTCTGAATTTGAAATTGAATGTCTCTATTCTCCAGGCGGACTCCTGACTTTTAAAATTTAAACTGTATGTCTCCGTTCTTCAGGCGGACTCTTGACATCAAACTTGAAAAGTATGTCTCTGTTCTCCAGGTGGACTCCTGACTTCAACAAAATAATCAACCGACAAAAAAATTTTCTGCCCCAGTTTTGAAGCTGGGTGTATGGGTGAGTGTTGAACTGAATCATATTATCACATGTTACTAAGAATTGAAAGCTAAATCCTATTATCCCGGGAGGTCCTGACAACTCCACATAATTACAAACCTAAGGTATTACCCTCACTACATCATGTTATCTACAAGGGTTTAAACTACATCCTTTTATCCAGGAAGATCCTGACAACTCCAAACAATTTTGAACCTAAGGTGTTACTTCTCACTATGCCATGTTATCTTACCCGGGTATTTGAATTACGTCCTATTATCCAGGAAGGTCCTGACAACTTGCATTTACCCTAAACATGCGAACTTTGCAACCAAATTATATTCCCCTATGCTATTCATGATTATCTTATATTTAATCAAAACGCACTTTGCGGTCAAACCTGATTACTGCTTGTTTTTCCCTCCTGGAGAATTCCTCCTCAACAGCTAACTTTTCTGCCCCTGTTTCAATCAAAGAAAATTTCGTCAGTTTAAAACGGTGGTTAGTTGATGGCATTCTTACTGAAAAATCCTTCCCCTGCATTGCTTTGTGTTGACTGACTTCCACGCACTGACCCTGAACCGCTTGACTTTCTGACCAACTTTTAAATTTCCCAACATCTGGCGACCTAAATGTTTTACACCCCTACTGTTATTTCACTTTTCTGACCTTTTTGTTTGAGCTTTTGCCTTTCCTACGACATTCCCCAATCATTTTACCGATGAAACTTCCGTTAATTCCCTGTATTCCACTTGACATCAAGTTGTTTTTGACATGCTCTGACCACATTGTGCTTTACAATTCTAGAATCTGGTAGTGAGCTTTGAAGTCCTTTCTGCTTGCATTGAACAAAACTGGCACTGAAACATCTCATCTAGATAAAACCCTCAAAAGAAAATGAAATGCAATAATTTTTGAGTTAAGGATAAGAAGAATCCAAAACCAGATGACTGTTTGAAAAGAAAAGGAAAAGAAACTTATCTGAGCGAGACAACTGGTACCAATGGTCATGACATGCATTTTGGATTAATCAGCCCAATCTGTCCAACCAAACAACTCTCAATTGTCGTACCTCATTGCCCAGAACTTCCATCACTTGTTTGATTTACCCAGACCTTAACCTTGTTTCCCTGCAGTACTGCGAAACGGTTTCTATCAACAGACCTTTCTCAGTTTGCCATTTCTTACCTCACCTTCGCCTTGAGGTGCCCGTAAAGGTTTTCACCAACAAGACTCTCTCATTTATTTTTCTCTCAGCTCCCGTCGCCTTACGGTGCCCGTGAGGGTTTTCACCCATAAGACTCTCTCATTTATTTTTGCTCGAACCAGAGTGTTGCCCCTATCATGGGTTATTCCTACCTGTTCCTCTTGGCATTTCTCAAAACTGATCAGAAGGTCTTTCTTTGGACCGTAATGTAGGCTTTTGGATTGGGTTAGAAAAAAATGTATAAAAGGCTCAAAACAATTCAAATGGGTTCAAATTACAACTTTCGGAATCCAACTTTCACAACAATCACAACTTCTGCCCCAGTTTCTTGCTTGGGGATTTTTGGATTTCTATTTGGTATGACTGAACCTCGGAGTAAGGCTGCCTACGTACCCTTTCGGGATCAAGTCAAACGTAGTTCACTGTATCATAATTACCTTTGTTGTTGTATTTTTCTTTCTTTCCTTTTCTTTCTTTTTCTTTTCTTCTCTTTCTCTTTTCCTTCGCTTTCATTTTTCTTTTCTCTTCTTTTCTTCTTCTTTCTTTTTTTTTCTTTATTTTTCTTTTCCCTTTGTTTTTCTATTCTTTCTTTATGTTCGGCACCTGTGTTCCCTGATAGTGCCGTTGATTCCGAAAGTAGGGTATGAAAAATAAGTAAGGCTCAAAGGGGATGACAAGAGATAAAAGTGTTTGGATAGAAGGACAAAACGCCTTCATCATTTCAATCTTTAAGATATGCCAAATACAAACAGATACATTCAGAAATAAAAAAATCATACATAATATCTCTTGACCGCATCGGAATTGATGGCCATTTCTATACATTTTCCTTCCAAATTTGTCAAATACAATGCTCCGTTAGACAACACTCTGGTTACTACAAATGGTCCCTGCCAGTTTGGGGCAAATTTTCCTTTTGCTTCAGCCCAATGAGGCAAAATCCGCCTCAGTACTAACTGTCTGACTTCGAATTTCCTTGGACGCACTTTCTTGTTGTATGCTCTTGCCATTCTTCGTTGGTACAGTTGACCATGACACACTGATGCCAATATCTTCTCGTCAATCAAATTCAACTGCTCAAGACGGCTTTTCACCCATTCATCATCATCGATCTCGGCCTCCGCAACGATTCGCAGAGACGGGATTTCCACCTCTGCAGGTATTACTACCTCGGTGCCATACACCAATGAATAAAGAGTAGCCCCCACCGAGGTACGAACGGTGGTGCGGTACCCTAACAATGCAAACGGTAATTTCTCTGCCACTGTCTAGACCCTTCAACCATCTTCCGGAGTATTTTCTTTATATTCTTATTGGTTGCTTCAACCGCACCATTTGCCTTGGGACGGTATGGAGTAGAATGCCTATGGGTAATCTTAAACTGCTCACATGTCTCCTTCATCAAATGACTATTAAGATTAGCTCCATTATCCGTGATGATTACCTTCGGAATCCCAAACCGACAGATGATATTTGAGTGCACGAAGTCGACTATAGCTTTCTTAGTCACAGACTTGAACGTCTTAGCTTCCACCCATTTGGTAAAATAGTCTATAGCTACCAGAATAAACCTGTGCTCATTTGACGCTGCTGGATCAATTGGCCCAATAACATACATGCCCCATGCAACAAAAGGCCATGGTGCGGACATCGTATATAATTCTGATGGTGGAGAATGAATCAAATCTCCATGCACTTGGCACTGATGACACTTACGCACAAAACTGATACAATCCCGCTCCATCGTGAGCCAATAATAACCTGCTCGGAGAATCGTTTTTGCTAGAACGTACCCACTCATATGCGGTCCACAAACTCCAGAATGTACCTCAGTCATGATAGATGTGGCATGTCTTGCATCCATGCATCTCAACAACCCAAGGTCTGGAGTTCTTTTGTACAACACTCCTCCACTAAAGAAAAACCCGCTTGCCAATCGCCGAATCGTTCTTTTCTGATCACCAGTGGCCTGTATCGGATATACTCCCGCCCTAATGTACTCTTTGATATCATGGAACCACGGCTCGCCGTCAATTTCCTCTTCTATCATATTACAGTAAGCATGCTGATCACAGACCTGAATCTGCAATGGATCAACATAAGCCTTATCTGGATGATGTAACATCGATGCCAAAGTAGCCAAAGCGTCGGCAACCTCATTATGAATCCTTGGAATATGCCTGAATTCTATGGCCCGAAACCGTTGACAAAGCTCATGCAGACACTGTCGATACGGTATAAGCTTCAAATCCCGTGTTTCCCATTCTCCTTGAATTTGGTGTACCAGTAGGTCCGAGTCACCCATGACCAAGATCCCATACACCCATATCCAACGCTAATCTCAATCCCAATATACACGCCTCATATTCTGCCATGTTGTTCGTACAGTAGAAACAAAGCCGAGTTGTAACAGGGTAATGCTGACCGGTTTCAGAAATAAGTACCGCTCCTATTCCCACACCTTTCATATTTGCAGCCCCATCAAAGAAAAGTTTTCATCCCGGCTTCTTGGCTTGTTCCAATTCATCAATGTACATCACCTCTTCATCAGGGAAATAAGTTTTCAAAGGTTCATAATCTTCATCGACGGGGTTCTCAACCAAATAATCGGCTAATGCCTGTGCTTTCATCGCAGTCCGTGTCACATAGATAATGTCGAACTCTGTAAGCAGGATCTGCCACTTTGCAAGCCTCCCTGTGGGCATGGGCTTCTGAAAAATATACTTCAACGGGTCCAAGCGAGATATGAGGTAAGTAGTGTAGGATGACAAATAATGTTTCAACTTCTGTGCCACCCAAGTTAGAGCGCAACATGTCCTTTCCAGATGAGTATACTTAACCTCGTAAGATGTGAACTTCTTGCTGAGATAGTAGATAGCCTGCTCCTTTCTACCCGTAACATCGTGCTGCCCCAGTACACAACCGAATAAATTATCCAAAACCGTCAGATATAGAATTAAGGGCCTCCCTGGTTCTGGCGGGACCAACACATGTGGGTTCGACAAATACCCCTTTATCTTATCAAAAGCCTCCTGACATTTATCAGTCCATTTGACCGCAACATCTTTTTTCAACAATTTGAAAATCGGCTCACAAGTTGTCGTGAGCTGAGCAATGAACCTGCTGATATAGTTCAATCTTCCCAACAAACTCATCACCTCGGTTTTGTTTCTTGGAGGTGGCAGTTCCTGAATAGCTTTGATCTTCGACAGGTCTAATTCAATACCCCGTTGGCTGACTATAAACCCCAGCAACTTCCTAGATGGCACCCCGAAAGCGCACTTTGCAGGATTGAGCTTAAGATTGTACCTGCGAAGCCTTTGAAAGAACTTTCTCAAATCTCTGACATGGTCGGATTGCTATCTAGATTTCACGATCACATCATCCACATACACCTCGATTTCTTTGTGTATCATATCATGGAATATGGTTGTCATGGCCCTCATATAAGTTGCCCCAGCGTTTTTCAAACCAAACGGCATGACCCGATAACAATACGTTCCTCACGGCGTGATGAATGTCGTCTTTTCTGCATCTTTCTCGTCCATTAGAATCTGATGATAACCCGCGTAACAATCCACAAAAGAGCCAATATCATGTTTGGCACAATTGTCAATCAGTATATGGATGTTGGGCAGTGGGAAATTATCTTTTGGACTCGCCTTGTTAAGATCTCGATAATCGACACACACCCTGGTCTTGCCATCTTTCTTTGGCACAGGCACGACATTAGCTAACCAAGTGGGGTACCGTGTAACCTGAATGACCTTTGCTTCAAACTGCTTGGTAATCTCTTCTTTGATCTTCACACTTATGTCCGTTTTGAACTTTCTCAACTTCTTCTTGACAGGGAGGAGTGCCGGATCAGTGGGTAATTTATGAACCACCAAATCGGTGCTTAGACCTGGCATATCATCATATGACCATGCAAAAACATCTTTGTACTCATGCAATACTTTAATTATCTCCTCATTGAGTTGTGGCTCCAGATGAACACTTACTTTAGTTTCCCGCACATTGTCTTGGTCCCCTAGATTAACTGCTTCTATGTCATTTAGGTTAGGTTTGGGTTTTTCTTCAAAATGACTTAGTTCTTTACTAATTTCCTCATAAGCATCATCGTTGTTACAATCCACCCTATCATCACACTCGATTTCTTGTATTATTACTTCCGAGCTAGATTGGCTTTTAAAACTAGGCCGAAGATTCCTCATGCATGTCATATCATTGATATCAGCATAAAAAGAACTGTACAAAAGAAAAGAAAAAATGGAAACAAAATTAGGAACGAAGAAAATTGCATTTCATTGAATGTAAATATAACAAGGTTTTAACTCATCCAAACGGACGGAACATAGCAACTGGATTACAAACCCCGGAATAATCCAGGTGACAAAAGGAAAACAAAACCCACTACCACGACTCCCTCCGAATTGGAAGAGGAGTAGCTTCCCAATTGTTGATGTTAGCATGTGGTCCGATGTATTGTATATCTGCTCCGCTTGACCCTTCCCCGGCCTCAACCATGTTCACTTCAGCAAATACTCTCTCGAACACCTTATCCAAGTTCCCTTCTGCCCCAATCAGTGAACCTGACACCTTTGCCAATGACTGATTCTTTCCACCCGGCCTGACGAAGGACTTGGACAAGCGTGAAATCGGTTTGGGGAGAACCCAAGCTTTCTTTTTCAATTTACTAGCCCTTCTAACATCTGTCGTTGTTGGTTTGAACCCCAATCCGAAGGTGTCCAGATTTTTGGGCAGAGAAACAGGTTGAATAATGCCCTGAAGTTTAGCCCCTAGACCTTTTCCTGGCACGAACCCATTACTCAGCATTTCTGATACTACCATGACGGTCGCAGCTGCCATCCTGGGACATGGAATGCTTTTACCCTCGGGCACTCTGCTCACTGGGACCGTGTCGAAGACCTGATAAACCCATGGTCCCTTATCATCTTCAGTTTCTATAAAGGACACAATGGCATCACTCATGGCGCATGTGGGATTTTCCCATATAACACAATTTCTTGTCTGTCCCACTCGAACTTGACCATTTGGTGCAGTGTGGAAGGCACTGCTTTGGCCGCGTGGATCCATGGTCGACCCAACAAAAGATTGTAGGACAATGCAGTATCCAACACCTGAAATTCCATAGTGAACTCGACCGGGCCAATAGTCAATTCGAGTACAATATCCCCTACTGTGTTTGTTCCCCCTCCGTCGAACCCTCGAACACAAATGCTATTTTTGCGGATTCTATCATCATCAATCTTCAACTTGTTCAATGTGGACAACGTGCAAATATTAGCACTCGACCCGTTATCGATCAGTTCCCGAGTAACCATTGAACCTTCACACTTGACCGTCAAGTAGAGAGCTTTATTGTGTTCTGTGCCTTCCACAGGCAATTCATCATCAGAAAATGCTACCCTGTTCACTTCAAAGATCTTGTTGGCAATTGTCTCCAGATGGTTCACTGAAATTTTGTCGGGCACATGAGCTTCATTCAATATCTTCATCAAAGCTCGGCAATGCTCGTCAGAATGGATCAATAACGACAACAACGAGATTTGGGCTGGTGTTTTTCTCAATTGTTCAACAATGGAATAATCTTGCACTTTCATCTTTTTCAGAAACTCTTCTGCCTCTTCTTCTGTCACAGCTTTTTTGACTAGCACTGGATTGTCTTTAACGCCCTTAGCTTTTCTCAAATCTTTGGGAGCAAAACAACGTCCCGACCGAGTTAGTCCTTGTGCTTCACAACTCTCTTCCTCAATTTCCTTTCCTTTGTATGTCACCACTACCTTGTCATATTTCCACGGTACGACTTTGCTATCAACCATGGGTAATTGGACTACCGGTTTTATGATGACTGGTTCTATGTGGGCCCCTTTCACAACAACCATGGGTGCAGATGATGACCCTGGTACCACTAACTTGACTGGCTCTGGCCTTTTTGCAGCAACAAATGGTCCTTTTCCCATTACCAAAACTGGCTTATCTTTTATTGCTTTTAGCTGAACCACTGGCCATGCACTCGCTGTCTTTTCTTTGACCTTAGCTTCCGTAGAACGAATCACCATAACCACGTGCGAGGGTTTTTTAGTCTTTGTCCCCTTATGTATCAGTTCGATCATGTTGGCTTCATAATGCGCTGGTAACGGATTTTGATTGATGTTTGGGGCCTATGGAGCCTGTACTTCAATCCGGCGATTATCAATGAGTTTTTGTATCGCATTTTTCAACTTCCAACATTTTTCAGTATCGTGCCCCGGCATCCTTGAGCAATAATCGCAGCTAACAGAGTGGTCTAGGTTTCTGGGAAGGGGGTTTGGTGCTTTGGACTCAATTGGGGTCAACATTCCTAACTGTTTCAATCTATGGAAGAGAGTGGTGTAAGATTCTCCCAGCGGAGTAAATGTTTTTCTGTTTGGGGCCTTCTCACTTCTAAAAGCTTGGTTTGGGCGGAAGCTGGTTCCTGGTCTGTTTGCCCTGGGAGGTGGATAAGTGTTTTGTGGGGGTGGATGTGCGTTTTGAGGATTCGGTGCACGCCATTGCGAGTGCACCGGAGGCTGAGTGTAGGTCTGGGCGTGGTGGATAGAAAAGTGTGGTTCTGATGGTGGATAGTAGTGTTGCGGTGGGCCATATAGGGTATATTGGTAGTTTGGGTGGTGGGGTCTGGGTTGGTTGTAGTAGAGTGGAGGGTTATTGGGCCTGGACCAAGCACTAGCTTCAACCGTAGCAACTTCTTCCTTCTTTTTCTTTCCAAGCACACCACCAGTACTGCTTTGGATGGCCTGGGTGGTTGATTTCAATGCCGAGTACCTCAAGATCTTGTTAGATTTCAATCTCTCTTCAATCATGGCTCCCATCTTTACCACTTCATTAAACGAATTTCCGACAGATGTCACCAGATGACCAAAATAGGTAGGCTCCAATGTTTGCAAGAAGTAATCTACCATCTCACTCTCCCTCATAGGAGGATCAACCCTTGCTGCTTGTTCCCTCCAGCGGAAACCAAACTCTCTAAAACTTTCCCCAGGCTTCTTTTCCAGTTTCAACAATGACAGACGGTCGGGGACTATCTCAAGGTTATATTGAAAATGGCCAATGAATGCATGTGCCAAATCATCCCATGTATACCATCGGCCGAGGTCCTATCTCGTGTACCATTCTAGTGCAGATCCGCTCAGGCTTTGACTGAAATATGCTATCAACAATTCATCCTTCCCCCCAGCACCTCTCATTTTGCTACAAAAGCCACGCAGATGGGCTACTAGGTCACCGTGCCCCTAATACAAGTCAAACTTCGGCATTTAAACCCCGCAGGCAACTGAACATCAGGAAAAGGGCACAAATCTTTATATGCGACGCTGACTTGGTTACCTAAACCATGCATGTTCCTGAAGGATTGCTCCAGGCTTTTGACTTTACGAATCACTTCCTCCTGTTCTGTATTCTTAACCGATTTCTCAACCTCTCCCGGGATTTCAAAATGGGGAGAATAGGTATATGGCTCAGGCGCTTTGAAAGTGGGTTCGGGAGGGTAATATTGGGTATCGTAAGCTTGGAATAGCGGCTCACTAGACGATCTATGTAATGGGGCTGGGGAAGGTGCCATAAAGACTGGAACCATGGGTGGGTGGGGGTTCTGTTTAGGGGGTGGAGCTGGGGGAGCATATGAAGTGGTACCATAGCCCTGGGCGTGATAGGGGAAGGCTGAAGATGCGTGGGGAGTGGTGGGCTCCTGAGCTTGAGCCAGGGGTGGGATGTAAGATGAATTAGCGGGATATAGTGGTGTCGGATGTCCTTGAGACCATGCCCGATGCATTTTAGCCATTTGTGCTTTTAGTTTCCTCATCTCTTCTTTCATAGCACCCACATTTGTTATCTCAACTTCATTTGAAGGGTCTACGATGCTGATTTCCGAATCCTGCCCTGTCATTTTTACTTTATCTTTCGACCGGGTGTTGTACGGGTGAGTTACTAGAGTTGCCAATCAACTAACCACCTGCCTGAACTCACACATTTAGACAACCACTTTGTTAGCGATTAAGTTTTAACAGATTTGACAACCGCACGTTGGCATGAATGCATTTATACAGTTAATCATTTCTATTATGCGTTTGCTTGATTGCATGCGTCATCCCGACACTTCGTTCCTTGTTTCTTTTTACCTTTTTTTCAAATTTCATCACCTCATCCCTCTCTTGTGCTCTTCTCTTTCTTTTATTTCTTTCTCTTTTGTGTTCCCGCTCATTTCTCTTTTTGTTTTTCCGCTCTTTTCTTTCTTTCTCTCTTTCTTTGGTTTTTCTTCTTTCTTTTTTTTTCCTTACGATTACGGTCGAATCCTATGGAGATTGCCTACGTATCGTGACCCCGAATGAATCAGACCAAACATAGTTCATGAAAATAAATGCAAAAATGAAGGGTGAAAATAAGATTTTTTTTTTGAAATTTTCAATTTTCATTACTAAAACAAACTATTACAAACTAAACACTTTCCAGAATGAAACTAACAAACGCAAATTAAAAGCAAACAATAGGCTCTAAGACGGCAAACATACTTGACCTGAAAAGATAACGGACGTACAAAAGACCGAGTCAAAAGGTAGAAAACTACAGACATGGCCTATGCATACTCTAGTACTTCAAACTTAGGTGTCCGCGGGGCGTCGTTCGGCCTCGCCGCGGGCCTAGGATCCAAATCCCTTTCAAGCTGCTCTAATTCATTCATGGTTCGCTTCACATAAATCGTTACTGCCGAGACAAAAGTAGTATAGGTCATGTCTTCACAAACCCGGCATCTCCTGAAAATGGCATGAGCAATGGCTCTAATCCTGTCTTTTGTTTGCTTCTTTTCTATAAGCAATCGTCTTATCTGATCACTGCATGTCTTTAAAGCTCGAGAGTCCTGCAGGTGTTGATCTTGCAGCTGCTGCACTTCTACCTCCATTTGGGCCAACAAGTCGTAACAATGTCCACTTTCAATTCCAAAATCTCTAGCCTGCCTAACTATTTTACCTTCAAGAGCGACCACTTTTCTCTTTAAATCGGCGACAATTTTCTCATGGTCCCTTTTCAACTGATTCAAGTACTGACGACGCTCCTCTATTCTGGTAGCCCACTGTGCTTTAAGCTCTGCCATGATATTTTCGGATTTATCTAATTCATCTCGCCATTCCCTGACTTCGTTTTCCAATCTTTTTATCAATTGCTCATCAGATCGGCTCCTCGGTTGCCTATCGACGGTTATCTTCAATTGCCGGATTTGGGCCCTAAGCGCTTCGTTTTCTCGAGTCAGTCTGTTCTTTTCACCTTGATCCGTGGCAACCTGTACACTGTTCTCGAATTTCAGACTCTCATCTTGCTGCTTCAGTTTACCAATCTCAACTCGATAGCCTTCTTCATTTGCCAACCAGTCCCACTACTCTCGGGACGACTTGGCAAAATCTTAGAGATGAGGTCGTTTAGCCGGTCTCCCACATGCCACGTCACCTCTGAACCAATAATGATACCTTGGGGCAACTTCCCCTTTAACCCTATCAGACACACAAGTGTTCGCCATCAAACGTTGACACTCACTCCAGATTTGGCGAACCTCTTCCTCAGGGAACCGACCGTCAGGACTAATTTCGACCACTTGGGTACTCAGATCTTCATCTCTCGGTACTATTTGATACCTCCCGAGTTGCCTCAGAACCCGATATGGTGCATAGGGCTGGATGCTTTTGAGTCCCATCAACAGAAAATGCGGCCGGTTTCAGGCATATATATGACTTCTTCGACGGGCAACCATCCAAGAACCCACTGTATCTGGCTGGCAGTAAGGTTCCGAAATAATGATGTCCAGGCCGTGACTCCCTCAGGTAGACTAGCCCCTTTGATTCTTGTGTAAAATTCTCCTATACAAGTTTTCTCGAACGAACCATAACCCAATAGCTGAGAGCGAGGGCACAAATGCTCAGTCATCCACATTTGTAACAACAGGTTACATCCCTAAAAAAATTTGCCCCCAGCTTTGCACGCAGTGAGAGCCCGGAAGATATCAGCCACGATCATAGGTGCTAAAGTGCTTTTCCCCATGGTTTGCAAAGTACTGACGACCCCCGCTACTTTCAAATCAATAGTACCATCTTTCCTTGGGAATACTATGAGGCCCAAAAA
The DNA here is from genome assembly GCF_000715075.1 of Nicotiana tabacum. NCBI lineage: Eukaryota > Viridiplantae > Streptophyta > Magnoliopsida > Solanales > Solanaceae > Nicotiana > Nicotiana tabacum. The sequence goes on from NC_134090.1 coordinate 9,412,803, forward strand.
GGCTATCATAAAAGCCACCCGTCTGTGTTCCTCCCATTTTTGTCGGTTACTTCTGCTGCATAGCTTAAAGTCTGGATTATTGAACCCGCCCACGTGACCATATCTATCATATATGAAGCGGAAACTGCAGAAACCCTTTGCAAAGTCTGGATGATGAACCGTTCGGGGTATTTTCAAGGAATCCAAAAACCGGTGTATGGTAATGGCCCTGGGAGCAATTAAGTATTTGAACCTCAACGGAGCTTGATCACTTCCGATGTACCCCGCTATTTCTTCCAATGTCGGGGTGAGATCAAAGTCTGAGAAATGAAATACATTATGTGCCGAATCCCAATAGGCGACCAATGCCCTGATAATATCCCCCCGAGGCTGAATGTTTAATAAATCCGGAAGATATTTCAAATATTTTTTCACTTCGTCTTGCCCCTCTTTGCCTAAATCATTCCACCATAATTGCAGCTCAAAAGGGATTTTGGTCATTATTGAAAAGGGCTCATTTATCATCGTGCTCATCCTGCACATTTATTAAAGCGTTTAAGCAAAAAGAAAAACTTTTATTCGACTCAAAAAAAACTATCTATATTTTCGACTCAAAATTACCTATATATTTTCAAATAAAGAACTCGATTCTCAAACGTGGCCTTTCAGCACTTTGGGAACAAAGATTTTAAGGCTATTTATGACAAGACGACTCTACTTAGCTTATTCACAATTCTTACTTGTTTTTATTTAAGATAAAAAATACCCGGTATTGCAACACGGCCTTTCAACGCCTCGAGGACGAAAACTTAAGGCTGTGAGGGTCGAAAAAATGAAAACATGACCAAAGGTGACTATTTATGCAAGGTCAGCCTTCCGACGTTCCATTTGGGAACATTTGGCTATTTTTGACAAAACAGCATCACCCAATTTGTTATAACGAAAAATAAAAACTCTGACATTTTTTGGCTATTTTTGCAAAGGAAAGGTTGGACCCGTTGAGGGTTGCCTACGTATCCCACACCCTGTGAGAATCAAACCGGCGTAGTTCAGGCGAATTAACTAACTATATTTTAAACACAAGGCCCTCTTTTTTTTTTCATTTTCCATGGCAAGACAAACTATTTTTTCTTTTCTATATTTTTTTTGAAATCAAGACAAAGTAACGACTTTTTTTTTCATTTTCAGTAAACAACCTATTTTTCCCAGACTAAAATAAAGACTCTTTTCTTTTTCTTTTCAACAAACAATTTTCCAAAAATAAAAGATTTTTTTTTTCTATTTTCTTTTGCCTTTAGTAAAACAAACTGTTAAAATAAAGCGTTTTTCTTTTTCGTTTTCTCAAAATTTCGGCAGAGTTTCGACAGTATTTGGGTTTTTCTAAAATAATCAATTAATCCCCCTAACTGTTATTTCTCTCTTTTTCTCTTTTTTTCTTCAATTTTCCAACGTTCCCGAGATTCAGAAACCGATCAACATGCAGGTTCGGAACAAATAAATGCACAACACAAGAGAATGCATCAGGATGGTCTTTTCATTTCAGGTTGCTAGTCCTAGACGGACCCAACCCCTGTGTTGAGTCCCCTAAGTCAAATGCAACGTGATGCAATTAAGCGTTCCTACTAGGGATCCGGCATGAAGTCACGTTATTCTATGTTCAAAACCTGAGTCGGTGTTCTAGACTATGTACCCGAGCGGACAACTCGAGTCGAGGAGGGGGCAACTTACCGGGAACCAAAAGGCCATCCGGCTTCGTAACTTGTCAGCCTCTTTCTTATTTCAAGGTATGACACTAACAGAATAGGGAGTCTCAACCAGTAAGCACATCCCCGGAGGTGAAGAGAGAAGGGTGTCGGCACAGTTTATATACAGTTCAGATAATATCAAAGCGGTAACATTTAGCACATTCAGCACAAAACATGTAGGAAAATCAGATACAATCAAATACAACAATTTATCTAAGCTCGAATTCTGAACCCTGAACCAGAGGTTCTGGGTTCGATCCCCAGCAGAGTCGCCAGAGCTGTCACACCTCCTTTTTCACTTACACCCCCGGAAGGGCGTAAATGAGTTTTTCCAATTAAAGGACAATCGAAACAGGATTTAATTATTAATTATTTCAGAGTCGCCACTTGGGATATTAATGGTGTCCCAAGTCACCGATCGAATCCTGAACCGAGGAAATTTATGACTCTGTATTACAGTCCGTGCACCAGAAATCCAGATAAGGAATTCTTTTAACCTGGGAGAAGGTGTTAGGCATTCCCGAGTTCCGTGGTTCTAGCACGGTCGCTTAACTGTTGCATTTGATTTTATTGGACTTTGATACATGCTAGCTTATGTGTCTTTTATTCGTAAACCGCTTTTTATCATTGTTTATTCTAAAAGAATTGCGACGTCGTGCAAACGCGTTTCGAACCACGTCGCAATCAATGCACCCGTGGTTGTCGACACATTTCGACTTCGTCGAGATTTGGATTTGGGCCACATCAATGCGCACCCGGATTTAAGAGAGTAATTTAATTAAAGCGTGCCTAAAGATTCTAACGTATTAATATTTTGGAGAAGGCCGTGAAATTCACTAAACAACCCTTCCAAAATTTTAATTATTTTAATAATCATTCGTTGAGGGCCTCGCAATTTATTTATTTATTTGGCGAGGCTCGTCTCATTCTATTTATCTCTCTCTTTCTTTTTAAAAAAAAAAAGGTATCCTAAAAGGTCTTGTGGTTCTTCTATTAATAGTTATCTCTACTTATTTAATTTAATTTTAACACTACTTGTTAGAGCAACCCAACACCCACGTGAATTTGGGCCCATAGGGATGCCCCACGTGATAAGTTGCCAACCCCTCACAAATTAGGCCCTTAAAAGGAGGCTTATTTCAAGTCTTTGCAGAAACAATCAGGGATCGAGCCTGGGCGGTAACACAACACCAAACGGCCCAATTAGTCCCCAATGCTATTCGGTGCAATTTGCACTGCATTTACCTAAAATTATAGAAGCCAACTTTGTACTTTAATGCCATTTTTTATTCCTGATCCCTGTTGCATTCAATGCAAAACATAGGCGACAAATTATTTTTCGTCTATTGGTGGCTCCTACATATTACTAAATATGGCAATCAGAAACAGTTTAAATTTAACAACATGTGATAGCAACTTGATTTCATTATTTCACTTAATCACATGGACATGAACAAGTTAATGACCCAAACTCAAAGTGGACTAACTATTTCTAATCTAATTCAAATCACAAGTCCACAAATTAAAACCGCACAACATTGTCCAGTTATACAGCTTGTAATCTCATTAACATTACTGAAATTCCAGTCCAAATGAATCAACCAACAAAAATGAACAGTAAAGGTAAATATTCAAGTGTAAGCATATGTTTCCTATTATTCACACTTCAAATTTATTTTCTACAAGTGGCAGTAATTTTCAGCATTGCTTGAGCATGAGGAATACCTGGAAATTGAATAGAAATGGAAAAGGAGAGGTTAGTTAAGACGATAGTGAGCAGCAGCAGCAAATTCATAATCCAAACAGAGGAATCAATAACCCAGCAACTCAGAATCCCAAAAATTTGACTCAACACTAAGTTTTAAAAAAAACAGTTAGAACACCCCAAACTTGAAAACTCAACAAATGGAACCAAACAGACTGACTGAAACCCCAATATTACTTGAAACAACCAGAAATTTCTCTGAATACTCAAATCACCAGAAAAGGAACTGAGATTTGTAACTCAGTTGCTAAAACTGGAAAATCAGTTTCCTGGTTGAATGAAAAAGTACATGCTTTTTGAGTTTTTTATGAATCTATTTGCTTTTTTTTGGTTTTTGAATTTCTAACTTCTACTTTGAATCTAGAACTTAGAAGGGAAATTTTTTGGAAAAGCTAAACTAGCTATGAAATGTGAATTTTTTGCTGAAAAAGATCCTCCCTCCTCAAGGCATTTGATGCCCTTTTATAGGTGCTACCAAAGAGTAAATCAGATTTTGGGTTTCTTTTTAGTCCCTCCCTTATTTTCAGTTTTGTCCTCTTATTTCTAACTTGTTACTCAAGTAAACACCTCTATTGTGCTGAAATGTACACTAAAATCCTATTCTAGAAGGCCCTAGGGTATTCTTCTACCCATGCAATACCTATACTACCCTTTCTTTTACTTTGAAATTACTATTCCTATCAGAATTACCCTTTTCCATGCCCAAACTACCCCTGAAAGCTTCTCAAAGTTACTGATTCTACCTACATTCTCAACAGATATAACCAATCCCCTAAATTAATTCAAAACTAACTAGGACTGATTAATTAGAACTCAGAAATTAACTAATTGAACTAACCAATCCCAATTGTTCAATCACACAAACTCAAACATACTAGGAAAACCAGAGACCATGATCAATCAAAGCAAAGCTTAAACTAATAGTCAACATTAAATGAAATTAAACTAACTTTTAACCAATAAGCTCACAATCGACCATTCGAACATCAAATTCAGAACTAAAAAGAAATTGAAATTAACTTGAACTCTAGCTAACATTTAATGGACAGAATGGTATCGAATCCAAACTAATCAATTATGCCGATTCTGAAATTAAAACTATGATTAACTAACAAATGACACATGCATCAAACTAAAACAAAACTAAAAATGCGAAGATGCTTCACTGATTAAAACAGATGGAACAAGGAACAAAGAAAATTTAAACTATACTAATATACAAAAATAAATCGTAAAATTAACATAACACTTAATGAAATCAAAATTATAACTAAAACTTCAACCATGCAAGTAAAAAAAAACAGGAAAACTCACTGAAGCACGAGAAACTCCGGCCAGTTGCTGACGTCCGAATCTTTCCAGATTTTTGACACATAACATCCCTAACCATGTGTTTTTACAAGAGAACACATGGTTAAGCATTTTACGGTCCAAAATCACAAAGATTTTGGGTTAGGGTTCTAACCAGAAATTCTTAGATATGAAATTCGAGCCGCTTCACCGAGATTCGAAGGAAGATGGTCATGGATTTGGGTTGAGGGACGTCTGGGGATGGTGTTGTGTGATTTTGGGCCAGTTTGGTCAAAGTAATGACTCGGCCGGAAAACTAAAAATCTATATTCGACGGCCTTGATTGTGATTCGAGGGAAACCAACGGTATGGTTGGAAAGAGGAGTTCATGAGGGATCTGTGGTGTAAGCTTGGGGTTGAACGGCGTACGTTGCGTTTCCCGCTGGCGAGGGGTTTGGGGGCGGCTTGGATTAGGGTTTGAGAGGAGAGGGAGGGTGAGGAAGGTGAGAGACCGGGGTGGGGGGGGGGGGTAATGTTTCGGACATATATATATATATATATATATATATTAAATAGTGGGGGCTTCCGGACCGTTCGATCTAACAACCTCGACGGCTGAGATCAGGTGCACTGAGAAACGGCGTCGTTTGGACTTGTTAGGAACCGGACCGGGTTGGGGAATTTGGGTTGTGTTAATTGAACGGTGCATGGCTTGGGATTGGGCCAAGCTGAGACCACAAAAATGGCCCAATTTCGGGCAGCCTTCTTTGTTTTATCATTCTTCTTTTTCTTTTATTATCTTATTATTTCCTTTTGTTTTCCATTTTATACTATTTTTTTTATATTTTTTTCCCTAATTAAAATAGAGTCCTAATATTCCCAAGCTAAACTAATTAAATTCTAAAACTATCTAAACCTATTTTACGCCAAATTCACGACTTAAAACAATTAAAATGCAAAAGTGAACTATTTTATAATTTTTCATGCTTGATTCTAAAATAAACCAACCCCTAATTGATCCTAAAAGTATGAAATTATATCCTAAATGCAAATGCATATTTTATATGAATTATGAATTGATCAAGCACAAATAAAATGCAAACAATTAACAGAAAAATGACACAAAAATTTCACCAAAATTGTAGAAATAAAAGAAAATCATTTTTGTTTGAATTTTGGGAATAATTCATATATAGGGCAAAAATCACGTGCTCACAGTCGTGACAGTAGAAGATAAGTAGGTCATAGAGTCTGGGACACCGTATTTATCCTGTATCTCTCATATCATTAATATTGTTATCATTCCCGTATTTTCTTATCATTCGATGTCTATTACTGCATGTTGTTTCCCCTGCTTCAATTTTCCAACTGCATTGTTATTTTGATGTTCTCGTATTTTTAGTATTTTCTAACATGTTGCTTCTTTATTGTTGTTTTCTTGTTCAATCTGTTGAGACATATGTTTTTTAGCCGAAGGTCTATAGAAAACAATATTTCTATTCCACAAGATAGGAGTATGTCTATCCACAACTACACATAATCTCTCCCCAAACTTGACATTATGGGAATACATTTACAATGTTGTTGTTAGAACTATGAGGAGGAAGTTGCATAAACATTATACTACGTAGTCTTTTTTTTATATAAAAGTGTGCTAACATTTTAACTCAAAATGGCCCAATATGGACAAACATGACCTATTATAATATAGTGTCGTGTGCTGGTGAAGATGGAGTTAATAAAAGATTAAAAAATACATAATTATTTGAAAATAATTTCTTGTGAATGATTAAATCAACGTAAAGGATTCTTTCGAAGGGGACCACTAATTGAATTATGAATTGGAAATTTGAAAATAAAATTCATATGATTAGTTGTACTTCTCATAATTTTTTTTAATAAATAACACCCCCACTCTCACCTCGCCTAGGTATATTCATATTCCTATCTGAAGTAGTAGTATAGACATGCACATATATTATGGAAATATTAGTAACAATAAGTATATTTAGCAGCATTTATAATTTCCTCAAAAGCATTTAATTAATTTTCAACTATATGAAAGCATTTATAATGTTTAAACAAAAATATTTTCCTCAAAATTCTTTCAAATATTTCCGAATGCTCATATTAGTTTTCAAAAACCAGTTTCTCCCAAAACAAAACCAAAAATTAAATTCAAAAGCCCCTAATTAATTAAAGAGTAGCTAGTACTTTTTGTAATTAAAGGAAAGTTATTAATTTATTTACCTGAATATTCCAGTACTGATACTGTCAATGGATTAATATACGACCTGCCAAAGCAAGTGAATTTTAAAGACATTCTTATGAAAAGAATTAAACAAAAGAAAAAGAGAAAAAAACAAAGAAGAAAATGGAGTAGCTATCAGTTATTAAAATACAATTTCATATATTAGATTCCTTTTAAACAGCTAGTCAATTTTGGCTTTATGCACGTTAGAAATTCAACGACAATTTTTAATAAATCATTGTGATTTCGTGCCAAGATCAACGCCTACTCCAGTACTCCTTTTTCATTTACTAATTCTAAAGGTTGTTTATATTAATCTTGACCCTTTGCCTTTTCTAAGTGGACTTTCTCCACCTAATTTCAACATCCTTATTTGTCCATTTTAATCTGGACAGAGACGTTTAATGTAAAATAACACGATAACTTTCGCAACAATCGATATTTGATATTGTATGCTTGTGAATTAAAGAAAAGAAGGTATAGTAAAAGTTAATACCGCAGGCAATAACTGTCTTTTTCATTACACTTTGATTATAGTAAATCAATATTTCATCTGTAATATTTTTATGATATTTGTTTAGTTTTAATCTATTCCAAAAAGATCTTACATTTCTATATTTTCAAACGTTATAAGTTTAATTTTTTTTATTTTGCATTTAATAACATGCTCATACATATAACCACACAAATATCATTACATATTAAAGATATAAACTTCTAAAGATTATTTCTCCTAAAATTTTGCTTTTAATCAAATAACACCATAAAAAAATCAGATTTGTTCATTAGTAATAGGGATCACATTAGTAGAAATATAGGTCGTTCGTCTCCAGCATGTGTTTTAATGACGGGTAAGGTATTCAAGTCACCCGTACTAAGAGATGGGAATATAAAATATAAAAGAAAAATATGATTTATCACCTATACAAATAAGGGATTATTTGGTTATTGAGATTAGAAAATTAATTTTGGTACAATTAAATATTTTTATCTCGTGTTTAATTTGATTTTTCTGTCTATATAAGTTAATACTAGAATAATTTTATACCACAATTACTCCATATAATTTTTGTTTGCTAACTAATATTGGATTCAACATGAAATTTTAATACTTAGATTAAAAGTTTCCAAACAAAAAATAGCTAAATAATATTTCTATCTCACACAAAGTAGGTAGTGGTGGATTTACATGGATAATTTGTGGGTGCTCAAGAACACATTATTTTTTTTTTACTAGACTTAGTAAATTGCATCGGTAATTGCAAAATATTTAGATAAATATTGACTAAGCATCCATTGCTAAACACCTTTTTTCTTTTCTTTAGAATTTTTTATCAGCGACCATCCATGACTTTAAAAATATGGATTTGCCACTGAAAGTAGGGTTAAGGTCTACGCTCCACCTTTCAGGGGAGGTGTACGGTTGGCCACTAATAACACATGTATTTACTTTTAAGCCACCGTTTAAAATGTCTTTAGTCTTTAGCCACCGCTTTAATAAACTTTAATTGCCCGGACGAAAATACCCTTCTGCTCATGTCCTTAACTTCAGGACTTCATGACTACATGTCCTTAACTTTTGAACTTGGAACTCTAAGTTCAGGACTTCAGGACTACATGTCCTTAACTTTTGAACTTGTAACTCTAAGTTCAGGACTACAGGTCCTTAACTTTTGAACTTGGAACTCTAAGTTCATTACTTCAAGGCTACATGTCCTTAACTTTTGAACTTGGAACTCAAACTTCAAGACCAAACATTCTTAACTTTTGAACTTGTAAGTCAAAGTTAAGGACCTATTGTCCTTAACTTTTGAACTTGTAACTGTAAGTTAAGGACTGGTTGTCCTTAACTTTTGAACGTGTAACTATAAGTTAAGGACTGTCTGTCTTTAACTTTTGAACTTGGAAATCAAAGTTAAGGACCCATTGTCCTTAACTTTAGAACTTGTAACTGTAAGTTAAGGACTGCCTGTCCTTAACTTTTGAACTTGTGTCCTTAACTATTGAACTTAACTTTAGGACTTCAAGACTACATTTTCTTAACTTTTGAACTTGAAACTCTAAGTTCATGACCATGTTCTTAACTTTTGAATTTAACTTTAGGACTTCAGGACTACATGTCCTTAACTTCTGGGAAGGAATTGCATTTCCTGTTTACTCATCACTTTTTTTTCTTATTTTCACAACGTCATATCTTAATCTTTTTTTTAAAATATGGAACCTCTCCCCATTCTCCTTTTGCTTTTGTAATCGTTCCCTTATGTTCTTCATGCTTGTTTAGCTTATCAACAAGAACTATAACCAAAAGCATTTAACATTTAGTAGCATTAATAGAAGTAACATTTGGTGCTCTTGTTGACCTTCCTTACCAATGGGTGAAGGTGAGGTTCCGAATACACGATTGCGCACCTTAGATGTGGAAATGAAACAGTATAAATACATTGCATTTTCGTTTGGGAAAAGAGATAGAAGAAAGGGTAACACAGTCTTTTCACATTAATTTTAATAGACTAGTGGCACTATTGCTAAGCATTAAAAATGCTGGATAAAAAGTAAATACCAGCTTAAACAGTGGCTACCCACGCCATTTCTACCCACCTTTCTCAAACCCCAATTATGAAATTACGTTTGCGAAATAAAATTTTATTCAACTTAAAATCAAACCCATATTTTTTAATTATACACTAGATACCCTACTTTAAATGCGCAAATATTCATCAGAAGTGTATGATATCCTTAATCCCTATGTCAACATTAAGAGCCTGTTTGAACATAAGATTTTTTTTATTTTTTTTTTCGATTTTTTTTTTTACTTTTCCAAAATAAATGTTTGGCCATAAATATTTTAATTTTTACTTGAAGATAAATTTTGAAATTTTTCGAAAATTTGAAAAATCCAAAAAACTGTTTTTTGAAATTTTCACTCAGATCATTCACAAAAATTAAAAAATAAACCAAAATTATATTCATGTTCAAACATAACTCTAATTTTTAAATACCATTTTCACTTAAAAAAATTTCCCTTTTTTTGGCCTTTTACAATTCTTATGCCCAAACGCCCACTAAGAGCCCGTTTGGACATAAGAATTCTTTCACTTTTTGTTCGATTTGTTTTCTTCGAAATCAGTGTTTGACCATAAAATTTCCAATTTTTACTTGAAGATGAATTTTGAAATTTTCGAAAAACTCAAAAAGCTATTTTTTAAAATTTTCACTCAGATCACTTAAAAATAAATAAAAAATAACCCTAAATTATATTCACGTCCAAACACAATTCTAATTTTCAAATACTATTTTCACTTTGAAATTATTTTTCCCACTTTTGTTTTGGAATTTTATCATTCTTATGTCCAAAAGCCAACTAAAATTCCTAATTTCCTAGTACTTCTTACTTAAAATATTTTTGATGAAACAAACGACCCCTAAGTCACTCCCAATCGTGCTCCTCAACAACTCAAAAACAAATCCTCTACTTCCCGGAATCGTTACTCTGTAATCGGCGTCCACTTTACACAGCTCACACTTCTAAAACTTCCAAACAAATCTCTCTCCCCCTTTAAGCCCCACCACCGATTTACTGACGCCGCCTATATAAATCGCCGAAGCCAATAAAATAAAAATAGAAAAAAAAGCCAAAGAAAAAACCAAATAATATTACAAAGAAAAACAAAATAACAGAATATTTTGATCATCACAGTTCACAAAATTCCCTCAATTTCACCAGCTTCTCTTACCTGTCCCCCCACCCCCCCAATAAAAGTCCAACCCCCTACCTAGCCATTATATATGTATCTATAGGTTCATTTATACAAATTTTCCGGCGAGTAATGCTTCTTCTTCTTCTTCTTCCTTAGCTGAGGTACAAATTTTCCGGTGATGGCAGACGACGTAGTACCGAAGACATTTAGAGCGTTAGTAGAAAGTGCTGAGAAGAAGTACGCCAGAGTACGGGATTTGCCGGCGTACGGACGGTGGGGAACGAGCAACCACTACTTTCACAAGGTGTTTAAAGCGTATATGAGGTTATGGAAGTACCAGCAGGAGAATCGAGCGAAGCTAACGGAGTGCGGTTTACAGCGATGGGAGATCGGCGAGATCGCTTCGAGAATCGGTCAGCTTTACTTTACGCAGTACATGAGGACTAGCGAAGTTAGGTTTTTACTCGAATCGTATATTTTTTACGAAGCGATTTTGCACAGGAAGTATTTCGAAGGTTCTGGGAAAGAACGAATGGTGAGGTTTAAAGAGCTGAGGTTCTATGCTAGGTTTTTAATGGTTTCGTTGATTTTAAATCGATCGGAAATGGTGAAACTGCTTATGGAACAATTTAAAGCTATTGTTGATGACAGTAGAGCTGCTTTTCCGGTACTAGTTCATTATCCTTGTTAATTTTGCTTCCAAATTTTGTGCTTTTAATAAGCTCATCTTTAACAATTAAGTAGTTTTTTTTTTTTTGGTTAAAATGAAAGCAATCTGAGTAAATATTTTAATTCTTAGGTTTCGCTCATTGCTATTTCTGAATTTTGTTTCTAATTATTTGCAACTGAAGCTTTAGCTAAGAAGAATTTATCTTCTGAATTTTGTTGATAAAGCTGCTTTTCCGATACTAGTTCCTTTTATTAGTTAATTTTGCTTCCATTTCTCTGGCTCTGAAGCTCATTTGACAATAATTTGGCAGTTTTTTGTTCTAGTGAATGCATAGTTAGAAGAATTTGTCATGGGTGATAAAAATCCAGTAATTTAGCTGTCAGATTGAGGAATTAACACGAATTTTTAAGATATTCCAATAGCTTTATATCTGAATTGTTAGGTTTCACTCATTGCTATTTCTGAAATTTGTTTCTAATTTAGTGGAGCTGAAGCGTAATTTAAGAAGAACTTATCATTTGTATGATAAAAATCCAGTAGTTTAGCTACTAGATTGAGGAATTATCAAGAATTTCTTACATATTTCAATAGATTTATTAAGTTAGCTTTGGTCAGACTGTTGGTGAGAAGTCCAGAAAAGGAATTTATCAGATGTATGGTGAAATCCACAAATTTACCCGTCAGATTGAAGAATTGACATAGTTTTAAAAACATTTTTCAGTAGATCACTTGAGTTTGCTACGTTCCTTCTGCTTGGAAAGCGAGAGTCTCTTTAATCTAGTAAATTAGGCACCTCTTCTAGCTCCTTACCATAGTAAATGATTTTTTTTTTTTTGGGGGGGGGGGGGGGGGCGCATACAGATAGTAAAGCAAATTTAATACACGCCAAAATTCTGGAATTTGTAACCTGAGCTATTGAGACATGTAATATATCTTCTCTAGACTAAGCTCTGCCATGTATCATGTTTTTGGTTGCAGTGACTGAGAACATGTAACAATTGACACATGTAGTATGGCTTCTCTGGACCATCTTTTTGTGTTTTAGTGATGGAGAACTTGTCGTTATTGGTCATAGTAAAGAATGGTCAATCTGTGAAAAAACTGAGATAAGTTTCAGGTGGAATGACCTTTTTCTTACTGATTAATATACCATGACTTCTTCCGGAGCTGAGCTGGGATAAGACTTTCTTAGTGTTCAGACCTAAATCATTGACAATTCTACGCTATTTACCTTGGTGTCTTCTACAAAAGTGGTTTTATTTTAGCTGAATTGCCAAAAAGTGCTAATTGCCCCTGTACCTTCTACTGTAGAAGGAACACATAAGGGTGAATGACAAAATGCATTAACTCATCAATCTTTCTTTAATACTTAACTTACATCTTCCTGCACCATTGTAAGGCGGATAAGGTTGGTATTTATGAATTTTGGAGGGAGGTGCGCTAGGGATGGTGAACCTTGCGCAAGCAACTGGTGACTTGTTTCGTCGCATTCTTTTGCCTTTTATTTGGTGTCAAGGCATATTCTCTTTGTTTGCTTACATGTTGTACAATGTGAAGTGTGAACAAATATAGAGACTACGGCTAAAGGCTTTAGTCTAGTAAGAGTGCAATTCGTGATGCGTCAGTTGGGCACATGTCACATATTCGAACCCTGCCATTGCAATAAAAAAGCTTGTATTTAAACAAAGAAGGGTAGATGGGTGGTCCTATTATCCACCGAGTTGTGGACTGTGCTACACTAGTTTCTGGGTTTTCTCGGTTACCAAAAAAATAGAGACTAAGAGCTACTCATCCGTACACACACACACATGTGTGTATGTATATATGTGTGTGTCTCTCTCTCTCTATATATATTTAGTGTTTGTATATATAAACACACATTATTTGTGTATATATCCACATATATATGTATATGTTCAAATTCCAGCGGCGGCGAAAAACACTAGGGGATTTATTTCCATTTGCCTAAGCCTTCGAGGGCAGTATCCAGTACCTGTATGGTGGGAGGTAGCAAGCACTTGGTTTCCCGTGGAATAATCGACGTGCGCGCAAGCTGGCCTAGATACCATCGTCATTAAAAAAATATACATATAAAGAGAGAGACATTAAGAATCTTGGTTGAGTTGTATGCTGCTCTATTGATGGTAGTGCTCGTTACTTCAAAATCAAAATTGAAGTGTGTCTAGGGATATGGTTTACATGCTCCTAAAGAAACAAGGGTCATATATTAAGCAAGATTTTCTGCATATTATCTTCTAAATCTCTGAGTGTGAACCCAAGATTTGTTATGCCCGTCCACTTCATGAACATTTGAGCAATCATATGATTTGCACTTCGCAGAATACAGAGGAGATAGGTTCTGGAACTATCTGCAGAAGTGTAGTGTTGAGCACTGAACTAACTACCCATTGATTTCCTTTTCTTTTCATATATCCTATGCATCTCGGGTAGAGAAGTTGCTTGAAGTTGAAGTTACTTGATTGTGCTTGGAGCACCTTTGCATCTTCCTATTCCATTAAAGAATAAAGTGATGCTTCGGCTACTGTAGCCCTGTACTTACTATCTATATTAGAACAGAAATTCTGTATCTCTTTCCATAAGATGAACTGTAGAAATGATTTCACCACAGGGTACTAACTTCAAAGAGTGGAGACTGGTGGTGCAAGAAATTGTTAGGTTTACAAGAGTTGATTCTCCATCTCCAGATGCCAGGCCTCTACGATATTGTGCTCTCTTTGATTCACATCCGTCATCTCGTCCATATGTAGCTCGCTTCCATGCTAAGAAGGTGCTAAAATTTCGAGATGCACTTCTGACAAGTTATCACAAAAGTGAGGTATCGACGACATCCTCATACTTCAGTGTTCAGTTGTGCTCAATTATAATGCACAATTAACCTTTCCTCACTTTTATTTCAGGTCAAATTTGCAGAATTAACACTGGACACTTACAGAATGCTGCAATGTTTGGAATGGGAACCCAGTGGATCTTTCTACCAAAGAAGTCCAGTTGAACCACGAGAGAATGGTGCTGTTACTGACCAATCTGTAACTTCTGGACTGATAGATATAAACTTGGCTGCTGAGATGATGGATCCAGCTTTGCCTCCAAATCCCAAGAAGGCTGTTCTTTACCGTCCTTCTGTTCCGCTATTGATATCTGTGAGTTCTGTTATGTTTACTCTGTGTTGCTGTTCTGATTAATCTATATCTAAGGAGTCATATAATGAAATACTGCTTCTGATTAATTAAAGGGGAATGTGGAAACTCATCTTTGATGATTGATTTATTGGTTAAGTTATTTGGTTCCCTGTGTTGGGAACTAATTGGACAACTGAACTTAGAGGCACATGGTAATACAATACTACACATGGAGAGTAAAATTTGAAATCTCTTAGTAGTACTCTTGTAGCTTATGTCGCCCACCATATGTTGCCTGAACACTCGATGTTAATGATGATTTCTTTGCACCTAAACCACAATATTTAGGACATTCTAATTAATGGTTGAACCCTGCCCATATCTACGTCGAATATGGAATAACATAGGATCCGAGTAATTGCTTCTGGCACTCCTCCTTAACATTTGGACGCTATTAGTGTGTATCCTTAGTTGGTCTTGTTCTGGCACCTGCAGGTCATCGCTACAATGTGTGAGGAGCTTCCTCCAGAGAGTGTGGTATTAATATATATTTCTGCATCAGGTTAGCGACCTTCTTTTTTTCCCTTAACGGAAACAGCAGGTTAGCTGCTTCAATATCCTCATTGTGGCAGAAATCTCAGTTCTGTATTGATTTCCAGGAAATACAAATCCCAGTACCGCCTCTCACACGGAAAGCTCTTCAAGTTCTAGAAAATCTTCAAAGAACATTGCTCTTTCTCGTACTTCTTATGAACAGAAGGGCGCTTTACATGAAAATTATATCAACACCAATGGAGATACGGGTCAATATTTTGAGAATTGTTTGTGCTTAGGTCCTAGCAGAAGTGGAGGTACACCATCAGAACTTAATTTATGTCAAGTATTGTTGTTCGCTTAGCATTAGTCTGATAATCTCCTCTTTCAAGGCTTTTGGATATGTTATAGTTTGAATTCGTGTTTCCTTTGAATTAATAGGACATTATGTGTTCATCTTGGTTTAGTAGTTGACCTTGAAAATTTTAAACTAAAAACTGAAGATTGTAAGTTAAAACTCAATCTTACGTCAATGAACAGTTTTATTGACTGAACTTTAAGTATGGAATTATTAACTGTGCGTAAACGCATTACCTCTTGAGCCGAGGGTCTACCGGAAACAACCTCTCTACCCCTCGGGGTAGGGTTAGGGCCTGCGTACACACTACCCTCCCCAAACCCCACTTGTGGGATTTTACTGGGTTGTTGTTGTTGTTGTCCATAAATTGGTTCATGATTATCTCAAATTGTTCTAAACCCAACTAGGTTACATTTACTTTTTGTATTTTTGCAGGTTCAAATAACCTCTATCCAGGAGATCTAATTCCTTTCACACGAAGACCTCTATTCCTGATAATTGATAGTGACAACAGCCATGCATTCAAGGCAGGTTTGTCAGAACTGTGTCTAACCCATTAAACCATGATGACCTGTCCTTGAGTAAGACACAGATTCCAATGTGTTTTGGATTCTAGTTGTTGTCTAAAAAATGTGTAATGCTTTTGAGAAAACAAAATGAAATATCTTGGCGTGTTGATTCTTATGTAACACAATTGCAGCGAGAAAAACTTTGCACTAGCGCAGCTTCTTATGGATTAATCTGGCATATTGTCCAGGCAAAACACACTAAGCATATAATGAGATTGTGTCAACATACGTTATGAAACTATGGAGTGGTTGTCCAGTAAAAAGCTAGCTTACTCTCATTTGCTCCCAAGAGAATAAGTGGAATACATGTTTGGGCTGGTTCGGTGGTAACATGTGTTATATATAATCTATCCTTCTTCAGATTGTGCTTTAGCTGTTCCCCAGGAGTATTTTGCTTTCATAAATTACAATCAATTGATAAAATTGTAGTGGGAAGTGCAGGAAGAGAGGCATGAAAAGCCAAAGAGAATCCTGCACTTTTTCTGTCAGGATTCAGTTTCATTCACTACCCTGTTAGCTTATCCGGAGAGTCCTTACCTGAGCTACACATGTCTAAGATTTCCAAATCCCTACATATCCTGAGACCTTTGAATGATTGTACTGTCTTCTTCTGATTGACACCTTTTTGTGCCTGATAACATGTTGAACTTCTGAATTGCCAATAATTCTGTGCTTTTTTTTTCTTGATTGCTTTTGTTGAATTATGTGAATCCGACTCATCTAGAAGTGGTATGCTGTTAAAGAAGGGAGTCTAATTTTTCCAAATCTATAGTTGCTTGTATTCCCCACTTTATGAAGTACAGTTTTTTTAGCTACTCAGAGATCAATTTTGCCTCTTACCAAATGTCAATTAGTGTGGATTAGCTGTTTGTTCTCATCTATTGGGGTTATGGGAAAACTACTGTTGTAAATATTGCACTTCATGTATGACTTATTTATTCGCAAGTTCAATTTTGAAAATTATCATTAGAAGAGGACTGTTTCGTTGCTGATACATCTCCAATTGCTCTCCAGGTTCTACATGGGGCAGAAAGAGGAGAAAAAAGTGCTCTATTTCTCTCTCCCCTGAGGCCATCATTCAAGAATTCAGGTACTGATGTAACACAATCTGGAAGTCAGTTCACCTTGTTCTTGGCTGCTCCCTTACAGGCCTTCTGCCAGTTGGTTGGCCTTGTCTCTTCTGATAAGGATATGGTAAGTAGACCGTGACGCAAATTTCTTTACTGAGCAGTTGTAACTCGGTCTAACTTTCTTGGTAATTTGCTCTTCAGGATTGTGCTGATGAGGCTGATGGCATCATCTCAACTGCATTTGCAGAGTGGGAAGTAAACCTCTGTACATCGACTAGCCTAGATTTGGTTTGGGCTCAAGTTCTTTCTGATCCATTTCTGAGACGGCTTATTCTCAGGTAAGCATTTTCTGTTTGTACCAATCAAGTAAATTCTTCAGTTACAAGTCACCTTAGGAGCCTTCTTGGATATTAACCACATGCTTTGTTCCTCTTGTGCAGATTCATATTCTGCCGTGCTGTGCTCGCTCTATTTTGCTTGCAGGAACGTGAAGATCAGTATTTGCCTGCTTGTCTACCAAAGCTTCCTGATACATTCTCACCAAACTCTGAAACTGTGCAATCAGCTATCAGACGACTTGCAAAGCTTCTACAAGTTTCAGATTGTTTTCGATTTGAATAATAGTAATTGATTAGCATTTGTGCATTCGAAACGTGAAACCTATGCTCCCTTTATGATGTACAAAAGATTGCACCACAAAATGGGTATAGAGAAACCTGAAACTTACCGGTCGGCGTTTTGATTAAGAAAGACACATTGGTAACCCAAGTCCAGGCTGGAAGTAAAAAGGCATTCTTTTAGGTGATGGGTTTACTTAGTTTACAGCAATATCTTCTCATTTCATGTGCAGAAATTGGGGATTTTCTTCATTGTTTAATCTTTTGATAGAATGATAGCAAGCTTTTGGTTGGTGATACAGTCGCTGTTGGATACAAGAGGGTTACTTGGGTTTTTGGTTTCTGTTTTAGTTTCTACAGGAATTTGTACTAATTTGTTCATACCATCCTGTAATATAGAAGTAGGCAGTATTTTTCAATCATTTGTTGAGCAACTTCTCTTCCAATTTTTTTTTTTGATTGAACGAGAAACTGGCGAGGTTCTGTGTTTTAACAGCCACAGGGGACTATCTAATAATTTTGTGGCGCAAGAAAATAGTTTTTGCTCTTGTCCATGAGTCTCAGGGTTTTCTCAAGTGTTGTAGATTTGGAAGTTCTCTTTTGCTAACCACTCAATACAGATACCCACCTAGTTTGAGGCAAAAATTCAAGGGATAATAGGAAACATAGTGAGATGTTTTCTTTTAGAAATTAGTTGGAAGCTATTTTTATGTATACAGAGTTAACTGGTGCAATGGTATATCTTCTAAAACATTGTCATAGAGAGATACCAACACATAAGGTGGATAATAGAAATGATGTTATTGTACAACATAATATGGGTAGCTAAGATACTTGACTGGAGTCTGGAAGGAATTGCATTTGGGAATATTACATTTCAATGATGCAGGGTACAATTCAATTCGCCCATTTTAATGATACATGTTGTTGTCTTGTTGCAAGGCACAACTAAAATATGAACATGATGAATTTGAATTCTATGCTTCACAATATGCCACTAAAAACAATACCACAATCATCTTAGGAGTTTATGCGGTGAGAATGAGAATCACTTCGGAACTCTAGGAAAATGAGCGTTTTAGGCGGGATCTAAAAGCTCTCCAATATGTTGCGGAGCTTTTGGCCGTGCGAAGGTGGATGTAATTCAACTCAAACGAAGTAGTATTCATAGCTTTTAGGGCTCGTTTGGCATGAAGAATAGTGGATAATTAATCCCGAGATAACATTTGAAATGAGTTAATTCCATATTTGGTTGAGATAAAATTGGAGTATAACTAATCCTGAGATTAGAGATTAGTTATATCAGGATTGTAATATTTTTTATCCCTATTGAAGGGTGTAATAATAAATCTCAGAATAACTAATCTCGAGATAACTTATTTCCCAACCAAACGATCTTACAGAATAGTCTAGTGATCAGTAAACGATGAATATAGTGAGGTCCATAAACAAATTGACCCGAACATTACTGTTATCTAAGGCAACATGAATTTGAAGGGAAGAAGCAACTCAAATATACCCTTCCCCCTAATTTGCTGTTATCACCGAAAAAATATTAAATATTTCATCCGTTCACTTTTACTTGACATGTATACTAAAAATAAATTTTTATTTTTACTTGTCATTTTACGCATATCAACAGAAGACAAAAAAAATTTCTTATTATAACACATTATTTATTACTCATTTCAAATTATTTTCTCAAATCCAATAAAATATACATCAATTAATATGGATATTATGATAAATTATATATTTTATTTATTATTTCTTAAGGAACATAAAAAGCCAAAAAATACCGAGTAAAAGTGAACAGAGAGAGTACTACATTAATCCTATTATCTTGTTTGTGGAGTTAACCGCCCAAAAGCAAAAGTAAAGTAAGAAAATACCCCAATCAAACACCACTTAACAATTTCAACCAATAAGAATCAAGTATTCAGTCCTCTCGATCCGGGAACAACCACTAACTTAGAATCTCAACCGTCCAAAGAGCTGGAGAAAACACAACACCCACCTTTTATAACCCTCGATATTCTCCCAAGAAAGCACACGGATAGATAATCTCAACCGTCCGATCTTATCCATCGCCTACATCCACAAAAATATATATAGCTGTCAACCTATAATACTTTGAACCTTTCGCATTCGCTCCACAAAAGCAGAGAGAAGAAAGAAGAAGAAGGAGAATAGAATAGAATACAGAGAAGGTAAATTATCTTATCTCCTTTTTTTTTTATTTTTTTTGCCTTTTCTTTTCCGCGCCATTAATTTTTGAATTATTCTTTGTATTTCATTTATTATTAACATTTTAATATCATTTAGGTTTTATTTAATTTATAGAATGATTGATCTGTCTATAATCTCTAGGGTTTAGGGTTTCTGATAATCTCTCATGATAGGCTTTTGATTAAATGTTGGATCTCATGAATATATCTGGAATTAAGTCTTCCGTCATAAATATGTGAATTTTTTTGTTACTTTGTCATAAATTCGGAGACACAATTAGGTTACTAGAGATAAATTGAACATATCTTTGGTATTCATGTTATGGTTGGAGTTAATAAGTGCAAATTGATTCTTTCGTTGTAATTCGGTGAAATTATTGTTTTTCTTTGTCAGAAATTCTTAGGTACAGCTTTAAGTTGCTAGATCATAGTATATGTTTTTTTTTGGGGGAGTTTTTTGTGTTATAGTTCAAGTTATTAGGGAAAATTGAACCTTTTGTTTTAGTTATGTTAAATTGTTGGTTGTGGCATTTCAGATGGCTCGTACCAAGCAAACTGCTCGTAAGTCTACCGGAGGAAAGGCACCTAGGAAGCAACTTGCTACTAAGGTCAGTTTTTCCTTAAAAATGTTTGTATATGAAATTGTAACCTTATGTTCTGTTTGGTAGCTAATTTTGTGTGGTACTTGAATTAGGCTGCTCGTAAGTCTGCTCCTACTACTGGTGGAGTGAAAAAGCCTCATAGATACCGCCCTGGTACTGTTGCTCTTCGGTAAGTTACATCTTGTGTAAAATACGAGTTGTGTATGCCCAATTTGCATATGATCAATTATTCTTTCTTACATTCTGCAGTGAAATCCGTAAGTACCAGAAGAGTACTGAGCTCCTGATCAGGAAGCTCCCATTCCAGAGGCTTGTTCGTGAAATTGCTCAGGATTTCAAGGTAAATATGGTGGTTTATAATCTGTTTTTGATTCTACATTGCTATGTTGTCTTGGGATGTAGCTTTAATGGTTTACTTGGTGATTGACTGGTTGTTTGTGTGGCTTCTTTGGTTTCAGACTGATCTGCGTTTCCAGAGTCATGCTGTGTTGGCTCTGCAGGAGGCTGCTGAGGCTTACTTGGTTGGTCTCTTTGAGGACACAAATCTTTGTGCCATTCATGCCAAGCGTGTCACTATCATGCCAAAGGACATTCAGCTTGCTAGGCGTATCAGGGGCGAGCGTGCTTAATTTGATCAAGTGTGGTAGCTTTGGTGGTGCTTTTAGATCTTTTTTTTTTTTTTATAAGACAATGATGGTATTAAAATTTAGTAATAGGGATGATATGCTATGTTGATCTTATTTTGTGTGGTGGATGGAGGTGTGCTGTAATTGTTGTTCTGTTTTGGGAAGTGGAGAAGCATAGTATTTGTTGAATCTTTCTAATGTTTTGTTGTCACACCACTGGTGTTGAACACGTTTCAGAATTTGCATCTAATGTTTAGTTCAACTGTTTGGTATTTGCATCTTATCTTTCACTTCATAGTCTTATTGTTAGCATTGCAATGATATTTTTAGGGCCAAATTGGAGTTTGGTGTTAAATGTTTGTTGACATTGGCAGAGGCATCCGACGCCTTAAGAGTGCTGATGCATTGGTCGTTGCAACTTTCCTGGTATAGTCGAACGTGGCATTGGCACAAGGGTTTTTTGTCCATGTAGCTTCTTTAAAAGCATGTCAAAGGGATCCTCAGTTGACCCTTTTTATAATAAGTTGCCTTGTCATCATTTCTTAATGCGCAAAGTATTGGACTCTCTTAGCCTAATTCTTACGAGATGGATTCATAAAATCTACCTACGCAACATATCTGGCAGGCTCTTAAATCTGAGAGCTAACTTCGTGCTATCCACGTCTCTGTGAGTGTGGCACTTGAAATTTGTTTAAAATCATCCCAAAGGTAGGTGTAGGTGTAGGTGTAGGTGTAGGTGTTACATATGAGTGGAATTGTAGACGTGTACAAAATTATCCCAAAGGTAGATGGTACATATGTTTTTTGTTTTATCTTATACTCGGGGAAGTTTGAGCGTAGGACTATGCAGAGAATGAAACTGCACTATTTTGCTGTGTGGCAATGTCATAAGGAGTGCCAAAGAAACACAACATCCATATAAGTCATATCCTACAGAAAATCTCATTTTCTGTAGAATTGGAATTATCTTAAATAGGAGGACACAAGCTCTTACTTTCTATCCTTGGAGGCACAAGGCTAGAACATCAAGATCTCAATGCATTGGCACGAGAGGGTAAACTCCAATCTGCGCGGGGTGTTTGATAAAATGTTACCGAGAGAGATGTGGTTTATTGGAATTCAACGATTACAGTCTATTGACAATATGAGTGTCTCCTGAATCAAATAAACTCACAGAAACGGGTTTGAGAACCATAAACTACCAAGAGCCCGTAGTAGTACTCCTATAGATGACGTAAAGTATATAGGATGTACCACGGATTTTGGGGAAAAGAATAACTCTGAAAAGAGAGTTTGAGCATTGCTGGTGCGAGATATCATAGAGTGATTGACAAACAATAGAATTTATCCAAATGTTATATTCATCATACGATACAGTACAATATATTACAATAAGGTACGATATGTTATGAAACCATAGGTATCAACCATCCAAACAAGCTGTAAGAATTTCAAGTTACTTTCAAGGATACCAGATTGATAACTCTATAGGACTTTTGCCAAAAGTTCTTAAGCCAAAAAAATACAAAACAACGCCTCTATCTCATTAACTTGAGTGATATTTGTCCTTCAAATTTTTCCCCTAATTACAGTACCAACTGGCTTAAAGAGCTGATTAATTAGCCCAAATATACTACTGATTAATTGCTGCCCCATGCAATAGGTGGTTCCATTTCAACATTTCTACATATATCCTTATCTTTAATGTTTGTTCGCCATTTCCTGAGCTACAAGCTCAAAACTTTCATACCATTAAACCTCCCTTGCTGCCATAGCTTTGAACGTTATATTTCCCGCCGCACGAGCAAACCCTCCAAATCACCTCAGGTTGTCTACAACTGCAACATCAGGATCAATGAGCTGGCACGAGAAGGTAAACTCCAATCTGCTCAGAAGGTGTTTGATGAAATGTTACACAGAGATGTTGTTTCTTGGAATTCAATGATTACAGCCTACTGGCAAAATGGGTGTCTCAGTGAATCAAAGAAACTGTTTTTATCAATGCCTGAGAGGACTGTAGTGTCTTGGAATTCTATGATCGCAGGTTGCGTGGAAAATGATAGCATTGATGATGCTTACTTATATTTTAGCACTATGCCTGAGAAGAATGTTGCATCGTGGAATGCAATGATTTCGGGTTATGTTAAACATGGTATGGTGGAGGCGGCGGCGAGGTTGTTTGATGAGATGCCTAGAAAGAATGTGATTTCTTATACTGCAATGATCGATGGGTATACGCAGAAAGGTGAGATTGACAAGGCAAAGTCACTTTTTGACCGTATGCCACAAAAAAATGAGGTTTCTTGGACTGTGATGATTAATGGGTATGTAGAGAACGGGTGTTTCGATAAGGCAAAAGAGTTGTTTGAAAAGATGCCAGCTAAGAATAAGCATGTTGTTGCGACTACAGCTATGGTAATTGGGTATTGCAAGGAGGGACGGGTGGAGGAAGGAAGGATTTTGTTTGATGGAATACTATGTAAAGATAGTGTTGCTTATAATGCCATGATTTCAGGTATGTAAAGTATGATTTTCGAGATTTAGATAGTGTGATCCCTGTGGTTGATTCTCTTTTTTCTTTTATCGTGGTTCATTAAGTTGATAATTAAAGACAGTGATGATTCATTATTTTCATATGTAATGTGATTACGGTAATTGAGCATAGAACTGGAGAGTTGTGTTCACTTCTTGTCAGGCAAGTGCACCATAATCTTTTACTTAGTAACTTTAAGATTTTATTGAACTGAATCAATCTAATTTATGATGAGATAGACACCCTTTACTGTTTAAATTAATTTGATGAATGGCCTAAGTATTCCTGCACTGTATTCACTTGATTCTGGTCCAAAATATCAGTTAAATACAAGCTGAAGCATCTGGATTTGGAGTGCTATGAAAGCTCAAAATTTTATTGAATCAACTGCTAAAAAAGTGTTTGGCGGGAAATACGTGATCTATTTTTATGCTAGTTGTTAGAGCAGTTGAAGCTAAGAGTATGAAGTTTAATGAAGAGATACAAGCTGAAACGGGGCAGTAATCAAACCCAGGGGCTTGTCGCCCGAGCCTCGGACTGGTCGATGAAGGAGCCTCGGGGCTGATATTCAGCTCGGTCTCGAGCTATCGGGGGTAGTCGGGGATGGGATAACAGTTGAGATATGATCAAGCAAGGCTCTTTATGGCCAATACCAAACAATAAATGAAGAACAAGTATGAAAGCAATAAACGTTAAGAGTGGCCTCGAGCTAATAAGAACGAGCAAGTTAGAGAGAAGAGAGGGAGAGAGATATTATTGATCTTGTGGAGAATAGTTGGAGCAACGTCAGCCGAGAGACTACAAAGTAATGGGGATCCCCTTTATATAGGAGGGAAATCCACTATAGTACAAAATGTGGTAACTGTGAAGGCGTGGAGATAGGATGGCTGGATGTGACATCTCGAAATGGGCCCCGGATAGGTCAGCCTTGTCAGATTAAGCCGCGTGCCTTGGGAACTCCCCTCTCGCCTGTTGTAGTGCACTATAGCTGTTGGAACGCGATGCCCTCCGGACTGATACCTGACGACCCCCGAGGGTGAGTCTCGACCTTGGCTTCTAGCTTCGAGGAGCATGACCGCGAGACGACCCTATGACAGGGAAATCGGGCCCCTGATTCGCCGTATACAGATAGTCTCCGCGTTTCTTAGAGTGAAAGCGGCAGGATATGATAAGAAACGGTCCTGAACTCCTGCTTCCTTTGGTGTTCTTGCAAACGGCTACGAGATGCCAAGGTGCACCATGCGTGCTGTCCTTGCAGGTTTTTCGCATTGACTGCGGCGGTTGGCTTCCTTCAATGTATCCACGACGCTTTTATAAATACTCACCTCTTCCTTTCTAGACTCCATCTCGTGCCAAAAACCCCCTAGTAAGGTCTATTTTTCCCTCGTTCTTGCTCTTTTTCAAGAACGCAACCACTTCTTCTTCTTCCTTCAGATTCTCTCAAGGATGGCGAAAATTTCCACTTCTGCTTCCCAGGAGGTTGCGGGCCACTTCCCCCTGTGTCGAGGAGTGTGTCCCAGGATCCTTGTGATGACTTCTGATTTTAGGGTCGAGAGACTTTCCTCGAAGTCAGGGCGCCGCGAGCCTGTAACTCGGTATATCAGCTCTATGACGGATATCGAAAGAGTAAGGGCCGACTGTCGTTGGGGGGATACCGTGCTCATGGAGATTCCCGCTCGGGAGGAAGATATTACTATGAGCCGGATTTCTGAGTGTGTATACTTACCCATTCACCTTGGGGCCGGTGGAGTCATCCTCGCCCCTGATCGACCCTGTGATTCTCGACTTCTGCCGGAGTTATCAGGTAACTTTGGGTCAAGTTCATCCTTTGTTCTGGCGCGTGGTTTATATGATCAGGCATTACTCGAGCATGATAGAGGGAATGCCCTTCACCCTGAACCATCTAATCCGGATGTATAGTCCCCGACTTCTTCGCAGGGGCTTAATCAAGCTTCGTTGCCGAGCCCCGAGATCCCTTTTTGCCTGCATCGAGGAGTTCGGGGACGAGGGATGGTTAAGCCGATTCGTCCGAGTGAGGACGTCTGACCTGATTCCAGTGGATAAGATGTCATTCCCTGAAAAGTGGAACGTCGGGCATAAGTAAACGTGGTGTCTTTGCTCCTTCTTGGCGATATTTCCCTATGCGTCTAACTCTGTTTTTCTTGTCTTTTCAGCCGTAGCGATCTACCCTGGCGCGGTGTCGGATCTCCAAGGTTGGGTTGGTCGTTTATACTCAGTTTGTCCGTATATCGAACAAGCGTGGTGAAATTTATCCCGAGCTCGGTGGGAAGCCAAAGACCATGGTGAGCCTCGAGCCTTGATGCATCCGTGTATTTTTGACGCAGTTTGCTGTTAGTAGCTTTCTCCATCCTTCGCATTTAACCTCTGCATCCATGTAGGTCTGGGAGAAATCCCATTGACGAGGGAGGCACCGTCCGTTGGAGGGGACGCTCTGGTGTTTGGCGAGGAGAAGAAAAGGCAGGGAGTCTATCCGTTGGGCCACCGGAGCCCAAAAGGGCCAAGGTGGAGGATTCTAAGGTTGACCCAGCAGTTCCGTCCTCCAAGGCGACGGGAAATCCCCGTGCTGAAGGTGAGGGAGAAAGCAGCTTCCCGGCAACTCCCGAAGAGCGTTTGGACTTGATCGATCCTCGGGCCGTGGGGATGGATGTTCCCGGACAGGAGTCTGATGCCGTCGTGGCCCAACTTCGTGGCGGTGAGGCAATGGATGGGGTATCGAGCACTGCCCTTGAATTGGCAGGTGGCCGGAGTTCTTCTCGAGCTGGGACGCCCTTCGCAGGCAGTTCGGAGGGGCCTCGATCTGGGACCCAAGGTGAACAATGGACGGAGATTTTGGCTGACCCTGCTAGCCCGTTGATTGTTGTCGATTCTCTTCAAGGGGAGATCCTTCCATCTTACGAAGTGCAAGATTCCCCTCGCAAGGAGCCTTCTGAGGCAGGAGCATTGGTCAAAGGCGGAGATGCACTCGAGAGGCCGGCGACCGTTCTCGAGGGTAGTTCTGAGGTCGATGCTTCATCCATTTTTGGCGAGATGGGCAGACTTTGTGAGCGGGTAACTCCTGCTAACCTTGTTCGCCGCTTTGGGCCGCTCCGGCCTTTGTTCTTCTAACTTGTCTCTTTATATGGTTTCAGGCAAAAATGCTTTATAACCAGGCTCTCGCCCAGTATCAGGATGAGGTGAGCCGTTGCGAACGCGAGAAAGCCTATTTTACCGAGCAGGTTATTCATCCCTTGTTTTTACTATTACTTGAGCCCTTGTGAGATTTCATTGCTTCTAACTTCTCGGGCCTTGATTTTTGTAGTTTGAGAACGAGAATGCCCTGCTGAGAGGGGAGCTTCGGGCCAGAGATGCTGAAATCTCCGAGCTTAGTCGGCACGTGAGCGAGATGGCTTCCGAGAGGGACAACCTTCAGGGGAGAGTTACCTTGATCGAGCGTCAACTCCAGGACGCGAAGGAGAAGGAGGATAGTGACAAGTATAAGAGCCTCCATTCCGAACTGGTGGCCGCATTAGTTCGGATCAAAGCTGAGGCCGAGGCGCTTGTATCTTTGCATGGGGGAGGAGCAGTCATCACAGATTCTTGCGTTGAGAGGACGTTTGAGGGGGCTGGCCCGACTTTACCTCGAGCCGCGAATCGTGCCTGGCCGAGTTCCCGAAAGCAGACCATTGGGGGCGCATTGGAAGGCAGCTCGAGTAGTGTTTAAAAATGGGGGTGGATCCCCGGAGAGAGGACGCCGTTGAGAAGGGGCCGTCGGGGGACTCGTAATTGCCTGGGTGCAACCCTTGGGGAGCTATTGAGGCTGCCGGTTCGGCAATAGATTAGGATCTTTGTTGTTCTTTCCTGTCGATCTCCCTATTTGTACATAGTACTTTTATTTTGGCATATGTATAAAGAGAATCCTGCGGCTTTGTTTCCCTTATTCCCCTTTCTACTTTGAATTCAGCAAGAATTGGCGAAAGAACCTTAGACCCGCGATATAGCGCCGTGGCCCGTTCGGGCTGGCTTGAGAGTTGTCACACGGCTGGTCGATGCGGCCTTCAGTGTGAACTGCCGCAAGAGCTCTTGCAATTTTGCCCAATTGTTTTGTGTTGAGTCTCCGGGTCGAGTTTTTTCTCGAGCCTACTCGATCTTCAATCTCATGTGCCTGCACGGTCGGGTGATGATGGCTCTCATCCCTTGCCCTTGGGTATTAGTATTTTGCCTGTTTTTGGGTTCAGTCTCCAAGTCATGTTGCAACTCGAGCTTCAATTGACCCTCAAGCTTTTTCGTGCCTGCATGGGCGGATGATGATGGCTCTTGCGCCTTGGGTCGAAACGACCTTTTGAGTGTGTGGCCCGGAGACTCGTTTGGTTGGCGACAATGGAACTTACGCTGTGCCCTTAGGCATGTGTAGTTAACTATTTTGGATCCGGTCTCTGAATCGGGTTACGACTCGAGCTCATTTTAATCCTCAAGTTTTCAATTTTCAAGTTGGCGACAGTGGCTCTTACGCTCTTTGGTCGTTGAGAACTTTTAGTGTGCGGCCCGGAGGATCGTTTGGCTGGCGACAGTGGCTCTTACGCTTTTGCCCGTGGGCATTTTGTAGGCTTTGTTTTCCTCTCGTTAAGGTCCTTTTAAAATGATTTTGCCTGACCCATTGTTGGTTTAGGAAGAACCTCGATTTCAAGTCGTTAGCGGTGATGTTCGAGCACCTCGGAAGGTTTTTAGCTCGTAGGTTGGGTAGCTTGAAACCTTGTGATTTGGAGCTGACATGGTCGAAGCTTGTTTGCCTGTTGAGGGAAGCCTGTTTTAACCGGTTCTTTTCGAAATATATTCGAAGTAATGGCGTGCGATTTTGTTAGTGACAGTCGGGTGTCCCCGAGTCGCGTTAATTTGGATGGTGCAGCCGTTTTGACCGTAGTCGTATGTGTTTGGCCGTAGTCGTTTTATGCCTGTAGTAAGGTCTTACAAATTTTCATGCCTGTTGAGGTCTTACAGTTTGTCATGCCTGTTGAGGTCTTACAGTTTTTGTTGCTATGTAGAATAAATCTGGTTATACCGAGTCCGTCCGCTCGGGGTCTTACGGCCTCGGGTTTTCCAGTGTACGACGATTGGCGACAGTCTCCGAGTCATCGAGTTTGCTTAGGCTCGAAGGCCGTTATTCGAGAGCTCGGAGTTACCTTGTTGCGGCTTTATGAGCCCGGAGTTCCGACCCTGGGGTCGTGCGGGTGCCAAATTGTTGACGCTAAGTCTCCGAGTATTTCGGGACGCATTTGGTGGAGGGATCCCTGCCGTGAGCATGCTGAAATTTCCTTTTTGGAGTATGCGATGTTGAAAAGATATTCTTTAATTTCTTGGCATAAATACATGTTGCTGGGTTGCTGTAAGCCTGGCTCAGGCGGACACGGTTCGCTCGACTGTTTGGCCTGGTACATTATTTCCTATTGGAACCTCGTTTGTCATTTCTCGGGAAATGCGTGGACGTTGCCTCGTTAAAAACCTTACCGGTAAAAAAGCGTTTCGGGATAAAAAACTCGGTCGAAGGAAAAGAGTGCGACGTCTGCTCGAGGATATTTGCAGGATTTTGCAATCGGACGCCCTAGTAGCAATACCGCTTAAGCATCGATACATTCTAGTTGCTCGGAAGCTGTTCGCCCTCCATGGTGCCAAGCTTATAGGATCCTTTGCCAACTATCCCAAGGACACGGTATGGCCCTTCCCAATTCTGGCCCAGCTTCCGTTCATTAGGGTTTCGGGTGTTGAGAGTAACCTTCCTTAGGACCAAGTCCCCGATCCCGAAATATCGGAGATTTGTTCTTCTGTTGTAGTATCTTTCGATTTTCTGCTTCTGGACAGCCATCCGAACCAGCGAGGCTTCTCGTCTTTCGTTGAGCAGCTCGAGGGCCGTTGTCATGGCCTCGTTGTTCGAGCCCTCATTAGTGTGCTGGAATCTGGCGTTTGGTTCCCCAACTTCCACTGGTATCAGTGCTTCAGCGCCATATACTAGAGAGAAAGGTGTTTCCCCGGTGCTCGATTTAGAAGTTGTCCGATATGCCCACAGCACCTCGGGCAGCCGATTTAGAAGTTGTCTGATATGCCCACAGCACCTCGGGCAGCGTTTCCCTCCATTTTCCCTTGGCGCTCTCCAATTTCTTTTTCAAGTTGTGAATGATGGTTTTATTCGTCGATTCGGCCTGGCCGTTTGAACACGGGTGGTATGGCATTGACAGGATTCTCTTGATTTTGTTGTCTTCAAGGAACTGTGTTACCTTGTTTTCGATGAACTGCCTCCCGTTATCGCACGTTATTTCGGACGGGATCCCGAACCGGCATATGATGTGATCCCATATAAAATGGATGACTTCCTTCTCTCTTATTTTTTTGAAGGCCTGCGCTTCCACCCATTTTGAAAAGTAATCAGTCATAAATAGAATGAATCTAGCCTTACCTGGCGCCGTCAGCAAAGGGCCGACGATGTCCATTCCCCATTTCATGAATGGCCATGGTGATAAAACGGAATGTAGTTGCTCGCCGGGCTGGTGGATCATGGGAGCGAACCTCTGACACTTGTCGCATTTTCCGATGAATTCCCTGGCGTCTTTTTCCATGCTTTCCCAATAGTTGCCCGCTCTGATCACCTTTCAGACTAAAGAATCGACCCCGGAATGATTTCCGTAGGTGCCTTCGTGGATCTCTCGGAGCACATAATCTGTGTCGTCCGGTCCCAAGCATACCGCCAGGGGGTCATCGAAAGTTCTCCTGTACAGAGCCCTATTTTCGTCGAGCGAGAACCGGGCTGCTTTGGTTCGCAGGGCTGTCGACTCTTTTGGATCTGCGGGTAACTTCCCGTCCTTTAGATAAACGATATATTTATTTCTCCAATCCCATGTCAGGTTGGTGGAGTTAATCTCCGCGTGACCTTCCTCGACCACAGATTTGAACAATTTGACGACAGCTCCGGGGAGCAGGTCTTCTTCTTCTTCAGCAGAGGACCCCATGTTCGCGAGGGCATCGGCCTCACTGTTCTGCTCTCGGGGTACATGGACTAAGGTCCATTTTTTGAAGCGACGTAATGTGATTTGGATTTTGTCCAATACCTTTGCATCCTGTCCTCTTGGGCTTCGTAGCTTCCGTTCACTTGGCTTAGTACGAGGAGCGAATTGCATTTTGCCTCGACAGTCTTGGCCCCCAAACTTTTCGCCAATTCTAAACCTGCAATCATAGCCTCATACTCGCCTTCATTGTTAGTTAGTTTTGCGGTTTTTATGGATTGTCTGATGATGCTGCCGACGGGCGGCTTTAGGACTATACCGAGTCCGGATCCTCTTATGTTTGTGGCACCATCCGTGAACAGGGACCATACCCCCGAGGACATACCTGATTTCAATAAAAGTTCTTTCTCTACCTCGGGCACGAGGGATGGCGAGAAATCGGCCACGAAATCCGCCAGGATTTGGGACTTGATGGCCGTCCGAGGTTGGTACTCGATGTCATACCCTCTAAGTTCAATGGCCCATTCGGTCAATCGACCCGATAACTCAGGTTTATGCAGTACGCTCCGAAGGGGATAAGTTGACAGAACACAGATATAGTGACATAAAGTTAAGGCTTCAGCTTGCGCGAGGCACTTATCAGTGCGAGAGCCAATTTTTCCAAATGGGGATATCGGGTTTCGGTGTCCCCAAAGGTTCGGCTTACATAATAAACAGGAAATTGCGTACCTTGCTCTTCTCGAACGAGTACACCGCTATTTCGGACACGGCTAGGTATAGGTATAGCGTTTCATCCTCCTTGGGTGTGTGCAGCAAAGGCGGGCTAGTCAGGTACCGTTTCAGTTTTTCTAGGGCGTGTTGGCATTCTGGAGTCCATTCGAAGCTGCTCTTTCTTTTGAGTAGGGAGAAGAAATGGTGGCTCTTGTATGATGATCTTGATATGAATCTGCCCAGGGTTGCTATCCTCCCCGTCAGCCGTTGGACGGTTTTTACATTGTTTACTACCGTGATCTCTTCGATGGCTTTTATTTTATCGGGGTTGATCTCGATCCCCCTGTTTGAAACCATGAAGCCCAGGAATTTGCCCGAACCTACTCCGAAGGCACACTTCTCGGGGTTGAGCTTCATGTTGTAGCTTCTGAGGATGTTGAAAGTTTCCTGCAAATGGGTCAAATGGTCCCGCACGCATGGATTTGACTAGCATATCATCAATATATACTTCCATCGATTTACCTATTTGATGTTCGAACATTTTATTAACTAGGCGCTGGTATGTTGCTCCCGCGGTTTTTAGCCCGAAGGGCATTACGTTTTAGCAATATGTACCATGCTTCGTGATGAACGAGGTCTTTTCCCCGTCCTCGGGGTTCATCTGGATTTGATTATACCCCGAGTAGGCATCGAGAAAAGTGAGGGTCTCGTGGCCGGCCGTAGAATCGATCAGACGATCGATATTAGGCAACGGGAAAGAATCTTTGGGGCACGCTTTATTCAAATCTTTGTAATCTACGCACATTCTTAGCTTGTTCCCCTGTTTTGGAACTACTACTACGTTAGCTAGCCATTCGGGGTACTTTACCTCCCTAATGGATCCAATTTTAAGAAGTTTCGCTACCTCCTCTTTGATGAAGGCATGTTTTACCTCGGACTGCGTCTTCTTTTTTGCTTTACGGGTTTGAATTTGGGATCAACGCTCAGCCTCTGGGAGGTTATTTCCGGCGGGATTCCTGTCATATCTAGGTTGGACCAGGCGAAACAGTCGATATTGTTTCTAAGAAATTGAATAAACCCTGTCCTGAGTTCGGGGGTCAGCCCCGTCCCTAGGTATACCTTGCGATCCGGGAGGTGCTCAATCTAAACGGTTTGCTCCAGCTCTTCGACTGTTGATCTGGTCGCATCCGATTCCTCGGGGGCGACGAAGGTTCGGGGGACGAAGAAGTCTTCCTCGTCGTCTTTGAGGGTCTGCATGCTTCCCTCCTTGTCTGAGACTGGGCGTGTGGAGGCTGGCGTCTCATGGTGGACCGCATACATTTCTTTTGCTGCCCGCTGTTCTCCATGTATGGTCGTGATGCCATCCCTCGTGGGAAACCTTATCACCTGGTGCAAGGTTGAGGGCACTGCCCTCATGTTGTGTATCCAAGGCCTGCCGAGTAAGGCGTTGTATCTCATGTCGCCGTCGATGACCTGGAACTCGATGTTCTGGATTGCGCCAGACGTGTTGATCAGGAGGGTGATCTCTTTCGCCGATCATGTTAAAGCCGTGGAGGATTCGAGGGACGGGAACGACTTGATTGAGCATCCCCAGCTGTTCTACTACTTCTGACCTAATTATGTTGGCCGAGCTGCCTGGATCCACGAGCACGCGCTTTATCCTGGTGTTGTTTAAGAGAAACGAGATCACTAGCGCGTCGTTGTGCGGTTCCATCGTAGCCTCGAGGTCCTCCTCGCTGAATACAAGGGTATCTTCGGGCACGCGTTTTCGGGTCGGTCCTTCTCCCATAGCGGACATTCTCATTCGTTTGAACATGGGTCCTTGGGGATCGTTGGTTCCCCCAATAATCGTGTGGACGTTATGTTGGAGAACCTTCCCTTCTGTCCGGGTTAGCTCCGGTGGTGTACCGGCCTCTAGGGCTATCGTGTCCTTTTCTCTGTTGTTTTCGAGGTTCCGGTTTCCCATTTTACTCGCCGAGCTAGGCGCTCTGTCATGAAACCGAAGATCTTAGGCCAGAAAAAGTGTGAGAGATAATTTGCGTTTTTGAAATGAAACCAGCAAGAAAATAATCACTATTATTTTTAGCCCCACGATGGGCGCGAAACTGTTTACCGTGAAAATAGTAACAACAAATAAATTTGTAAATGAAATTCTAAAAATACGTGATCTATTTTTATGCTAGTTGTTAGAGCAGTTGAAGCTAAGAGTATGAAGTTTAATGAAGAGATACAAGCTGAAACGGGGCAGTAATCAAACCCAGGGGCTTGTCGCCCGAGCCTCGGACTGGTTGATGAAGGAGCCTCGGGGCCGATATTCAGCTCGGTCTCGAGCTATCGGGGGTAGTCGGGATGGGATAACAGTTGAGATATGATCAAGCAAGGCTCTTTATGGCCAATACCAAACAATAAATGAAGAACAAGTATGAAAGCAATAAATGTTAAGAGTGACCTCGAGCTAATAAGAACGAACAAGTTAGAGAGAAGAGAGGGAGAAATATTATTGATCTTGTGGAGAATAGTTGGAGCAACGTCAGCCGAGAGACTACAAAGTAATGGGGATCCCCTTTATATAGGAGGGAAATCCGCTATAGTACAAAATGTGGTAACTGTGAAGGCGTGGAGATAGGATGGCTGGATATGACATCTCGAAATAGGCCCCGGATAGGTCAGCCTTGTCAGATTAAGCCTTGTGCCTTGGGAACTCCCCTCTTGCCTGTTGTAGCCCGCTATAGCTGTTGGAACGCGATGCCCTCCGGACCGATACCTGACCACCCCCGAGGGTGAGTCTCGACCTTGGCTTCGAGCTTCGAGGAGCATGACCGCGAGATGACTCTATGATGGGGAAATTGGGCCCCTGGATTCGCCGTATACACATTTACAAAGCAATTAGATTTGACATTTTATTAGCTTAACTAACATTGCTTCAGCTTTACTATTCTGAGTCTAACATCCTCTATTGTGTAGTTAGCTGAGTGACTATATAGCTGGGTCAAGTAACTATTGGATGTCAGAAAATCACCTTATGTGGTATAAAATTAAATGCGTTTCTTGAGCACTCAAGTAATGTTGGAGGATAGCATTCATCCAACATACTACGATTCCAGGAGTTAGCTTAATAAATGATAATTCTCTTGCAAGGGAAAATTAGAGTTCAAACCCCTTTTCTCCAATTGAAAAAAATAGTATCAGCATATTGGATGTGTGGTCGCTTTTTGCATAATTTGTTTTTCAGGTGCCAATACACTTTCCTATATTCATTCTGTTGGAATTTCACAGGTTATGCACAAAATGGAGTAAATGAAGACGCACTCAAGTTACTGGTTGAGATGCTTAGGGTGTCTCTTCGACCAGATCAGTCTTCATGTGCTTCAGTTCTTTCTGCATGTGCTGCTCTTGCATCTCCTTTAGTTGGTAGACAAACTCATGCAGTTGTCATTAAATTTGGGGTAGACTCCGTCGTCTCCATATGTAATGCTCTAATTACTATGTATAGCAAATGTGGCAGCATTTTTGAGTGTGAGTTGACTTTTGAATTAATAACAAGTCCAGACCTTGTCTCTTGGAATACTATAATTGCTGCCTTTGCCCAACACGGGTTGTATGCGAAAGCAGTTGCATATTTGGAGCAAATGGTTCTCAGAGGATGTGAACCAGATGGTATAACATTCCTCAGCTTATTATCTGCTTGTGCCCATGCAGGGTTGGTTAGTGAGAGTATTTCTTGGTTTGATTCAATGGTAAAAAACTACAAAATTACTCCAAGACCGGAGCATTATGCTTGTTTAATTGATATACTTGGCCGAGCTGGTCAGCTGGACAAGGCTTACAACATTATACAAGAGATGCCTTTTAAAGCTGATTTAGCTGCTTGGGGTGCCCTTCTTGCTGGCTGTCGCGCTCATTCCAATGTAGAACTAGGGCAGCTTTCTGGAGAGAAAGTCATGGAATTAGGTGGTGATAGTTCAGGGCCTTACATTATGTTATCTAATATATATGCTGAAGCAGGTATGTGGGAGGAGGTTACAAGAGTGAGAGGCTTGATGAAAGAACATGGCATCAAAAAGAAACCGGCATATAGTTGGACGGAGATTGAAAATAAGGTACATTATTTTCTGGGAGGGGATATCTCTCATCCAAATATTCAAGAAATCCGTACAGCACTCAAGCAGATGAACTTGCAGATGAAATTCCAGGAAAAAGTTCTGGATTTCACCGACTTTTACTTCCTGGATGAACTGGAATGCGCATGTAATTAACATATCTATGTCCTGTAAACTATTCAAATTTGGCAAAATTTGGACTCTCCCTGAAAGTTCAGGATCACTACTGCCTGAAATGCTCATTTAGCACCAAGTTCTTGTCCAAGCAAAATGAAACTTTTCCACCAGGAGCACAATGATCGTCTTTAAATAGGCAGAAGCAGAATGGTCATTCTTATGCGATTTCTGGGGAACTGATAGACTTTGGCGATCAGAGTTTAGACCATGGAAGCTGGAAGATTATGAAAGGTAATTGTGAGCTGATCTCCCATTTTTCATATTGTTTGGTAATAATCGCTCTTGGATGATACAGAAATGTAGGGGCTGTAGTCCATGAATAGAGGAAACAACAACAATAAACCCAGTGTAATCCCACAGGTGGGAGAAAGAAGGAGGCGGATAAAAAGGGAGGCGGCGATTTGTCATTTGAACACTGCACTATTCAGTAACAATATTTCTCTAACTATAACCTTAGAGAAAGGTTTTATACTCTCTCCTGAACCACTCCTCCCCTCCTCCTCCGACAATAATTACTATTATTACCTTTCCTTTATCTCAATTTACAGTATGTTATTTTTTTAATGAAGGTAATAAGACTGTTTGATTTATCAATTTACAGGACGAAAGAAAACGAGTTTACACATTTATATTTGGAATCATAATTAGGAACCTGAAATTCAAAATTCAAGCTGTGAAAGTGAAAACTATTGTAGTCAAGTAATCGACTTCAATTGTTTTCAACCCCTCCCTGCTCTAATAAAATTATCTCAATTTTCAAGCTATTTGCACCGTCATGAGTTTATTGAAATTTTGAGTATTGAGAATGATATTTGTAGTGGTTAAATGGAGTATTAGGGGAAGGAAAGCAATTTGGATTTCTGATAAATACAAAACTGTTGAACAACGAAAAGGATTTATTAGATGCAGGAGCTGCACAAAGGTGGAGGCTAATAAATCGTTTTCTTTAGGCCGCAAAATTTTGAGTTCTCCAAAAATTTAATAGTGAATTTTATTATTTTTATTGAAGTTTGTAGGAAAAAGGTACAAAATCTTTTTAAAAAAATAGAAGAAAGAAAACAGTAGAAATATTTTAGAACCTTGAATAAACTACTTAACCATATTAATAACTAATTTTTTGTACGACAACATCTAAGGTAATGATATATTCAAATATATCACTTCGAACGTATTTGGGCTTATAACTGTATACAGTCGAAATCAGGTATGACCGATTTTTCGGACTCGAAGGGTCACCTTAAGCCCGAGTTCGGGATGGATCGAGTTTGAGCTCGAGGGACAAAGATCGAGCTCAACGAAAGAGTACGAGGCTCGAAGAATCTAGTGTTCGAGAAATGTCAGAGCCTAATGTGATTGGCCTCGAGATAATGCCGTTATGGATTTGTAACAGAATGAGCAAGATTACCATGGCGTAAATCCCGGAATAGATTTGTACGAATCCGTACTACGCAGTTAGACAACTGTCCCAATAATATTCTTTACTGTAAATAGAAATGTACCTTATTTAGGGTTCCCCTATTATATAAAGGGGACCCCAATTATTTGTAAAGATCATCTAATCATTGGCAAAGAATATACTCCCTTACTTTTTCGTTCATTGTTTATTAGAATTGTTCTTTAGCTTTATTATTCTTGCTTTATCGTTCTTGATCCATCTCGAGGTCACTTTGGCTCGAGGTTGAGACTGGTCTAAATTCTGGTTTGATTTTACTTGTTCCTTTCATTTATACTTTAGATTTCTTGGTTATTAATTGGTATCGAACTAATCACGTATCTTTAAAATCATAAATCAAATTTAATTGTTACTCGTATTTTTGAGGTAAACAGTTTGGCGCCCACCGTGGGGCTAAAGATAATAGTGATTATTTCAGTGCCGATTCTCATAACACACATTATTTTTACACTTGTTCTTGTCAAGAATTTTTGATTCTCAGGCTAAAACATGTCAAACTTGCAAAATGCACATGTATACGACAACGATGGTCTTGGATTTCATGGAGAAAATAACAATGTAGGGGTCGGTGTACCACCAATAAACCCTAGGAAAGTGCCAAATATGGAACCGGTTGATGTTAGTTCACACATTGCTTTGAACGCAGATTTAGGCACAAACCACGTGGGAAGTGTACGCAGGGAAGCCCGATCTGGTGGCCAAGGAACGCAGGGTATAAGAGATGGGGGAGTTAGCCTCCAAGTGATATTCGAAATGCTTCAAGCTCAACAGATTGCCATCGATCAACTTCAAAGTCAGAATAAAACTTCGAGTATAGCCGAACCAGAAAACACTCGACGTGCTGAACCGGCGCTAGAGAGATCAAATGGTCGTGGCTCGGGGACTGACCCCACAATTATGAGGATGCTCGAAGAACTCACCAAGAGGTTTGAGTCCGGGAAAAAGAAGATTGAGGATAATGACAAAAAGGTGGAGACTTATAACTCCCGTGTTGATCAAATACCGGGGGCACCTCGGATCTTGAAAGGTTTGGATGCCAAAAAGCTCATACAAAAGTCGTTCCCTCCGAGTGCAGCTCTGAAGCCCATTCCTAAAATGTTTCGCATGCTCGTTATACCCAAATACAAGGGACAACTGACCCTAATGAGCATATTACTTTGTATACTTGCGGGATTAAAGAAAATGATTTAAATGATGATGAGATCGAATCGGTATTATTGAAGAAATTTGGGGAAGCTTTGTAAAAGGGAGCCATGATTTGGTATCACAACTCGACCCCGAACTCTATCGATTCGTTTGCTATGTTAGCAGACCCCTTCGTAAAAGCACATGCAAGGGACATAAAGGTGGCAACGAGGAAATCAGATGTTTTTAAGATAAGACAGAGGAACAATGAGATGTTAAAGGAGTTCGTATCCTAGTTTCAAATGGAGCGAATGGAATTACCACCGGTCTCGGATGACTGGACAGTACAGGCTTTTATGCAGGGTTTGAACGAGCGGAGTTCGATCGTGTCTCGACAATTAAAGCAGAATCTTATCGAGTATCCAGCTGTGACGTGATCAGGCGTGCATAATCGTAACCAATCGAAGATCAAGGTCGAGGAAGACCAGTTGGGAGCCCCCTCGGGTTCAGTTCATCCTAATAGATTGACAACTTAGCCCCCGAGGGATACAGACAGGGAATCAAGATCGAACAAAGAATGGTATCAGTCATATGTAGATCGGAAAAACAACGGCTCAGGGCGTAATGATCCTCAGAATGATTGAAGAAATGATCGAGGTCAAAAATCTCGGGGACTCATGAGTAAGAATAGGTTCGATAAACATACCGACTAAGCGGAAGCACCTCGATTATTGGAGTATAATTTCAGTGTAGATGCATCGGGGATCGTGTCAACTATTGGAAGAATCAAAGACACCAGGTGGCCCAGGCCTATTCAAAACGATCCTTCTCAAAGAAATCCAAATTTGATGTATAAGTATCATGGCACACATGGCCATAAAATTGAAGACTGCAGGCGGCTAAAGGAGGAAGTGGCTCGGTTGTTCAACTAGGGTCATCTTCGAGAATTTCTCAATGATCGAGCCAAGAACCACTTAAAGGAAAGAGATACAAACAGAAAAATGAGCAGGAAGAACCGCAACATGTAATCCATATGATCGTTAGCGGTGTCGATGTTCCACAAGGGCATGTGTTCAAACGCACCAATGTGTCGATCACCAGAGAAAAACAGACTCGAAGATATGTGTCCAAGGTCATCCTACCATTCAATGACGAAGAAGCGGAAGGCATATCTCAGCCACACAATGACACCCTGCTAATTTCTATTTTGTTAAATAAAATTCAAGTGTAACGTATTCTAGTAGATACAGGTAGCTCAGCAAACATAATCAAATCGAGGGTCGTAGAGCAGCTCAGTCTACAAGATCAAATTGTACCTGCATCCCGAGTCCTAAATGGCTTCGACATGGCAATCCTACCAGTGAACGTGGCCGGAACCATCCAAGGTACGAAATTCCATGTCATCGAAGGCGACATGAGGTCTAATGCACTTCTTGGGAGGCCATGGATCCACAACATGAGGGATGTACCTTCAACCCTTCATCAGATGATGAAATTCCCAACAGTATATGGCGTGAAAATGGTCTACAGAGAACAACATGCTGCAAAGTAAATGTTTGCAGTCGATGAAGTGACACCGATTCCAGTGCCTTCGACTTTGGAAAATCGGGGGCCAAAGATAAATAGGCGGCCAAATAGCAATCACCGATTCCAGTCCCGATCGAGCCGGAGGAACATGTAGTCGAAGAAGAAGAAGATGGTTTCCTTACTCCTCGAACTTTCGTTGTTCCCAAAGAGTCAGACGCAACCAAGTCAACGGTCGAGGAACTAGAACATGTCATACTAATTGAGTACATGCCCGAGAAAAAGGTATACTGGGAACGGGATTAACCCCCAAACTTAGGAAAAAACTCATTCAATTTCTTATCGATAATATGGATTGTTTTGCTTGGTCCCATTTAGACATGACAAGGATCCCGTCGGAAATAACAATGCACCGGCTAAGCATCGACCCCAGGTTAAAACTAGTAAAGCAAAAAAGGAGACCCTAGTCCGAGGTGAAGCATGCATTCATAAAGGATGAGGTAACCAAGCTTCTTAAAATATGGTCTATTCGGGAGGTAAAATACCCCGGGTGGTTAGCTAACGTAGTTGTAGTTCCTAAAAAGGGAAACAAACTTAGAATGTGCGTAGATTATAAAGATTTAAACAAAGCATGCCCTAAAGACTCTTTTCCACTGCCTAACATTGATCGCATAATCGACTCCAGAACCAGCCATGAGATCCTTACCTTTCTCAATGCCTACTCCGGGTACAATCAGATTCAGATGAACCCAAAGGACCAGGAGAAGACCTCATTTATCACTAAGTTTGGAACTTATTGTTACAACGTAATGCCCTTCGGGCTAAAAAATGCAAGAGCTACATACCAACGCCTAGTTAACAAAATGTTCGAGGAACAGATAGGTAAATCAATGGAAGTTTACATTGACGATCTGTTGGTTAAGTCCCCGCGCGCAGATGACCATTTAACTCATTTTCAGGAAACATTCAATATCTTGAGGAAGTACAACATGAAGCTTAACCCGAAAAAGTGTGCCTTCAGAGTTGGCTAGGGAAAGTTCCTCGGCTTCATGGTATCTAATCGGGGAATCGAGATCAACCCCGATAATATCAAGGCCATCGAAGATATCACAATCATGGATAGTGTGAAAGTCGTGAAAAGGCTAACAGGACGAATAACCGCCTTGGGTTAATTCATTTCGAGGTCATCAGATCGAAGTCATAGGTTCTTTTTCTTGCTCAAAAAGAAGAAGGATTTCGCATGGACCCTGGAATGCCAACAAGCGTTAGAAGAATTGAAGCGATACTTATCGAGCCCACCTCTACTTCACACCCCGAAGGTAGATGAAAAGCTTTACTTATATTTGGCAGTATCAGAGATAGCGGTAAGTGGGGTACTAGTTCGAGAAGAACAAGGTATGCAATTCCCTGTTTATTATGTAAGACTCTAGAGATGCTAAAACTAGATACCCTCACTTAGAAAAATTAGAACTTGCATTAATACGCGCATCTAGAAAGTTAAAGCCATATTTCCAATGTCACCCAATATGTGTGTTAACTATTTATCCTCTCCGAAATGTTTTGCATAAGCCCGAACTATCAGGCCGATTGGCCAAATAAGCAGTCAAACTCAGCGGGTACGATATTGAATATCAACCCCGAACGACCATCAAGTCTCAAATCTTGGCTGACTTCGTGGCCAATTTTATGCCGACCCTCGTACCCGAAGTGGAGAAAGAACTTTTGCTAATATCGGTACATCATCGGGGGTATGGACCCTTTTCACGGACGGTGCCTCGAATGTGAAAGGGTCCGGGCTTGGCATCGTTTTGAAGCCACCTACAGGTAGCACCATTAGACAATCTATTAAAACTTCTAGGTTGACTAATAATGAGGCAGAGTATGAGGCCATGATTGCAGGTCTCAAGCTAGCTAAAAGCTTGGGAGCAGAAGTCATTGAAGCCAAGTGCGATTCTCTGTTGGTGGTAAACTAAGTAAATAGAAGTTTTGAAGTTCGAGAGGATAGGATGCAACGGTACTTGGATAATCTACATGTAACTTTGCACCGCTTCAAGGAGTGGACTCTAGATTATGTGCCTCGAGAACAAAATAGTGAGGCCGATGCACTTGCTAATTTGGGATCATCGATTGAAGAAGATGATATCGTCCCCGAGACTGTCATCCAATTATCGAAGTCTGTGATTGAAGAGGGTCATGCCGAGATAAATTCTACAAGTTTGACTTGGGATTAGAGGAATAAGAACATCGACTATTTGAAAAATGTAAACTCCCATTGGACCACAAAGAGTCAAGGGCTCTATGAACCAAGGCTGCTAGGTTCACATTAGATGAAGATGGAACATTGTACAGGAGGACATTCGATGGACCATTAGCGTTATGTTTAGGGCAGGGGGACACCGATTATGTTATACGAGAAATCTATGAAGGTACTTGTTGTAAGGCCCCATGAAATTTCTACTCAAAAACCCGAGTCTTGCAGTGCCAAGTTAGGATCATGTGTTAGAAATCCATAAAATTCTTCAAAGTTAAAGAATAGTGTTTTCTAGAAAAGTGCAATTCTGCAGTTAACTCTGTGGTCGCATAATAGCTATGCAGACCACATAGTCACCGCAGAGTCAGGCAGTGTGAAGGTTAATTTTGAGGTCAACTATGCGGCCAAATATGCGATCTCATAATCGATATGCGGGTCGCATAGTTGTCGCATAATCCCCTTGGAACTTTTGCGATGAGCAGTTCTGTGATGCATTTTGCGACCATAGAACGGGTATG
Organism: Nicotiana tabacum; assembly: GCF_000715075.1. Lineage (NCBI taxonomy): Eukaryota > Viridiplantae > Streptophyta > Magnoliopsida > Solanales > Solanaceae > Nicotiana > Nicotiana tabacum. The sequence goes on from NC_134090.1 coordinate 9,455,326, forward strand.
CGGACCGCATTCTGGTCGCATGCCCAGGCAAATTGTTCAGGTTTTTGGGAGCATTTTTGCGGTCCATTCTGCGGGCCGCGTGTCAATTTTGCGATCTCATATGCGATCGCAGATCTGAGTCGGGGCTCCAGATTTCTAAATTTTAAACCCGACCCCCCGGTCATTATATTCTGTGCAATAGTTCATTTTGAGCCTATTTTCTAGTGCTTTTAGAGTGAGAAGGAGGGTCTAAGAGAGGAAAAGTGTCTTTTATCAAAAGTGCTCCACAAATCCTTGTTAAAAACATTGAAGATAATCAAGTGGAGCACCAAAACCTTCATCCTAGGATATTGAAATGTGAATATTCTGGAACGTTATAGGATTAAGGAAAGCTCAATTGAGGTATGTATGGCTAAAAACCCCTCTTTTAGAAATCGAGCTCCGTCGGTGTTTGCGTAATTATGGTAAGATTAATTAGAGTTGAATGGTTGTATGGATTGTTGTTTCACATGAATTTGGGGTTGCAACTTTATATGCGTGAAAGATGTGTCTCAATATGATAAATGTGCTATTCTTGTTAACTTGAAAGGGTGTCAGGGATATGAATCATGTACTGAAATGCTTAGACCTTAAATTGAGATTGAAGCTGTATATGTTGTGTCCTCTATGTGAAGTCTCATCTACATTTATAACTTTATTTGCTCTTGTATGCACATATTATCCTAAATTACCATATGTTGCCTAGTGCCAAATATATGACGTGATAGTTGTGGCCCCAAGTGCCAATGAAATGATATATGTGATACAAAGATTGAATTGAGATGATTGATGGAAAAGGGAAACGCCTTGGTAAGGCATCCTAGCCGATCGGGCCGAGATCGGACGCCATGCCGCACACATTGTGGTATTGTGTTGATATTGAACCCCGGATAAAAAGGGGAAAATGAGATTGTGATTGAAGTGTATGTCTCAAATAAGGCAACCTAGCCGATCGGGTCGATATCGGACTCCGCTCAAGCTAGCGGTGGTATAGCGAAAAATGATGAACAGTATGAAATGCCCCAAACTAAAGGCTATGGAAACATAATGCGAAAATTGTATGATTCTTCTACATTGATAATGTTGTGATCGTTTAAAGCTTTTGAGTTATACTTGTGCTTTCCTTATGTTTGTATGAAAGTTCTTTCTAACTAGATGGTGTTTAGTTATACATACTAGTACTATTCCATGGTACTAACGTCCCTTTTGCCGAGGGCACTACATTTCTAAATGAATGTAGGTGGCTCCATTGCGGATAATGTCGATCGCGTGAAGCGGAGTACCTTCTTCTCAAAGTCTTGGGGAGCTCCTTTCTCCTTCAAGGGGTTATATTGCACATCTTTTGTTGTGGACTTCCACTTTTGAGGTATAGCCGGGGCCTTGTTGACGGCATTGTCATACTTGTCTTTTACATCTTTAGAGGCTCCGTAGACATATGTGTGGGTTATGTACGGGTGTTGGATGGGCCTGCGAACTATGTTGTAATTCTAACTCTTGCTTCTCTAAAGTGTAATTGTATGGATTCTTGGAACTTAACTACAGCTTAACGTTATGATATAAAATGAACTAACAACATTGAATGTACTACCTTTCCTCATTTAAATAAATGAAAGCATGGTTTCCTTATTCATATTGAGTTGGGTAGGAAGTGTTTGATAAGGCTTGCTCAGTTGGGTTCACTCGATCCGGTTGCGCCTCCTGAGGTTGGGGCGTGACACTTATGGGAATCACTCCGACGCTGAATCTTTGGTCCGCAAAATTATTAGAGCAGGGTATTACTGGGATAGTATGGAAAAAGACACTAAGGAGTTTGTTAAAAAGTGTGATAAATGTCAAAGTTTTGCACCAATGATTCATCAGCCCGGAGAGTAACTACACTCAGTCCTGTCCCTATGGCCTTTCATAAAATGGGAAATGGACATAGTCGGACCTCTACCAACGACACCAGGTAAAGATAAATTTATTTTGTTTATGACTAACTACTTTTCTAAGTGGGTGGAAGCACATGCCTTCGAGAAGGTCAGAGAAAAAGAAGTTATCGACTTCATTTGGGACCACATCGTGTGTCGATTCAGGATACCCGCCGAAATTGTGTACGACAATGGCAAGCAATTCATCGGCAACAAGGTAACGGAGTTCCTCGAAGCACACAAAATAAAAAAGGATTTTATCAACACCATATCATCCAACCGAAAACGGACATGCCGAGTCAACAAACAAAACTATCATTCAAAACCTAAAGAAAAGGTTGGACGATGCAAAAGGAAAATGGAGAGAAGGTCTACCCGAGGTCCTTTAGGCATATCGAACGACATCGAAGTCCAGCACAGGGGCTACTCCGTTCTCTTTAGTACATGGCTCTGAGGCCTTAATCCTGGTCGAAGTTGGAGAACCAGCGCCAGGTTTTGACATGCATCGGAGGAGTCAAATCACGAGGCTATGACTACTAGCCTCGGGCTATTGGATAAAAATGAGAAGCATCACTTGTTCGGATGGCTGCACGAAGCAAAGAGTTGAGAGATACTATAATAGAAGGACCAACCTTCGACACTTCGGAATCGGGTACTTAGTTCTATGGAAAGTCACCCTCAATACTCGAGACCCGAATGAAGGGAAACTAGGCCCGAATTGGGAAGGACCGTACCGAGTCATCGCAGTTGTCGGCAAAAGATCTTACAAACTTGGCATGATGGAAGGCGAGCAATTGTCAAACAATTGGAATGTATCATTACTCAAACGATATCACTGCTAAGATATGGCCTTCTCCTTTTTTCATTTAAATTTAAGGCTAACTCATTGCAGGTGTTCGATCGATGCTAAAGGCACCTTTCCACACAAAGACCTTGGGTTTTAAAGCACGCATTGGACTCTTTTTCCCATAGATCGGATTTTGTCCCAAATGGGTTTTACCGGCGAGGTTTTTAACGATGCAACAACTATGTGCTACCTAAGGAGAACTCAACAGTATCCAAGGCTTCTTGTCAATCAACCTCAAATACTGGGGGGCATCACCCTAGGAGATTATATTTTTGAGGAAAATACTTCACGCTAAAGAGGGCCTCGATAGGAAAACTTTGTAATGGACCAAACGGTTAGATGAACCTTGTACATATAGAATAGTCGAGCCCCGACGGCAAAACATATAGGCATGTATCAAATTATTCAAAGAAGCATTCTTTCTATATCAAAAAACACTTTGTGTCTTAAAGAAATTTGCTACTATACGAACATCATACTTGTGATTTTGCAGGAAACAGCTCAAGGGCCAATACACGAATACACCTCGAATACTCGAGGACTTTTATCGAAAGTCAACACATTCGAGTCATCTAAACTCAAATTCATAAGACCTCAAAGAGGCATCCCCTTGACATAAAGGCCAAGGCCATCATACTCAGGTACTAACCTTTTGAACAAGTTCAAAGGGTTATCGGGAAACAAGTCCAAGAGACATACCCGAAGGTTACGACCATATTAAAGGCTACAGTCGAATAGTGCAGTTCGAAGACGTCCGACTTCCGCCATAAGTTAAAGGCCTTCAAATACTTTGAAAAATTGGTTAAACTAGGCTACCCTAGGCAAAAGCAAAAATGGCTTTGATAAAATCAGCCCTCGAATAATTTAAAGGCTTCGATAAAATCAGCCTTCGAAAAAAGCCTCAAGAGGTATTCAATTATCGTAACACAAACGAATTACAAATGAGGTTCCGATTGATCGAACCTTTGAAAAACCCAACAGGTACAAAGGACACATGCTAAGGCATAAAGAAATTTTAACTAAGTCTTTTAGCCGAAAAGAGGGAAAAATTATAGCCGTCTTAGAGGCTGAAGGGTCCAACTTAAAGAGCCTATGCGAAGACCTAAAAAGGCCTCAGGCCCAATATAAAAGTGCCTAAGGGCCAATGCATGCGGAGTTCAAGACCTTACTCTCACTTAACTCGGACTCAAGAGTCCCATCGTCCCAAGCTCGCATCAAATCTATTTAAACATAGCTCAAGGATTAATAAAAACCTTAAGAGGTATTCTATTATAAGTTCGAAGATCTCCCATTGATTACTAAAAAACCTAAGGGTTGTTATATTCAGAATCCGAGCCAATGTTCACTTGATCATTGATGTTATCAAATTTTTTCACAAGATAAAGACAATGCAGAATTCAATACAAATTAGAGATGAAGCAAATGAATTCTTTATATTTATAAAAGATGTTTACAAAAGATATTTACAACACCCACGAGGGGCCCTTAGACAAAAACAAAGAAACAAAAAAGAACCTAATCTATTTCGAGGCCACGTCCTCGGGAGCCACATCCTCGGGAGCTGCATTCTCGGGAGCCACATCTTCGGGAATCTCCTCCCCGAGGAATTCGTCCTCATCTCCCTTACTCTCGGAGCCACTAGCAGAATCCCCATCATCAGAGAGTAAAACGGCAGCCTCTTCCTCCAAAGTTTTTGCTCTTTCAATATGAGCTGAGAGGTCGAAGCCACGAGCGTGCACCTCCTCGAGAGTTTCTCTCCAGGATTGTCACCTGGCATGGTCAAGAGCACATGATAACTTAACCTCAGCCACAATGGATATCTCTTGTGCCCGAATGTTAGCAGCTTCGGCGTTAGCTCGGTACGAGGACACAAATGCCTCTGTCTTAAATTTGGCCTCCGCAAGCTCGGTGGCTGAGTTAGATTTGAGCTCCTCGACTTTGCGGCTCCAGGCCAAGCTTTCCTCCTTTGTATTTTGAAGCTGGCGCTCAATTGAAGTCAGTTGTTCCCGAAGCGTATCTTTCTCAGAGGTGAGACAGGCCATGTGTTTCTTCCACCTTAGGGTCTCGGCCTCTTTCATCTTGAGCTCTTCTTGAAGCTGCTCCACCAGCTCGCCCTTCAGCTAGGCCTGCAAAGTTGAGGTGTTAGTCACTTAATCGGATTAATGCATAACAAATCCTCAAATGCTATATTACCTTTTCAATAAGCTCGGTCTATTCTTGATGAGCCTTCTCCAACTCGATTAGGAGATCCCTGACCCCCTCCTCTTTCTGTACATAAAGGCACTTAAGGCCATCCCTCTCTTCCACCAGCTTCTTGAGTTCGGCTTCACATCGGGCTATCTTGGCTCGAGATTTGGAAAATACTTATCGGTGAAGCGACACGGCCTTCACGTCAAAGAAAAGGAGTAAGACTTAGAAAGATGGGAATTAAACTCGAGCGTAACTATGAAGACAAAAACTTACTTGTTTAAGAAGCCTTTGGGTCTCATCAAAAATAAATAAGGTGTCAAGATTGGGACCATCCTCGATCCCTGCAAGACACTCCCAAAAAATGTCACTCCCTTCATGGGTCGTTCACACATTAGTGCCCTCATGGCCTGGGCATCTCAGAATTGCCCTTTGGTGAACACCGGGCCCGGTGGTGAATCATCTACATTGATTACCCCAAGTGATTCACTTGGGATATTATCCTGTATTTGAAGGGCCTCGAAATTAGGCTCTTCGAGCTCGCCCACCAAGTATCTCCCGGGATGAGGCACACTTTTTCCACCTGATGGTTCGGGAACTTTGTTCGAGCTCCCCTTTGAAATCTCTTCGGTTCGAGATTGAACCGCCTCTTCCACCATCGGTTCAGCAGCCTTTGAAGCGTCAGTGCTTCCTCTTTTCCAAGCTACCAACAGGCAGTCATCATCTTCTCCCTTTTCATCCTCATCCCGAAGGCGTTGGGCCATTTCTAAAGATAGGGCCACGGTATCGGCCTTAGGCTTTCGAGCCTTGCTTTTCTTTGGCTTCGGGGAATTTGCAGGCGATCCCCTTTTCCTTTTCTTTTCCTTGGTGGGCTTTGAGATTTCTTCTTCACCGAACGGGAGAGGCCGTATAACGGCGGCGTCTCCTAAGCCTGCATAAGGATAAAGTGAGTATTTCACCAAGAAACCTCAGTATGTGAATAAGAAAACTCACCATGGTTTTTAGCTTCCCATCGACCCTTTGCTAAGTCACGCCAACTGCGTTCCACATTTGTAGAAGTGGAGGCCAGTTGCTGGACCCAACTTGCGAGGTCCTGGACCGCACCAGGAAACCAAGAAATAGCTGCATCATCGGGAATGGATTAGATCGAGAAAGAGTAGGGAAAGTAGAATGTTAAGTCACCATCGATAAATCTGCACTTACGTTTCATGTTCCACTCCTCGGGGAATGGCATCCTCTCAGTAGGAATCAGATCGGAGGTCCTGATTCGGACAAACCGGCTCATCCATCCTCGGTCCTTGTCCTCATCGATACTGGAGAAGAGAGATATCGTGGATCAGCGCTGCAGATTTATCAGACCACCTCGATAAAGGCGAGGGCTGTATAGCCTGATCAGGTGGTCGAGGGTAAAATGCATCCCCTCGACCAGGCACGAGAAATATCTGATCAGATTGATGATGCGCTAGAATGAAGGGTAGATCTGGCCAAGCGTCACCTGGTGTTGGCAAAAATCAAGAATCACTAGGTCTATGTAACCTAAAGCTGGATCTACGGGACCCAACGTGAATGGATAGGTATACACACTTAAGTACCTCGCTTTATGGGTAGTGGTGTCTTCTTCAGGGGAAGGGATCACAACATCTTTGTTCTCCCAATTGCAGTCCTTTTTCACCTGCTCAAGCTCGCTTTCAGTTATCAAGCAGATGTATCGAGACATGGGCTCACAATGGCCTGGTGTCAAAGCAAGTTGTTCGATTTTAAAATCGGAAGTTAGTTCGCACGGCCCTGGAATACACTCCTCGATATGAGGTGGCACCACCGTTCTACCTCTGGCGGCCGATATGATGAAGAAGTTTTTTCTTTCTGAGGAACATTTTTAGATGTTTTGGCCATTGCGATTTATAAATTCAAGAGAGGAGAATGAGTAGATGCTGTAGTAAGAGAAAATTGAGAAGAGGGTGAACTCAAAGAAGTTGAAGGAGCTAAAGAAAATTTAAGAATGATTTAAGAAGTAAAGTTTGCAAAAAATTATGAAGTTGGCCTATTTATAGAGGCTGCTTAAGCGTTTTGGGGAAGTCAAATAGCTGACCATCAGCCACCTCCAATTAATGACCTTGGGAACTAGGCGGAAGCAACTTTTTAATCACTTCAGCCGCTGACATCACAAGATTGACATCATGGTCGAGGCGTCGGAGCATCGAAGATCAAATCGTTTCTTATCATTTTACTCTAAGAAATGCAGGGACTATCTGTATACGGTCAAAATCAGATATGACCGATTTTCCGGGCTCGAAGGGTCGCCTTAAGCCCGAGTTTGAGATGGATCGTTTTCGAGCTCGAGGGACCAAGATCGAGCTCAACGACAAAGTACGAGGCTCGAAGAATCTAGTGTTCGAGGAATGTCGGAGCCTAATGTGACTGACCTCGAGATAATGTCGTTATGAATTTATAACAGAATGAGCAAGATTCCTGCCACGTCCCCAAGATCATGGCGTAAATCCCGGAATAGATTTGTACGAATCCGTACTAGGCGGTTAGACAGTTGTCCCAATAAGATTCTTTACTGTAAATAGAAATATGCCTTATTTAGGGTTCCCCTATTATATAAAGGGGACCCCAATCATTTGTAAAGATCATCTAATCATTGGCAAAGAATATACTCTCTTACTTTTTTGCTCATTGTTCATCAGAATTGTCCTTTAGCTTTATTATTTTTGCTTTATTGTTCTTGATCCATCTCGAGGTCACTTTGGCTCGAGGTCGAGACTGGTCTACGTTCTGGTTTGATTTTACTTGTTCCTTTCATTTATACTTCGGATTTCTTGGTTATTAATTGGTATTGAACTAAATCATGTATCTTTAAAACTATAAATCAAATTTAATTGTTACTCATATTTTCGAGGTAAACAATAACAACAACAATAAACCTATTGTAATCCCATAAGTGAGGTTTGGGGAGGATAGTGTGTAAGCATATCTTACTCCTACCGTGTGCAGGTAGAGACCGTATTTAGGATTACTTTGGCTAATTTATGCTATATCAAAAGCACAAAGGCTCTTAGCGAATTATCGTTTGCCTTTTTTTATTCTTTTAAAATAAAGTTCACAATAGACAAAATAGTCATTTATTATTTCCTTAATTTTTAGGAATAGCCCTTTAATAATTTTCCCTATATGAAATCTTTCCTTATTTGAAGTAGATTCTAAAAATTGATCTTTGAATACCACACAAATTCTCGCTCGGACAGAAATCTTCCCTCTTTAGCGTGATTTTATTATTAATTTAAATATATCTCTAATCTATCACCTTAACAAAGGCACTAAAATATAGTCCTAATTCAAAACCAATTCAATAGAAACTTTATATTCATAGGAAGCTTAATATATTATATCCAGGTTATATTCCACAATAAAATCGCCAAAGTGATCCTTGGAACAAATTAGAATGTAAAATTAAATATGTTTCAAACAACAATAGATAATAGACATTAACTATTGGATTGAGAGGCTTTTAGAAGCTTTGAATTAAAAATTTATTTTTGATATCAACAACTATTTTTTTACTTAAATTTTGGTAATCAATCATTGCAATAAAAACTGGTTAAAGCTAGCGAGAAGAGAAGAAAACCCATAATATACTAGAGCAAATATAGCAAATTTTTTAACTGACATAAAAATTAAATAAAAAGATTAATTTTTAATTTATGTTATTTGACAAATCCATAAAGAATCGCAATAAAAGTATAGGTGATCGAGAAATTTTATTTTGTGTCTCACATGTCAAGTCATACTTATGTGAGGCATTCATTTACTTACATGTGGACTGATTGGGGGTCCCACATTTCAAGTGATTAAACTTAAACAGAGAAAGATTTTTCTTTCCTATTCCAACACTGACTCCCCTTTTAACTTCAGAGATTAAAATATTGTAATTTTCATATTTATCTTCTTGTACAAAACAAAAAATATGATGCTATTAACTCAGATAATAAAATGTTGTTTTCTTACGAGATAACAAGTTGTGCTTATATGTAAAAGTTAAAAACGGGAATATTGAAACTTAATTGAAAAGCACATTTAAGAAATATAAGTAAATATCTTTTGTAAAAATAATAGGCGTTAAATAGAGCTAAACTAGAAAAATATCAGTTCTCGTTTTACCGTGTACGTTCTAAAATTTGATAACAAAAAATCCTAATATGAGGGCTTTTTTATTTTATTTCTCCTTTGTGAAATTTTGAGCAATCACATCGGTAAACCAAACCTTCAAAAAGCATTCTTCTAAATTAAAACAATTTAGAAGAATTGTTCAAAATTTGATTTAGTCCAACAAGAAGAAAATGAAAATCTTGTCTATAACCTTTTTTCCGTACAAAATATTAATATTGACTAGTATTAGTACCCGCGCGATGCGCGGACACAAATCATGTCGGATTGTGATTTAGATTATTTCAATTATCTATAAATAACTTTAAAATATAAACCTTCCAGATAAAATTTATAGATAATCATTAGATATTAATTAAGAAGCAAGACATGAAACCATTTTGCAAATCTCAAATTTGATAACCTGTTTTCTTTTTCTATAGTTATATAATTCAAAAGGTTAATTTTAGTACTTGAATTTCGTTTCGTTATCAATATTAAAAATTACTAACTATGTCATGTGGTGATTTGTCTTGTTTGAACATATTAAATTATATTATTTTAATAAATTCTCAGCATTAGTTTATTTTTTTTTTGTCTAAAGCTTACATAAGTCTTATTCTTTTAAATTTTACATAATTTTTTTGTTCTTTGCTTATAATTATTAAATTATTTATTATTTAATATTATTATATTTTCATGTGAGTTTTTCGGCTTACTAATTGACTTAATATTTTGCTTATTATCCTTTTAATAATTATCGATAAATATTTTTTATTGTTGAAATTTAATATATTTTACGCTTTTATCCTCTTACTCGAAACTATTTTACTATTTAAATCTACAAAATAATATTTTGGAATATTATTCAATTATTTAAGTTATTTTATTTTAAATTAATTTAATATATTCTCACATTATATCTATTTTTCTTTATACAGTCTCTTCCCTACTAAGAAATCTTTAATTAATATTTTGCCTGCAATCAAAATAATATCATATTTGACTTTAAGTTGTAACTTTGATTAGTATAAAATATTAATATATAAGTTTCTTGATTATTATATTCCATATCTATTAAGTTTTTTATATTTATTTTTTGTATTACATGCAATGAAAAAATCTCTTTTAGTTTCAAGATACAAAATTTGACTTTTAATTTTAGTTAATAAAATTCCTTATATTAGATATATATTTTATATTTTTTAAATTTTAATTCTTATCCATAGTTTGATCATTCTCATCATAAATTTAAGAACTTTCTAATATTAAGCAAAATAGTCTTTTCCTTTCATTTTTAATATTTACTTTTTAATAATTCTTTTACTTTTGCTATTATGTTATCAAACATATGGTACTATCTCAGTTTCATATGGCTTTTAATTAATTTTTCACTTTATTTAGTATTATTATCCATTACTATCCTTTAATATAATATAGATAAATTTAGAAATTTTTTAATCTTAAAATAAATATCTATTTTATTTTAAAAATATTTCTTGAATTCTTAAGTTTTTTAAATTTATCAATAGTATTTTTAAGTATTTATTTCACTTTATTTTATTTTCTAAACTAATTCTTAGCATAAATATTCTCACGCTATTTTTAATTTATTTTTAATATTTTTAAGTTCTTATTTTATCTGTTGGACATAAGTTGTGTGGTATTATCCACAATATCATCTTTCTTATCATAATAGATAAATAACAACTTTCTCATCTCAAATTTAAATAAGTTTTATCATTTTTATTTATGATGAAAGTTTTGATTAATTTCTCTCTATTTATTCCTTATTTTTGCTATTCTATTATTCAATACATAATATTATTGCATTGTTATGTGGCTTTCATTAGCTTGTTTAATTTAATATCTATTTCTACCACACTCATTTTATTATTAATCATAAAAGTTAATTTCTTATTTGTTTGAACATATTATATCTAATGATAATATTTTTACTATCATTTTATTTCTCCATGTACTATTTCTAAAAATAATAAAATAATAAAATGAAAGAAAGCAGATCAAGTGGTTAGTTAATAATTATATTTGGAAAGCTATCAAAATTTATTTAGTATAAGAACGTGAGTCAATTTTAATTGATTTCTACCATAAATTAAATTTGATCAAATCTAAGTTGTTTTAATCCTTATTAAATTTGTCTAAAAATCTATTTAGATTATGTCTTAAAAATACTAAGTAGAAATATTTCTTAGATTATTTCTCCATGTACTATTTCTAAGTGATATTTTCTGAATATGCCACTTGACTTAATGTCATGCCTCACTACATTCCTTTTAATATAATATAATATAATATATATAAATATTTCTAGAAAATTTAAAAAAATTTAAGTTTTGATAATATTTTTAAGTATTGTATATTTACATTTATTTTATTTTCTAAACTTATGATTTACAAATTTCCTCACATTATCTCTAATTTATTTTTATTATTCAATATTTTAGTTTTTGAATTTATCTATTAGACTTGAGTTATGTGGACTTATCCATATTATGACTTTTCTTATCATAATATAAAAAACTTTCTCATCTCAAATTTAAATAAGTTTTACCCTTTTCCCTATGATAAAAAATCTGAATTTTTATTTTTTCTCTATTTTTTAATATATATAAATTTTTGTAATCATAAAATAAATAATTATTTTGTTTTTAAAATATTCTCGAAAAGTTTAAATTTTTAAGTATTGTATATTTACATTTATTTTATTTTCTAAACTTATGATTTACAAAACTCACATTATCTCTAGTTTCTTTTTATTATTCAATATTTTAGTTTTTGATTTTATCTATTAGACTTGAGTTATGTGAACTTATCCATATTATGACTTTTCTTATCATAATATAAAAAACTTTCTCATCTCAAATTTAAATAAGTTTTACCTTTTCTCTATGATAAAAAATCTGAATTTTAATTTTTTCTCTATTTATTCTTTATTCTTAATATTATATTTTTCAATAACTAATATTATTACATTGTCATATGAATTTTTATTAGCTTGTTTGAATTTAATATCTATTTCTACCACACTCATTCTAATATAATATTGATAAAAAATTAAAAAAATTCTCATCTCAAATTCAAATAATTTTTATCATTATATTTTCTAATTTGGACCGCATTTTAAAAAAGTATGTTATGCTTTCAAATTTAAACTAACTGCACTCAATTCAACTATTAATCATAGAAAAATATTTTCTTAATTATTTGAACACATTATATCTAAATGTTGCAGTAATATTTACATATAAAATATTCATTTGCATGATTTATCAATATTAATATGACTTTGTTATTCTTGTTATTAAAATATTTTTTCTTGATTATTTAATTTTTTTTACCTTATAAATAATTTGTATACTTTATGTAAGATCTTAATTTGCTATTTGAATTTATTTAATTTTTAAACTCAATAAATATTTAATATCGTAAGTAAATTTTAGTTTTATTTTATAACTCCAAAGTATAAATAGTCATAACTTATCTCAATTTATGTCTTTCTATATTTTTTATTTTTTTATTCTAGTTTTTTAATTAATTTTTTACCTCCATATTTCTAGCTAATATAGAAGAAAATCTATGAGTGAATATATATATACACACACATATATATATAAAGATTGGATTTGTCTAAGATCTATTTGGATTATGTATAAGATTTATTAAACTACTTTCAGTAACTATGTTTCCATTTATAATTTTTAATTATTAATGTTGTCCTAAAATTGCCAAGTGGCTTCATTTTAGCTTGTCACTTGGCTTAACCACAATGCATACTACTCTCCTTTTAATATAATATAGAAGATATAGATTTCTAAATTGGATCGTATTTTCAAAAATTTATGTCATGCTTTCAAACTTCAACTAACTGAACTAAATTCAAATATTAGTCATACAAAAATATTTTCTTAATTGTTTGAACATATTATATCTTGATGTTGTCATAATATTTATGTATAAAATATTTGTTTGCCCAATTTATCAATATTAATATGACTTTATTATTCTTGTTATTAAAATAATTTTTTCTAATTATTTAATTTTTTCTTACCTTATAAATAATTTGCATACTTTATGTAAGTTCTTATTTTGCTTCTTGAATTTATTTAATTTTAAACTTAATAAATCTTTAAAATTTTAAGTAAATTTTAGTTTTATTTTATATTTTAACTTACTCCAAAATATAAATAGTCATAGGTTATCTCAATTTACATATTTTTATATTTTTTTATTATAGTTTTTAATTAATTTTTTACCTTCATATTTCTAACTAACATAGAAGAAAATCTATGACTGGATCAATATATAGATACAAATATACATATAAATATAAATATAGATATAGATATATAAATTAGATTTGTCTAAGATATATTTAGATTGTATAAGATTCATTAAATTATTGTCACACCTCTATTTTGCCTACATCCCCGGAAGGAGTGCACATAAGAGAGTTTTTTCAATTAAAGGACAATCAAAACGAGATTATTTTATTTAAAGATTCAGAGTCACCACTTGGGATAATTTATGGCGTCCCAAGTCACCGGTTCAAATCCCGAATCGAGGAAAAGATTGACTCTGTATTGCAGTCCGCCAACCAGAAATTCGAGTAAGGAATTCTGTTAATCCAGGAGAAGGTGTTAGGCATTCCCGAGTTCCGTGGTTCTAGCATGGTAGCTCAACTGTTATATTCGGCTTAATCATCTGATTTTAAACAATTATGAACCTACGCCAATTTTAACTTTATAACCGCTTTTAATCATTTTTAAGGAAGATTGCAACGTCATTTAAAATACGTCTTGAACCACGTCACATAAATGCACTCGCGGCTCTCGACATATTCTATCTAACATTATTGAGATTTGGATTTGGGTCACATAAATGTACACCCGAGTTTAAGAACGTAATTTATTAAAATAATGCGCCTAAAGCAACTACGCGTTTGCAACTTTGCGAGGGCCATGAAAATTCGTTGGCACGCCTCGGTTTCTAAGGATAGACAAGATCAATTAAACGAAGGTCATGCAATTGAGATTTTTGTTTGGCATGGCACGCCCCAATTCCAAATTTTTAAAGAGAATTCAAACTAAACTTTGGAGGGCCATAAGCTATTTGTATTACCTAATATAGCACACTTCCAATCTATTTTTGAAAAGCCCAATTAATTAACTAAGGAAAATTTGCGGAACTTCTACATGTTTAAACTAAGGGTTCTACCCTACAAGTTTACTAAAATGCAGTGCATTAGAAAATTAAAGGCCCAAAGGGAAGCTATTTCAAACACCACTGAACAGACCCCTTTTAAAATGTCTTCAAGCTTTGGGCTTAACCAAGCCCAATTTCTGATGAAAAAAAAACGTCCATGGGTCTGATTATGATTATTCTTCAGTTGTACCTGCATTAGGCCCAGCTTCTAAGCTCCAAATTATCATGCCAATCAAGAATGCCACTCAACTGATACCGCAGGGAATGTGAAATGAATTAGCAAGTGAGAATTATGATTTTAAACAACTGATACAAATTAATTAAACTGAAATTCTGATTTCACTTTTTCCAGCATGCGTTTGAATCAAGTCAGCTATGTGAAATGTCCGACAACAACTATACAAGCCATTGGGCTCAGCAGATAAGTCCAATGCATCCAGCGTGCTATCCTCTCTTGAAAATGGCCCAGAAATCTAAGGTTCCATGGACCAAAGACTTGCAAAAACCCAAAATTGGAAATTAAGACTCAAAATCAAGTCCGATCCAACACCAAGGCCTCAACAAGCTATCAGCTCTCCAAACATTTCTAACATCTCATGCATTGATAACAAACAACAGTGGTTCATACTTGCAATTAATTTCTAAATTATTCTCACAACAAAACATAGGAAATTTAAGCCCACTCAGACCATTTAAATGGCAGTTTTAACTATGTAAAATACTGCAAAACTTTCCAAATTGCAAAGTAAGACCTTAAACTACAGGAACACTAACTTAACACACTCAAATAACCTTCTATTACATCATGTCTGACAATTCACTCATATGATAGATCTCAATCCTTATTACAATGCCGACATTCTGAATTTAAACCTCTATTCTAAATAGCCAACACAGCCTTAAACCAATAGCATGAACAAGCGAACCAACACATGCAAATAAAATTAAGTTACTATAGAACTGGGGAATTTACTAACATAAGATAACCAAATCTAGCAGTAATTACAACAAGAGATGGTGTTTTCATTTAAATTCCAACTCAAGTTTCCAGATCTTTACATAAATTCAGTCAGGCTTCAATTCCATGACAGTCTCAAAGGCATGTCTGAAAATTGCAAAGGAAAAAGAAGTGAAGGATTGGCAGTAAACAGTAGAACAAAAGCACAGCAGTATCAATGCAACAGTGTCGTTGCAGCAGCTTGAAACCCTGTCTTTAAACCCAAAATCAAACCACTTCCCAACCCAGGTGCAAGATGTAAAAAATTTCAGAGATTTTAACTAATGAAGAAGATCAGAGACCTCTAGCTAATACAAAATTTGATCAGTTTTATCAAAGAAAATTGGTGGAAATTAGTGTAGTTTCAGAATTTTTCAGCTTTTTTGTTCTCTCAGATTTTTTTTTCTTGAATAGCAAGTCTTGGTACCTTTATAGGCAAGGCACTAGGGAAGCTTAAAATGAACCATGTTTTGCACTTCTACCCTTTTTATATTTTGGTTTTTGCTTATATACCCCTAATATAAAATTCAGAATTTCAAAATAGTCCCAAACCCCCTTTCCTGGAAGCTTCCTATTCAGTTACTACAAATTCCCTCACCTAGATTTCCTAAATTACCCTCCAATTCCCTCGTTTTTACTTTAGTCTCAACTATCTAACCTTCAGCTCATGGGTCAATTTAAATAGGACCCCATCCAGACTATGGGCCTGAATACTATAGCCCAGTTCCATCAGCTTCAGGCCATTAGCCATTGAGCATTGAGGCTAGATGAACAAGGCTGTCTGGGCCAAAGAAAGAAAAGAAAAAGAAACAAGGGAGGCAGAGAACTGAGTCCAGAGAACTTAAACGATTCCAACAAAACAAAAAAACAAACTCAATTAACCTATCAGCAATTATGAACCAGGAAAATGAATTCAAACAAAACAACCAAACGGGCTACTTAATAGCATATGGCCCCAAAAGAACTTAAACGATTTTAATACTAACTATGAACACCAACCGAATTAATTCTAACCCTTCTAACAAAATTTAAACAATATTAACTCATGACTACTACTTAACAAGACTAGTTAGAAACAGAAACAGAGGGACAAGAAAAGAAAAGGAAAGAATAAAGATGGAGTAGAAATAGAATATGAAAAGACATGGTCAAGGAATACCTAAGGTCGGAGACCAATGGCTTGAGAGACTTGTCCGGCAACCTCCGATTCGACCCAAAACTGGTATTAGTCGCATGTTCTCTTTGAGAACAAACGAACAATGCTAGTTCCAGGCCCGATCATTCATGGAAACTTGAAAGCTTTAAAGGCCTCCTTTTCTTTGTTTTTAGATCTGCAACTGACCCGATTTGGTGAGGATTTGGGGGGAGAAGGCGATGGATTGGGACTCAAGGACGAACAATGGTTGTATGGTTAGATTTTGGTGGTGTTTGGAAAAGGTTAGGTTGTTGGTCTAGTTTTTGATTTAAGATTCGAGACGAACCAGTGGGATTCGAAGGACATAGGTTAGGAATTTGGGAAGAGGAGATGAAGGAGGTCTTGGGGTGTATTTTTTGTGGCGTTTGGAGGCGGCTGCTAGGGTTCAGGGCTTGGTCTCTGAAGGGTGAATTGGGAGAGGCGAGTGAGGGGTGGGGGGGTAGGGGGTGCCATTCGGACACTGATATATCAAACGACCCTAGCTTCTGAGCTATTAGATTAATTAACCTCGATGGCTCAGATCCATCCTAAGTGAAACAGGGTCGTTTTGATTAAGGGGGAGACTGGATCGGTTCTAGGTAGTTTTGGGCCGGGTAAGGGGTGATTTGGACGGGTATTTAGGGTGGATTTGGCCCAAAAATTTGGGTCTCTTACTAAGACCTTTTGTTTCTTTTCATTTTCTTTTTTTTCTTTTTCTTTTTAATTTTCAGATTTTTATTAAATACAAATTAAAATAGAAAAACCTGATTTAATTTCAAAACTAAACTAATTGTTTTCTCAAAAATTAATTAAGTCCTAATTTAAAGAAAACTATGACAAATTCGAAAAGTAAAAATTAAAAATGCAAAGTGAACTATTTTTGTGATTTTTCTTCATTTTTGTAATATTAAATAACTAATTATCCTAAAAAAATATAAAATTGGGTCCTAAAGGCAAATGCACTATTTTTGTATTTTTTATGAATTATATAAATTCAATATGCACACAAAACTTCAAATAAACACAAAATTATGCAATTAATTCCTAAAAATCAAATAATTAAAAAGCAAAATCCTAATTTTGGGAATTCTGTAGGAGCAAATCATGCGAGGCAAAAATCACGTGCTCACAATTATGTTTTCATTTATAATTTTTAATTATTAATATTGTCCTAAAATTGCCAAATAGCTTTATTTTAGCTTGTCACTTGGCTTAATCAAAATACATACTACTCTCCTTTTAATATAATATAGATTAGAATAGGAAAAAATAAATTTTGGAAGAGGAATAAAAAAGAAATATGGATTAGGAAGAAGATAAATATTGAGAAGGAGAACGTAGTCTTTGGAGGAGTAAGAAGCTAAACCGGGTGAAGTTTTATTTTGTGTTTCATACAACTTACACTAGTTGTATGAGGCTTCTTTTTGTCTCACAAATTTGTGGACCCCAATCTTACACTTCTGAGTCCAAAACTGTAAGACAAAAAAGTTGTCTCATACAACTAGTATTAGACACAAAATAAAATTTTTCCTAAATCGGGGAGGGAGTGTTGGAGTAGGAAAGAAAAAATCTTTCTCAATTTAAGTTTAATCACTTTAACTGTGGGACCCCAATCAGTTCACATGTCAAGTAAATGAATGCCTCACATAAGCAGAGGCGGACCTACATGGACAGTAGAGGGGTCACCGGAACTCATTAACCTCGGCAAAAACCATGTATATATATTTGTATATACGACAAGGACCCCTTAAATAATTTTGATGTGCCCCCTAAACACAAAAGAAGGACTGGCTTTGCTAGTTTAGTACCTGCATTTGTC
This sequence comes from Nicotiana tabacum, assembly GCF_000715075.1. Classification (NCBI taxonomy): domain Eukaryota; kingdom Viridiplantae; phylum Streptophyta; class Magnoliopsida; order Solanales; family Solanaceae; genus Nicotiana; species Nicotiana tabacum. The sequence continues at coordinate 9,473,650 of NC_134090.1, forward strand.
TCCACTTGACCAGGGTTCGAGACCCATTACCAGCTTCTTTTTCATTCAATTTTTTTTCCTCTTTCAATTCAAGATAGATTGGTATCTCCTGTTCTTAGTGCTCTACCTTGGTATTTTTTTCCCTTTATGTTTTCTAAGTTCATGAATAATTATTTAGCACTAGTACATAGTAGTCAACTTCTACACAAAATAGTCTCAAACGCTTTTTGAGAAATATCCTTCTAAACATCAAAAAGGTAATAGAGAGACATAAACAAATATTAAAGGAAATTAGAAGGGGATAAGTTATTTCATTAGCAAGAAGTCAATCATCTTCTTTATCATGATAACTAAGTTTATAAGCATTACCAGTTTCTTTACATGTATAAAAGTAAGTAATTCAATTTTTCCCAAAAACAGTATTAAAAAAACTCCAGAAAAGTTTCTGCCTTTAAGGATCATTTCGGCAAAGTAGCAAATGTCCATCGATTTAACGACAACGACTGAGACTGTAGCAACCCCTTTGGGAAGGTACTACTTAGGAAACAAATCTAATTTCCTACTTACAAAATATTAAAAGAGATATTAATAAAAAAAATATTCAGAATAATTTTAGTAGCGGAAGTAGGCCCATGCGAAAAGGTTCAAAGTGCAATATTTTTTTTTTTGAAAATATACCATAACTTTTATTTTAAATGAAATACAATGTCAAAATATTAACATATGGTGATATAACCCTTCTTGATTAATCAACAGATTAAAGCAACTTCCTAACTGATTTATACAATCATTCAAAATCACTGCAAGTTTGTGTTGTACATAAATTTCAAACTATCAGATATAAAAAAAAAAGGAAACTAGTTTTCTCCTTTTCTACATATTTACAAGACAAAGTGTAAATTCAGCATATTACAAGACTTGAGTTATTAAAACACCCTAATACAATAAAATAGGTTACAAATTCAAGTTACAAGATTTTGGTCTTTAAAATCCAACAAGCCTCCAAATAACATAAGTGTGACATATATATATATATATGTATATATGTATATATCCTGTATATCATGTATATCATGTACATGTCCCAAAACTATGCAAACCAAGGTGCATATGCAAATGTGATCTCCATAAATTCTCCCAAAAAGACTACTTCACCTTGGCCATCTTCAGATTTCATCCCGAACATTTCCTACGATAGAAAACAACTATCGCTAAGCATAAAGTTTAGTGGTGTATAAACTTTAGGCTTGGAGTCATTAAATTCTCCAATTCCCCTTTTCAGTCATGGTTAGCTCAATTTAACATAATTTAAAACAAGTAAACAAATATATCAAACATATAAATATCAAACTTTGAACTGTTTCCAAATATCAATAACAATGTTCAAGAGTCTAGAAAGTGTATACTATCAATTTAAGAGAGTATACAAAATATTCATTTTCCGCCCAATATGTACGTCATGCCATCACACTAAGCATAATCAGATATCAAGATGGACCGAAGCCCTAAATCAAGTAGGGTCAAAACCCAATAGACAAGAGAATCAAGAACCATATTAAAAATGGCTTCCTAGTTCGTACTTAACACGGACAAGTTCCATAATTCAAGACGAACTACAAATCCAAAGTCAAGATGGCAAAAGATCCGAATCAAGAGGCATGCCAAGATGAGTGGAAAAGTCACTTCCACAAGAAGGACAAAGTCCCAACAAAAATGCAAAACGATCAAACAATCCGTACGAATGAGAGATTTAGCAAATATCTTACAATACTTGATATAATACGAATATAACAATATAAATTGAAGAAAAGAAAAATAAAATATCAAGTTATTTCAACATATTCCAGCAAGAAAAAAGAGTACAAGTTTATACACAAACCTTGGTGTTTTACCACAAAATAGTTCAATCACAACTTGGGGACGTTCGAATCGTCTACGCCGTAAACAAACCAAATCTGTCCACTTCCTCAAACACTTCCCCTTTGATTTTTTTTCAAGGGTTTATATACCTTAAATACATAATCAAATATCTAAATAAGTTCAGTGATTTAGCAAGTCAAACTAAACATGATATTGGTGAAAATTACCCAAAAACGTTTGAAATAGAAATTCTGGACAGTATCACTGTTTCGAGTTGTGACTCCGTTTTGAAGATCTATACGAACAAACTAGAGTTTATAGTCTTCCCAAAAGTTGTAGATCTATGTCTACCGTTTCAGAACATCTTGAATCACCTCCATATCAATTTGGAACAAAACGTTATGCTAAAATTACTAACAGCAGTATATGGAGTATTTCTAAAACTGGAAATCTGGACAGCACCCGCCCTGTACTTTCTGATCCTTTTTTAGGTAAATACCAATAAAACTAGATTTTGGTTCCATCATAAGAGTTATAGATTTATGAAATACCTTTCCAGAAAGTCCACTTAAATCAGAGCTCTGTACAAAAAGATATGTAGAAAATACTAGTAGGTGTCTAGTATAAAAACGAGTTTAGAAACTTACCAAGAGGAGCAATTTGATCTTCACCAAAAACGAAATTTGCTTGTTGATTTAGTAGAAATCCATGGTTTTTTTTTTCATGAAACTTCAGATTCTAGTTTCTACGGAGGAGAGAGGGAGAGAGATAAAGAGAGAGAGAGAGAGAGATAGATAGATAGATAGAAAAAGAGAGATGGATAGCTATTCTTCTTTGTCTTGAAGAGTAGAAAAAATGGGGAGCTTATGCATAGATATGAAATAAAATGGCTACCCAACTACTAAATATTCTTAGATAAATACAAAAGGTTGGAAACCAAAAAACTTAATTATATATATTATAATTGTCACACCTACTTTTTCCGCCCCGCGAGGGGTGAAAGGAGTTTTTCCAATTAAAGGACAATCGAAACAGGATTTATTTATTTATTTCAGAGTCGCCACTTGGAAGATTTAGGGTGTCCCAAGACACCAATTTTAATCCCGAATCGAGGAAAAGAACGACTCTGTATTACAGTTCGCGAACCAGAAATCCGGATAAGGAATTCTGTTAACTCGGGAGAAGGTATTAGGCATTCCCGAATTCCGTGGTTTTAGCACGGTCGCTCAACTGTCATATTTGGCTCATTTATTTGATTTTTTAATTAAGAACTTATATGCACACTTAGCTTTTAAAACAACTTTTATCATTATTCTTATTATTTTATACAAGATTGCAACGTTGTGAAAACGCATCTCGAACCACGCCACAACCAGTGCACACGTGATTTGTTGACGCATTTTGACTTCGTCAAGATCGTGATTTGGGTTACATAAATGCACACCCGTATTTAAGAAAATAACCTTATTAAATATGCGCCAAAATACTACGCGTTATGATACTATTAGGTAGGACTGTGAAATTTACTAAATCGCCCATCTCGGAATCTAGGTATTTTTTTTTTTTTTAAAAAGAATAAATAAATAAGATTGGAGGACTGCAAATTTTTGTATTGTTTTTATTTATTTATTTTTTAGCGAAATCCTCCCTTATTTTATGAATACCTTTTAATGATTACATTTTTTATTATTACTAAGTTTGTCTATAATTATAAAATCAATCTCTACATACTTAAAAGTAACATATTAATGGCTAGTTTAAAACAAATATTAACGGAAAGTAATATTATCAAAATTATAATTATAAATACAACATGGAATTGTAAAAATAAAAAAAAATTATCCCATAGTCGGATTAAAAAAATCATATTGTTAGATGACTTGAGCTTATTGAAATTAATTATTTACAAATACTGAAAATTGGAGAAAATCTTGATTACTAAACCATATTTCTAAAATTTAAATAATTTAACCTTAACTAACCTTGTTTTAATTCAAATCCTGTCCTAATACTTGATTCGCAAAATTAATTCATGTTTTAACTGAATTTAACTACATGATTCCGATTAACTTAACGTTGACAATACTAAAACCCTTATGAATAAGGAACTTAATCAATTTTTGCCAAACTGATTTAATAAAGCCATTTTTACGTTATTTCTTCTATTTTAATTATTGGACAGTTTTAATTAGTAATCAGGCTTAAATATATTACCTAATAATCTGGTTAAGGCGTTATTTAATATATCGCTGCAACATGTCTAGTTATACCAAATGACAGTAATTTACAGAATAATAATTCATGAATAATCTAAATACAATTAAAAAAATTAAAACTAAATTAGAAATTTAACACTCCATTCTTCATTTCAGCTTACGAAATGCCAAAATTACAGTTGTGTACCTGATATTGTCAATATAAGAAGAAGAAAGTCAGCAACGTAATACGTAACACAGCAACAACAACAATAACCAGCAATAACCAGTCAACGAAACCCCAGTGACAGATTTGAAAATTCAAAATAAAATCCAGGAATGCCGAAAATAACAGACAAAAACCAAGGGAAATTTTTAGATTTGAAAGGCTAATTAATGTTCAACCCTTAATTTCTAAACCTGTATATCAGAATATTTATCAGGTGTGTACTACTCTCTCTTCTAATTTCCAACTCTTTTTTTTCCTTGTATATTTTTTCTTTCTTTTCTTTTCTTGAAAGTTTCAATGTTTTTCTCTCTTAAATATTCAGCTTTTTTTTTTCTCTCTATATCTCTGTCCGTGTCTTCTAAAATCTGATCAAGCCTCCTATATATATCACATCCCCAAACCCTTTAATTAATTAATAAAACACTCATTTTCTCTTACCAAACTCATTATCTTCCCACTCATCCCCATTTTAATCCCACTAAATTAAACAAATATATCAACCCCACCCCATTACATCTTGTCCCCCATGCTTATCATAAACAATTACCATATTCCCCTCCACTACATTATGTCTTGTCCCCCATTATATTAAACAATTATATCACCTACACCCCAATACATTTTGTCCCCCATGCTTAATTACTTTAATATTATCTTAATTTTAATGGAAAGAACATTCAAAATAAATAATTATTCAGAAATTAAATTCCAAAAATACCCCTCTGCCCTTACTGAAATTACCAAACTACCCCTGAACGTACTGCAAATTACCAAACTACCCCCATCAGCTATAAACACTTCACTTAATCAATTTCAACCAAAATATAGCAAATATGACCAATTTCTAACAATGTTCATCAACAAATTCAAACTAAATGATGAACAACAAAGAAACAACTAAAATTATCTTGATTGAACAACATCTTTAACAACAAACAAACCTAATTTCAGATTCAACACCAACAAACATGTATATTCAGATTTCTAAATTCAATAATCATTTGAACTTAAAATTAAATCTAACAACATTACAACCAACAATTTCTATATTAAAACTAAACAAGATCATGAAGCAAGCTGAAGAAATAATCATAAATGATAAACAATAAACAAGAAATCAAACTATACAAATTTCGGATTCAAGATCAACCAAACAAAGTATGAACATGAATGAAAATATTCAATAACAATAACAAACAAACTTTATTCAAACTTCGAATTAAACTTAAACAAAACAAATAAACATATTCAAATCACTAATCTTCAAATAATCAACTAATCTTTCTTAAATTAAATCCAACAAAACTTATAACAAAGATACATGATCCAAAAATTAAAACCAAAACATAACTTCGCATTAAATTAGTAAATTAAAAACGAACTTCAAACAAGATGAACACGAACTAAATCTATATTAACAACAAGCAATGGATTTGAACGATTTAAACTAATACCTTTCTATATTAAAACTAAATCCTCTTAAAATTAATAGAACAAACTGAAAAATAATTAAAATGAATCTTCCACTTAAATCTAACAACAATATAATTAAACTAACAATTTTTATCTAAAAATAAATAAGAAAAATAAAACAAACTTATACTAATTCCAAATCTGAAAATATCAAACAAATTATGGACGAAATAAAACTTAGAACAACTAACCGTAAGTGACCAACGACGAACATCGAACGAACTCTAAACGAAACCAACGAAACTTGGGACATAAACGGACTTGAAGACGTCGAAGCAACAAGCACCAGTCGAGGTGAAAGATGAAGAAGAACGCATCAACATAAAACAGTAGCGGCAGCATGGAGATGAAGCAATGGCGGGCAGCAGCAGCAGCGGCAGGCTGGGAAACAGAAGCAGCAACACTGCTTGGAGCAGCCATGGCTGCTCGTCGTAGCTGGACGCGGGCAACAACAGCGACTAGGAAGTAGTAGCGACGAGGTGGAGGACCAAGCCATGGTCGACGCAACAGAAGGAGTAGAAGAAGCAGCCGCGACAGCAGCAGCGACGCAGGCAGCAACGACGATGGTGGACTGCTTGGTGTTAATGGCGGATGGGGCTGGAGATGACGATATGAGGGGTCTGTTTGGACGTGAGGATGGAGGGGAAGCCATGGTTGTGTGTTTTAGATTTTTGGAGAAGAAGAAGATAAGGTGGGGGGCGGATGGTTTAGTTTAGGGTTTTCTTTTTTTTTGTTTTGTTTTGTGTTTGGGAGAAAAATAAAAAAATGAAGATAGGGGTGTTGCGTATTTGGGTTAATGGGGCAGACCGGGTCGACCCAGTTTGAAGTGGACCGGGTCATGGGGAAGGTTGGGCAATTATTTGGGCCTATGGTTGAAATTTGAAGAAGCGGCCTAATCCGATTTTTCTTTGTATTTTTGCTCTTTTTCTTCTTTTATTTTTTTCTAGAACAAAATTATAAAAATACTTAAATTATTATTAAGAACTAAATTAAGTTATAAAAGCGCAAATTAATTCCCAATAAAAATTAACGCATAATTAAGTAATAATTAAGCATAAAATTGTACATTTGGACATTAAATGCTAAAAATGCAAAAGATGTCTATTTTTGTAATTTTTTAATTTTTGTAAAACAAACTTAATTACTAACAATTGTAGGATTAAATCCTAAATGCAAATGCGACATATTTTTTGTATTTTTTATTAATTTAACAAATAAACATGCACAGACAAAAATAAAAATACTTATACAAAAATACCACAAAATACAAAAATTGTATACAAAGAAAAATTGTTTTATTTTGAATTTTTTGGGAGCGATTCTCATATAGGGCAAAAATCACGTGCTCACAATAATTAATAACAACTAGTCAAAATAATATTAAGTGTTACATATAGCAACATCATGAAACTTCATTGCCAATATTAACACAACCTAAAGTAAGAAATTTTCATATATTGACCATTTCACATTTAGGAAGTGCAAAGTAAAATATTTCCTCGTTATAAAAATGCTCAATCAAGAATGCAAATATTAAAAAATTTTGGGGCGTTACAGAGACTTCTGCTTTACAGAATTTCAATTGTGATCTTATTAGACTAAATTTTTGATATTGTTTAATGTACTTTCGATCACTGACTCAAAGTCACTAAGTTTTTAAGGAGTTAACACGTCAAATTTTGTCGTTATTAGCTGACATATCTATATTAATAGTGGTGCCCCCGCTGCACATAAATCCTAAATCCGCCTCTGCACATAAGTATAACTTGGCATGAGACACAATATAAAATTTCTCGTCTAAAACAACGAAAAGGAAGAGAAAAATAAACAAAAAAGAAGAAACAATCTAAGGAACCGTTTGCTCATACAAAATTTTTCTATTTTAATATTGTTTGGTTATACATTTCATTGAATTTTTGAAGATGAGCTTCAAACTTAGAAATATTTTCTTACTTCTTTTTCAAGTAAACAATGTTTTTTCCTCGTAAAACTGTATTATTTTTTTCAAGTGAATTGCATGTCCAAACACAAGTTCAATTTTCAAATATTTTTTTTTTCAAATTAACTTCAATTTCTTTTTTTTTTTAAATTTCACATTCTTTATGTTCAGATGCTTACTAAGTTTCTAGTAGCTTAGAATATCTACCAATATAATCGTATTAGTACAACTTTAAGACCTATTCAATAGACGTGACGCCTCAATAAACTTCTTCAAATTGATATTTTCTGACCTTTTCTTTTTTATAATAACAATTTTCCAGGTACGTATTTTTCTGACATTTTCTGTTTATAATAATATTCCAAGGAAGTAGGTTAACATAACGCCAATTGTATCGTCAAAGCTCACAAGATCTACTAATTACAATACTTATCAATTGTTATTAAAGATTAAAATTCATTAATTGAAATCAATCCATTATTAAATTCAGTAGTTGAATATTAATTAATTGAAACAAATTCCAACGTCATGTTTATCGGCCCCTAGACAAAGTCAGACTCTCAGTTTCTAAGCATTCTCCATGTCTCCTTCTATTAATAATAAAATATAAAATTCAAAATATTAAGTTGTGATTAATTACACAAACTTTCCCTAATTTGTTTTGTAAATTACACTTAACTCAGTGTTAGAATTGACAAATCAACATCACGCAAATTAGTTGTCTGAAATTGGAAGCCAAGAAAGTATATATGGCTTTAGGGGTTAATTAAAGGCAGCATATCAATACTTGGCTTTTGCATATTTCAAGTGAATTAACATAAATAGCCTGTTTGGCTAAAAGTGTTTTTTTTTGCCAAAAGCATTTTTGGCTAAAAATTGAGGTGTTTGGCCAAGTTTTTCAAAGAAAAAAAAGTGCTTTTGAGGAGAAACAAAAACAGTTTTGGAGAAGCAGAAAAAAATAACTTCTCTCCAAAAGCACTTTTTTGAGAAGCACTTTTGAAAAAAATTCACTTAGAAGCAGTTTTTTAAAGCTTGGCCAAACACTAATTGTTGCTCAGAAGTGCTTTTCAAACTTATTAGCCAAACACAAACTGCTTCTCACCAAAAGTACTTTTGAAAAAAAACACTTCTCAAAATAAGCTGATTTTTACAGCTTGGCCAAACGGACTAAAACTATATTACTATAGTATTATAGTCAATCTTTTATTTTTCTCCAAAATAAAGACAATATTTGTGAAGTAAATCCTTCTTCTTTTATTACGATCATTTCATATATTTTTATCAGTTTAAAGTAAGAAATTTATGGTACTCTTTGTGTAGTTTCTATATATGAAAAATTTTTCCTAAAATTTTTAATGGATATCTGAATTAACATTAAATATTGACTCTTTACTCTATATGTCATCGTTCTTTTTATCATGAGAGTGTTCATGCGGCGTTACTATAATTTGTAAACAAACTTAAAACCTAAAAAATTTTGAAACTTTTTTAGGAGGGTTATAGACTATATTTGAGTTGAAGTTATTTTTGCTAAAGTTGAAGATTTTTTATTTTTGTAAAAAAATCACTTGAATTACACTTTAAATTAGAATTTTCATATTTGACTTGGAATTCAAATAATATCCACTTGTAACTCAAAATTTTATGTCCAAACTTCAACTTTCAAATAATGACTAAAGTATTTGCAAGGCACAGTCCGGTACGCAAAGCATTCCGTGTTTATCCAGTATCCGAAGAAGGGTCGCACCTTACTCTGATGCAAGCATCGATGAGTGATTCCACGGCTCGAACCCGTGACCTATAAATCAAACTTGTTTGAGGTTGTGTTAATTAACTCATTAAAATCAAAAGTTGACCTTAATCAAGGGCAATTTAGTCAATTGACACAGATCTCCTACCATGTCTGCAAAATCTTCTTCTACTAGTGTATAACTGTATATACATCCCTTTCACTTTGTCTCATTCTGAAAAAATCTTTCTCTTTCATACCTTTTGCCGTTACTGCATTTTATTACCAAACAAAACCCCCGCCAACCTCGGACTTTGTCATAAACCGTAAACTTTCAAAACAACTTTTTTTTTTCCCAAACACACATAAATACTGGAAAAAATTACTTATATTGGTATATACAAAAAAAAGGTGGAATTTTCTCAGTTTTTGTGTTGATTTTTCCAAGAATCTTCCTAGAGAAAAAAAGAGATTCAAACACGTATTCAAACAAAATGTTACGTTCAAAATCAAGGTACCCCCTTTTAATATTTTTCCTTGTTATTATCATTATATATTAGCCTTATTTTTATTTGGGTGTCGATATTATCTAAAGTGGTGTAAGTTTATATAATTCTTTTGAAGTTCAGAGATTTTCTCGGATTTTTCTGTTATTTTTTTTTCATGTCAGGTTTCTAACCTAAGGTTTTCGTTTATGGGTTTCTCTTTGTTTTTTGTCTCTTGTTTACTTTAATGGTTTGAGTTTGCATGATATTTAATTAAAAATTGAATCTTTTTGATGTTTTAATGTTTGAGTGTATGAGAGTTAATTAAAGATTGAATCTTTTTGATATTTTTGGGGGATTTGTAGATCTGATATAGGACAAAGGAGCCATTCTTCAAGATTTTCAAGAGCAATTTCTGCATCAAAGCTTTGTAGAGGTGATGCTTTGGGTTGTCAAATTGATTCAAACGCCCTTGTTTCTCTTGAAAGAAATAAACCCTCTAAAGTTGACCATTTATCTGAGGTATTTATTAAAATTTTCCAATATTTTGTTGTAATTTTTTGTGTAATTTTTTAGGAATTATGCAATTAGTTTTTATAGGGTAGGGATAAGGTCTGCGTATACACTACCTTACCCAGACCCCACTTATGAGATTTATCTGAGGTATTTATTAGATTTTCCCAATATTTTGTTGTAATTTTTTTGGAATTATACAATTAAGTATAGTTGTTGTTGATACAATTAGTTTTTTGATCTTTGGTGTAATTTGTATATTGGATTTCCTCCAATAACGACAACAACAACGCCTTTATTCCAAGCAAGTTAGAGTTGGATTTAAGTGAATATTCACTGATCATATCGCTCTATTTAAGCTCATCTCTCACCCATATACATTAAGGGCAGCCCGATGCACTAAGCTCTTGCTATGCGCGGGATACCGGGAAGGGCCGGACCACAAGGGTCTATCGTACGCAGTCTTACCATGCATGTCTGCAAAAGGCTGTTTCCTCGGTTCACCCATATACATTAAAAAAGAAAAGTACTACTAGAAGTTTTTTATATTTTCTACTGTCGTATAGAATTTTAATTCATTCTTATTTTTGGCGTTTGTAGAATCGGGTGAATAAAATTTTGCTGATGCAAGAACAAATGGGACATCTTGAGGAGGAGTTGAAGGAGACAAAAGAGCAATTAAATTTTGTTGAAGGAGAAAAGAATAGAGCAATTCAAGAACTTAAGGAGACGAGACAAGTTGCTAATGAGGCTAATCAGAAGCTAAATGAGGGATTATCACCTAAAAAAGCAGGGGAACTAATTGCTGAACTTAAGGTTTTGAAGGAATTGAATTCTAAAACTCAAGAAGAATTGAAGATTAAAGATAAGAATATCGAGTCGCTGAGGCTGGAGCTCGAAAGGGTGAAGAAATACGAGGTCAAGTTAGCAGAAAAAGATGCTATGTTAGGAGGATTGAGAGAGGAGATGAATCATATGAAAGCATCTGAAGTTCAAGCAACAGAACAATTGTCTGTTTTTAAGAAAATGGTTAAAGAACTAGAAGTTGAATTAGAGCAAAGGAAGTTATCCGAGTCGAAAATATATGATTCGTTTGAGTCGCAGATGAGGCAGTTTGAACAAGCTAAGATCGAACTTGAAGAAGCCAAGCTCGAGATGGCTTCACTTCACGAGAAGGTTGGATCGCTAGAGACTTCTTCGAAGAGAAATAGCGGGCGCCTTAATGGTTTTTCCAATGGGGAGATCGCCAATTCTGTGAAAAAGGAACTCGAAAGCCTTAACTCTGAACTTGCGTTGGCAAAGGAGGATGTGGCTAATGCGCAAGAGAGGGAGAAAATTGCCCTTTCAAAGGCTAAGAATTTGAACGACGAGATAAGCTTGCTTAAGAATGAAGTTAAGTTGGCTAGTGAGGCAGAGGAAAAAAGCAGAAAGGCGATGGACGATTTAGCATTAGCATTGAAGGAAGTTGCTACTGAAGCGTCAGAGGCCAAGGAGAAACTCAGTGCTACTCTATTAGAGTTAGAACAAGTGAAAGAGGAAGCGGGAAAATTGAAGGACATGGTTAGAAATACTGAGGCCAGATATCAAAAACTCTTGGATGAGGCGAAAAAAGAGACGGACCTATACAGAAATACAGCAGACAGATTGAGATTAGAGACCGAGGAGTCACTTTTAGCGTGGAACGGGAAGGAGATGGGGTTCATCACTTGTATAAAAAGAGCTGAAGAAGAACGAACTCTGGCTCAGCGCGAGACGGAAAGGCTTGCAGAGTCTCTTAAAGCAGCCGAGGATACGACTAAAGCAGCAAAGGAAGAAAAGTACAAATTGAGGGACATATTGAAGCAAGCTATCAATGAAGCCAATGCAGCAAAAGCTGCAGCCGGCCTAGCTAGAGATGAAAATTCTCAACTCAAAGATCGGTTGGCTGAGAAAGAGGAAGCTTTGCATTTTCTCTCTAGAGAAAATGAATGCCTTAAGACCAATACACCTGCAGCTCATGAGAATGTTAACGAGTTCAAACGCTTTCCTCCTTCATCGTCAGCAGAATTCAGAACTAAGGAAATGGTTGAGGAACATATAGAGGATCATAAAGTCAAGAAAAGTTTCAGTGCTGATCTTAGAGAGCTGAAACTTCAAAAAGTTGACGATTCTGATAAGGATGAGATGCTTAAGGGCTCAATATTTGATCCAACTTCTGTCACACCAAAGTCAGAGCCTCGTACACCACATTCCCTATCTCATCGCAGGAGAGCGTCTTCACCTGCTTTAGCAGATGATGCAGGAAAACCAAATACAAATCCAGATTTTAACCATTCCGATGAATCAGATAGTGATAGGAATTCTAGTAGTAGAAGAAAAGCATTGTTCCGAAAAGTTGGTGATCTCATAATGAGGAAAAGTTTCCATATATAAGAGAGAACCATCTTCTGGATAGTAACTTTTGTATTATAATACAGGTTGAAATAGTACAGTTATGAACAATCCTACTCATGCTATACAAATGTGTTCCATTTATACAAGAAACTGCATCCGCTAAGGTGTGTTCGTTTTCATTCTCTTGTTTGTTTTTCCTATACTGTTAGCTCCATTTACTATTATTATTGAATCAAATTGTTTAGACAGTATGAATACTGAGCCATCTGCGTAAGCACTGAATTATCTCAATGCTTACTGTGGACATTGTAAAAATGCTGCTTTCTTACAAATATATTTTGTATGAGCAAATTTATGTTCTGCACTCTATCTCTCAGACACATTTGTGATCTTCATATATATATGTCTAGTGGCACGGTGAGAATTCTATGGACTCACTGACAAGGTTATACTTAGTATTTGAAATCCATTTGATCTGGAATGAATGTGATTCCAGTTCCAATATACAAGGTATATGATATAATTTCATATAAACTTTAGTTTACCGAGGACATGACTCTTGATAGGAGAATGTGGAGGTCGAGATTTAGGGTAGAAAGGTAGTAGGCATTTGAGTGTCTTTCCTTTCATTTAAGTAGTGGTAGTGTTATCTTGTATTTCCATATTCCTAGATTTCTATTACTACCTGGTTGCTTTCGTTCTGGTTTTTCTATTATCTTGTTGGTGTTGCTGCTTCTTTGACTTTCTCGCTAATGTATTTCTTTCTCTATTCTATTGTGATTGATTATGCATGCTTGCTTTGAGCTGAGGGTCTACCGGAAACAACCTTGTAGGGGATAAGGTTGCGCACATACTACCCTCCTCAAACTTCACTTGTGGGATTACATTGGATATGTTTTTGTTGGTGATTTCAAGTACTATGGATTTTCAAAATTTCAAGAATCTAATGTAAGGAGAGCTTAAAATTGAACTGTCTGTTCTTGAGATCTTGGAATGGAGTGGGTAATATCACCATGGCGTATGATTTGTGATTGCTCTGCCCTTAATCAGAACTCTTGGGTTTAAGCTAAACAAAGGACTTTTCGGTAGGGAATGCTTTGCCTGTTTAGTGGATGTACCCAATATGAATCTACATTAGTCGAACCAGTGAGTTTCAGCTATCGAATGGTTAGACCCGAAAAATAAAGAAAGGGGGTGGAGTTGCTTTGCCTGTTTAGTGGATGTACCCAATATGAATCTACATTAGTCGAACCAGTGAGTTTCAGCTATTAAGTGGAGTGGAGTGGGTAATTAAGTGGAGATGAACAAGTTTGGTGTCATGCTTTCAAGAATGTAACATCAAGAAGGGTTGCATTGCTCCTTTGAGTTTTGTCAACTTGTTTGGTGAGGATTATAACATCGTCTAATAAACATATAACCTTTTTCATATTCACATAACTGTTTTACTGATTAGATCATCTTATTTTGGGTTTTTTTCACTTGTAGCCTGCGTCAGAAACTATTTAGATTTGGTAGTCGAAAAAGTACATAAAATTAGTATAATTTTTGCATATAATATACAGAATACACACATATATATATAGGGTTTTGCTAACCTACTACAACTATGTAGTAGGTTAGCATTGTATACACTTTTCAGTTCTCCAAAATACCCCTAGCATCACATCAACAACATATGAACTAATTGGGGTTTTTTTGTCATTTCCTTGTTCAATCTTCTTCTTCACCCTTTCAATCCAGCGTCAGAATCTTTGAAGGATATTAAATTTGGCTCTATTTTCATTTTCAGTGGGGATTAACAAAAAACTCCATTAACATTAATCCAAAAACTAACCCACTTTCAGAAGGGATTAACATATTTTTAACTCCTCGTCCTTCCGAAGAAGCTCCAAAAACTAAACACAAATCTCAAAAAATAACGTATTGTTGTTTATGAGATTTCCAACATATCTATTCTTTAATTCAGCCATCAAATGTTAAGCCAAATCTAACCAATTTCTTTGAGTGAAGCTTCTGATCTTCTTAAGCTTGTAAACCCAGCAAACAAAAGTAAAACCAAATCTAATCAACTTCATTGTTCTGAAATATAAACCCAGAAATCAAGAGGTAAAATAAAGCTAACCAATTTCATTGTTATAATATGAAACTAAAACAATAAAATTGGTTGTAATCTGAAAGTTTCTGATATTTTAGTAACCTAACTGGGTGTGGTACTGTGATTTAGATGGGTGTGATTCTTTCTAAGTGGATGTAGGAATTGCGCAGAAGAAGTGGAAGGTGTTTAGGTGGAAATTGTAGAGAAGAAAGGTAATTTTTGTAAAGACAAAAGAGTCCCTACATTTAATGTGCTGATGGTAAGCAACCCCACTTCCAACCGAGAGGTTGTGAGTTCGAGTCTCCCAAGAGCAAGGTGGGAAGTTCTTGGAGGGAAGGATGCCGGGGGTCTATTTGGAAACAGTCTCTCTACCTTAGGGTAGGGGTAAGATCTGCCTACACATTACCCTCCCCATACCCCACTAAGTGGGATTATACTGGGTGGTTGTTGTTGTTGTTGTTGTGGAGCCTGATTGGAGATTGCTAGGGGTATTTTGGAGAACTGAAAAGTGTATAAATGCTAACCTACTGCAACTATGTAGTAGGTTAGCAAAACTCATATATACATATATATATATATATATTATTTTGAGAGCGGCTATACTGTGTCATTTTTCCTATTTATACCAAAGATGAAGCTAAGGCGGGTACAAGGTTCTCCCATTATTAGTCATTAAGATGCTTTCCAATGAAATGGAAGCATGAAGATGAGTTGCAAATAAAATAATTGAACCAATGTCAATGATTAAAAGGCAATTAATCCACACAAAAAAAGTTTTGTAATTATTAAGCAATTTCCCTTAATCAAATTATTGGTTAGTAGTTAAGGCGTTGGAGAATTTCAATTCTTTGTTGCCTTTCATTTTGGTGGAAATTTCCATGAAGTAGGTGCTCTAACAAATTTTGGAGATAAAAAAACTCAATAACCAAACTAACCTGTGAGTTGTGGCTTTCTTTTTTAATTAGAATAATTTTGTGATTTTCTTTTCTCTGACTTAGAATAAATACAACAAGCTCTTTAGATATTTTTACAATTTTTTTTCCCGCTAAATTCATAAGGAAGGAAACCCAGAAATATATGTTTCGACAATATGGCTGTCATATGCCAAGTAGAATATGATAGACAAAAGGGACGCATTCCTTGTTCCTCTAATAGCTATTAATGTAATTTGTTTGCACTTTGATCAAACGAATTTATATATATAGTGATTTCATCAACTATTTTCTATTTTCTTTGTTAATATTATGTTATTTACATTTCGAACTTTTACTTAACATTTATCGTTTAACAAACATAATAAAATTAATAGAGTAAAAGAAATATAAATCACCGGAAGGGGGTGGCTGGAGTGTTGTGGATACAGGGGCGGCCCGTCCATAAAGCAGGTAAAACAACTGCTTTATGCCCCACATTTGTGGAGGCCCTATTTTATTTTTACACCTAATAGGCTATACATAAATTTTAATAAAAACAAGTTATTGGAAGAGAAAAAAGTTTGATTTCTTTATTTAATAAATATAGAGATGAAGGATTTACAACTGCTTTGATTTCTGCCAAGAAAATTGCATTTGAAATTAATATCGAACCTGAATTTCATAAGAAACATGCAATATATAGGAAGAAACAATTTGAGGAGAATGTTAATAGTGAAATCTCAAAATCTCTCGAAGAGTCCTTTAGAGTTGATTACTTTTTATACATACTCCCTCTTGTCCATAATAAATGATTTTCTAACCCTTGTTATGCCCCTTAAAAAAATATTGACTCCTAGAACAAAAACATATTTTGACTAAATTATACTTAATTAAAATTTATATGTAGTTAACTTGACACATAGAGATATGTAAATAAGGGCAAATTTTGAAAAAATAAAGTCAATTCCTTCTCCATTATATAAAAGGACACTTATTTTGGACCAAAATAAAAGTCAAAAAAGTCACTTATTATGGACCGAGAGAGTAGTAGACAATGTTATTTTTTCACTTTAAAATAAATTTGAACAATTAAAGGCATACGAAAATATTTTTAATTTTTTATTCAGTAGTAAAAACTGAGATTACTAGATGATGAAAATTTAAAAAAATATTGCCTTCATCTTGAATGCTCTTTAAATCATAATAATCAACCCGATATTGATAGTTTTGGATTTATTTTCTGGATTAAAAATATTTAAAAAATAGTACAATTAGAAGATAACAGTTTTATTGACATACTCAATCAAATAAAAAGATTTGATTATTTTTCAAATGCATATATTACTTATAGAATAATGCTAATAACTCCTATTACCGTTGCTTTAGCGAAAAAGTGTTTCAAAATTAAAATTGATAAAATCTTACCTAAGATCAACAATGTCTCAAAGATATTAAATGAATTAACTATGTTGTCAATTGAGAAACACTTATTAGGAGAAATTGATTTGCCTCTAAAAAAGTTAGAAAAATAGACTTCAAAAAAAATATTATTAATAAAATATTAAGGCCCTTCATAATGTTTGGCTTTAGGCCACGAAATTGGTCGGGCCGCCCCTGTGTGAATCAAATGAGTTTTTTTATTTGGGCCAATCTGTTCAACTAATTTCATCGGATACTGGCTAGTCTGCTACTATTATTATAGTACTTGTCGCAAAAGGGTAAGGCTGCGTACATTCTTTACCCTTTCCAGACCTCACTTGTGAAAATATACTGGGTGGTTGTTGTTGTTGATGTTGTTTCTCTTTTTTCCTTATCTTGAGTGAAATGATGCAAAAATATTTTGTATGGCCAACGGGAGGGACGCATAATTTTGGAAAGAGAAAAGGGCTAAAACTACATTTGTTTGTACTTAATGGAGGTCTAAATCTTAATCATTCAGATCTCAAACATTAAGTATATTTATTTTTAAAGTCTAAATCTTAGTCATTCAGATCTTCATCATTAAGTGCTTTATTTTTTTTTACTTCACAACCACTTAATGCGTCTGAATAGGTCTGTATGATTAAGGCCTCATTTGATTTTTTTACGATTAAAACGCCTGAATCTGAATACACATCTCAATATCAAAATGTGTCTTAAGATTAAGACATTTGAATACACATCTGAATATTAAGATGTGCTTTAAGATATGAATACTAAATGATTAAGACTGTTTGTTTTTTAAACATCTGAATATATAGAATTTATCTTTATTTAAAAATTAATGGACGTAAATTCAAATAAAATACTATTTAATCTAATATTCTATCAATAACTAACACACACACACATACACACACATATGATAATTGGTGGTGGTGATGGCTAACGGAGGTGCTTGTGAATGCTAACTAGAGGCGGTGGTTGGTGATGATTTTGGTTGATGGTGGTGGTTCTGGATAGTAGCTAGTGATGATGGGTAGTGATAGCGATTATGGTTGAGGATGGTGGTGGTGGTGGTGGGTGGTGATAGTTAATAATGATGGGTGGTTGTGGTTGTGGTTGTGGTTGTGATTGAGGAAGGTGATGGTGGATGGTGATAGTTTATTAGTTTATAATGGTGGACGGTACCGGCTATGGTTGTTGATGGTGATGGAGTGGCTGGTGATGGTAGTTGATAATGGTAGGTGGTGGCGGTAGTTAGTAATGAATGTGGATGATAGCATCTTAATGAAATTAAATCTTTGTTATATATCTTAATCATTCAGACCTATTCAGACCCATTAAGTGGTTGTGAAGTAAAAAAAACAAACGCACTTATTATCTACATTTTACCTCTATTATACTATCCGGCCAAATTTATCCCTACTGCTATACTATCCGACCAAATTTACCCCAACCATCGGCAAATATTTAAAAATTACCCCTTGATATGTTAAGTAATCCAAAATCTCCCAAATTCCTTTTATTTAAATCACTTATTGTTCTTCTTGTTCCACTATTTTCAGAAATTACTATTAATGTGAAGAGTCCATTACTCAAATAGTCACTCAACTTTCCGAAATTATCTACCAAAGTCATGTTTCTTTCGTTTGTAACAACAAAGTTACTTAACTATGCCGATAGCACTCAGAAGGTCACTCAACCAGATTTATCAAACTTTTGATCGCCAAATACCTATTTTACCCTCTAAATTATCAACTTTTATCTTTTTTTTTTTTTGCTTTTTTAATATTATAATTTTTCCCCTCTTTTTTATCAACATTATGGACTTACCTATATAACAAAAATATTTTATTTAAAAATAAAAAAAATATTTTTCCAGCATATAAAATGTCAAAATAATAATATAATTGAGCATAATATTCAAGAATATGTAGTGTATGTTACAAAAATACTTTTATTTTAAATAATTATTTTTTATAATACGTACATGGAATATATGTTTTAAAACTTTTATTTTCTTTCATTCTAAATTGTGTAAATAATTTTTTGAGTTTTTTTTGTTAATATCAAAAGTATCATTACAAAAAAATGTTCTAATTAGCTTTCTACTGTGCTCAATATTTTATTATTCTAACATTGTATATGCTTAAATACTATTTTAATTTTTTAATTTATAAATATTTAATGACCTGGGCCTACACTATGCATATATTGTCCGCTTTGGGTCCCATTCACACGGTTTTGTTCTCCCTAGTTTCACTGGGGAAAAGGCATATGCACATGTAAGTCCAAGTCTTACTAATATAGCCCAAGACTCCCCCTCTCTTTTCCGATATGGGATTCTTGCGAGCTACAGTCCCACTGCATTCACCCCACCAACATGAAACAACGTCCTCGTTGTGGGTACCCACCCATCATACTAGGTGAGAGTCGGCTCTAATACCAACTGCGGTTGCGACTCCCGTAGATGCGAAAGACCAGTCGCAGAAGCGGAAGGTGCCAATGAAGGCAGAAACCACAGAAGCGGTTAAGGAACCGCACCTGCGATGGCATAGGTGCGGGTTGTGCATCGCAGATGCAAAAAGTGAAGGGTTAAGTGATGACCGCAGAAGTGGCGCTTAGGACCGCAGAAACGGTTGCGCAGGAGCGAGTACTGGACCGCGGTGCGAAAAGCCTAGGCCATAAGATATAAAAGAATTCCTTCGCGATTTTTGAGTTGTTCTTTACCATTTCAAGTCGGTTTTAGAGCTTTTTGGGAGATTTTGGATAGGGATTCAAGGGATAACGTCTGGAGGTAAGATTTTTTAACCTAATAATCGATCCTAAGGCATTATTTCACTGGTTTGGCCTAAGATTAATGGAAATTAAGGGTTAAAAATTGGGGATTAGGGCTTAGTATTGGAGACCTTGACTTGAGGATTTGAGGGGTCATTTGTGATCGGATTTTGAGACTTTTGATATGTATGAACTTGTAGGGGGATAAGGAATCTATTGATGTAAATTTTATCAAATTCTGAGACATAGGCCTGGGGGTCGGGTTTCGGTTAATTTCGGGATTTATATTATAAATTGATTATTTTCGCATGGGATTCATTCCTTTAGCGTATTTTGACATCGTGATTCTGATTCTGGATAGATTCGACGTGAGTTGAGGCTGATTCAAGGGGCAAATGCATCGCGGGCTAGAGTTTGGACCGGATTGAGGTGAGTAATGATTTTAAATGTTGTCCTGAGGGTATGAAACTCCGGATTATACATCATTGTGCTATGTTAAAGTGACGCACACGCTAGATGACGAGCGTGGGGTCGTACACTGTTGGGGATCGAGACTTAGTCCATCCTGAATGAATGTTTTACTGTGTATTTGATTGAAAACTGTTTGCTACCATCATATTTTAGGTTGAATGCCATATTTGAGCCTCGTGCCAACTATGTGGACCCTTAGAGGATTTTTACTGATATTTTCTCACTATTTTGATTTTATATCTGTACTCAGTCATACTACATTATACTGTTTTCATAACTCAGCCATGTTTACTCTGTTTTAACACTTTAAATGATATTTTGGGGCTGAGCATCATGTTTTACTGTTGTCTAAGTGGCTTATGGGATTCTGACTGAGTAAGGCCGAGGGCCTGTGTTGTGAGGATACTTTGGGTCGGGCTGCACGCCGCAGCAGTGATACACTAATTATGATTATGAAGCTAAGGGTCAGAGTTGTATGCCATGAGGTGGCTTAATATGAGACCGAGAGCCCATTGATTTTGCCACGAGATGGTTTGATATTGCGCTTGGGCCGTAAAGGGCCCCTCCCAGAGTTTGTACACCCTCAGTGAGCGCGGGTACCTATTTTGATATGAGATGTAGCCCGAGGGGCTGGTGTTGTTTCATGTTGTTGCCCGAGGGGCTGATTCTTTTGGTATTGTGCCCGAGGGGTAGTTTTTATGTGTTTATCTCTTCTAGTTGCCTGTCATTTACTTGTTTAACTATTAAAAATGTATTTTAAAGAAGCTTAAACTGAACTAAGGTGTTTTTATGAGTTTCATTGTTTTATTGCACTTTACTGGTTTTACTCTGCCTCTGTATAGTATGTTGTTGTGTTTTTACGTGATTTCTTATCGCTTAGTCTTCATTTATTATTATTACTCACTGAGTTGGAATACTCACTTTGCTCTCTGCACCCTATGTGCAGATTCAGGCGCTTCAGGTCCTGCTAGCGTGGGTTGATAGCTTCCAGCAGATTTTCGGAGTCCACTAGGTAGCTGCTCGGCGTTCGCTGCCCAGTGTTTCTCCCTCTTATTATTTTTTTTCCTTGTACTGGATTTTGTAACAGACTGTGTAGTCCCTTTTCCGTATTCGTAGACTTATGTTAGATGATCATGACTGGTGATACCCCGATGTCGGGCTGTGTTTGGTTTTCCGTAGTTGATGTATTTCACTCTATTATGGTATTTATCATTATTAATGACTTAATTATGAATTATTATTATCTGTTAATTTAATTGGGTGTTGTGTCGACTGGCCTTGTCTTCACGAGAGGCGCCATCGCAACTGGGTCAAGGTTTAGGGTCGTGATAAATTAAAAAGAGAAAACTTTCTGTGATTGTTTTAACTTATATTAATATGGTGCTGATACATTGTAGAGTGCTAAATTAAATAATATCTTTACATTCTCATCAATCCTACTTTTCTTTCTTTATGTATAATCTTTTTTCATATTTCTCACGATTTACTCTCTAATTTTAACTTAATTCTCTAGATTAATTATTCTTTTTTGTCGCATATGATTGATCTATACACTAAAAATCAAATTCTTTTGTGTCTCATTTTTTTTAACTAAGAAATCCACGAGGCAAATGTCGCAAGATTCAAAACACGATGGATAATAGGCTCACCCCTTTACCATTTTCACTTAAAGGAAGAATTCAATATCATACGACATATGCCTAACCCATGCATCATGAGTTGCGCTCTCACCACTAGATCAAAATCATATAGGTTTTTTTTTGTATTTCAATATTATATGAATTTTATAAAAGAAGTTTTAGGGCCTTTTTAATATATTCTGGTTTTAGGCCACCAATTCTATTGAGTCGCCTCTCATTGATGATCAACAATTATTTATAGACTACTGCCCCACCTTGAACGTACTTTTCAACCAACTTCATTCACATTTGGTAACTGAATGACACACTCGCCTTCAATGTTCTTGCCATTGTTGCCTTATCTTAATTGCGACTCAACAAACTTGATTGAGAATATCAGGGGTGGACAAGTGGCTCTAGTAGGAGACTAGTAATGCCTTGATTTAGCTCCCCAAAATTTTTAATAATGGATTTTATAATTTTATTTTAAACTGGACAATATTAATGTGTGTAGAAAAAATAAGTACAAAAAAAAGTAAAAAAAAAAAAAGGTAAAGATGTCTACTCTTTAATAGTGAAAATATTTTAAAACTCTGAATTAAATTACTTAAATCTTTATATTAGTAAATACATTTTTTACAACAATATTAAAGGTATCATATTGCAAAAATATGTCTAACATCTCATTTATTTAAATTACCCTTTTTCTAATATAAGTAATAATATTACTATGTGAAGTTAAAGACTTTATATCATTTAAGAATATATACTCTAAACAACAAGTATAAAAAATGGCAAGATTATGTGTGTATATATACTAATAAAAAAGTATAAGGTTTTTCATTAATTTATTTTTACAAAGCTAAAGCTCTAAAAATTTCCCAAGTCCATAATGCTCTTAATTCTTCAATTAAATCGTGTTAAACATAATGAGTATGTATGGTCTAAACAATTTAAACATGTATTTCTATAAGCTAAAAAAGCATCACAATTTCAATCATAACCAGTCTAAGTCAAAGTAGAGTGTCAAATTTTATGGCAAGCAACTATCAGTGCTATAGTTCCAAGATTCTGCCCAAGCGTCGCCATAAGGAGTTTCTTGATGTTTTTGCTTCGCCAATGAGGCAGTCTGCCATGTATGGTCATTGCTCCTCTTAATAAGAAGACTGTTAATAAAAGAAAAATATAATCAGAAAATAGATAGATAAAAACTGAAAAAGAATTTAGATTGTTAACACAATACTCACATCCGCTTCGAGGACTCTCAAAAGGCACCATAAGTTGCCCAACGTTTTGATCAATTTGGTCACCAGAATTGTTTTAATCTTCCTAATGAAGTGACTGAATGGTCCATTAACGAATCCATCCAAAATGTTGATGAATCCATCAGCCAAATTATGGACCAAATCCATAAAAGTATGCACATCACTCCATAACTTCCTCTTATCAGCTTCACTGTTAAATTAAGAAAACACTCAATATTTATAAACCTAACATATGCATAATGATAAAACATCTAATCTTTTGTTTTTCAATAAGCTGAATATGATTTTGAAGGCTAGTTTCTTTACTGGAAGATTTTTATTTTTCCCTTATTTTGATTGATAGGTTTTTTTCTCTTTCTTCATCTAAAAGAATTTCGTCGCCGACGAACGAAAGAAAACAGTAGTTCATCGCTCAGTCCCCCCATCAAAGGCTTTCTTTGTTCGTTGTCTAATCAACAATGTTCAAAGAACTGGCCGAAAAAGAAAAAGAACCCTCCATCGGATTCCTACGTCATTGTACAATGGAGTTTTCTATTAATTACGGGGATAAAGATTCTAGCAAGGTGCAGAGAAATTACAGGGGTTTTACCCACGGCCATTTCCCCCTTTGTCCGCTATCAGAACCCATCCCTTCGGCCCTTCGCCATTTTCGCTGGTGGAACTCCATTTTCAGAGCTTCAAAATCAAACACCATTTCTGGGCGTAACTTGTATTCAACATCAAACACCAGTTCTAGACTGCCAATTCGCCCTTCCCGGATTCTACTCCATCTATTTCTAATTTTGATTTTTTGGTTGGTCTAAATCTAATAGAGCAGGTAGTCTAGACTCTAGAATGTTCATAACAGTGGTATTAGCACATAGTCTCGCTTTCTGTTGGTAGTAGATTTTTATGATTAACCGTTATTTTCTTTCATTGTTGATCACCTTATTGTCTTGTCGTTTTTATTCTATTTTATATGGCTTTTTGGTATTGTCCCTTCTTGTCTATATTTTCATTAATGTGGTGCTTATGCTTTCCTGAGCCGAGAGTCTATTAGAAACAACCTCTCTGTCCTCACAAGGTAGGGGTTGCATATGTATTCAGCCTTTTCAATACTTGAATAAAATAAAACTAAAAAATATCAGAGAAGTTTACCTCACAAGTGTCATAATTCTGCCGCCCTGGTCCCTCAATTTTGTTAACCAGTGCATATTTGGTGTAACGACCGACTGATCGTTTTGATTTCTAGAATCCCGTTCCCTTAAATAAGACTTCTTGTACTTACTTTAACTGATTTATGACTTGCGAGAATGGTTGGTTCGGGATTTGGAAGAGTTTGGGCTGAAATCGAAACACTTGGTTCCTTAAGGTTGGCTTAAAAGACCAAGTTTGACTTCGATCAATATTTCTAGTAAATGGACCCGGACTCGTGTTTTAACGGTTCCGGAAGGTCCGTAGTAAAATATGGGACTTACGCATATGCCCGGAATCGAATTTCGAGTTCTTTAGCCCGAGTAATGAATTTTTGTTAAAACTTGTTAAACTGAAAATCTAAGGATTTAAAGAAATTGAATAATTGATCATGTTGGTATCTGGCTCGTATGTTGGTTCCAGAGCCCGGTACAAGTCCAATGTAACATTTAAGTCATGTCTGTGAAATTTGGTGAGAAACGGGACTGTTTGACGTGATTCGGACGTCCGGTTGTAAAATAAGAATTTCAAATGTTCCTAAGGATTTCATGCGTTTTTGTGTTAAATCCGTAGTTTTAGATGTTATTTCAGCGATTTGATCGCACGAGTAAGTTCGTATGATGTTGTTGGACTTGTGTGAGTATTTGAAGTGGAGCCCCGAGGGCTCGAGTGAGTTTCGGACGTGGGTTGGGAGTGAAAACACCCTAGTTTTTCTGGTGTTTTTGGGCAGAGTTGTAGGTCTTGCAAATGCGAGGAAATGTTCGCATTTGCGAGGAAGGCTTCACATTTGCGATGAAGCCTGGGCTGGGGCAGTGGTCGCATTTGCGACATTTTGTTCGCATTTGCGATCGTTGTAGAGGAATGCCCAGGTTCACATTTGTGATGGTTTTGTCGCAATTGCGAGCCTGATATCGTAAATGCGACATCAGAGGTCTAGACACAGCTTTTAAAAACGGGACTTAGGCCAGTTATTTCATTTCACTTCTACACTTGGGCGATTTGGGAGCTTCCAAAGAAGGGATTTCAACCTAGGATTGTGAGGCAAGTTATTTTCATTTAATGTGAGTTTAATACTTGGGTTTTGGATAGATTAATACATAGAAATTAGTGGAAATCATGGAATTTGAGTAAAACCTAGGTTTTGATAAAAAACAAGATTTAACCACGAAATTTGTTATGGAATGGAGTAAAAATTATATATTTTTGATCCTTAGGTTATGAGTAACAACTTTCTTCAAAATTTTGGAATCCTGGCACGTGGGCCCGGGGGTGAATTTTAGGAATCTTGTAATCTGGATTAGGGAATCACTCTAATGGTTGGGATATGAACTTTTAAGCCTATATTGATTAGTTTTTATGCTATTTGAATAGTTTTGGAGTGTTTGGCGCCAAATTGAGGATTTGGTCATAAGCTTAGACCGGAAAGTAGAGCGTGGAGCAATGTAAGTCTCTTTTCTAACCTTGTAAGATAGAATTGTCCCATAGGAGAAATAATTGGATATTTGTGAATAATTACGGGGGGGGGGGGGGGGGGGCTACGTGCGCAGGAGGAGACGAGAGTCCGTGCGTAACCACTATTATGCTTAAGTCCGGGTAGTCTAGGACCCAAAAGCATGCTTTACTTACCATATCTGTAACTTTATCGTTAATTTTAGATTTCGTGAAACGTATTGAACTTGGCAAACGAATTTCTAAAAAAGCTAAATATCATTTTCTTGACCGCTAAAGAGAAGCTTGACATTTCCTTGGATAATTGCTTTCCTGATAAATTATTGATTTACTGCTTGATATGTTTATCTGTGTTTGACCGTGTCGCATGTATGATTCACGAACGGGGTAATAAACGCATCTATGGTTCGCGCTGTTCGACCCTCCGACAGTGCACACTTTATTTTTATGTTGGATCGGGTCGTACGAGCTCGACATTATTTGCGCATGCTTCTTGCTTGGTACTTTATGTGATTTGAACTGTTTTAAAAGCCTTGAACTATAAATCGTTAACTGAGGTGCTATCTAGGAAAGAACCTACCACTTTCTGTTATAAATTGTTATTTATTTATTTATGACATCCATGCTTAGCATAACACTTAAATTATATTATTATTGACAGTAAGTGTCAAGTTGACCCTTCGTCACTACTTTTTCGAGGTTAGATTGGATACTTACTGGGTGTATATTGTTTATGTACTCATACTACGCTTGTGTACTTAAAAGTACAGGATCTGAGGCAGGTACATCTAGCTACCAGTCTGGCGTACGTTCCTGATACTCAACCGAGATTCCACAGTGAGCTGCCCTTCTGAGCCGTTCAGCAGCATGCCGGAGTTTCTCTTCTTTTGTTATTATTATGATACTAGTTCCTGACATACTATTATTTTGGCATGTCTTTATGTCATTACAAACTTGTTAATTATCGACTGTCTAAAAGCTTAACTGTTAAGAAAAAAGTTGGGACGTATCAGTAAAATTAATGAGGATTCACTAGTTGATTAGGATTGACTTGTCTAACAACGGTGTTAGACGTCATCACGGCCTATAATGAAATATGGGTCGTGACATTTGGCTTCTACTAGTCTGCAGTGGAGGAACCGCGAGTGTCTCGCACGTGGGACATTGGAGCGCATGTGCTCCGGAGTTAGGGCTGTGCACAGATCGGATCGGATCGGATTTAGCATATTTCAGATTCGAATTTCGGATTTCGGATTTCGGATTCTAGAAAATGCAATCCGAATCCGATCCGAATTATATCGGATCGGATTTTAAAATTTGGATCAGATCGGATATCGGATCGTATTATTATGCCTCAAAGTTAAATTAATATGTATATTTTCTTTGTAAAAGAGGCAATACATTAAGAAAAATTCATGTTTATGCAATTATGAGAGTACTATGGTGCCAATATAGCTAAATCTAGCAATTGTAAATGTAATAACTTGGAGGTTGATGTAAATTAAAGTGTAGTATTTATACATGTCCTAATAATTTCGAATTTCGGATTGGATTGGATTAAAATATACCAATCCGAAATCCGATCCGAAATCCGAAATTTTAATAAACATAATCCGAAATCCGATCCAATCCGAAATCTAAAATTCAAAATTGAATGGATCGATTCGGATTTCGGATATCCGATCCGAATGAACAACCCTACCTGGAGTAGATCGATGTCATGGTAGTCTTGACACAGCTGCGTGAAAAAAGTTTCAGTCAGAATTAAGGTAAAAGCAATATGAAGAGAAAACAAAATTACACTAGTTTCGACTTTCGAGAGGCACATATCCTCCCCCCCCCCCCCCCCCAAAACACTAAGTGTTTACACTATTGGAATCCAACACTAAGTAATTTGTCTTCCAAAGAAAAGTAGAGGTTCTCTAAATTCTAGGCAAAACTGGATCTAGTGTAAATCTAATGACAGCAACTAAGTTTTTATCCCAATTAGTTGGTGCCGAATGATGCATTTTTAACCTTTTGAGTAATATTTGAGGAATACAGCTCATTTAGTAGGTCTTTGATAAGTTCAAAGAGGAAACTGATTTAGGGGTGAATCCTTTTTATGAAATTTTAAATAGCTTCAACTTGCCATGGGTCAAGGTGACCCCTTAAATTCTGCAATAGATTTGCTTTTTCGAAAATTTGAATTTATTATACCTTGTTCTTTTCTATAGTTAAGTTACACAAAGGTCGATAGGGGCAGGAAAAACTGCTTCATTTTGGGGCAGGTAATTGACATGCTCATAGGTTAACGGAAAGTTGCATTCAGCAGGGTATAATGCATAAGTTATTATCATTTGTGGGAATATGTTATATAAAGTGGGAATGACATGATATTAGAAAATTGTTGGACTACACCAATGCAATTTCGTATGGAGTGTTAAATATCTATAGAAGTCCTAATCTGAAGTTCTGAACAACATAATTTTTCAACTTACTCTGCACATTTGAATCATTATATTAATTTGATCTCAATCGCCTCTAATTCCCTTAGGAATATCGAATTTTCTGTTTAGTATTCATACACTCTACATTTTAGATGATTTTATCTTGCATTGAAGAGTTTGAGAAATTTTAATAGAATGCCTTCAAAGTCATACATCTTTGCTAACTTTGAATGGTTTATTTGGATTAACATAGTAGAAAGTCATTGGATTGAAGTTATAGTCTCTGAATGAGAGCAAAAGTCATTGGATTCCAAGAGATAAAGTAAAAAAATATATACTATAAACAACAAGTATGAAAAAATGGCAAGATTAATTTTTTTGCATATATGTATGTACTAATAGAAAAGTATAATGTTTTTTATTAATTTATTTTTACAAAGCTAAAGCTCTAAAAATTTCTCAAGTCCATAATGTTCTTAATTGTTCAATTAAATCGTGTTAAACCTAATGAGTATGTATGGTTTAAACATGTGTTTTTATGTAACGACCCGACCGGTCGTTTTGAGAATTTGCACTTCGCTCGCTAATTCTCGGGCATGACTAACCTCGTATGATGTATTATGACTTATGTAAATAATCGGTTTTGGTTTTCAGGATAATCAGAATAGATTTGGAAGAACAATTCTCAGCTTGAAGCTTTAAATTTGAAAGTTTTGACTTTTTAGTATTCGATCTCGGATTTGAATTTTTATGATTTGGTTAGCTTTGTTACGTGATTTTGGACTTGGGAGCGCGTCCGGAATGTATTTTGGAGGTCTATGGTAGATTTAAGCTTGAATTGGCGAAATTGAAAATTTGGCATTTTCCGGTTGGCGGTGGAAATATTGATATAGAGGTCGGAATGAAATTTCGGAAATTTGAGTCGATTCGTTGTGTCATTTGGGACGTGCGTGCAAAATTTCAGGTCATTCGGAAGTGATTTGATAGGTTTCGGCGTCGTTTGTGGGATTTGAAAGCTTATAAGTTCTTAGGCTTGAATTCGAGGTTGATTCGGTGTTTAGGTGTTGTTTTGAGTGATTCAAAGGCTCGAGTAAGTTTGAATGATGTTATGGGATGTGTTGTCATATTTGGTTGAGGTCCCGGGGGCCTCGGGTGAGTTTCGGGTGGTTAACGGAATTTTGGACTTTGGAAAGGTAGTAGATTTTCTGGTATTTTTGTTGCAGAGATTTGTTCTTCGAGTTCGAGAGGCAGGTATCGCGTTCGCGCAGAGTATATGCAGATTGAGGAAGAATTGGTCTTCACATTCGTGAAGTATGGGACGCGTTCGCGAAGGGTTAGGAGCATAGTGCATTGTGAACGCGAGACGAGTAACGCGTTCGCGAAGAAGAGAAGAGGCATCTGGGACCCCATTCATTTGGCCTACGCGTTCGCGAGACTATGGTCGCGTTCGCGTTGAGGAGTTTCAGTAAAGCTTCACGTTCGCAAGGTGGAGTTCGCGTTTACGAAAGAGGAATTTGAGCAATGGATTTTTTTGTGCTTCGCGAACGCGAGGCTGTGACCGCGTTCGTGAAGAACGACGCACCTGGGCAGAATGTTTAAGTTAAAAATCGAGGGTTTTGGTCCATAATCTCAAAATTCATTAGAGAGCACGGGAGAAGGCAATTTTGGAGGGGATTTTCAGAGGATTGATTGGGATAAGTGTTCTTCACTCAAATTTGGTTAAATCCCATAATTATGTCTTGATTTTTATCATTTAATTTGGGAATTTGGGGTGAAAATTGGGGAGGGGGGATGGAAGAAATTTGGAGAGTTGAATTGGGGATTTGAGGGGTCATTTGAGGTCCGATTTTGATGTTCTTGGTATGTATAGACTCGTGGGAGGATGAGGATTCTTGTGATGTAATTTTAATCAAATTTCGAGACGTGAGGGTCGGGTTTGAGTAAATTCGGGATTTTTGGTCTAAATTAATAATTTTCGTATGGGTTTCATTCCTTTGGCCTATATTGATGATAATCTACTGATTTTGGTTAGATTCAGAGCATTTGGAGGCCGAATCAAGAGGCAAGGGCATCGCAAGCTAGAGTTTGACTTGGCTTGAGGTAAGTAACGCTTCCAAACTTGGTTTTGAGGGTTCGAAACCCCGAACTATGTGTTCTATGATTACTATTGAGGTGACGCAAATGCCAAGTGACGAGCGTGTGCACCGTGAGAATTGCGGCCTGGATCATTCCATGGTACTTCTTAGTGACTCCTTCTTGGTGATATCTGTGTTATGATTATGTAACTAAGATAATGAGTCGTAAATCATGCTAATTATCATGTTAAGACTTCACCCTGATACTGTTGAGACCCGAGAGATCGTTTCTTGCTGTCATATCATTAGCTTCATTTATATTCTATACTCAGTCCTGTTCATACATATTATATCAAGTCTTAGTCTCGATTATTATTATTTGGCATATCATATCATTGTTTCGGGCTAGTATCATGGCATTTTGAGCCCGTGTGTGTGAGACTGGAGAGTGATGACTGAGTGAGGCCGAGAGCCTGATATTGAGTGACAGTATGGGATCGGGCTGCACGCTGCAGCGGGATATTAGTTAAGCCTTTGTTGGCTTGTTATAGCGCTTGGGCTGAAAGGAGCCCCTCCGGAGTCTTTACACCCCCAGTGAGCGCAATTGATATTATTGAGGGACGAATCTTCCCTGGACATGGATCTTGTCCAAAGTATTCGTACCTGGAGATGGATCTTCTCCATAGGGCTGGAATGGCTTTCCTTGGTACTGGATGACTGTTGTTAGAGATGTATATATATTCCGGGATGGATCTTCTCCACGGGCTGGAATGGCCTTCCTCAATATTGAGTGACTGCTGTTAGAGATGTATATATTTCGGGATGGATCTTCCCTGGGCCGTACGAGCTATATACAATACTGAGTGGACGAGCATTTGAGATTGTGGGCATATGAGGCACCCAGCATGGTGCATTTCATACAGCATGTGCATTGACATGTAGATGTAGCAGAGTTACACTTCTTTACCTTGTTCACACTTGCTCTGTTCTACTGTTCGAGTTGTTTCTCAACTGAAAGCATGCCTACATTTCTGTACATATTTCTATTATCCTTGAGGCGGTTGAGTTCGTCACTACCTATCAGTCCAAAGGTTGGACTTGTTATTTACTGAGTTGGTGTACTCACGTTACCCCATGCACCTCGTGTGCAGATTCAGGCACTTTGGATCCAGTGGCGGTGGTTGATCGAGGCTTCTGACTTAGGAGATTATTGAGGTACCTGTACGGCATTCGCAGGCCTTGTCTCTCCACCTTATTTTTCCAGCCATATTTCAATTGTTCCCTTAGACATTTTATTAGACTATGTATTTTTTTCTTAGACGCTCATGTACTCAGTGACACCCCGATTTTTGGCTGGATTGTATTTGTTCTTAGAATTTCTTATGTTTTAAATAGTTCTTTAACTGTTAAAAGCTTCCGTAAATGTTTTCAAATTTATTATTATCGTGTTGATTGTTGAGTTGAGGTTGGCCTAGTTTTATGATAGGCGTCATCACGACGGGTCTGGTTTTGGGCCGTGACAAGTTGGTATCAGAGCCTAGGTTACATAGGTCTCACGAGTGATGAGCGGGTTTAGTAGAGTCTCGTAGATCGGTACGGAGATGTTGTACTTATCTTCGAGAGACTGAAGAACCTTTAGGAAATAAACTTCACATTCTTGAATTTCTATCGTGTGACATTGATTCAGCTTGACGCTTAACTCCTTGATTTCCTTCCACGCATTTGTGTGCACGTATAAGCGCTCGGTATCAGCTGTGCATCGACGGCTCATGGTTACCTGATCGAAGGGAGAGATGTGATTTCTGTGTGTTGATGTTGGGCCAGTCTGGAGGACTTGAGGCCGCGTTTTGCCTATAGGTTGAGCGATGAGGCATTGATTGTGGGCACATGCTCCTGGATTTATTTGTTCGGTAGTGTCCCTATTAGTGGAAGTGATGACCAGATGGCTATGTGATGAGTATGATGTGACTGCTAGATGTGTTCATATGATTTGAATGTGACGAGAAGGGTCTGCTTGAGGGTAGAAAGAACTACTTGGTGTTTGATTTCCATCTTGATTTGATGTATAGCCTGATTAGGGTGTGTTGAAGGATCTTTTCATGTTGTTTAGTTAGGGAGTGAAGTGGATTTTATATCGTGATAGGAGTTAGACTCAGGAAGATTAGGCGATTGCATGATGTTAATAGCGGTGGAAGGGTATAAAAAGAAGTTAGTTTGAAGCAGAGCAGGTGGGCTATCTCATGCGGAGTATTCTGAAGTTGTGTGATCCCTTTGTTGTTTGTTGAAAGTCCTCTTTTATTAGTGAATTATATGTGTTGCAGTTTGAGTTTGGATCGTGTATGAGAATTGTCTTGACTATTACGAGGATGAATGTGAGATTTGTAGATGATTTGAAGTACTAGATGGTTTGTGTTGCATGAGCTTATGAAGGAT
The DNA here is from genome assembly GCF_000715075.1 of Nicotiana tabacum. Lineage (NCBI taxonomy): Eukaryota > Viridiplantae > Streptophyta > Magnoliopsida > Solanales > Solanaceae > Nicotiana > Nicotiana tabacum. The sequence goes on from NC_134090.1 coordinate 9,506,548, forward strand.
TTAGTTTAACCTTACCATGGTATTATGGAAGTAGTAGAGTATGGGCATTGTGAGTTCTGTGTGTTTTGACCTATGGCTTTGAGCCAAGTGGGGGAGTCCGCTATTGATTAGTTGATTGCACGGTTATGTGTTGTATTGGTTTCAGTTTGAGGTATATTTGTGAATCGGTTGTGGCTTGCAGGGGTTGAGATCGAGGATGGCTTGAGTAAAGGAAATTTTAATAAAGGTTATGTCATGCTCTATGGGTGAATGAGAATCAAGGAATGACTTGAGTTGTTAATGGTGACGGATGTACGGCGCATAGAGCAGGAATTTGTTTGGTTGCATTAAGGTGGGGTTACTTCCATAGGTGTTGATGTTCTAATGGGGCACAAGTCGTTCGGTTCGTTTGATCAGTGTAATTGAAACCTCAGTAGAGTGGATGACTCCCAAGAATAGTTTTAATGGATTCAAGACGTATATGTAATAATTGGAGATCTTCAGGATGTGTATTTGGATAGAAACTGAGGCTTACTTCCTTGGTATTGTGGCACTCTCTTGTTGGATCGACTGCTAATATTCAAGTTTGCTTGGTGGCACAGAAGAATTATAGGAGTATCCATTGTGGAATGATCGAGTATTAGAGGTGTGTTAGATATTCAGGTGGTAGAGCTGAGATCGGAGGGGGCAATTCGTGTGCTTCATGGATTTGGAGACTGGGAACTCTCATCAACAAGTTATTTCGTGGTTGTAGACTGAGAAGATGTGGGCAGAGCTTGTCAGATATTAGTATGTGCCAGGATTCAGTCATTGTGAGATTTCAGAGAGTTATTTATCTATTGTGGACCAGAGTTGATTTTGAGTTCATTGGTAGGCCTATATGGAGGTGTTATGTACCGAGTCGAATATGTTGACTCCGAATTGCTATTGTTGAGGGATGTGTCGATTCGATCGTTATTGAGCTTATTAGTGTTCTGGGGTGATCTATGAGTTAGCTTTCTGTGTTGCGAGGTGTTATGATTTGTTGGTTATAGGCACATATGGTGCGGTTCTATTGGGGTCTCATAGTGGAATTTGAGCGGGAAGAGTATTGGGTATTGCTCTGTGGATGGCGTATCGATTATATCCTTTCGGGTTTGTGTGGTGTTATGTCATTTGCTTCACCGTGGTTATGATGATTTGCTTTTGGTTCTAGACATCAAATTGTACGTGGTTGTTGACTTTGAGCATAGTGACTTGAGGTGTTTCATATGGACTAGTGTTTGGATAAGGTCGCACATTGTAGCGAAGTTATGTGGAGGTATGATCCTTCAGGATAGATTCATGTGTTCTGGTTCTACGATGTGTGATGGGTTCCCGGCATTGTGTTGGGGTGGTAATGGTGGGCTTGCGCTACAACTCTCTCATTTGAGTCACTTTTCCATGATTTGAGTACATTTGGAATGTTGCTTATTGGTGCACGGGTCGGACAGGTTGTGCATTTAGATTGTATCGATGTGTCATATCACTAGAGTAGTCGTGTTGGATGAGATGAGGTCATTGGGATTTAGAATGAATACTATCGAATTCGATTTCAGCATGTTGGAAGGATAATGTCGGGATTTGGCTTAGAATTTACTATGGTCCTTGCCAAAGGAGAGGAAGCTCCATGACTGGACGATCTGAGGAATGGTTATGACTTTCTGCATGTTTTACTTCATCGTTGGCAGTATGAAAGTGTTGGAATGAGGCTTTATTTGATAAGAGGTTTATTATCGATATTTGGATATTTCGAGCAGTTGCTGTGATTGGAAGTTTTCGCAATGAGTGTTCGAGTGGTATGGTATATCCTGTGATTTCCATCTTGAATTGTGGTTATGGCTTGATACAGCGTGTTCAGATTTATTCAATGTGTAGATGTGAGATTATGATCTTAAAGATAACTTCGGAAGTGGAAATTTGGTTCTAAGGTTTATGGACTAGGTTGGATTGTGAAATTTCAGTTACATTGTGCTATCGGACCTATATGAGATAGGGTGATGTGGGATCACCCCCAGGTATGTGCATGGCAAGGTTATGCAGCGATTTGATGGCTTTCGGAACAACTCTGGGCACATTTGAGAACGAATATATGTTTAAGTGGGGGAGGATGTAACGACCCGACCGATCGTTTGGAGAATTTGCACTTCACTCGCCAATTCTCGGGCATGACTATCCCCGTATGATGTATTATGACTTATGTAAATCGTCGGTTTTGGTTTTAAGGATAATCAGAATAGATTTGGAAGAACAATTCTCAGCTTGAAACTTTAAATTTCAAAGGTTTGACCAAGTTTTGACTTTTTAGTATTCAATCTCGGATTTGGATTTTTATGATTTGGTTAGCTCCGTTAGGTGATTTTGGACTTAGGAGCGCGTCCGGAATGTATTTTGGAGGTCCGTGGTAGATTTAAGCTTGAATTGGCGAAATTGAAAATTTGGCATTTTCTGGTTGGCGGAGGAAATCTTGATATAGAGGTCAGAATGGAATTCTAGAAATTTGAGTAGGTCCGTTGTGTCATTTGGGACATGTGTGCAAAATTTCAGGTCATTCGAAGGTGATTTGATAGGTTTCGGCGTCGTTTGTGGGATTTGAAAGCTTATAAGTTCTTAGGCTTGAATCTGAGGTTGATTCGGTGTTTAGGTGTTGTTTTGAGTGATTCGAAGGCTCGACTAAGTTTGAATGATGTTATGGGATGTGTTGGCACATTTGGTTGAGATCCCGGGGACCTCGGGTGAGTTTTGGGTGGTTAACGAATCATTTTGGACTTTGGAAAGGTAGCAGATTTTCTGGAATTTTTGTTGCAGAGATTTGTTCTTCGAGTTCGCGAGGCAGGTATCGCATTCGCGAAGAGTATCTGCAGATTGAGGAAGAATTGGTCTTCGCGTTTGCGAAGGGTTAGGAGCATAGTGCATGGCGAACGCGAGACGAGTAACGCGTTCGCGAAGAAGAGAAGAGGCAGCTGAGACCCCATTCATTTGGCCTACGCGTTCGCGAGACTCTGGTCGCGTTCGCGTTGACGAGTTTCAGTAAAGCTTCGCATTCGCAAGGTGCAGTTCGCGTTCGCGAAAGAGGAATTTGAGCAGTGGATTTTTTTGTGCTTCGCGAACGCGACGCTGTGACCGCGTTCGCGAAGAAGGGCGCACCTGGGCAAAATGTTTAAGTTAAAATCGAGGGTTTTGGTCCATAATCTCAAAATTCATTAGAGAGCTCGGGAGAAGGAGATTTTGGAAAGGATTTTCATAGGATTGATTGGGGTAAGTGTTCTTCACTCAAATTTGGTTAAATTTCATGATTATGTCTTGATTTTTATCATTTAATTTGGGAATTTGGGGTGAAAATTGGGGAAAAAATGGAAGAAAATTTGGAGAGTCTAATTGGGGATTTGAGGGGCCATTTGAGGTCCGATTTTGATGTTCTTGGTATGTATAGACTCGTGGGAGGATGAGTATTCTTGTGATTTGATTTTTATCGAGTTCTGAGGCGTGGGTCCGAGGGACGGGTTTGAGCAAATTCAGGATTTTTGGTCTAAATTGATAATTTTCGTATGGGTTTCATTCATTTAGCGTATATTGATGATAATATACTGATTTTGGTTAGAGTTGGAGCATTTGGAGGCCGAATCGAGGGGCAAGGGCATCACGAGCTAGAGTTTGGTTTGGCTTGAGATAAGTAACGCTTTCAAACTTAGTTCTGAGAGTTCAAAACCCCGAACTATGTGTTCTATGATTACTATTGAGGTGACGCAAATGCCAAGTGACGGGTGTGTGGGCATGCACCGTGAGAATTGCAGCCTGGATCATTCCATGGTACCGCTTAGTGGCTCCTTCTTGCTGATATCTATGTTGTGATTATGTGACTAAGCTAATGAGCTATGAATCATGCTAATTATCATGTTAAGGCTTCACGTCGATACTGTTGTGACCTAAGAGGTCGTTTTTTGCTGTAATATCATTAGCTTCATTTATATTCTGTACTCAGTCTTGTTCAAGCATATTATATCATGTCTCAGTCTTGATTATTGTTATTTGGCATATCATATCATTATTTTGGGCTAGTATTATGGCCTTTTAAGCCCATGTGTGTGAGACTGGAGAGTGATGACTGAGTGAGGCCGAGAGCTTGATATTGAGTGACAGTATGGGATCAGGCTGCACGCCGCAGCAGAATATTGATTATGCCTTCGTTGGCCTGTTATAGTGCTTGGGCTGGAAGGAGCCCCTACAGAGTCTTTACACCCCCAGTGAGCGTAGTTGATATTATTGAGGGATGGATCTTCCCTAGACATGGATCTTGTCCGAAGTATTTGTACCTGGAGATGGATCTTCTCCATAGGGCTGGAATGGCCTTCCTCGGTACTGGATGACTGTTGTCAGCGATGTATATATATTCCGGGATGGATCTACCTTGGGCCTTGTGAGCCATATACAGTATCGAGTAGTTGTGAGGTTGTTATCATTGTTATTATCTGGAGATGGATCTTCTCCACAGGCTGGAATGGCCTTGCTCAGTACGGAGTGACTGTTGTCAAAGATGTATATATTCCGGGATGGATCTTCCCTGGGCCGTACGAGCCATATACAGTACTGAGTGAATGAGCATTTGAGATTGTGGTCATATAAGGCACTCAGTATGGTGCATTTCATATAGCATGTGCATTGACATGTAGATGTAGCAGAGTTACACTTCTTAACCATTTCACACTTGCTCTGTTTTACTGTTCGAGTTGTTTATTCAACTGAAAGCATGCCTACGTTTCTGTACATTACTTTTTTTATCTTTGAGGCGGTTGAGTTCGTCACTACCTATCAGTCCAAAGTTTGGACTTGTTACTTACTGAGTTGGTGTACTCATGTTATCCTCTGCACCTCGTGTGCAGATTTAGGCACTTTGGATCCAATGGCGGTGGTTGATCGAGGCTTCTGATTTAGGAGATTATTGAGGTACCTGCACGGCGTTTGCAAGCCTTGGCTCTCCACCTTATTTTTCCAGTCGTATTTCAGTTGTTCCCTTAGATATTTTATTAGACTATGTATTTTTTTTCTTAGACGCTCATATACTCAGTGACACCCCGGTTTTGGGCTGGATTGTATTTGTTCTTAGAATTTCTTATGTTTCAAATAGTACTTTAACTGTTAAAAGCTTCCATAAATGTTTTCAAACTTATTATTATCGTGTTGATTGTTGAGTTGAGGCTGACCTAGTTTCACGATAGGCGCCATCACGACGGGCAGGGTTTTGGGTCGTAACATTTTATAAGCTAAAAAAGCATCACAATTTTCAATCATAACCATTCAAAGTAGAGTGTCAAATTTTATGTCAAGTAACTATCAGTGCTATAGTTCCAAGATTCTAGCCCAAGCGCCACCGACGGGAGTTTCTTGATGTGTTTTTGCTTCACAGATGAGGCAGTCTGTCGTGTATTGTCGTTGCTCCTCATTGCTCTTCTTAATCCGAACTTCAACTTGTTTTGCTCCTTCAAAAGTCTTGTGCACAGCCTCATATTCTTTCTTTTTGGCCTTTGGGAAGAATTGCTTCAAGAAACATGGTGGATATCTCATATGGTTGTATGTGCAGGCGGCACAACCATCATTATCATCAGCCACTGTAAGCTAGCAAGTCTGCTTTGGAAAATATTTTCTTTTTCTTGGTTAAGGTAGTAAGCTAAGTCTAGTTTTGAAAATGGCAAATATCTATGAGTTGATTTGGAGTTAGAGAGTTGGAGAAGAGAAAAGAGTGATGGTAACACCATTTTGGTCGTCTTTTGATAAGGTGCAAATTTCATATCTAGACCACTTGAACAATATTGAGGTTTAATTTTAAATCACTCAAATTTTTAATATACCTCACTTAAGTATTAAACTATTTTTCGTAACAAAACATCAATAAACTTTATCTTAGCGTCACGAAAGTTACTAAATTATTTTTTGTAACCGAAAAATTACTCAACTTTACTTAAATATCATCAATAAAAAAGTCATTAGAAGCAAATTAAAGAAACTTATTATGTGATACTTCTAAAATTATATGACTTTTTGGTTAAAAAAAGTGTTTAATGGGTTGATATTATTCTTAAGCAAAGTTAAATGATGTTTGTGTTATAAAAAGAATGGTTTAATGAATGTGATACTTGTGGGAAGTTGAGGGATTTTTATATTACAAAAAAAAAAAAAAAAAAAAAGGTTACGTGACTATCTTTGAAATCAATTCATTTAGGTAGCTTAAGGGTATTATCACTTTTAGCTCGTGCCATAAACTATTTATATTTAGTAGCCGAAAAAATGTATAAAACTAGTAGTATAATATTTGTATATAACATACACACAAATTTTATATATTTTTCGGCTATTATATTTACAGAGGAGATACAGTGTCATTTTCTTTTGACTAATTGGGCAGTGTTATGAAACAATAAAAAAAGAAGAATATTGCAAAGAAAAGTACGAAGAGAGAATTCTTATTGATTTGGGATGATTTACAATGGAATAGAACCACTCTATTTATAGGGAAAGAGTAACTTAGCCACCAAGTAATAAACCCTAAGATCTCTCTAAAATATAGACGTTCACCATAAATAAAATTCTATTTATAACACTCCCCCTTGAATGTTTATTCAACGGATAATGTCCCTCATTAAAACCTTAACTAAAATAAAACCCAATGGGAAAAAAATTCTATAGAAGGAAAAAGAGTACACATGTTTAGAAATATGCCTTTTGGTTGCCTCGTTAAAAACCTTGCAAGAAAAACCCAGTGGGACAAAACCTTGTAAGAGAAAAAGAGTACAACGCATATAATTCCCCCTGATGAGAGCATCAATTCAAATCCTTGAGTTTTCGCATCCCAATCTTGTGCGCCATCTTCAAAGATTGTTGGTAGATATTTGATAAACAAATCATCCATATTAACTTGAATGAATATGTTGCACCTTGAAATCATCATTCTTGATATAGATGTAATGTCTTCATAACTGTCGTGGAATGACCTTTTCAATATCTTCATAGAGGTATTTTAGCTATTACATTATCATATTTATAGTTATATCAATATACATACGTGCGCAAATTGCACTTAGAATGTGGTACTTCATGACCAAAAATTATATATGCTTTAAGCGATTTAAATCCTTCAAGGATTGTCATAAAAGTTAATTAATATAAGTCATATAATAGACTTTAACTAGATGCATATCAAGTTTTCATGTCATGCTAGATAAATAAGATATCGAAAACTAATTGCACATATCATTGACTTTATACTTTCAAGTATTTGAACTACATGTTCAAACTATATGTCTTTCATATGAAACCAATTCTATTCGAAATTGTTTCTCCAGACTTAAGATCTTCATATATATTTAGCGCTATCATAGATGTCGTCGATGAAAATTCTATATTGGTTTCAACATTTTTTCATAAAGACATAACATAAAGATCTCTTCATTCATTTCAGGTACCTGAACCTCTCCTGAAATTTTATGAAGTATTATACCATATGATCTTCTCGATCACTTGCCTCCTTTATTATGATCATTTGCTCATCTTCTTTATCGAGAAGTTTATCTGAAACTAATTTGTCTATACGCTTTAAGCGTACCATAGACTTTGTCCTTCTAGAACTTATTCTAATAGGAGCATTTGCAGTGAGAATATAGTTACTTTCTTTGGGTCAGCAAATTCGTCTGACATGCTTTGCAATATATTGCAATTGAATTATCATTTTATGAACTTCAAGTTCATATTATTTTATTCGAGGATCTAGATGTACACATGATAATTCATTTCACGTAATTTTTTCTCAACTATTTATCATATCTCCCCCTCATGTTAGAAAAACTAACTTGTTTTCTCAACTTTGAAAACTCATCTTTGTGCGTTATGGTGTTAATAAAAATATACACCGCACATCAATAATAATAATAATAAGAGGAAATTTTTTGGTTCCTGATCCTGAACCACTTGTGAGGGGAGAATGCAGTATACTTTCGTATATAACGTATATCAAACTGATATAGATAACTTTGTTCTCATAAGTAATAGTTTAGCTATTAAGTAAAGACACTTAATAATTATTTTGCTAAACCAACTATGATTTAAATCAACTTATCAAGATGAACTGTCTTGAATAAAAAAACTGAAAATTATGCTCTAAATTAAATTATTGAGCAAGTTACCTCGCAAACACCAGGTTGCGGGTTAATAATAATCGCACATGTAACAATCTCATAGATGCATCTTGTGTAGTATACATGGCAGGTGAATGTGCCCATATTCACCTTTGATATTTCCAGCATTCATGAGATTCAATCCCAATTTTAGTTAGTTTATTAATTAATGAGAACAAGCAACATAAGAGAATTCATAAAGAACTTTCTAGTTCTTTAATATTTACCCATGTGAATTCTCTGTTATTTTGCACATCACACTTAAGTTAATGGCTAAACCAATTATGCCAATTGGAGAAATTATCAATAATGATAAACTTCATGTTTATACCATGACGTGTGCAATTATGAATAAACTTCAAGTTTATTATGATATGGATTTTTATATCAATAAACTTCTACTTTTTTGTGGCATTCTTTTGTTTGTGTAGTACAAACTTGAGAATAAAGCGGGTAGCTTTTTACATACATATTACTCCACTACAAGTTGTAGTAATAGAAGATATTAAATTTTTCCTTTATTTATAGTCTCACTATAACCAATCGCTTTCGCGAATACTTTAGAAACTCAATAAGTTTCTTTGAGACGTACTACGGCACAACGTCTTATTGATAATCAGTTTTATTTCTCCAAAGTAGTATAATTGGCTCTTTTAGAGCTTTCAATTAATTTTGTACTACCACATACTCATCAACATCTATATGGTGAATATTTCTTTTAAAGAGAAAATGATACCATTATGGTCATGGTAAAAATTATATGCAAGATCTGTTTCTTGCATTACTGTTGTCCTTTAATAATCACATTGCCAAAATATTTTGGCGTACAATAGGTATGTGACCAATGATCATTCTTTCCATAATAATGACATTGTTTTCTTATTTCATCTCAAACATTATTCTAGAGGTGAGTGTGGTATATTCACTACCATTAGCACGTTCATATTTTTCCAGGAATGAATATGTATTCATAAAACACATGTTGCCACATTCATATCATGAATGGACCATAATCATCTATATGTGTTTTACAAAATCTCATGTCAAATCGATGGCAAATATTACTTTCACAAAGTGAATGATTATTTTGAGAATCCTTATTGTTCTTGTTACCACAATGATGACGATTATAATTTTGTCTATTGCCACGTCCACATCCATTGATACATTCATAGTAATAATTTTGTCTACTTTCAAACTTATCAAATATTGCTATCACGTTCTCTTAAAGGAATTGGAATGAAGCAAATTCAATAGGACGGGTTTCCAATTCATTGCCCACAATCATACATGAATTTGATCATGGCAACACATAGAAATTTTATCACTTTGGGTGGTTATAATTTCTTTCAAACTCCAGTAGAGTTATAATCAAAATTTATCGTCTCTGCTTGTGTTTAAAATCAAATTATGAATGTCAAGAATTTAAAAGAGAAAGATAAAGTAAAATACTTACCTTAAATCCTAGAATTTAATCATGAAGAAAGTTCATGGAACAATTGACAATCATTATGATAAATCTCAAAGCTTCTACTCATTTGGTTAGAGTCTCGTGCTGATAACGTGTTATGAAACAATAAAAGAAGAAGAGTATTTGTACGGAGAGAGAATTCTTATTGATTTGAGATGATTTACAATGGAATAGACCTAGGGGTGTCAATGAATATTTGAAAACTGACTAAACCGACCGAACTGTACCGCATCGAACCGATTTTTAGGTTTCTTTTAAATAAATCGTAGGTTTTTATATAAATCTATAACTGTACCGATAATTAGGGTAGGTTTTTTATTTTATAAAAATAAACCAAAAAAATACCGAAGAATAAATTTTACATGTGAAAAATATATTTAAAGAGTAAGTCTAAAACTAATAAAGCATTAAATTTTTTATTGGACCTTGAAATTATGAAATGTTACAAGCCAACAAGTAATTAAACTCAAAATATTAATTCCTAAAACCTATTATGCTACTTATATTTAAACCAAGTTATTTCAAGTATCTTTGTTAGCAAGACATAAAGTATTCTAGCGATTATGAGTAGCAAACTACAATGTATTGAATATGTTTCCTTTCATATAATTTAGATTTATCTTTTTGAATATTTAATATAGACTTTATGCTTGAGTCCCAGCTTGGTTAATATCTTTCCACTCGTGTGATTTATATTTTCTTTGCTTTTACTTGGTTTCTTTTACGTTGTTGTCGAATAGTTGATGGATACTCTAGTCATCTTTCATTTTTTTAATTCATCATCATTTAAACAGTAAAAATATCTAGAGAGTTTTGCTAAGTCCTATAAAAGAACGTATGTTATTGCATTCTACTTCTACTAGTAAATTTTATATGACATTTAAAAAAAATACCGAAAATTAACCGAATCATATCGATACCGAAGAGAAACCGACATGATTGGGACGAGTTCGAAAGTCTAATTTTGGTTATACATAATAGAATAATCAAAAAATTGGTATGGTAAAATTTTTATAAAATAACCGGCCGAACCGAACCAGTGACACCCCTAAATAGAACCACTTAACCACCAAGTAATAAACCCTAAGATCTCTCTAAAATATTGACATTCACCATAAATAAAATTCTATTTATAACAGGCAGAAGTTTGTCGAGAAAAGGTAAAGAAATTATATGCTCAATAAAAAACTTAACAATCATCTGTTTAGGAAAAATCTCCTTATTTTTTGGTTTAAAGCTCCGATTATTTGTTCTCTTCATTTGAATAACAATGTAATCCTTTTAGGAATCAGATTATACGTTGCAGAGCTTACGATTAATTTCTAAATAATCATAATCCTTTTAGGAATTAAATTTTACTTCTATAAGGATTTTAGATTCTACTTGTTCTTGACAATTTTTTTTTTATAAATAGTAACACTAGAGCAACCTTAACCCTATTTCCAAAACCCACACTTATTCTTTTCTCTTTTTCTCTAATTGTCGTGTCTTTAATTTCTTCTTCAATCTTTTTCCCTAGAAACTAAGTGGGAGTATGGACATAAAAATTGTAAAATTCCAAAAAAAAAAGTGAAATATTTTTTAAATAAAAATGGTATTTGAAAATTAGATTTGTGTTTCGACATGAATATAATTTTGGGTTGTTTTTGAAGTTTTGTGAGTGATCTAAGTGAAAATTTTGGAAAACAACTTTTTGAAGATTTTCAAATCTTCGAAAAATTTCAAAATTCATCTTCAAGTGAAAATTGAAAATTTTATGGCGAAACACTGATTTCGAAAAAAAATTAAAAAAATTCAAAAAAAAAAAAGTGAAAAAAATCTTATGTCCAAAGTCCTGAAACATAAGTCCTATCCAAGAGGAAATAATTATGAACATAATTAGCAGGCTACCTATCCAATCTCTTCTTCGTTTCAAGTGTGTTTCGAAATTTTAGAAAACATTAATTTTTGAACGGATTAGGATATGACTCTACTAATGATGACTATAAAGTTCTTAGGATTGATAGATATGCTAACGAACAAGATGAAATTCTCATACTGAAAAATGATTACTGGAGAAAAATTGATGAAATCCCAGATATGATGGATGGCTCGTTATTAATTTCTACTATGGACTTGCATTCGTACAGGGAGCATTTTGTTGGATCGGTTTTTTACCAAGGTTCTCTATGGTTTCATTTAATATTTCAACTGAGATCTACAGAGAAATACCGTTGCCAAAGATGATGCACAAAGATAATGTGTTACGAGGAATGCTTTGTGTTTATTGTAACGATAAGAGAACTTTTAATTTGTGGGAAATAAGAGTATGGTGTAAAAGAATCTTGGACGAAAATATTCACCATACAGAGTAATGGAAATTGATATCATACCAATGTATAGGTTTTCAGGTGATGTTGTGCTACTAAGAATTAGTACAAACTTGGGAAGAGTTGTATATAGGACATATGATGAATCATTTGGATTAAGCAATCGTATGTGGCCTCGGGATTATGATGGAATTTATGCACGTACCATTCAGGATAGTTTTATTTATATAGAAAGTTTGATCTCTCCAAAATTGGAATACTAATCATATGTTAGCCATCTAATAATAAGCCTTCATTTGGTCATAGATTTTGCTAAAAAAAAATCAATTTTTTTTGACAAATGTGTTTGTTTAAATTTATACCAATTAATTCCAAACTATTTACCCTTTAATACTCAGGCTCAAACTATTTACTACTCTTATGCATGCGGCCCAAACTATTTACCCGCTAATTCCTGCCGCTGCTAGTCACTACCAACAACAAATCAATTCTTGTGGACATCAATTGCAGCATTAATTCTTCATTGTATGAAAATACTACTGTACTATTTTGCTAAAGTTTGCGTATGCTTTATCGACTAAGAACGGTGGCATTGATTTGCCCTGTTCTCCCATCCCTTCGCACTGGAAATTGAAATAACTTCAAGCCTTCGTGGTTGTAGCACTGCAAACAAGTTTCCAACACTAAAATACAGGGCACAATTCAAAAACTAGATCATAGGAAGAGCAGAGAAATTTGGGTGAAGACCCAAGTTTAAAGAAGGCTTGGTCTTAATTTTAGTAAGTCCAGATCCTTAAATTATTTTCTTGTTTGCTACTTCTTGAATTACTTGTAATTTGTTCTTACAAAATTGTTCTTCCATTTCCCTTATATCCTTCTTCAAAAAGAAATTAGATCTGATTATCTGAGAAGTTAACCTCTGGCTAGTTTCAATTCTGCTCCACTTTTTCTTGATTGTTCTTTCCCTAGCTCTTGCTCTTGCCTTGGCTTAAAATTTTTATTTTGAAGATTTCTTGTTTGATTCAAAGTGGTGCTGTTAAATATTGCTTATAATACCTTCTAAAATTCATACTGAAATTTGATAGCATTTGGAGCTGATTTGAAGTGATTGGGTTGGAAATTTCAGCTGAAAATCGAAAAAGAACACAGCTACCCAATAGTATACTGCTACGGTATACAATATGATGTAGGAGTATATAGTTATGCTGCAACAGTACTATTATAGTTTACAACATATTGCAACAATATATTGTAATAATCGAAGAAGAACACAATTACCTAACAGTATACCGCTACAGTATACAATATACTATAGGAGTATATAGTTATACTGCAACAGTATATTATTATAGTATATAATATATTGTTATAGTACTGTAACAGTATGTTGTAATAGTATACAATATACTATAATAGTATACTTATTACCCGTAAATTCACTTGCCTTTTCCCTTTTAATTTGCTTTAAGTTTTTACCCAGCGTGAGGGGCAAATTGAAAATGCAAAAAGACAAATTGAAAATGCAAAAAAAAAATATATATTATAGTATGCTATATAATGTAACGGTATACTCTTACAATTAGATCTTTTAAGAATTTTTTGAAATTTTTATTGACAACTGATATTATTTCAGTTTAATAATTGAATTAAAAAAAATTTAACTCTTTGCGTACAATTGTATACCTTTTTGGAATAGCTATATACTATACTAGTATCATATGTTAGTTAATATTTTTTGGTTGTATTAGCTACATTTAATTGTTACACAATTTGATTTTTTTTATAATAATATAAAAAAGAATAATGAAAAATGTTAAAAACAGTAAATGAAATTAGATTATGAAGAGAAAAAAAATATATAAAAAAAAAAGAAAAGAAGTTAAATGAAATTAGAAAAGGAAAAAAGAAAAAAAATAAGAAGAAAACGAGAAAAAAGAAAAGGAGAAAAGAAAAAAAAAAGGAAAAGAAACATAGAAATAAAAAAGAAATGGAGAATAAAGAAAAAATTCCCCACAAAACCTACTATGGGTAGAAAATGTAATTAGTTTATGGGTAGAAAAATAAATGGGTAGAGGGGTAAATAGTTTTATTTTTGTAGGTAACTGTATCAAAACCCCCAAAAATATTACCGTTTGTTTTTTTTTTAAATTTCAAAAATTACTCTAAACTTTTGTATTTTATAAAAAAAGATCACTTCTGTTTTTATGATCCAACTAATCCGTATCTACCCACTTTTTCCTCATTAAACTCACGCGGCATTGCCCTTCTCTGTAAACAGAAGAAAACCTTCGCCAAAGTTGTTGTGTCAATCTGTGGTAGTCCACAACAAAGATAAAATTTGAAGGTAATTTGCTAATATCTGCTAATGTTTGTATAGATTTTCTTCATATTTGTTTCGCTTATTTTCTATGAATTTCTTTCAGATTTGTTTTGCTTGTTTTGTATGAAATTTCTTCAAAGTTGTTGGGTATTTTTTTATAATTTTTAAAACTTATGGGTATAAATCACATTTCATATTTTTTCTATAAAAAAAAGTGAAATATATTTTGGAAAATTATGTCCAAACAAATTTTCATCTTCTAACCAAACTTCACCCAAATCAGATTTTTTAAGATAAATTTAAAAATCTATAATCAAACGCTAGCTAAGTATGTTTCTCATTACGTATTATTACTATTCGTTCATGTAAGATTGAGGTAAGCACTTTTTTTTTCATATTACAAACTGTTATTGTTCAGTATGAAATATAGTAGTCTCTGTATAGGCGTAATTACCTACTTTCATTGCTGAAATAGATAGAAATATCTTTTATTATCTACCTTTTTTCTTATCTCCTTTAAAAGTAAGATAAACTAGTATGATGAATTATCATGTTAATTGTTGGGGAAGAGGTAATTCAGATTTCTCAAGTTGTGATTGCCAAAGAACCAAAAGAACATCCTTATTCAAGTAATACACAGTTAAAACAAGCCATTACCCGCATATGGATTTTTCTCTATCATTGTACATTTTCTTTTCCAAGGATTTGTAGGTCTTTCAAGTCAACTTCCTCCCATATAATTTTAGGTGTATCTTTTCTCCTTTTACCACCTTATATCATCATAGTTCCACACTTGTGCATTGGTGCATTTGTAGGTCGACGCAGGATATGACCAAATCATCTCAAACGACCTTCTTGTATTGGTCAAAATATGACCGTCACGGCCGAATTGACCAACGTCCCGCCTAAGTGACCGGGCAGTGAAAGATAACATAGCTCACTCTACATCTCTCTCCCGACATCCGTCGAGTCGGAAAGAGCAATGCCTAAAAGGATGACCATGACATATTGGAGGCGAGAGAGCGTCGGACCAAGTAAAGGGCAAGGGTGTCTTGACTATATATAGTAAGGGAAAACCTTCGATTAAAGGAGGTTCTCCCCCTTTCTCTCTCCCAAGCTCTCTTCTTGTAATCTTGATAGGAAAGAAGTAATCTACAAAAGAACATGTAAAGTTGTCCCCCCATCAATCGATGGGAGTCACAATGTTGAATTTCAATAAGATCGTTTACATCCTTTCGTCCGATATACAATCAATACTATTAGCTCTTTGATCTAAAATTTATTGTGTCTGACTAAGATTACCCCTTCATCATCTTCGATTGATTTGTTCAAAAAAGTTTTGATATCTCTCCAAGATCAAAGACAAAAAATACGATCACCCACCGAAAAGAGCGCGAAGGAAAAACCCAACCCACGTGAGACAAAAGCACAACACGGTAGGGGGAGGAGAGCCGAGTAGAATCGCCGAATTTAGAAATCTCCGCCCCATCAACCATCGAAATGTCAAACGAGACGAACAACGTTACCAACCTGTTCTCCCCCATTGGACCACCGGGTAGGGGCAAGGAAAGTATCATTTTAACTCACCTTTTGCTCTTTGCTCAAGAAAGAACACAAAATCCACGCGGACGAGCGAGTAAAGAAACATCTCAACTAAAGAATAAAAAACTACTGCGAAACAACCCGAACACCGCCCGCTAGTGACATCTCAAATCCAGAAGGCAGAAATCAAACAAGGAGACTAAAATGTGTGCGCAGAACGAACCTAAGCGAAATAGCAACGTTTCGTATTCTCCAATGTTGCACCCCCTGATGCAAGCAATGTCAAACGAACTGGGACTCACCCAGAAAATGTCTAGCTCTCCAAAAACTAGGACTGACGACTAGTAAGTATTTCGATAAGTTCGAAATAACACCCTTTAAGGCCAAGGGCCTTCGCCAAAAAGAAGAGTTCGACCTCGATCGAACGATGACGGGTTACTATTTCGATGAGTTCGAAATAGCACTCTTTAAGGCCAAAGGCCATCGCCAAAAAGAAGAGTTCGACCTCGATCGAACGACGACGAGTTACTATTTCGATAATTTCGAAATAGCACCCTTTAAGGCCAAGGGCCTTCGCCAAAAAGAAGAGTTCGACCTCAATCGAACGACGACGGGTTACTATTTTGATAAGTTCGAAATAACACCTTTTAAGGCCAAGGTCCTTCACCAAAAAAGAAGAGTTCGGCCTCGATCGAACGATGATGGGTTACTATTTCGATAAGTTTGAAATAACACCATTTAAGGCCAAGGGCCTTCGCCAAAAAAAAGAGTTCGACCTCGATCGAACGACGACAGGTTACTATTTCGATAAGTTCAAAATAGCACCCTTTAAGGCCAAGGGCCTTCGCCATAAAGAAGAGTTCGACCTCGATCGAACGACGATAGGTTACTATTTCGATAAGTTCGAAATAATACCCTTTAAGGCCAAGAGCCTTCGCCAAAAAGAAGAGTTTGACCTCGAACGAACGACGACGGGTTACTATTTCGACAAGTTCGAAATAACACCCTTTAAGGCCAAGGGCCTTTGCCAAAAAATAAGAGTTCGACCTCGATCGAACTACGACGGGTTATTATTTTGATAAGTTCGAAATAACACCCTTTAAAGCCAAGGGCCTTCGCCAAAAAGAAGAGTTCGACCTCTATCGAATAACGATGAGTTACTATTTCGATAAGTTTAAAATAACACCCTTTAAGGCCAAGGGCTTTCGCCAAAAAGAAGAGTTCGACCTCGATCGAACAACGACGGATAACTATTTCGATAAGTTCGAAATAGCACCCGTTAAGGCCAAGGGCCTTCGCCAAAAGAAGAGTTCGACCTTGATCGAACGACGTTAGGTTACTATTTCGATAAGTTCGAAATAACACTTTTTAAGGCCAAGGGCCTTCGCCAAAAAGAAGAGTTCGACCTCGATCGAACGACGACGGGTTACTATTTCGATAAGTTCGAAATAGTACCCTTTAAGGCCAAGAGTCTTCGCCAAAAAAGAAGAGTTCGACCTCGATCGAACGACGACGGGTTATTATTTCGATAAGTTCAAAATAGCACCCTTTAAGGCTAAGGGCCTTCGCCAAAAAGAATAGTTCGACCTCGATGAATGACAAAGGGTTACTATTTCAATAAGTTCGAAATAGCACCCTTTAAGGCAAAGGGCCTTCGCCAAAAAGAAGAGTTCGACCTCGATCGAACGACGACGGGTTACTATTTCGATAAGTTCGAAATAGCACCCGTTAAGGCCAAGGGCCTTCGCCAAAAAGAAGAGTTCGGCCTCGATCGAACGACGGCGGGTTACTATTTTGATAAGTTCGAAATAGAACTCTTTAAGGCCAAGGGCCTTTGCCAAAAAGAAGAGTTTGACCTCGATCGAACGACGACAGGTTAATATTTCGATAAGTTCGAAATAGCACTCTTGAAGGCCAAGGGACTTCTCGAAAAAAGAAGAGTTCGACATCGATCGAACGACGACCGATTACTATTTTGATAAGTTCGAAATAGAACCCTTTAAGTCCAAGGGCCTTTGCCAGAAAAGAAGAGTTCGACCTCGATCGAACAACGTTAGGTTACTATTTCGATAAGTTCGAAATATCACCCTTTAAGGCCAAGAGCCTTCGCCAAAAAGAAGAGTTCGACCTCGATCGAACGACGCCGGGTTACTATTTCGATAAGTTTGAAATAGCACCCTTTAAGGCCAAGGGTCTTCACCAAAAAAGAAGAGTTCGACCTCGATCGAACGATGACGGGTTACTATTTCGATGAGTTCGAAATAGCACTCTTTAAGGCCAAAGGCCTTCGCCAAAAAGAAGAGTTCGACCTCGATCGAACGACGACGAGTTACTATTTCGATAATTTCGAAATAGCACCCTTTAAGGCCAAGGGCCTTCGCCAAAAAGAAGAGTTCGACCTCGATCGAACGACGACGGGTTACTATTTTGATAAGTTCGAAATAACACCTTTTAAGGCCAAGGTCCTTCGCCAAAAAAGAAGAGTTCGGCCTCGATCGAACGACGATGGGTTACTATTTCGATAAGTTTGAAATAACACCCTTTAAGGCCAAGGGCCTTCGCCAAAAAAAAGAGTTCGACCTCGATCGAACGACGACAAGTTACTATTTCGATAATTTCAAAATAGCACCCTTTAAGGCCAAGGGCCTTCGCCATAAAGAAGAGTTCGACCTTGATCGAACGACGATAGGTTACTATTTCGATAAGTTCGAAATAACACCCTTTAAGGCCAAGGGCCTTCGCCAAAAAGAAGAGTTTGACCTCGATCGAACGACGACGGGTTACTATTTCGACAAGTTCGAAATAACACCCTTTAAGGCCAAGGGCCTTTGCCACAAAATAAGAGTTCGACCTCGATCGAACGACGACGGGTTACTATTTTGATAAGTTCGAAATAACACCCTTTAAAGCCAAGGTCCTTCGCCAAAAAGAAGAGTTCGACCTCTATCGAATAACGATGAGTTACTATTTCGATAAGTTTGAAATAACACCCTTTAAGGCCAAGGGCTTTCGCCAAAAAGAAGAGTTCGACCTCGATCGAACAACGACGGATAACTATTTCGATAAGTTCGAAATAGCACCCGTTAAGGCCAAGGGCCTTCGCCAAAAGAAGAGTTCGACCTTGATCGAACGACGTTAGGTTACTATTTCGATAAGTTCGAAATAACACTTTTTAAGGCCAAGGGCCTTCGCCAAAAGAAGAGTTCGACCTCGATCGAACGACGACGGGTTACTATTTCGATAAGTTCGAAATAGTACCCTTTAAGGCCAAGAGTCTTCGCCAAAAAAGAAGAGTTCGACCTCGATCGAACGACGACGGGTTATTATTTCGATAAGTTCAAAATAGCACCCTTTAAGGCTAAGGGCCTTCGCCAAAAAGAAGAGTTCGAACTCGATGAATGACAAAGGGTTACTATTTCAATAAGTTCGAAATAGCACCCTTTAAGGCAAAGGGCCTTCTCCAAAAAGAAGAGTTCGACCTCGATCGAACGACGACGGGTTACTATTTCGATAAGTTCGAAATAGCACCCGTTAAGGCCAAGGGCCTTCGCCAAAAAGAAGAGTTCGGCCTCGATCGAACGACGGCGGGTTACTATTTTGATAAGTTCGAAATAGAACTCTTTAAGGCCAAGGGCCTTTGCCAAAAAGAAGAGTTTGACCTCGATCGAATGACGACGGGTTAATATTTCGATAAGTTCGAAATAGCACTCTTGAAGGCCAAGGGACTTCTCGAAAAAAGAAGAGTTCGACCTCGATCGAACGACGACCGATTACTATTTTGATAAGTTCGAAATAGAACCCTTTAAGTCCAAGGGCCTTTGCCAGAAAAGAAGAGTTCGACCTCGATCGAACAACGTTAGGTTACTATTTCGATAAGTTCGAAATATCACCCTTTAAGGCCAAGAGCCTTCGCCAAAAAGAAGAGTTCGACCTCGATCGAACGACGCCGGGT
Source organism: Nicotiana tabacum (assembly GCF_000715075.1). NCBI lineage: Eukaryota > Viridiplantae > Streptophyta > Magnoliopsida > Solanales > Solanaceae > Nicotiana > Nicotiana tabacum. The sequence goes on from NC_134090.1 coordinate 9,526,304, forward strand.
TACTATTTCGATAAGTTTGAAATAGAACCCTTTAAGGCCAAGGGTCTTCACCAAAAAAGAAGAGTTCGACCTCGATCGAACGACGACAGGTTACTATTTCGATAAGTTCAAAATAGCACCCTTTAAGGCTAAGAGCCTTCGCCAAAAAGAAGAGTTCGACCTCGATCGAACAACGACGGGTTACTATTTCAATAAGTTCGAAATAGCTCCCTTTAAGGCAAGGGTCTTCGCCAAAAAGAAGAGTTCGACCTCGATCGAACGACGACAGGTTACTATATTGATAAGTTCGAAATAGCACCCTTTAAGGCCAAGGGCCTTCGCCAAAAAGAAGAGTTCGGCCTCGATCGAATGACGACGGGTTACTATTTTGATAAGTTCGAAATAACAATCTTTATGGCCAAGGGCCTTCGCCAAAAAGAAGAGTTCGACATCGATCGAACGACGACAGGTTAATATTTCGATAAGTTCGAAATAACACTCTTGAAGGCCAAGGGCCTTTGCCAAAAAAGAAGAGTTCGACCTCGATCGAACGACGACGGATTACTATTTCGATAAGATCGAAATAGCACCATTTAAGGCCAAGCGCCTTCGCCAAAAAGAAGAGTTCGACCTCGATCGAACGACGAGAGGTTAATATTTCGATAAGTTAGAAATAACACCCTTTAAGGCCAAGGGACTTCTCAAAAAAAAAGAAGAGTTCGACCTCGATCGAACGACGACCGATTACTATTTTGATAAGTTCGAAATAGAACCCTTGAAGTCCAAGGGCCTTCGCCAGAAAAGAAGAGTTCGACCTCGATTAAACAACGATGGGTTACTATTTCGATAAGTTTGAATTAGCACCCTTTAAGGCCAACGGCCTTTGCCAAAAAGAAGAGTTCGACCTTGATCGAACGATGACGGGTTACTATTTCGATAAGTTCGAAATAACACCCTTTAAGGTGAAGCGCCTTCGCCAAAAAGAAGAGTTCGACCTTAATCGAACGACGATGGTTACTATTTCGATAAGTTCGAAATAGCACCCTTTAAGGCCAAAGGCTTTCGCTAAAATGAAGAGTTCGACCTTGATCGAATGACGACGGATTACTATTTTGATAAGTTCGAAATAGCAGCCTTTAAGGCCACGGGTCTTCACCAAAAAGAAGAGTTCGACCTCGATCTAATGATGACGGGTTACTATTTCGATAAGTTCAAAATAGCACTCTTGAAGGCCAAGGGACTTCTCGAAAAAAGAAGAGTTCGACCTCGATCGAACGACGACCGATTACTATTTTGATAAGTTCGAAATAGAACCCTTTAAGTCCAAGGGCCTTCGCCAGAAAAGAAGAGTTCGACCTCGATCGAACAACGTTAGGTTACTATTTCGATAAGTTCGAAATATCACCCTTGAAGGCCAAGAGCCTTCGCCAAAAAGAAGAGTTCGACCTCGATCGAACGACGCCAGGTTACTATTTCGATAAGTTTGAAATAGCACCCTTTAAGGCCAAGGTTCTTCACCAAAAAAGAAGAGTTTGACCTCGATCGAACGATGACGGGTTACTATTTCGATGAGTTCGAAATAGCACTCTTTAAGGCCAAAGGCCTTCGCCAAAAAGAAGAGTTCGACCTCGATCGAACGACGACGAGTTACTATTTCGATAATTTCGAAATAGCACCCTTTAAGGCCAAGGGCCTTCGCCAAAAAGAAGAGTTCGACCTCGATCGAACGACGACGGGTTACTATTTTGATAAGTTCGAAATAACACCTTTTAAGGCCAAGGTCCTTCGCCAAAAAAGAAGAGTTCGGCCTCGATCGAACGACGATGGGTTACTATTTCGATAAGTTTGAAATAACACCCTTTAAGGCCAAGGGCCTTCGCCAAAAAAAATAGTTCGACCTCGATCGAACGACGACAAGTTACTATTTCGATAATTTCAAAATAGCACCCTTTAAGGCCAAGGGCCTTCGCCATAAAGAAGAGTTCGACCTTGATCGAACGACGATAGGTTACTATTTCGATAAGTTCGAAATAACACCCTTTAAGGCCAAGGGCCTTCGCCAAAAAGAAGAGTTTGACCTCGATCGAACGACGACGGGTTACTATTTCGACAAGTTCGAAATAACACCCTTTAAGGCCAAGGGCCTTTGCCAAAAAATAAGAGTTCGACCTCGATCGAACGACGACGGGTTACTATTTTGATAAGTTCGAAATAAAACCCTTTAAAGCCAAGGTCCTTCGCCAAAAAGAAGAGTTCGACCTCTATCGAATAACGATGAGTTACTATTTCGATAAGTTTAAAATAACACCCTTTAAGGCCAAGGGCTTTCGCCAAAAAGAAGAGTTCGACCTCGATCGAACAACGACGGATAAATATTTTGATAAGTTCGAAATAGCACCCGTTAAGGCCAAGGGCCTTCGCCAAAAGAAGAGTTCGACCTCGATCGAACGACGTTAGGTTACTATTTCGATAAGTTCGAAATAACACTTTTTAAGGCCAAGGGCCTTCGCCAAAAAGAAGAGTTCGAGCTCGATCGAACGACGACGGGTTACTATTTCGATAAGTTCGAAATAGTTCCCTTTAAGGCCAAGAGTCTTCGCCAAAAAAGAAGAGTTCGACCTCGATCGAACGACAACGGGTTATTATTTCGATAAGTTCAAAATAGCACCCTTTAGAATAAGGGCCTTCGCCAAAAAGAAGAGTTCGACCTCGATGAATGACAAAGGGTTACTATTTCAATAAGTTCGAAATAGCACCCTTTAAGGCAAAGGGCCTTCGCCAAAAAGAAGAGTTCGACCTCGATCGAACGACGACGGGTTACTATTTCGATAAGTTCGAAATAGCACCCGTTAAGGCCAAGGGCCTTCGCCAAAAAGAAGAGTTCGGCCTCGATCGAACGACGGCGGGTTACTATTTAGATAAGTTCGAAATAGAACTCTTTAAGGCCAAGGGCCTTTGCCAAAAAGAAGAGTTTGACCTCGATCGAACGACGACGGGTTAATATTTCGATAAGTTCGAAATAGCACTCTTGAAGGCCAAGGGACTTCTCGAAAAAAGAAGAGTTCGACCTCGATCGAACGACGACCGATTACTATTTTGATAAGTTCGAAATAGAACCCTTTATGTCCAAGGGCCTTCGCCAGAAAAGAAGAGTTCGACCTCGATCGAACAACGTTAGGTTACTATTTCGATAAGTTCGAAATATCACCCTTTAAGGCCAAGAGTCTTCGCCAAAAAGAAGAGTTCGACCTCGATCGAACGACGCCGGGTTACTATTTCGATAAGTTTGAAATAGCACCCTTTAAGGCCAAGGGTCTTCACCAAAAAAGAAGAGTTCGACCTCGATCGAACGACGACAGGTTACTATTTCGATAAGTTCAAAATAGCACCCTTTCAGGCTAAGAGCCTTCGCCAAAAAGAAGAGTTCGACCTCGATCGAACAACGACGGGTTACTATTTCAATAAGTTCGAAATAGCTCCCTTTAAGGCAAGGGTCTTCGCCAAAAAGAAGAGTTCGACCTCGATCGAACGACGACAGGTTACTATATAGATAAGTTCGAAATAGCACCCTTTAAGGCCAAGGGCCTTCACCAAAAAGAAGAGTTCGGCCTCGATCGAATGACGACGGGTTACTATATTGATAAGTTCGAAATAACACTCTTTATGGCCAAGGGACTTCGCCAAAAAGAAGAGTTCGACCTCGATCGAACGACGATAGGTTAATATTTCGATAAGTTTGAAATAACACTCTTGATGGCCAAGGGCCTTTGCCAAAAAAATAAGAGTTCGACCTCGATCGAACGACGACGGATTACTATTTCGATAAGATCGAAATAGCACCATTTAAGGCCAAGCGCCTTCGACAAAAAGAAGAGTTCGACCTCGATCGAACGACGAGAGGTAAATATTTCGATAAGTTCGAAATAACACCCTTTAAGGCCAAGGGACTTCTTGAAAAAAAAAGAAGAGTTCAACCTCGATCGAACGACGACTGATTACTATTTTGATAAGTTCGAAATAGAACCCTTTAAGTCCAAGGGCCTTCGCCAGAAAAGAAGAGTTCGACCTCGATCAAACAACGATGGGTTACTATTTCGATAAGTTTGAATTAGCACCCTTTAAGGCCAACGGCCTTTGCCAGAAAGAAGAGTTCGACTTCGATCGAATGATGACGGGTTACTATTTCGATAAGTTTGAAATAACACCCTATAAGGCGAAGCGCCTTCGCCAAAAAGAAGAGTTCGACCTTAATCGAACGACGATGGTTACTATTTCGATAAGTTCGAAATAGCACCCTTTAAGGCCAAAGGCTTTCGCTAAAAAGAAGAGTTCGACCTCGATCGAATGACGACGGATTACTATTTTGATAAGTTCGAAATAGCAGCCTTTAAGGCCACGGGTCTTCACCAAAAATAAGAGTTCGACCTCGATCGAACGATGACGGGTTACTATTTCGAAAAGTTTGAAATAACGCCCTTTAAGTCCAAAGGCCTCAGCCAAAAATAAGTGTTCGACCTCGATCGAACAACAACGGGATACTATTTCGATAAGTTTGAAATAACACCCTTTAAAGCCATAAGCCATCGCCAATGAGAAAGTACGAAATATTCCTAAGGCCAAGGATCATCAGAAAGTGCAAAAGACTGGGACTCGCCGTGCGGGAATCTATCTCGCATCGGAATCATGCGAAACGAAAACAAGAGTAGAATATAAGACAAATAAGAGCTAAAAATTCTCCTTTATACAAAGGCTATGTGCAAATGGTCGCGGATTACAAAAGACCCAAGTCAACAGTCTGAGGAAAAAAAAGGAACAACGACAATCGACTACGAACGAAAAATTAGGAAGAAAATAACCAACGGAAAACAGATCAATATCACTATCCCTCTACTCTGCATCGTCATCGCCCCCCTCGCCACTGCCATCTCCGGGAAGTTCTCCTTCGGTGTACGCGCCCCTATTAGCTTCTGGCATCGCCGCATCATACCCGCAATTGATGCAAGCCTCCCGCGCTTTCACTCACGCCTTTTCATATGCAGCCTCAGTCACAGTACCCACCTCCCACAAACTCTTGTATATATCCCGCTGGGCTTCGGCGTAAAGCCAAAGCTCGTGCATCTAGCGGGGAACGACGGTGGAGGAACACTGAATTTGATCCAACAGTCACCCATTTTCTGCCTCCAGTGTTGTGACTCGATCTCCCAGAACCGATGCCTTTTGATAAATCTCGCTAATGCGCTCCTCAAGCCTTGCCTCTATAAGGGTAGCCGTCGCTCTCTTCGACTCCTGCTCGTACTGGAGGACGCAGATAGTGTTCTCTAGGGTCGCCGCCCTCACCGAAACTGCGGACCAAGCACTCTCGATGCTCTCCAACCCAGAAACCTTGTTCTCCAGCCCAATCAATTTCCCCATCCATTCCGCGCTCAGCGCCTCGACCTTAATCAAGTTCTGATCCATCTCTGACTGCATTGACCTCAATTTCTCCTGTAGGTGCTCGCACTCTGCGTCGACCCCCTTGCCCAACTCAAGCTCCTCGTCCTTTATTCGAAGTTGATCTTCAAGCAAACTCTTGCTGCGGATAGCCTGCATCAATTTCTGGTCCCTTTTCTCCAACTCCTCACCAAGAGCCCGATTACCGGGGTTTGCCTTCAGTCGCTCATGCATCTCACGACACTTGTTGCAGTAGCAACGATATTTCTCCAACATCTTCAAGAAAATCTTGGCCCGAATGTTGGCCCTGTGAATGCTTTCCACTTCCACCATATACGTCTGAAAAATGTAAAGACGGGTTAGAATCGTATCATCAAGAAAGGCGAGGGAAAAGCGGAAGTAAGCGTAACATACCCTTAAGCCCATAGCAGTCACCTCATCCATCAAATCAACATCAGGAAGGGAATGAAGGACAACGTTCTCGGCTATGGAGCATAACATTATGGGATCTCAAGAATACGGGTCGAGCCTCTCGCACGAACCACCGAGTGAGTAAGGCCCTCCTCAAACATCCTGACATCATCAGGGTAGAGGACTGATTCAGATTCGTAATCATCGACAACCATGCCTTTTCCTCTTTCAGCAGTTGAAGAGGAAGCACGACCAACTGCAGAGGATGAGGGTACGTCCGAAACTACAACGGCGGCCCCAGAAGTCTGACCTTCCGCCACGACAGGTTGTTAACCACCGACAATGGTGGGAATCTCTGATTGAGCCGAGGCAACGTCTGGTTCCGTCCCTACGGGGGGAGTCGCGACAACCCCCTCTCCAGATCCTATCGTAGGGGAGTCGTCTAGATGAATCACTGTTGGGGGTGCGGTCTCAAACTCCACTCGTCGCCTTTTCAATGGCCTCTCATCTACCCCAGTAGACGGAGATTCACTCGTCGGGCAAGCGACACGAGTCGGAACTTCGGCCTGAGAAGCGGCCCTCGCAGGAGTAACCACGGCCGCAAACTCAACTGAAACGGCCCTCGATGAAGGTCGGGTGGTGGGTACCGTGATAGGGTGAGTAGATGAGGCCGGCTGCCGGAAAGCCAATGGAGGAGCCCTCACTCTCCTCACCCTCCCTGACACCAACGAAAAGCACGTGAGAAATTAAATACAAATAGGGAAAAGAGAAAAATAGCGAACAGTAACGACATCTTACCAGAAAGAGGCCTGCACCCATACTTGTCATAAAAGGCCGCCCATGTGCGGACCCCCGCCATATGAGAGAGAATACCACTTACCCACTCACGGATATTTTCGACAAGGGGAGGCGGCAATTTCTCAGCTGCAAAGACATAACATGGTTTAGTACTGTAACAAAAATGGTCGGATATATCTCCGACTAGAAGCATGAGACTTACGTGCAAAGTTCCATTTCTCAGGGAATCCTGTCACATCCGCCACAATGTGCTCAGTCCACTCATAGAAATAATTCTCATAAAAATGGTGGTTGGTCCTGTCGTCCATTTTCACCACCAGACTCTTCGACCCCCGAGGACGCATGTGAAGCATCGTGCCGCGGATGAGTTGAAGAGCGAAGATACTGAGCAAATGGCCCAAAGTGATCTCACAACCGGCGAGCTCCGCAAACTTAAGCAACATAAGGAACAAATTTTACAAGTACGGCGAAAGTTGAGCGGGGCATATCTCATAAAAACGATAGAAGTCTACCACCAGGAGATGGAGAGGAAGCGTATATCTAATAAGGAAGGGGTAGGCGTAAAATACACAGTACCCAGGACGGTCAAAATGAAAAATGTCGGTTCCTACCGCCGGTCGCATGTTGACATAGTTGGGGATACCCTACCTGATTTTCAACTCTGCAATGCCTGCTTCTCTCAAAACAGAAGAGACAGGCTCCGGCTCCGCCCCGGCGCGAGTGCTGAAGTTGGTCAATTCTCTCCCAGGGCGAGGCAAAATCTCGACTATCGACGGGACCTCCTCGTCTTCCACCGCATCTACCCTTCCGGTGGCCTTAGCAGCACCTTCCGGTGCGGGAAATGTGGCAGGGAGATCGGTGCGAGAGGAATCACCAGCCATTTTATCCATATGATGTGGCAAAAAGACAATGGAAAGAAAGGATGGAGATTTTCAGTTAATTAATGGCAAACGAAAATTAGTGTCAGAAAGAAAGTATATCAGTAGAATTCTCTCGAGTAAAAGGTAAAGAAGTGTGTCAACCAAATGATAAGTTTCCTCTATTTATAAGAGACATAAATCCCCCGAGCATGAAACCCAAGAGTCGCTAATCGAATCTGATAGGGCACGAAACGTTTCAGTTCCCCAGGAACGTGTGTCATAATGGCGATAACCACGAAAAAACGCTTTGGTACCAAACGACATTTCGGTTCCGAAACCGCCGCAACAATCTATGGGTATCGAAAGGATGTCGCCACCCCGCCTAAAATCCAAGTAATGTAACTAAGGAATGAGAAGTTAGAGGTGAGATTTCGCTCGAATTCTTAGCAATCATGATCCGTCTGCCGAGCCCAACAGACGGAGGGACTAACTGTATTGGTCAAAATCTGACTGTCACAACCGAACTGACCAATGTCCTGCCTAAGTGATCGAGCAGTAAAAGATAACATAGCCCACTCTACATCTCTCTTCCGATATCCGCCGAGTCGGAAAGAGCAGTGCCTAAAAGGACGATCATGACATATTGGAGGCGAGAGAGCGTCAGACCAAGTAAAGGGCAAGGGTGCCTTGACTATATATAGTAAGGGAAAACCTTCGATTAAAGGAGGTTCCTCCCCCTTTCTCTCTCCCAAACTCTCTTCTTGTAATCTTGATAGGAAAGAAGTAATCTACAGAAGAACATGTAAAGTTGTCCCCCCATCGATCGATGAGAGTCACAATGTTGAATTTCAATAAGATCGTTTACATCCTTTCGTCCTATATACAATCCATACTATTAGCTCTTTGATCTGGAATTTATTATGTCTGACTAAGATTTACCCCTTCATCATCTTCGATTGATTTTTTCAAAAAGGTTTTGATATCTTTTGAGTCAAACACTTCTCTCGTTATATCCACAATGTGTGATACTCGTATCTTCTTGCGAACTCAAATAATTTTTATCTTATCTAATCTTGTGTGACCGTACATCAATCTTAGCATTCGCATTTCTGCAACATTCATCTTATGGATATGTTGAACTATAGCAGTCCAATATTTACTACCATATAAAATAATGGTCAATCTTATAACTATTCTATAGAACTTACCTTTCACCTTAATAGGCATCACTCTATCACATAATACCCCAATAGTGCTTCTCCATTTTAATATATTTTTTCTTATCAATAAAATAGTTTTTAAAACTTTATTCGAATTTTATTTTAAAAAAACACAAATAGATAGTCTTTCTATAGGATACCAATTAATACTTATCAACAAATTTGTTTGAAATTACCTAATAATGGACTCAATTGTGTAAATATTTTTGATTAAATTATGATTCGTGAGTTTTTTCTTTCTTTTTTCAACGTCAAAGTCTGATCGAAAAAAAAAGTTTCAACCGATTTTTCCTTATCTTGAGTGAAATGATGCAAAAATATTTTATATGGCCGAGGGAAGTAAACGCATAATTTTTTCAAACATAAAAGACTCAGCCCACTTTCATAATACAGTACCTACGCGCAAAACGCGTACCCTAAGACTAGTTTACAAGAAATATTGGAACTTCTCTTAACTTAGAGGTTTACCAACAAGCATTAAGGGTGCGGCTAATTTCTATCTATTATATAGAAAAGCCAAGTCTGATCGACCAATGACAGAATTGTAATTACATCAATATGCAAGGTTAAATTGGTAAGATGGATAAATATAAAATGTTTTATGTGTCCACTGCTTGCTCACTCCAGGTTTGACGGTAGCTCTAGAAACATCGGCTCTTTCATCTCTTTTCACAAAGAAATGCTCCTCCAATTTTTTGCTCGAATCTCTTCATCTTCTTAATTAGGTGGCAATTGATGACGGGATTCAGGCCTTTTTTGGTTGTAGTTTCAGTTGAGTTCCAATTGCCCATTTATTAATTATATGATTTTTATAGTTCTTGAATGAGGTTTCTCCATAATTATGCCCTTTTGTCATTCTTGCCGTGTCAGCTTAAAACTCATGTGCCTACTTCTATTTCCCTTATTTTCATTTGGAATATATATTTATTTGCTTTTGTATGAGAATTTTATCTTGCAATTATCTTTTGAGGTTTAATTATGATTTTCTTTTTCTCTAGGAGCTTTTGAATTATATTTATTTTTAAAATTTTTGTTTGTGTGTGTTTTTTCATCTGTTCCGAAAATTTGCAGGGATGAGAGAGGTTTATTGAATTGGTTTCTCCTTAACACTTTGACAGCTCTTTAATTGCATCTAAATTATCAAAGTGAAATTCTTGAATTGCTTTGGTAGCTCTTTCCTTTTATCTTATTATTTTGTAATAATCCATTTTTGAAGTATTTCCTCGGGGATTACTTATTGTAACTAGCGGGTTTCTTATATCCTTCTTGATTCTTGCCGCTTTATATCAGGTGAAACCTTATGTCTAAGTTCTAAAGAACCAAAATATACTATGGAATTTTGTTCTAAAGATTCACCCTTTCGGTAAGTTGTTTGTCATGTCTTTTACTTTTTGAAGCCCTCAATTAAACTTTATATGCCTTTAAGATTATGATGCTTTTACATATAATGTAAAAGAAGTTTCTGAAATAGTTTGGACATGTTTGTGAAAAATGATAACCAAATATGATCTTTTAGTCACAGAGGATCATCAAAGAGTTTCATTTCAAATGGATGAATCACCTCTATCTGTTTTGGTTATATTGGAGGTTGGGAGATTCTCTACTAGTAATATTTTAAAATGAAATGGTATGTTTATGTATGTCATGTAAGTTAGAATTCAAAGAAGATTCTATAGACACTCGTATTGTGTAGGACCTACTAGTATTTTTTTAGTGAGCCCCCTCAGTTTATAAAAAATAGTGTAAAGTACTACGTTTATTGGATATCACATCTTGCAGAACAAGTATCTTTGGCATCAACTGCGCTTTTTTTTGGGGAAGTTTCTCTTTTACTCCTTAGCTTTCTGGAGAATAAGGCTTGTGTACTTTTAAGTATTTGGCATAAAAACAACAACTATTATCCGCAATTCCAAGCATGTTGAGGTCAGCTATTTGGAACAAAAAGATTGTTGAGTATTGATTAATGGAATTATAGTTCCTCATATTCCCATGAATAACTTAGAAGCTATAGGAATATAATGAAAACACAGCTATCTATCATGCTTCAAGGAAATATTTTTTCCTTGATCGTCATGTTGTTGGTTTAAGTACAATCTGCTATTTTATTCCCCTTTAGCTTTAGAAGCAACGAAGAAGTAATAGTTTAAACTGTTTGTTGCTTGCTTTACATTTCACCTACTATGAGGGAACACTTCCTAGATCATCTATGTTGCTCTTTGTAAGGATGATTGCCTCTTATTGATAGTACAAAGTAGAGTTGTTATAATGTTTGTTCCATATAATTCCCTGCCTCATTTATACTGAAAAATTACTCCAGGGGATGAATCTATATCATCTGATTTTGTATAACTATCATTTTGATTACTGTATATGGCAGGGCTCCATCAGGACCTGGTCATTCCAATAACAAATTTTCATAATGAAGACAAGGGTTTTATGTGTTTGGCTGGGGATATTTTTGATGTGCCAATTAGGAAGGATATTATTCTATCGTGTTGTGAGATGTGTGAGCACGTGATTTTTGTTTTACGCGACAATCGCTCCAAAAGAATTAAAAATGTATGTGTCATGCGTAATTTAAACCATGACCCGTTTGTTAGATGGAAAATTACAAAAATACGCATTTTTTCTTTTGTCCTGATTTGTTGCTTTGTTTAATTTTACCTACTTTTAACATTTTTATACGCGTGAAATAAATATGTTAAGTTTAATTAGTGGTGCTTAGTTTTATTTAATTAGTTTGTGTATTTAGGAAATTAGAAATAAAGAAAAAGAAGACAAAAAATTTGTTTTAAAATGAATTTGGGTTACAAAACATTTGAAAACTGAAGCCCAAATGAATGGCCCAATCTACCGGTCCACACAGCCCACTCCCCAGGCATCAAAACGACATAGTTTAACGCCAAAACTACGTCGTTTCAATGCCAATCCATCCCAACCATCCAAACCAAGCCGATCCAACGGTCCGGATCTCTCACCCGTAACCCCATATGCCCGACCCGTCACCCGGACCAACCCAAACCCCAGCCTTCGTCGTCTTCACCACAACCCCCAAACCCTAGAGCCGCCCTTTTATCCCCCACCATGAAAACCGGCGGCATGAACGCCGGTGACCTTCCCCTTAACACCCTAGAACGCCCTTGCCATCTTGAACCCAAATCTATCAACCATGTAGTTCGAATCCCTCCCCACCTTCTCGAATCTTCATTTGAAGATTCGAGTCAAAACTCGATCTACTCAGTTTAACCCCAGTTTCATACCAGACACTCCCCAGACCCCCCTCGTGACCAAACCATACTTGGTTTGGTCCGAATCTGATCAGGGAGGCATGAATCCCAGATCTGAGTTTTGGAAATTTTGTGTTCCTCCGTCACTGGTCCAACCGAAGAGATTAAGGTCTAATGGACTTTAATCAAAGTGTTTCTCGTCTGAGAAACACTTCGTTTAAAGTCCGTTCAGCCTTAAGAAAGGCCTGACCAAGTCCGAGTTAAGGTTTTGATCTTTTGCGGTTTAAGGTGAGTTTTCTTTCTTTTCTTAGTTGTTTTGGTTCGTTTGATTGTTGTAAGGGTCTGTTCGTTTTCTGTTTATGTCCTTGACCTCTATCAACTGTGCTTCAACCACTTTGCCTGAACCTCTGTTTGCTTGTCTAAATCCCCCCCTCCTATTCTGATAAGGCATTATGTATTTGTTTGTGCAAGTAGCTGATTTTCGAGTTTGGACTGACTAGTTGACTCCTCGAATGTATTTTTGCTTAGTCAGTATAATTCGAACCATGTATCGATACTGTTTAAATGTCTGATTTTTGGCTACGATTGTGTATGTTAATGCTAATATAGTCGAGTCGACATGTGTCGTCAATTAGTTTCAACTGTCCGAACAATAACAAATCGAGTTGCTTCTGTTGAACATTTGCCTGAATCAATTAAGAACCAAGTCCTGTTAATTATAGTCGTTAATATGATTTCAGAAACCTAAGGCTTGGTCTGTAACTGAAATCTGAGTTGATGGCATGTGCACTTGCGCACAGCATGTGCATTGTGCACAGCCTGTTTTCCTGCATAAAAAGGCTTTTGATTTTAAAAATGGTTTGACAGCATATGCTGTCAGATATATTCTACTGCCCATATTTGCTTTTCGTTAATAAAATGGGAAAGTTTAAGGCTGCCAGGGGAATGATGGGGTTTTATATTTAATTAGCTAAAGTAGAACTGAAAAGAAAAGGGCACATGGGAGGGGTGTTTGATATACTCTAAACAGGCTGTTAAAAGGGGAAGGTGAAGGCTTATAAGAGAGGGACCTGGGGACACAGGGAGGGGGACAGAGATATACAGAGGGATTAGAGATAGTCATATACAGAATTAGAAAAGGGGCTGATAGAAGAGGAGAGGAGGAAAAGGGATACCATCTGATATTAGAGTAATACACAGAGAGAGGGAGATTGATAGATACAAAGATTTTGATACACACACACACACACACAGATAGAGATTGATAATAAAGGGAGGGGAATACACTGATAGAAGAGGGATTTGATAAGAAAACAGGAAAAGAGAGTTGTCTGAAAACACACAGACAAAAATAGAACAGAGAGAGGCCTAACACAAAAAAGGGGAACTGCATTTTTCTCATTTTTTGTTTTGATTCTCAACTGGTCTGATTGTGCCTGTTCCATATTGACTTATCCTGAGTCTTGTTTGAGATTACTGGTTGTGTGAAGTGTCAGTCCAGTTCTGGACCCATTCTGGTTAAAATCTGATTCCATATTGCTGGGAATTTGCTACATTCTGCCATCTTTCATTGGTTCTAAGTTGCATTCTTGCACTGGGTTTTGCTTCTATTTGGTTACCTGCTGTTGCTGCTGCTATTTGGTTTCCTGCTGCTGCTGACCTTTCTGCTTCATTTCTTCTTTGCATTTCAGTATTCAGTGTTCTCCAGGTACACATTTCAGATCCAATTTTGGTGTTAACTGTAACAATTCAAAAGCATGAAATGAAAGGAGTTCTTGAAGAAGATTTAGATGTCTGTTTCGTAATGTTTGTGATATACTGATTTCTGTTGTATAAATTGATTAGCTTGATTCAGTAATGAAAGATTAGTTAGATAATACTTAATCAAGTTTAGCCTCTTGCATCTTAGTTCATAGTTGTTTGCCAGTACAAGATGCAATAGTATAATATGTAGAATGCATGGATAATTGACATAGAATTTTCGACCGGATTCCTGTTTAACTATAATGAGATGCATACAATAGAGAACTTCCGTTTTACGCGATGATATTTGGTGTTATTTTTTAGTTTTCCTTTATCAGCACCCGCTAGGCAGCATATAGCAGCGCGTTCGAATCCCCATTAGTAATAAGACGTAGTAGTTAGTTCCTTTAATCCAGCCTAAATAAGTCTAGTTAAATTCAATTCAAGAAAGGTTTTGGACGCACGTATAGCATTGGGTCAATCTCGAATGTAACTTCTTTGTCCAATTGAAGCATGTCTCACAAGGTATGACGCCTCTCCACTTTGTAAATAACTAATCAGAAATTGACAAGGATCCAGATTAGGCAAAAGCTTATAATTGAATTAGCATGTACCTTTTCTTCTAGTTTTAGAGACAAATGCATTAGAAATGTAGCCGCTTTAGGATATCCTTTCTAAAATAGAGATTGAGCCTCGCCAAATAAAAATGCAAAAATTGCGGGTCCCTCAATAAATAACCATGATAATTATTTAGAATTCAGGATAGGTCATTTAATAAATTTCATGGCCTTCTACAAAATAATAACGCGTTAGACTCCGTAGGCGCGGCTTAATTAAATCATATTCTTAAATTCGGGTGCACATTGATGTGACCCAAATCCGAATCTCAACGAAGTCCGAGTGTGTCGACGATCACGGGTGCATTGATTGTGACGTGGTTCGAGGTGCATTTTCACGACGTTGCAATTCTATAAAAAATAAGTGATAATAATAAAAGCGGTTTAAACTTAATAAAAGCACGTAAGTCATAACATGTATTTAAATCGGATATTTAGCCATTATAACAATTTAAGAGACCGTGCTAGAACCACGGGATTCGAGGGTGCCTAACACCTTCCCTCGGGTCAACAGAATTCCTTACTTAGAATTTCTGGTTCGCAGACTTCATTTGGAAAAGTCGAAAATTTCCTCGATTTGGGATTCAAGATAAACCGGTGACTTGGGACACCAAAAGCCAAACCTTTCCCAAGTGGCGACTCTGAATTAAATAAATAATCTCATTTCGAATATTGTCACTTAAATTGGAAAAACTCCACCCGCGCATTTAACCCTTCGGGGCGGGCGCGCAAAAAGGAGGTGTGACAAGATGGCAGCTAGCAAAACGACAACAGTTATGTGTACGATTCTTTTGAATCCCAAATTTTGAATTATAGAGCATACATATTGGCGAGCTATTCATGTTTTACTCTGTGTTTCCCATGTCTAAGAGCCATTTATCATTTTCCATTTCTCATCTTACTGTCAATTACTTCTCTGGGAAACAAAGAGACTTACTGGGGAAAAAAGAATCAGGATGATCATTTTGAGGCATATGAAGACCACAGAAACTCATATGCCTTTGGGGAAAAATCGCCTTGCTAAAGAAAATTGTTGCAAATAAAAAATGATCTAAGGCGGATCATTTAAATCAATTAGGGCCTCCTATTCTCCTACCTGTTTACTATCTTTATACTTGTTCCCCTTATTCTATAAGCTTTATAAATTATAGTTACTTGCCAAGGCAGTAGAGGATTCAAATGGTATTGTTGACCTACTCTTGAATGTTGCAGGGAACCCATTCAACTAAAACCATTAGTGAAGTTACTATGACTGGTAGAAAACCGTGGAGGCAGAAGGGAACTGGGCGAGCAAGGCCTGGAACACTGTGTGGTGCTCAGGTTCTACTTGTGTATATCGCTTTGATGTGAAGAGTATATCTTTCTGCTAAGTAATTTTGAATCATTGTTTAGGACAAAAGTTTCCTATAAATGTAAAATATCCTACATAATCCCCTTCTCTTGAAGTTCCAGTCTTTCAAAATTGCCAGATTCACAATTACCTTGGTAGAACTTGTTCAGGGATCTAATTGAAGCAAGTATTATCATTATGTTTCTTCTTGACTCTTGAGCTTGAAAGCTGTAGAGAGAGAAAATATATCGTGAAGATCTTGTCAGTTTGCAATACATACATGTCGAGTCAAGGGTGCAGGCCTAAGTTGTAATTATGCATGGTTAAAATGTTAGTACTTGATTTCCTACTCAAAAGCCGCATCAACAGAAAGAGAAGGGAATTAATTTTAGCAGGTATAGACGTAGAAGGAGAAAAAAAGGGACTTGGAAGTTTATAGAGTGAAATATATTGCCTGGGCTACAACATACAATTGCACAAGAGGTGATTGAAGAAAATTAGATCCAACACCATCTTGTAATCCATTTTCTTCTTCCTCTTTCTCGGTCTCTCTCTTCTGTAATCATGCATGCACCTTTGCGAAGGAGAAAGGGAACGAAGGTGCTGACTTTCTTTTAAGTCGATTTTGATTGAAGATTGTTACTGTATCAAAAAACTGTTATCTTTAATTTAAAAAAAGTGGAAGCTTAATTTTATTAGTTAGTTTAGTAAAAAGAACAACAAAAGTTAATGGAACCAATACTACCACATTCGAAATTCCAGATCTAAGAAATTTGAGTTTCAATTGCTTTTTCAATCTAGGTCCACATCAAATTAGTTGCCAATACTCTACAAACTTCGAATTCCAATTCGCGAAACAGTTTCCAGCATTTTAAGCTAACACCCATTCGATTTTGAGTATAATAGTTCAGATCTGACACAAAACCCAAAAGCTTCTAAGGTTTGTCAATGGAGAATTTTGAATTTTTGTGCCACCAATGCTTTCGACAGCAGTTACCTTCAGGTTTCTATCTCAAAACTACTTTGAACAAACCCAAATTAACAATCTATCAGAAATCCAAAATTTCAAGCTCAAATTCAAGTTTCAGAGTTCGTCAAAAATGGTAGGTTGTTCTCAATTAGGACCCAAATTACGAGTTCACAAAAGCTACAATATTTCGATTCATAGACCAGAATTCCTCATTCAAATTTTAACAAATGCTAGAGAGAAGCGAGAGAGAGTTAATCTAGAGAGAAGAGATAGGTAGGCAAATCGGGAGAGAGCTAAGGCCTAGAGAAGTAAATTCGGCTTTAGCGCAAATGACAAAAAAACCCTGCCACTAATGAAGTAGAAATTAAAATTTAAGGGTATTTAAGGAAAAGACAAAATGGGTAGGGTGCTAATATACTACCTTCAGCTAGAATGTTAGTAAGTATATATATATATAAATTATACAAATTTTATACACTATCGAATATAAATAGTTTTTTGCGCGAGCTAGAAGTGATAATACCCCTATTATATCACTACATCCTAAACTGTTTATCGTCTTTTAAATAGTGGTGGATCTATGTATCACATTTGGGGGCTTAAGCACCCATTGATTTTGACAAAGAGTGTGTGTAGTTATATTAAAAATTTAACCAAATGGATATAACAAGGCAGCAATCACCCAGGTAATGAGAAGTTTGATGGGTGCATTGGTAAGGAAAGGTGCTGAAGTTTGGTAGGTGCTTTAGTAAGGAAAGGTCCTTTTTAATAGTAGGTATTTTCCCTATATTATTAAGATTCAAGCTTCTTTCTTTTGCCCCAATTAGGTCTATTTTTTTATTCTTTCCACTAGACATTATTTTGACACAAATTCTACTTATTTTTTCGATTTTTTGCTAATTTTTTTTTATGTTCTTTTTTTATCTAATTCAGTATAACAACAAAAGAAAAAAAATACTTAAAAAGAGACTCCAAAGTTCATCCTTTTGAAGACGAACTGGTCTCCTAGAACAGTAAATTGAAGACGAACTGCTCTCCTAGAACAGCAAATCCACCAATCTCTTTTCTCGCTAGTTGGCCTTAACCATCACAGTTTCATGACGTCTATAATATTAATATTATGAGTTTTTTCATCATGTTCAAATAATTATGCACTTATACAATGAGATATGTAGTACTTTAATCAAAAAAGTTAAGCACCCACGAATCTAAAATCCTTGATCCGTCACTGCTTTTAAATATGTCTTTTTTAATATTTGAAAAATCAGATTACAAAACTCTGGGACCTTAGAACCTCAAGCAATTTTAACGAAGCCTCATCGGTCAAAGTTCTTAAACTATACAACTTCTTCAGCGTAAAAGAAAGTTCAGATGTCACACGATTAATATTCAAGAATGACAAGCTCAACTCTCTACCAAAAAACACATAGAAAATTGTGAGGTCAACTAAACGATAGCCTTAACTTAAAAGGGAAAAGAAAAATTGATAAGAAATTAATTACTACTCTCTCCGTTCACTTTTACTTGGCACATTATAATTTTTCACGCCCCTTAAGAAATAATAAATGAAGTGCATAATTTACCATAATACTCATATAAATTGATGTATATTTTATTGGATTTGAGAAAATGATTTGAAATAAGTAACAAATATTGTGGGTATAATAAGAAAAAAAAATTGTCTTCTCTTGATATGCGTAAAGTGACAAATAAAAATAAAAATTTATTTTTATTATACATGGCAAATAAAAGTGAATGGAGTTAAAGGACTACTATATTATTCTCCCTTAGGAGGTAATTAACTTTCTTTTTTTGGGGGGTCATGAGGAGATAATTAACTACTCAGCCGCACCACCCCACTTTTCAATTTCCTTTCTACTTCAATAATTTGGTGAATCTTTGACAGCAAATAAAAATTTGCATGATAAGAATGAAAATCTACTCAGACCTACCCAACCTTTTTACAACTTCAATGGAACATGCCGCCAACCATTCAATGACCCTTTAGAAGCACCAAATGACATTAGAGTCAAATTTGTGTAATTTGTAAGTCATGCACAAGATTACATTAGAAGGCATTCAAATACTTTATGTCCCACGTGGATACAGCGTGGAAAAGGCATCCACATCACACACGACAAAATTGGAAAGCTGTTATGAGTTAGGCTGCCTAAAGCATGTTATTATCAATGATAAGCAACAAGCTCTCCTAATTGGAAAATGTCTCCAAATTGATTTCATTTATAAGCAACAACCAACAGATTTGATTGGATCAAGTACCCCAAAGGACCAAGAATTCAAACGGAAAACAGTGAAGTAACAATGTATCAATTTAATTTAACTACAGAAAAGTGCCTCAATAAAACCAACTGTAAAGTCTGAAAAGCAGAACAAAAAGTGCCTAGTGCCAACTGTACTCATCAAGAAGAAATGCTTGAGCATAGCAGTTAAAAGTAATGAATGGTAGGTACCTAACATTGTTTTCAATTTTCCAGTCAAAGTTTGAACTGGTGATGTTGGAAAGGACACAACAGACAAGAACTTTTGTAATGACTAAAGTCTAAAGGGCTTATCCAAGTTTGAGTATTTTATACTATAGCCTATTCACCAATGAGCAATATCTACAGGCTACAGCACTTGATAAGTTTCAAATTTCAAACCAAGACACCATAAGAGAATCGACAAAAAAATTTATCCAATACCAGAAAGCGTAGGTGGGCCTCCTAAATGAATAACGTGAGTGGTCACCTTGCTGGCATAATTAAAAGGGATGTACTACTAAAACTTAGTAGAACAGACTTTATGACTAAATCAAGAATGCCATAGGCAAGTCATTTCAAAAGGGACAAAGAAAGCAAGGGTTCTTGTTTATTACCCAACAACAAAGATTTAATAACCCAGAAGTAGGGTGTTTTCCACAAGGATTGTCACATAAATCTAATGCTAGATGAGTTGTCATACCTACCTAAAAATAAATGAAAGATTGAAGTTTGAGGTCAATGTTCATATGCAAGACAAGAGATGAGGTTCTCAGAAACTTCAATCTTGACCAAATGTCTAGTTTGGCACAAAGTCTTTGAATATATATCCATGTAAATGTGAAATAGAGAAACCTATCAAATTTGTGAATTGAAAAGGTAGATCAAATTCCCAATAAGTCATTCCTTTGAGAAAAAGGAAATTGTCCAAATACAAGATAAATCCACAGAGAAACAAACAAAAACAACAAATAACAAGAAACAGTTGTTTTAGGTATTACAAATCACAATATCTAGAACTAAAAGAGCTGAACTCAGACAATTGAAAAATAAAAAGTTGCAACATGGAATTTCAATCCTAAATAAATGTCACCAGTTTACTGCTGCTCATTGTCTGGTTTTGCTGCTTCTTTGATCTCATCAGTTCCATCATCCTAAACAAGATTCAGCAAGACTCGGAGATTAATAAAATGGTTCCGAGAATGGTGAAGAAACAATCTTATTAACATTAAGAAAGAAATATATACCTGCATATCTGAAGTCCATAAAGTGAGGTTATCACGAAGAAGCTGCATGATCAGAGTGCTATCCTTGTAGGACTCTTCGCCCAATGTGTCCAGCTCGGCAATTGCCTCATCAAAGGCCTTTCATATGATCAAATGAACCATAAAAATCATTTTTAAAAAGATCAACCATAAAAATGGATATCATTATATTAAACGTAACCGACCATCCCACAATGCCTAATTTATCAATTTCAACAAAACTCTATCTAATTATTTTCAATAAGGAAAACTGCATCTAATTATTCAATTAGTAATTATGGTAAATATTCATTAAGATAACTAGGTCTATTCATGTAGCAACTGATAGCTATTAGCTCTAACAATTGATTTCTACAATAATCAAAGCCATTGTAATAATAAAACGATTTAATCAAAGACAAAAAATTTTAAATGAAAGGTACTCATTTACTGACCTGTTTGGCGAGATTACAAGCACGATCAGGAGAATTCAAAATCTCGTAGTAAAATACAGAGAAATTGAGAGCAAGTCCCAATCGGATTGGATGTGTAGGAGCGAGCTCGGTATTTGCAATATCCTGAAATCACGAGATCAAAAAATGTCAATTTAACATTTTTTTCTCCAGAATTTTAATAATTTACTATCTAAAACAAAAATGATAAATCTAACCTGAGCGGATTTGTAAGCCGAGAGAGTGTTTTCGGCGGCTTCCTTTCGCTCGGCACCGGTTTTAAACTCAGCCAAATAGCGATGATAATCTCCTTTCATTTTCAAGTAAAACACCTTAGAGTCACCGGTAGCAGCGGCGCCAATGAGCTTAGAATCGAGGAGCTTGAGAATGCCGTTACAGATCGAGGTGAGTTCGGTCTCGATCTTAGATCTGTACTCCTTAATGGAGGCAACGTGATCTTCGTTGCCGCGGCTCTCCTCTTTTTGCTCAATGGAGGAGATGATACGCCACGAGGCTCGCCGTGCTCCGATTACGTTTTTGTACGCGACGGAGAGGAGGTTGCGTTCTTCGACGGTAAGTTCCTCGGCGCCGTCGGCAGCAGCGACGACTTTCTCCATGAACTCAACCATCTCCTCGTAACGCTCGGCTTGCTCGGCAAGCTTTGCCATGTACACGTTCTCCTCGCGTGGCGACGCCATTGATGTTGCTGTGAGAGAGGAAATGAGAGAGGAAATAAAGAGGAAGTTTTGTAGAGAGAGAAAATGCAGAGAAAGTAAAGAGCGGTTTTTAGGATTCTCCTCCTCTCAGTTTGATTTTTGTGCGTGCGAAGTGGGAACCGGAGAGGGCTTTCAGCTTTGTGGGCCGATTCCGGGTTCTAAGTCTGATCGGTTATTAAGTGGGCCTGATAACAATTTTACGGGGCATTTGCATCTATATCCGTTTTTTGTATCACATTTTAACTTATGTCCGCTTTGCAAAAAATATTGCAAGCGTACCCGCTTTTTCGCATAATTTCAGCACACGGGGCTGAAGTAGCAAAGGCAATCACGCAAAACTTTAGCATTCTAGTAGCCAGGCCTGAATTTCAGCTTTAGAGCTGAAGTTTTTGTGTTGTAACTGGAAACTTCAGCTCTAGAGCAGAAGTTTTGTGTCGTAACTAGGAAACTTCAGCTCTAGAGCTGAAGTTTTGTGTCGTAACTAGGAAACTTCAACTCTAGAGCTGAAGTTTTTGTGTTGTAACTGGGAAACTTCAGCTCTGGAGCTAGCTTGATATTTCTAAGCTAGTTTCAAATTGATATTTCGTTAGATAGATGCTATAACTTCGGTGATTCTCGTTGAGATTTTTAGTCATAAAGTATTTGTTCATGCTTATGAGTAATTTATCTGGTAGTAGTAGCCTGTTGCAGTTTGCTGGAAGTCATCCAACTCGTTGTTTCTCATTATCATATATCACCATTTTGTCCAGTAGAGAAATATCTGTAAATGAAAAAAACATCAGAAAGAGAAAAATTAAATGCACAAAGAACTTGGATACCAACTTTTATCAAAATCTAGCTCCCCTTTAGTATTTATGCAGATAAAGAACTGCATTTTCTCTTCACTTTGTTGATACTACTATTCCATCGTTATTTATAAATGTTAAAACACAATCTTGCTTTCTTCTGGTGAGGTACTGAAGGGGGGGAAGGGAGCTGAAGTTGTTTAAAAAGTGGATACAAGTTAAAAGTTTTTTTAAAAAATGGGTATAGATTAAATGGGGCGACCAAATAGTGCGCCCCGTGCAATTTTTACCAATTTTACTTTTAGCGAAGTTAGTTTTTTTTTTAGAAATTTTCATAAAACACTATCTTTTAGTGGTAATTAGCTATTTATAAATACCATTTGTTATATTATGGATTGTAAATACGTTTTTTGTTGTTATAAGATGTATTAGATGTATTTAAGCTACTGTATTCAAAAATAGGCGTGAATCAGGGAAGTCCAGCTAATCAGTTGTTGTATTCAAGTGTATTCGATTGTATTCATGGCGTGAAATATGGGATTACAGCTAGACATATTATTATATTCGACTGTATTCACGGCGTGAAACAGGGGATTGCACTGTTTTTAAACGGAAAGTGAATTAATTAACATAATAGACCCCTAATATAACTCAACAAACTCAATTATAACACACAAAATTTGTATTTTCAGTTATGAAAAAGATTCTTAACCGAAAAATACTCCAAGAACATAGCAATTTTTAGAAAAATTATATAATACATCTTAATACATAAATTATATTAATTAAAAAATATATATGAATACATTCATGGCATATAGCGAGACAGTGAATACAATGAAATACATAAAATACAGCAGGATACATTGAAATACAATGGGAAAAAAAGACAGCGAATACAATGAAATACAGCGAGATACATTGAATTACAATGAAAAAAAAGATAATGAATACATAAAAATATAGCGTAAAAACCAAGAACCAACAACTCTTAAAACCATAAACCCAGCAGATCTTCGTCCCTCATATTTTCTTCCTCTGGCTCAAAATTCACTGTCTCCAAGTTTTAATTTTAATATAATTGATCATGTACAATAATCTCTTCTAGGAGAACCTCCAAGTGGAAAAGGGATTTCTCGGTGACTTATCTTTACTAGGAGTAGTAGGATTGAAAGGTGGTGCTGCATGATTAAGATTGCCAATTTCTCTAACATTCTGTACAGATCCTTGCCCAGAATTTCCTTCTACCAAATACAGTTGATTGTTCTCAATGGCTTCACTATTTTCTACCTCCAGTATTGCAAATTGGGTTGGCTGCTTGAACCTGTTGAGGAGCCACAGAAGTCTGCTTCTCAACAG
The DNA here is from genome assembly GCF_000715075.1 of Nicotiana tabacum. Taxonomy (NCBI): domain Eukaryota; kingdom Viridiplantae; phylum Streptophyta; class Magnoliopsida; order Solanales; family Solanaceae; genus Nicotiana; species Nicotiana tabacum. Next base: position 9,549,703 of record NC_134090.1, read on the forward strand.
GAATTATTTCTTGCCCAGTTTTGGCTCATATGGCTCGAAATCTATTGTGTCCTCTCTCTTTTTCTCTCTATTTCTGTGTTTTGGACCTCCCTTCACATATGTTGAAGATTTGAAGGGTTGTCTGAAAGCGCAGGAGGGAGTAGAAAATCACCGTTTGTGGCTAATGGTAGGTGATGTGGGTGAGAGGAATTTTGAGATTGAGCATCGTGTTTTCAGGAAATTGGGGAAGAGAATGACATGTATCAAAGTAGAGAGAGAAAGAAAATAGTGTAACTAAATAGCGTATTTAGTGGCTTAGGGGTAGGAGGAAACCAAAATTAGATATTTTGCTATAAACATTAAAAGGTATCTATAGAATATAATTTTTTAAAATGATATTTATTTAAAATAAATAAGGTGTTAACCTTTGCTATAGGAAATAAAAATTCATATATTTAACTGATCGATCAAAAATAATTATACTATTTTCTAGCCAAATATACAAAAAATATATGTTAATATACATATATTATATATTAATATACGAAATATATATAATTTACTGGCTATAACTTTTAAGAGCATCAGTAAAACTGTATAATGTATTTTTCCCTTTTACACTCTGGACGAAACTGGTCCAATAAAACGCAGCAACTCCTTGAACTTTTCAAACTACTTTTTCCCTTTAATAATTTCTTCTTCCACATATTCGCTATTACTTTCTCTTTTTTCTTTTTAGGGTTTAACAATCAGGAGATTATAAGGCCAGCTTTTGCCGGTAAAATTATTATTTGCATTCCTAATACTTATTCCGTACCAATTTACGTGAACATGTTTGACTGGGCACGAAGTTTAAAATAAATGAAGCCTTTTGAAATTTGTGGTCCTAAACAAGTCAAAAAGAGGCCAGAGTATTTGTGTGATTATAAAATCTTCTCATTAAGGGTAGAATTGTAAGTTTAAGGTAAATTGTTTCCAAATTTAGAAAGAGATCATTCTTTTTGGAACGGATAAAAAAGAAAATAGGTTCACATAAATTGGAACGGCGAGAGTATATTTTTTAAAAATATTTTTTAGGCTATTCACATAAATTTGCAATAATAGCCTATATTTTGCATTCTTATTGCAACTGACATTTCATTTTGGGTCAAAATAATATTTTACCATAGTCTCCTATTATTGTTTAAAGTATTAATTTGCAGAAGTGGCTATTATATATTTATTTAGGTATATTATTAAATTATTTTTCTTTTAATTTCTATTTTTAAAAACTGACCAAATTTTTTGATCAATTTTCAAATCAAACCAGCCCAATACACTAACCCAATAACCCCGACCGCGACCCATTTAACTAACTCGACCCAACACCCCTTTAAAATCCTGGTCGTTGATCTCTAAAATCAGCGGCCCACATTTAATCCCCCCTTTTAAACCACCCAACCCTAAACCCTAATCTCATTCCCTCTAAACCCGCTGCCCTAAAACTCTCCCCCTCTTTGAAGAACCCTAATTGTCGTCTCTCTAAACCTCTCTACTAATCCCTCTTCTAATGGGATTTACCTCTTATTTACTTACCATATTTGTGTGTTTTCGCTACTGGTTGATTCTCTATGGTATCACCTAGTACTTACCTAAACATGGCAAGTACTACCTCTCTGATTCTGTCCGAATGAGTCATATTTCTTGAATCTGGATCGTATTTCGTCTACACGCGTTTGATCCTACACAGTAAACCCGCCGCCCTAAAACTCTCCCCCTCTCTGAAGAACCCTAATCGCTGCCTCTCTAAACCCTTCTCATAATCCCTCTTCTAATGGGATTTTTCTCTTATTTACTTACCATATTTATGTATTTCCGCTATTGGTTGATTCTCCATGGTATCACCTAGTACTTGCCTAAATATGACAAGTACTACCTTTCTGATTCTGTCCGAATGAGTCCTATTTCTTGAATCTGGACCGTACTTCATCTACACGCGTTCGATTCTACATTGTGTGAGTTCGATTTTGTTTGGATTCTGCTGATTGACACTTTCCCTAAAAAAATAGGATTTACAAATTTTCTCTCTTAAATTGATTTCAAATCGAATTGCATAATTCTTTTCCTTGTTTGTTGTTTAAATTATTTTGTTTCCTCGTATGTTTGCTCGATTTTTGGCTACTATATAACCCCCCTCGTTTTCCTTTTTGGGACAGACTTTGAAATCAATTTTTTACTAAAAATTTGGGGGTTTTGCTACTCTCTTGATTGTTATTCTGTACTGGCCGGCTGAAAGCCAAGGCCATTAGTATCTTGGTACCTGTTTTTGGTGCGAGCATTGCCCTGAGTTCATCGAAGCTCTTGGGAACTTTGACACATTAAGGATTCTAGGTTTTTCTATGGGAATTTATTCTTTACTGTTTTTCGCTTAACTAGTGAGTCACTATACTTTGCAATTTCATTCCTGGATATCTATGGTTTGCGTATATTTTCACTCCTGCAATTGGTCAACTCAGTATGATTTCTGGATTGGCAAAACCACGTGCTACTCGATACATAATATCTATATCAAGTGCTAATTAAGATGATCAAGGAAGTCCATTTATATATACCATAAAGTAAATTTACAGTTTCTAGACCAAATAGAAAATTAGCGAGAAAGATGAGTTTTGTTTTGGAAATCATTTTAGTGGAGAAAATAATATTTTTGAATAAAATTCAACATCAAATAGCTATTGCATTTAATATAGAATTTATTAAATTAAAACATAACAACAATTTTTTTTTAAGTAAAATAAAAGAAAACCTCAAACAGGTTAAGGAGATTAAGTTGAGAAATCAATTGAGGTAAAATATAACAACTATTAGAAATAGTAAATACTGAAATATACGCCGAGTTCTAACTTATAAGTCATACAAGGTCGCATGATATTAATTCTTTCACTTTAAATCACTATATTACTAACAACTAAGCAGGGCAGGAGGTAATGACTCAACATAGTAAATTCACTTTGAAAATCAATTCGCCAGAATAATAGTATTAGGAAAAGAGCTCAGGAAATGACGGCAAGGCAATAAGTCAATGACCATAACTCGATCCTCAGAACACAGTGAAAACCAGAAATACAGATTATCAGAGTCTCGTACAAAGGAATTAAAGCCAATACAGTAAAACAGGGGATACCAAAATACAAGATATGTTGTGGCACGCAACCCGATCCCATCGTACAATTATCAATATCATAACAATAAACATAATATGTTGCGGCACGCAACTCGTTCCCACCATATAATATCAATATCATAATTCACCATAACAATCCACCCTTATTTCACCTGTTGCAGCGTGCGACTCGATCCCACCGTACAATAACAATATCACAATAATAAACCTAATATATTGCGGCGCAATCCGATCCCACCATATAATATCAATATCATAATTCACCATTATTCCTCCTCAATATATCACCCTTATTCCTCCTGTTGCAGCTTGCAACCCGATCCCACCGTACAATAGCAATATCATAACAATAAAAAAATATATATATTACGGTGCGCAACCCGATACCACAACATAATATCAATATCATAATTCACCCTTATTCCTCCTCAATATATCACCCTTATTCCTCATGTTGCGGTGTGCAACCCGATCCTACCGTACAATAACTTAAATCAACAACAACATTTTAATAACCAAATTTACCAGAATCTCTACAATCAAGGGTATGAGTACACGACAATAAGAGAACCACGTAAAATCAAAGGAATACAATGACCTTTACAAAATAACAAGACAGGTAAGGCACACGATACCTGCGCAGGCAATCACAACAATTTGGACATGTAGCATATATGCACAAAGTCATAGAGGAACTCACAATTAAGAAGTAATAAAACAACAAGGAAGACAATAACTTCAACTAAGTCAAATAAGGCTAAACAATGATCAAGTGGTAAATAAGTGCTAACAACATCATATAGAATATGTAAGTGTAGCCTAACAATAAGATACCACATATTATGACAATTTGATTAAAGGCATGGAAAAAGACTAGACAATCCAACCGGTCAACACCACATATAAATTGTGTACATACTCGTCACCTTGCGTACACTGCTTTCACATATCAAGATAGCACAATTCACTCAGTTCCTAAGAGGTGGTTTCCTCCCCATAAGGTTAGACAAGGTACTTACTTCAATTCGGCCAACTCAATACTCAATTTAGCTTTTTCTTTACCAATTCACCATTGCTCAGCCCAATCTATCCAAAGAAGACTTAAATACATCAAATAATGCAAGAGAAAACAATTTCAATTAACAAAGCTATGATCCTTAGACAATTTGCAAAAAGTCAACTCCCCGGGCCCGTACCTCGAAACCCGACAAAATTTACAAAACCTGAACACCCATTCAATTACGAGTCCAACCATACTAGTTTCACTCAAATCCGACTCCAAATCAATATTCAAAATTCAAAAATTCACTTTATAAAAATTTAGACAAAACCCTCAAATTTCACTTTGAAATCATCATTCAAATGCCTAAAAGGAAGGTGAATTTATGAAATATAACCAAAATCGAGTATATAACACTTTTTCCAATCCATATAGTGAAAATCACCTCCAAAAATTATCTAAATCTGAGTTCCCCAACTCAAAATATGACCAAATGAACAAACTTTCGATATTAAGTATTTTTGCCCGGTTGTTCTGCCTTGTTTTATATGCCAAACAATCTCAAAACTCGCTTTTGATGTTACCAATGGATTCCTTGTGAAATTTCAGCCAAGTTAGGTTTTTTAATCACTCCATTTGACCTTATAATGAAAGAGATATATTGATTTTAATATTTGGAAATAATGCAGACTTTTAAATACGAAGTCAGTGGGAATTTCATAATTAATCTAAAAAAATCTGGCCGCCCAATTCTTAGTAAATTGACCATAAAATCCTTGTACGATGTCCAAATTTGACGATTCTTTTTGCCATGGCTCCTTAATTACAATACGGATCTAATGCTTCAATCAAAACAGAAATCGGATCTCATTTGTTTAATGTGATACCATTTATGCTTGAAAAAACAATGTTGAAACATAAGAAAACCGAGCGCAACACAACTCAAACCTATCCGAACTCACCCAAGCCCCTAAGGACCTCGTATGAACATAAAAACAAGTCCCACAACGAAATACAGACCTACTCGAGGCCTTAAATCACGCACAACAATATCGAAACGACGAAAAACACCTCAAATCAAACTTAATGAACTTTCGAACTTTCAACTTCCAAAGACTCACGGCGAAACATATTAAATCAACTTGGAATGAACTCAAATTTTGCACACAAGTCCTAATACATCATATAGAGCTACTTGTGTCCCCAAACTCTCGAGAGAAGTGCAAGTTCTCAAAACGACCGGTCGGATAGTTACAGTTTAAATCCTAGCCAATATTCAATTTATGGTTGAAACAACTTGACTAACTATAAAGAAATTCACTATATATGTTAGCACTCGCAAATTGTATTGGATAATACTGCTAGCATGAGTTTGCATTGTAAATGGAGAATGGGATTGAAATGCGCACATCTTTTTGCAATTCGATATAGAATAAATGAATAATCCAATATATGTCATTAATTAGTTTAAGTTGATTTTGAAATTAAATTGGTATACGATAAGCAATTTAGTGGTGTTTTTTATTTGCAGAATTATGCTATTGTTAATAAAGGTTAATTTATGAAATTGGTTGAATCTAAAATAGTAACATTGTCACGATCTAATTCTCAAACCCGGTCGTGATGGCGCCTCTCGTGAAGACAAGACCAGCTTGATCAAAATAGAACATTTCTTTTAAATAGTTAAATATCATAAACAGTTCTAAACATGATATAATCACCATAATTTGCGGAAAATAACGATGACAATAGAAGAAACCATCCCGACACAGCCCAAACCGGGGTGTCACAAGTCACGAGCATCTATTAGAGTATAAATACGACTACACCGTCTGAATTATACAAAATAGGACTGATAAACAAAAGGAAGAAATGCGGTGCCGCGAACGCTGGCGGTCACCTTGCTAAACTTCGATAACTTAGCCTCCTATCGGCTCAAAACCCGCTACCGGGGTGTATAAATACCTGCATCTGCACACAAGGTGCAGGGAGTAAAGTGAGTATTCTAACTCAGTGAGTAATAAAGGTAAATAACAACTGAGCAGTAAGAAATCACATAAAGCAACCAACATGCTGTAGAGAGGCAGTGAAAAACCCTTTGAGAAAAATAGTGAAGCTGTGAAATCTTTAGAATTATCTTAGCTCAGTTTAAAACTCTTTTGAAAATGACTTTCTCAATAGTTACGCAAATGAATGCAAAACAAATAGTGCAGATAAGCACGGAAATTCGCCCTTCGGGCACAACACTCAATTAACAGATAATATCAGGCAATAAGATAGATATCACATGAAGTAGCACAACAACAGATAATGGCAGACAAATGAAATAAAGTAAACACATATAATAGTACCAGAACCGCTGCAGTGTGCAGCCCGATCCATATATCGCTGCGGCGTACAGCCCGATCCATTTATCGTCGACGGCGCTCACTGGGGGTGTGCAGACTCCGGGAGGGGCCCCTTACGGCCCAAGCGCAATATCAAGCCATCTCGTGGAATCAAATCTAGGTCCTCGGCTTTATATAAATCAATATCTCACTGTTGCGGTGTGCAGCCTGTCACACCTCCTTTTTCGCTCGCGCCGCCTCAAAAGGGCACGAAAGGGAGTTTTTTTCAATTAAAGGACAATCGAAATAGGATTTATTTATTTATTTCAGAGTCGCCACTTGGGAGATTTATGGTGTCCCAAGTCACCAGTTTAATCCCGAATCGAGGAAAATATTGACTCTGTTTAACAGTCTGCGTACCAGAAATACGGATAAGGAATTCTGTTAACCCGGGAGAAGGTGTTAGGCATTCCCGAGTTCCGTGGTTCTAGCACGGTCGCTCAACTGTCATATTCGGCTTGATTATCTGATATAATACATGTTGAACATATGTGCGAATTTTAACTTTTAACCGCTTTTATCATTATTATTATTTTAACAGAGAATTGCAACATCGTGAAAATATATCTCGAACCACGTCACATCAATGTACCCGTGGTTATCGACATATTTCGACTCTGTTGAGATTTGGATTTGGGTCACATAAATGTGCACCCGAGTTTAAGAAAATAAATTGTTAAAGGCGCGCCTAAAGCGACTAGCGTATCATTATTTTGGGTAAGGCCGTGAAATTTGCTAAACGACCGATCCCGAAGTCTATACAATTATTAACCATTTATTGAGGGCCCCACAACTTGTGCATTTTATTGGGTGAGGCTCATCTCATTTATTTTAAAAGGATAATCCTAAAGTGCCTACATTTTTTCTATTAAATTTGTCTCTAAAAAAATGAAAGAGAAAAGGTCCTAATTTATTTACATGCTTACGAGTTGTTATAGTCGGGTTCCGAACGCAATTTGTTAAATCAGAATGTAAGCACAATATGGACAGCCCATTGGCCAGCGTGGACCCAGGCCCAACGTGTATGGCACAAAACTGGACCTGGGCCATCTCATTCACATGTTACTACCTAGTTACATTATACTAGGCATGCTCACAGTTTGTCAAATTAAAAAAAAAACTTGGCAATCTAATTTTAATCCTAAACCATCTACATGCTGAAATTAACCAATAGTATCTAGCTAAACAATATTCCTACAAGTTCCGAAGCGGTCTATTCGTTTAATGAGCTAACTGTTGAATGTTTAAGAATAGTCTAAATCATCTAACATGCTTTTTGAGATATGATAATCATCAAACAATAACGAACTATCTGAACAGAGTTACTACACCATTTTTTTAGCAATAAATAGACAGTTCGTCCACTAAGCTACTGTCAGATGTTCCATTATATATTAAACAACTACATGATTCTGATTAGAGGAAGCTAAATAATGTATATACACAACTAAAATTCAGAATATAACTAAGATAAATTCAGAACTTCAACTCTTCATTTCATATTCATGCTTCATGTTTCAGCTTACATTAACCAGCGTGTCAGTTGTGTACCTGATATTGGAAGTAAAAGAAGAGGAAGATCAGCAGAAATGCAGTAGCATATAACAACAGCAACAACAGTAGCAAATTGAACACCCAGGGACAGATCTTAAAACCAACAGAGATGATTCCACAACCAGTAACAGATTCAAGAATAACCCAACAGCAAACAATACCAGAAACCCAAGCTGAAACCCAAGAATTCAATGAAGCAGCACTCCAGAACCAAAAGAAAACCCAAGAAGACCAATCTGAAAATCAGTAGTACCAAATGCAAACCACAGAAGCAGTAACAATATTCTGATTCTCAGTAGTAAAGAAAGGCTTTTCTTTCAGTTTTTAATTCTCAAAGACTGAATTTTTTAAGTTCTGACAAATCAGTTTTCTTTTCAACTTAAGCTCTGAATTTATGATGATCAAATTCTCCTCCTTCAATTATGTCCAAGTCTGCTCTATTTATGCCTCATAACAGATCCCTTAATCAATTAAACAAACAATAAAACAATCCACTTTCTCTTACCAAACCCACTACTACATAAAAAATGCAATTATTATTTTATTTAATCAATTTTTCTTAAACCCCGTAATCCTACTATGTCTTGTTCCCCATTATTGATTAAACAAATGCATTATTCCTCACTGCCACATGTCTTGTCACCCACTATATTATTTTAATATATTATTTTAATATTATTAGCTTAGTGGACAAAGCACTCAAAATAAATAATTGTTCAGATTTTCAATTCCAAAAATATCCCTCTAAAATTACTGAAATTACCATTTTACCCCTGAAAATATTGCAATTTACCATTCTAACCCCATCAGCTATAACCAATTCACCTAATCAATTCTAACCAAAATACAGCAGCTATAACCAATTCCTAATCAAATTTCATGAATAAACTTAGGCTAGAAACTCAACATTTTTGACTGAACAATATTTTTAACAACAAACATACTTTCAGATTCAATAACATTAACAAATTGAACATAACAAATAAGTAGATTCAAATCTCTAAACTCAATAATCAATTGGACTTCAAATTAAATCTAAAAACATTACAACCAACAATTTATGTATTAAACTAGACAAGAACATAAAACAAACTGAAGAAATAATCAAAAATGATAAACAACAAACAAGAAAAGAATCAAACATATACTGATTTCAGATCCGAAAATATTAAACAAAATACGGACAAAAATGAAACTTAAACCAACTAACCGGAAATGACCAACGACAAACTCGAACGGAAACGGAAAACTCGAACCAAGACTGCCAATGACCTAACGGATCTCGACTTCAATGAAAAACCCACCTTCTCTTTTAACCTTGACGAACTCAAACTGGGCCTCACCGAACGACGAACAACAACGGACTCAAACAAAAACCAAACGAAACCTTGACAGAACTTCGCTGGACTTTAACCGGGCTGCTTCGCATTTCCTCTGTGTGTGTGCGTGTGGTCGTGGAAGCAGCAACAACTATATGTGGTTGTTCATGGTTGAGCTGGGGACGAAGAAGAAGGAGCAGCAACGCAACAGCACTGCTGCTCGTTAATGGCGGACGGGGGAGGGCAGCAGCAATGGTGGTTTGGACGTGACGATGAAGACGGGGCTGCTGGTTGGGCGACACTGGAAGGGTCGTTTGGAGGGTGGTCGCCATAGTTGAGCTTGGGACAAAGAAGAAGGAGCAGCAACGCAGCAGCACTGCTGCTCGTTAATGGCGGACGGGGGAGGGCACCAGCACTAGTGGTTTGGACGTGACAACGACGACGGGGCTGGGGACGATGGAGTTGGTTCGTTCCTGGAATAAGGAAGAAGACGGTGGTGGTTTTGGCAGTGGTGAGCGGAGGAGGGAGTAGGAGTAGGGGGTGGTTTTGAGAAAGAGAAGAAGAGAGGGGGGCGAGTAGTTTAGGTTTTTTAGGTTTAGGTTTCCCAAAAAATGAAAAATGAAAAATGGAAGAAGGGGGGTTGGGATTTGTTTGGGTTATGGGGCGGACTGGGTCGGGTCGACCCGGTAGGAGTTTATTTGGTTTGGACCTGGTTGATTTAAATTAAAAGGTGGCCCAATCCGATTTTCTTCTTATTTCCCATGCTTCTTTTTTCTTCTTTTATTTTTTCTTAAACTAAAACTAAATTCTAAAAATCCTCAATTATCCTACAGAACTTGATTAATTTATAAAAGTGCAAATTAATTCTCAATAACAATTAAGACACAATTAAATAGCAATCACGATAAAATCACACAATTTGGCCATTAAATACTAAAAATGCAACGTACATTATTTTTATGATTTTTTGTTCTTGTAAAAACAAACTTAATTGCTCCTAATTGTAGAATTAAATTCTAAATACAAATGCGACATATTTTTGTATTTTTTATTAATTTAACAAATAAGCATGCATGGACAAATACAAATAATTATCAAAAAAATGCAACAAAATCCTCAAAATTGCACACAAAAGGAAAATTATTTTATTTTGAATTTTTGGGAGTAATTCTCATATAGGGCAAAAATCACGTGCTTACAGATGCCCCTCTTTGTCCGAAGACACGAAGAGTTTTCGTGCAAAGATAAAGTGAGTGATTTTTGCCCATCCGAGTACTCCGTGTGAAGCATTTTTTTTTTGAAAAAGATTTAATCGAACCTTTGCTTCAAAGGTTTCCTACATATCCCTGGTTAGAAGGGAATCAGGTTAAAATGTAATTCGGGAAGTTTTGGTAGCTGGGACTACCATGGAACTACAATTTTGCTGTTACTGCTGCTGCATGCTGTTGCTACTGCTTATCGATCTCCTTATTACAACGTGCCAAAAGAAAACAAGAAGTTAGACTAAACTAGGAATTACAAAATCTTATCTATCTTCCACTTGCTCTAGTTGCCTTGCTTTCTTGTCGGCTTGTGTTTCTTCTGGTGCTTTTCTTTCGAAAACTGCTGGGGATGACACTGGCCTTTTGCTTTTCTGAACACAAGTTTTATCATTCCGCTCTGTCTGCTGGGGACGCTGCTTCCTATATTAGAGCTTGTTATGCTGGGGATTTTTGTTGTAACCCTCCTCATTACTGACTTTTGTTTGATCTTGAAACGTATTCCCCTGTTCTGCAAATGGGCTCCTGACTCCACCTTGACTTTTGAAAGATGACACAACCTCCATTCTCCAGGCGGGCTCCTGACTTCTTCAACAATCTTAGAATTTAACGCCCTCCATTCTCCAGGCGGCTCCTGACTTCATCAACAACTTTGAAAATAAAATGCATTTGGCAATGATTTATGAAAATATATATTTTGGCAATGTTTATACAAGCAGGACCACTCGGGTTGAAATAAATTAAATGTCCTTTTGAGGAAGGATTAAATTCAATATCCTATTCGAGGACGGATAGACCCATCATATCCTATTCGAGGGCGGATGCACCCAAAATATCTTATTCGAGGGTGGATGAACCCAAAATGTCCTATTCGAGGGCGGATAGACCCATCATATCCTATTCGAGGGCAGATAGACCCATAATATCCTTTTCGAGGGCGGATGAACTCAAAATATCCTATTCGAGGGCGGATGAACCCAAAATATCCTATTCGAGGGCGGACGAACCCATCATATCCTATTCGAGGGCGGATGAACCCAAAATATCCTATTCGAGGGCGGACGAACCCATCATATCCTATTCGAGGACGGATGAATCCAAAATATCCTATTCGAGGGCGGATGAACCCAAAATATCCTATTCGAGGGCGGATGAACCCAAAATATCCTATTCGAGGGCGGATGCACCCAACTTCAAAACTTGAAATTGTCTTACCTTAAAACTTGAATTGATTTCCTCTTTCCTCCGAGAAAATTTTCGACAATGGCAGAAAATTTTCTGCCCCAGTTTTGGTGCTCTTCCTTGTGGCATGTTTTTTCGCCATTAATAAGATTTCCTTTTCCTGCTTCAAATCAAACAAAAATTTGTTAGTTTTAAAACATGGTGAGTGGTCGTGCCACTCCTGCTGGGGATGGTTTTTCCTTTTCTCCCTTCCCCGCTCTGTGTTTCATTACGCTATCAAAACTTGTTGGGGATTATTTTGCTGGGGATGAATTTTCCTTTTCTTCCTTCCCCACTCTATGTTGTCCGACCCTCTTGGAACTTGGTCGAAAATATGTCGGGGATGCTCCTACATCTCGATGATCTGTTGGGGGCCCTCTTGGAATTAGGTCCACAATTTCTCAACTGTTGTTTTCCTGTTTTTCTCCAACTTCCCCTGTAAATTTGGTCCTCTTGGGATCTAGACCCATTCATCATTTGGTCTTGCGACCAACTTCTTTTCGCTTTATCGCCTTATCTTTGGCCTGTCCTATTCGCATTTTGCTTTGCATCATTTTGGCAACTAGTAGTAAGCTCTGAAAATACTTTTCAAAAACAAACTGCTGGGGAGGCAAAGTCTTTAAATCAAGAAATGAAAAAGTGATAATCTCAAAAAATAGAAAAAGAAGAAGTCTTTCTGAACAAATGCTGGGGAAAAGGAAAGAAAAGAACTTATCTGAATGATATAACCGATCCCAACGATCATGTCGCGCATTCCGGATTAATCAACCCAGTCTATTTGTATCAATCAACCCTTCGGACGGCCTCATGTTGCTGGGGATAAACAGGCACCTAACTCTTTGCCAAATGCGGATCCTTTCCGCCAATCTTGTCTTGTCGCCTCATAGTGCCTTTCGAGGGATTTCCACTAATAAGACTCTCTCGTTTCTCTCAACTCCCGTTGTTTTATGGTGCCTGTGAAGGTTTTCACCGGTAAGACTCTCTCGTTTTATTTCTCTCATCTTTCGTCGCCTTATGGTGCCTGTGAAGGTTTTCACCGATAAGACTCTCTCATTTTATTTTATTTTTCAGCTGGGGATTAGAGTGTTGCCGATATGACTCTCTCTGCTGGGGATTCTTTCGGCTATCAATTCATTTCCAGCTTATGATCCTCTTCTCTGCTGAGGATCAGAGTGTTATTCCCGACTTCCATTTGCATGACTTGGCACTTCTCAGAGACTGATCGGGAGGTCTTTTTTGGACATCAATATGGGTTTTTGTGTATGGTTAAAAAAAAGGGTATCAAAAGTTCAAAATAATTTTGATGGGTAAAACAGTACAACTCTTGGAATCAAGCTTTCTTCCAAAATTACAAACACAACTTGTGCCCCAGTTTTTCTTGCTTGGGGATTTTTATTTTTTGCTACACTATGACCGAGCCGTGAGGCGCCTACGTATCCTTCTTTGAGGAATCAGGTCAAACGTAGCTCCCAATTCCCTTGTTTTTTCTTGTTACTTTTCTTTTGTCTTTATTATCATTATTTTTCTCTTCTCTTTTCTTTCATTTTTATTACTGATTCCTAAAGAGGGGTATGAAAGAATAAATAAGGCTCAAAAGGGGAAGCAAAGGTTAAAGTGTTTGGATAGAAGAAAGAATTGTCTCCGTCATTTCATTCTCCGATAAATGCCAAGTACAAACAAATAACAATTACAAGAAATCATACATAATATCTCGTAACTGCGTCAGAATTGATAGTCATGTCGACGCATTTCCCTTCGATATCTGTTAAACATAAAGCGCCATTGGGCTTGATTTTTTCAGATTGCGATAATCAACACACACCCTGATTTTTCCATCTTTTTTGGCACTGGCCACCACATTAGCCAACCAATCAGGATATGGAGCGACCCGAATAACCTTAGCATTCAGCTGTTTGGTTACTTCTTCCTTAATCTTCACACTCATGTCGGTTTTGAACTTCCTCAATTTTGCTTGACGGGAGGAAATGCCGGGTCAGTGGACAATTTGTGAACCACTAGATTGGTGCTTAAACCCGACATGTCGTCGTATGACCATGCAAAATGTCTTTGAATTCAATAAGTGCTTTGATTAGTTCTTCCCTGATGTTTGTTTCAATGTGGACGTTTATCTTAGCTTTCCTGATATCATCCGCATCCCCTAGATTGACGGCTTCCGAGTCATTTGAGTTTGGTTTGTTTTTTTTTTCTTTCCAAACTGGCTCAACTCTCTGTTAATTTCTTCGAAGGCTTCATCCTCATCGTATTCCGACTCATCATCACAATCTTGTACTATAAGTTCGAAATCAGATTGATTTTTTAGACTAGGTTGAAGATCCGTCGTGCATGTCATGTCATTAGAACCAGTATAAAGAGAACTGTTCAGAAGAGAAAAAGAAGAAGAAAAATTAAAACAAAATAAGGAATGAAGAAAAAAAAACTTTCACTTTATTAAAATACGGGAAAGCAAGGTTTCACACTTTGGCGAGCACAAAAAAAATCTGGATTACAACCCTGGAATAATCCAGATAACAAGAAAGAAAATCAGAGCCCACTACCAAGACTCCCTTCGTATAGGAAGAGGAGTTGCCATTCAATTGTTGATTTTTGCTTTCAGCCCCACAAACTGTACATCTGCCCCACTGGACCCTTTTCCCAACACCATAACTGGCTTGTCATCTACCTTATCCAACTATACCACCGCTTTTCCACTGGTCGACTTTTCTTTTGAATCGGCACGGATCATCGTCACTATTTGTAAGGGTTTCTTTATCTCCCCTCCTTCGTGCACTAGCTCGATCATGTGGGTTTCATGGTGTGCCGGCAACGGGTTCTGATTGATGTTGGGTGCCTCTGGTGTCTGAACCTCAATCTTGTTGGTGTCAATAAGATTTTAAACTGCATCTTTCAACTTCCAACACTTCTCGGTATCATGTCCGGGAGCCCCCGAACAATACCCACAGCTTACCGAGTGGTCCATATTTTTGGGAAGGGGATTTGGCAATCTGGGCTCAACAGGACTCAACAAGCCTAACTACCTTAATTTGTGGAACACAGCAGTATAGGTTTCTCCCAACTCAGTGAATATTCTCTGTATTCTTTCATTTCTGAAAGCCTGATTTCCCCGGAAACCTGCCCATGGAGGGTTCCTGTAGGCCCTTGGCGGCGGATAGGTGTTTTGTGGAGGTGGGTATGTATTTTGTGGATGTGGATATGTGTTTTGGGGAGCCGGCGCGCGCCATTGCGGGCGAGCCGGAGGCTGAGTGTATGTCTGGGCTTGGTGTACGGAGAAGTGTGGTTCTTGTGGCGGGTAGTAGGGTTGTAGAGGGTAATTTGGAGTGTGAGGGTAGTTTGGGTGAAGGGGTCTGGGTTGGTAGCGAGGGGAAGGACCTCTCGATCTGGACCAGTTGCCTGCCTCTATTGTCGCGACCTCTTCTCTCTTTTTCTTTCCAAGCGCACCTCATGTGCCGCTCTGAATGGCTTGAGTCATTGCCTTGATTGCTGAGTAACTCAGGATCTTATTGGACTTAAGTCCCTCATCTATCATAACTCCTATTTTCACTACTTCATTGAAGGATTTGCCAACTGACGTCACCAAATGACCAAAGTACGTTGGCTCTAGAGTTTGCAGAAAATAGTCCACCATTTCGTTTTCTCTCATTGGAGGATCAACTCTGGCTACCTGTTCTCTCCACCGGAACCCAAATTCCCGGAAGCTCTCCCGGGGCTTATTCTCAAACTTTAGCAATGTGAGACGGTCAGGGACCCTCTCAAGGTTGTACTGGAAGTGACCTGCGAAAGCCTGTGCTAGATCGTCCCAGGTGTACCACCTGTTCGGATCTTGTCTTGTATACCATTCCAGTGCTGACCCACTTAGGCTTTGGCCAAAGTAAGCTATCAGTAGCTCGTCTTTGCCACCAGCTCCTCTCATCTTGCTACAAAAACCCCGTAGATGTGCCACAGGATCGCCATGCCCTTCGTATAAATCAAACTTGGGCATCTTGAACCCTGCTGGCAATTGGACGTCAGGGAAAGGGCATAGATCCTTGTAGGCCACGCTGACCTGGTGGCCTAACCGTGCATGTTCCTGAAGGATTGCTCCAGGCTTTTGACCTTTCGAATCACCTCCTCATGTTCTGTGTTCTTAACCGGTTTCTCATCTTCCTCTGGTATCCCAAATTGGGGTGTATATGTGTATGGCTCAGGAGCTTTAAAAGTGGGTTCAGGAGGAAAATATTAGGTGTCGTGAACTTGGAACAGTGGTTCACTAGACGATCTTTGTAATGTGGCTGGGGGAGGTGCCACAAAGACAGGAACATTTGGTGGTGGAGGGTTCTGATTGGGTGGCAGAGCTTGGGGATCATAGGCATCTCTCCCCTGATAGTAGTGGTAGCTTGGAAAGCTTGTTGAAGGGCCGGGGGAAGGGTATTCCGGCGTGTGTCCCGGTGGGGGAATAGGAGTGACAGGTGGTTCGGGTCCCTTTTGCACCTTAGCCATGGCTAGCTGCATTTCATTCATTTCCAATCTCATTTTTTCCATATTGGCCATCACCTCCTTCAGCATCTGATGTGCCGTCTTTTCCGACTCAACACTATTTTCTGAGCCAGTCATGCTTTCTGGTATATGCCCTTTTGATCTTGTTTGATAATGGTATGGTGCCAGTACTCTTTAACAACTAACTGATATTGGAATTGGACAAACAACAAACTTGTTAGCGTTAGAGTTTTAACAGATATTGCAATTGCACGTTGGGGGATGCAATGTTCTAAGGCAGTTAACCATTTCTAACATGTTTTTGCTCCTACCGCATGCATCCTCCCGGCTTGTTTTATTTGTGCCTTTTTCAAGTGTTTCGGAAACCCTCTATTCCCTCTTTTTTTCTTTTTTCTTTTTCTCTCTCTCTCTCTCTCTTTTTCTTTTCTTTTATTCACTTTCTTTTTTTCCTTTTTAGCGGTGGTCGAACCTTATGTAGATTGCCTACGTATCATGTCCCCGCATGAATCAGACCTTGCGTAGTTCGGACCAATAAAAGATAAATAATAATAAAATATTTTTTGGAATTTTCAATTTTCATAATAAAACAAACTTGATTACAAAAGTTTAAAAACTGACCATACTAACAGACTTTGGCAAAAGACAACAAACGGTCTCAAAAATCAAATAACCCGCATACTCTAATCAAAGAATTACAAACTCAAAAACAAACAGCCAGATGCCTTCCCCTATATGCCAATTTTAACCAAATGGTTGTTTTTCAGACGTGGCCCCTTCTCAATTTCACATGAATTTTAAGGCCATGAGGGATTATTTTACGACCTTTCACAAACTTGTTTGTTCTTTTACAAAAATAGCCCTTCGACAACTGTGCGAGATAACTGGTCACAACCCAAAAGAATGACCAAAGATGGTCGTTTATGCAAAGTCAGCCTTCCGACGTCCCTTTCGAGAACATTCGGCTATTTTTGACAAAACGGCGTGACCAAACTTATTTATGACTCTTTTCTTGTTTTTTTTTTCAAATTAGAATAAAAGACTTGGTATTGCAAACACGGCCTTTCAGCGCCTCAGGGACGAAGATCTTAAGGCTGTGAGGGTCAAAAATCAAAATATAACCAAAGGTGGCTGTTTATGCAAAATCAGCCTTCCGGCGTCCCGTTTGGGAACATTTGGCTAATTTTGACAAAATTGGCGTCACCCGACATATTTATGACTCTTTTTTTTCGTTTTTCAAATCAAAATGAAAGATCCGGTAAACACAGCCTTTTTTAGCGCCTCGGGGACGAAGAATTTAAGGTTGTGTGGATAACCGGTCAAAATTATAAAAGAATGACCAAATGTGGCTGTTTATGCAAAGTCAGTCTTCCGGCGTCCCTTTTGGGGACACTTGGTTATATTTGACATGAGCGACATTACCCGACTTATTTATGACAAAAATTTGACATTTTTTTTGGCTATTTTTGCAAAGGAGATGTTGGACATCATCCGACTTATTTATGACAAGAATTAAAATTTTGACATGTTTTTTTTTGTGCTATTTTTGCAAAAGGGGAGGTTGGACCCGATGAGGGCTGCCTACGTATCTCACATCCTGTGAGAATCAAACCGGCGTAGTTCGGACAATATAAACTAAACTTGTAAACAAGACTCCTTTCTTTTGTTTTTCAAATAAATCAAACTAAAAAAAGACAATTTTTTTATTTTATTTTTTTCAAAATTTCGGCAGGGTTTTGACACTACTTGGACATTGGTTTTATTTTTCTAAAAATAAATAGTTATCTCCCTACACTGCTATTTTTTTTTCTTTCAAAAATTCCCGATTTCAGAAGCCGGTCAGCATGCGGATCTGAAGCAAATAAATGTGCAAAACAAACAGGATGCATCAGGATGATCTTTTTCATTTCAGGTTGCTTGTCCTAGACGGACCCAACCCATGTGTTGAGTCCCCTAAGTCAAATGCAACATGATGCAAATAAGCGTTCCTACTAGGGATCCGGTCATGAGGTTTTGTTATACTAGGTTTATCCTAGGTGTTTGTTCTAGACCTGACTTACCCGAGTGGACAACTCGAGCCGAGGATGGGAACTGCGTACTGGTAACCAAAAGATCATCCGATTTTGCAACTCCTCCGAATCCTCGTTCTATTTTGGAATAGGACACTAACAGAAAGAAGTCACGACCAGCGTACACTCCTCAAGAGAGAGAAGAGAGGGATTTCGTAGCAGTTTATATATACAGTTCAGATAATATCAAAGCGGTAAGAGTAACATTTTGCACATTTAGGCTAAAACATGTAATAAAATCATATAATAAATGAAGCCAAATAATAACAATTATTCTAAGCTCGAATTTTTGAACCCTGAACCAGAGATTCTGGGTTACCTCCCCAGTAAATATTCAGTCCCCTAAGTCAAATGCAACATGATGCAAATAAACGTTCCTACTAGGGATCCGGCATGAAGTCAAGTTATTCTAAGTTCAACCTGGGTATATGTTCTAGACAGTGTACCCGAGCGGACAACTCGAGTTGAGGAAGGAGCTCCTTTCCGGGAACCAAAAGGCCAGTCCGAACCTCTTTTATTTCAGGGTATGACACTAACAGAATAGGGAGTCTCAACCAGTAAGCACATCCCCGGAGGTAAGAAGAGAAGGGTTTCGGCACAATTTATATACAATTCAGATAATATCAAAGCGGTAAAAGCAGCATTTAGCACATTGGGGCCAAACATGTAACAAAATCAGATAAAACCAAATATAACAATTTATCTAAGCTCGAATTTCTAACCCTGAACCAGTGGTTCTGGGTTAAATCCCCAGCAGAGTCGTCAGAGCTGTCACACCTCCTTTTTCGCCCGCGTCGCCTCAAAAGGGCGCGTAAGGGAGTTTTTTCCAATTAAAGGACAATCAAAACGGGATTTATTTATTTATTTTAGAGTCGCCACTTGGGAGATTTATGATGTCCCAAGTCACCAGTTGAATCCCGAATCGAGGAAAATATTGACTCTGTTTACAATCTGCGCACCAGAAATCCGGATAAGGAATTCTGTTAACCCGGAAGAAGGTATTAGGCATTCCCGTGTTCCGTGGTCCTAGCACGGTCGCTCAACTGTCATATTCGGCTTGATTATCTAATATAATACATGTTGAACATATGTGCGAATTTTAACTTTTAACCGCTTTTATCATTATTATTATTTTAACAGAGAATTGCAACATCGTAAAAATATATCTCGAACCACGTCACATCAATGTACCCGTGGCTATCGACATATTTCGACTCTGTTGAGATTTGAATTTGGGTCACATAAATGTGCACCCGAGTTTAAGAAAATAAATTGTTAAAGGCGCGCCTAAAGCGACTAGCGTATCATTATTTTGGGTAAGGCCGTGAAATTTGCTAAACGACCGATCCCGAAGTCTATACAATTATTAACCATTTATTGAGGGCCCCGCAACTTGTGCGTTTTATTGGGTGAGGCTCATCTCATTTATTTTAAAAGGATAATCCTAAAGTGCCTACATTTTTTCTATTAAATTTGTCTCTAAAAAATGAAAGAGAAAAGGTCTTAATTTATTTACATGCTTACGAGTTGTTATAGTCGGGTTCCGAACGCAATTTGTTAAATCAGAATGTAAGCACAATATGGACAGCCCGTTGGCCAACGTGGACCCAGGCCCAACGTGTATGGCACAAAACTGGACCTGGGTCATCTCATTCACATGTTACTACCTAGTTACATTATACTAGGCATGCTCACAGTTTGTCAAATTAAAAAAAAATTGGCAATCTAATTTTAATCCTAAACCATTTACATGCTGAAATTAACTAATAGTATCTAGCTAAACAATATTCCTACAAGTTCCGAAGTGGTCTATTCGTTTAATGAGCTAACTTTTGAATGTTTAAGAATAGTCTAAATCAGCTAACATGTTTTTTGAGATATGATAATCATCAAATAATAACGAACTATCTGAACAGAGTTACTACACCATTTATTTATTTTTTAGCAATACATAGACAGTTCGTCCACTAAGCTACTGTCAGATGTTCCATTATATATTAAACAACTACATGATTCTGATTAGAGGAAACTAAATAATGTATATACACTTCATTTCATATTCATGCTTCATGTTTCAGCTTACAGTAACCAGTGTGTTAGTCGTGTACCTGATATTGGAAGTAAAAGAAGAGGAAGATCAGCAGAAATGCACAACAGCAACAACAATAGCAATAGCAAATTGAACACCTAGGGACAGATCTTAAAACCAACAGAGATGATTCCACAACCAGTAACAGATTCAAGAATAACCCAACAGCAAACAATACCAGAAACCCAAGCTAAAACCCAAGAATTCAATGAAGCAGCACTCCAGAACCAAAAGAAAACCCAAGAAGACCAATCTAAAAATCAGTAGTACCAAATACAAACCACAGAAGCAGTAACAATATTCTGATTCTCAGTAGTAAAGAAAGGCTTTTCTTTCAGTTTTTAATTCTCAAAGACTGAATTTTTTAAGTTCTGACAAATCAGTTTTCTTTTCAACTTAAGCTCTGAATTTATGATGATCAAATTCTTCTCCCTCAATTATGTCCAAGTCTGCTCTATTTATGCCTCATCAGATCCCTTAATCAATTAAACAAATAATAAAACAATCCACTTTCTCTTACCCACTACTACATAAAAAATGCAATTATTATTTTATTTAATCAATTTTTCTTAAACCCCGTAATCCTACTATGTCTTGTTCCCCATTATTGATTAAACAAATGCATTATTCCCCACTACCACATGTCTTGTCCCCCACTATATTATTTTAATATTATTAGCTTAGTGGACAGAGCACTCAAAATAAATAATTGTTCAGATTTTCAATTCCAAAAATACCCATCTGAAATTACTGAAATTACCATTTTACCCCTGGAAATACTGTAATTTACCATTCTAACCCCATCAGCTATAACCAATTTACCTAATCAATTCTAACCAAAATACAACAGCTATAACCAATTCCTAATCAAATTTCATGAACAAACTTAGGCTAGAAACTCAATATTTTTGACTGAACAATATTTTTAACAACAAACATATTTTCAGATTCAATAACAGTAACAAATTGAACATAACAAATAAGTAGATTCAAATATCTAAACTCAATAATCAATTGGACTTCAAATTAAATTAACAACATTACAACCAACAATTTCTATATTAAACTAAACAAGAACATAAAACAAACTGAAGAAATAATCAAAAAAGATAAACAACAAACAAGAAAAGAATCAAACATATACTGATTTCAGATCCGAGAATATTAAACAAAATACGGACAGAAATGAAACTTAAACCAACTAACGGAAATGACCAACGACGAACTCGAACGAAAACGGAAAACTCAAACCAAGACTGCCAACGACCTAACGGATCTCGACTTCAATGAAAAACCCACCTTCTCTTTTAACCTTGACGAACTCAAACTGGACCTCACCGAACGACGAACAACAACGGACTCAAACAAAAACCAAACGAAACCTTGACAGAACTTCACCAGACTTTAACCGGACTGCTTCGCTTTTCCTCCGTGTGTGTGCGTGTGGTCATGGAAGCAGCATCAACTATGTGTGGTCGTTCATGGTTGAGCCGGGGACGAAGAAGAAGGAGCAGCAACGCAGCAGCACTGTTGCTCGTTAATGGCGGACGGGGGAGGGCAGCAGCAATGGTGGTTTGGACGTGACGACGACGATGAGGCTGCTGGTTGGGCGAAGCTAGAAGGGTCGTTTGGAGGGTGGTCGTCGTGGTTGAGCTTAGGACGAAGAAGAAGGAGGAGCAACGCAGCATCACTGCTGCTCGTTAATGGCGGATGGGGGAGGGCAGCAACACTGGCGGTTTGGACGTGATGACGACGACGGGGCTGGGGATGATGGAGTTGGTTCGTTGCTGGAATGAGGAAGAAAACGATGGTGGTTTTGGCAGTGGTGAGCGGAGGAGGGAGTAGGGGGTGGTTTTGAGAAGGAGAAGAATAGAGGGGGGTAGTTTAGGTTTTTTAGGTTTAGGTTTTCCAAAAAATGAAAAATGAAAAATGGAAGAAGGGGGGTTGGGATTTGTTTGGGTTATGGGGCGGACTGGGTCGGGTCGACCCAGTAGGAGTTTATTTGGTTTGGGCCTGGTTGATTTAAATATTTTTGTATTTTTTATTAATTTAACAAATAAGCATGCATGGACAAATACAAATAATTATCTAAAAATGCCACAAAATCCTCAAAATTGCACACAAAAGGAAAATTATTTTATTTTGAATTTTTTGGAGTAATTCTCATATAGGGCAAAAATCACGTGCTTACACAGCCCGATCCAAGAGTATCCTCACAATACAGGCCCTTGGCCTTACTCAGTCAAAATTCACATAAACCCCTGGGGCAATAGTAAACATGATGCTCAGGCCAAAATATTATTTAAAATACCATTTCAAGTGTTAGAGCAGAGTAAACATGGCTGAGTTTTGAAAACAGTAGAAAATAACATGACTGAGTTCAACTATATAATCAAACAGTGAGGAAATATCAAACAACAATCCCCGAAGGGTTCAATTAGCTGGCACTAGGCCCAAAGATGGCATTCAGACCAAATAATGATGATAACAATTATTTTTCAGTTAGATACGCGGTAAAATCATCAATCGGGATAGACCAAGTCACAATCCCCAATAGTAAAAGACCCCACGCTCGTCATCCAGCGCGTGTCTCACCTCAATACAGCACTACAATGTGCAAATCCGGGGTTTCAAACCCTCAAGATATCATTTACAATCATTACTCACCTCGAACCGGTGAAATCTCTAGCTCGCGACGCCTTTGCCCCTCAAATCGGCCTCTACGTGCGTCGAATCTATCCAAAAATTAGAACGAATACGTCACAATATGCTAAGGGAACAAAACCCAAGCGAAAACAATCAATAAAGGGCACGATTCCCGAAATTACCAAAGCTCGAGCCCCGGGACTGCATCTCGAAATTTGACAAAATTCACAAAACTAGAGTCCTTATGCTCTCACGAGTCTAACCATACAAAATTATCCAATTCTGATACCATTTGGCCCTTCAAATCATCATTTTACATTTTTGAAAGGTTTCACCATTTTCTTCCCAAATTCCATTCCAAATCACAGACTAAATTATGAATTCAATGATAGATTCATGTACTCTAGCCAAATCTGAGTTAGAATCACTTACCCCGATGAATTTCTTGATAAACCTTCGAAAAATCGCCAAAATCCGAGCTCTCTAGGTCAAAATATCAAATAAAACCCCAAACCTCGTATGTATAGAGTACCCCTCAGATTCCAGCCACTGGGGGCCGCATCAAATCGACCGCGGTCCGCGCTAGCCAGTGCGGTCCGCGCAAAAACAACCGCGGCCGCATAGGCCTTCCTCTGCAGTGATAGACTTTAGTATTTTGACCATAACTTTCGCTACAGATATATAAATTGAGAAATCTTTAACTTTCTGGAAACTAGACACGAAGAGATACAACTTTCGTTTTTAAAACACCTCAAAATTCCTTATAGATCAAAAGATATGAGCTTCCAAAGTAGGACCAGCGGGAAGGTTCTTCACCGCGGCCGCGCCCACTTTTGTGCGGTCCGCGCGACGCCTACCGCGGCCGCAGACGCTTTTGTGCGATCCGCACAACACTCACCGCGGGCGCACTTATTTTTGTGCAGACCGCGTGAGTGAGTTCCGAGGCCTGCAGCCCCTGTGGACCTACTACGACTATGATTTTTGCACTAAAACATCCCGGAACCTACCCGGAACTCCCGGAACTTCAAACCAATTGAACCAACACATCCCATGACATCGCTCAAACTTGCTCAAAACTTCGGAACGCTCACAACAACATCCAATCACCAATTTAACATAGGATCCAAGCCTAAGAACTCTTAAATTATGCTTTCGCTCAAAAATTCTATCAAATCTCGTCCGAGTGACCTGAAATTTTACACACACATCCCAAATGACACAACGAAGCTACTACAACTCTCGGAATTTCATTTCGACCTTTATATCAAAATTTCACCTATCAATCGGAAAGCGCCGAAATCTCAATTTCGCCAATCCAAGCCTAAACCTGCCACGGACTTCCAAAATGCATTCCGATCACACTCCTAAGTCCCAAATCACTTAACGGAGCTAACCAAAGCATAAAATTTTTAATCCGAGATCAAATACATATAAGTCAAATCTTGGTCAAACCTTTCAAATTTTAAGCTTTCAACTGAGATTGTTCTTCCAAATTCATTCTGATTAACCTGAAACCCAACACCAACGATTTACATAAGTCATAATACACCACACGGGGTAAGTCATGCCCGAGAACTGGCGAGCGAAGTGCAAAAGCTCAAAACGGCCGGTCGGGTCGTTACAAACATACTCTTTATTTAATACGACCCCACTATACATACCGATCTATATATACATTGAGATTCACCGACTATATTTCAACTGTTCAGCTATATACAGTTAAACCTCTCTTAGCCTCATTTGTTCCAGATATTTTTGAATGTTCTAGCGAATTGTTGTTATATAAAATATATATTATAACAGAACATGAAATTTGATTCCGGAAAAATTTGGATTTTATAGTGAAGTGTTGTTATATAAGAATACAGTTATAGAGAGGTTTGATTGTATCATATTTTTGCAGATATCAGAGTTTTTTCCTTTGTGTTCCGTGAGAGCTATTAGAGCAAGATCTACTTGTTGAAGAAATGAATTAAAACAATAACAAAAATATTACTAGTAGAACTTTCATAATTCCTGAAGAGATGATTTACTAATAGATCGAAGGATAATTAAGTCATTCGATTCAATAGAAGAAAGTATTATGGTCGATCCAACAACAACAACGTATGCAATAGAAATAAGCGGAATAAAGAAAATTGATGATAAAATTTACGGATAATTTCAGAGACTTGCCTCCAAGTTTTGCTCAATCACCATGATTTTCTTTGTGGTTCACGATATTACGCCTACCTCCCTTATTTTGATTTTCTTGTAACTATTCTTTAAATCAATTTAAAATAAATATAAATAAAATGCAATTTGATAGATTTGCCTTTTTTAATATTAATTTCTTTAAAATCATTTTCCTTATCATCATTTTAAACTCTGTAAATTCGATTGCCACGAAAAACTAGCAATTAATTGAAGCTTAGATCTAAGCTTGGTTCTCCTTTTCCAAATCCTACTAGATTTCGTTGTCCAATGGTTGAAAAAATTCATTTTCCTTATATATACACGTCTTTCATGAATGAGAAGCATATAAGACTCAAATTTGACGTCGTTAACAAGCAATTTTGGAAGATTTATCTCTATATGTTGAATCCCTTTTCTTCCCAGTTCGTGGATATCCTTACTAAAATATTTTTCGATCGTTCTCATCAGCTTTGTAACGAACCGACCGGTCATTTTGAGCTCTAGCGCATCAATCGGCGGTTTGAGGCCATTGGCAGCTTTACTTCAGGTATTATGACTTGTACGCGTGGTCGGAATTAAATTTCGGGAAGTTCGGAGATAATTTGTTAAGGAAATTCTCATTTCGGAAGCTTTAAGTTGAAAGAATTGGCTAAGATTGAATTTTTGAGTAAACGACCTCGGAATCGAGATTTGAATCCAGCAGATTCGTATGGTGATTTTGGACTTGGGCATATGTCCGGATCGGGTTTTGGATGACACGGGAGCGTTTCGGCGCCTATTGTGGAAGTTAGCCTTTTTGGAAGAATTTCATAAATTTGGCTTGAAGTGCATTCCAATATTATCGATGTCCGTTTGAGATTCTGAGTCTGAGAATAGCTTCGTATGGTGATTCTGGTATTGGGAGCGCGATCGGAAGTAGATTTGGAGGTCCGTAGGTCATTTTGGAGTCATTTGGCTAAAGTTAGGAATTTAAAGGTTTTTGAGAAGTTTGACCGGAGGTGGACTTTTTGATATTGGGGTCGGATTCTGATTCTGGAAGTTGGAGTAGTTCCGTAATGTCAAACATAACTTGTGAGCAAAATTTGAGGTCAATCGAACGAGATTTGATAGGTTTCAGCATTGAATGTTGAAGTTTGAAGTTGTAAAGTTCATTAAGCTTGAATTGCGTTGTGACCCGTGATTTCGATGTTGTTTGATGGGATTTGAAGGCTCGACTAAGTTTGTAATGTGTATTGGAATGTGGTGGTATGATCGGATGAGGTCTCGGGGGTCTCGGGTGGATTCTGGATGATTAACGGATCAAAATTTGGAGTTGAAGAATAATTGAGGCGGTTGGCATCTGGTGTAACCGCACCTGCGAGCTTTCGGTCGCAGGTGCGGAGCCGCAGAAGCGACCTAGAAGTCACAGAAGCGGAGCAGGGACGCCCAGGTGAAAGACCGCAGGTGCGGAGCCTTGACCGCATCTGCACAAGCGCAAAAGCGAAAAGAAAGGTCGCAGGTGCGGCAATGGGCGCAGGTAAGAAGGAGCATCCGTAGAAGCGGACACGCAGAAGCGGCAATGAGTCCTCATGTGCGGAAGTCGCTGGGCAGAACGCATTAAATAACGGTTTGGCCATTTTTGCTTATTTTCTCCATTCTTGGGCGATTTGTTGGAGCTTCTTGAGAGGGGCTTCCACCTAACAACTTGGAGGTAAGTTAATCCTACTTATTATGAGTTAAATACATTGATTATGTGTAGATTGTAACATGAAAATTAGTAGGAATTGGATTTTGAGGAAAAATCTAGAAAATTGTATTTATGGATTTTGACCACGATTTTGGACATGAAATTTGGGATAGGTTATATATTTGAGTTCGTGGTATCATGGGTAAACTTTACGAAATCCAGGCTCGTGGGCCTGAGGGCGATTTTGTTAACTTTTCGATCGGGGTTAGGAATTTGTTATAAAATCAGATTATAATAAGTATTGAACATGTATTAATGAGTTTGCATAATTATTGGCTAATTTTGGAGCGTTGGCATCAGTTTGAGTCGTCGGAAGGGCTTGAGAGCCGGTTTTGAAACTTCGGAGTGAGGTGAGTCTCCTTTCTAATCTTGTAAGAGGGAATTAACCTCATATGTGAAATAATTAAATTTGTACTCCTATTTGTGGGGGGCTACGTACGCACGAGGTGACGAGAGTCCGTGCATAGCTACTAATATGTTTAAGTTCGGGTAGTCTAGGACCCAAAAGCATGCTTTACTTGTAATACTTGAAACCTTGTTGTCAATTTAAAATGCCTAAGTCATATCGAATTGGTAAAAGAATTTCTAAAGGAATTAAATATTATTTTCTAGACCGTTAAAGAGAAGTTGCCATTTCTTTGGTAATTATTTCCCTGATGAATTCTTGATTGACTATTTGGTGTGTTTATTTATATTTGACCGTGTCATATGTATGATTCGCGAGCGAGGCAATAGATGCATTTATGGTTCGCGCCACTCGACCCTCTAGCAGTGCACATTTTATTATTATATTGGATCGGGCCATACGACCTCGACATGATTTGCGCATGCTTGTATTGCTTGACTTGCAAATTTAAAAATAAAGATATTGCCTCCCTTGCTTGAGATAAATGTGTAAATGATGAAAAATGAATTTGGAAATTCCCTATTAATAAAAAAATTATTTACTTGCTTCATGCTATTGAGTTACAACTGTTTTTATATAAATCCTCGATTTACTATATTATCGGTATAGCATTGGACCACTAGTAAGTGTCGAAGTCGACCTCTCGTCACTACTTCTTCGAGATTAGCGGGATACTTACTGGGTACACGTTGTTTTCGTACTCATGCTACACTTGTTGTGCATTTTTGTTGCACATGTGGCCTAGTTTGGCGCAACGACATGGTTGATGCAGAGACTAAGGTGAGTTGCACTTCTCGAGACGACCCTCAGCCAGCAGAGTCTCCTTCAGAATATTGTATTGTATTTTCTCTACTGTCCAACTTGTATTCCGGACGGTTATTGTATTAAATTGTTTCCTAGAATTGCTCATGCACTTGTGACACCGGGTTCTGAGATAACTATGGGATTATTCAATTTTTAAGTTTATTAAAGACATCATTAATTATTCAGTGAATTTCATTATTTATTGTTTAATGTATAAAAGAAATAATTTCAATAAATATTAAAATGAGAATTTAATTAACTTTTTGGTGTTGGCTTGCCTGACAGTGATGTCCGGCGCCATCACAATCCTTAGTGGATTTTGGGTCATGACAAGCTTCCTTTTTGGGGAGTCGTTCTTATTAAATTTGACGTCGGCCGCCGGAAACTATTGGGTTGCCGCAAAAAATGACGTCGCCGATGAACTGATAAAGGTACAGATGAAGAGAAGCTACCCGAGATCTTTCAGAAGTAATTCATTTACTTTGTTTAATGGGAAAGACACGTACAGGCCTAGTTGGTCAAAAGAATGGTAATAAGCTTTACACATGTATCTATATTTTAATCAACTAGTAGTGTAAGTTCATTTTTAAGAATTTGTTAAGTAAGTTGTGGTGATAATGTTTATTGATGGAAAGAAATTAATATTAAAAAAGGGCAAATCTATCAAATTGTACTTTATTTATATTTATTTTAAATTGGCTTAAAGAATATTTACAAGAAAATCAAAATAAGGGAAGTAGGCATAATATTATAAATCATAAGAGAGGTTAGTGTGATATGGGCGAAATTTGGAGGAAGGTCTCTGAAATTATCCGTTAATATTAAGATCATTGTCAACAGGATTAGACCCCTCATATCCAAATTGAAAAATGTGGTCCTTTATAAATTAAAGTTTCCCTAATAAAGCTAAATTTTCCTGATACATCACACTTACAATGGCTCGTATTACCACGATATCAACCTCTATACATCAATATTAATTGAAAAAAATACCCCTTTCTTTATACCAACTAGTAGAATTTGACAAGTACTTAGGCTTCCCTATTTTCCACAAAAGACGATTAAAATTGAATTTCAATTAATCCTTGATAATATGAACTCCCGATTGGCAGGGTAGAAGACCAAATTTATGAACATGACTGGAAGAACTACTCTTGCTAAGTCCACTCTAAATGCCACCCCAAACCCAGCCATGCAATATATCCAATTTTTCCTTTCTATTACAAATTCTATAATTGATATAATTCCAGCTTTGCCCCTCTTAAAAAAGAGAATGAGTGCTTGTCGGATGTTATTTTTGAGGTTTTAATTTGCAACAAAAGCAAAGAGTGGATAATTTATAAAACATCATTAGATCTAGTCCATGTATTAATCTTATTATTTTACTAAGAAATTAATTTTCTTGGAGTTTTCTGCCTCCTCCTTAAAACGGTAAGCTTTATATTTGATTGCTTATCTTTTTTTTTTTTCCTTACATTATCTTACCTGGGTGTTGTTTATATTTTATAAAAGTGAGCCATTATGCCGTATGCCATAATCCTTTTTACTGATACAATTATGTGGTCTGGGGATGCAATTTGAACATACAATTTGTTGTTGGAATACATACATTTTAGTTTGAGAAATTACATTAATAGAAAAAAGGTTGGAAAGATATCGACTGTGCTCATAATTGATGTCGATAAAACTTGACAAAATGACAGAGTTAACTTACTTATTACTTTTAATTAAGCTTAAACTCTCTCAATATTTTATTAGTTGGATCGTTGTTGTAAATAAAACAATCCTTAAGATGCAGAAGATTGATCTAACAAGTGAGGACAAAAGAAATATTTCATAGAATCCCAATAATGACTGACACTCTAAGTTTAAGTAGGCAACATCCTTTAAATTCAAACTTAGCTTCATATATATCCCACAAACTCAAAAAAATTTCATAACCATTTACTCATCAACCTCTTTTTCACCTATTTTCGTGGTTGTTCAGTCACATCTTTCGACCGAACAACCTTATTTACCAAAGCATTATCACGCCACTTCATAGTTTAGCGATTCAACCATTTTTCTTTTTTCGCATATAAAACATCAATCACTGATTTGAAATGAATGTATCTTATATCATTTGTTTCTCTCTGCTTGTACAATATTGATCTTTTTTGAGTTTGTGGGATATATATATATATATATATATATATGAAGTTTAGTTTGAATTCTCTATATGCAAAACTCAAAAACTGACCAAGCTGAACAAAAAAAGAAAGTAACCAAATATGCCACTTTTTAACTAACCCAGTTAACAAAGAATGAGGCGAATGCATGGATACTTGTATCCAACATAAACTCAGCCAGCACACACACATATACACAAAAGCACATACAAAAACGCCTGTCACTATATTTATATTGTCCTATTTTTAGCATGATAGTCTACATATTATTTTGGATAACCTTATCTGAATTTTTTTAATTTTCGGATGCGGATCCAAAACTTATAGTTAACGACGAAGAGATCTCGTTCATCCTAGCACACTTCTTGATGTTCAAAAGAATGTCTGAAGATTTCATATAGTAATTACAACAAAAACAACAATCCAGTGAAATTTCACAAGTGGGTCTGCGACCGGTAGGATGTACTCAACCTTATCCCTACTTTAGAAGGGCAGAAAGACAGTTTTCAATAAACCCCTTACCAAAATAATATTCACGATAATAAAGCGGAATAATAATGTAGCACCGAGATACGGTAATTAACAAGAATAAAAGAGTAACAATGACACCAAGATTTTTACGTGGAAAACCCTTCTGAATAAGGGGAAAAAACCACGACCCCGAGAGGAGCAA
The DNA here is from genome assembly GCF_000715075.1 of Nicotiana tabacum. NCBI lineage: Eukaryota > Viridiplantae > Streptophyta > Magnoliopsida > Solanales > Solanaceae > Nicotiana > Nicotiana tabacum. The sequence continues at coordinate 9,580,829 of NC_134090.1, forward strand.
CTGATATCACTATAGTAAGGAATTTTACACTTTGTAGGTCGGAGATAAATACTCCAAAGACCACTACAACACTCAAAAGAAATAACCCTCTTTTGATATTCCCACCTCACTACAATATCGCTCACTCTCTATTTTCCTCACAGACTATTTTCTTATACCTTGTCTGTGAAACCTCACTCTTTCTTTCTCTCTTTGTTGGTGTGTAGAAATGAGAGTTGAAGCTCTCCTTTTATAGCCAAAGCTTCACCCTCTAAAGCCTACAATATTTGACAATTTACACACACTTTTCACAATTCAACAAAGTTGGCTACCAAACCAAACTAATTCAACAAGGTTGACTACCAACCAAACCAAGTCAACAAGGTTGGCTACCAAACCAAAGAAAACTCTTATTAGGCACATGCCTAATATTTCTTCAATGAGATGGACATCATCAATCTCCCCCTCCAGTCTCATTCATCCAGAGGAGGAAGCACTGTCTTCTAGTTTGAGTGCATGCCGACAAGTTCTTTGCATAGCTCGAACTTGTTCCTTGGTACCACCTTGGTCAGCATATCTGCAGGATTCTCATTTGTAGAAATCTTCAAGACTTTTAGAGATTCATCATCTACCATTTCTCGAATCCAATGATATCTCACATCAATGTGTTTAGTCCTTGCATGGTACATAGAGTTCTTGCTAAGGTCTATTGCACTTTGACTGTCACAATAGACGACATACTCCTTCTGATGCAATCCAAGCTCTTGAAGGAATCGCTTGAGCCATATCATCTCCTTGCCAGTTTCTGTAGCGGCAATGTACTCTGCTTCAGTTGTTGAAAGTGCAACGCACTTCTGCAACTTAGACTGCCATGATATAGCTCCCCCTGAAAATGTAAACAAATATCCAGTAGTGGATTTTCTGTTGTCAATGTCACCCGCCATATCAGCATCTGTATAGCCCTTCAAGATTGGATCAGATCCTCCAAAGCACAAACAATCTCCCGTGGTACCTCTCAGGTACCTGAGTATCCACTTGACTGCTTCCCAATGTTCCTTTCCAGGATTTTCAAGAAACCTGCTGACAACACCAACTGCGTGAGCAATATCAGGTCTAGTACATACCATTGCATACATCAAGCTTCCGACTGCTGAAGAATAAGGAACTTTAGCCATGTTCCCTTTCTCCTCCACTGTTGTAGGACACATCTTCTTACTCAACTTTAGATGACCAGCAAGAGGTGTGCTGACTGGCTTAGCATTCTTCATGTTGAAGCGTTCTAGTACACGTTCAATGTACTTCTCCTGAGATAGCCACAACTTTCTACTTGTTCTCTCTCGAACTATCTTCATCCCTAGAATTTGTTGTGCTGGGCCCAAGTCCTTCATATCAAATGACTTGGACAGATCTCCTTTCAACTTTGCTATCAACCCCTTGTCTTTTCCTACAATTAACATGTCATCCACATACAACAACAATATAATAAAGTTATTCTCAGAAAATCTTTTGAAGTATACACATGGATCAGAATAGGTCTTTAGGTATGTTTGACTTTTCATGAATGAGTCAAACTTCATGTACCACTGCCTTGGTGCCTGCTTCAATCCATAAAGACTCTTATTCAATTTGCACACCATGTGGTTCTTTCCAGCTACTTCAAATCCTTCTGGCTGCTCCATATAAATCTCCTCTTCCAAATCTCCATGAAGAAATGCAGTTTTCACATCCAACTGCTCCACTTCAAGATCTAGGCTAGCTGCTAAGCTCAAAATTGTTCGAATAGAAGTCATTTTGACAACAGGTGAGAAAATTTCGTCAAAATCAATACCTTTCTTTTGTTCGAAGCCTTTAACCACCAATCGAGCTTTGTATCTGACCAGCTTGCCATTTCCATCTTTCTTGAGTTTAAAGACCCATTTGCATTTGAGTGGTCTTTTACCCTTTGGAAGTTCAACCAGCTTGTATGTGCCATTTTTCTGTAGAGATTCCATCTCTTCTTGCATAGCTTTCATCCACTGGTTCTTTTCTGGATGGGACAACACCTCCTTAAGACTTTCTGGCTCCCCCTCATCACTGATGAGGACATACTCTGTGGAAGGGTACCTGCATGACTCTACCCTTGGCCTCTCTGATCTCCTCAGAGGTTGAGGTTGTTCTTCTCCCTGAATGGGGTGCTCCACTTCCTCGACACCTTCATCAAGTTGCTCCCCCTGCTCAATAACCTCACCAGGTTGCTCCACCTGCTCGGCAACCTCGTCGGTTGTACTTTCTGCACTTGTGGGATTGTTAGAAGTAGAAGGAATAGTAACAAAGTTAGGAATTATACCATTCTTCGCCTTTTCTAACATGTCAGCAGCAGTTTCAACTTCACTTTCTCGGAAGACTACATCTCTGCTTCTGATGACCTTCTTCTTTACAGGATCCCACAGTCTGTACCCGAACTCTTCATCTCCATATCCGATAAATATGCAGGGAACAGATTTATCATCCAGCTTTGTTCTCTGCTCTTTTGGTACATGTGCAAAAGCTCTGCAACCGAACACCTTCAGATGCGAGTAGGACACCTCCTTGTTGGTCCAAACTCTCTTTGGGATTTCAAACGCCAACGGAACTGATGGACTCCTATTGATCAGGTAACAGGTTGTTTGAACTGCTTCACCCCAGAATGACTTAGGCAGTTTAGCCATTCTGAGCATGCTTCTCACCTTCTCCACAATGGTGCGGTTCATCCTCTCGGCTACGCCATTGTGCTGTGGGGTTCCAGGAACTGTCTTTTCATGTCTGATCCCATGACTTGAACAATACTCTTCAAATTCCCTTGAAGTGTACTCACCTCCATTGTCACTTCGGAGGCGCTTTAGCTTTCGACCCGTCTCCCTTTCTACTAGAGCATGAAATTTCTGGAAAACTTGAAACACCTGATCTTTGGTTTTCAAAATATAAACCCATAATTTTCGTGAAGCATCATCAATAAAAGTAACAAAATATTTGTTACCGCCCATTGATTCAATTTCCATTGGGCCGCAAACATCAGAATATACTAAATCAAGTATATTCAATTTTCTTTCAGACGATGTCTGAAATGAGACTCTGTGCTGCTTACCAAATAAACAGTAGTCACAAGGTTTTACAGTTGTACCTTTGGCATAAGAAATGAGTGATTTCTTGGCAAGAATCTTCAATCCCTTCTCGCTCATATGACCCATTCTTTTGTGCCATAAATCTACAGAAATCTCATCTTGTGCCGCGTTCAATTCACCTTGGCATATTTCTGCATTTGTCCTGTACAACGTGCCACGAGCAACTCCCTTTGCAATCACCAATGATCCCTTAGTGAGTCTTCACTTTTGATTTGCAAAATAACTCTCGTATCCATCTCGGTCTAAAGCAATTCCCGAGATCAAGTTCATCCGCAAATCAGGTACATGCCGCACATCCTTTAGAACCAATGTGCATCCGACATTTGTCTTGATACAAATGTCACCAATCCCCGCAATCTTTGAGTAACTTGTGTTACCCATTTTCACTGTGCCGAAATCACCTGCTACATATCTGCAAAAAAGATCTCTTACCGGTGTGGCATGGTGAGATGCCGCTGTGTCAACCACCCATTCCGACTCTGGACCTGACAGGTGCATGCATTCCTCTTCCTCATTTATAAAGAGGACAACATTATCATTATTTTGCACCATGGCGGCTGTGTTGTCGTCATTCTTCTGGCCACTGGTTTCACCTTTGCCCTTCCTTGGATTTGGGCAATCTCTTTTGAAGTGACCTGATTGATTACAGTTGTAGCAATTTCTGACTCTTGATTTGGATCGGTTCTTTGACTTCCCACGAGCTCCGGATCTACCATAGTTGTTCGAACTCCTTTGATAACTCCTGCCTCTACCTTCTGTGATGAGAGCCTGTCCTTGATTTTCAGGCTTCTTTCTCATCTTCTCATTGAGTAGAAGAGCCGATGTGACATCTTTCAACTCAATAGTAGTCTTACCGTGCAGGATGGTTGTTGCCAAATTATCGTACGAAGATGGCAATGAGTTCAATAGCAAGATGGCTTTATCTTCTTCCTCGATTTTCACTCCGAGGTTGGCAAGCTGTGTGATTATTCCGTTAAACACATTTAAATGTGACAAAAAATTCGTACCTTCACTCATGTGTAGGGCGTATAACTGCTTCTTCAGGTACAATTTATTTGTCAGCGTTTTGGACATGTATAGGCTTTCCAACCTTGTCCAAATTCCACGTGCAGTGTCTTCATCAATGATGTTATTTACCACATCATCTGATAAGTGCAACCTAATTGCACTAGCAGCTCTTTCATCCAAGTCAGCCCAATCCTCAGCTTTCATGGTATCAGGCTTTTTGGAATCAACATCTAGAACCTTGTGTAATCCTTGTTGGATGAGCAGATCTCTCATCCTTCTTTGCCATGTTGAGAAACCGTTATCTCCGTTGAATTTTGCTACCTCGTACTTTACTCCAGACATTTTTATTTTTCACAAAGTATAGTACTACAGACAGTGAATAGTATTTCAGTGAACGAGCAGAACCTGTGCTCTGATACCAGTTGTTGGGAATAAACCCCTTACCAAAATAATATTCACGATAATAAAGCGGAATAATAATGTAGCACCGAGATACGGTAATTAACAAGAATAAAAGAGTAACAATGACACCAAGATTTTTACGTGGAAAACCCTTCTGAATAAGGGGAAAAAACCACGACCCCGAGAGGAGCAACTGATATCACTATAGTAAGGAATTTTACACTTTGTAGGTCGGAGATAAATACTCCAAAGACCACTACAACACTCAAAAGAAATAACGCTCTTTTGATATTCCCACCTCACTATAATATCGCTCACTCTCTATTTTCCTCACAGACTATTTTCTTATACCTTGTCTGTGAAACCTCACTCTTTCTTTCTCTCTTTGTTGGTGTGTAGAAATGAGAGTTGAAGCTCTCCTTTTATAGCCAAAGCTTCACCCTCTAAAGCCTACAATATTTGACAATTTACACACACTTTTCACAATTCAACAAAGTTGGCTACCAAACCAAACTAATTCAACAAGGTTGACTACCAACCAAACCAAGTCAACAAGGTTGGCACCAAACCAAAGAAAACTCTTATTAGGCACATGCCTAATATTTCTTCAATGAGATGGACATCATCAGTCTACATATTATTTTGGATAACCTTATCTGAATTTTTTTAATTTTCGGATGCGGATCCAAAACTTATAGTTAACGACGAAGGAGATCTCGTTCATCCTAGCACACTTCTTGATGTTCAAAAGAATGTCTGAAGATTTCATATAGTAATTACAACAAAAACAACAATCCAGTGAAATTTCACAAGTGGGTCTGCGACCGGTAGGATGTACTCAACCTTATCCCTACTTTAGAAGGGCAGAAAGACAGTTTTCAATACACCCTCGACTAAGCGGCTTTTAGGATTCTCCTCCTCTCAGTTTGATTTTTGTGCGTGCGAAGTGGGAACCGGAGGGGGCTTTCAGCTTTGTGGGTCGATTCCGGGTTCTAAGTCTGATTGGTTATTAAGTGGGCCTGATAACAATTTTACTTTTAGTCAAGTTATATATTTGACCGGTAACCGAAAATAATTATACTATTTTCTAGCCAAATATATAAAAAAATATATACTGATATACATATATTATATATTAATATACGAAACATATATAATTTGCTGGCTATTATTTTTGGGAGCATCAGTACAACTGTATAATGTATTTTTCCCTTTTACACTTTGGACGAAACTGGTCCAATAAGATGCAGCAACTCCTTGAACATTTTAAACTACTTTTCCCCTTTAATAATTTCCTCTTCCACATATTCGCTATTACTTTTTCTTTTTTCTTTTTTGGGTTTAACAATCAGGAGATTATAAGGCCAGCTTTTGCCGGTAAAAGTTTGTTTTGTTAAATACATAGATGTCACTAGGGTTACTTGTGGGGCGGATTGAGCGGTTATTTACTCTTAACAGTTTGGCTTATCGGTTATCGACTTTTAAATGTATTAATCCGCTAGCCACCCGATAAGATATCAGGCGGATTGGTATCGGTTTAGCTTTTATCGGGCGGTTATTGAGCGGTTTATCGGCCTAATTCAATCAAAATAAAATAAAAATTTTAATAGTGGGAAAGTAAACGTTAAAAGTTCCAAACCAAACACCGAAACACATGTTTTGAGTTCTGAAAATGAAAAAACTCAAAATCAAACCAACCAGAGAAAGATGCAAATACTGTTTTGGTCTCTCGTGAATATCTCAAAGGCTTGTGTCTGAACGCATAGGTACAAATGAAGAAAAAGACAAACCCATTAGTATTTTCTTTTACTTCAAATGGGGATTTTTGACCTTTTATAATTAACACTAATAGTAAATGGACATTGGCCTTAGTTCATGTGAAAGATTTCCAATTGGCTGTTGTTAAAACAAATGTTTGTCATACTTAGAATTCTAGGATGCCTCAAAATCCAGGCAAAGTTGATGAAGTAGTAGTGTAACTTGTGTTGTTATCTTGTTTCAGACAACAAATTTGTCTTTTGTCACAGTTAGATGACTCCTTTTATTTGGTTTTCTTTTATTCTAATTCACTTTGATAGAGTACCGGAGGAAGAAAGGTTTTTGATTATTTAGTAACATATGGATAAAAATAAATTATATATATATATATATATATATATATATATATATATATATGATATATATATATATTCTTAACGGGTTAACAGATTATTCGTTAAGAAAATTGAATAATCCGCCCCCAACCGATAAGCCGTTAATAAAAAAAATTCAATCTGTTCCCCGTCCGTTAAACCGTTAACTCGATACCAATAAACCATTAAGCTTCGATTTCGGTTCGATTTTCGGTTTCGATTTGGTTTTGAACACCCCTAGATGTCACGAGAGAATTATTTGAAGTAGCTAACTTCAACGGGAACTAAACTCTAGCTTTTAATTTCAACACTAATATATCAATGGACAAACGATTGGTTTTATCATTAGTTTGGATATGTTCAATCTACCTTTACTAGGTAAGGGTACGGTTTAAGTACACATTACCCTCCCCAAAATCCCCTTGTGATAATATACTGGGATTGTTGTTTTTGTAGTAGTTTGGATATGTTTACCAGTTAATGGCCAAATTGGTGAAGTGGAGAAATGTCTAGTTGCAAATCTTAACAATGGGACTTCAATTGGTACTTAAGAACGCCTTTTTAGTAACTTTCAAGAGGTCGTTTGGTTGGAATACGATTTATACCGATATAAGTTATGTCGGTATAAGTTATATTGGGATAAGTTATGTTGGGGTTGTTGTTTATTCATTGTTTGGTATGTTGTATTAAGAATGACAATTGCATAATTTCTAAGAAGAAGGCATAAGTTATACCGGTGCTAATTACCCCTTCTTCTATAAGATATAAGTTATTCCAGTGTTAAAATTAACACCAGGATAACTTATACTTGATTTGCTAACCAAACAAAATATTAAGGTGGTATTAAATTTTTACACCACCCTTATACCTTTTTATACCTCATACCAAACGACCCCTAAGAGTTATGAGTTTTGCTTGATTTCGATATATGTTCCGAGGAACATCAATTCTGGTCTCGTTTAGCTAATCATTGGTCCATTGAAATCAGCTTCTTAATTTGTGTATTTGAATTTGATTGTGTAAACTCAAAATTGAAGACGTTATATTCACTGGAGTTACATTGTGAATCAAGGTGCTTATCTTATTATATATGCTTTGCTTTGCTTTGCTATGCCATTTATTTTCTTTTTAATTTTTCCTTCATTACTTTGGTTTTAACACAAGAACTAGATTGAGGGCAAGTGCATATTTTTCTCTTCCCTTCCTAGTTTCCACATGGGGTTATTTTTCTCCTGACCACCCGTGTCCAGGGCTCCTCCCCTGAATACTGTTGATTCAAACTACGAACAATATCAAAAAAGAGCAAGTCTCGTCCGGACTTTATACAACTCTACCTGGTGATTAAATTCTGCTTTAGTTGATGCGAAATGAGCAGATTATTTGATAGGTCTTGCCGGTATGAAACCTACTCTTCCAGAGTGAAAACTTGTCATCCTATTGTCAAGATTTTTAATTTAGTTTAGAGTCGAGTGATGAAGCACATGATTCTGCCATTAGTGAGAAAGCAAAAGGCAAGTAAACTCTATAGCCCTAAACTAAAAGAGCATGTCAAGTTCATTCAGCTTGAGGGATAAATTAAGCGAGGAATTGGATAGCACTACATAAATATGAGGTGCGACCTCCTAAACTAGTTTGCAAATACCATCGGTGTGTAATAGAACACTAAAATGTGCTGGAAATAGAAAAACAACACTCATAAAGATCCTCTCCATGCTAGGGAACAAGGAAACAATTGAAATCACAAGGCAAATCACAAGCAACATTATTTGTATATTGTAGCTTATCCTCCTTATTAAAGGAAAAAAGGAATTGCCCCCATTGTTGTTAGAGCTAAAGCTACTAACGTAGAAGGCATCAACGCTTGAATAGGTGACTTCCTCACCTGATTGAAATCCTCAGGAGTGATTGAATACCTCAAACAAGAAAGATTAAGCTGACATTGTATATAACAAGTATTTGGTGAAGCCACCAAGCAAACACAAGACAAAATACTGCAGACTGTAGCATAATCACAAAACTATACTTTGATCATTGCTACAGCTTAAACCTCTTCCAAATATCTTTGGTTCTAACGGAAGCAACATCTCCTAGAGGACCTTACAACTAGTATATCTGCCCAATTCACCAGTGCAAAAATAAAACTTTGAATGCAATACAAAAGAAATATCCCCAAAAATTGTTCATGAAAATTAGTTTCAAGGATTATTCAGCAGATTGTGCCCACTTCTTTTTCAACCCCACCAAAGAAAAAAACAAAAAACACAAGCTGTAGTTTTCTGATAAAAATTCAGCAAAAACTCCAAAAAGGGCAGCCCGGTGCACTAAGCTCTCGCTATGTGCGGGGTCCGGACCCCAAGGGTCTATTCTACGCAGCCTTACCCTGCATACCTGCAAGAGGCTGTTTCCACGGCTTGAACCCGTGACTTCCTGGTCACATGGAGACAACTTTACCAGTTACGCCAAGGCTCCCCTTCTGAGCAAAAACTCCAACATTCCTAAAATTAACTAAAATTAGTCCTTGCTTGCTGTTAATAATAAGTCCTTACCACTCAATGGTCCAAGGGAATAAACTGGTGGTCTTACATATTCACTCCATTTCTCTTCCATAAAAGTCAACTTTTTCCCTCCACGTGAAAATGGTTTATATATCCCGAAGCACCTTTCATTTAGCCATTCACATATGCCATAAGTCAGTAAAATACATGAATCTAATCAATTTGCACTAAAAGTAGGACCTATTGTAAGGATAAACGAACTATACCCCAAAACTGAAATGAAGCCATTACTTTGGTCATAATCGGAAGAACAGATGAAGGTAGACTACCTGTACAAAATTTAGAGTCATTGTAGAGCTAAAATGAGCTAGTTAGACATAACCAGAGTAAAGCAAATAAAGCAGTCAACTTGCACTAAAGCTGGGACCTATTGCAAAGCAAATTTGTGTTACTTCTCCAAAGGCTACCATGATACTATCATCTCGATTCCCATGTTAACCATTAGTTTGCTCTTAGTGATTAAAAGGACTAGCCTAATTATTCCAAAATTGATCAATATGACTATACTCGGCCTCAAATTACAGAATCTCTCGCATTGATGTAGATGATCTATTCACTCTCACTCTATAGCAATTCTCGCTAAAAGACATTCTTAAGGATTTGCTTATAAAGCAATTAGTTACATCAGCATTAAAATTCCTTCCTTATCAGTGTGCTAGCTTCTACCTTATTTTAGAAGTATAATCTCTTTGATCATAAGAAAATAAGTACAATCTCCATCTTTCGTGCTCTTTTCATGACTGCTGAACCTATAACCATTGCAGCTCTACTTGATCGCAAACTCAGCTATATTTAATAAGCATTCAACAGATCAAAAATCCAGACAAGCTTAATGTATCAATGTGTAGAAGCACCAAGTTACTGCATCGCAGCATTAGAAGCTAGGCATATAACAAAAGAACAAGGACATCTGAGATTTTAAGCCTTCGCAAAATAGATGGAACTGGAAAAGGATAACAACCTCAGAATTTGAATTCGAAAGTAAATATCCCAACATTACCATACAATTGATGAAACAAAAGGCACAATTTCGCAGCTTTCTGGAAGAGAAATGTCCTTATTTATTCCTCCTGATTCAGCATGTTTAAACCGTGACTATCGAAGCAAATTAAATTGTACGATATGAACTACATATAACACAACATAAAGCAAGTAGCAAAATCAAATTAGTTACCTATTCAACGTGAGGCATTGAGACCGAGAAGCATGTTGCCTTGCTTAGGCAAGTAAGCCACGTTCGGAGTCTTAGCCATGGTAGCAGCAACTTCCCTAGACGCCTCGATTCTCCTGAGTTCAATTAATCCCATACCAGCAGCTGCAGTGGCATCCGAAATCAACTTAGCCGACTCACTCTCTCCCTCGGCCCTAATAATCGCTGCCCTCCTCTCTTGCTCAGCCTTCATCACAACAAACTTGGACCGCTCCGCTTCCTGCTGAGCCACCTGCTTCTGCTCCACAGCTTTAGAGAACTCCGCACCGTATGACAAGTGTGTAATTGCCACGTCATCGAGCACGATGTTGAAATCCTTAGCACGTCGGATCAAGCTCTCGCGAACTAAAGCTGATACTTGTGGACGCTCCGTGAGTAACTGATCCGCGTTGAATTGAGCTACGACGGCTTTCAAAACCTCGTTGCCGATCGAAGGGAGGACTTTCTCGTCGTATTCGAGACCTAGGGTTTTGAAAATGGCGGGAAGGCGTGAAACTTCGGGGCGTGAGAGGACCCGGAGGGTGAGGTGGACCATCTGGAGATCCTTTGTGCCTGAAACGGAGGAAAATGTGTGGGGCCTAGTACGGATATCGAATATGAAAGGCTTTTGAAGCCATGGGACGAGGAAATGAGTTCCTTCGCCGACGGTATCGTCGATGACTCCACGGAATCTGTCGAAGAGGACGGCGCGTTGTCCACCGTCGACGGTGTAGAGGGAGGAGTTGAGAACCGTGGCGCTGATGCCTAGACCGAAGGCGGCGCGTGCAACGTTCGTGAGGAATGATACTGCTGCTTGGCTGCTACCCATTTTTTTGGTTTTTCACTGCGAGATTTTGGGGTTTTTTGGGGAAGATGTGAAGGGTTTTTGCTGAAAATGGAGTAAAACCCTAAACCCTCAATAACAACGGGTAGGGTCCGGAACAACCGGGTCGGAGGCCCAGCACGTAAGCGCTGTCTATATTTTGGTTATTACAAAGAATATCCACTAATTGTTCAAAAACAAATCACATTCATTTGCGCCTTCTATGCTTATTTTAGCATGATTGTTAGTTAGAAACTTTTTTCTATAATCTAAAAGTTCTTTTCCATTAATTAAAGGGATATGGATCTTGAGATGATTTGAAATGAAGAATATGATCATTAAGGATTTATATAGACCGTAATTTATTTGACATTGAAAAGTATTTATTGTTACAAGTAAAGGGGTCAAGAGAGGAAATTGTGAGAAGAAGTATTTTAAATAGATAAGCAATCAACCTTTTCATCGCCATGTATTGTTATTATATATATCACAATAGCTCGTAACTATACAGTGGTTGGTTTAAGGATATGTAAACAACTAAATATTGTTGTGATTAGCTTCAAAGTATCAGTGATGAATACCTAATGTTGTTTTAATTTATCACGAAAGAGACTAAGAAGACAATCAAATAACTTCATTAATTGAAGGCAAATCTAAAAATTGCATTAAGTAATTTGGGCGAAGCGATAATTAAGTCATTTGAGGACTTTCCAGAAACTTGATTGTTTTCCTTATTGCACAAGCTTTATAGAATTAACATTCATAATTTTCAGAAACGTATACTACCTCTTTTTTTTATAACTCAAATTTAGTCTGCAAGACAAAAATTACCCTTATAAATAACAATAATCAACCCATGATATTTTGGATACGGAATATCTCCCGCCTTTCATCTTTTCAGAATTTCACTCTTGAAAACACATAACATTCAATTGTTTCCTTCCTCAAGAACTACATTAAAGAATTCTTGAAAAAAAATAGGTATATGTGGACTTCTTACACTTGTAAAATCAGCTTTATAAAAGAAAAATATTTCTGACTTTAAAAAATGTACCATCGCAATTGATGGCTATTATAGCTCCATCAGGATGCTTTAGGTTGCTCCAAAGAAATTTGCGATGGGACACCTACCACAAAGTATGATTGAGTGTTTAATAATATTTATGTAATTCTTTAAAGTACTTATTAATATGGGATACACGTGCAAACACGCGGGCCCAAGAACTATTTTAAGTAAAAAGACATTTGGGGCCTGGCGATGGAAGTTTGAGCCCTATGTATCGAAAACCTAGCGAGCTCAAAGACTTTCGGCCCAATTTCCAATTGCTCTTTAGAGGTTTTATCCCTTGACAAAAATGAGTTCCTTTTTGCTCTCTAAGGATGACTTTATAAAATTAGTGGCCTAAAACTAAATTTTAATAAGACGTCTTATATTTTTTTTATTAGCACGCATACATATACATCTATTGAAGAGTTAGTATTGTCGCTTTATTCATACTTGTTATTTGTAATATAACATTCTTAAATAACATGAAAACTTTCACTTCACATAATATTATTATTATTATTATTATTATTATTATTATTTGTATTAGTGAGGGATAATTTAAATAGATAAAATGTTAGACATGTATTTACAGTATGTTACTTTTGATATTGTTGTAAAAATATATTTACTAATATGAAGATTTAAGTAGTTTAATTCAAAGTTCTAAATATTTTTACTTTTAAAGAGTAGACAATCTTTTTTTTTTTTTTTTAAATTGAAATCTTTGTACTTTATTAAAAAAAGTTAGTGCCTAAATCAAGTCTTTACTATTTTTCTACTAGAGCCATTTTTCTATCCCTACATTCTCAATAAAATTTCATAGAGCCACAATTAAGATAAGATAATAATAACAAGTACATTAAAGGCACTGACTATGTCATTTAGTTACCAAATATAAATAAAGCTGGTTGAATAGCATGTTCAAGGGGTAGTGATCTGCCAATTGTTAATCATCAATTAAGGGCGGTTCAACAGAGCTGGTGGCCTAAAATCAAAATATATTTGAAGACCTTAAAATGTCTTTCATAAAATTAATATAATATTGCCACAAAAAAAAATCCTACTTGCTTTAATCTAGTGGTGAGAGATTAACGTATGATGTGTGAGTTAGGCGCACATCATATGGTATTGAAGTCTCACCTATCCAAAAATGGTAGAGGGGTGATCTCATTATCCATCTTGTTTTGAACCTTGCGACATTTGTTTCAGAAATTTCTTAGTTTAAAAAGATGAGACACAAAAAAACTTATTTTTGATGTATGGATCAATTAAATATGACAAAAGTAATAATTAGTTGAGAGAATTTGAGTTGAAATTAGAAAGTAAAATCGTGAGAAATATAAAAAAAGACTACATATAAAAGAGGAAAAATAAAATTGATGAGAATATAAATTTATTTTTTAATTTAGCAAGAGAAAAATTTATCTTATTAATTCAATCAATCTGCCAAAATTAAAAATATTAAAATCTGAAATTTCTTATTAATAATTATATCAAAATAATATCTAAAATATTATAATATAGTAGTGCTTGCCCTAGAGCCGCCCATTGTTGCTCTCCATTTCTTCCTCCGGCGAAATCTGATTTGTAAGTTCCCCTTTTCATCTGTCTTTATATTTCCTACTAATCTCTTAGCGTCACTTTTAATTGTCAATTACAGAAACTGTGAAATGGGTTGTAATGTTCCGTGTGTGTTTGCTCTCACTGCATAAATGAAACACGAACTCCAAAATTTGATACTATCTTGTGAATTCTACAATTTAATTTGCTCTGTTGTTTGCTTTCTCGTGATAATGGCTGCACATTAGTGATCTCTCTTTTTTCTTTTTCCGGAAAGTAGTAATCTTTTCTACATATATTTCTCTTAGAAGAAGGAAAAAAGAGAAAAGAAAAGCCACAAATATGACCTTTTTTTACTATGGTGTGTCCCAGCCAGCTTGTGTTAGCATAGAGGCAAAGCCAAGATTTCAAGCTTATGGGTTTGGGTTCTAATCGTTATAAGTTACTGGGTTCTAAATAAATAATTTTCACATATTCAATAGATTTTTTAAGGCAAATATAGAGTTCGAACCAAAGCTTTCTAGCTCCGCTCCTGGTCACACATAGACTATTATACTGCTACCTCCCACAAGTATAGGTGACGATAAAATATGAAATTCTTTTGACTTTGTTGTGAGTTTTCAGCTCTTCTGTGAGAGTCATGAATTTTATTATTAGAGTAATTATTCAGCTACAAAGATGAATAGTTACTATATTACATTGATGAATATCTAATAGTGATATGTGTACTTTTCTTTTAGCTAATTTTGGGGTACTTTGAAGAATCTAAACAAAGTACCTATGCACGACGTTTTGACACGGTAAATGATCCATGTAACATAACTAGTTACTGGAGTGTGATTGGATCGTCTGGCTAGTGTTATAAAGGATAAACATGTCATTATAGAACATCATCCTTATTTCCGCTACTCAATAAGTTAAATGGGGTACTGCATCTGAAACTACTAATTTGGTGGAGAGTGCGTCATCTTTTGCTCGTCATAGACTTGATATTCGGAGAACCAAGAGATATTTGGATCTATATTCTGAAGAGTAATTAATCCTTGTATGTGCCCATGTCAATTGAAAAACCTTGATTTTGTTTATTCATCTATTAACTGCTTCTCAATTAAGGGAATATTTTGTCAAGACATAAGTGTGAAAGTGAATTTATTTCCTAAATTTCGAACCATTATGTACTTGTTAGATTGTTTGGATACAACTATACATGACACACATGATGTTTTATATTCACATGTCATTCCTCTGTGAAGAGCTAGTTGGATCTGGTGTCGGCGCCAAGAAACACTATTCAGTTCTGGGAATTATAAGAAAAACGGATGCTGAATAAATTGATCCAAGAATAGATCTCATTATTGGTATCCTTCTTTATATGATGAATCCTCAATAGAGCTACTTCTATCTTTTACTAAGGAACTTTTGACTCCACAAATCTGAAAGCAACAATATAGGTGGAAGACCTCATTCTTCGTTGTGCTCGTTGCTATCCTTCTATTTCCTCATCTTCAATTTTTAACATCTTAAACACATATTCGGTTATTGAGGGTTCCACCATGCACCCAAGGGTGTTACCTAGTAGTCGATGAAGTGGGAGGACAATTGTGAGGTCTCAAGTTCAAATCTCAGCGGAGGCAAAAACACACTAGGTGATTTCTTCATATTTGTGTAGCCCTTGGTGGGAAGAGTTATTCGGTACTTGTGCCGGTGGGAAGTAGCAGGTACCTGGTGAAATAGTCGATTTGCGCATAAGCTGGACCGGGCAACATTGTCATCGAAAAAGAAAAGGTTCGAACTTATAGTCTTGTAGCCCCTTTCTCTATGTTCCAGAAACTTTTCCTTTAGCCACTTTTATTTGGCAGGTAATGGCAGTATTTGGTTAGCAAAGTATTTTATTTTGCATCTTTTGTGAAAATGCTCATTCTTTACCACAGCTTGAAGAGATTAAAGTGAGTATTGTATGATTTTTTTGTCTTTGTTTTTCCCAAGATTATTTTGTAAATGACATGGAAGCATAAAAAAATGTATACATACAAAAGAGAAGATAGTGGAGAGCTGAAAAGGAAGAAGGTGTTGCATCAACTCTCTCACCAACACTAGATCTTGCAAACAATTTTCCTCCTAGAAAGCCAGAGCAGATATCTTTCTTATATATGCAATTTTCTATCTTCGGATTAACTTACTTTAATTTTGCAAACAATGTTTGCTCTCACTGCATGAATGAACCATAGACTCCAAAATATGACACTATTTTGTGAATATTACAATCTAATATGCTCTATTGTGTGCTTTCTCGTGATAGTAGCTGCAAGGTAGTAAATTTTTTCCCCGGAAAGTAGTTATCTTTTCTACATATATTTCTCTTAGAAGAAGGAAAAAGTAGAAAAAGGCCACAATTATGACTTTTTAACAATGGTGTGTCCCGGCCAGCTTGCGTCACACATAAACTATTACACTGCTAGCTCCCACAAGTATAGGTGCCGAAAAAAATATGAAAATTTTCTGACTTTGTTACGAGTTTTCAGTTCTTTTATGAGAGTCATAGAATTTATTATTAGGGTAATCATTCAGCTACAAAGATGAATAGTTACTGTATTACATTGATGGGTATCCATAGAGGTATGTGTACTTTTACTTTTGCCAATTTTGGGGTACTTTGAAGATTCTGAACAAAGTACCTCTACATGCCTCTTTGACACGGTAAACGATCCATGCAACGTAACTAGTTACTGGAGTGTGTATGTCCAGTTCTTTAAAGGATAAATATGTCATGATAGAACATAATGGATATTTCCATTAGTCAATAAGTTAAATTGGTCACTGGATCTGAATCTACTAATTTACTGGAGAGTGTCATATTTTGTTATTCATAGACTTAATTTTCAGAAAAGCAGAAGATATTTGGATTTATATTTTCAAGAGTAATTAATCCTTATATGTGCCAGTGTCAATTAAAAACCTTGATTTTGTTTTTCATCTATCAACCTTAATTGTTAGATTTTGATACAACTATATATGCCATGATGTTTTGATGTGGTTCATATGCGAATAACTAGTTGGATCTGGTGTCAATGCCAAGAACGACAGAAACACTATTCAGTTCTGGGAATTTTAAGGAAAAAACGGATGTTGAATAAATTGATCCGAGAATAGATTCATTTATCGGTATCCTTCTTTATATGATGGATCCTCGATAGAGCTACTACCATCTCTTACTCCGGAACTTTTGATTCTTCACTAATCTGAAAGCAACAATATAGGTGGAAGACCTCATTCTTCGTTATGCTCATTGCTCTCCTTCTAGTTTCACATATTCTTCTATTTTTGACATCTAAAAAACACATTCGGTTCTTGAGGGTTCCACCATGCACCCAAGGGTATTACCTAGTGGTCAATGACGTGGGGGGACAATCGCGAGGTCTCAAGTTCAATTCCCAGCAGAGGCAAAGAAACACTAGGTGATTCCTTTACATCGGCCTAACCCTTGGTGGGAAGAGTTACCAATACTTATGATGGTGGAATAGTCGATGTGCACATAAGCTGGACCGAGCACCATTATCATCGGAAAAGAAAAGGTTCCAACTTATATTTTTGTAGCCCCTTTCTCTGGGAGGTTATGGTAGTATTTTGTTAGCAAAGTTTTCTTCATTTCGCTTCTTCTGTGAAACTGCTCATTTCGTTGGAATTAGGGCTCATTGTTGTACCACAGCTTGAAGAGAAGTGAGTATTTTATGATTTTTTGTCTTTGTTTTTCCCAAAATTACGGTAATGAGTCGGAAGCATACAAAAACATATACATATAAGAGAGAAGATAGTGGAGATATAGAAAGGAAGAAAGGTGTTGCATCAACTCTCTCACTAAGACTACATCTTGCAAACTATGTTCTTCCGAGAAAACCAGAGCAGATATCTTTCTTAAATATGCAATTTTCTATTTTCAGATTAACTTACTTTAGTTTCTGAAGAAATTGTCCTCAAAATACTAATTGCTCATGGCTCTTAAGTTCATTCATGAAGTCTTAGCTTAAGGTCTTGTTGACTACTATATTCCTTTCTCCCCTCACCTTTTAAGGTTTAATTATGCCTCCTTTTTGCATTTTCGTTTTTCCTCTGTACAAATCTCAAGCACTTGTCATCCATTTCATAAATGGAAATGTGTGGGGGTTAGGGTGGGGGTTGGGGTTGTTGCTACCTTCCTCTTTCCCACTTCAATTGTGCCATTGATACTCTTTGTTCATTTTGCGGTTTGGCTGATCTGTTGCTTGCCCTTTTCTATGCTTCTTGCTCTTAACTTTTCTATTCACTTCATTCCAAGTCAATATCTTTTTGTTGCAAAACAAGTGCAAAAATATATAACAGGCATCTTCTTTTTGCATTTCATTTATGTTTTCTTTATGAGAAAAGCAAAAACAGTTCATTGACAACCAAGCCCTCTCTAATTAGGTGAACACACGATCTTGCAGCTTAACAAACCTAAGGTTACTCTGAGTCTATTTTTTTTTTTATTTTTTTTTTTGCATTTGGTCCAATATACTCTAACGAGTCTTTTAGTCTTGTTAGAGACTTATATGCCAGTAACATGTAGAGAACCTCTCATGCTAGAGAAGTTAAATTTTTTAAATATAGGATTGACACGGGATCAAATGGAACTACATGAATATTGAAAATTATATAGTTGTGCCCACCTAGATTAGAATAGAGGCATTGTTGTTTTGTTGTATTCTCAAGAAGGATTCTGGGTGAAATCATTAACATGAAAATAGAAAGGTCTTCGATGCATGAGCAGTTTGCTCCTAACAGCTTAGTACAGTCAAGGTCCTCAGGAAGGCCTTATAACACATCAGGCTACCACTCATTCTTTTGGTGCAACACTGTATATTGTCTTTACGGTCAAGAAATGTTTTGGCGCTATGGGCTGAATGTGGACGTTGTTGAGTATTAGATAAAGTTTTCACGGAAGACACTGGGGATTTTGTAGGCGCAAGGACTGGCAAGGTTTTTGGAGGTCTACCGTGCTTTTTATTGTTTGTTTTCTGTGTAGTAACTCATAGATATATTTAAATAAAAATACATTTCTCTGCCTGTGTTTTTAGCTACATTAAACTGTTAAGTGGTAAATCTTGTCAGTGTTTTGGCCCCTTCTAACTTGCAAAGGTTCTGTTGAGCTTTATTATTGAGTCAATTTTTGTCCTTTTCGTATATTATTAGGGCATTTTGTTGAATTTGGCACAATGTTGGGTTAGAAACTCCGCACAAGATATTATGTTTTGACCCGATTTTATTCTGGTTGATGCTGCAGGGATAAGGACTATGGCATTAACTTATATTAAATCATTGCGAAACGTTAGCTTCCCCAAGGAAGTTATTCAAATAGGAGGCTGCAGAACATTTGCTGTTGGCGGTGGTAAGAAGAAGGGTGGAAAAGGTGGCGGAGCTTCAGATGCTCCAAAGGCATCATCGATTAGCAAAGAAGTCAAGGCCAGTACAGTAGTCGGGGCGAATATTCTTAAGGATGGAGCAGATCCAAAAGTGTTGGCCGACTCAGAATACCCGGATTGGCTGTGGCACCTACTGGATAAACGCCCGGCACTTAGTGAACTAAGGAGGAAAGATCTCGAGTCTCTCCCTTACGATGACCTCAAACGTTTTGTCAAGCTGGATACCCGAGCTAGGATCAAGGAAAATAATTCTATTAAGGCCAAGAACTGAAATTTCCGCAGGAAGTGGTGTATGTTTTGTAGACTCCAATGCTTAGTAATAGGCTTTACCTGGAATTATAAGTTGGTCTGCTGTTATAGAAGACATTATTTAAGATTGAGTAGCAGCTTTTTATCTGCTTTGTTCTTGATTTCCTTAAGTTCCTGCTCTACTATTTTGAACATGATTGAATTTTGATATATTTTTCGAAGAATAAGTTCCTTAGGAATCTGGAATAAATTACTCTGATCTTAATAGACTAACGGTCCACATGAGATCTTTAATCTGATTAAAGTTCGATTTTACAACTATCAAAAAGAAAAAGGATAATATTTTCTTTCAAAAGATTGACATTATTTTTTTATTAGTTCATTTAAAAAGGATTGATACCTTTCAATATTTCCTTAATTAGAAGTATTTATAGCCACACAAATGCTATGGTAGATATAAGACCACAAGTTAAAAATTATACAACCACACAAATACTATGGCTTATTTAAGATTTATATCTCGAAACTCAAAGTCTTATCTTGTTTATGTCAAGTGAAACTAGGGCAAGCTAATTATTATATTGTACATATGTTGCTCATGTGGTATATTATCATCGTAAGCCAAGAGAAGAAGTAAGGAAAAAAGAACACAAAGATAATTTTAGTACTGATTAAATTATTTTTAATTTGGCGTCAAAGGACGTGTGTAAAACAAGTACACCACATATGATAAAGATTAAAGTTCATGTTTACTTCGAGATTACGATTTTTCCACGTGATTTAGTGCCCGTAATTCTTTATTGTTTATTTACTAAGTATAAAATAATTAGTGATGATAGGGTAGGAGATGTTTAATACGATAAATGTGTTCATACATTGTATTCACTTTTTTGTACGTTGATTTATCAAATATTTTCACTATTTGATTTTTTTCCCCAACATAAGTAGTATTTTTTTGTGCGTCAACTTTATCGTATATTTTCACCCTTTAAGTCATCGTCCTTAAGATCTGGTAACAAGGACTCTTCTTGTCTTTTTTCGAAAATTATTTTCATACAAATATAAATTTTGTAGTTTACTTTTCCAATTTCATCACATGAAATGCATGATGTAACGTATCAATTTGACACCTCAAACCCGAAACATAAGGCTACTTTATAAATATCCCAATTCCCACCCACCGTACTTTCATCACGTGCCTATTTCAGTGTATGGTATCCTCTCTCGAAATGATTACACCGTTTTCTAAAATAGCCCCACACGCCTACAACTTTATCATATTCAACAGATTAATAAATCCGTATGATCACGGAGAAATTCAAAAATAGCTAGATTTATAACTGGTCATTCAAAAATAGTTCAGTTTCAAAAGTAATTGAAATTTAGTCACTTTTCATGTAAAGATAAATTTGAGCGAAAATACTGTTCAAAACTCGAAAAATACGCCAGTATATTATGCTGGAGTTCCAGCATAAGTATACTTGAACTCCAACATATTATACTAGAGTTCCAGAATAGGTATGCTTGGAGTTCCAGCATAAGTACACTAGAACTCCAGCATAATATACTGGAGTTCCAGCAAGTATACTGGTCCAGCATAATATAGTGGAGTTTGGAGCACCGGGACTCCAATCTCCAGTATATTATACTAGAGCCAGCAAAGTATACCGGTCCAACATAATATGCTGAAGTTCATACACAGGTGCACCGAACTCCAGTATATTATTCTGGACCGGTCTCTGTTGCAGCAAAATAGTGGCTATATTTCATTGACTTGGTAAACGCGGACTATTTTTGAATAATCAATCCGAAAACTGGCTATACCGTGCTATTTTTACGTATGATCAATGCTTACTGGTTTCCTCGTGGGTAGGACCATTCAAAACTGAATCATAATCATTAATCAAACCGTAAAAATAACTTATTAGCTTATTTGTTTTGGATTATTGGTGTAATAATTAGTGAACAGATTAAAATTTTATAATTAACGGTTTAATAATTTGGGGGCGGATTACTTAATATTCTTATTGGGTAAACCTTTAACCCGTTAAAAATTTCCATATTTACACTTTTTACCCCTATTTATATAAATTAATATTTGGAACCTTAAATCCCTAATTTATCAAATCTCAATTCATTTCTTTTCTCTTCTCTCTATCACCTAAATCCCTAATTAAAATCTCCCAATCTCGTATGTATGATTGGTTATGAAAATGGTATTTAAGTGATTAGATAAGTTAAAAGCAAAACAACATTGTTTGACCAAAAGATATCAAAACGTTTTTGATTACATCAATTAATGATAATGATGAGGTAAATCTTAGCCAAGCATAATAAACTTCAGATCTGAAAATGAGTTGGAAAATAATGAGTAAAATAAAAATAAGAGCGGTCAATCTTTATCGATGTTTGTCATTTCTTCTTTCATGAGATAGAGATGATGACCAATCACGCATCCTTTTTGGAAAGAAACAGAAGGAGAAAGTAAATAGAGGGAAAAAAGCCCATTCTCTTCGAGAATTCCCCTCCTATATATAGTCCTGGGACCCTTGCTATATTCCTTGGCCGATGTGTCTTCACACTGCGACCTTTTTGTTGTTACTTGAATATTATTTTTAACTTGACGTATATTGTAGGTACTTAGATTGAAGTAGGTCATGATGTCTCTCACTATCCCGCCACTTAGGCGGGATCCTAGCTGGGTCGACTATTATGGTCAGATTTTGACCTATACAGTTAGTCTTTCCATCCGTCGGGGTTGTCTATTGATGGGCCCGGCGGGCCGATTATGATTCTGAACACTTAGGAGAAATCTGACTGTTCGCGCCTTGGGCGTAGTTTTTAGGTCGGGGCAATGGCACGACGCTCTAACGATGCCTTTGGACTGTTGCGACCGTTCGGAATCAAAGCGTTGTTCGTGGATACTGCCATTATGACACACGTTTTTTGGGGATTGAACCGTTTCATGCCCTATCAGTTTTGATTTTCGACTCTTGGGTTTCCCGCTTGGGGAATTTATGCCCCTATAAATAGAGGAAAAACACCATTCGATTGGCACACTTTCTTGCCTTTGTTGAAAGAGTTTTGCAGATCTTCCTCTTTTCGGATACTTCAAATTTTTTATTCTCTTTGGTTAGCCAGAAATTTTCGTCCCAATCTTTTCTTTTTTCTTAATACTTTTGTCCTATTAAATCGATATAAATGGTTGGTAGTTCTTCCCGCACCGACAATCCTGCCGCAACTCCGGTGCTGGAAAGTGATATTCCTACTCCTGAAAGAGGGGAAGTGGTAGAGGATGAGGGGGTTCCGATGGTGGCCGAAATATTGCCTCACCCTGGGAAGCCGTGGAACGATTTCCACAATCCTGCCGGAGAAGAGCCGGAACCTGCTCCCTCTGTTATGACTGAGGCAAGGATTGCGGAGCTGAGGGCCAAATGGGGGATCCGTCACCATGTTGAAATGATGCCGGCAGTGGGAGATAATATTATACATTTCGATCGTCCAGGATATTGTGTGTTCTATGCCTATCCCTTTATTGTCGGGCATACGCTTCCTCTCCCCCTCTTGGTGGTAGATTTTTGCCGTTTCTACGAGGTGTGTCCGGCTCAACTTTCACCATACTTGTATAAATTGTTCCTTATGCTGCTCAAGTTTACGGAGTTTGCTGGTCAGGAGATCATTCTGAGACATATGCTCAATATCTTCGCCCCTCAAATCATTCGAGGCACGATGATCCACATGCGCTATCGAGGGACAAAGAATCTGGTGGTAAAGATGGACGACAGGGCCAACCGTCGCTTTTATGAGAACTATTTTTATGTGCGGAATGAGCACCTTGTGGCGGATCCTGCGGGGTTTCCCGAGAGATGGAATTTTGCACGTAAGTTTTCGTATCTGTTGTCAAAATAATAGTCGACCGCTTTTCTTCGAGCGATATTGAACTATTTTTACTTTTGCAGTCGCGAGATTACCTCTTGCGCCTGTTGACTATATCCACGAATGGGTGAACTCCATTCTTCCTCATACGGCGGGAGTTCGCGAATGGTCGTCCTTCTATGAGAAATATGGACGTAAGCCCCTTACTGGTAAGTTGTTTTACCGTAGTCTCTGTTTTCCACTTTGCAATTTGACTTTGTTGCTTATATGACATTTATCATTAGCAGGGAGAGTGCACGAAGGGAGAGGGCTCCTCCACTTGCATTTCGTCAGTCGACAACCTCTGCTCGGACCGTACCAAGGCCTGCTACCCAACCTACGGCGAAGGCTGCTTAAGTTGAATCTGTGGCTGTAACCGTGTGCACGAAAACTATTATTCAATCTGGGGTTTCGAGTTCTATTATATGACCAACGGGGGAGTCTTCCTGTGCTGAGGATGGTGAGGGGCTATTAAAGAGACGACGAGTGGAGTCTGAAATGGCTCCATCAGCCATGGTATGTTCAGAAGGCGACATCTCCTTGATGGAGTCTGAGATGGGAAACTATGTTAACCCGTCTGCAGAGGTAGAGACGGTCATCATGACCAACCCATCTACAGAGACTCCGGCCATTATAGGTGACCAACAGACCACTGCGATAGGGAGTCGGAGTCCCGAGGCCGCTGTTGTTACTTTGGGCGGGTCTTCGTCTTCTGGACCAGGTTGTGCTTCTTCTTTGGCCGTAGGGAAAAAGGCGTCGTGGTCGATGACTACGAATCTAAGTCTAATCTTGATCCTGATGACATCAGCATGTTTGAAGAGGGCCTTACTCGTGCGGTGGTACATGCGGGAGATACAGAAGACCTGGTATCGCAGTTTGACCTTTTGTGTTCTACTGCCGAGAGTGAGGCTCTCAAGGACGTCCGTGATGTTGATTTGATGCATGAAGTGGCCGCTATGGGACTAAAGGTAAGTTTCTCCTTTCTTTTATGTTCTTTTCATCTATGACGATCCTGGCCTTAACCCATTTTTTCATTTTTCAGCCGTACATGGTGGAGATTGAGAGTGCTCATAGGGCCGACACTCAGGCCAATATTTTCCTGACGATGTTGGAGAAGTATCGGCGCTACCGCAACAAGTGCCGTAAGATGCGCAAATGGTTGAGAGCGAACGCCGGTGATCGATCCCTTTGTGAGGAATTGGAGAAGAGGGATCAGGAGTTGATGCAGGCTATTCGCAGGAGTAACAAGCTCGAGGAGCAACTCCGTGAAAAGGACAAAGAACTTGAGTTGGGTAAAGGGGTTGCCGCAGAGTGCGGTCAATGCAGTCCGAGATAGATCATAATGCCATTAGGATCGAGGCGATGAGTGTGGAATGGGTGGGAAAGTTAGCCAAATTGGAGAGAAAGGTTTACAAGTTGGAGAATATCGAGAGTGCATGGGCGTCGGCTTCAGCGAGGGAGGTGACTTTAGAGGATACCATCCACGTCCTTTAATCTGAACATGAATCTGATAGGGCGACGACGATGCTTAGGGAGGCGAGGATCGAAGAATGTATTGGTGAAATCGACTAGGAAGCTTCGACTTTGGGGGACCGGGTCGCTACTCTTGAGGCCTAGAATGCGCAATTGTTGGCCCAAGTCAAATCTGCCTCTGCCGTTGTTCCTCGTCATCTACACGAGCTTTGGGTACATGTCTAAGCCTAGGAGGACATATATAAGAGTTTGTGGGAAGTGGGTAGTATTTCTGAGGCTGCATATGAAGGAGCGCGAGTGAAGGCACAAGAGGCTCGTGTTAACTGTGGATATGATCTTGCGACGTCGGAGGTCGACGAGGATGTTGATGCTGAAGAGAGACTTCCTGGAGATGGTGATGAGCGGTGATGACGCTGAGTGAGAAAAATTATTCATATTTGTTTGTGTTGTTCTCTTTGTTTTTGGTTTGTTGTCTTTGTGTTGTTATATTTTCCTTTGGACTTGCCCGATTTCAGCGGTGCGTAATTTGTGACTATTTGCGCGACTGCTTTAAATAAAAAGAAATTTTCATTGGTATATGTCTTTTGCACTTCTCTTCCTTTTGCTTTTCATAACTTTGGCGTGAAATTTTGGCTTTCCGTATGGCGAATTCCTGACTTTTAGGGAATTTAATTTCAGCCGGACTGAGTAGGACTTCGTCGTGTGAGTCCGAAAAGAGTCTTGTTTGATCTGCCTATTTGGGCGAGGTCGACATGTGACTTATTACTTTATGCAGATTCACTCTTGATTCAAAACAAGATTATTTAATGTATTCGTTATTTTGGACAAAGCCAGTCATGACTTGGGTCGTCCAGGTGGGACCAAACTATCATTGGTTCGAGCGTATTTGCTTTTTTTTTGGCAATAGCCCTTGGCCTTAAGGGTATTATTTCGAACTTTCGTTGAAATGTTAACCCGTCGTTGTTCGATCGAGGTCGAACTCTTCTCTTTGGCGATAGACCTTGGCCTTAAGGGTGTTATTTCAAACTTTCGTCAAAATGTTAACCCATCGTTGTTCGATTGAGATCGAAATTTTTTCTCTGGCGATGGCTCTTGTCCTTAATGGTGTTATTTCGATCTTTCGTCGAAATGTTAACCCGTCGTTGCTCGATCGAGGTCGAACTCTTCTCTTTGGAGATGGCTTTTGGCCTTAAGGGGGTTATTTCGATCTTTCGTCGAAATGTTAACCCATCATTGTTCGATCGAGATCGAACTCTTCTCTTTGGCGATGGCTCTTGGCCTTAAAGGTGTTATTTCGATCTTTCGTCGAAATGTTAACCCATCGTTGTTTGATCGAGGTCGAACTCGTCTCTTTGGCGACAACTCTTGGCCTTAAGGGTGTTATTTCGATCTTTCATCGAAATGTTAACCCGTCGTTGTTTGATTGAGATCGAACTCTTCTCTTTGGAGATGGCCCTTGGTCTTAAGGGTGTTATTTCAATATGTCATCGACATGTTAACCCGTCTTTGTTCGATCAAGATCGAACTCTTCTCTTTGGCGATGGCTCTTGGCCTTAAGGGTGTTATTTTGATCTTTCGTCGAAATGTTAACCCGTCGTTGTTGGATCGAGATCGAACTCTTCTCTTTGGCGACGACTCTTGGCCTTAAGGGTGTTATTTTGATCTTTCGTCGAAATGTTAACCCCTCATTGTTTGATCGAGATCGAACTCTTCTCTTTGGCTGTGGTTCTTGGCCTTAAGGGTGTTATTTTGATCTTTCATCGAAATGCTAACCCGTTGTTGTCCGATTGAGGTCGAACTCTTCTCTTTGGCGATGGCTTTTGGCCTTAATGGTGTTATTTCGATCTTTCGTCGAAATGTTAACCCGTCGTTGCTCGATCGAGGTCGAACTCTTCTCTTTGGAGATGGCTTTTGGCCTTAAGGGGGTTATTTCGATCTTTCATCGAAATGTTAACCCGTCATTGTTCGATCGAGATCGAACTCTTCTCTTTGGCGATGGCTCTTGACCTTAAAGGTGTTATTTCGATCTTTCGTTGAAATGTTAACTCATCGTTGTTTGATCGAGGTCGAACTCGTCTCTTTGGCGACAACTCTTGGCCTTAAGGGTGTTATTTCGATCTTTCGTCGAATGTTAACCCGTCGTTATTTGATCGAGATCGAACTTTTCTCTTTGGCTATGGTTCTTGGCCTTAAGGGTGTTATTTTGATCTTTCATCAAAATGTTAACCCGTTGTTGTTCAATTGAGATCGAACTCTTCTCTTTGGCAATGACTTTTGGCCTTAAGGGTGTTATTTCGATCTTTCGTCGAAATGTTAACCCGTCATTGTTCGATCGAGGTTGAACTCTTCTCTTTGGTGATGGCTCTTGCCTTAAGGGTGTTATTTCGAAGTTTCGTCGAAATATTAACCGGTCGTGAGTCCTAGTTTTTTTTGGAGAGTTTCGGGTATCCTCTAGGGGAGTCCCAGTTTTGCTCAACCTCTGCGTTTCCTAGGCGAGTCCCAGTTCGCTTGATTTTGTTTGCATCGGAGAGTGTAATGTCGGAGGGTATAAAATGTTTCTATTTTGCTCACGTTCGTTTCATGCATATATTGGAGTTTCCCTGTCTAGTCCTTTCGCTTTCCGGTCTAGAGATGTCCTTGGCAGGAGGGACGATGAATTATACTTTGAACTCGGTGACGTCTCCCTCTTCGACTCAGTCCATAGCTCCCCGGGAAAACCCTATTGGGACAACTCCTGGGTGAGGGAGAGAGAATACGGCTTAAGGGGCGTCATTTTCTTGAAGTTGGAGTGTCAGGTGGGCGGTATTTTAGTTATTTTGTAGTAGTTTCCCATTCTCTAGTTGAGATATTCCTTTGCTCACTTGCCCGCGTGGCACTTGTGTTCCTGTTTGAGCAAACAACAGAAGGTGAGCCAAAATGATATTTTTCTTACCCCGATCCGATGAGTCGGTGAATGAGGGTGGATCTATACTATTGCTCGCTTTGCCTGGCGTTTAAATGGTTGATGAGGTGGTGGTTTCTAAATTCGGTGGCCGTATTCAGCTCTCTTTCCCCTTTTTTTTTGTGTTCAAGATCCATGTGGGTTGGGCTCGCCTTAGCTTGTTCATGGACCGCCTGGTGTGTGGGAGAGGATGTTGGTTGTAACTTCTACTTGTATGTATCATCATGATCTAGATTAGCACACGAGGTTTACTTACCGCTCTTTTTGGTAGGTGATTATGTTTCCGGTTTTTGATCTGGAAGAGACTAGGAAATTTGACTAAGAAATCCCCATAGACGACGCCAAATTGTTTGACCAAAAGATATCAAAACCTTTTGATTAAATCAATTAATGATAATGATGAGGTAAATCTTAGCCAAACATAATAAACTCCAGATCTGAAAATGAATTGGAAAATAATATGTAAAATAAAAATAAGAGCGGTCAATCTTTATCGATATTTGTCATTTCTTCTTTCATGAGACAAAGAGGATGACCAATATGGCATCCTTTTTGGAAAGAAACAGAAGGAGAAAGTAAAGAGAAAAAAAGGCCCTACTCTTCGAGAATTCCCCCTATATATAGTTCTGGGACCCTTGTTATACTCCTTGGCCGATGTGTCTTCACACTTCGACCTTTTTGCTGTTACTTGAATATTGTTTTTAACTTGACGTACACTGTAGGTGCTTAGACTTAAGTAGGCCGTGATGTCTCTCGCTATCTCGCCACATTGGCGGGATCCCAGCTAGGTCGACTACTGTGGTCAGATTTTGACCTATACAAACATTCTTAAGCTAAATTGAAGAAGAACCCGAGTGCAGATCGCCTTAAGCTTTGTTAGCTGAAGATCGAAGTGGAAAATCAAGGTCAAGCTAAACAACTGTAAATGCATGACAAAGATTCAATCAACTGGATAGGTATCTATACATACATCCGTGGAGATGTGATGCTTTACTCTAATTTTTTCCTTATCTCTAATTCTTAACTTTTTCTTATTGTCTATTTGATTTAGCTGATAAATTGCTCGATAACCGCCCGATAATCGCTAATCCCTTTCCAATCTGCCCGTTGTCTTATTGAATGACTAGCGGATTACTACATTTATTAATCGATAACAGATAAGTCAAAACGTTAACGTAAATATCCATGCGACCCGCCCGATAAGCACCCCTACTCGTGGGGCAAGTGCCCATTCAATTTTATTTAAAATTTTGGATTCAAACTTTAGGAATCGAACCGCCTATACTAAGGTGCATTTTTCTCTCCATATTTTTCTATGTTATATATATTATCCCTCTATCATAAATATTGTATTTGATTTTGATATTTACTTACCTGATTAATTTAAATTTATAGTGCATAATATTAACTAAAAAGAAAAAGTATCACGAATTCTCAATTTCTAAGACTTAAATTTAAAACTTCTAAATAAGAAAGAAGTTATCTAGTTCATCGCGTGCCTGGAAAAGAAGTTGTATTTGATCAAATATCATTGCCTTAAGAAACACTATAAGTCTCATTTTGTTAAGATTAAGCCGTGTTAATTTAAATACACATCTTAAGACTTTTTATTTTGAACACACATCTGAATATTAAGATCAAAATACTAATTCCTACATATATATTTTTCAACTTATAAAGCTTATCTTTAATTTTTTTAAAAATTAATAAATATAAACCCTAAATAAAATACTAATGAATTTAATACTATATCAACAAAATATTTTGAAAAATAATATTGTAACTCGTGAAAGTGATGTCTAACACTGATGGATTAGGTGGCAGTGGTGTTGTTTAATGTGGCGGTCATGAATAATAACTAGTAGTGATAGTGGTTGGTAATAGTGATTAAGGAAATGGTCGATGATGACAACTAATAATTATGGCGGATGATAGTGGTGGTTGACGATATATTGCAATTGCTAATGGTGGTGATCCTCGGTACATAGTCATTATTGATTGCGAGGTAATAATGGCTGAGAATAGTAATCGTAAACGGTGGCTAGTGGTGATTCCTTGAACCGAGGGTTTATCGAATGACTTCTTTACCTCCTCAGGGTAGGAGTAAGGTATGCGTATACCCTATCCTCCTCAGACCCCATTTATGGGACTCAACAAGATTATTATTGTTGGTGGCTAGAGGTGATGATTACTGACTGCGACAACTGAGAGCGGTGAAGGTTGACTGTGGTGATTGAAGGCGATCACAGTAGTTGATAATGGTCGGTGCGACAACGGATAGTGGTTAAGGTTTTAAGTCTTAATTTTTTAAATTTATTCAGACCCATTAAGTTATCCTAACATAAAAGAAATAAATACACTTCTTATGTGTGGTCTGATTCTTTTTCGTAAATTTAACACGTGAAGGAAGTAGATGACACTAATAGCCTGTTTGGCCAAACTGGAGAAATCAGCTTATTTTGAGAAGTGCTTTTTTCAAAAGTGCTTTTGAAAAAAGTACTTTTGGAGAGAAGCAGTTTGTGTTTGGCTAATCAGTCTAAAAAATACTTTTGAGAAATAATTTGTGTTTGGCCAAGCTTTTTAGAAAGTGCTTTTAAGTGTCAAATTACGAATAATGACATGAATAGATGTATTTAATAATTAATATTATAAGTAAATAAATAATCTCAAAATTTTGTTATTACATGAAATAATTAAAACAATTCATTTTATTTAAGTAAAATATGAAAATAAAATTAAAAAGTACTTAATTCTTTTAATATAAGTTTAATATATTAAAATTCCTTCAACAAATATAAAAGCATTCACCCCTAAAGTCACTATATATTAGAAAGTTTTTCTAAAAATAATAAAAATATTTATAAATTAATATCTTAAGTATTAGGTTTAAGGGTTATTTTGGTATATACTATATTTTATTAAGGGTATTTTAGGTAAGAAGAAAAGCCAAAACTGATTCTGCTTCTGCTTTTGGAAAGAAACTACTTTTTTCTGCTTATCTGAAACTGCTTCTGCTTCTTCCCAAAAGCACTTTTTTCCCCAAATAAGCTTGGCCAAACACCTCAAGTTAGAAAAAAAAAAGTATTTTTGGCCTCTTGAGAAGCTTGGCCAAACATGCTCTAAGACAATGCAGCAAATAAATTAGGCCCAAGGAACCCCCATCGAATGTTGCCCAGGTGGCACGGTGTCACCCTACCTGTTGTCCTTCATGTAGGACCCACTGCAAACTCTTGCAAAGGGCCTAAAATGCCCCTTTACTATATGAAATAGGACAAGCTAGCCCTCCGTTAAAAGTTGATCTCTTTCTACCCTTGCCGTCAATAAATGGGCTCGTATATGCCTTCCATCACTAACGGAAGACTCGTAAAGCACGTGGAATATATGTGAGGGCAAGTTAGACCTATTTCGAATTGTACAGGGGCATATATGAGGCAGTTATAATAGTCATTTTTCAAACACTTCACAATTCCATATCAGTTTACTTAGACATCTATTTGACAATACCAAACTAAATATCACAGCAAATAAACTAAGTCATAGACACAAAAATTCAAATGAATGGCAATAACTTCATAAATCCTAGTAGCTCAAAGAGGTCGAATCATAACAAAAGACAATGTCGGAATGTTCTAGTAGCTCAAAGGGGTCGAATAGGAGGTGTCATTACGGACTTACTGCCAATTATTTCATGGCATGGACACCTTTAAATGCTGGGAGAAGGTTTTTCAAGTGCCCGAAGCATGAGGTAAGTAAATTTTTAATGGGTTCTTTTAATTATTCCGATTTGCTTGTAAATTTATTTTATTTATTTTTGGTTTTTAGGATGAAAAATATTTCTATTGGGAATGACAAGATGAAGAGCTTCCTCTTAAAGTTTCAAATCTCATACGTGGTTTAAAGAAGGAAAAGGAAGCTCTAATCCGTGAAAGAAATGCTCTCCAAAGAAAAATTTGATCTTGAGAATGTTATGATGCTCGTCGATCATGGAGGAATAGAAGCCTTGAAATTGGAAAGAAATGTTCTAATGAAGAAAGTGACCGATTTAGAGTACTTAGTTGTGCTTGATACTAAATTTCAGAAGAAGATGTGAATTTTCATGTGTGTGATATTGTGATGTCTTGTTATGTTCTTTGGATTAATGGGAAATGATATGTAATGTTAGTGTTATTGTGGCTTAATTGTTATCTTTTATTATGTACTGAAGCTTTTATGTTTTTGTGCAAGGATTTAATGCAATCATTGCCGTTCATTTGTTGTGTCTATGACTGAGTTTATTTGCTATGATAATTAGTTTGGTGTTGTCAAATAGGTGTCTAAGTAAACTGATATGGAGTTATGAAGTGTTTGAAAAATGACTATTATAACGGACTCATATATGCCCATGTACAATTCGAACTAGGTCTAAGTTATCCTCACATGTATTCCACGTGGCTTTATGGATCTTCTGTTAGTGAAGGAGGGCATATAAGAGCCCATTTGTTGACTGCAAGGACAGAATAGAGACCAACTTTTAACGGAGGGCTAGTCTCTCCTATTTTATATAGAAAATGGGCATTTTAGGCCCCTTTCCGTAACTAAAATGTGAGTGATTAAGACTAGGGGTGTTCATAAAAACCCGAAAAACCGACCCAAACCAAACCGACCAAAAAAATCGATACTTTTTGGTTTGGTTTGGTTTTGGTTTTGAATTTTAAAAATTGATCAAATTTTGTTTGGTTTTAGTTTTAATCAGAAAAAACCCGAACCAAACCGACTATAGGAGTAACTATTTCAAATTTATTATTACACTTATATATATGTATATTATTATACAAAGTTTCAAAAAATTTATGGTAAATGTTAATAGTTTGCACTTTTATTATAGTTCTTTACCTTTACATTCTAGTTTGATTGGTAGTTTTCTTTTGTTTAGTGTAAGAATCTATTTCGTGTTAAAAATAACATATTTTTAATTGAGTCCTTAAATTATTCATCACTATATTTTGGTAAATAATAGATTTCTCAAAGGGCAATTGATTTGATAGTGTTACATTGAAAATGTGGTCGCCAGAATATGTGTTTGGTAGTGTATGTCTTATATTTAAGAAAAAATCGACAAATAATCGAAAAAATCAAAAAATCGACATAAATCGAATGGAGAAAAATCGGCTTAATTGGTTCGGTTTGATTCTAATATTTGAAAAACCAACTTACTTGGTTTGGTTTCTTTTTAGAAAAAAATCGATCCAAACCGAACCATGAACACCCCTAATTAAAACATTAGGCCCATGGAACCCCAT
This sequence comes from Nicotiana tabacum, assembly GCF_000715075.1. Taxonomy (NCBI): domain Eukaryota; kingdom Viridiplantae; phylum Streptophyta; class Magnoliopsida; order Solanales; family Solanaceae; genus Nicotiana; species Nicotiana tabacum. The sequence continues at coordinate 9,613,957 of NC_134090.1, forward strand.
GGAATGTTGCCCAGGTGGCACGGTGTCACCCCTACCTGCTTTCCTTCATGTAGGACCCACTGCAAACTCTTGTAAGCCTCTAATAGCCGTACATCTTCACAAAAACCAACGCTCTGATTTTGATTACTCATTAGCATTACCGCTGATTACGTGGCACGTGTCCACCGCATCACAGTGCCCCCTTTTCACCTTTCCCCTGCAACAAAACGTTTATAAAAGAAGAGCATAATTTCTCAGTACCTAATTTTTTTTGTTTTTGTTAAGAGAAAGAGAGAATATGTCGTCTTCGGTAGTGCAGTTTGCTTCACAGGAAAACAGTAGTAATAGTAGTAGTAACCATCAACATGATCAAGATGGAAATGAACGGCTTGATTCTGATCACCATAACCATCCTACGGCTCACAATGTTTCCCTCCCTTCTGAAACTTTTCTCCAAGCTGCCATCTCTCTTAAAGACCAGGTACTGTGACCAGAAAGCTTATGAGTTCGGGATTTTAGTCATTTTAAGTTATTGGATTCTAAATTAACTATTTTTCACATATTTGATTTGAGCTACTGTAACGAAAACGGAAATAAACCAAAATCAAGGAAAACGAAAAAGCTTTTAATGTTTGTTTTGCTGAAAAAGAATGTTTTGTTTTGCCGGAAAGTTCCTGGAAAGTTTCGAAGGAATTTGCTGTATTTTTTAGTGTGCACGGCGTATTTTAGCACTGTAATGCTAACTTTGGTGTGAATTCAGGTAGTAGAAATGACATGGAAAGGAAATGGAAGGAGTGCCGGTGGCGTTACGGATCCGACGGTATATACAGGTTTGTTAGGAACGGCGTTTACCTGCCTGAGGTCATACGAGGCTACCGGTGATCCGAAAGACTTGGAATTGTGCTCGGAGATAGTTGACGCGTGTGCAGAACTTGCACGTACTGTCACGAGGTTCTTACTTTTTGCTCTTTTCATTTTGTTAAATCAATTTAATCCTAATACGGAACTAAATGGGTAATTAATGGATGTTAATTGGGTTTAGTAACGTTTAAAATTGCTCTGGAATATCTTTTTTTTAAAATAGAAACAAGATTGCTTGAGGAGTTGGTGTAGGCCGTAGGGCCTCTCTGAGCAAATAATTGCTCTAGGGATGTACGGAAAGGCTGAATACGGAGTTGCTACTGAGTTTTCAATCTTGCTTTTTATGGTGAATTGATAATGACGAAGCATGCTAGGAAAAAATGTACTGTACTTACTCCCTCCGTTTCAATTTTTAATTTAGAACAAGAAGTTTAAGAAAAAAAAATACTCACTACTGTTCAAAATAAGTGATTTTTTGGTCTTTTTTTTGTGGTCCAAAATAAGTGATTTTTTCAGATTTCAAGAATGAATTAATTATTTTTTTCCTACATTGCCTTTGGAGTAATTAATGTTAAGTATGTGTTAGGAGTGTTTATGTGAAGAGATAATAAAGGTTAATATGGTCATGCTAATTAATGTTAAAAGGTGAATTTCTTAACATGTGTGAAAACAACCATAAAATTACTTATTTTGGACCGGAGGAAGTATGATTTTTGAAACTTGTGGTCTTAAAAGTCTAAAGGGTAAAAGTTTTATAGGGCCATACATTTGTGTGTTACAAAAGCTTTTCATTAAGAGTAAAATTGATAAAATGAAGAGTTCAAAGTTAAAATTATTTTCAAATTTAGAAATGTGTCATTTGTTTTGGAACAGACTAAATGAAAGTACCTCAAACGGAGGGAGTATTATTTTTTTTGTCCCCTTTTTTTAAAGGCAATAAATATTTATTCAACAACTAAGCCAAAATAGAATTAAATAGGGGAACATTTCTGGTCTAGTATAGAAAATATTATATGTCCTATTTTTTATTTTTTTTTTATTTTCGTGTTACTCATTTCTATTTGCTGGTCCAAACATGTGACAGACTAGTGTCATGACCCGCCACATCATCATGCCATGTAGGTGCCACTTGACATATATTTTTGCCATATGGAATGGTTACATAAGTTAGGGATTAGATCTTGGTGGAATATTTTAGAACTATGGAGAATTTCCTTGGAAATGTTCTAGATATTTATGCACTTGTAGGAAAGTTCTAGAGAAATATAGAGGTTTCCTTAGGAAGACCCTAGAACCCTATAGAATTGTTAGGAAAGTCCTTAGAAGATTCTAGCTACGTAGAATATTCTAGAGAAGTGACTTATTTGTAAATACGGAAGGACTTGTAGAACAATTATTATTTACATACTAGCCCCTAGGTGATTAGTATAAATAGGGGGCATTCGTTTGTAATTCATCAACCAAGCAAAACAATCAAATTCTCTCTACTACAAAAGCTTCCTTTAGCAATTCTCATGTGTTCTAACTTTTCTTAGCGATCTTGAGTGTAGTAAGGCTGACTTGACAACGTGAGCAAGTTGTGCAAGATCGTGAGCGAGTTGCCAAGTGTCGCACGTATACTTAGTTACAACATCAAATATGTTTTTTTCCAAACAAAGTCATAAGAGAATTTAGTTGAAATGAAATAATGTTTTCTTTATCAAAAATTAAATATTGATGACTGGTCCCTTAATGACAAGTATGGTTTATTTTTATGGTCATCTGGAGAAAAAAAGGAGGAAAAGAAAAAAGAAAATAAAAGTGAACAACTGGGGTATGTATAATGTTTTACAGGATTTAAAATTAAGGACAAAAGAATCACATCTGGGATGATACTGTAGTTTTGTCTTGCAAGAATTGTCTCCATCATTCTCTAGAGCTTGAAAATCAGATGCTTTTTTGTACAGAAATATCGACTTTAAGATTTCTCAAAAAACATGTGCTAAAAAATTGATGTAGATGTATAACTTGGAGCAATCAAGTCTATATCTTTGTGGAATGGTACAATATTTGGCACATACCCACTGTGATTCTGAAAAAAAGCTTTATGTGCAAGTCGTAGTGGATTCTTTTACCAAATCTTTATTGAAATTTGAAGGTCGTTAAATATCTAATAGTACTTCAAATAAAGTATTTCTTACTATCTTTTTACTTTTTTGGGGACCAGGCATGTGACTTTTCTGTGTGGAAGAGGAGGGGTATATGCTCTTGGTGCTGTTGCTGCCAACTATTGTGGGGACCTATACAAACGAGATTTGTATTTGAACCATTTCCTTGAGGTACCAGCAAACCTTATTATGATTTCCTTGAGGCAACAATACTTGTTTATATGAAAAAACTTCTTTAACTATCCAACGGGGCAGTTCATTGATTTCATATGAGTTGCTTCACTGAATATGGGGATATACGTACATAGAGTAATGGTATGTGATTGTAGTTATCTTTCATTGATCTACAGCCAGGGACGAGACATGTGGCCTGTCTTTTTCAACTAAGGGAAGCTAGTGTTAGGGACCTGCAAATTTGATACAAATTGTTCTGAGATATGTTTGGCCAAAATATTATTGTATAATGTATCATCGTAATTTCTCATTTTATCTAGGAGACCAAAAGTTTGTGAATGGTGTCACATCCTACTTGTTGAGGAGTGTTCATTGTGTTGAATTATTTCTTAGCTATGATGATGATTTAGCTCAGAGACCTGTTGTTGCTTAGAGTCATTTGCTTTTACCTATCGAGTAAAGATATCGTTTTGTTTCATGAAATTTGTTAAAAGGAGCTTGTCCTCACCATTTATCTACTCCACAACATTTTATTGAATCGCAAAATGACTTTACTGGCCACTTTTAGCGGAAAATTTAAAGTGAAGATTCGTTGAACTGCTCTTCATTGAACTGTATATCAACAACACATTGATATAACCAATATCAGCAATATAGCTTACTTGTTTATAGATTCTTGTTTAACTTTAGGATAACAAGTTCATAAGACAACTGCATAAATTATGAGTTTCAAGAACAACTATGTTCCTTTAAGTCATCAACTATTTGTAAGTTCAAGAAGTTATTGAAGGGATATTACAGTTTGCACAGCCTACTTCACATAATAACAATTATGCCTTAGTTCCAAACAAGTTGAACTATTTGGGGTCAACTATATGAATTCTTGTTGACTCTTCACTTAAGCTTATCTCAGTAAGAAAAAAATTTGACCTAGTGATGAGGAAAAAACATTTGTTAAATCCATGCTAGCGATAAAGTATTCTATATCTGCTTGGGCAGTCAGCTAATAAAATATGCTTGAGAATCCTCAACATTAGCACTTGTTTGTTCTCGATATGGAAGCACATACTGTCAATTGTAATTGCTTCAGCATCTAATGCAGTGATGAATTTCTTAATGTTAATGTTTATTACTTTAGCCTATATATCATATAAGTCCAGATATCCCTCTGCTACTGCAGTAGTTTAGCTCAGCCTTGCTCGGAGCAACATTTAAATCTTTCTCCAATTTGTTATTTTCAGGTGGCGCAGGAGAGAGCCCTTCCTGTTGGACCTGAAGATGGAGGTTTTGGAATGTCATATGATCTCCTTTATGGGCGAGCTGGCTTCTTGTGGGCAGCATTATTTATCAGGAAATACCTAGGGGAGGAGACAGTGCCAGATGAATATCTCATGCCTGTCGTCGAAGCTATATTAGAAGGAGGGAGAGCAGGGGCAACTGATAACCCAGCGTGCCCTCTGATGTATAGATGGCACGGGACAAGGTATTGGGGCGCAGCTCACGGCCTTGCTGGTATTCTGCACGTGTTACTTCATTTTCCGGTCTCTCAAGAAGATATTGAAGATGTTAAGGAGACCTTAAGGTACATGATGAGCAACAGGTTTCCCCACAGTGGCAATTATCCTGTCAGTGAAGGGAATCCAAGAGACAAGCTGGTTCAGTGGTCTCACGGTGCTACAGGCATCACCATTACTATGTGCAAAGCATCTGAGGTTAGTACCTATAATACTCGAGCAGAGTTTTTGGTTGTTCGGTAGAAGTTATAATCAGTGATGTATTCAACGAAAATACTTAACCTAAGTTAATAATGACAAGCATGTTCGTATTCCCTGTTCTTTCAAACTCGGTTTTCCAAGCTTCTCCAGACCAATACGTGGATTTCTCATAAGGTTCTGAGATTGTAAAAGTGGGGAAGCACCTCGTCTCTTGGGATCCTCCGACCCCAAGTGTGGAGCTAGGTGGATGCAGAGGTCTATATGAATTCCTTTTGCCAAAAAATTGTATTATGTACATAGGGTAACAAACCTCCTTTTGCGTTTATAAATTGTTGATTCTTTGAAATAATGAAGAGTGGCGGTAAAAATGTGGTGTAAAAATTGCTTTGGCATTGATTAATATTTTAGATGCGACATTGTAGCATTTTAGGTGGGTCAAAAATTGCTTTAGGTCTAGGTGTGGCATTCATGTATTTTTTATTTTGAATCTTTTTGTTAGAATTCCTAACTCTGCTACTGCTCCGACCCCTATTGAAAATCCACAAAGATAAAACAAAAAGTATCATATTGTCACAATTTGGTGAGTCTGAGTTGTGAGAAACGAAGAATGACCTCAGGTTTTCTCTTGTGCTGCAGGTACTGTCAAATGATAGGGAGTTTCGTGATGCTGCCATAGAAGGTGGAGAGGTAGTGTGGAAAAACGGATTGGTGAAGAAAGTAGGACTTGCTGATGGTGCGTCTGGAAATGCTTACGCCTTCCTTTCACTCTTCCGTCTAACCGGTGAAAGCATATATGAAGAAAGAGCAAGATCTTTTGCAAGTTGCTTATATCACAATGCGAGGACAATCATGAACGAAAGACATCATAATGAAGCAGATCATTCCTACTCTCTTTTCCAAGGATTAGGCGGCGTTGCTTGCTTCTTGTTCGACTTACTTACGCCTGAAAATTCCAGGTTCCCAGGCTACGAACTCTAATCTTTGGCTTGTTTGAGTTTCAACAGATGGGTTTACAGGAAAAAAAAACCATGTACTCTGGTAGGTTAATCGTGCAAGTTTACATGGTCAATTAGGAGGTGGGAAATGGAGTTTCTTGCTTGCTTCCTGGCGTGAGCAAATACTAGTAAGCTATGTGATAGTATGTTGTATATATTTGACTTTCATTTAACACTTTTTAAGAACTCTAATATGGAGATGCAATGGCCACCATGCTTCATTGTCCATGACCCCTTTTTACATACTCTTACCTGCCCTTCTGCTCCTCCTTTGATTTAGTGGTTTGTTTTTTCAATAATAGCTTGAAAGTACATGAACTTTTGAATAGGAGGACAATAGTTAATGCGAATTATTATATGGTAACGCGAATAACCAGGTTAAGGATAAAGTTGCTTCTAAATGATTACACCTGAAAATGAGAATCTGAACCTAAGAATGAGAAATGAGAAGTAAAGAGTTATTTTTTGAGCTCCATTGATAATCTTCAGGAGTCTGAATCTGAATTAACAAAGAAACATGGTGCTAATCAGTAAGACTTTGTTTCTCTTCTTTTGCATAATTCCAGTCCTATCTGTTAGGACCGAAAAAATCAGGTGTCATGCGGAAGCTAGCAAAGCAAACCTTGAACGACGATAAACCACACAACAAAGAGAAATATACTAAAAAGAGACACAAATATTTAATGTGGTTTGGTCAACTGACGTACGTCCACAATGGAGATGAGCAATCCACTATATAAAAAGAGAGTATAAAATATCGAGAGAACAACCTCACGAAGAGGCAAACACAAGTGACACACTAACATTTGTCCCGTAAAGTTCTCCCCCTTAACACGACTCTCAAACCCCTTATGGCTACATTGTGGATGCTACTGAATGAGAAGGAAGGATCCTCAATTTATAGAAGTCCAAACCTTTTCCTACAAGAAAAAGACTGGCCAAATATGAAAGATTTGTAATTTCCTTCTAGGAAAAGAAAAACTCAATTATGGTAAATATGTTGTCATTTCCTTCATGAGATAGAAAAATCAATTATGGTAAGAAAATCTGGATAAACGCCTAACAATTCTCCCCCTTGACCTGAATTTTTTTACAAAATAAACTTGATCCACCTTTTTCATATAGCCTTCAACAGGCCGCATCTCCAAATCTCCACCATTAAGTTTGTCTCAACGTGCGTAGCACACTAGTCAAATTTCTCAGAAAAAAATCACGATAATCGTCAAAATATGTTGCGGCTAGAACTGAACCCGCCAAGATGAACCTGTCTTGAACTTCGCTCTGATACCACTTGTAAGGACCAAAAAAATTAGGTGTCATGCGGAAGCTAGCAAACCAAACCTTGAACGACGATAAACCACACAACAAAGAGAAATATACCAAAAAGAGATAAATATTTAACGTGGTTAGGTCAACTGACCTACGTCCACAACGGAGATGAGCAATCCACTATATAAAAAAAGAGTACAAAATATCGAGAGAACAACCTCACGAAGAGGCAAACACAAGTGACATACTAACACTTGTCCCGTAAAGTTCTCCCCCTTAACACCACTCTCAAATCCCTTATGGCTACATTGTGGATTCTACTGAATGAGAAAGAAGGATCCTCAATTTATAAAAGTCCAAACCTTTTCCTACAAGAAAAAGGACTGCCCAAATATGGAAGATTTGTAATTTCCTTCTAGGAAAAGAAAAACTCAATTATGGTAAATATATTGTCCTTTCTTTCACGAGATAGGAAAACCAATTATGGTAAGAAAATCTGGATAAACGCCTAACACTATCTATCTTCCAGTTTTTCTACAAGTCTACTATCTGAACTCTAGGAATATTAGCAATTTTCCAGTAATCCCCACTTTGACTGTCCTCAAGCTGCAAAGTCATCAACATCTTTTCAGAAACATTTTGCAACACAAGACGTTGAAGCTTGCTTAAATGCTCAATCCCAAACGGAAACTCCTTCATTACCATACAGTTGCGCAGTTGAAGCTCCTCAAGAGAAGGCATTGCTCCTTCTTCCACTTTAATTATTCTCAATTTCCTGCAGTGCCAAATATATAATTCTCGCAGTTTCTTGAATCCGCCTGCCCCGAACCTCAACTCTTCGCCCTCATAAGCCGAGTCTAGCACAAGGTTTACAAGGTTGGGCAAATCTTGAAGAGTTTCTAGTGCATTGTCCTCTAACTTGCTCAATTTTAAATGAACTGTGGCCAAGGCTTCAAGAGATGTTACCCATATTGGAAGCCTCTCCAAACGCCCTTCGAAGGTTAATGTTCGAAGGGATGAGTGCGTAGAACGAAGGGGATAGTGCAAATCAATAATGTCACTCACCCCATAAGATGAGATAGATAGTTGTTCAAGATTGATCAACTTGTCAAGGGAAGAACAAAGATCCCTTGTGTGTTTTCTTCTCAGCTTCGCGATCTCTAACTTTCTTAGTCTTGTTAACTTTCCCAATTCAATCACTGTGCTTGTAGTGGCATTTATAAGAGTCACCACTTCTAAGGACGCAAGGGTTTCTATGTTCTCAGTAGCTGAAAAACCATGCAAAAAACCAGCACCACGTCGATAAATGAGGACATGGCGAAGATGTTGAAGCCTTGGAATCTCAACAGGCAATTTGTTTACTGATGTCTCCCTTAGGTCCAAGAACTCGAGGTTCACAAGCTTCTGTATTGATCCTGGGAGATGTTTTATCTTAGTGCTCTTTAAGTTCAAAAACTTGAGATGTACTAGTTCAAAGACTACTTTTGGTATTTTTACCAATGGGGCTTGTGTCAAGTCTAAGACCTTGAGTAGCTTGAAACTTCCACATAACAGCTTCAACAAGAATGAACTAGTGACAGAATCTGGTGAACCGAACGTTATTAGTGAGTGAAGATGCTTAAACCGATCAATATTTTGTATATCGTTTGCCAATTCATCAGTGATTACCAGATGTCTGACTTTGTGAGGCCTTCTTTCTTCCCCATTAGCTATAGTTACCATGGCACTTTCCCTTGACTTAGAAAGAATGATTTCATACCACAGGTTATGAATGCTGAATATTGCTAACCTTCCATCAGGGTATTTTTTAGCAACTTGGATCAAGCTTCTGTTTGCAAGTTCATTGAGATAGCTTCCAGCAACTTGTGCAATTGCCTTTCCTTCTCTTTCAAGAACAAGTCCTTCTGCTGCCCAGAGTCGAGTCAGTCTCATCTTATCGATGACATGATATCTTGGAATTATGCTCAGATAAGTGAAACAAGACTTGAGATAGAAAGGCAAGTCTTGATAACATAGATTGAGTATCCTTTTCATGTGCTCGGCTTCACTATAACTACCTTGTAACTTGTCAACAAGGCTGTCATAGAACATCTCCCATGCCTCTTTTCTTTTCCCTTTAGTAGCCAAAGCACCAGCAATCACCAAAATCACCAGTGGCAGACCTCTGCATTTCTGTATAATGTCTTTGGAGATTTGCATTAAGGATGAAGGACATAATAGGCTGCCTGAAAATGCCTTTCTGCAGAAAAGAATCCAAGATTCTTCTTCAGCCAAAGGCTTCAAATTATAAACATGACTACCAACATCAGTTTCCACACAAATGGTATGGCATATATCAGCAAAACGAGATATGATGATAATCCTGCTGCCACAGCTTTCTCTAGGAAATGCACATTTGAGAGCTCTCCAGGTGCCAATATCAGGGAAATCATCAAGGACAATTAAGTACCTTGATGACTTAAAGAATAGTTGAAGGAATTGTGCCAACATGTTAGCATCCATGGCTTCAAGTGCTCGACGGGAATGGTCATCTTGTGGATCAAGCATGCTCGTGAATAGCTCCTTAACATCAGAAAATTTTGGAATATCAATCCACAGAGTATGATGATTGAAATGCTTGTTGACTGTTGCATCATCAAAGATTTTCTTGACTAGGGTGGTTTTCCCTATACCTCTTGTTCCAACTACACAAAGCAATTTCCATTCTGGATCATCAGAAAGAACCCACTCGAGTAGTACTGATTTATGATTTTCAACACCTATAAGATCTGCATCATCAACAAGAAGTACTTCTTCATGGTTATTACACCATGTAATGTTGCTACTTTCTGCACTTGTTATAACACCATATTTCTGAAGAAACGTTTTATGTCCTTCAGAAATGACGATGATTCGGGCCTTTATACTTTCCAATGCTTTTAAAATATTATCATTTTGAGCTTCAAATAACTTCTCAGACATTAATGAATGATGGAATTTTCTCCATGGCCATGATACCTTTTCTGGAAAACTGTTGCACATGACAATATGATTTTCAAGAATGTCTTGGACATCATGTGCAAGGTCTAGTACTTGCTTGATCCATACTTGTAATTCACCATCTTCTTCTTCTTTAGCATCAGCTACTCTTGAGAAAGTCCTCATTTGTTCAAATGCATCCCTGATATGAACAATTTCTTGCTGAATTCCATCAAGAAATTTTTGTCCGCAATTGAGCAATGTTGAAAGCTGATGTATCAAATAAGATATAGCACTCTCTGCCATTTTTTTAACTCAGTATATAGCTTCTTTTGCAAATTTGTGCAAGATGTTGGTATAATTTATGGTGGACTTTGGTGATCAATCTATACAGATCAAATTTTGAACTGGTTTATGCTCTAGAACTGCGTTATGTAAATGATTATTGCAATGTGCAAGCTTATGAAACATTATCCTAGTTATGACTAATTCACTACTACTAGTTGGAGGATTTTTCCTTTTCTATATTCATGCTGTATGAGCTGACTTTGAACACACTTAACGTGGCAGCAATTTTGCACGGTTGGTTCATTGACTATGGCCGTATAGAGACATCTACTGTCAACTTAAATGTTCACTCTAGAATCTCCGTTCTAAGCCTCTGATTGCCTTTTTTTCACTCAGTGTATAAATTCTTTGAAAAATTATCCAAGATGTTGATGTAATTAATGTTGGACTTTCGAGACCAATTTATACTAGATCAAACTTTGAATCCGTGTAGGGACTAGAATTGCGTTTCACAGATGATTATTGCAAATTGCAAGTTAAGAAACATTTTACCACTTCTTGCTATATTTTTTAGTATATTATGTTTTAGTTATTACTAGTTTACTAAATGGACTATTTCTCTTTTCTAAATTCATGCTGTATGACTTTTAACACACAGAACGTGGTAAGCAATTCGGCAATTGATTCGGTCGACTACTGGCTGTCTAAAAATACTGATTGTCAACTCAAATGTTTACACCAGAATCTCCACACTAAACCCCTTTTGTTAGTCCGGAGCAATCGTGGTATGCTACAAAAATTGAACTAGGAGATGTCTACCGTGAAGGAATCAATTCTATTATCTTTGTGGGGTCAGTAGTATAGCATAAAAGTATGCAGCAGAATTATATGGCATCAGTTATACGTGGTCTAGATCATCTTTTATTCTATGGGGAGCCCACAGTGATTCTGGAAAAAGTTGTACGTGTGAGCCATAGTGGAATTGGTTCTGGTTGTGAGTTTGAAGCTATAGTTTTTAGTCTCTATAATTCTTTACCAAGTCTTTATTTTGGGGTAATTAAGTGTCTAATAGTTCAAAAATGTCTTATCTTTGTTCTTTATGTGATTTTTCTATGTGAAAGAGGACAAGTGTATGCTCAGGCCTGATAATTGTTGTTTAGGTATTGTTCCTTTTGTTTTTACTACCAAGAGGATATTTTTTTTTTGTTAACAAGAAATTTGTTAAAAGACTTAATTTCACTTGGAGTAAAGCTGAATGTAAGTGACACTTCCTTATTGAGATTGGTAATCGAAGATAATGCGAATTTAACAATGTCTGTTACTAATCGGTTTCTCTCTGCAGTCAGCAAATCTTCATTTTATTCTGAGAGTGGTTACAGGCTGAAAACTTTGAAGAGCTTTTCCAAACAAATGACTTGTACTTAGTTAAGGCTGGTCGTGTCACGACCCATTTTCTGAACAAGCCGGGACCGACATTCGATCACTAAACATGACCGAGCGGACCATCTCCGCTTATCAAATCTATTATAATCTCAAACTTTATATGCCACAAAACACTACTGTAACCAAATACTTTTAAATGATTTAAATATATAAAATAAGCCAACTTCAAAACTTTATTCGTAGTAACCAATAAAATGCTGCTAAGTTATTATCAAAAATATCTGAATCTTAACCCAACGACTATGTCTATGAAGCCTCTACTGATAAACTGACGCACTGCTCAGGACATGAGATTTCCTGGTCAGTTCTCTAAGTAACAAAGAAATAACTAAATAAAGATGACTCTAAGGAATACTCCACGAACAAAAGCGGAGCTCACCAATAGCACCGGAAGAGAAGGAAGTCCTAACTCGTAGCCTGCTCGCCTGCAAATCCAGTTCCTACGTTGTACCGCAGATCAACGTAGGTTCCCAAAAGAGAACGTCAGTACCATCCATTGTACTCAGTGAGTCTCAACAACAGGGGGCGAAACTTTAATAACATATACATTATGAGCAAAGGTTCTAAATGCATGTAAAACATAAAACTTATAAGAATAATTCTAAAATAATTGCATAATAGCAGTTCATGAATATTCTAAAAGAAATTCTTTTCTTTTTCTTACTCATAAAAAAAATACTTCACTTTATACTTTGGGAGTTCCAACTATCCTGCCTTAATTCTATCTCAGTCACCGTGTGTTCGGCACGGGTTCGATCCCAACCTGATCGAATAGGCCCAATCCACGAGGTGCCACTCACTTCATGGTTCTCAGCGCTCATGTCTCATACCTTAGTATGACTAAGTAAATTCTCAGCAACGAGACCCTCGGCTCATGTGCTCCCTACTTTGGCACAAGTAGTTTCAGGAAGTCAACGCCTTGGTCAGGACCCTAGGCCTGGACGATGACCCCTTCTCAGAATAAAGGATACCCCCAAAAATCTTTTCTTTCTAAAACTTCTTCTTGTGACTTTTCAAGTCTAAATCTGTTATACATACTCATACTGGTATCCTTAAATGTAAGACATGACACAAGAATGAAATAAACATTCAAAAGTATTTATAAAGGTTCTTGATCTTTCATGAGTTTTCAACATGAAAATGGCATATAAGAATAATATAAAAATCTGAAATTTATGCATATAGATCCAAATAATCATCTAAACTTTAGCTAGAAAATAATTCTAAGCTAATAAGTACTTACTACTCCCATTAAGTATATATTAACTCTTTTATGCAATTCATCAAACACCTTGTGTGCGTGCTTTTGTGAGTTAAACCACTTTAGTAAAGAGTTATGTCAACTCACCTCAATACTCCTTGAGCCGATACGTAGACCCCAGTCCAATTTATACCCATCAAACAATTGATTCTACAACAACCAGTGCATTTTAATTAATTTCAAAGTTTCAGACCTAAACATAGGATTTACTGTTGATGCAGAGAAAGAAAGGAATTAACTATTTAATCTTACCTATTACTACTGTAGGGTAATTGACAATAAGAAATTTTATATACCTGAGTGCAAGAATTAGTGAATTGTAAAGAACCCTAGAAATTGGATTGTCTGAGTGAATGGTCGCGGGAACTTATTGCTTCGTCTCTGCCCTTAGTCTAATTATTGAATTGTTGCTTTGTATTTTTTTGAAACCCACTTCCTTTGCCCCCTTTTCGTGCCAGGCTTTAAGCCTTTTTTTCTTATCTTACGTCCAACCTATTCTATGGGCTTTAAGCCCAATTTTAAGTCTTTTACTTTTTTTTTTTTTAACTTAACTAATAATTAATGATACCCACTTTTAATAAGTAATAATATTAAAATTGTTAATATTTTTCTAATTGTATATCCAATTATTTAAGTATGTGTGTACACACACATATATATATTTACTATAGGCAAGAAAAAAATAATAATAATATTTTAATTATATAATTAGCGTGTCTTGAAACTTTTATTAATATAAGGAGCGTTACAGGTCGGGACCAAATCCTCCTTGTAAAGAACTTATAAGATCGTAAGGGGTAGCATTTGCTGGATCAGTTCTTTCTTGCCTCCTGGTGTGAGCAAATACTAGTAAGGTATGCACCACGGTCTTGTATATATTTGAAGTTTATGTCACCGCCTTTTAAAGAACTGGCCGTCCTTTTCTGTGGCCCTTTTTACCTACGAACTCATGCGAGTTGTGGTTTGTTTTTGCCAATAATTGCATGAAACTGCATGAGCTTCGAAATAGAAAGTGTATTATTTCTTTTGAATCCTTCAATATATTAAAAAGAAAGATGAATATGACTTATTATATGGTAAATACGTACTTCTAAACCAAGGAAAAAGGAGCTTCTGAAATTATCAGACATTTTGTTTTTACGTGCAAATTATTTGGTAGCTCAGTCTACAAAAGTTATTGCTTGGATATTTTGTGGAAGCATTTTTTCCCATTTGAACTAGGAGATTTTAGAAAAACCCAGTGTAAGAAGAGAAGAAATGTCTGCAACTTTACAAGCTCAGTTCAGGTAGTATATGAGGATAGGAGAGATGGACTGAAAAAGAAAATGTAGACAGCTGAATGGACATGAATCTTGATCGTACTATTAACTGCTATGAGAGCGGGTTGTTGAAGGAAGCTAGGAATATATTGCAACTGGTGCAGGGTGACACAGGTTTAAATGATCGACTTGGGATTGCAACAGATAAAAATCACATTGTTGAGGCAAGTCAAGTACATGATGATCCTACAACAACAATGCACATTTCCAATACAGAGCTAGCTAAAATGGTAGAGAATGCCCAAGCAGCTATGATGATGAACACAACTCCAAAAAATGGGCAACCACAACCTTTACGCAGTAACACGTAGCAGCAAAATTCCAAGAACATTGGTGATCGTCTCACTATTTCGAAGGACATTTTTCGTGTTGATAAGCAAAAGGCAGAGGCACACAGTTCAAATGCACCTACAATGCATTTTTCCAACCCTCAAGTAGAACAAATCATCAAAGATGCTCAGAATAAAATGATGAAAAATTCTACTGTTGTGAAACAACCTGTGGTCACTTTGAACACCTCCGTATATGATATCCCTTCTCAATCTGCGGAGTCGTTTGGGGAATTAGAAGGTGAATCTAGACAGTTTATGTTGTCAACGGGGAATAACAACGAGGTTATACAAACAAACGTGAGGCTTAAGGCTATTACATCTAAACTGTGGCAAGATCAACGAGACGAAGATGAAGAGGAGGACTGGGGCGATGGTTTTGCAGGATACTCAGCTGAAGAAGGTGACGAGGAGGTGGATCAGGAGAGTGCAGGTGAGGAGCTTGACTCTCTAGTTAAGTCAAAGTCTCATGGGAAAATTGCAGCAGTCCCCACGAGCAAATTAAACCTCCATGCTCCTGCATTTGTTCCCAGAATGTCTCCTAGTGCTGCAATTCAAAATGCCCCAGCTGGAATTTTGCCTCAACATGTAGCAACTTCTTCCAAGCAGCTTACTATAGGTGCTAAGAGCTGTTCCCCAAATACAAGTCCAAGTCAAGCTGCAACAGCATGTACAAGGCAAACTGTTAAAGCTGCACATCCTACAGCTGATCGGGCAAAAACTGGGCAGCAGCAACTGGTCACCACTAAACCAGTTATTTCAGAGGAGGAGAGAAAGCTTTTGGAAGCTATGGTAAGTTCCATACCTGTAAATCCTATTACATCTAGCACAGGTCCTGTAGGTAGGAATAACAACAAATTACAACACATTGGACAACAACAAAGTAAGGCAATGGTGGCAACCGGAGAATCTGCCTTGGTGTCACTAGATACGATTCAAAATGAACCACAACCTGTGAATTTAGGGAGAGAGTTTTTTGAACAAGGAGAAGAAGATGCAATGTTACAACAGTGTAGAGAAGAGGCGGCAAGAAAAGGGGATTTATCACCAATGCATAGTGGAAAAATTTGCAAATCTCATACAAGGAAGAATAGTTGGGATGACAAGGTTAGTGATTTTTTAAATGTTAGGCGAACCTCCAATGAGAGTTGCCAAACAAAAGAAGGCCGCCCCAACTACATCAACAAAGTCCAATCGTTCAAAAAAGAAATCATGAATTTTGAATACATCTTGAAGAATTGGGATTGTGATGAAAAAGAGTTACAAATTGAAGAAATTACAAGTTCGGACAAGAAGGGACAACATTTTAATTCCTTCATCATTTTATTCTACCATTATGTTAGTATACTCATTTGTAATATCATCACAGAGTATGTTATAAACTCTGTGATGATCATTAAATATTTGGTTCTTTCCAGTTCTTTCTTTTTACATGCTTGTTAGTAAGCGAGGCTTTTTATTTGCCTCAATAGGATTAGTAAGGTAAGGTTTAGCCCGGTTTGTGTTGCCTTGGTCCTATGCCTTTGGAAAATATCCACACGGTTATGAGATTATATGCCCTCGTGAGACGTTGTCGACAGCTACACCATGAATCCTCTACATGAGGCTGTCATCATAAGGCAGTGTGAGGCGCAGAGGAGTGATTATATAGCCAAGGCATATGGGTAACAATACCGGTGTTATTGTCCCCCTTATTTGTACTTTTCCTATTTGTTGTATTTTTCTGTTCTTTTATTAATAAAAAACTTAGCCCTAGGCGCTTGCCTAGCGGATTGCCAAAAAAACAAAAAAACATTTAATATTTATATACATATATACATAAAAGAAAAGTTTGTAATTTTTCGGCGGAAGGGATGCGAATGAACTCCCTTCCGCCCTCCGTCCCTGTTTGTGAGTCAGGAAGTTCAGAATGAGAAACCCAAAGATAAGAAAATAAGAAGTAAAGAGTACTAATATTTTGAACTACTATAATCTTAAAAGTTTGAATCTAAATTATCAAAAACATGTTACTAATCTCTTCTCTTGCATTATCTCATTCCTAATAACCTTTCAGCTTTTCTGCAAGTCTTCTAGTCTATATGAAGTCCGTGAATATGAGCAACTTTCCAGTAATCCCCACTTTGACTGTCCTTAAGCTGCACAGTCATTAACAACTTCTCGGACATTTGTTCCAGCGAAAGATACTGAAGCATGCTCAAATGTTCAATCCCTAAGGGCAACTCCTCCATTAATCCGCAGTTGCGCAATTGAAGCTCATAAAGAGAAGGCATTGCGCCCTCTTCCACTTTAATCTGTCTCAGTTTTGTAGAGTGCAGAATACGTAAGTCTTTCAGTTTTTTGAATCCACTTGCCCTGAACCTCAATTCTTCGCCTTCATAGGCCTGGTCTAGCACTAGTTTTACAAGGTTGGGCAAATCTTGAAGACTGTCTAGTGCATTTTCCACTAACTTGCTCCATTTTAGATGAATTGTGGCTAAGGCTTGAAGAGATGTTACCCATTGTGGAAACCTCTCTAGACATCCTTCGAAGAGCAATATTCGGAGGGATGTGTGTGTAGAAGAAAGGGGATAGTGCAAATCAATAATGTCACTTACCCCATAAGATGAGATTGATAGTTGTTGTAGATTTATCAACTTGTCAAGGGAAGAACAAAGATCCCTTCCATGTTTTCTTCTCAGTTCCGCGATTTCTAATATTTGTAGTCTTGTTAACTTTCCCAGTTCAATCACTGTACTTGCAGTGGCATTTATAAGATTCACCATTTCTAAGGACACAAGAGTCCCTATGTTCTTAGGGGCTTTGAAACCATGCAAAAAATCAGCACCCCAGCGATAAATGAGGACATGGCGAAGATGTTGAAGCCTTAGAATCTCATCAGGCAATTTGTTTACCAATGTGTCCCTTGTTGCGGAAGCCAAATGTATATAGTGTGAATAAGTCACAACTACTATACCAAAAATTATGACAGCCACCAAATAATAAATAAGACAATAAAGCAACAATAAAGGGAACACCAGAATTTACGAGGTTCAGCTAATTTTGCCTACTCCTCGGACACAACCAATATTTTATTTCACTCCAAAAATACAAGTGAAATAATACTAAAGAGAGAAGATACAAATGCCTTAAACAGATGAGAAGACAAATGAGAGGTGTGTCTCAATCCTAAACATTAGGCCTTCTTTTATAGGGGAAAAATCCCCTCCAAACTTAACTACCAACCAATGTGGGACTTTGGCATTTTGCCAAACTTCAACAAATCTCCACCTTGGCAAAATTCCACATTTTCAATTCTCTCTCAATAACAAATTTTGGTTGTGTCTTCATCTTCAATCTTCAGTGTTCAACAATGTTGATCAAATCCAAACAATGTTGAAACTTGACCGCAGTCACCACCTTTGTCAGCATATCAGCAGGATTCTCTGTAGTATGAATTTTCTTCACCGTGACTCCACCTTTTTCTATGACTTCTCGTACGAAATGATACCGAACATCAATGTGCTTCGTCCTTGCATGATAAACTTGGTTCTTCGCTAATTGAATAGCACTTTGACTATCACAAAAAATTGTGATACCTTTTTGTTCAACACCAAGCTCCTTTAGCAATCCTTGAAGCCAAATTGCCTCTTTCACAGCATCTGTAATAGCCATGTACTCTGCCTCTGTTGTAGACAAAGCAACTGTTGACTGCAAAGTAGACTTCCAACTAACTGGTGCCTTTGCAAAAGTAAACACATAACCAGTAGTTGATCTTCGTTTGTCCATATCACCCGCAAAATCTGAGTCACAATATCCAACTACAGACTGATTGTCTTCCTGCTCAAAAACTAACCCGACATCTACAGTATTATGAATATACCGTAGAATCCACTTCACAGCTTGCCAATGCTCCTTCCCTGGATTGTGCATATATCTGCTAATAACTCCAACAGCTTGTGAAATGTCAGGCCTTGTGCAAACCATTGCATACATCAAGCTACCAACAACATTTGTGTATGGTACCTTTGACATATACTCTCGTTCAGCTTCATCCATTGGCGACATAGTAGTACTTAGCTTAAAATGGGAAGCAAGTGGAGTACTAACTGGCTTAGTCTTGTCATCTATGCCAAAACGTTGAAGTACTCTCTTCAAATATTCCTTTTGAGATAAACAGAGTTTCTTTGAACGTCTATCTCTAATTATCTCCATGCCAAGAATTTTCTTTGCCTCACCCAAATCCTTCATCTCGAACTCCTTCTTCAGTTGAATCTTCAACTTATCAATTTCTTCCAAATTCTTGGAAGCTATCAACATATCATCAACATATAGGAGAAGATATACAAAGGAACCATCTTTAAGCTTGTGCAAATACACACAATGATCGTATTTGCTTCTCTTGTACCCTTGCCGCAACATAAACTCGTCAAATCGCTTGTACCATTGTCTAGAAGATTGTTTCAATCCGTACAACGATTTTTCAAGTTTGCACACCATATTTTCTTTTCCAGCAACTTTGAATCCTTCTGGCTGAGTCATGTAGATTTCCTCCTCCAAGTTTCCATGTAAAAACGCAGTTTTTACATCCATTTGAACTAGTTCCAAATCCAATTGTGCTACCAAAGCCAACATAATTCTAATGGAGGAATGTTTTACAACTGGAGAAAACACTTCATTATAATCAATTCCCTCCTTTTGAGCATATCCTTTGGCCACCAATCTTGCTTTGTAGCGAACATCTAATTGGTTAGGAAATCCTTCTTTCTTTGCAAATACCCATTTGCACCCAATTGCTTTCTTTCCCTTCGGGAGATTGGCCAATCTCCATGTATGATTCTGATGAAGGGACTGTATTTCATCATTCATGGCAATCCTCCACTTATCTTCTTCTGAACTTTGGACAGCGTCTTTGTAAGTAGTAGGAACATCATCAGCTACAATTGAGGTTGCACAAGCAACCGTCTCTATGAGACGAACAGGTTTCGTTATTGTTCTTTTGGCCTGCTGGTTGCTATTGATTCAAGTTGTTGTTGAGATTCCTGAGTTGGAATCTCCTCTACTGGCTCTCCTTCCAGAGGGTAATCTTCATTTGTTTCCTCCTCTGCTTCTTGTGTAGGAAAAATAAATTTTCCCTCAAACTCCACCTGCTTAGAAGCACCTTCATTTTGTTTGGTATCTTTTGTTACCTTATTTACCATAGCAAATTCATCAAAGGTAACATCTCTGCTGAACATTACTTTCTTTGTCATAGGACACCATAAGCGATATCCTTTGACTCCAGAAGTAATTCCCATAAAAATAGCCTTCTTTGCCCTTGGATCCAATTTTGACTCCGTCACATGATAATATGTAGTTGAGCCAAACACGTGCAAAGAGTTATAATCTACAGCAGGTTTTCCGTACCATTTTTCAAATGGTGTTTTGCCATCAATAGCAGCAGATGGTAGACGATTAATGAGGTGACATGCATATGTAATTGCCTCAGCCCAAAATTCTTTGCCCAAGCCAGCATTGGACAACATACACCGTACCTTCTCCAGCAAGGTCCGGTTCATACGTTCTGCCACTCCATTCTGTTGTGGTGTATGTCTAACAGTGAAGTGTCGGATGATGCCATCATTTTCACAGACCTTATTGAAATGATCATTTTTGTATTCACCTCCATTGTCTGTGCGAATACACTTGATTCTCCTGCCTGTCTGATTCTCCACCATCATCTTCCATTTGAGAAAAATTCCCAACACTTCATCTTTGCTCTTCATTGTATACACCCATACTCTTCGGGAAAAATCATCAACAAAGGTTACAAAATAGTGCTTCCCACCCAATGAAGGTGTTTTGGAAGGACCCCAAACATCAGAGTGTACATAATCCAAAATGCCTTTAGTATTATGGATCGCTGTACCAAATTTAACCCTTGTCTGTTTCCCTTTAACACAATGCTCACAAAACTCCAAGTTGCAAGCCTTTACTCCTTTTAACAATCCTTGATCTGATAGAGTTTTCAAGGATTTTCCTCCAGCATGTCCCAAGCGCATGTGCCATAGCTTGGTTGCTTCTGCCTCTTTGTCGTCACTGGATGTTACTGTCGCTGTCCCAATAACTGTACTGCCACGATAGCGGTACATATTATTATTCTTCCGATTAGCCTTCATTACCACTAGTGCACCGGAGCATACTCTCATCACTCCATTTTCTGCAATGATTTTGAACCCTTTTGATTCT
This sequence comes from Nicotiana tabacum, assembly GCF_000715075.1. Taxonomy (NCBI): domain Eukaryota; kingdom Viridiplantae; phylum Streptophyta; class Magnoliopsida; order Solanales; family Solanaceae; genus Nicotiana; species Nicotiana tabacum. The sequence goes on from NC_134090.1 coordinate 9,634,899, forward strand.
AGGGCTCCCACAGAGATGAGATTCTTCTTCAAATCCGGTACATATCGAACATCTATCAATGTTCTGATCATTCCATCATGGTTCCTTAATCGTATTGAACCAATGCCATATGAGGTAAGAGGGCTGTTATCCGCTGTATGGATGACTCCATATTCTCCTTCTTGAAATTCCACGAACCAGTCCCTGTTGGGACACATATGATAGCTACAAGCCGAGTCCATCAACCATATGTCTGATGATGTTGATGACTCTGTTGTAACTAATGAGAAGTCTGAATCATCACAATCAGCTACATTTGAATCCATAATAGCCTTTCCATTGTTATGTTTGGCCTTATTCTTCAACTTCGGACAGTCTTTCTTCCAGTGCCCTTTTTCTCGACAAAAGGCACATTCATCTTTGCTGGGTCTGGATCTTGACTTGGATCTTCCCTTCTTTGTCCTCGTTTGATTTTGAGGACGACCCCTCACAAACAGTGCTTCTCCTTCTCCGCCCTTCTGTTTTTCTCGCTTTCTTTGTTCATAGCTGTACAAAGCTGAACAAACTTCTCTGAGAGAAATTTCGTCATTTCCATGGAGTAGAGTAGTTTCAAGGTGCTCGTACTCATCAGGAAGTGACGCCAACAACATTAAGGCCAAGTCACCATCATCATAAGTTGTATCCATATTTTGCAAATCTGTGACCAACTTATTGAAACTGGTGATATGTTCATTCATCGTGGTACCAGGAACATAGGTGAAGTGAAACAGTCTCTTCTTCATGTACAATTTATTTTGACTGTTTTTCTTCAAAAATTTATCCTCCAGTGCTTTCCATAATTTACTTGCAGAAGTTTCCTTTGTGTATGGATATTTCTGCTCTCTAGCAAGGTAGGATCGAATGGTACCGCAAGCAACACGGTTGATAATTCTCCAATCTTCTTCTCCAATAACATCTGGTTTCTTTTCTTCAATGGCCAGATCTAGCCCTTGTTGAAAAAGGACATCTAGAACCTCGCCTTGCCACATCCCAAAATGTCCGGACCCGTCAAATATTTCGACCGCAAATTTCGCATTTGACACAATTCTTGTCATAAGCGAAGATGCCAATGATGGCGTATTGTTGACACTTGATGTAGATTCTTCTTGTTTATTGTCCCCCATATTTGACACAAATATTATTTAATAGCTGACGACACAAATCAAGATTATTTCCTTTCTGATGTAGAAGATCAGACTAAGCTGCAACTACAGAGCATACTCAGACAGAACCTTGACTCAGTTACCAAGATAAATCTTTTCTGATGTGGAAGATCAGACTATGCTGCAACCACAGATCATACTAAGACAGTACCTTGGCTCTGATACCAATTGTTGCGGAAGCCAAATGTATATAGTGTGAATAAGTCACAACTACTATACCAAAAATTATGACAGCCACCAAATAATAAATAAGACAATAAAGCAACAATAAAGGGAACACCAGAATTTACGAGGTTCAGCTAATTTTGCCTACTCCTCGGACACAACCAATATTTTATTTCACTCCAAAAATACAAGTGAAATAATACTAAAGAGAGAAGATACAAATGCCTTAAACAGATGAGAAGGCAAATGAGAGGTGTGTCTCAATCCTAAACATTAGGCCTTCTTTTATAGGGGAAAAATCCCCTCCAAACTTAACTCCCAACCAATGTGGGACTTTGGCATTTTGCCAAACTTCAACATCCCTTAGGTCCAAGAACTCGAGATTCTCAAGCTTCTGTATTGATCCTGGCAGATGTTTTATCTTAGTGTTCCTCAAGTTCAAAAGCTTGAGATGTACTAATTCAAAGACTTCTTCTGGTATGCTCACCAGTAGGGCTCCTGTTAAATCTAAGACCTTGAGTAGCTTGAAACTGCCACATAACGGCTTCAACAAGAATGAATTAGTGACAGAATCTGATGACCTGAACGTTATCAGAGAGTGAAGATGCTTAAACCGATCAACATCTTGTATATCATTAGCCAATTCATCAGCGATTATTAGATGTCTGACTTTGTGAGGTCTTTTTGTTCCTTCCCCATTAGCTATAGTTGTAACGACCCTTTCCCCCGACTTAGAAAGAATGGTTTCATACCACATGTTATGAATGCTGAATGATTGTAGCCATCCATCAGGGTACTTTTTGGTAACTTGGATCAAGCTTCTGTTTGCAAGTTCATTGAGATAGCTTTCAGCAACTTGTGCAATTCCCTTTCCTTCTCTTTCAAGGACAAGTCCTTCTGCTGCCCATAGTCGAATCAGTCTCTTCTTATTAATGACATGATCTTTTGGAATTATGCTCAGATATGTGAAACAAGACTTGAGATAGAAAGGCAAGTCTTGATAACATAGACCGAGTATCTTTTTCATGTGCTCGACTTCACTATAACTACCTTGTAACTTGTCAACAAGGTTGCCACGAAACAAGTCCCACGCCTCTGTTCTGTTCCCTTTAGTAGCCAGTGCACCAGCAATCAACAAAATTGCCAGTGGCAAACCATTGCATTTTTCTACGATGTCTTTGGAGATTTGCATCAAAGATGGAGGACATAACAGGCTGCCTGAGAATACCTTTCTGCAGAAAAGAATCCAAGATTCTTCTTCAGACAAAGGCTTCCAACTATAAACATGACTATCACCACCAGTTTCTGCACAAATGGCATGGCATATTTCAGCAAAACGCGATATGATGATAACCCTGCTTCCACGGCTTTTACTAGGAAATAAATATTTGAGAGTCCTCCATGTGTCAATATCAGGGACATCATCAAGGACAACAAAGTACCTCAATGTCTCAAAGGTTTGTTGAAGGTACTGTGCCAACATGTTACCATTCATGGTTTCAAGTGCTCGACGGGTATGGTCATCGTTTAGATTAACCATGCTGCTCAACAACATGTCCGTAACATCAGAAAACCTTGGAATCTCAATCCATATAGTTCGATTAAAATTCTTACTCACTGCTGCATCATCAAAGATTTTCTTGACTAGGGCAGTTTTCCCTATACCTCTAGTTCCAACTATAGAAAGCAATTTCCATTCTTGATCATCAGAAAGTAACCAGTCAAGAAGCATTGATTTATGATTTTCAACACCTACAAGATCTGCATCATCTTCAAGAATTACTTCTTCATGGTTATTGCACCATGAAATATTGCTACTTTCCACAGTTGGTATAGCACCATATTTCTGAAGAAATGTTTTGTGTCCTTCAGAAGTGACGATGATTCGGGCCCTGACACCTTCCAACATCACTAGAAGATTATCATTCTGAGCTTCTAAGAACTTCTTAGACATTAATGAATGATGGGGTTTTTTCCATGGCCATGATACCTTTTCTTGAAAATTGTTGCACATAACAACATGTTTTTCAAGAATGTCTTGGACATCATGTGCAAGTTCTTGTACTTGTTTGATCCATACTTGTAATCCAGCATCTTCTTCTTCTTTAGCATCAGCTACTCTTGAGAAAGTCCTCATTTGTTCAAATGCATCCCTGATATGAACAATTTCTTGTTCAATTCCTTCAAAACATTTTTGTCCACCGCGGAGCCAAGCTGAAAACTGATGTACCAAATAAGATATAGCACTCTCTGCCATTTTTTCCCTCAGTATATAATTTCTTTAGCAAATTTAGTGCAAGATGTTGGTGTAGTTAATAATAGACTTTCGCGATCAATTTATGTAGATCAAAGTTTGAACTTGTTAGGGAATATAACCGCGTTACGCGAGTGATTATTGCAAATTGCAAGCTTAAGAAATAGTATCCTAGTTATTAGTATCAATTTTGCTACAACTAGTGGGAGGATATTTCCTTTTTTTCAATTCATGCTATATGAGCTGACTTTAAATACACTTAACGTGGCCAGCAATTTGGCACAGTTGACTAAGGCAGTATAGGGACATCGATTGTTGATGTAATTGATGTTTGACTTTCCTGATCAATTTATATAAATCAAACTTTGAATCAGTCAAGGTACTAGAACTGTGTTTCACAAATGATGATTGCAAATAGCAAGTTAAGAAACATTTTACCAGTTATTACTAGTTTTTTATTTAATATTTTACTTTATTATATTATTTTTGTAGTTATACTACTACTTTTTTTTTGGCAATCCGCTAGGCAAGTGCCTAGGGCTAGTTTTTTATTAATAGAAGAAAAGAAAAATACAACAGTTAGGAAAAGTACAAATAAGGGGGACAATGGCATCGGTATTGTTACCCATATGCCTTGGCTATATAATCACTCCTCTGCACCTCACATTGCCTATGGCAGCCTCATGTAGAGGATTCATGGTGTAGCTGCCTGCAAAGTCTCACGAGGGCATATAATCTTATAGCCGTGTGGATAATTTCCAAAGGCATAGGACCAAGGAAACACAAACCGTGCTAAACCTTACCTTACTAATCCTATTGAGGCATAAAAAACCTCACCTACTAGCATGCATGTAAAAAATAAGAACTAGAAAGTACCAAATATTCAATGATCATCACAGAGTTTATAACATACTCTGTGATGATATTACAAATGAGTATACTAATATAATGGTAGAATAAAATGATGAAGGAATTAAAATGTTGTCCCTTCTTGTCCGAACTTGTAATTTCTTCAAGTTGTAATTCTTTTTCATCACAACCCCAATTCTTCAAGATGTATTCAAAAATCATGATTTCTTTTTTGAACGATTGGACTTTGTAGATGTAGTTGGGGCAACCTTCTTTTGTTTGGCAACTCTCATTGGAGGTCGCCTAACATTTAAAAAATCGCTGACCTTGTCGTCCCAACTATTTTTCCTTGTATGTGCCTTCTTTATTTTTCCACTATGCATAGGTGATAGGTCACCTTTTCTTGATGCCTCTGCCCGACATTGATTTAAGATATCATCTTCCTCCCCTTCTTCATATATATCTCTACCTACCAATAGTGGATTTGGCATGTCTTGAGAAACACCCTGAGTCATCAATGTATTGCCAGCTTGTGCATTAACCAGACTTGCCTTACTTTGTTGTGATTTGTTCCTGCTCATATTCTCATGACCAGTGCTTGAAATAGCAAGATTTAAAGCTTTTTTAGGATCAGAACTTACCATTGTATCCAAAAGTTGTCTTTCGTCTAACGAAATAACTGGAGCAGTGGTTACGAGCTGTTGCTGCCCAACCTGTGAAATTGTTACTGTTTTGCAATTACCAGTAGGAGTCCTAGCTGTAGCGTTTGGATCATTTTGTTGTTGCTGTTCAATAGGACTTGTATGGATACCTGACGTGGGCTGTTTGGTCGATGTTGCACCTATATGAGTTGCAGCTGGCGTACCTTGCCTTGTAGATGTTCTTGCAGGAGCACTTGTTGTCACAGTTTGGAACTGCCCAGATGTTGGTGTTCCTGTTTTTGTTCGATCACCATTAGGCTTTGTGTTTGAGGTGTTGGGATTAATTTGCTGCTGTTGCACAGTAGTTGTAGGTGTTCCAGCTGCTGCATTTTGAAAAGCTGGAGATGAAGGATTTCTGGGAACGAATGCAGGAGCATTGGAGTTCAAATTGCTCGTTGGACTTGCTGCTGGCACTCGTTCAGATATTACCATCGCTAAGGAATCAATCTCCTCACCTGCACTCTCATGATTAGCCTCACGATCAGCCTCTTCTGATGAATAGCCAGCAAAACCATCTCCCCAATCCTCTTCATCATCATCCTCCCGTTGTTCTAGCCAAAGTTTAGACTTGATAGCCATCAACCTCAAATTTCCTTGTATAGCATCATTGTTATTCCCCGTTGATAACATAAGTTGCCCAGTTTCACCTTCAACCTCTCCACAAGATTCCATTGACTGAGAAGGAACCTCAAAAACAGATTTGTTTAAGGTGACCAAAGGTTGTTTGACCATGGGATTGTTCATCATCATATCTTTTTGAACATCTTTAATGATTTATTCAACCTGTGGATTGGAGAAATCCAATGTAGGTGCATTGAATCTGTGTGCCTCTGCATTAGAATGTATCTGTTGTTCTGGACTGCCTGGAGATTTATGCATCCAAGATTTTGTAGCTGCCTCGCGATCACACTGTTGGATAGTCGTCGCAGTATCATCCAAAAAAGGTTCGTGCATCAGAAACTGCTGTATCCTCTTTCTCTCCTTATTTACCACTTGTTCCTGGTCGTTGCCTAAGGCATCAAAAGAATTAGTAAATTCAACTCCTTGCTTTTGCGCCAGCTGCTTCACTTTTTTATTTCTTGGAGATCCTATTTTGCTGGACACCATTGTCCAGTTTTCAGCCTTTTTCCCATGAATGTTATCACTCTTTACACCTTCCTTAGAAGCGTCATTAGTTCCAGCCTGTAAACCTGCTGATTTTGTATTTGCAGCAGTAGGTTTATCAATCTTAGACACCACTCGATCAACAATTTTATTCAACTCAGGAGTATCAGTTTTGTTTTCTAGAATTGCACCAGCTTGGCCTGCATAAAGAATCACATGTGCATTAATTGTTTGACGCTCAACTTCATCAGATTTTTGCTTATCCCCTGGTCCTTTAGTAACCCCTGCTGAAGCACGAACAGATATAGGAACTGTAACAGGATTCAATTCCGTTGATACCCTAGCACGAGCTGCAGAAACTGGAATTGTAGCAACACTAGAAACATCTGCTATTTTCTGCCCTTGCGCTAGAGTATTTTGCCCCGTACCTGTAGTGATAAGATTAGTATTCTGAGGCTCAATCTGATCCCTTCCTTTACCAGGTTGCCCAGCCTCCAAAACTACATATACACCAGCTGCTTCACCCTTGGAATTCATATCTCGATCATGAACAACTGAACCCTTACTTCCACCAGTTTTTTCTAATTGCACAGCATCTCGAACACCTGTAGCATCTGCTCTTTTACTCAAATCATCACACACTTGCTGCCTAGTGTCTAGTTGGAGCATTTATCTTCTTTTTAAAAAAAAAAATAATTCATGCTATATGATCTGAGAAGGTGAGTCTTGGCGTAACTGGTAAAGTTGCTGTCATGTGACCAGGAGGTCACGGGTTTAAGCCATGGAAACAGCCTCTTGTAGAAATGCATGGTAAGGCTGCGTGCAATAGACCCTTGTGGTCCGGCCCTTCCCGGGATCCCGCACATAGCGGGAGCTTAGTGCACTGGGCTGTCCTTTTATGCTATATGATCTGACTTTTAATGGACTGAACATGGTAAGCTATTTGGCACTTGATTTGGTCAATTACTGGCTGTCTAAAGTACCCATTGTCAACTGGAGTGTTCCTTGTGTGGAATTATTTCTTAGCCATGTTGATGATTTAGCTTGTAGTCCCGTTAATGACAGCTGACTGGTACATGGATCTTTAGTTGTAAAAGTGGCATCATGTACAGATATGCAGCCAGAGGCAGACCTACCCTTTGGGTAGGTGGGTCACCGACTCCCGGTAACTTTGGAAAAAATATATGTATATATGTGTATATATCTTAAATAACAAGTATATATTTTGATTGACATCCTAAAATTCAAATCTTAGGCAGCATTAGTCGATTTGGGGGACTCAACTTGACTTTAGTGTGCTGCCTGGGTTCAATTCCGACTCTAGCATTTGCTTTAATATTTATTCGACAGTGACGCCTTTTCCACTTTCGAATCCTGAGTCCGCCTCTGATGACAACAAGTTGTTCATTTGATTAATGAAATTCATATGGGAAAAGGCATTCATGATACAACCGAAAGTCCAGAATGAGAAACATAAAAATGAGAAAACAAGAACTGCTAATAATCTTACAAAGTTATATACCGAATTATCAACTTTGTTTCTCTTTTCTTGCATCATCCCATTCTTATCTACCTTACAACATTTTCACATGAACTCTAGTAATATGAGCAATTTTCCAGTAATCCCCACTTTGACTGTCCTTAAGCTGCACAGTCATTAACAGCTTTTCAGAAATTTCTTCCAGCAAAAGATAACCAAGCTTCCTCAAATGCTCAATCCCAAAGGGCAAATCCTCCATTAATCCACAGTTGCACAGTTGAAGCTCTTCAAGAAAAGGCATTGCACCCTCTTCCACTTTCATCTGTCTCAACTTTGTAGAGTGCAAAATGCATAATATCTTCAGCTTCTTGAATCTACCTGCCCCGAACCTCAATTCTTCTCCTTCAAAGGCTCGGTCTAGGACGAGTTTGACAAGGTTGGGCAAATCTTGAAGAGTTTCTAGTGCATTGTCCATTAACTTGCTCCCTCTTAAAACAACAATGGCTAGGACTTGAAGAGATGTTACCCATTGTGGAAACCTCTCTAAACGCCCTTCGAAGACTAATGTTCGAAGGGATGAGTGTGTAGAATGAAGGGGATAGTGCAAGTCAATTATGTCACCCACCCCAAAAGATGAGATAGTTAGTTGTTGAAGATTTATCAACTTGTCAAGGGAAGAACAAAGATCCCTTCCATGTTTTCTTCTCAGCTTTGCGATGTATAACATTCTTAGTCTTGTTAGCTTTCCCAATTCAATCAGTGTGCTTGTAGTTGCATTTATACGATTCACCATTTCTAAGGACACAAGGGTTCCTATCTTATTAGGAGCTTCAAAACCATGTATATAACCAGCAGCAAAGTGATTGCTGAAGATATGGCGAAGTTCTTGAAGCTTTAGTATCTCGACTGGCAATTTGTTTACCAATGTCTCCCTTAGATCCAAGAACTCAAGGTTCTCAAGCTTCCCTATTGATCCTGGAATATGTTTTATCTTAGTGCTCCTCAAGTTTAGACACCTGAGATGAATCAATTCAAAGACTTATTCTGGGATTTTCACTAATTGGGCTCCTTTTAAGTCTAAAACCTTGAGTAGCTTAAAACTGCCAGATAACAGCTTCAACAATAATGAGCTAGAGACAGAAGCTGATGACCCGAGCGTTATTAGAGTGCGAAGATGCTTAAACTGATCAATGTCTTGTATATCATTAGACAAATGATCATGGATTACTAGATGTCTGACCTTGTGACTCCTTTCTCTTGATTTGGAAAGAATGAATTCATACCACAAGTTATGGATTCTGAATGACTCTAACCTTCCATCAGGATGCTTTCTAGCAACTTGGATCAAGCTTCTGTTTGCAAGTTCATTGAGATAGCTTTCAGCAACTTGTGCAATTGCCTTTCCTTCTCTTTCAACGACAAGTCCTTCTGCTGCCCACAGTCGAATCAGTCTCATCTTATCGATGACATGATCTTTTGGAATTATGCTCAGATATATGAAACAAGACTTGAGATAGAAAGGCAAGTCTTGATAACATAGGTCGAGTATCCTTTTCATGTGCTCGACTTCACTATAACTACCTTGTAGCTTGGCAACAAGGCTGCCGTGAAACAACTCCCATGCCTCTGTGTTCTTCCCTTTGGTGGCCAGTGCACAAGCAATCACCAAAATTGCCAGTGGAAAACCGTTGCATTTTTCTACGATGTCTTTGGAGATTTGCATCAAGGGTAGAGGACGTACTAGGCTGCCTGAAAATACCTTTCTGCAGAAAAGAATCCAAGATTCTTCCTCAGATAAATTCAAACTATAAACGTGACTATCACCGCGTGTTTCCACACAAATGTTATGGCATAGTTCAGGAGAACGCGATATGATGATGATCCTACTGCCACAGTTTTCAATAGGAAATGTACATTTGAGAGCCCTCCATATACCAATGTCAGGGACATCATCAAGGACAATAAAGTACCTTGATGACTCAATGAGTTGTCGGATGAACTGTGCCAACATGTTAGTATCCATGGCTTCAATGACTCGACGAGAATGGTCATTGTTTATAGTAATCATGTTCTTCATTAGCTCCTTAACATCAGAAACCCTTGGAATCTCAAGCCACAGTGTATGATTGAAATGCTTTTTCACTGCATCATCATCATAGACTTTCTTGACTAGGGCGGTTTTCCCTATACCTCTACTTCCAACTACACAATGCAATTTCCATTCTGGATCATCAGAAAGAACCTAATCAGGCAGCATTGACTTATGATTTTCAATGCCTAAAAGATCTGCATCATTATGAAGAACTACTTCTTCATGGTTATTACTGTTGAATGACAGAAATCCCACATCTGAAATACCAATTTTGGTTGGTACTTCACCCTATAAAAGGAGGCCTAATGTTTAGGATTTAAACACACCTCTCATTTGCCTTTTTATTTTCTTAAGGAATTTGTATCTTCTCTCTTTAGTATTATTTCACTTGTATTTTTGGAGTGGAATAAAATATTGGTTGTGTATGAGGAGTAGGCAAAATTGGCTGAACCTCGTAAATTCTGGTGTTTCCTTTATTATTGTTTTATTGTCTTATTTATTATTTGATGGCTGTCATAATTTTTGGTATAGTAGTTGTGACTTATTCACACTATATACATTTGGCTTCCACAACAATTGGTATCAGAGCCAAGGTACTGTTTAAGTATGCTCTGTGGTTGCAGCATAGTCTGATCTTCCACATCAGAAAAGATTTATCTTGGTAACTGAGTCAAGGTTCTGTCTGAGTATGCTCTGTGGTTGCAACTTAGTCTGATCTTTCACACCAGAAAGGAAATAATCTTGATTTTTGTCGTGAGCTATTAAATAATATTTGTGTCAAAGATGGTAGACAATAAACAAGAAAAATCTACATCAAGTATCAACAATACATCATCATTGACATCTTCGCTTATGACAAGAATTGTGTCAAATGCGAAATTTGCGGTAGAAATTTTTGACGGATCAGGACATTTTGGGATGTGGCAAGGCGAGGTTCTAGATGTCCTTTTTCAACAAGGGCTAGATCTTGCCATTGAAGAAAAAAGAACAGATGTTATTGGAGAAGAAGATTGGAGAATTATCAACCGTGTTGCTTGCGGTACCATTCGATCCTACCTTGCTAGAGAACAAAAATATCCATACACAAAGGAAACTTCTGCGAGTAAATTATGGAAAGCACTGGAGGATAAATTTTTGAAAAAAAATAGTCAAAATAAATTGTACATGAAGAAGAGACTGTTTCGCTTCACCTATGTTCCTAGTACCACAATGAACGAACATATCACCAGTTTCAATAAGTTGGTCACAGATTTGCAAAATATGGATGCAACATTTGATGATGGTGACTTGGCCTTGATGTTATTGAGGTCACTTCCTGATGAGTACGAGCACCTTGAAACTACTTTACTCTATAGGAATGACGAAATTTCTCTCAGAGAAGTTTGTTCGGATTTGTATAGCTATGAACAAAGAAAGGGAGAAAAACAAAAGGGCGGAGAAAGAGAAGCACTAGTTGTGAGGGGTCGTCCTCAAAATCAAATGAGGACAAAGAAGGGAAGATCCAATTCAAGATCTAAATCCAACAAAGATGAATGTGCCTTTTGTCGAGAAAAGGGGCATTGGAAGAAAGACTATCCGAAGTTGAAGAATAAGGCCAAACATAACAATGGAAAGGCCATTATGGATTCAAATGTAGCTGATTGTGATGATTCAGACTTCTCATTAGTTACAACAGAGTCATCAACATCATCAGACGTATGGTTGATGGACTCGGCTTGTAGCTATCATATGTGTCCCAACAGGGACTGGTTCGTGGAATTTCAAGAAGGAGAATATGGAGTCATCCACACAGCGGATAACATCCCTCTTACCTCATATGGCAGTGGTTCAATACGATTAAGGAACTATGATGTAATGATCAGAACATTAACAGATGTTCGATATGTACCGGATTTGAAGAAGAATCTCATCTTTGTGGGAGCCCTAGAATCAAAAGGGTTCAAAATCATTGCAGAAAATGGAGTGATGAGAGTATGCTCCAGTGCACTAGTGGTAATGAAGGCCAATCGGAAGAACAATAACATGTACTGTTATCGCGGTAGTACAGTTATTGGGACAACGATAGTAACATCCAGTGACGAAAAAGAGGCAGAAACAACCAGGCTATGGCACATGCGTTTGGGACATGCTGGAGGAAAATCCTTGAAAACTTTATCAGATCAAGGATTGTTAAAAGGAGTAAAGACTTGCAACTTAGAATTTTGCGAGCATTGTGTCAAAGGGAAACAGACAAGGGTTAAATTTGGTACAACGATCCATAATACTAAAGGCATTTTGGATTATGTACACTCTGATGTTTGGGGTCCTTCCAAAATACCTTCATTGGGTGGGAAGCATTATTTTATAACCTTTGTTGATGATTTTTCCCGAAGAGTGTGGGTGTAAACAATGAAAAGCAAAGATGAAGTATTGGGAATTTTTCTCAAATGGAAGACGATGGTGGAGAATCAAACAGGCAGGAAGATCAAGTGTATTCGCACAGACAATAGAGGTGAATACAAAAATGATCATTTCAATAAGGTCTGTGAAAATGATGGCATCGTCCGACACTTCACTGTTAGACATACACCACAACAGAATAGAGTGACAGAGCGTATGAACCGGACCTTGTTGGAGAAGGTACGGTGTATGTTGTCCAATGCTGGCTTGGGCAAAATTTTTGGGCTGATGCAATTACATATGCATGCCACCTCATTAATCGTCTACCATATGCTGCTATTGATGGCAAGACACTATTTGAAAAATGATATGGAAAGCCTGCTGTAGATTATGACTCTTTGCACGTGTTTGGCTCAACTGCATATTATCATATGACAGAGTCAAAATTGGATCCAAGGGCAACGAAGGCTATTTTTATGGGAATTACTTCTGGAGTCAAAGGATATCGCTTATGGTGTCCTATGACAAAGAAAGTAATATTCAGTAGGGATGTTACCTTTGATGAATCTGCTATGGTAAATAAGGTAACAGAAGATACCAAACAAAATGAATATGCTTCTAAGCAGGTGGAGTTTGAGGGAAAATTTATTTTTCCTACACAAGAAGCAGAGGAGGAAACAAATGAAGATTATCCTCTGGAAGGAGAGCCAGTAGAGGAGATTCCAACTCAGGAACCTCAATAACAACTTGAATCAATAACAACCAGCAGGCCAAAAAGGACTATAACGAAACTTGTTCGTCTCATAGAGACGGTTGCTTGTGCAACCTCAATTGTAGCTGATGATGTTCCTACCACTTATAAAAATGCAGTCCAAAGTTCAGAAGAATATAAGTGGAGGATTTCCATGAATGATGAAATACAGTCCCTTCATCAGGATCATACATGGAGATTGGCCAATCTCCCGAAGGAAAAGAAAGCAATTGGGTGCAAATGGGTATTTGCAAAGAAGGAAGGATTTCCTAGCCAAGTAGATGTTCGCTACAAAGCAAGATTGGTAGCCAAAGGATATGCTCAAAAGGAGGGCAACGAAGGATATCGCTTTTTTTATGGGAACGAAGGCTATTTTTATGGGAATTACTTCTGGAGTCAAAGGATATCGCTTATGGTGTTCTATGACAAAGAAAGTAATATTCAGTAGGGATATTACCTTTGATGAATCTGCTATGGTAAATAAGGTAACAGAAGATACCAAACAAAATGAAGATGCTTCTAAGCAGGTGGAGTTTGAGGGAAAATTTATTTTTCCTACACAAGAAGTAGAGGAGGAAACAAATGAAGATTATCCTCTGGAAGGAGAGCCAGTAGAGGAGATTCCAACTCAGGAACCTCAATAACAACTTGAATCAATAGCAACCAGCAGGCCAAAAAGGACTATAATGAAACCTGTTCGTCTCATAGAGACGGTTGCTTGTGCAACCTTAATTGTAGATGATGATGTTCCTACCACTTATAAAAACGCAGTCCAAAGTTCAGAAGAATATAAGTGGAGGATTGCCATGAATGATGAAATACAGTCCCTTCATCAGGATCATACATGGAGATTGGCCAATCTCCCGAAGGAAAAGAAAGCAATTGGATGCAAATGGGTATTTGCAAAGAAGGAAGGATTTCCTAGCCAAGTAGATGTTCGCTACAAAGCAAGATTGGTGGCCAAAGGATATGCTCAAAAGGAGGGAATTGATTACAATGAAGTGTTTTCTCCAGTTGTAAAATATTCCTCCATTAGAATTATGTTGGCTTTGGTAGCACAGTTGAATTTGGAACTAGTTCAGATGGATGTAAAAACTATGTTTTTACATGGAATCTTGGAGGAGGAAATCTACATGACTCAGCCAGAAGGATTCAAAGTTGTTGGAAAAGAAAATATGGTGTGTAAACTTGAAAAATTGTTGTACGGATTGAAATAATCTTCTAGACAATGGTACAAGCGATTTGACGAGTTTATGTTGCGGCAAGGGTACAAGAGAAGCAAATACGATCATTGTGTATATTTGCACAAGCTTAAAGATGGTTCCTTTGTATATCTTCTCCTATATGTTGATGATATGTTGATAGCTTCCAAGAATTTGGAAGAAATTGATAAGTTGAAAATTCAACTGAAGAAGGAGTTCGAGATGAAGGATTTGGGTGAGGCAAAGAAAATTCTTGGCATGGAGATAATAAGAGATAGACGTTCGAAGAAACTCTGTTTATCTCAGAAAGAATATTTGAAAAGAGTACTACAACGTTTTGGCATAGATGAAAAGACTAAGCCAGTTAGTACTCCACTTACTCCCCATTTTCAGCTAAGTAATACTATGTCGCCAAAGGATGAAGCTGGACGAGAGTATATGTCAAAGGTACCATACACAAATGTTGTTGGTAGCTTGATGTATGCAATGGTCTGTACGGGACCTGATATTTCACAAGCTGTTGGAGTTATTAGCAGATATATGCATAATCCAGGAAAGGAGCATTGACAAGTTGTGAAGTGGATTTTACGGTATATTCATAATACTGTAGATGTTGGGTTAGTTTTTGAGTAGGAAGGCAATCAGTCTGTAGTTGGATATTGTGACTCAGATTTTGCGGGTGATCTAGACAAACGAAGATCAACTACTGGTTATGTGTTTACTTTTGCAAAAGCACCAGTTAGTTGGAAGTCTACTTTGCAGTCAACAGTTGCTTTGTCTACAACAGAGGCAGAGTACATGGCTATTACAGAGGCTGTGAATGAGGCAATTTGGCTTCAAGGGTTGCTAAAGGAGCTTGGTGTTGAACAAAAAAATATCACAATTTTTTGTGATAGTCAAAGTGCTATTCAATTAGCGAAGAACCAAGTTTATCATGCAAGGACGAAGCACATTGATGTTCAGTATCATTTCGTACGAGAAATCATAGAAGAAGATGGAGTCACGGTGAAGAAAATTCATACTACAGACAATCCTGCTGATATGCTGACAAAAGTGGTAACTGCGGTCAAGTTTCAACATTGTTTGGATTTGATCAACATTGTTGAACACTGAAGATTGAAGATGAAGACACAACTAAAATTTTGTTATTGAGAGAAAATTGAAGATGTGAAATTTTGCAAGGTGGAGATTTGTTGAATGGCAGAAATCCCACATCGGTGAAGTACCAATTTTGGTTGGTACTTCACCCTATAAAAGGAGGCCTAATATTTAGGATTTAAACACACCTCTCATTTGCCTTTTTATTTTCTTAAGGCATTTGTATCTTCTCTCTTTAGTATTATTTCACTTGTATTTTTGGAGTAGAATAAAATATTGGTTGTGTCCGAGGAGTAGGCAAAATTGGTTGAACCTCGTAAATTCTGGTGTTTCTTTTATTATTGCTTTATTGTCTTATTTATTATTTGGTGGCTGTCATAATTTTTGGTATAGTAATTGTGACTTATTCACACTATATACATTTGGCTTCCGTAACAATTACACCATGTATTAATTGTTACAACCCATGTTTTTGTACGTGAAAGTACGTCGTAAGTCCGTTGATGTAAGCTCAGAAATGAGATCCTCCTGGAAAGTATATAAAGTGATTTTACGTCCCATATTTTTTTCCAAGCCTTTGAGAGTTAATATTCAAGTATAAATGTTTATAAGGGTACATGTTGTTACACCCCGTACTTTAGACGTTACTATCATTATAGGATTGTTTAATGTAAACTCAAAAAGGATGAAATCTTTCTACAAGGATAAGAAAGGTTTGCCGAAGTGTTAAGTAAGTTAAGATAAATATGAGACTTGTTAACCATGATTTAAATGATTTTAAAGCCATGATATGACTATATATGATGTTTGTACATGAAGTGTAAAGTTTGAGAAAAATCGGATTTAAGTTGCGGAAAAACCGACTAAGGATTTGCCTTGTAATGGAGCTTATTGAGTAATAAATTTCGTATGCTATATGAGGTCTTTTTGGGACATATTATATATCAAATTTAAGGTCTTGGAATGTATTTTCCAACGCTCTTAACCGTTTGCTCATACGACATCCGAATAAAAAGATATAAGTATTTGAAAAAGGGCCAATGAGATGGTGCCAAGTAGCACCTTTTGACTTTTCAACCAAAATGGATATTTATCTTCCTATGTCGTCTCTTTCTTCATAATTCCAGAGAGCTCGACCAAATAATACCCCTAACCTCACCCTTAAGCTTTCCACAAGGTTATCCAACAAGATTATCGTCCGAGGCACGAAATCACGAAGCAATAACACTAGAACGATCCCCACGACGTAAGTATCACTATATAACCTTTCTTTTTCTTTGTAGTTTCAGTTTTGGAAGGTATTTTGAGGTTAATAAAAATGCCTAATTTCTGGTTTCAAGCTCTTAAACATCAAGGAAGATTGATTAATTTATTTCATAATAGTTAGAACTCATGGGACGGTGATCGGAAGCCGTGAGTTCGAGTTATTTGATTTGTAATGGACTATTTTGTGGGCTGTTTCGTGTAGCTTTTGGTCTATATATTTTGCTGCTATTTAATGGAGTTTTTGGAGGATAAATGTTGTGGAGAAACACCACGTAATGGCAAAATTATGGATTAGTCATTCTTTGTAATATTTTCGGGGTGTTGGACACTACTATAGTTGTTGTTTTTGGTATGAATTGATTGGGGTGTGTTGGGTTGTTGTAAGCTAAATATAATATTGATTTCGACTTGCATCTTCTGTATGAGGTAATTATATTGTGTTCCTACAGGTTCTTACGGTTATCTTGGCATTGGTTAAGTTAAATGGATGAACTAGACATGAACTATTGAATAAAGTTGCTAATTAAGAATAGTTGGAGTTGTGGATCATTTCCTTTGTTATGGATATATGGTATAAGGCTGGAATTATTGATGAATGACTTTATTATCATGTTAAATGATACTATTAAGTTAAAGTAAAAAGTCTATAAGGGATGATATGGGTATACAAATTTCAATTGGAGCTTGTCGCTCATCGTAAAATAGTTATGACTTATTGTTGTTTTATGGTGTCTTGTTATTGATAATTATGTATTGCTGGATTTCTCTGGTAATTGTTGTTGGTATATGATATTGGAAAAGGCTCTTGTTATAGGGGAAATGATGCCCGAATTTATATAAACGAGCTACAAGTTTAAGTTGCAGACTTAGCCTCTATTCAACACTGATTTTGAATTTCCTTATGCAAAGGTAGATTGAGTTGAGTTGATGGACGAGTAGCTTGGGAGGTATTAAGGACTCACCATGGTTAAGGTATGTTAAGACACTTCCTTATTTCTTTTGGCATAATCTAAAGTGAAATGAATACGCTATTTCATAACGGATCTACTCCTAGAAACTAAGGTTGCTCATGTTGTTCTTTCCTTATAAAGTTATTTTAAGCAAGTATGTATGATCCTTGAATCCTATAGAAGCTCATATTGATGGTATGATGTCCATAATGTTAATCGAAGGTGCAACGACTTTAAGGCACTCCAAAAGGTTTAGAACATGATTCCATGAGTCTAGCATGCATTATATATAACATCTATTTTACTCTACCGAGCCGCGCTATAGTAGGCCGGGTATGACACCTATTGTGCAACCACTGATCAGTTGGATTTACCGAGCTCCACGTGGCCGGGTACGTTTTTACCGAGTCCTCTTTGAGGTCGGGTACAATATGATGATGATGATGCCCACATAGGCTTATGTTTTTAAAGTTTATGTATATATATGTATTATGCATTTCATGTCAGTAGCCTCTAGAGGCACTCATATGTTACAGGTTGTATTTCCTCTATCCCTCTTTACATTAATGTTCTTGTTTATGCTTTCCTGCCTTACATACTCGGTACTTTATTTGTACTGACGTCCCTTTTGCCTGAGGACGCTGCGTTTCATGCCCGCAGGTCCCGATTGATAGGTTGACAGTCTTCCTCGTAGGTTATCAGCTCAGCGGATGTGTTGGTGCACTCCACTTACTCCGGAGTTGCCTATTTGGTCAGTATACTTTGGATATGTATTGATTGGTATGGCGGGCTCTGTCCCGACCTTTATGATTTTATGTACTCTTAGAGGCTTGTAGATAGATGTGAGGTTTATGGATACTTGTATGGCCTTGTTGGCCCATGTGTTGAGTTTACAAATGGTCATGTCTGCCTTATAGGCCCGTATGTCACATGTATAAGTTTGTATATCATGTTGGGTCGTCATATGTTGAGTATTCCCTTACGTTTTATTCTTATTATCTCATAATGGGTTTCTGGCTCATTTACTCAAGATAGTATAATAAGAAAGATATGTTATGTTGGTACTCGGTTGAGTAAGGCACCGGGTGCCGGTCACGGCCCTTCGGTTTGGGTCGTGACATTAATGTTGCTACTCTCAGCACTTATTGTAACACCATATTTCTGAAGAAATGTTATATGTCCTTCAGAAATGATGACGATACGGACTTTGATGCCTTCCAATAACATTGAAAGATTATCATGCTGAGCTTCAAATAACTTCTCCGACAATGAAAGATGGGATTTTTTCCATGGCCATGATCCCTTTTCTTGAAAATTGTTGCACATAACATGTTTTTCAAGGATGTCTTGGACATCATGTGCAAGGTCTTGTACTTGCTTGATCCATACTTGTAATTCTTCTTCTTCTTCTTCCGCATCAGCTACTCTTGAGAAAGTCCTCATATGTTCAAATGCATCCCTGATATGAACAATTTCTTGTTCAATTCCTTCAAGACATTTTTGTCCACCATTGAGCAGGGTTAAAAGCTGATGTACCAAATAAGTTATAGCACTCTCTGCCATTTTTTTCACTCAGTATATAGTTTCTTTAGCAAAATTTATGCAATATGTTGGTATAATTTATGGTGGACCTTGGCGATAAAACTTTGAACTGGTTTATGCTCCGGAATCGCGTTATATAAATGATTATTGCAAATTGCAAGGTTAAAATATATTATCCTAGTTACTACTAGTTTACTAATACTAGTTGGAGTATGTCTCTTATAATATATTCATGCTATATGAGCTGACTTTGAACACACTTATCGTGGCCAGCTATTTGGAGGTTACTTCATTGACTATTGGCTGTCTAGAAACACTGATTTTCAACTTGAATCTTTACACAAGAATCTCCGATATATTACTCCTCTAAAATAATTAACATAAGCATGTTGTGCAAACTTTGCTATAGTATCCTAGCGACATTTTTCTCATCCCGAATTGAAGTCGTATGGTCTATATTTGCTGATCTTCAAGCTCGTAGAATAATTACTCAATACTTATGTGTTAAGTGTTGTTGAGTGATGAGAAAAAAATTATTTGCTAAATCCTTGCCCGCAATAAGGTATTCCATACCTGCTCGTGTGGTCAGTTTAATTATTCACCATCGGCAAGGTTGACAAAAGAGAGGTTCTGATACCATCAGTAACAGTCCTACCCGCTAGTGATATTGTCCGCTCTGGGCCTAGGTCCGCACGGGTTTAAAACACGTCACTAGGGTCTAAGGCTTGTTAACTTATATACCCAGCACCTCTCTTGTGTTTTGCCAATGTGGGACACTGTCTAAAGTCTAGGGTGTTACAAGGGCAACAACAGTGCTAGATGAATACTAGTAAGCCAAGCAACGCGATCTTGTATATATATGATGCTCAATCTACCAAAGTTGTTGTTTGGATATTTTCTGGAAGTATTTTTTCATCCATTTGAACTTAGGAGATTGTAGAAAAATCCAGTGGAAGAAGAGAAAAATGAATGGAAACTATACAAGCTTAATTCAGTTGTATATGCTGAGATGCCAGAAAAACAAACGTAGATAGCTGAATTCTACATGAAAGTTAAGTTGTAAAAATGATACTATTTACAGTTAAAGAAAATCGTATGGAAAAGGCGTTCATGATCCAAGAGAAAGTTCAGAATGTGATACCTAAGAATGAGAAAATGAGGAGTAAAGAGTAACATTTAGAACTATTAATAACCTGGGAAATTTATAAATTTAATTATCAAAGATAAAATGGTACATTTCAATGGGACTTCTTTTGCCTTTTCGTGAATCATCCCATTTCTATCTGCATTCCAGCTTATTAACTGGAAACAACCTCTTGCAGAAATGCAGGGTAAGGCTGCGTACAATAGGCCCTTGTGGTCCGGCCCTTCTCCGGACCTCGCGCATAGCGGGAGCTTAGTGCACCGGGCTGCCCTTTATTCCAACTTATTAACTACGCTTCTATGTGAAGTCTAGGAATATGAGCAATTTTCCAGTAATCCCCACTTTGACAATCCTTAAGTTGCACAGTCACTAACAACTTCTCAGAAATTTGTTCCAGCGAAAGATACTGAAGCTTGCTCAAATTCTCAATCCCGAAGGGCAACTGCTCCATTAATCTACAGTTGCGCAGTTGAAGTTCTTCAAGTAAAGGCATTGCACCCTCTTCCACTTTGATTTGCCTCAGTTTTTCAGAGTGCCAAATACATAATTCCTTCAGTTTCTTGAATCCAACTGCCTTGAACCTCAGTTGTTCGCCTTCATAGGCCCGGTCTAGCACCAGTTTTACAAGATTTGGCAAATCTTGAAGAGTGTCTAGTGCACTGTCCATTAATTTGCTCCATTTTAAATGAACTGAGGTCAAGGCTTGAAGAGAAGTTACCCATTGTGGAAACCTCTCTAAACGCCCTTCGAAGACTAATGTTCGAAGGGATGAGTGTGTAGAAGAAAGGGGATAGTGCAAATCAATAATGTCACTCACCCCATAAGATGAGATACATAGTTGTTGAAGATTTATCAACTTGTTGAGGGAAGAACAAAACTCCCTTCCATGTTTTCTTCTCAGCTTTGCGATGTATAACATTCTTAGTCTTGTTAACTTGCCCAATTCAATCACCGTGCTTGAAGTGGCGTTTATAGAATTCACCATTTCCAAAGACACGAGGGTTCCTATCTTCTTAGGAGCTTTAAAACCATGCAAAAATCCAGCACCACGTCGATGAATGAAGATATGGCGAAGATGTTGAAGCTTTAGTATCTCACCAGGTAACTTTTTTACCAATGTCTCTCTTAGGTCCAAGAACTCGAGGTTCTCAAGCTTTCCTATTGATCCTGGCAGATGTTTTATCTTAGTTTTCCTCAAATTTAGAAACTTGAGATGAAACATTTCAAAGACTTCTTCTGGTATTTTCACCAATGGGGCTCCTGTTAGGTCTAAGACCTTGAGTAGCTTAAAACTTCCAGTTAGCAGCTTCAACAAGAATGAATTAGAGACAGAATCTGACGACCCCAGCGTTATTAGAGAGTGAAGATGCTTAAACCGATCAATATCTTGTATATCGCTAGCCAATGGATCAGCGATTACTAGATGTCTGACTTTGTGAGGCTTTCTTGTAATTTCTTCACTATTAGTTATAGTTGCAGTTACCCTTTCTGCTGACTTGGAAAAAATGATTTCGTACCACAAGTTATGAATGGTGAATGAATCTAATCTTCCATCACAGTACCTTTCAGCAATTTGGATCAAACTTCTGTTAGCAAGTTCATTGAGATAGCTTGCAGCAACTTGTGCAATTGCCTTTCCTTCACTTTCAAGGACAAGTCCTTCTGCTGCCCACAGTCGAATCAGTCTCATCTTATCGATGACATGAAATTCGGGAATTATGCTCAGATATGTGAAACAAGACTTGAGATAGAAAGGCAAGTCTTGATAACATAGAATGAGTATCCTTTTCATGTGCTCGACTTCGCTATAACTACCTTGTAACTTGTCAACAATGCTGCCATGAAACAACTCCCACTCCTCTTTTCTTTGCCCTTTAGTAGCCAAAGCACCAGCAATCGCCAAAATCGCCAGTGGCAGGCCTCTGCATGTCTGTATAATGTCTTTGGAGATTTGCATTAGAGATAAAGGGCATAATAGGCTGCCTGAAAATGCCTTTCTGCAGAAAAGAATCCAAGATTCTTCTTCAGACAAAGGCTTCAAACTATAAACATGACTATCACCACCAGTTTCTGCACAAATGGTATGGCATATTTCAGCAAAACGCAATATGATGATTACCCTGCTGCCACAGTTTTCGATAGGAAAGATACATTTGAGAGCCCTCCATGTGGCAATATCAGGGACATCATCAAGAACAATAAAGTACTTTGATGACTCAAAGATTTGTTGGATTAACTCTGCCAACATGTTAGCATCCATTGCTTCAATTGCTCGACGGCTATGGTCATTTTTTGGAGTAATCATGTTCTTCATTAGCTCCTTAACATCAGAAAACCTTGGAATCTCAATCCACTGTGTATGATTGAAATGCTTTTTCACTGCTGCATCATCATATACTTTCTTGACTATGGCGGTTTTCCCTATACCTCTAGTTCCAACTATACAATGCAATTTCCATTCTTGATCATCAGAAAGTAACCAATCAAGAATCACTGGTTTGTGATTTTCAATTCCTACAAGATCTGATTCATCAACCAGAACTACTTCTTCATAGTTATTACACAATGTAGTAATGTTTCTATTCTCAGCACTTAGTGTGACACCATATTTCTGAAGAAATGCTTTATGTCCTTCAGAAATGACGATGATTCGGGCTTTGATGCCTTCCAATAACATTGAAAGATTATCAGTTTGAGATTCAAAGAAGTTCTCAGACATTAATGAATGATGGGGTTTTTTCCAGGGCCATGATCCCTTTTCTTGAAAATTGTTGCACATAACAACATGTTTTTCAAGAATGTCTTGGACATCATGTGCAAGTTCTTGTACTTGTTTGATCCATACTTGTAATTCAGCATCTTCTTCTTCTTTTGCATCAGCTACTCTTGAGAAAGTCCTCATATGCTCAAATGCATCCCTGATATGAACAATTTCTTGTTGAATTCCTTCAAGAAATTTTTGTCCACTATTGAGCAAGGTTGAAAGCTGATGTACCAAATAAGATATAGCACTCTCTGCCATTTTTTTCACTCAGTATATAGTTTCTTTAGCAAATTTAATGGAAGATGTTGATATAATTTATGGTGGACTTTGGTGATCAATTTATATAGATAAAACTTTGAACTGGTTTATGCTCCAGAATCGCGTTATGTAAATGATTGTTGCAAATTGTAAGCTTAAGAAATATTATATATCCTAGTTATTACTAGTTTACTACTACTAGTTGGAGTGTTTCTCTTATTTTATATTCATGCTATATGAGCTGACTTTGAACACACCTAACGTGGCCAGCAATTTGGAGGTTGCTTTGTTGACTACTGGCTGTCTAAAATTTTGGTTGTCAACTTTGGACAATACGAGTGGCATAAGTTATTTCTTATAAACATGCTTTCGAGAAGAAAGTCGTGATGAGTGCTGACAAGCCATTCAAGTTTTGTGGTATATAATATGTCCAAATGGTAAATAAGAATAATTACAGTATTGCATCCTTCATGTATGGTGACTAACTATCTTTCTATAGGGATAGACAACATTAACCATATTTTAATTAAAAAATTCATATGGTAAAGTCTTACTATTATCTTTATGTATTTGGGAGTTTCGTTTAACTTTCTTGCATAAATACATGGGGCAGAAGTATTAAATGTATCTAGTGATATTTTAGCTAGCTTGACAAGGATTTGCTTAATAAGGAACTTGTGCATATACTATTAGGGGTCGTTTGTTAGAATGTATAAGAATAATGCTGAATATGGTATATTAGTAATGCTGGTATGAATTAGTTATGCTTGCATTAGCTATGCTGACATTAGTTATGCTGACATATTTCTTATCCATTGTTAGGTTTGATGTATTAAGGCATTACACAATTTTTAAAAGAATTATTTGTTTACAAAAATACCTTCATAACTAGTCCATCTCTTTATCTTTTTAAAAGAAACATATGTTGAAGAATGTTTTTATATGAAAAAGGTTTTAAAAAAATTATTTGATATGTCTACCTATATTGTAGTATAGAACTGAATATTTATTTATAAAACAGAAAATATGCTAAGTATTTATTTATTTATTTACTAGGGATATAAGATATAATTTTATTTCCCACTTTCTTGGATTATTTCAAACTTGCATTAATATAATAGCATTTTCAATCAAACATAAATTTTGAAGGATGATTTTGTCTTTAACTAAGCTAATGCATGCATTAAAACTCATTGCAATGTTAATACCATGGTTTCTTATGCATTAGTTATGCATAGGATAATACCAAATAGGGTGTATAACTAATGCATGCATAACTAATGCATAGGTTCAAAAAGTTACCAAACAATGCATTATTAATACACAAAACTAATGCATGCATTAGTTTATCTAATGCATCCTACCAAACGACCCCTTAGTGTAGTGTTGTACGTCAAGTTTTTCTTTTAAGTGGACTAAATGCGCTCAAATATAGCAAAGTTAGAGGGCGATTAGTTCTCAAAGTAATATATGAAAGACAAAATTAGATCTACCAATTGGGCAAATCCGAAATCCAAACCAAAATCCGATTTTTTGAATTTTTGGTTTTGGATTTTCGGATTACGGATTGGATTTTGGATTTAATTTTTAAAATTTTGGATTTCGGGTTGGATATTGGATTTGGTACTTCGGATTTTTGGATATCCGAAAATCCAAATTTTTTATACTTTATATTTAGTCCATTATCCATATGCCAATAGTAATAAGTTCATACCCTACCCATTAGATGTTATCTCATATATTCAATATTAATTACTAAGTTACTATCAAAATACTTTTTATTTAGACATGATTTTACTATTGCTACTTCTTATCGACCATATTAGTGTCTTTGTTGTATTTTTTGATAATAATTTCATTACTTGAATACTTTATTTGGATGATTGCGATAAGAATGAGGAACTTTTTAGGCAATTAACATGAGTACTCCATTTGGATATTCTTTTTTTGTACAAAGTAGAAACATCTTAACTTTTACGCTCAAAACCGAAAATTCATAATATCCAAACCGATTAATCTGAAACCGAACTTAAAAAATCTGATTCAATCCGATCTTATTTGGATTGGATTTGGATTGTCGTTTCTTCGATCCGAAAATCGAAAATCGAAATCGAAATTCTCATATTCAATCCGAACTGTCCGAATGCCCATCACTGCTACCAATCTCCAGGTTTCATCAAAGCTTGCATTTGGTTTCTAAGGGGAGGAATTCAAGATCAGTTTCTGGAGGGAGGATTGCAAGATCAGTTGCTGATGCTGATGTCCAAACTCAGGTTGCTGCTGGAGACGGGGGCGGAGCCAGGGCGGCCCTTCCATAAAGCAACTAAAGCAACCGCTTTAGGCCCCATATTTGTGGAGGCCTCATTTTATGTTACATCTAATAGACTATGTATAAGTTTCAAAAAAGGTTCTGTGAAGTGAAAATGTTTGATTTCTTTCTTTAACAAATATAAAGAAGAAGGATTTGCAACTGCTATGATTTCTACCAAAGAAATTGCACTTGAAATGAATATCGAACCCTAATTTCGTAAGAAACGTGTGATATATAGGAAGTAACAATTTGATGTGAATGTTGATAAAGAAATCTCAAAATCTTTCGAAGGGTCCTTTAGAGTTGATTACTTTTATACATAATAGATAATACTATTTTTTCACTTCGAAATAGATTTGAACAATTTAAAGCATATGAAAATATTTTTGGTTTTCTAGTTGGCAATAAAAATTAAAATCACTTGATGTTAGAAATTTGAAAAAATATTGCCTTAATCTTGAATGTTCCTTAAAGCATAATAATCAATTCGATATTGATGGTTTAAATTTATTTTCTAAATTAAGAGTATTAAGGAAAATAGTACAATTAGAAGATTACAGTTTAATTGATGCACTTAATCAAATAAAAAGATTTAATTCTTTTTCAAATACCTAAATTTCTTATAGAATAATGTTAATAACTCATGTTACCGTTGCTTCATCAGAAAGAAGTTTTCAAAATTAAAATTGATAAAATCTTACCTAAGAACAACAATGTCACAAAAAAGGTTAAATGTATTGGCTATATTGTCAGTTGAGAAATACTTATTAGGAGTTACTGATTATAAGAAAACCATTAATAACTTTGCATCTAAGAAAAGCTAAAAAAAAATAGACTTGAAATAAATAATAAAAAAAATAAAAAGTTAAGGCCCCTCAAAAAGTTTGGTTTTAAGTCACAAAATTCGTCAGGCCGCCCCTGAGCGGAGCTAGAAGCCTGGATGCGATTTCGTTTGAATACAGTAATTTTTGCTCAAAGAGTGTATTTGTGAAGAAATTCATTAAGTATGTACAAATATTAAATTTAGAACTCAATTATTAACACTTGAAGTCCTTGTTTCCAAATTCAAAACTCATACAGTTAGAAATTCTGATTCTGCCGAGGATATCATCAGGTTCTTGCAGACAAAGAGGTTCTTACAATGGGAACTAATAGTAACCATCTTTTAAGACTATAGTCTCCTTAGAAATATCAATTTAAGAAACAATTTCTATTTATCGAAATAGTACAGATTCTTGAATTTTATTCTTAGGAAAGGATATATTTTTTTAGGGAAATTAAGCTATGCCATAAACACACTCGTTTGGACTCTCAAAAGTGCGAAATGCCATTTACTTAGTAATAGAGCTGTCAATATAGGCTTGGCCCGTTGGGCCACCCCAGTCTAATTCGTGATTTAGCAAGGTTAAGCTAGAATATTTGGAGCCCATTTAGAATCAAGGCTTTTAAGCTGGCCCGAATAAGCCCGTAGCCCGTAAGACTTGACTGAGGCTGGGCTGGGCCAGCCCGTGGGCCTAAAAAAATATGTATTTAAAAAATATAGATATAAAAAGTATATATATAACACTAAAAATAACAAGAAAAGTATCTCAAGCTTAAAGTTTATTAAGCTCATCATATTAAAAGATCAATGTTTTAAAATGTTAATTAGTTTTTAAAATTTAATTATACTTAATATTTAACTAATTAATATTGCATGAATTAAAGATGTAGATGAAAGTGAAGATATTAAGACAACTTTCTCACAAGCAGATTCAATGTGTTTGATCAAGATGATGTGTTGGATATTTCATAAGCGTCATGAACGTTCTTTTGAATAGTTTGGTTTGAGTTTTGACTTTTAGTGAATGAAATATAGTCTTGTCTTTTACTTTTTTAGTGTTTATTGTGATATATTGGAACAGTATAAAAAATTATTAAGTTTTGTGAAATTTTTCCATTAAGATTTTTTAACTTTTAAATATTTATGTTTTTTTAGGTTAGAACTTAAAAAAATATAAAATTATATTTTAAAAATTGATGGACCGGCCTGCCCATATTGACATTAGTAATCCATGCAAATACTTTATCGAGTGGCTTATACTATTGGACAGTATTGTTTTACATGGGAAGGAAAAGTCAAATATTTCTCTCAAAATAGACAAACGTACGTGCGTGTGGCAACCGCCAAAAACTCTATATAAATATAAAGTTGGGAATGAAAAAGCTGATATGTCACTCTCTAAAGCCAAGAAATCTACTTATCTATTTTCTCTTTTTTTGGGGTTTTCTCTATTTTTCCCAACCATTTGAAGTAATGAATTCGTTTAGTTAATTAATCTAATCTAATAACTGAAAAAAATTTCATCAATTAATTGTATGGAAATTAAAACGGTAATCACCTTAAATGCCTTTTATAACCGACACTACATTTATCATCCACACTCAAATAGTAGGAAAGGATCTTAACCAAGATACAGTTCAAATTGTAATTATATATATATATTATTATAAGTTTTCTTCTATAACTATTAATTCTAACAGTTTTCACCTCAACAACTTTTTTTCCTCTTTCTTTTTTCCCATCTCGTGCAACAGATCTTTTTTTTTTTTTTGGCTTATAACACCTGATCGACATAGTAGGCTATTGAGATGGTAAGGCATTAAGTTGTGATGAGATATTATTATTTGAAATTAGTTTGAGAGGTACTAATTACCTACATATATGAAGATTTCGTTACTGGCCATATCTTATAAGAATAAAAGAATTGGTGAGTACTTCATTTAGACGGTTTGATTAATAAAGGTGTTTACCTTCATTTCTTTTGATTTACTTAAGATGTAGATTTAGTTGTTTATAACATAGGAAAGTAACTACATAATTAAATGTTGATATGATATACAAATTGTCTGTATACATTTTGTGCCTGTAGATCCTCTCCACGTAAGATTTGAAGGAAAATCGCAAGTAATTAACTTATCCGTTTGACGTAAGTAATTCCATAATTTCTTTTGGATTTCTTTGCGGTGGAAAAACCTTAAAAAAAAAAAAAAAGATGATGCAATTGTAGATTGGTAGATAAGTAATTACTGGGATTCTTCTTTGCTTCTTGTACCCAATGAAAGCATGTTAACATATATATAGTCCAATAATTTCAGATATATGTCGAAAAACCTTAGCTTGGCAGGGATTAGACCCACAAATAAAATAACTGTGTCCATTCTTCCAGTTTCTTACAATACATAGTGGTGCAATAGGCTTCTGAAGTTTTATAAATGCATATTATAGTTGAAAATTATAAAAATAAAGAATTCACTTTTCATTCAAAATTCTTTAGCTGATTATTTCTTTATGTAAGTATTATACAAAAAATTATGGCTAGTAAATTTACTTTAGTAGATTATCTATTGATGAATAAATATTTTAGCTATAATTTGAACTTTTGATGGTTTTTTTGTTTTTTGGATAATTGTTGCAAAGTATTTTTTGCTGTTTATGTTACTCTCATCTTTGTGTTCCTCTATTGCACATATTCACGAGACAAGGATTGTACCAGATTACAACAGGCTAAAAAAACATGCAATTCTTCATTTGTTGAATGACTAAACCTTGCTTGAAAATGAAGAGAAAAGATTTCTTTTAGTAAGTTGAAGAAACAAACTCGTGTTTTGCGAACTTCTTCAACTTCTTGCAGAGTATTAACAATACATTTTAATTAAATGTTGAATTAACAACAACATTTTGATTTTTTCTACTCAAAGATGTGAAATTAAATGGCTTTGCTTATGAATTTGAGTGGAACTTACAAGAGATATTGGTAATTATGCACTATCTTGTAGCTTGTATTAATTTTAAAAAAAAATAAAAAAATTTAACTCAATCTGAATACTTGTTATTTGCACATTGCCTGATTTGCATGCGGTTCACATTTCTACCGTGTAGTGTTCCTTTCCTTATACCAAGAAAAGAAACATTTTCCTACCATTGAGATTATTCATATCACAAATAATATGGCCTGATTTTACGTTACACTGTTGGATTTTTCTTAGGGATGAAACTTTGAGAATTATAAAAAGTGAGAAGAGGCATGTGTATTCCTAAAATTACTTTCCTCATCCATACAACATTTGTATACAGAGAGGAAACAATTATACCAAAATAAATATATATCATTCATTATTCAGAGAAGTCTATATTTATTAGAGTTTAATAATTTTAGTATTAGATTATTTACGTCATACACATGTATTAAACAATGAGTTTATTGAAATTCTTTTTATAACCGTGCGAAGCACGGACAAATTTAAGTGTTTCAATAAAAGAGTACTTAGGATACTATCATGAATGGTTAGCATCACCCATATAATTATGGTCATGTGTCCTTCGAAACTTGGTTCGTATAATTTGATGGAAGCTTATTGTCATTTGTCAATCTAGTGACTAGTGATTTCATTATCAGCTTATCATGTCATGCCAGTTGTTTACTGACAACAGTGTTTTAAAAGGCATCTTCGGGGCAAGTTCCGGGCAAGTCTTGGGGCGAGGCGCATCAAAAATGTCCGAGGCAATGGTGGGGGGTGAAAGTCTCAAGAGGCATACGCTCAGCAATTTGAGGCGTACGTTCAGGTATTGAGGCACGTTTTTTCAGTGAGGCGTAAGCTCAAAAGACTTTTTCAAATTAAAATAAAATTTGCTGAATAAATCCTTAATATAATACCCAAGTTCTCAAAAGTTAGCTTGTTTACTCAAAAGTTTTAAAAAGAAATTGAAATATCAAATTAAAAAGTCAAGACCTAATTTATGATTTTTCCCAATTCTTTATCTTGTCCTCTAGTATGTTACTTTCTCTCAAGAGCAACGAACAATCAATTTTTCTTTTGCAAATATAAAGAAACTCCATTATCCTCCATAACAGCAAGTTCAAGGTTCAAATTGTAGGTTAGTCATCTTTTTTGTTCCTACTTGTATTTGTAAGTAGCGTATAATGGATTATAGGGGCATTCAAGAATTTTTGTAAGCGGTGTCGAAATTTACAGAAAACTAACTTTGATTATCATATTTTTAGACAAGAAATAGCCTTAGTCTAAGGGTTTTGTTGAGTCTTAAGTTAGAAAAAGTTCTGAGTTTAGTCCTACTTTAGAATAATTTTTAACTACAAAGGCTTTCTCAAATATTTGCAAAAGAAAAATATGCTAGTTGGGGTTTGAACCTTTGACCTTTAAAAGCAAATTTAAGCAAATAATCATCACATCAAGACACAATTTAGGTCAACTAATGTCATTTTACCTACTTATCCGTTTTCGTACGGTATTAGTACATATATTTAGTAAGATTTTCCAACGAAGCGGTGCCGCGTGACACCGCTTCGGTAAGCGTGCATCCGCCCTTATTTTGACTAGCTTTCAGTGGGGATGGAGCACATCTATATATATATATTTCTTCAATTATTATGCAATTTTACCTATTTAAAAATATTTACTATAATCATATTATTTTATGAAATATTAAAAATTAATTATCCATGGGGCTTATGTCTCGCTGAGGCATATGTAAAACTCACGCGTTTTAAAACACTGATCGATCATTCTAGTTTTGGTCTCTTTGGGTGTGTTTGGTATGAAGGAAAACATTTTACGGAAAATATTTTCCAATTTTTCCATGTTTGGTTGGCTTAAATGTTTTGGAAAATATTTTTCTTATCAATTAAAATGTTTTCCTTATCAAGAGAAGGGAAAACATTTTTCAAAGCTTCTTCTCAACCTTCCCCACCCCACCCCCTCTCCAAAAAAGGTTTTTTCTTTTTTTCAAATTTCAGGTTTTCCGTTACCACCCACCCTACTCCCCTCCATCCCCCCCCCTCCCCAGCAAAAAAAATATTTTTTTACTTTTTTTTTTTGCAATTTCAAATTTCTGTTTTTTTATTTTTCTGCACCACTCACCACCCACCCCAACCCCCACCAGCCCCTCTCCCCGCCGCACAAAAAAAAAAATTTGGAATTTAAATTTCTGTTTTTTTTTTGTTTTACTGCCCCCAGCCCCTCCCCCTGCCCCCCCCCAAAAAAAATAATTTTAAATATATTTTTCAGTTTTAGTTTTATCTAAATTATTTATGAATACTCTTGAGAAGTCATTTTCCTTAATTTGCGTACCAAACATCGAAAAATGAATAAGATTACTACTTGTTTTCTCACGGAAAATGTATTTTCCGTTATACCAAACAAACCCTTTGTCTTCTTGTTGGTTTCCAATTTTCTAAGTTTCTTTAGTACACATACTTTCGTAATTCATCGATGTAACCTACTTCATTCACACCTAAAATAAAAAATATAAAGTAGACGTTCATAGAACAAAAGGATACTGCATCTATTTTGTGGTGTCATTATGAATAAATATATTTAGAGTTCAATTATTTTTAAAATGATCGAAAATTTAGAGCAACAAATAGTTTACTCTCTCAAATAATATTTGTTTAACTCAAAAAATATTAAAACCTTTTTGAACAAATCAATCGATGAAGGGGTAAATCTTTGCTGAGTATAATAATCTCTAGAAAGAATGATAGATAAAGAGAAAGCGGGTCACAAGATTTCTTACACGATCTACTTTAATGAAAATCCTTTAAAAACCTTCTCATTCGTAAATAGTAATGCAGCTCATATTCGGATCCCCCTTTTTACAAGGTTACTTCCCTCTATATATACAAAGAGTGAAACTCTTCTAAGCTGTAAAAGACAAATTACAAGGAATATTCTTGATGTCCCCTAATGGGTCTACACTATTGCAAGGGTCGTACAATCTCTTGTTTGCCTTAAGGTTGTCTCCCTCAGGACATCGATTCAAGGAGGCCCCATCATTCGTCGTACTCGTCGTTGGTCGTGATTGTTCAAATTTGGACTCATACAGTTAGTCCCTCCACTTGTCGGGTTGCAACTGGGTGCGTCCCCGATGAGCGAATATCATGCATTCCTATGGAGAAATTTGATCCATTGAGATGTTACGACGTGGCCCGTGGGGGACGGTCAGCGTGCTTAGCAAGACACCGGGTAATACACTTCACCGGGAAATGATGTCATCTTCACGTGCGTCATCATTGCGCATGTTTTCAAGGCAGGAGTTGATGGCTTGATGCTTCGATTCTAGTACTGCTCTGTGACCCTCCGCTTTGATTCTGGTGCCACCCAACCCTATAAATAGGAGAAGGGTTTGTTTTTTCGAAAGTTCTAGGCCATTTCACTCTTGATAACCTCCCTTATTCCTCCGAGCTTGCCTTGATACCCTTCTGCTTCTTCTTCTTCTTACATTATTCATTCGCAGCTTCTTCCTCCTCTTTTTTTGCACTGATGCTCCTTTGAACGACAACATGCCAAGATCTCATCGTTCTCATGAAGGGGTCCCTGAGGCCACCCCATTGTCCACGGCGCCCCCTTCAGGCGGTGAAGATACAGTGGTAGAAGAGGGTGACAATCCCCCTATAGTGGAGGAGTTATTACCGAGACACCCCATGTCTCGGAGTGACTTCCTCAAAGACCCCCCCCTCCTACTCCTGCCCCCGTACTTTCTGAGATGGATCAAGTTCACCTTGACGCTCTTCGTATAAAATATAGCATCCCTGCTTACATTGACATGAATCCGGCGGGGAGAGATTTTGTAGATGTCCACAGGCCTGGGTACTGCGCTTTCTATGAGTACCCTTTCGTGATTGGCTACACTTTTCCTCTCTTCCCCTTAGCGGAAGAGTTCTGTAGGTTCTACCAAGTTTGCCCGGCACAACTTTCACCGTATACCCTTAAGGTGCTCATACTGTTGACCAAGTATGCGGAGTTGGCGGAATGTAATGTTTCTATCCACCACCTTTTGCACCTGGTCTCACCTAGATTCCACAGAGGCACCATGGCACAAAAGGGTTGGTAGTCGGGACAGACAACCGAGCAAGTCGCAAGTTTTGGCACAAGTACTTCTTTGTCAAAACCGAACATATTGTCTCTGACTCTGCCAGGTTTCCGGACCGATGGAATGAGACTCGTAAGTGTCGTCACTCATTTTATTCTTCCTTCGTCTGTATTCATTATAAAGTTTATTCGCTTCTCGCTTGCAGCTATGGGACGTCCGCCCCGCCCTATTGCGGGCATAAGGGATTGGGTAGCTTGTTTGTTATCCCACACAGCGGAAACCCGTGATTGGCCTTCCTTCGTGAAGCATTACGGCCTTAAAGTTCCAACTGGTGAGTGTTTTCCCTTTACCCCTTTATTGGTTATATATCACCGTCCATTAATTTGACTACTTCGTGATGGTAGGTCGAGGAGCTTCCAGGCGGAGGGCACCAGTTCCCGTATTTTGATAGGCCGTTACCACCGCGGACACGCAATTTATTTTTAGTGAATCTGTTCGAGAGAGTCGTCCTCAACCTACTCAATTAGAAGGCCCCTCTCGGGTCGTGGTCGTGAGGGAGAAGGCTTCTTTAATGCCGCCCCCTACCTTTTGGACGAATCCTCCAATGGGGACGAGCCATTATCGAGAAAAAGGAGGAGAATAGAGCTCGGGAAGGGTATGGCTGTCGACACTAATAGAAGTAGGGCGTCGCTGACAACACCTGTTCCCACATTTATGGTCGATGCCATATTATAGGGGAGATCTCCTCACACAGAGGGGGTTTGTTTAGGAGCCGACTCCGTACGCTCTGCCGGGGGAGGCGCATCATCCAACATTGGAGGTTGTTGTGTTGAGGGCTCAGGCTCAGGCTCAGATGTCGACCCAGAGGAAGTCAACGAGTTTGCAGGTTGTCATACTAATGTGGAGGTCAGAGCGGAGGGGTCTGATCATCACATAGTCATCCCCGAGGACTATAACTTATTGTCGAACTGTGAGCAAGTGGCATCCGTTTTAGCTCCTCTATGTGCTGCCCCTGAAAATGAGGTGCTCAGGGCAATGAGTGACATGGAATTATCTCAGAACGTCGCTGGTATGGCTTTGCGGGTAAGTTCCTTTCTTCTTTTTTTCGTCGTTGGGCTTGTACAGCGATTGTGAAAATGTATTTTATTTTTAACTTCCCTTTTTCTTTTGTGCTAGACCCTCATCATGGAGATCGAAAGCGAGCGTCGGGAGAAGAGGAGGACGGCCGTATATGGAAATATGTCGTCCAAGTATCATCGGTATCATGCTAAGCTTCGCGCGATGGCCGATAGTTATAATCAAGACCCTGAATTTCAATTGTTTCGCAAGAGGCTCAAACAGAGGGAAGACCAACTAGAGCGCAAGGTCAAGGAGTTGAAGGAGCGGGATGAGGATCCCATGAAGGTTGTCGCTTGCAATAGTAAACTTGAGGCCTCCCTTAGGGTGAAGGAGGACGAGCTTGAGTTGAGCAGGGGGTGATGGCCAAGAATGTCGATTTACAGGCACGAGTGGCTGGTTTGACCGCTAAATTGAGTGCGAAGGCGGTGGAGATTGAGGGGCTTAAGGGCGAGCTGGACGTTGGTGTTGATAAGCTGGAGACAGCTATTTCTGAAACGGTGTCGTTGGAGGATGCCTCTATATTTGTAGGTCGGAGCTTACTAGAGAGAGAAAGGCCTTTAATCTTAAGGTCGTAGGGCTTGAAGGGCGTGTTAAAGAGTTGGAGGCGGAGTTATCTATATTGAATGGGAAAGTGGCCTCGCTAAGAGCGGAGGATGTAACTCGACGTTCTCAACCTTCCACGTCCCATGCTTCAGCCGATCCGGTCGTGCCTTGTTGCTTATATGATTTGTGGGTTCTTGTTGAGGCCCGACTTGACATGTACAAGGTTTTCCATGCCAAGGGGAGGGCAACTGAGGCGGAGCTTTAAACCGTGCATAACAAAACTCGTGCAGTTTGTGAGGCGTATGGGTACGACCCTCATACTCCTGATGGAGATGATATCAACTCGGATGAGGCAAACCGTCTTGCTTCGGACTCTTGGTACGAAGAAGCTTACCCTACCGGGGATGATGTGTAATATTGTGTTTTCTTTTTGCTTTGGGGCTTTTGTGGGAGGGGGCATGCTTGAGCCCATTTTGTAAGGGCCAGTGTAAATTATTTTGATGCAATGTAGATTTTATTTTGTCGATGGGTGTCACACCTCCTTTTTACCCGCGCCCACAGGGGCGTAGAGGAGTTTTTCCAATTAAAGTACAATCGAAACGAGATTTATTATTAAAATTCAGAGTCGCCACTTGGGAGATTTATGGTGTCCCAAGTCACTGGTTGAATCCTGAATCGGGGAAAAATATCGACTCTGTATTACATTCCGCGCACCAGAAATCCGGATAAGGAATTCTGTTAACCCGGGAGAAGGTGTTAGGCATTCCCGAGTTCCGTGGTTCTAGCACGGTCGCTCAACTGTCATATTCGGCTTATTTATCTGATTTTAATACATTTTTTTAACCTATGTGCAACTTTTAACTCTTAGCCGCTTTTATTATTATTATTATTATTTTAAAAGAAAATTGCAACGTCGTGAAAACATATCTCGAACCACGTCACATCAATACACCCGTGGTTATTGACACATTTCGACTCCGTTGAGATTTGAATTTGGGTCACATAAATGTACACCCGTGTTTAAGAAAGTAAATTATTAAAAGACTCACCTAAAGTGAATAGCACATTATTATTTTTTTAGAAGGCCGTGAAATCTTGCTAAAACGGCCCATCCGAAGTCTAATTAATTATTAACCATTTATTGAGGGCCCCAGCTTGCGTTTTATTTGGCGAGGCTCCTCTCTTTTTTATTTTAAAGGGCAATCCTAAAATGACTACATTTCTATTAAGTTCGTCTCTAAAAGAAACTAGAAAAGTCCTTATTAATTACATGCTTTGACAAGTAGTTATTTGATTACAGTAGATGATAACGGTAATTTACACTCGAATTCGTAAAAATGGAGAAATGTTTCGTGCCTTTATTCTTTAAGTAAACTGCTAAAGCTGAAATTACGAAGTGCATACAATGTTGTCAAGATATTCAAACTAACCATTCTCCAAATTCATTTAAACTACCATTCCTAAAATTTATTTAAACTGTTGGAATTAACGGTTAAGAAATGTTATCAACATGGATTCAAATATTGGCCTATATACTGCCTAACGGAATCAAAACACTGCCTATTTAAAATCTGCTTCAAATACCCAAGAAAGCTAAAGATGAAATATGGCAATTAATCCCTTAACTTATTTGTTCATTCTACAAATTACAGGTTTAACTACATGGAATCTGTAGCTGACAACTACAAACTATAGTTTGAAAACTAAACAGCTCCTGTTAAATACAAGATTACGTCATGCATTCCAGTTGAGCTATAAAACTAAACTATACAAATACACATATCTTATTAAACTATAAATACAACAGTAATTTATCAAAAATACCCTAGCATTTCATTTTTTACTTTCATATCTTACAGCCACATCAGTATTGATTCGAAAGTGTACCTGGTATTGAAATAAAAGAAAAGGAAGGTGAGAGATCAGCATGGCAGTAATAGATGCAGCAACAGCAACAACAACCTAGAAACAGATTAGAACCAGTAGAAATCCAGCAGACAACCAATGGAACAGTTTTAACCAATAGCAAATTCAGGACCACAAGTTGCAATTTCAGAAGTACCAAATAGCAACACAGATACACCAGAAACCCAGGAATAAAACCAGAAATACCACCAGCAATCACATGCAGAAATAGAATGTATTCAGAAATGCGATAGAACAGTAGATTTTCCGGTTTTCAAACACTCAAAGAAAAGAAGCTTGAAGCTTCAATGATACAGTAGCAAATTGGCACTGATTTTTAACAGTGGAAGAAAGACTTCACTTTTCAGTTTTTTTTTATCTCTCAACCCTCTCTTTTGACTTTCTCCAATTGCTGAACTTTTAGGTGTTTAAAATTCAGCCTATTCAACTCTAAAATTACTAAATTCTGATGATAAAATCCAGCAGATTTTTAACTTGAACTATGAATGTTTTCTCTTTCTTCAAAGTTCAGCTTTCATTCACTCTTAAACTCTCCCAAAATTCCTCTCTAATATTATTCAGAAGATAGCTTTTCAGTCTTCTTCCCTTTTTTTCTTAGTTCTCTTTCTGCCCTTTTTTTAGTTCTCTTTCTCAAATTCTCTCTCTCTGGTTTAAAAATCAGTCCGCAACACACTTTTATACAAATCTGTCCCCCTCTCAAACATACTGCCCGACCCTTTTCCTTATTCAAATCAGAATTTTCCTTCAAAAATCTGATTTTTTCACTTTAAATCCCACTAAGGAAGCTTTTCCTTATTTTCAGCCCCCTCCATTCCCTTTTGTTCCCCATTAGTGTATTAATTAATACCCCACTAACAAAGCACTAATACTAAAATATAATCCTAACTATTTCATTCCTAAATCATCCCTGAAAACCACTTAATATTACTGCCTCCTAATACCATTATTTAACTGTATTAAAACCTTAATTCTGAAATCTATTTAACTAGCAATTAGCCAAAGCTAATTTGATTAACAGCTATAACCAATTCTCTTAACAAACTGAATGATTAAGGTTGAGTTCCCCTTGAATCTCATGGACTGAATTTGAATCACAACATAGAACTCAACAGAATCATTATAACTGAAATTGAAACTAAACCAAAAATGA
The DNA here is from genome assembly GCF_000715075.1 of Nicotiana tabacum. Classification (NCBI taxonomy): domain Eukaryota; kingdom Viridiplantae; phylum Streptophyta; class Magnoliopsida; order Solanales; family Solanaceae; genus Nicotiana; species Nicotiana tabacum. The sequence goes on from NC_134090.1 coordinate 9,672,998, forward strand.
GCATGAATGCAGGTAACATGAATGCAGGTTCATTGTCAGCCTATTGACAATGCCCTGAAGCTAAATGTCCATAGATCAAACATACACAACATTCGACCTTAAATTATTTTACGAAACTACTGGTAAAACTAGACTTAATCGATGATAACTGATTAAACGATTGCCTACAACAATTGACAGTAATTACCCAGAAATAGATAATCAGGCCATGACAAGAATAAGGTTTTATAATAAAGCTAAACTAATCGACGAATTTATTCGAATCGACTACACAGCCTATAATTAACAACAAACAGAAACAAATCCGACCAAATAAAAGGTCTGAGGGAGAGGAACTGGACAAAAAGTATTTGAAAAACCAAAAAAAAACTAAACTAAACAGATAAACAGATACAAAACGGAACCAACTGGAAAAGACAAATACCTCAAGAACTCGGACACTAGACAATCTTGACTTGAACTCTGACTCGTACCCTTTTTTGAGGTCGAACGGACTTTAATCGAAGTGTTCTCAACTGAGAACACCTCGATTAAGGTCTATTAGACCCCAACCCTTCATTTAATTGGACAGACCCCAAGGTTCTAGATTTCTAGGGTTCATACAGTCGATTTGGGGATTGAATATTTCTGGTTAGATTCGAACCAAACCAAGCTTGGTTTGGTTACAAGTGAGGTCAGGGGAGTAACTGGTATGAATTTGGGGTGGTTTGGCATGGATTGGGTTTTGGCTCGAATCTTCAAATGAAGATTCGAGAAGATGGGGATTGATTCGAGCCAAAGGAGTAGTGGATTCGTAACCAGGGCATTAAGGTGGATCTATGGTGTTAAGGAGGTGGCTGGCGGCATAGTTGCCGCCGGGTTTCAGGCGAAGGGGAGCTATGGTGGCTAGGGTTTGGGGGAAGGGCTTCGTCTCTGAGACGATGATGAACAAGGCAAAAGGGGGGTGTTTGGTTTGGGGGGGCTGGGGTAGGATATTAAGTTTATATAGGGGAAGGGTGGTTTGATCTTGACCGTTGGATCAATCACAATCCACGGCCTGGATCAATTCACTTAAAGGGGACGACACCATTTGGTCTTATTCAGAGACTGGGTCAACCCGGGTCGAAATGGACCGGGTTGTGAGGGAAGCTTGGGACCGTTGGATCAATGGAGATGGATGGTTTAGATTGACATGCCTGAAACGGCGCTGTTTCAATTATGCAGGGGCTGAACTGGATCGTTCGATCCAGTTTGATCAACGGCTCAGATTTGAGACGCCAATACGGCGTCGTTTGAGGTTATCTAAGATTAACTGGACCGGGCACCATCAAAACAGCTCTTGCCCTATACTATGTCATTTGGTGGTCTTTGGGTTGACAGACCTGGGTCGGGTAGGGCGTGTGACTTTTGGGCCTGAACTCTCTTTTAAAAACTGGCCCAGTCCGAATTTTCTTCATTTTTTAAACTCTTTTCCTTTTCCTTCTTTAATTAAATTTAAAAACATTTCCTAATTAAATTGTAAAATCAAAAATAAAACTACACAAATATTAATTAACACTTACAACAATTAACACACAAATTAAAATCTTAAAATAAAATCACACAATGACAACAAATAGAATAAAATGCATATTTTTGTGATTTTCCTTTTAGAGCCAAATGATGGTTTAATTAATTCCTAAATGCATGATTAAATCCTAAATATGCATGCAACATGTTTTTTTTTCAATTAACTACAACAAGGTAAACATTTACGGACAAAATACAAATAATTATCGAAAATGCCACGCAAATCTTAAAAATTGTACACCAAGAGAATTTTGTTTTATTTTTGATTTCTTTTGGAGTAGTTTTCATGAAGCAAAAATCACGTGCTCACAGCTGCCCCTCTTTGTCCGAAAACACGAAGGGTTTTCGTGCAAAGATAAAGTGAGCAGATATGAGCGATTTTTGCCCGTTGGAATACTCCGTGTGAAGCATATTTTGAAAAAGATTTAACCGAACCTTTGCTTCAAAGGTTTCCTACATATCCCTGGCTAGAAGGGAATCAGGTTAATGTAGTTCGGGAGGTTTTGGTAGCTGGGACTACCATGGAATTACAATTTGGTTGTTACTGCTGTTGCATGCTGTTGCTACTGCTTACCGATATCCTTATTACACCGTGCCAAAAGAGAACAAAAAGTTAGACTAAACTAGGAATTACAAAATCTTATCTATCTTCTACTTGCTCTAGTTGCCTTGCTTTCTTGTCGGCTTGTGTTTCCCTCTGGTGCTTTTCTTTCGAAAACTGCTGGGGATGACCCTGGCCTTTTGCTTTTCTGAACACAAGTTTTATTATTCCGCTCTGTCTGCTGGGGACACTGCTTCCTACATTAGAGCTTGTCATGCTGGGGATTTTTGTTGTAACCCTCATCATTACTGACTTCTGATTTGATCTTGAAATGTATTCCTCTGTTCTGCAGGCGGGGACGCTCCTGACTCCAACTTGACTTTTGAAAGATGACACAACCTCCATTCTCCAGGCGGGATCCTGACTTCTTCAACTTAAAAATATAACAACCTCCGTTCTACAGGCGGGCTCCTGACTCTAACTTAAAATTTAACAACCTTCGTTCTACAGGCAGGCTCCTGACTTCTCCAACTTAAAATAAACAACCTCCGTTCTACAGGCGGGCTCCTGACTTCAACAATTTCTTAAAATAACACCTCCATTCTCCAGGCGGGCTCCCGACCTCAACAATACCTTAAAAATAATTCAGCCTCCATTCTCCAGGCGGGTTCCTGACTCTAACAATTTCTTAAAATAACACCTCTATTCTCCAAGCGGGATCCTGACTCTAACTTTTTCTTTTAACAACCTCCGTTCTACAGACGGGCTCCTGACTTCAACAATTTCTTAAAATAACACCTTCATTCTCCAGGCGAGCTCCTGACTTCTTCAACTTCTTAAATGTAACACCTCCATTCTCCAGGCGGGCTCCTGATTTCCATAGCAACTTCGAAAATAAATCAGCCTCCATTCTCCAGGCGGGCTCCTGACTTCAACAACAACTTAAATGTAACACCTCCATTCTCCAGGCGGGCTCCTGATTTCCATAGCAACTTCGAAAATAAATCAGCCTCCATTCTCCAGGCCGGCTCCTGACTTCAACAACAACTTAAATGTAACACCTTCATTCTCCAGGCGGGCTCCTGACTCCAACTTGACTTTAATGTAACACCTCCATTCTCCAGGAAGGCTCCTGACTTCTTGAACTTCGAAAATAAATCAACCTCCATTCTCCAGGCGGGCTCCCGACTTCAACAACAACTTAAATATAACACCTCCATTCTCCAGGAGGGCTCCTGACTTCTTCAACTGCTTCCTTCAAAACTGGTGTTTTATTCCTTTGAAAACTATTGGGGATAACACCGATATTTTATTTCACCAATATGTCATTTTCCTTCTTCAAAGACTATTTCCTTTAAAGCTGGTGCTTTCACTTCCCTGAAACCTACCGGGAATAACACTGCTGGGGAATTATCTTCCTTCTTTTAACAATGGTGGGGATGATATTGATTCAAAGGTCATTGCTTTTACAACTTTGGGTTATCTTGCTTCTTCCAAGATTTTTTTTCTTTTAAAACTTGTATCTCCCTTCTTGTATACTGCTGGGGATTTCACTTCCTTCAAAACTTGTGTTATCTTCTCTCTTTCCCAAATGGCTATCTGATTTCAAGAAAATTTTTGTAATGAGAGAAAACTTTCTGCCCCAGTTTGATAATCTTCTTTGTGACCCTGTCTTCCTGCTGTCAATAATATTTCCTGCTTTAAATCAAAGAAAAATTTGTTAGTTTAAAACGGGGCGAGTGGTCGTGCCACTTCTGCTGGGGATGGTTTTTCCCTTTTCTTTTCCCTGCTTCGCTATAAAACTTGTTGGGGATGATATTGTTGCTGGGGCTAATATTCCTGCTGGGGGATTGTTTTTCATTTCTCCTCCTTCCCCGCTCTGTGTTGTCCGACCGTTGTGGAGCTTGGTCGAGAATCTGTCGGAGTTGTTCCTGTATCTCGCAAATCTGTTGGGGATCCTCTTAGAATTTGATCCCTAACTGTTGTTCTTTCTGTTCTTCTCCGACTTCCCTGGAAATTTGGTCTTCTTGGGATCTACACTCATCCGTCATTTGGTCTTGCGACAAACTTCTTTTTGCTTTGTCGCCTTATCTTTGGCCTGTCCTATTCGCATTTTGCTTTGCACCATTTTGTCCACTGGTAGTAAGCTCTGACAATTCTTTTCAAAAACAAACTGCTAGGGAGGTAAAGTCTTTAAACCAAGAAATGAAAAAGTGATGATTTCAAAAAAATAGAAAAATAAGAAATCTTTCTGAACAAATGCTGAGGAGAAAGAAAGAAAAGAACTTATCTGAATGATACAACCGATCCCAACGATCATGTCGTGCATTCCGGATTAATCAACCCAGTCTATTCGTATCAATCAATCTTTCAGACGGGCTCATCCTGCTGGGGATAAACAGGCATTCAACTCTTTGCCAACTGCGGATCCTTCCCGCCAATCTTGTCTTGTCGCCTCATAGTGCCCTTCGAGGGGTTTTCACTAATAAGGCTCTCTCATTTCTCTCAACTCCCGTCGTCTTATGGTGCCTGTGAAGGTTTTCACCGATAAGACTCTCTCGTTTTATTTCTCTCAACTTGCGTCGCCTTATGGTGCTTGTGGAGGTTTTCACCGATAAGACTCTCTCATTTTATTTTATTTTTTTCAGTTGGGGATCAGAGTGTTATCGATATGACTTTCTTTGCTGGGGATTCTTTCGGCTACCAATTCATTCCAGTTCATGATCCTCTTCTCTGCTGGGGGGTCGGGTGTTATCCCCGACTTCCGTCTGCATGACTTGGCACTTCTCGAATACTGATCGGGAGGTCTTTTTTGGACATCAATATGGGTTTTTGTGTCTGGCTAAAATCAAAAGGCTCAAAATAATTTTGATGGGTAAAACATTACAACTCTTGGAATCAAACTTTCTTTCCAAAATTACAAACACAAACTTCTGCCCCAGTTTTTCTTGCTTGGGGATTTTTATTTTTTGTTACACTATGACCGAGTCGTGAGGCGCCTACGTATCCTTCTTGAGGAATCAGGTCAAACGTAGTTCCCAATTCCTTTGTTTTTCTTGTGACTTTTCTTTTGTCTTTATTATCATTATTTTTCTCTTTTTCCTTTTCTTTCATTTTAATTACTGATTCCAAAAGAGGGATATGAAAGAATAAATAAGGCTCAAAAGGGGAAGCAAAGGTTAAAGTGTTTGGATAGAAGAAAAAAATTGCTCCGTCATTTCATTCTCCGATAAATGCCAACCGCAAACAAACAATTACAATCAAAAGAAATCATACATAATATCTCTTAACTACGTCAAAATTAATAGTCATGTCGACGCATTTCCCGTCGATATCTGTTAAACATAAAGCGCCATTGGATAACATTCTGGTTATAATGAATGGTCCTTGCCAATTCGGGGCGAACATGCCTTTTGCTTCGGCCTGATGTGGCAGGATTCGTTTCAACACCTGCTGCCCCACCTAAAATTTTCTGGGTCGTACCTTCTTGTTGTAGGCTCTTGCCATTCTCTTTTGATATAACTAGCCATGACACACAGCTGCCAATCTCTTTTCATCAATCAGGTTCAACTGCTCCAACCGGGCTTTGACCCACTCGTCATCATCAATCTCAACTTTAATGACAATCCGAAGGGATGGAATTTCAACTTCCGCCGGTATTACTGCTTCAGTTCCATATACCAACAAATAAGGGGTTGCACCTACTGAAGTCCGAACGGTAGTGCGATAACCCAACAATGCAAATGGTAATTTCTCATGCCATTGTTTGGATCCTTCTACCATCTTCCTCAGTATCTTCTTGATGTTCTTGTTGGCTGTTTCAACCGCTCCATTCACCTTGGGATGATATGGTGTGGATTTATGGTGTGTAATCTTAAACCATTGACATACCTCTTTCATCAAATTGTTGTTAAGGTTAGCACCATTATCCATGATGATCACTTTTGGGACCCCAAATCTACAGATGTTTTGGGAGTGAACAAAATCCACCACTGCCTTCTTGGTTACCGACTTGAAAGTTTTAGCTTCAACCTACTTAGTGAAATAGTCGATGGTCACCAGAATGAACCTATGACCGTTAGTAGCTGCCGGCTCAATAGGTCAAATGACATCCATGCCCCAGGCAACAAATGGCCATGGCACTGACATTGTATGCAATTCTGTCGGCGGTGAATGAATCAAATCTCCGTGTATCTGACATTGATGGCATTTTCGCACGAAATTGATACAATCACGCTCCATAGTGAGCCAATAATACCCTGCTCGAAGAATCTTCTTCACCAATACATATCCGCTCATATGTGGCCCACAAACTCCAGCATGTACCTGTGTCATAACTGTCGTGGCTTGACCGGCATCTATACATCTCAGCAATCCCAAATCTGGGGTTCTTTTGTACAACACTCCTCCACTGAGGAACAATCCACCTGACAATCGCCGAATGGCTCTTTTTTGATCTCCGGTGGCCTGCTCTGGTATATCCCCATCCTGAGGTACTCCTTGACGTCATAAAACTATGGCTCGCCATCCACTTCTTCCTCTATCATGTTGCAATAAGCATGCTGATCACGAACCTGGATGTGCAACGGGTCAACATGAATTTTATCTGGGTGGTGCAACATCGATGCTAAAGTGGCCAATGCATCGGCAACCTCATTATGAACTCTTGGGATGTGTCTGAACTCCACTGATCGAAATCGCTTGCTCAGATCGTGCAAACATTGTCGATATGGTATGAGCTTCAAATCCCGTGTTTCCCATTCGCCCTGAATCTGATGCACCAGGAGGTTCGAGTCTCCCAAGACCAAAACGTCCTAGACATCCATGTCTGCAGCTAGTCGCAGACCCAAAATGCACGCCTCATACTCAGCCATGTTGTTGGTACAATAGAAACGCAGCTGAGCTGTAACAGGATAATGACATCCTGTTTCAGAAATAAGTACCGCTCCTATTCCAACTCCCTTCGCATTTGCGGCTCCATCAAAGAAAAGCTTCCAACCTGGTTCCTCAGGTAATTCCAACTCATCTATATGCATTACTTCCTCGTCAGGAAAATACGTCCTCAACGGCTCGTATTCTTCATCAACAGGATTCTCAGCCAAGTGATCGGCCAGCGCTTGGGCTTTCATGGCCATCCTCGTCACATAGACGATGTCAAACTCCGTGAGTAATATTTGCCATTTTGCTAACCTCCCTATGGGCATAGGCTTCTGGAAAATATACTTTAGTGGATCCAAGCGTGAAATGAGATAAGTAGTATATGAGGACAAATAATGCTTCAATTTCTGGGCCACCCAAGGTAGGGCGTAACATGTCTTCTCGAGTTGAGTGTACTTAACCTCATACACTGTAAACTTCTTGCTGAGATAATAGATGGCTTACTCCTTCCTTCCTATAATTTTGTGTTGCCCCAACACGCAGCCAAACGAATTCTTCAGGACCGTTAGATAAAGAATTAACGGTCTCCCCGGCTCAGGTGGAACCAACACAGGTGGATTTGATAAATATCCTTTGATCTGGTCAAATGCCTCCTGACATTCTGCCGTCCATTCTGTTACGCAATGCCTTCCTGATGTTCTTTGGAAGGGCAACGTAAGGCTAAGCAACCGATGTCAGTGCGGTTGCTGTCCGCCAATGAGGTCCTCGCCGCACGCTAGACTAGATTGTCAGTGCCGTGCGGGAAAACCTATGTCGTGAGCAATTGCGGAAACTGAGAGAGAATTGGGTTTTGAATGATAATGATGATTTTATTGATGAATGAAAATGCTGATTACAATGATGCGATGTCGAGGGGGAGAGACACCAGAAAATGCTTGCTTGAAATGTTTGATTGTTTGGTCCCCCTTAATAATGCTTAAGAAAAATAAACGAACATTACAAGACTAGTCCTAATAAAGCTGTAGAAGCACACTGAAATGAAAATGATGTAAACTAGCCTATGATTACAATGAAAAGGACTTAGATTATTACAAGGTAAAACTAAGTCCGATGGCAGCATCTTTGTCTTGCGGGTCAGGGTCTGCGCGCGCGTTGTTGTGGGCGCGCGCGACACTTGATGTGCTGGCCTGAGGCTGGGCACTGGTGCTTGGCATCAGGGTCTGTGCGCGAGGCGCTGCTGGAATGGGCCTGCAGCTGGGTGCTGGCAAGGCATCAGGATCTGCGCGCGCGACATTGTCAGGGCACGCGGCGCTGTTGTCATTGGCCAGCCCTTGGGCACTGGCGAGAGGCATCGGTGGGGCGACAGAGGCATATGCGCGCTTGTCACTTGGCGCAGCCAAGACCACGGGGCTGACCATGGCGCTAGGCATTGTGAGGCTTGCTAGGCCGCCATAGGGCGCGGCCAAGGGGTCATGGGGCATGTCTGGAAAGCAGCCCATGACATTCTCCACCACCTGAGTTGGCGCCGTCCTCGGAGCCTTATGATGATGATGATGATGATGATGATGATGATGATGATGATGATGATGATGATGGTTGTTGGATGGGAGGTCTGCGCCCCTCTGCTCTGTGAGCTTGCTGTTGTAGCGACGCAATGATTCCATGCGGCTAACATGGAAGACTGGATGGATCTTCCACCAGGATGGAGTTTTTACCTGGTATGTAGACTTCCCAATGCATTTTTCAATGGGCAGGGGCCCGATGTATTTTTGTTGCAGCCGAGGGTCATGGGTCCTTTCTGCAAACAAGTACCGCTTTGGGATGCATAGCATTACTTTGTCCCCTGGTTGATGTTGGGCAAAGCAAAGCTTTTGTTCGGTGAACCTTTTTGCCCGCTCTTGGGCTTTGACGAGATAGCTCTGCACTATCCCCATGTTGCGCTCCCATTCGCTCGAGAAGTTGGCAGCTCGAGGAGATTTCAGCATGGTTGATGCATTCACCGTTTGCGGGAGAAGCGGTTGTTGTCCGGTAACAATTTCAAAAGGGCTTTTGTTTGTATGATGGCTCTTTTGAGAATTGAAACACAGTTGAGCAGCATCCAGGAGCTTCACCCAATGCTTCTGTGATCCGGTTGCAAAGTTGCGGAGATATTCCTCCAGCATATCATCGAACCGGTCTGTCTGGCCATCCGATGGTGGATGGATGTCTGAGTTGAGACTCAATGTTGACCCAAATCACCTGAAGAGATGGGTCCAAAAGTTGCTAGTGAAGCGTGAGTCGCGCCTACTAACAATGTCTTTGGGCAGGCCCCAATGTTTGACAATGTGCGAGAAGAAGAGTCGAGCTGTATCTTCTGCTGATGCATTTTGCGGGGCTGCTATGAAAGTTGCATAGGTTGAGAATTGATCTATGACAACCATGATGGATGCAAGATTACCGACTTGGGGCAATCCCGTGATGAATCTGAGGGAAACACTTTCCGATGGTCTCTAAGGGACATGTAATGGCTGCGAGGGTCCCGTCTGTGATGAGTGATCCGACTTGTCCTTGTGGCATGGCTGACAAGTCTTCACACGATGAGGAGCGTCACCAATCTTTTGAGGACGATGACATGATGGCTGATTGTTGCTGCGAAGGGTAGCCGGAACTAGGGGTTCATGTCTGTCGACTACCTTCTCCAACTGCATGGCCGAGATGTTTTCAGCGGCCATCTTTATGGGAAAGCATGGTATGGTGCAGGGCTTGGCCCCGTTTTCTCCCAACATCAGGAGCATGTTGGCATATGGTATCGGTATGGTGTTGGTTTGCCTCATGAACTCCAAACCCACTATGATGTCGAAGTCATCTATGATTGCGATGCGCAGGTCGATGCTTCCTTTGTATGGGCCAAGTTTCACTGGGACATTTTTAGTTGTTCCACCCAATGTTTGGGGTGGTGAGTTGATAGCCTTGACGCGACCTTTGCTCTTTTGTACAACAAGACCTAGGCGCTCTACTTGCGTTGATGACAAGTAGTTGTGGGTGGCACCCGTGTCTATCAATGCGTGAAGGGGCTTGCCATTCACTTTCAATTCGATGAACATTAGGGTCCTCGCTTGTTTAGGAGGCCTCTCGTCCATCTTTTCTTTCTCTTTCTTGGTGATCGAGACTGATGTTTTCTTAGGAGGACATGCACTGGTCCCCGCTAAGGCATGTGGGATAGAGCCAACAATTGCATTGAAGGCGCCTACCTGGTTGTCTTCTGATGTGTCTGATGCGTCTGACTCATCCTCGACAGCCTGATGAGCATTGACCTTGATGTTTGGGCATTCATTGTTCCAATGTGCCCCGCCGCAATGACGGCATTTTGAGGGAGGCTTTCTCCCCTGATTGTTGTTGATGGATGCAGGACTGTTGCTGTTGAAGGGAGGAGTCTTAGTTTTGGATGCACTCCGATCTCCCCCACTTTTGCTTGGGCCACCATTGCTGGGATGGTGCCCGTTGAATCCCCCTCGGACAGACGGCTGGGGCCTGTCGTTCTGAGTTCCCAAATGATAATCGCCAAGGCATTCTGCAGCTTGAATGGCCTTGGGCAGGGTGTCTACCCGTTGTCTTTGTAGTTCCATACGGGCATGAGGTTTCAAACCTTCTATGAATGCGAAGAGTTTGTCTTTGTCCCCCATGTCGCGTATGTTTAGCATGAGTGCGGAGAATTCGCGCACGTACTCCCTCACTGATTTGGTGTGGCGGAGGTCCCGTAGCTTTCTCCTTGCATTGTATTCCACATTTTCGGGGAAGAACTGCAGGCGTATGGCTTACCTTCAATTCATCCCATGTCTGAAGAGTATCTTCACCGGCCTTGATGGCTTCGTATTTGACCCGCCACCAAAGTTTGGCATCGCCCTGAAGATACATGGCAGCAGTCGCTACCTTTTTGGATTCCTCCAAATGGCCCACGGCATCGAAGTATTGTTCGACGTCGAAGATGAAGTTTTCCACTTCTTTAGCATCCCGGGATCCGTCATATGGCTTTGGCTCCGGTATCTTAAGCTTTTGTGGAATGGGGGTGAGGTTTGCTGCACCCCTGATGTGATGGTCGCCTTCTCGAAGTAGGCTCTGTAAGGCAGCATTGACAACATTAAGCTTGTCTGTCAAGTCGTTTATGGTTTGCTGCATGGCAGTTAGTCTGTCTGCCTCCTGTTGCTGATGGGCTAAATCATCGGCACGCTCCTGTTGGAGGTCCTCAAATTTGCCATGAATATTGGCAGTTTCAATGGCTGTCGTTTGTCGGTCGTCATCAGAGTCACGACTGATGTTTGCGATGTCACTTTCGGCCTGCCGCATTCGGCGGTCCAGGTCGTCCAACCTTTGCACTAGGTTGTTGTTTTGATCAGGCACCGTATCCACGATGGGTCGTAATCGGTCAACCGTCTCTTCTAGGGATGCTAGACGTTCCCCATGATTTACCATGGTCAGAAATGGTGATGATGGCAAATGTTCCCTCGTCCGATGTCGAGCCTAGGCTCTGATACCAACTGTTACGCAACGCCTTCCTGATGTTCTTTGGAAGGGCAACGTAAGGCTAAGCAACCGATGTCAGTGCGGTTGTTGTCCGCCAATGAGGTCCTCGCCGCACGCTAGACTAGATTGTCAGTGCCGTGCGGGAAAACCAATGTCGTGAGCAATTGCGGAAACTGAGAGAGAATTGGGTTTTGAATGATGATGATGATTTTATTGATGAATGAAAATGCTGATTACAATGATGCGGTGTTGAGGGGGAGAGACACCAGAAAATGCTTGCTTGAAATGTTTGATTGTTTGGTCCCCCTTAATAATGCTTAAAAAAATAAACCAACATTACAAGACTAGTCCTAATAAAGTTGTAGAAGCACACTGAAATGAAAATGATGTAAACTAGCCTATGATTACAATGAAAAGGACTTAGATTATTACAAGGTAAAACTAAGTCCGATGGCAGCATCTTTGTCTTGCGGGTCAGGGTCTGCGCGCGCGTTGCTGTGGGCGCGCGCGACACTTGATGTGCTGGCCTAAGGCTGGGCACTGGTGCTTGGCATCAGGGTCTGTGCGCGAGGCGCTGCTGGAATGGGCCTGCAGCTGGGCGCTGGCAAGGCATCAGGATCTGCGCGCGCGACATTGTCAGGGCGCGCGACGCTGTTGTCATTGGCCAGCCCTTGGGCGCTGGCGAGAGGCATCGGTGGGGCGACAGAGGCACATGCGCGCTTGTTACTTGGCGCAGCCAAGACCACGGGGCCGACCATGACGCTAGGCATTGTGAGGCTTGCTAGGCCGCCATGGGGCGCGGCCTAGGGGTCATGGGGCATGTCTGGAAAGCAGCCCATGACATTATTCTATCGCAACATCTTTCTTCAGTAGCCGAAAAATGGGTTCACAAGTCGCTGTGAGTTGAGCAATAAATCTGCTGATGTAATTCAACCTTCCCAACAGACTCATTACTTCTGTCTTGTTCTTCGGCGGTGGAAAATCTTGGATAGATTTGATCTTCGACGGTTCCAGTTCAATACCTCGCCGACTGACGATGAATCCTAACAACTTTCCAGATGGAACTCCAAATGCACATTTGGGCGGATTGAGCTTAATATCGTACCTTCGAAGTCTTTGGAAAAAATTCCATAGGTCTGCTACGTGGTCTTCCTGATGCTTGGACTTTATGATCACATCGTCCACGTACACCTCAATCTCTTTGTGGATCATGTCATGAAACATAGTAGTCATTGCTCTCATGTACGTTGCCCCAGCATTCTTCAAACCAAATGGCATTACCCGATAGTAATAAGTCCCCCATGGCGTAATGAATGCCGTCTTTTCCGTATCTTCTTCATCCATCAGAATCTGATGATACCCACCATAGCAATCTACAAAAGATCCGATCTCACGTCCGGCACAATTGTCGATCAAGATATGGATGTTGGGTAAAGGAAAGTTGTCCTTTGGAATCACCCTGTTCAGATTGCGGTAATCGACACACACCCTAATCTTACCATCTTTCTTCGGCACTGGAACCACATTAGCCAACCAATCAGGATATCGAGTGACCCGAATAACCTTTGCTTGTAGCTGCTTGGTTACTTCTTCTTTAATCTTCACACTCATGTCTGTTTTGAACTTCCTCAATTTCTGTTTGACGGGAGGGCATGCCAAGTCAGTGGGCAATTTATGACCCACTAAATCTGTGCTTAACCCCGGCATGTCATCATACGACCATGCAAAAACATCTTTGAACTCAATAAGTGTTTTGATTAATTCTTCCCTGATATTTGGTGCAATGTGGATGCTTATTTTAGTTTCCCTGATATCGACTGCATCCCCTAAATTGATGGCTTCTGTGTCATTTAAGTTGGGCCTGGGTTTTTCTTCAAACTGGCTTAACTCTCTGTTTATCTCTTCGAAGGCTTCACCCTCATCGTATTCCGATTCATTATCATAATCGACCTCTTGTATAGTTAGTTCGGAATCAGATTGATCTTTTAGACTAGGTTGAAGATCCGTTGTGCATGCCATGTCGTTAAGACCAGTATGAAAAGAACTGTTCAGAAAAAGAAAAGAAAGAAACAAAAATTAAAAATAAAATAAAATAAGGAATGAAGAAGAAACTTTTCATTTTATTGAATTATGGGATAACAAGGTTTCACACTTTGTTGAGCAATAATAAAAATAAAAAGGTATCTGGATTACAACCCTGGAATAATCGAGAAAGCAAGAAGGAAAATTAGAGCCAACTACCAGGACTCCCTCCGGGTAGGAAGAGGAGTAGATGTCCAATTGTTGACCTTGGCCTTAGGACCCACAAACTGTATGTCTGCCTTACTTGAACCCTCTCCAGCTTCTATCATGTTGACATCAGCGAAAATCCTTTCAAAGTCCTCATTCAAATCTCCATCTGGCCCGATCAGGGTTTCGAGAACTTCCGGGACTGGCAACTTTTTGCACCCTTATTTGACAAATGATCTGGACAGGCATGAGATTGGCTTAGGAAGGACCCAGACTCTTTTCTTCAACTTGCGGTCCCGCTTGACATCCACTGCGGTAGGCTTGAATCCCAACCCAAAAGTATCCAAGTTCTTTGGCAAAGAAACTGGTTGGACCATTCCCTGTAGATCAATCCCCAGACCTTTTCCTGGTACAAACCCGCTGTTCAACATCTCTGAGGCTATTATGAAGGTTGCAGCTGTGATTCTGGGAAGTGGAAGGCCCCCACCCTCAGGAATTTTGTCTACTGAGACTGCGTCAAAAACCTGATAAACCCATGGGCCCTTGTCATCGTTGGTTTCTATGAAGGGCACAATGGCATCGCTAACGGCATGTGTACCGTCATCCCCGTGTACCACAATCACTTGTCTATCCCATTCAAATTTAACCATTTGATGCAGTGTAGAAGGCACTGCTTTAGCTGCGTGGATCCAGGGTCATCCCAACAAAAGATTATACGACACCGCCACATCTATCACTTGAAATTCCATGGTGAACTCGACTGGACCAATGGTTAATTCCAGTACGATATCACCCACTGTGTCAGTACCGCCCCCATCAAAACCTCGGACGCAGACACTGTTCTTGTGGATCCTATCATCAACAACCTTTAGTTTGTTCAGAGTGGCCAAAGGACAGATATTGGCACTTGACCCATTATCAATTAGTACTCGAGTGACCACCGAGTCTTCGTATTTCACAGTCAGGTAGAGTGCTCTGTTGTGTATTGTACCCTCTACTGGTAACTCATCGTTAGAGAATGTCACTCGGTTTACTTCGAAGATCTTGTGCACTATTTTCTCCAAATAGTTCACTGAGAGCTTGTCCGGGATATGGGCTTCATTCAGAATCTTCATTAAGGCCTGAAAATGATCGCTTGAATGGATCAACAAGGATAGCAACGAAATCTAGGCTGGGGTCTTCCTCAACTGCTCTATAATTGAGTAGTCCTGTGCCTTCATCGTCTTCAAAAACTCCTCTGCTTCTTCCTCCGTCGCTGGCTTCTTTATTGTTACAGGATTGGCCCGTCTCAATTCTGCAGGAACAAAACACCTTCCTGAACGAGTTAACCCCTGGGCCTCACATACTTCTTCCACAACCTCTTTCCCCTAAGCATCACTGTCACTTGACTGTAGCTCCACGGCACAACTTTCTCATTTGTTATCGACAACTGCATTACTGGCCTGATAACAACTGGTTCTATGTGGACTCCCTTTACCACCAACACTGGTGTGCTTGATACTCCCTGCAGCACTGCCTTGACTGACTCTGGCTTCTTCGCAGCAACAGACGAACCTTTCCCCAATACCACAAATGGCTTGTCATCTACCTTTACCAACTGTACCACTGCCTTTCCACTGGTCAAATTTTTATTTGGACTGGCACGAATCATCATTACCGTTTGTAAGGGTGTTTTAAGTTTCCCTCCTTCGTGCACTAGTTCGATCATGTGGGCCTCATGGTGCACTGGTAACGGGTTTTCATTGATGTTGGGTGCCTCTGGTTCCTAAACCTCGATACTATTTGTGTCAATAAGATCTTGTACGGTAGTCTTCAACTTCCAACACTTCTCAGTATCATGTCCGGGAGCCCCCGAACAATATTCAGAGCTTACTGAGTGGTCCAGATTTTTGGGAAGGGGATTTGGCAATTTGGGTTCAACAGGACTTAATAGGCCTATCTGCCTCAACTTGTGGAACAGAGTAGTATAGGTTTCTCCCAATGGAGTGAATGTTCTTGGCTTCTATATCCTTTCATTCCTAAAAGCCTGATTTCCGCGGAAGCTTGGCCCGGAAGGATTCCTGTAGACCCTTGGTGGTGGATATGTGTTTTGTGGAGGTGGATATGTATGTTGGGGAGCCGGCGCACGCCATTGCGGGCGAGCCGGAGGCTGGGTGTAAGTTTGGGCGTGATGGACGGAGAAATGTGGCTCTTGTGGTGGATAATAGGGTTGTGGAGGGTTGTATGGATTGTGTGGATAATTTGGGTAATGGGGTCTGGGTTGGTAGCGAGGGGATGGACCTCTTGATCTGGACCAAGTACCTGCTTCGATTGTTGCGACCTCCTCTATCTTCTTTTTCCCGAGCGCACCTCCCGTGCCGCTTTGGATAGCCTGAGTTGTGGCCTTGATCGCCAAATAACTCATTATCTTGTTGGACCTGAGTCCCTCTTCAACCATGCCGCCTATTTTTACTACTTCATTGAAAGATTTACCAACTGACGTCACCAGGTGACCAAAGTAAGTTGGCTCCAACGTTTGTAAGAAGTAGTCCACCATTTCACCTTCCCTCATTGGTGGATCGACTCTTGCTACTTGTTCTCTCCAACGGAATCCGAATTCCCTGAAGCTTTCTCTAGGATTTTTCTCCTGTTTTAACAGTGTGAGACGGTCGGGGACGATCTCAAGGTTATACTGGAAATATCCTGCAAATACTTGTGCTAGATCATCCCAGGTATACCACCTGCTAGGATCCTGCCTCGTGTACCATTCTAATGCGTACCCGCTTAAACTTTGACCGAAATAAGCAATCAACAACTCATCCTTTCCACTGCCCCTCTCATCTTACTACAGAAACCTCGTAGATGCGCCATGGGATCACCATGTCCCTCATATAGATCAAACTTTGGCATCTTAAAACCTGTCGGCAATTGAACATCGGGGAAGGGACACAGATCTTTATAGGACACACTGACTTGTCTGCCCAAGCCATGCATATTCCTGAAGGATTGCTCCAGGCTTTTCACTTTACGAAGCACTTCGTCCTGCTCCGGATTCTTAGCCGGCCTCTCAATTTCTGCCAGGAGCTGAAGGTGAAGGGTGTAAGTGTATGGCTCGGGTGCTTTGAAGGTGAGTTCAGAAGGATAGTATTGGTTGTAGTGAACCTGAAACACTGGTTCATCGGATGATTTTTGCATTGTGGCTGGTGGAGGTGCCACGAAAACAGGAACAACTGGTGGAGGAGGGTTTTGTTTGGGTGGTGAAACTTGGGGATTATAGGAAGTTTCCCCTTGATAGTATTGGTCAATGGGGAAGCTCGTTGAAGGACCAGTGGAAGGGTGTTCCGGAGTCCGAGCTGGTGAGAGGGTAGGAGTAGGGGGAAATATTAGTGATGTTTATCCCCTAGCCCAAGCTAAGTGCATCCCAGTTATCTCTTGTCTCAACCTGTCTACTTCCTCCTTCATCATTTGCATCTCTGTCTTTTCCTCCTCAACATTTTTGTCCGAACCAGACATACTTTCCAGAATGGGCCCTTTAGATCTTGTGTGGTAATGGTAATCTACCAGAACGTTCTAACGAGCTAACTGTTTTGAAATCTCTTTCTCAGAATCAACAACAAACTTGTTAGCGTTAGAGTTTAATACATATTGCAAATTCACATTTGGGGAATGCAATGTTCCTAGGCAGTTTAACCATTTCTAACATGTTTTTGCTTCGACTGCATGCGTCATTCCGGCTTATGTCCTTTCTTTTATTCATTTTGCCTTTTCTTTTTTTCTTTTTTTTTAGTGATGGTCGAATATTATGTGGATTTCCTACGTATCATGTCCCCGCATGAATCAGACCGGGCGTAGTTCTACCATAAGTAAAAATAAAGACGCAATTTTGCATTTTATTACCAAAATATGTTATTACAAGCTACGCATTTGAAGAAAAATAAACAAACAAAATATAGACTCCACACTATTAACATTGTTTGATATGAAAAGAGAACAGAGGGGTAGACAACGGACTTTTAAAAATAACAAATGCAGACTTGAACTAGGGATACATTAGGGTCTTGAATTTTGGTGCCCGCGAGGCATCGTTCGGCCTTTTTTCCGGGCTTTGGCACCAGGCCTCTTTGCAAGCTTTTTAATTCCTCCATGATCTGGTGGACATAACCCATGACAGAGGCAAAAAGGGTATCACGGGGCATCTCCTCACATGTTAGGCACTTCGTGGTGATGTAGCGCCCAATCTCATCGATCCTACCCCTGATTCTATCCCTTTCCATACACAGCTGTTCTATTCGTTGATTCTTTAGTCCCAATACTTGAGTGTTGTCAATGAGCTGATCTTGGAACCTCTCCATTTGTTCTTCCATTCGGGCTATTGAATCATAGCAGCGCTCCCTGTCCGTTCTAGCCTCTCGGGCTTGTTTAAAGACCCGATCTCTGAGAGTGGAATTTGTTTCTCTCAATATTGCAATGCTCCCTTCATAATCCCTTCTCACTTGCCATAGGTTCTTTTTCCGTGCTGCTGTACCTTTTGCCCATCTGGCCCGCATTCTTGCTATGCTAGCCTTGGATATTTCCAAGTCTTTTCGGCTTTCAATGACCTGATTCCTTAACCCTGCTATCAACCTTTTATCGGACCGGCTTCTCCGTTGGTTGTCGGCATCCATTATGACTTGTCGGTTTTGAGCTCTAAGGGACTCATTGTCTTGGGCTGATTTCTTTTGGTCCCCTTCATCGGCCGCGGTCTGAATTTCTCTTTCAAATTGAAGATCTATGACCTGCTGCTTCAACTTGCCTATTGTGGTCCTGTATTCTTTTTCCTTTGCCAACGAGTCCCAATGCTCTTGTGAGGACTTGGCAAATTCTTGAAGGTGAGGTCTTTTAGCCGGCCTTCCAGACGACACTTCCCCTTCGTACCAAGCCTGATATCCGGGTGAAACTTCCCCTCTTACCCGATTCAGTACACAAGTATTTGCCTCCAAGTATTGACATTGGCTCCAAATTTGGCGGACTCTTGCTTAAGGAAACTGGCCATCGGAACTGATCTCAATCACTTGGGTGCTCAGGTCCTCACATTTCAGTACTATCTGACACCTCCCAAGTTTCCTCAAAACCCGATACGGCGCATAAGGTTGAATGTTCTTAAGTCCCATCAAGAGAAAATGGGGCCTAGCTACTGGCATATATATGACTTCGTCGATCGGTAACCATCCCAGTGTCCATTGTATTTGACTAGCGTTGAGGGTCCGGAAACATGAGGTCCACGCCGAGACTCCTTCAGGTAAGCGGACCTCATTAATTCTGGTTTAGAACTCCTCTATGCAGGTTTTCTCAGAAGATCCATGGCTCAGGAACTGGGCTCGGTGACATAGGTGTTCAGTCATCCACATTTGCAATAACAAGTTACACCCTTCGAAAAAGTTCCCTCCGGCTTTGCAGGCCGTGAGAGCTCGAAACATATCAGATACAATCATGGGCGCAGGCGTGCTGTCATCTTGAGTGAGCAAAGTACTGACGACCCCAGCTATCTTTATGTCAATATTCCCGTCTTTTCTTGGGAAAACTAAAAGGCCTAAGAATGTTATCATGAAAGCAACCCGTCTATGTTCATCCCACTTTCGACGGTTACTTTTGCTGCACAACTTGTTTTCTGGCTTGTCGAATCCTCCTATGTGGCCGTATCTTTGGTATATGAAGCTCAGAGTGCAAAAACCTTTCGCCAAGTCTGGGTTATGGATCGTTCTGACTATCTTTAACGAGTCCAAAAACCGGTGCACCGCTACGGCTCTTGAAGCAACCAGGTATTTATGCCTCAACGAAATCTCAGCACTGCCGACGTACCCTGCTATTTCCTCTAAAGTCGGGGTGAGTTCAAAGTCCGAGAAGTGGAAGACATTGTGCGCAGGGTCCCAGTAAGGGACCAGTGCCCTTATAAGATCCCCTCGAGGCCTGATACCCAACAAACCTGTGAGGCCTTTCAGATGTTTCTTGACTTCGTCTCGCCCTTCTTTGCCTAAATCATTCCACCATAGCCGCAACTGGAGGGGGATTTTATTCATGATTGAAAAAGGTTCATTTTGAGTCGTGCTCATTCTGCACATTTATTAATGTGATTAAACAAAAGAAAATTTATTTGACTCAAAACGATTTGATTATTTTTCATAAAAGAAAGACCAGATTTTCCGAACACGACCTTTCAGCACTTCAAGGACGAAGATTTTAAGGTTGTGTGAGTCAACCGATCAATAATAAAAATGACAGAAGTGGTCGTTTTTGCCAAGTCAGCCTTCCGGCGTCCCTTTTGGGAACATTCGGCTATTTTTGATAAAAACGGCATCACCCGACTCTATGACGAAAAATTAAAATTTTTGACATTTTTTGGGCTATGTTTTTGTAAAATGGGAGATTGGACCCAACGAGGGTTGCCTACGTATCTCACGCCCTGTGAGAATCAAACCGGCGTAGTTCGCCCCATATAAACTAAACTTTGTAAACAATACTCCTTTCTTTTCCAACAAATCAAACTAAATTTTTTTTTTCAAAATTTCGGCAGGGTTTTGACACTACTTGGACATTGGTTTTATTTTTCTAAAAAATAAGTGGTTATCTCCCTACACTGCTATATTTTTTTCGATTTTTTTTTCGATTTTTTTGTCAAAAATTCTTGATTTCAGAAGCCCGCATGCAGATCTGAAGCAAATAAATGTGCAAAACAAACAAGATGCAGCAGGATGGTCTTTTTCATTTCAGGCTGCTTCTCCTAGACGGACCCAACCCCTGTGTTGAGTCCCCTAAGCCAAATGCAACATGATGCAAATAAGCGTTCCTACTAGGGATCCGGCATGAAGTCAAGTTATTCTAGGTTCAACCTGGGTATATGTTCTAGACAGTGTACCCGAGCGGACAACTCGAGTTGAGGAAGGAGCTCCTTTCCGGGAACCAAAAGGCCAGCCGGCTTAGAAACTTTTCGAGCCTCTTTTATTTAGGGTATGACACTAACAGAATAGGGAATCTCAACCAGTAAGCACATCCCAGGAGGTAAGAAGAGAAGGTTTCGACACAGTTTATATGTACAGTTCAAATAATATCAAAGTAGTAAAAAACATCATTTTGCACATTTTAGGCTAAAACATGTAATAAGATCAAATAATAAATAAAGCCAAATATAACAATTCATCTAAGCTCGAATTCTGAACCCTGAACCAGAGATTCTGGGTTCGTTCCCCAGCAGAGTCGCCAGAGCTGTCACACCTCCTTTTTACCCGCGCCCGCAAGGGCATAGAGGAGTTGTTCCAATTAAAGTACAATCGAAACGGGATTTATTATTAAAATTCAGAGTCACCACTTGGGAGATTTATGGTGTCCCAAGTCACCGGTTGAATCCCGAATCGAGGAAAAAGATCGACTCTGTATTACAGTCCGCGCACCAGAAATCCGGATAAGGAATTCTGTTAACCCGGGAGAAGGTGTTAGGCATTCCCGAGTTCCGTGGTTCTAGCACGGTCGCTCAACTGTCATATTCGGCTTATTTATCTGATTTTAATACATTTTTTGAACCTATGTGCAACTTTTAACTCTTAGCCGCTTTTATTATTATTATTATTTTAAAAGAAAATTGCAACGTCGTGAAAACATATCTCGAACCACGTCACATCAATACACCCGTGGTTATTGACATATTTCGACTCCGTTGAGATTTGAATTTGGGTCACATAAATGTACACCCGTGTTTAAGAAAGTAAATTATTAAAAGACTCACCTAAAGCGAATAACACATTATTATTTTTTGAGAAGGCCGTGAAATCTTGCTAAAACGGCCCATACGAAGTCTAATTATTATTAACCATTTATTGAGGGCCCCAGCTTGCGTTTTATTTGGCGAGGCTCGTCTCTTTTATTTTAAAGGGCAATCCTAAAATGACTACATTTCTATTAAGTTCGTCTCTAAAAGAAACTAGAAAAGTCCTTATTAATTACATGCTTTGACAAGTAGTTATTTGATTACAGTAGATGATAACGGTAATTTACACTCGAATTCGTAAAATTGGAGAAATATTTCATGCCTTTATTCTTTAAGTAAACTGCTAAAGCTGAAATTACGAAGTGCATAAAAAGTTGTCAAGATATTCAAAACTAACCATTCTCCAAATTGATTTAAACTAGCATTCCTAAAATTTATTTAAACTGTTGGAATTAACGGTTAAGAAATATTATCAACATGGATTCAAATATTGGCCTATATGCTGCCTAACGGAATCAAAACACTGCCTATTTAAAATCTTCTTCAAATACCCAAGAAAAGCTAAAGATGAAATATGGCAATTAATCCCTTAACTGATTTGTTCATTCTACAAATTACAGGTTTAACTACATGGAATCTGTAGCTGACAACTACAAACTATAGTTTGAAAACCAAACAGTTCCTGTTAAATACAAGATTACGTCATGCATTCCCGTTGAGCTATAAAACTAAACTATATAAATACACATATCTTATTAAACTATAAATACAATAGTAATTTATCAAAAACACCCTAGCATTTCATTTTTTACTTTCACATCTCACAGCCACATCAGTATTGATTCGAAAGTGTACCTGGTATTGAAATAAAAGAAAAGGAAGGTGAGAGATCAGCAGGGCAGTAATAGATGCAGCAATAACAACAACAACCCAGAAACAAATTAGAACCAGCAGAAATCCAGCAGACAACCAATGGAACAGTTTTAACCAATAGCAAATTCAGGACCACAAGTTGCAATTTCAGAAGTACCAAACAACAACACAGATACACCAGAAACCCAGGAATAAAACCAGAAATACCACCAGCAATCACATGCAGAAATAGAATGTATTCAGAAATGCGATAGAACAGTAGATTTTCTGGTTTTCAAACACTCAAAGAAAAGAAGCTTGAAGCTTCAATGATACAGTAGCAAACTGGCACTGATTTTTAACAGTGGAAGAAAGACTTCACTTTTCAGTTTTGTTTTATCTCTCAACCCTCTCTTTTAACTTTCTCCAATTACTAAACTTTTAGGTGTTTAAAATTCAGCCTATTCAACTCTAAAATTACTGAATTCTGATGATAAAATCCAGCAGATTTTTAACTTGAACTATGAATGTTTTCTCTTTCTTCAAAGTTCAGCTTTCATTCACTCTTAAACTCTCCCAAAATTCCTCTATAATATTATTCAGAAGATAGCTTTTCAGTCTTCTTCCCTTTTTTTCTTAGTTCTCTTTCTGCCCTTTTTTTTAGTTCTCTTTCTCAAATTCTCTCTCTGGTTTAAAAATCAGTCCCCAACACACTTTTATACAAATCTGCCCCCCTCTCAAACATACTGCCCGACCCTTTTTCTTATTCAAATCAGAATTTTCCAATAAAATCTGATTTTTTCACTTTAAATCTCACTAAGGAAGCTTTTCCTTATTTTCAGCCCCCCATTCCCTTTTGTTCCCCATTAGTGTATTAATAATACCCCACTAACAAAGCACTAATACTAAAATATAATCCTAACTATTTCATTCCTAAATCATCCCTGAAAATCCCTTAATATTACTGCCTCCTAATACAATTATTTAACTGTATTAAAACCTTAATTCTGAAATCTGTTTAACTAGCAATTAGCCAAAACTAATTTGATTAACAACTATAACCAATTCTCTTAACAAACTGAATGATTAAGGTTGAGTTCCCCTTGAATCTCATGGACTGAATTTGAATCACAACATAGAACTCAACAGAATCATTATAACTGAAATTGAAACTAAACCAAAAATGAGCATGAATGCAGGTAACGTGAATGCAGGTTCATTGTCAGCCTATTGACAATGCCCTGAAGCTAAATGTCCATAAATCAAGCACACACAACATTCGACCTTAAATCATTTTACGAAACTACTGGTAAAACTAGACTTAATCGATGATAACTGATTAAACGATTGCCTACAACAATTGACAGTAATTACTCAGAAATAGATAATCAGTCCATGACAAGAATAAGGATTTATAATAAAGCTAAACTAATTGACGAATTTATTCGAATCGACTACACAGCCTATAATTAACAACGAACAGAAACAAATCCGACCAAATAAAAGGTCTGAGGGAGAGGAACTGGACAAAACGTATTTGAAAAACCAAAAAAAAACTAAACTAAACAGATAAACAGATACAAAACGGAACCAACTGGAAAAGACAAATACCTCAAGAACTCGGACACTAGACAATCTTGACTCGAACTCTGACTCGTACCCTTTTTTGAGGTCGAACGGACTTTAATCGAAGTGTTCTCAACTGAGAACACCTCGATTAAGGTCTATTAAGGGGGGTGTTTGGTTTGGGGGGCTGGGGTAGGATATTAAATTTATATAGGGGAGAGGTGGTTTGATCTTGACCGTTGGATCAATCACGATCCACGGCCTGGATCAATTCACTTAAAGGGGACGACACCGTTTGGTTTTATTCAGAGACTGGGTCGACCAGGGTCGAAATGGACCGGGTTGTGAGGGAAGCTTGGGACCGTTGGATCAATGGAGATGGATGGTTTAGATTGACATGCCTGAAACGACGCCGTTTCAATTATGCAGGGGCTGAACTGGATCGTTCGATCCAGTTTGATCAATGGCTCAGATTTGAGATGCCAATACGGCGTCGTTTGAGGTTATCTGAGATTAACTGGACCGGGAACCATCAAAACGACGTAGCTCTTGCCCTATACTACGTCGTTTGGTGGTCTTTGGGTTGACAGACCTGGGCCGGGTAGGGCGTGTGACTTTTGGGCCTGAACTCTCTTTTAAAAACTGGCCCAGTCCGAATTTTCTTCATGTTTTGAACTCTTTTCCTTTTCCTTCTTTAATTTAATTTAAAAATAATTCCTAATTAAATTGTAAAATCAAAAATAAAACTACACAAATATTAATTAAAACTTACAACTATTAACACACAAATTAAAATCTTATAATAAAATCACACAATGATAACAAATAGAATAAAATGCATATTTTTGTGATTTTTCTTTTAGTGCCAAATGATGGTTTAATTAATTCCTAAATACATGATTAAATCCTAAATATGCATGTAACATGTTTTTTTTGTTTTTTTTCAATTAACTACAACAAGGTAAACATGTACGGACAAAACACAAATAATTATCGAAAATGCCACGCAAATCTTAAAAATTGTACACCAAGAGAATTTTGTTTTATTTTTGATTTCTTTTGAAGTAGTTTTCGTGAAGCAAAAATCACGTGCTCACAATGGGTTGGTGCTCTTTGTAATTTCTATGGTATTCGAGATACCTGTCGTCAAGCTGTTGAGTCAATTTATCTTTTAGGTATGGTTGATTCCTCTTCTTTTCTTTGATGTCCATGACCATTGGGATGTTGCTACGTAATTTCTTCGAAGTAGGATCCCATCATGGTTCGAACGAGGTTGAACTCATGTTTCGTCGATGGCCTTGGCCATTGGGATGGTGCTTCGAACTGTCGTCGAAGTAGTATTGCGTCGTAGTTCGAGCGAGGTCGAACTATCGTCGAAGTAGTATCCTGTCGTAGTTCGAACGAGGTCGAACTCATGTTTTAGTCGATGGCCTTGGCCATTAGGATGTTGCTTCGAACTGTCGTCGAAGTAGTATCCCGTCGTAGTTCGAACGAGGCCGAACTCATGTTTTAGTCGATGGACTTGGCCATCGGGATGTTGTTTCGAAGTGTCATCGAAGTAGTATCCTGTAGTAGTTCGAACGTAGTCGAACTTATGTTTTAGTCGATGTCCTTGGCCATTGGGATGTTGCTTCAAATAGTTGTCGTAGTATCCCGTCATAGTTCGAACGAGGTCGAACTCATGTTTTAGTCGATGACCTTGGCCATTGGGATGCTGCTTCAAATTGTCGTTGTAGTATCCCGTCATAGTTCGAACTCATGTTTTGTCGATGGCCTTGGCCATTCCATGTTGGAGGTATGATAGTATTCCCGTAGGAAGGCACATGTAGACTTTATCCATGCAATGGAGATTCGATTATATTCTCATAGTGAGAAATATGTCGACTTTATTTATGCAATGGAGATTTGATTACATTCTTGTAGGAATCGCATGTCGACTCTGTACATACAATGGAGATTTGATTATCTATATCCAGTCCCTTCATTACTCCATACAATAGATAATGTTGATGGACGGGAAAACCCGGTTGGGACAAAACCCAGGTGAGGGAAAAGGAGTATGACTCAGGTGGCGCCTCCTCTCAGAAGTGTAAGTATTTGAGGTAGGTGACATTCCAGTTGTTTTGGAGTAGCTTTCCCTCCATTGTCTCTAATTGGAACGCTCATTTGTTTGCTGCGGACGTGATTTTGTACGGTCCGTCCCAGTTTATTCCTAGTTTTCCCTCATTAGGGTCTTTTACGGCTTGTGTTTTAGCCTTGAGGACGTAGTCTTCGACTTTGAGCGGTTGCACTTTGGCTTTCTTGTTGTAATAGCTTTCTATTTGTTGTTTCTGGGCCACCATTCTTACGTGGGCCATGTCTCTCCGTTCTTCGACTTCATCCAGATCTTGTAGTCTACTTTCATCGTTGCTTGGTCCGCTTTTATTGGAGTATCTCAGACTAGGCTCTATGACCTCAACGGGTATAACTGCATCAGTCCCGTAGACTAGTGAATATGGCGTCTCACCTATACTGGTTTTTGGCATAGTGCGGTATGCCCATAATAGTTTCGGTCGTTGTTCAGGCCATAGCCCTTTAACGTCCTCAAGTTTCTTTTTCAATATATTCAGTGTTACTTTATTGGAGAATTCGGCTTGACCATTGCCGGCAGGGTGATATGGCATGGAGAGTATTCGTTTGATGTGCCATTTTTTGAAAAACTCGATCGTTTTCTTTTCGATGAACTGAGGTCCGTTGTCACAACTGATTTCTTTGGGGATGCCAAAGGGCATATTATGTTTTTCCATATGAACGCGGTGACCTCTTGCTTACATATCTGAGTGTATGCACCTGCTTCCACCTATTTAGAAAAGTAATCAGTTAAAACCAAAAGGAAATGTACCTTACCTCGTCCTGCTGGAAGGGGACCGACTATGTCCATCCCCCACTATATGAATGGCCATGGTGAAGTGACGGAATGAAGGAGTTCCCCTGCTTGATGTATCATAGGGGTGTACTTCTGACACTGTTCACATCTCCTAACATAGTCCACGACTTCTTATTTCATGGTGGGCCAGTAGTATCCAGCGTGGATGAGGCATCGGACGAGGGCGCGGTTTTCCATGTGGTCACCGCAGTGCCTTTCGTGTACTTCTTCCGGTACTCACCTTGTTTGATTTGGCCCAAGACACTTGGCTAGGGGGCCGCCGAACGTTCTTTTGTAGAGATCACTGTTTACGAGGCTACATCTGGTTGCCTGTACCTGGAGCTTTTTGGCTTCTTTCTCATCTTGTGGGAGCATTCCATCCTGCAAATATGCTACGAGGTGGTTGCGCCAGTCCCAAGTTAGGTTTACAGAATGTACCTCGACGTGGTCTATTGCGGAATGGACAAGGGTGACCACGTTTTCCCTATTGATATTTTTGGTGGCCGCCGCTAGTTTGGCGAGGCCATCTGCTTCGATATTCTGCGCCATGGATATTTGGTCGAGGCGACATTCATCGAATTCTGGCAGTAGTTTGTGAATTTCTGACTGGTACTTTCGTAGTCTTTGTTCTTTGATTTTGAAAGTCCTAGTGACTTGGTTCGCCACGAGTTGAGAGTTGCAATGGAGGACGAGTCGTCGGGCGCCATATTTGAGGGCTAACTTCAAACCTACAATCACAGCTTCATACTCGGCCTTGTTGTTAGTCATCTCGGGGCATCGTATGGACTGGCGAATTACTTTCGCCTATAGGGACTTCGAGGATGAGTCCCAGTCCCGATCCCGAGGCATTAGAGGCATCGTCGGTGTAGAGGACCCAAAGGTCAGGATGTGTGGAAGTGCGGAGCACTTCCTGTTCTACTTCAGGCAACATTTCCACGCTGAAATCAGCGACGAAATCGGCGAGCACCTGCGACTTAATGGCAGTTCGCGGTTGGTATGTTATGTCGTGCTTGCTTAGTTCTATGGCCCACTTGTCCAGTCTACCCGATAGTTCGGGTTTGTGTAGGGTACCTCTTAGGGGGGAGGTTGTCACCACCTTTATGGGGTGACATTGAAAATACGGTCTAAGCTTTCGTGAAGCTATGACTAAAGCCAAAGCTAGTTTTCAAGGTGTGGGTACCTTGTTTCGGCATCGATTAAGGTTTTGCTGATATAGTAAATCGGAGATTGCGTACCTTTATTTTCACGGACCAAGACGGCGCTTACCGCGACTTCGGAAACAGCTAGATACACAAGTAGACATTCACCTGGGTCTGCCTTGACGAGTAGTGTTGGCGAAGATAGATACGCTTTCAGTTTTCTTAGGGCGTCGACGCATTCTTCATTCCATTACAGTCCGTGGTCTTTCCTTAGCACATTAAAGAATTTGTGACATCTATCTGATGATCGTAAAATGAACCTCGACATGGCGGCTATTCGTCCTGTTAATTTCTACACCTGCTTTTTGCTGGTCAATATTATCGGTATTGCATCGATGGCCCTGATCTGATCCAGGTTGACCTCGATACCCTTTTGTGATACTAGTAAACCAAGGAACTTTCCTGAAGTTATGCCGAAGGCGCATCTTTTAGGATTCAGTTTCATCCTGTGTTGCCTTAATATCTTGAAGGCTTCCTTCAGATGGCCAATGTGGTCCCTTTTCTTTGTCGACTTGACTAGCATGTCGTCGATGTAAACCTCCATGGTCTTACCGAGTTGTTCTTTGCACATCTTGGTAACTAATCTTTGATATATGGCCCCTTCATTCTTTAGTCCGAACGGCATTACCTTATAGCATTACGTTCCTCGGTGAGTGATGAAAGTTGTCTTTTCTTGATCCTCTTCAGCCATTAGAATTTGGTTATAATCGGAATAGGCGTCCAAGAAGCTCAGTAGTTCGTGCCCCGCTGTTGCATCAATGAGTTGGTCGATATGGGGTAACGGAAAGGAGTCCTTCGGGCATGCTTTGTTCAGATCGGTGAAGTCAACACACATTTGCCATTTCACGTTCTTCTTTTGGACCATGACCACATTGGCGACCCATTGGGGGTATTTCGACTCTCTGATGGAACCGTTAGCGAGTAATTTATCAACTTCCTCGCTAACCGCCTCATTAATGGCGGCATTGAAATTTTTCCTCATTTACCATACCAGCGGGTAAAGCGAATCGACGTTCAGCCTGTGTGTGGAGATATCCCTTGGGATTCCTGGCATATCTTAGTGGGAAAAGGCAAACAAATTGGCGTTGTTAGTTAAAAACTCACGATATTTACCTGGTTCTAATAGGTTGTGTCCAACATAAGCCTTTTTGTGCTATTGGTGTTGTCTAGTTGGATGGGATCGAGATCTTTTACGGTTGCCTTGCAAGCTTCTACGATGTCCGGGTCTTTGATGGCCTCTACTTGCACGTCGGGTTTGGTTCCCGACATGGCTGATTGATATGCCTCCACACTTGCCCCTTTCGTTTATTTGGTGTATGTGCAATCTTAGGAGATCCGATAACATTCTTGGGTGGTGCGTGGCTCGCCTCGGATGTTGAATATCCCACATGGGGTGGAAAATTTGATTACTTGATAGAAACTTGACGGGACGGCTCACATGACGTGTATCCATGGACGTCCTATGATGGCATTGTAGGCTGTTTCCTGATTTATGACGTGGAATGTCATTTCCAGGTGACCCCTCCTACCAGGACGGGTATCACTATTTCTCCAGATGTTTGCTCTACTGCATTATTAAAACCCGTTAGTGTTATACAATGCAGTATTATTTTATCCTCGAGCCTCATCTGCATGAGAACTCATGGGTAGACAATACACACGCCGCTTCCGTAATCCAACATTATTTTTTTACATCGGTATCCGCAATGCATAAAGTTATAACCAAAGCATCATAGTGAGGGAAAGACAAATTGTCGGTATCCGACTTATCGAATATGATACTGTCTTCGAGGTCGTCATACCGTTCATGGGAAACTATCCGTTTGAGTTTATGTGTGGTGGTGAATTTCACATGGTTGATTATCGCGTCATCGCCGCCGCCAATGATCATTTGTATGGTACGAGCTGGTGATGGTAGTTTTGGAGGTCCTTGAGGTTGATTGCGCCCTCGAGCAAAATTGGAAGATCTGTCGCTCAACAGTTCTTCCAGGTATCCCTGGTTTAACATTCTTACTACTTCTTGTCGCAGACCTATGCAGTCTTTGGTCTTGTGTCCTCTATCCTAGTGGAATTCACACATGATGTTTGACCTCCCTGTGCTCGGATCCGATTTCAACTTTTGCGCCCACTGCACCTCCGTGCTGAGCTTTTCCAGTGCGTACACTATTTCTGAAGGGAAAACACAAAAATTATGAGCAGATAGCAATGGAGGCATACCTCTTTCGTTTCAGGGGGTGCAGTATGTCGAGGTGCGGCATCTGCATGTCGTGGAGGAGGCAGATTGGATGTTCGGATATAACGCTGGTGCCTTTCTCGATTGAAACGTGGTAGTTGATCCCTTCGCTCGTTGTTGCGGCGATCTTTACTTGTCTAGGTCTAGACTGATGTTAGTTGCTGAAGCGGGCCGTTCAGGTCGTCCTCTTCTTCCCTCACTTTGGCGCAATAGGCATTGTATATCTCTTTCCACGTGGTAGGGGGTACTTCATGAGTCTACTGAGTAGCTTTTTCGTTGCCTTTGACCCGTTTCTGTATAGCCCATTTTAAAAGGCTGCTACTGCCATCCCTTATGACACGTTGGGTAGGCTCATCCTTACTTTTTTGCTCCTGCATACGCGGTGACGAACTTATCTGCCATCTCTTTGAACATTTATATCGATTGTGCTGGTAGTTGGGAATACCATGTCATCGCTCCCCCTGTCAGAGTTTCACCGAACTTTTTCAGTAGTAGACAGTACCTGTTCCTTTGATAAATTGTTACCTTTTACTGCGGCAACGTAATGGATTAATGATCTTCCGGGTCCGTGGTACCATCATATATTTTCAAATATGGCGGCATTTTGAATGTCTTTGGAATAGAATGGGGAGCTGCCCCTTTCGCTATACGGCTGCTCGACGAATCAGCCCATATCGCGTTTTGGTAACAACTTCGGGGCGCCTGATATTTTATCGACCCTTTCCTGATGTTCCTTCATCTGGTCGCGGAGTGTTTTGTTCTTATTTTCCATCTCTTCCATTTTTTTTAAGATTGTCGTAAGTGCATCGTCGCCAGCATCAGTAACAGTACGGGTGTTACCTGTTCGTGTAGTGTTTGGCTCATCGGTGGCAGCTGCAGTTTCTGCGGGTAACATGTCTTCGATACCTCTCTGAACGGGTTTCTCGAGCATGTTGCTCCAGGTACTCGTCAACCATTCTTCTAGTAGCCTCTTGATAGCTGGTGGCGCTTCTCCTACTGTGGATGTTGAGGTTTCCCTCTCGCGCAAGATCGTTAGATCCCCGTGCGGGGGAGGTGAGATCTCTCCCTCGGGTGTAACACTTGGTGTTGCATTTTCATTGTCTTCTCCACTGGCTTCGTTGAGGGAATTCACGAGGTTGTTTATGACACCCACCATTGCCTTTAGCCTCGCTTCTCCCTTTCCCGCCATTATTGGCTTTTATGAAGCTGAAGAAAAGTGATTATTTCTTTCAAGAATCTAGATGAAAACTACAATTTCAGCTATAGAAATCCCCACAGACGTCGCCAAATTGTTTGACTGAAAAGATATTGAAACCTTTTTGAACAAATCAATCGAAGATGAAGGGGTAAATCTTAGCTGAGTATAATAATCTCTAGAAAGAATGATAGATAAAGAGAAAGCGGGTCACAAGATTTCTTTCACGATCTACTTTAATGAAAATCCTTTAAAAACCTTCTTATTCGTAAATAGTAATGCAGCTCATATTCGGATCCCCCTTTTTACAAGGTTACTGCCCTCTATATATACAAAGAGCGAAACTCTTCTAAGCTGTAAAAGAAAAATTGCAAGGAATATTCCTGATGTCCCCTAATGGGTCTACGCTATTGCAAGGGTCGTACAGTCTCTTGTTTGCCTTAAGGTTGTCTCCCTTAGGACATCGATTCAGGGAGGCCCCGTCATTCGTCATACTCGTCGTTGGTCGTGATTGGTCAAATTTGGACCCATACAATATTAATACTTATTTCTTTGTTTTGTTTTTTGACAAAGGGATTATTACTTTTGATATCATAATCTATCATTCAGTATTAGGGTTGTAGGTTAGGGGATAGTCAAGTGTTTCTCTTCGCTGTGTCGGCTAGTCTGATAGTGTTTTATCTAGGACTACTAGCGATTTTTGTTGTGTTTCACATTTTGACATTTCCATTTATTTGTTATCTTTTACGATGCTAACACTATTTTTCTGGTTTCTGTTGTTATAACGGATTTATTGTCTCTGAGCTGAAATCTCCCAAAAATAGTGTCTTTATATCTCCGAGGCAGGGGTAAGGTCTGGATACACTCTATCCTCCCTAGACCCCATCAGTGAGATTATACTGAATTGTTATTGTTGTTGTAATCTATCCTTGAGTAACATGATAAGCCTTTTCTTTTGTTATCTTTGATTAGAAATGGACATTTCAGTCCTAGGACAGTAATGTGAATCTTGTTTCTAGTACGAAATTTGTTGTTTGCGTCTTTGATTAGATATCAACGTAACCTTTTTTGTTATCGCTTTCGTTTGTGTAACGTGCATTTTAGATATCATCAACAACAAACTTGACCACTGTAATTGATTTGATAAACCAATGCATTCTGACCAACCGACTAATTAGTGGTGTACAAAGAAAATCGATAAATCGCACTAAATCGATAATTCGAATCAAATCGAGAAAAAAATTTGATTATGATTTGGTTTGGAATTGGGGAAAAAACTCGATCATAATTGGTTTGGTTTGATTTTAACTAAAAAAAGTCAAACCGAAATCAAACAAACACGGCATTATATGTATAAATATTTTAAATATATTTAATACATAAAAGTATTTCTTTTACTGTAATTTATAAATATTTCTTCAACTTTTCATAGTTTTATCTTTTTACGTATTATTTTGAGTTTGGACTTATAATTTTTGAATGCTTCAATAAGTTTAATACTCTATAATGTTAATAAACCAAATAAAGTCCAACCAAAATCAAATTAATATTACGGCTAACAATGTATATTCAATTTAGTTGTACTAGAAATGATCATAGTGTTGGATATCTATTTTTTAGTTTTTTCATGATTTAGATAAAATGCATAACTTTTTTTAGTGTTAAGTCAGGTAAATAATAATACTTATTAGTCGTACTTATTTAGCAATTTAGTAATTTTAGATTATGTTCATTTTTATTGTGGCTTATTAATATATTATTATGTGATTTTCTTATTTTTATTACGTATTGAATATTTTAATACAATGTCATGGCTCATCTCATATTTTATGTTATTTTTTCTTGAAAAATACCTTTTATAGTTATGTCTTACTTGTATTAAAGAAATATTTAGAGCACAAATTATATATTTTATGTTATGAAGATTTTATTTAAAAAAAAATAAAAATCCCGAAAAACCTGAGATTAAAAAAATCCAACTTTTATGGGTTCGGTTTGGTCTTTAGATTTAATAATCCGTCACAAATGATTTGGTTTGGTAATTGAAAAACTCGAACCAACTCGACCTATGTACACCCCTACGACTAACCATTGAAAATAAAAGAAGTAGGAGAGATTGAATTCTTCTCTCTTGTCTTTCAACCCTTGCTCTTGCCTCGGCTTTGTCTTCCATTTTATTAAGCTTTGGACTTTCTCCTTCACTAGCTCATGAGACGAGACCGGCCTTTTTTTGGACTTGCCCAAAACAAAGGAACTTTGGCGTGAAAACCCTCTAGTAATTCTTGTAAAGTAATCCTCGTGAAGGTAGAAGTGATATTTTTGATAGACCGTACCCTCAACTCTAGAAAAGTATAATCGCAGCAATATATATTGAAAAAACAAATATGATAATAAAGAAGCCATGGAAAGAGAATCAGCAACCACAACTAGAATTTTTCTACACATATGACAAGTACATAGGAGTACTATGTCACCTGCAAAGTTTATGTGTGTAACTAACTTTTTTCCGAACAAATTAAAGGGTAAGAAAGGAGAGAGTAATTTATGAGTTTCCCCATATCTCCTATAACTAGTTCCAATTACTCTATGTTAAATCTTGGGGTGTAGCTTCTTTATTTTTCTTATTATTTATATAAAATAAATTATGTTGTGAGACTACTGCAAATGAGTAATTATAGTTTGCAACGCAACTTCTGTTAGATGCGAGTTATTTATTTTTTATTTCATGAGAAAATATCCGTTATTATCTCAAGCTAAATACTAGTCTCATAGAATAAGCAAGATGATCCTCTATTTATTTTATGCGATTTAGACTTTAGACTACCTCAGTAAAGCAATATATACAAATTTAAAACTTTTTTACACCGACAGTCTTTACAAAAAATATTTAGAGTAATATAATATGTGATCTGTTATAAATATATTATATTATGGATGTTCATTTAGTACTCCGTTGTAAATAATCTTCCTGAAGAAGCTTATCCATATGGGACTCCACCGTAAATATGTTTATCTATTTAGTACTCTATTGGAAATAAACTTCCTGAAGAAGCTTATCACTTCGGTACCCGGTTATGGATAAACATTATCCCAGGTAGAAGATTATCCATATCTGGTATAGTAGCAGCTTACACAGCAACTTGCAGTAGCAGCTTACACAGCAACTTGCAGTAGCAGCTTACACAGCAACTTGTAGTAGCAGCTTACACAGCAGCTTGCGTAACAGCTTACACAGCAGCTTCCTTTCTTCTATAAATAGAAGAGATTTCAGTTCATTATGTACATCAGTTTGAATTCGAATAATATATCAGTTTCTCTCTATACTTGTCTTTACTTTATAGTCTTTATTTCATAACACGTTATCAGCACGAGACTCTGCCATCTCGAGCAAATATTTTGAAAGTATATGAGGTAAGAATTTTCTTTTCCTAAATAATGTCAAATCTTTCTAAACTTGAATTTGTAGCCCTGGATATATCGGGCAAAAGTTACATGTCTTGGGTGCTTGATGCTGAAATTCATCTTGATGCGATAGGTCTGGCAGACACCATCAAAGACAAAAATCAGGCATCAAACCAAGACCGTGCCAAAGCAATGATATTCCTACGCCATCACCTTGATAAGGGCCTGAAAATGGAATATCTTACTATTAAAGATCCAGTCATACTGTGGAATAATTTGAAAGATAGATATGACCACCTGAAGATGGTCGTTCTTCCACAGGCACGATATGATTGGACTCATCTAAGGCTACAAGATTTTAAATCTATCAGTGAGTATAATTCTGCTATGTTCAGAATTATTTCTCAATTAAAGTTATGTGGTGATAATATTACTGATCATGATATGTTGGAGAAAACTTTCACCACTTTTCATGCCTCGAATATGCTCCTGCAGCAGCAATATCGAGAGATGAGATTTAAAAAGTATTCTGAACTTATCTCACATCTTCTTATAGCCGAGCAACATAATGGACTATTAATGAAAAATCATGAAAGCCGACCTACTAATTCTTGTTCATTCCCTGAAGTGAATGAGACGAACTTCCACCAGGCTAAATGTGGAAAAGGTCATGGCCCCAGTCGTGGTCATGGTCGTGATCGGGAAAGAAACTCTAATCATGGTAATAATAATGCACCAAAGAACACTCCTCACCGCCAGCAATGGAAAAGGAAGGAACAAAAGCATGAAGCGGTGCAAGCACCAAATGCAGAAAATGCATGCTATAGATGTGGAGAAAAAGGGCACTGGTCACGTACCTGTCGTACGCCAAAGCACCTGGTTGAGCTTTATCAAGCCTCTCTAAAGAAGACAGAGAAAAATGCTGAAGCAAATTTTATTTCTGAAGATAATTTAGACTTCATGCATTTGGATGTAACTGATTACCTTGCACTCCTAGAAGGAGAAACAAGTCACGTAATCGGTGGTGAATCTGTAGAAAAGTAAATATTTTAATTTTTGTTATTTGTAATAGATAGTATGGTTATGTAATTGTTATACATAAAGAAAAATTATGATTTGATAATGATGTTTACTATAATATATCTTGTTTATGTCATTTTGAAGAATATGGATAACATTATTAGATCAACTTAAACTCTAGCAGAGTTTGCAAGAAATATACAACCACAAGAAGTGGTTATATTTCGTATATCTCATTGTAATTATATTTTGTTAACTACCAGAAGTGGTATATGCCTATGATCACCAGAAGTGATAATTTAGGCTTTCTATGGTTACAATTGAAGATAAGCTACATAAATATTCTCTATATTAAATGCACCCCTCGATTTGCTCCTAAAGTAGTAAATATTCTAAAAGAGGTTGAGGCATCACAATTTGATGTGATTAATGTGCATTCAGATAATTATGTTCGATTTCCTGAAGGATGAGAACTTTTGATAATAGTAATCCATTCCCTGAAGTGAATGTGACAATACTAATAAGTCGGGTAAATATGAACGCGCTCTTGATGTGAATACATTACAATTCACCTCCAGAAGAGTTAATATAATTGAGAGAATATATACTCAATATTTCGTATTTTAAATTTGCTCCTGAAGAAGTAACACAATTGAAATTGCCTCCTGAAGTGGAAAAAGATTACGAAGAGGAGTTTTCGTGTGCTTAAACAATTGTTTTACATTGTTTATTTGATTGTGATTTTCTCTCATGACACCAGCAGTGTCTGAGCAATATTTGATAGTACAAAATGTATCAACAACTCCTGAATAGCTAAATGTTTGCCTAAAAAATACATGACACCAGTAGTGCTAGATAAATATTAGATTGTGGATAATAAATGAAGGCTCTCGAAGAGCTTATATATACAAATATGACATTCATATTATATGATTATGGTCAAAACATATGTTGTAGTAAACCTGAAGTTTACTAATACAAATGTCTATCATATTGAGACTACAAATGATTGGAAGATTGATAATCTTCATGTTTCCACAATCATAGGGGGTAAAATAATATGTATGTGAGAATTTACCCGCCTTATTCTTTAATTTGTATTATATCATGTATCACAGTAAACCAGAAGTTTACTAAGAGATAGCACATGGCATGATAAACTTGAAGTTTTCATTTGCCATTTTTAAATGAGCTATTTGAGAATTCAGATAAGCATATACTAAAGAACTAGAAGATTCTTCAGGAATTCTCATGTGTTGCTTGTTCTCATAATGAATTGATTATACCGGCTAAAGTTGGGACTAAGACCCCTGATTCTGAAATATATAAAAGGTGAATATGGGCTCGTTCACCTATCATGTGAACCACTTATAGGTGCATATATGAGATGATTACATGTGTAATTATTGTCAACCTGCAGTTCGGCATTTGGAATTGCTTTTCTCGATTACGAGCATAATTTTCAAATTATGAAATCAAGACAGTTCATCTTGATAATGCTGGTTTATATCCAAGCTGGTTTAGCATTGAATACCTCCTATTAATGGCTAAACCATTGCTTATGAGAACAAAGCTTCATGTGTTGGTCTAAGATTTTCTAAATTGCATATAGCAGCACTTGTATGCATCAGATCAACAATATATGATAAGTCCTCCCTTCACAATTGGTTTAGGATCAGAAATCAAATTTTTTACTATTTTTTGTTGCGTGGTATATGATTAATTTCTCTACCATAATACACAAAGATATGTTTCCCAAAGATGATTGGGGATATATGTTAGTTTTTCTAACATTTGGGGGATGGAATAAACAGTTGAAAAATATGCTATATGAATCGAATTATCATGATACTCACTTAGAAGATAATTCAAGTCGAATGCCAGAAGCATTTGCTGATCCAAAATTAAATATCATATTTCAGCTGCAAATGCTCCTATTAAAATTAAAGTCCCTGAAGGATAGAGTTTACTGTACGCATGAAGCGTGGTAGACCAATCGGTTCCAAAGGTAACAATCCTTGAAAAATAGTAGGAGCTAATGATCAAAATGAGGAGGAAATAAGCTCTAGAAGAGCCCACGACATAACATTTCATGAAACTCCCGAAAAAGTTCAGGTACCTGAAAATAAAGAAAGTGATGAGATCTCCACAAGTTATGTCGCTTCGGAACTGACACAAAATGATCGTCGACGATATATTTAATACAATATAGTGCACAATATTGTAAACGATTGTGAGGATCGGACTAGCAGTCCAGACACTTGAAGATGTCATACCATTTAGATACAAGTCTTAACCTATATGACTTATTTGGCTAAATCTATATGAAGATCCTTGAAGGATTGAAAATGCCCGAAGCATATAATTCAAAGTCTTCAGAAATGTACTCGATCAAATTATAAAGATCTTTGTACGGTTTAAAGCAATCTGTGCGCGTGTGGTATAATCGCCTCAGTAAATATTTGCTGAAAGAAAGTTACATAAATTATGTTATTTGTCCATGTATTTTTATAAAGAAAATGTCATCAAAATTTGTTACACTTGCTATTTATGTTGGTGACATAAATCTTATTGGAACTCCGGAAGAGCTCCAAGAGGGTCTTAAAAATACTTTTACATGGACAAAGTGTACCCATTAAGTACACCAATGAATATTCAATCACTTGAAGTGAATAAGGATCCGTTCCAACCTCTAGAAGAGGATGAGGAGCTCCTTGGTCCTGAAATACTCTATCTCGGTGTAGATGGTGCACTTATTTATCTTGCTAATGCTAACAAAAGTGGTGCAGATCGTATTGGTAATGCAGATGCAGGTTATTTATCTGATACCCATAAAGCTCGATCTCAAACCGGTAAGCAAGGAGTGAATATGATATTATGGCGCTCCACAAAGCAATCTATTGTTGTTACTTCTTCAAATCACGCTGAGATAATAGCTATTCATGAAGCAAGTAGGGAATGCGTATGGTTGAGATCAATAATTCATTTTATTCGAGAAAAATGTGGTTTAAAATGTGAGAAAAGACCCACAATTTTATACGAAGATAATGATGAATAAATAGCCCAATTGAAGGGAGGATTTATAAAAGGAGATAGAACGAAGCACATTTCACCAAAATTATTCTACACACACGATCTTCAGAAAAGTGGTGACATTGATGTGCAACAAATCCGTTCAAGTGATAATCCAACAGATTTATTCACTAAATCTTTGTCAACTTCAACTTTTGAGAAGATGGTATACAAGATTGGAATGCGGAGACTCAAATATTTGAAACAAGGTTTTCATCAGGGGGAGTAAAATACGCGATGCACTCTTTTTCCCTTACTAAGGTTTTTTCCCATGGGATTTTCCTTATAAGGTTTTTAATGAGGCACCTAGCAATGCATATTACTAAATATGTATAATCTTTTTCCTTCACTAGGATTTTTTCCCACGTGATTTTTCCTAGTAAGGTTTTAATGAGACACATTATCTTTTAATGAACATCCAAGGGGGGTGTTATAAATATATTATATTATGGATGTTCATTTAGTACTCCGTTGTAAATAATCTTCCTGAAGAAGCTTATCCATATGGGACTCCACCGTAAATATGTTTATCTATTTAGTACTCTATTGGAAATAAGCTTCCTGAAGAAGCTTATCACTTCGGTACCCGGTTATGGATAAACATTACCCTAGGTAGAAGATTATCCATATCTGGTATAGTAGCAGCTTACACAGCAGCTTGCAGTAGCAGCTTACACAGCAACTTGCAGTAACAGCTTACACAGCAGCTTGCGTAGCAGCTTGTAATAGCAGCTTACACAGCAGCTTGTTGTAGCAGCTTACACAACAGCTTGCATAGCAGCTTACACAGCAACTTCCTTTCTTCTATAAATAGAAGAGATTTCAGTTCATTATGTACATCAGTTTGAATTCGAATAATATATCAGTTTCTCTCTATACTTGTCTTTACTTTATAGTCTTTATTTCATAACATGATCCACCTTTAGAACAATTTCTTCTTTGGTCGACAAATAAGAAATTTGATTACATTATATCTGATCAAAAATAATTTTCTATAAAGATTAAAATTTTAGGAAGCATTTAAATCAGGCCCAATTCATGACTTCGCCGGCCATGTGGACATTACAAAGTGGATTAATTCGCTGTAACTATTACTTCAACAATTTGACCTTGCAAGTATAAAAGTGGCCGTATGTGTAACTATAATTAGTAAAAATAGCACGGTCTAGTCAGTTTTCGGACTGGTCATTCAAAAATAGCCAGCATTTATCAAGTCAATAAAAAATAGCCACTATTTTGCTGCAACAAAGACCGGTCCATCATAATATACGGGAGTTCGATGTACCTGTGTATTAACTTCTAACATATTATGCTGGACCAGTATACTTTGCTGGGTCCAGTATAATATACTGGAGACTGGAGCACCGGTGCTCCAAACTCCAGTATATTATGCTGGACCTGTATATTATACTGGAACTCCAGTATATTATGCTGGAGTATTTTTCTGGATTTTGAACAGTGTTTTCGTTCAGATTTATCTTTACATGAAAAGTGACTAAATTTTGATTACTTTTGAAACTGGGCTATTTTTGAACGATCACTTGTAAATCTGGCTATTTTTGAATTTCTCCCCATAATTATTTCCTAATACTATAACTTAAATGTCCTTTTTGAGGTGAAAATAGTACGGGCTAGTTAGTTTTCGGATTGATAATTGAAAAATAGTCAACGTTTGCAAAGTCATTGAAAAATAACAATTATTTTGCTGCAACACGGAAAGTTTCAGCATAATATACTGGAGATTGGTGCACCTGTGTATGAACTTCCAGTATATTATGTTGAAACTCTATCACACGGAAAGTTCCAGCATAATATACTGGAGATTGAAGCACTTTTGTATGAACTTCCAGCATATTTTGCTGGACCAGTATATTATGCTGGAACTCCCGTATATTATATATGCTGAAAGTTCACATGTAAAAATTCAAACTCCAGTATATTATGCTGAAATATTTTTTGGATTTTGAACAGTGCTTTCATTCAGATTTATCTTTACATGAAAAATGGTTAAATTTCGATTACTTTTGAAACTGTGGCTATTTTTCAATTATCACATGTAAATCTGGCTATTTTTGAATTTCAACCCTTTTTGAGTGTTCAAATAAATCCTCAAAGTATAATAAATTTAATAAAATGTACGGGCGTTGGTAATGTTGTAAGTGGCAAAACCAGTGACTAAAAGAGATTCATAGCCTGTTTGGCCAAAGCTTCTTTTTGGCCAAAAGTACCTCTTTTTTTTTGCCAAAAATATTTTTGGCCAAAAATTGAGGTGTTTGGCCAAGCTTTTGGAAGGAAAAAAATGCTTTTGAGGAGAAGCAGAAACAGTTTTGGAAAAACAAAAAAAGTAGTTTCTCTCCAAAAGCACTTTTTTGAGAAGCACTTTTGAGAAAAATACACTTAGAAGCAGTTTTTTAAAGCTTAGCCAAACACTAATTGCTGTTCAGAAGTGTTTTTCAAACTAATTAGCCAAACACAAACTGCTTCTCACCAAAAGTACTTTTGAGAAAAGCATTTTTGAAAAAAAAAAATACTTCTCAAAATAAGCTGATTTTTGCAGCTTGGCCAAACGGGCTATCAATATTAGTAGAATTCCATGAATTTTCAGAAAAAACTCCAACCTAGCCTAATTTATGTAAACACCTGAGGTAATGCAAGGTAATAAATTATGCTTGAATATAGGTAGAAATAAAAAAACAATCAAATCTGGGAAAAAAGGAATAGCACGTGTCAGGAGCAGAGATTGTTGTTCTCCTAAACAAGTAAAAAGGCAGTTTGGTGTACTAAACTCCCGCTATGTATGAGGTTCGAGAAAAGACCGGATCACAAAGCACTAAGCAAGTAAAAATCACTAAAATCCAGTAAAACTGGGCAATTTTAAATACCATGTAATCCTGCGTGTTCATGAATATTATTTGTAATCCCATTTATAAAGATATTTATTAGTAGTGATATATAAATTATTCTTCGTTATTATTGGTGTTAGTACATTTTAATATTAAAGTATGTTATATTTTGTAAGATAGTGATTATAAATTAGCAAGAAAGTGATCATTACTTTGGTGTAACTCATGAACCCACTAAAGCCATGATTTACCACTAATTACCCACTAAAGATTAAATTTTGTAGCCACCAATCATGTTCTACAATTTTATTAATTATCCCACTAGTTTGTTATTTATTTCATGAAAGAAATTCTACACTTATAAATAGTGATGTTTCTTCTTTTGTATTGTAGATGAGAAAACATTGTAGTGTGTATGAAAAATGTAAAAATTGGTGTATTGAAAACGAGAGTTAAGAGAAGGATAAAATCTAAGTCTCCAATGTATTATCTACAAAAGAGGTTTATTATTTTTGTTGAATATTGATGTTCATTTTGGTGGAGCTTTGAACTCAACAACTTGTCTAGAGTTTGTTTGAGTCATACGATATTGTCGGGTTGTTGTATCCTGGAGGGAACAAGTCAAGAATATTACTGTTGGACCGGTGAATATACTACCAGCTACCACAATGTACTTGAATCTCCTTAAAAAGAGCGAGATATCCGCGTCTCAGTCTGAAGAATATTTATTTATTTTTTTCTATCTTATTTTTCAACTGTAATTACTTATAATTTACCAACAATTATTTACAACTAATAATTTAAAATATTTTGGAGTGACCAATTATCCATACCAGTTACTCATTGCGTTCCTTCTGAGTATGCATAAGTACGTTTTTTGTTTGCTACAGGACGTATTTAGTAGCAGCTATCAAATATACACGTGGCAACCACAAAGTAAGCTAAAGAGACCAAACAAAATAATTACATGGACTTTTGAAACTGGATAGACGACATGTGTTCATGGAGGTACAAATAACCCCAATTTCCTAAAATACCCCTATTTGACCAAAAAATATAAACTTTCGGTTAAACTATTTAATTTTATGTAATGAGAGGTTAAATTTATTTAATGATAATATCTCTAGATTTATAACTTGATAGCATGGATAACGTAAGATAAAAAGTCGGTGAGAAACTGAAAGTAATACAAATTTAATATTCTGAAAGATGTTAGCAATAATAGAGGAACATCAAGCAATAAATGACATTTATGTAAATAAGGAGAATGATTCACCCAATAATGAAAGGAAAAGATGATTATTTCTTCTGACAATAATGAATGACAGACAAATCCTAGAATGTTTGAACTATTCTCATATCTGATGCAAAAGTATAGAATAATGTGAGAAAAATCTTCAAGAAAAGGTAAAGCTTATATTTTTGCTTGAGAGAGAATCTTCTTCTCAAAAAGTATTCTTATCAAGTGAATATTACATGTTCTACACTACTGACTCTTTTTCTATTTACATGAGACACACTCCTAACAAAGTCTAATAGTACAAGTGCAGAGAATATTCAATAGAATTTTTTTTACTATCCTATTACAAAAACTAGCCGTTATTGTCCTTGACGCTCGACCTCGGTCGTTGTTGACAGCCCGACCACAAATCTCACTGCTTCCTGGTCGACATCGGTCGATCCTTTCCTTAATGTCGTTTTACGCTTTAAGACCACAAGTTTCAAAAGTCTTCTTTTTTTCGTTAAACTCTTTGTTGAGTCAAATTACCTCATCTAAATTGAAACGGGGGGAGTAATATACATGGACATACACATACACATCTCATGTTTAATTAACTTGGAAAATATTATTATTATTATTTTATAAAAAAAATTTCTCAAAATTTAGGAGGATCTATAGTGTTTTCATACTTTTTGTGTGTCCAAATTTGTTTTTCAAGTACATACGCATTTGTTTGACGGTGTCGTGACAATTGCATAACTTTTGGTTTTACCTCAACCAACTTTTTGTCGTCAATTACTATCAACAAATTAATTCTTTGTCTATTACTCTCTATTTTGTGAAGAGACGTGATATAAAAGGTATGTCCTATAAAACGAA
Source organism: Nicotiana tabacum (assembly GCF_000715075.1). Taxonomy (NCBI): domain Eukaryota; kingdom Viridiplantae; phylum Streptophyta; class Magnoliopsida; order Solanales; family Solanaceae; genus Nicotiana; species Nicotiana tabacum. Next base: position 9,716,799 of record NC_134090.1, read on the forward strand.
AAGACAGATAAGTAAAAGTACGTGAAAATAACAGCGTTTAGCTATTTATATTTTAGGATGTACGAAGTTGATGGATAAGCACATTGAAGAGTACATCTAAAATTATGCATAACATAAAAGGCCTAAATTTTAAAAATTAATCTGGTTTCTTGTAGTTGCTAAATAGATTTTAAGCTTCAATTTGATTCATGTTATAGCAGTCCACCCACTCAGGGGCGTATTTAGGGGTTCCCGGGATCATGTATAGCAATATTATACTTCTTTGAAAATATTTAAGATATGTATGCACACAAGCTCAAAGTATCATACAATACAATGATTATTGAATGCATCTCTTTAAGTGAGATTATGTTGGAAGTTAAATCTTATGTTTTTTTTGTTGTTTTTGTCTTTTCTTTTTATAAAAAATAACGCATCCACGAGAGATGAACATAGCTGGTGCCACTTCTTACGTATTAATTTGGTGTATGTATTCTTTTAAAATTTTCAAATCTTATATACATATATAAGTGACCTGATAGTATATAAAAAAGTTTCACATAATCGTTATATAAAAATTAAATGCACTGCAAAAATTCTTTGCTTTACTCAATTAGTTTTTTAAAAGTTAAACTCAACCAAAAATAGGACTAGTAGGAGAGATAATGGATGACAGAACGTTAGGGATAATTCTTTCCCAACCCCAGAAATTCTAAGGATATGGTTACTCTTACTTTCCAACTTTTTTGCACTATAACTTGTTCCTCAAATTCCCAACTCCTTAAATGGCTAACAACTTAATAAAAAAAGTCAGTCAATGAATTGTCAAAACTTTTTTAGAGGGGGGGGGGGGGGTAGACCTAAGGCCCACAAAGTAGCACGAGGACAAAGCTGATAATTATGAGTCTCTCTTTATACAATATTTGTTGCCTTACCCATCGTTCACTTTGCATTCAACATTCATTCACAATCTTGAATTTCATTTTTTTTGACAAAGGCTTGCTCAGTTGTTAAAATATTTTCATCCACGATCATTAGATTATGTGTTTGAATCATGCCGGAGAAAAAGTGTGGAAACACTACAGATCAAGGGTAAACTGACCACCCTAGTTGAAAAATTATATATTATTAAAAAATTAGGTTTTAGAGGTATATATATAACATATATTGAATACTCTTTGCGGGAGAATTTTTTCACTTCTTTCAAGTTTGAACACCCTTAAGAAAATTCATGGTTTCGCCACTGCTTCAGATCCTCCTAAATTAGGAGGAAATTTTTTAAAAATAAAAGAAATTGATTTTCCTGATGGCAACTATTTTTTTCAAGATGGTTGGTTTCTATTTTGGGACCCCTCCAAAATATAGGAATTCTTTTTTTTATAAGAGTGGTGTCCTTCAGTTTGTGGGAACTTGACTATATTGTCAGAACTAGCTATTATTCACCTAGTAAAAATATGTGCAACTTTGCTCTTCAAGACTAAAACAGATGAAAAAATTATTTTGTCTCTATGTATTTATTTTCACCACTTTATTGATTGTTGGGTCGCAACTTTAAGCGTAAAGAAAAGAAAAGTAGGAATTTTCTCTGCTTTACAGCTCGGAATTTCAACTTCTCCTCCTTCCCTTGTAGACTTGAGGTTGAAGGTCAAGGTGTACATTCGTGGTCCAGTTTGAGTTCCATATCAAGAATTTGCAAAGATTTTAGATAATTGCAAAGAATTTGCAATATTTTTATCACTAAATAAAATGTAGCTCCAACAAACAAAACTAATCTATAAATATTCATGTCGTTTCTTTGTTTTTTTAGTTTAACTATTTGCTATTTAAAGTTATTGGCACGTCTAACCTGAATTCATCTCGAGTCAGGCACTAAAGATGTAGAGCGCTTTCTATTAATAGAATGACTCTCCATCCTAGAATTTGTATTCGAGTCCTCTGATATAAAGTTGAGGCCTCGAGAGATTTCATTCGTCCTATCACATCTTCCGTGTTCTTTTTTATATCGCTTTCTTGGTCTTAGGCACGTGACTAAACCGTGTTGGTTGGTTCAACATATACTCCTTTCATTTCAGTTTGTGTGTCTTGCTTTCCTATTTAGTCTGTTTTAAAAAAGATGACTCTTACTATATTTAGTAACTCTTTAACTCGAACTTTTCACATGGCATATTATAAATCACAAGATTCAAGAGTATTTTAGTACATTATACACATCTTTAATTTAAACCCACACGATTGAAAAATCTTTGTTACTTTCTCAAACCATGTGTCACTCAAACCAAGACGCATAAATTTAAACATAGTACTAATACTCAAAAGTCAAACCATTGGAACGGTGCCATGTGTTTACCATTCTCGCTGTTCCTGTCAAATACAGTAGTAGTACACATATGTTCTAGGAATCACAGCTCTTCCTTCTGATAGTTTCATCTTTGGGCATTTTCTATATATATATATATACACACACACACTCGAATCTTGAATAGCCCCCTCTTCATGTAGCTGTGTTTTTCAAATACTCATGCATTTGAGGTATTCAAGTTAAAATAGAATGGAAAGGTATGAAATTCTGAAAGAAATTGGTTCTGGTAATTTTGGTGTTGCTAAGCTAGTGAAAGATAAGTGGACAGGTGAACTTTATGCTGTCAAGTTTATTGAGAGATGCAAAAAGGTTTGATTCATCTCTTTCTCATATATGTTCTGTTCTGATTGACATATATTTATGTATATGGCTTTTAAGATCACACCCTTGGGGTGAGGTCCTTCCCGAAACTTGTGTAAACGTGGGATAAGCCTTGAGGTTTCAAACATTTGTTCCACACTCTAGTTCTGGGGTGAGTATGTGTCTATCTTCTGAATAAATTGCCTACTGTCTTGTTGGGTGATTGTGGATAGGCTGACCAAGTCTGTGCACTTCATTCCTATCTGTACTACTTTTTCTTCAGAGCGATTGGCAGAGATATATATTCGAGAGATTGTTCGGTTGCATGGTGTCCCCGTTTCCATCATTTCAGATCGGGGCAATCAGTTTACTTCACCGGGCCTTTTAAGGAATGCTTCTTTTTTGTTCAAATACAAGATTTATTTTTGTTACTCTTTTTTGCTTTATTTTGGTTGTCTATGCAGATTGATGAGCATGTCCAGAGAGAAATCGTGAATCATAGGTCCTTGAGACATCCCAATATCATTAAATTCAAGGAGGTAATGCATCATTGTAAGAGTAGTGATGCCTGTTGAATTGTGCCTAACATCTCATCTAAAATTTTAATAATTAGAGAGCAGAGACTTTTATTGACTTAACTATATATCTTTAACAAGTTCTCTCACATGCGTACCTGATTCATTTTCATGGGCTGAAACACATAAGATTCGTTTTTGGTAATTGGTAACGATATAAGTTTTTGAGCTGAGAGTCTTTGGAAACAGTCTTTCTACTCCTCCGGGGAGGGGTAAGGTCTGTGTACGCTCTACCCTCTCATTTTACTGGGTTGTTGTTGTTGTAACGGTAAGTGTTGAATCCAAGACCTTTGTATGTGCTGATACTTTATTGAATTGTAGCGATCATCTTATCTAAAATTTTATGCTGTTACAGAGCACACTTTTATTTCCGCATTAAAAAAATATCCTTTTAGCATTTAATGAAATAGTTTTTTTTTAAGTTAACAATTACCTAAAAGTGAGGTAGAAGAGTAGACAAGTGGTAAACTTGGTCGAAAAGCTGGTTATAGTTATTAGAAACTGACGTTCCCTTTTGTCCAGTTTAAGTTACAAGATTTTTCAATATTGTGCAGGTATTTCTTACCCCAACTCATTTAGCCATAGTAATGGAATATGCTGCAGGAGGAGAGCTTTTTGAAAGAATTTGTAATGCTGGTAGATTCAGTGAAGATGAGGTAACATAAAAATATTAGATTTTTGTTCACATTTTAATAGTTGTAATTGTCTAACTTGCTTGGACTCTTCACTTTCGGTGTTGCACCCGTGTCGACACGGTGTGAGTGTGGGTGTGGGATCCGTACGGATCTTGTCAATCGATTTTGGGTACTTTGACCAAAATCAACTGAGAAATTCGGGATAAATATAGTGATTTCTGAAATCAGAACAAAAGATAGGATAAAATAGAAGAAAATGAAATATATATGTACATATATTTCTGTGTCAGTCTTTTTTCTTTATCTCCTTCTCAGATCCACTATTGATCAATATTTTCTCCTCCTAGGAATGCATTGTAAGTTATCCACATAATGTCTCTAATTTAGACATTTTCTATAAATCTATTTTTAAATATATGAATCTCAGCACCCGTATCCGTACCTGGATCCATACACCTGAATCTTAAAATTTAAATTATAAAAGATCCGGCCTCCATATCCGCACCCGTATCGAACACCCTCACCAGAGTCCGAACAACTTAGGTAATTGTATAAGTAATCAAATTAGATCCTCTCCTCATTGGAAGTTTGAGCAATCTGTCCTACTTGTGGTTATTTTTTCAGGCAAGATTTTTCTTTCAACAGCTTATATCAGGAGTCAGTTACTGTCACTCAATGGTAAACTGAGACCTCTGTTTAGTTTAATTGAATTGGTTTTTGCAAATTTACTCCTGGATTATGACATTGTAATGTACAAATATGTTCTTGAAATGCAGCAAATATGTCATAGAGATCTCAAACTTGAAAATACGCTCTTAGATGGGAGCTCAACACCGCGTCTTAAAATATGTGATTTTGGCTACTCTAAGGCAAAATATGAACTCTTTATATCCTATGATGGAATTGGATTATTTTGCAAAACAGCTTCTGTCTTCTGACTGTTGTATTATTTCATTGTTTAGTCATCAGTCTTGCATTCTCAACCCAAATCTACAGTAGGAACTCCAGCTTATATCGCACCAGAAGTCTTATCAAGAAAAGAATATGATGGGAAGGTACGATACTGATCTTTTAATTATGAGTTTAAGTTTTGTGCACTGACAGTACATAATAATTTGACAAGATCAGGCTATAACACGTTAAATTAGATAAATAGTGTAAAAATTCTTACTTCAATTGACTCATTGATTTATTGATCTAAACATCATGGTTTACATGTCATCATTTTGGAAGTAAAGACAGCAGATGTTTGGTCTTGTGGGGTTACATTATATGTGATGCTGGTTGGTGCTTATCCCTTTGAAGATCCTGATGATCCAAGAAATTTCAGGAAAACCTTAACTGTAAGTTATGATTCACTTTTAAAAACACGTTAATTTCACATGGAATCAGCCACTGATGCTTGCATCAGAAGAGGTTGCTTATATCATACCACTGATACTTCACGCACCAGGCTGCCCTTTTCGATCATTGATCTTTACTCGCTATAACTGAATTCTCGTGCAATATTGGTTTGTAGCAGAGGATATTGAGTGTTCAATATTCAATCCCTTCTTACGTTCGAGTTTCAAAGGAGTGTAAGCATCTTTTATCTCAAATATTTGTAGCTGACCCTGAGAAGGTTTGTAGTTTCATTTTCAGGGAAAATGCGTAAGTACCCCCGACCTATATCCCGATTCTCAACTACACACTATTTCTTTGTGGGAATTCTATTACTTCCCTAAACTTATTTTAAATGGAATTATTTGCACCCCTTAACACTGACAACCAAACTATGGGAAAGTGGTGAGCTACACGCGCCCCACATGTATTTTTAGTACTTTTTTTATTCTTTCTTCTTTTACTTATCCTTTTTTCTTATTTCTTATTATTCTCATTTTTTTGGTTATTTCATTCTCTTTCTTTTTGTTTTGGTCACCAGTGGCATAAAATGGTGCTCGTCGGAATTTCACAAACACCATTGTTTCCGGCGAATGTTTTTTTCCGGCAACAAATTTTTATCCCGATTTAAGTGTGTTTTGTTTTTTATATATATAATTTTTCTTGAAAGTGTAATTTATGTATGGGAGGAAGTGCAAAAGAAATAAAAACGAATATAAGCTGAGAAAACTTTTTTCAGTTAAAATTTCAATACATCATTTTTTTCGGCGTGGGAAGCTTTTCCGATGATGAATTTTTCCCCCCAAATCTGAGTGTATTTTGCTTTGCTTATGAATAGATCTTTTTGAGAGTTTAATTTGTGTGTGAAAAGAAAAAATGGAAGGAAAACGGTTAGACAAAGTTGTCGGTGAATGAATATCCGCCGAAATTAGAGAAGAAACGAAAAAAAAAAGTAAAAGAAAAAAGAATAAGAAAAAGGAGAAGGAAAAGGAAAAGGAAAAAAAGTAAGAAAAAATGGTAAAAAAGAATAAAAAATAATTTGAAAATCATTTTTTCTTGCTTCTCACTCTCCTTTGGGAGAGTGAAATACACACACTCTGTCACGTCAGCGTTAAGGGTGCAAATAATTCCATATAAAATAAGTTTAGGGGGCTAATAGGATTCCCGCAAAGAAAAAGTGTGTAGTTGGGAATACGGGTATAGGTTAGGGGGGTACTTATTCATTTTCACTTTAAATTTGTAAATCCCTATGTTGCATGGACTCAAAATGTTGGTGCACCCGTGTCAGATCCTCCAAAAATACACTACTTTTGGAGGATCTGACACGCACCCGACATCATTTTTTTAGAGTCTGAGCAACTTAGGTAAATCTTTTTTTTTTCTTGGTTGAAAATCAGCTAATTGTATAATATTGTATATGTAGAGAATAACTATGGAAGAGATTAAAAAGCATCCTTGGTTTGTAAAGAACTTGCCTATAGAATTTATGGAAGGAGAGGAAGCTAGTTTACAAACAAATGAAGAAAATGAACCATCTCAAAGTATTGAAGAAGTGTTGGCTATAATTCAAGAGGCAAGAAAACCAGGAGAGGGGCTCAAAGATGGTAATTTATTTGTTAAGGGAAGTAGTAGCATTGATCTTGATGACTTAGATATTGATGCTGATATAGATGATGAGATAGATACAAGTGGAGATTTTGTCTGTGCATTATGAGTGCGATTTGCTTAAAGCATGAGCTTTGTGCATCGAACTACCTCTGTCTTGCTAAGGAAAATGCTGGTTGGCTGTAAGTATTTACTATCATATATGACCTTTGTGTTCCATATAACTCTTTTTGTAATTGTAAATAAATTCTACAAGTTGTTGTTAATTATGTTATGAAACATAAGTACTTTGTTATTTTGATATTAGGAATGTTATGATTTGATAAGCTCTGACGTATTATACTAATAAAATGCATAAAAAATTTGTTTGTTAATGCCTGCAACTTTTGATATTGATTAGTGCAAGAACCATGAGTAAATTAAAGAGAAAAGGAATAAGTCCACCTTGAATTAGTCTTGAAATCCCAGTTAAACACCTTTATTTTGCGGCGGTCTTATTACCACCCCGAACTTGTTTTTATGAATTTGTTATAAAATTTTCCTTTATTTTTTTAACCCTTTTATTATATGCATTGCATAATTTACAAAGTTCTCACTTTCTTTTATTCTCAATGTTATAAATATAGTGAATTTTGATTGTTATCAATAAAATTAATGATACTGGAAAACAACTTCTTTTGCTCATTATTAAACGTTAGTAACTTATATGCTTGAAAATTACTTCTCATTCTTTTGTTGTATCAAAATTAATATGTATTTGTCTATAAGTAAATCCATAATATAGATTAAAAACTTTAACAACCACAACAACAAAAAATCCAGTGTAATTCCATAAATAGTGTCTAGGGAGGGTACTGCGTTCGCAGACTTTACTCCTACTTTGTAAAGGTAGAGAAGTTGTTTTCGATAGACCCTCAGCTCAAGGAACGATGAAAATAAATTCAAAAAATTTGCAACCTCCACACCTTACTATTGAGAGTTATGTCCTCGGTAAGTTGAAGCAGATAAGAAAATTTTAAAAAAATAAATTAAAATGCCTATTTTAAAAAAAAATCAAAAAAAAAAGAGATAAAAGTTGTAGAGGTAAAATAGGCATTTTAAAAAGTTAAGAATGACTATTGTTTAAAGTTGGAGGATAAATTTAATTTTTAATGCAAACTTAGAGGATGCAAATTATTGGGATAATTTCACATAAATACTGTCACACCTCCTTTTTACCTACGCCCCGCAGAGGGACGCGGAAGGGAGTTTTTTCCAATTAAAGGACAATCGAAACGGGATTTATTTATTTATTTCAGAGTCGCCACTTAGGAGATTTATGGTGTCCCAAGTCACCGGTTGAATCCCGAATCGAGGAAAAGATTGACTCTGTATTACAGTCTGCGAACCAGAAATCCAAGTAAGTGATTCTGTTAATCCAGGAGAAGGTGTTAGGCATTCCCGAGTTCCGTGGTTCTAGCACGGTCGCTCAACTGTCATATTCGGCTTATTTATCTGATTTTAATACATGTTGAACCTATGTGCAAATTTTAATTCCTAAACTGCTCTTATTATTATTATTATTTTATAAATGAATTGCAACGTTGTGAAAATGTATCTCGTACCACGTCACAATCAATGCACCCGTGGTCGTCGACACACTTCGACTTCGTTGAGATTTGGATTTGGGTCACATCAATGTACACCCGTGTTTAAGAAAATAAATTATTAAAAGACTCACCTAAAGCGAATAGCACATTATTATTTTTTGAGAAGGCCGTGAAATCTTGCTACAACGGCCCATCCGAAGTCTAATTAATTATTAACCATTTATTGAGGGCCCCGCAGCTTGCGTTTTATTTGGCGAGGCTCGTCTTTTTTTTATTTTTTTATTTAAAGGGCAATCCTAAAATGACTACATTTCTATTAAGTTCGTCTCTAAAAGAAACTAGAAAAGTCCTTATTAATTACATGCTTTGACAAGTAGTTATTTGATTACAGTAGATGATAACGGTAATTTACACTCGAATTCGTAAAAATGGAGAAATGTTTCGTGCTTTTATTCTTTAAATATTTACACTCGAATTCGTAAAAATGGAGAAATGTTTCGTGCTTTTATTCTTTAAATAAACTACTAAAGCTGAAATTACGAAGTGCATACAAAGTTGTCAAGATATTCAAAACTAACCATTCTCCAAATTGATTTAAACTAGCATTCCTAAAATTGATTTAAACTGTTGGAATTAAAGGTTAAGAAATGTTATCAACATGGATTCAAATATTGGCCTATATGCTTCCTAACGGAATCAAACACTGCCTATTTAAAATCTGCTTCAAATACCCAAGAAAGCTAAAGATGAAATATGGCAATTAATCCCTTAACTGATTTGTTCATTCTACAAATTACAGGTTTAACTACATGGAATCTGTAGCTGACAACTACAAACTATAGTTTAAAAACCAAACAGTTCCTGTTAAATACAAGACTACGTCATGCATTCCAGTTGAGCTATAAAACTAAACTTATAAATACACATCTTATTAAACTATAATTACAACAGTAATTTATCAAAAACACCCTAGCATTTCATTTTTACTTTCACATCTCATAGCCACATCAGTATTGATTCGAAAGTGTACCTAATATTGAAATAAAAGAAAAGGAAGGTGAGATATTAGCAGGGCAGTAACAGTGCAACAACAGCAACAACAACCAGTAACCAGGAGATTAAAAACCCAGCAATAAACCCAGAAATCCAGTTGCAATTTAAGAAATACAAGGCAGCAACACAGATATACCAGAAACTCAGGAATAAAACCAGAAATACCACCAGCAATCACATGCAGAAACAGAATGTATTCTGAAATGCGATAGAACAGTAGATTTTCTAGTTTTCAAAGACTCAAAGAAAAGAAGCTTGAAGCTTCAAGGATATAGTAGCAAACTGGCACTGATTTTTAACAGTGGAAGAAAGACTTCACTTTTCAGTTTTGTTTTATCTCTCAACCCTCTCTTTTAACTTTCTCTTTTAGGTGTTTAAAATTCAGCCTATTCAACTCTAAAATTACTGAATTTTGATGATTAAATCCAACAGGTCTTTAACTTGAACTGTGAATGTTTTCTTTTTCTTCAAAGTTCAGCTTTCATTCACTCTTAAACTCTCCAAAATTCATCTCTAGTATTATTCAGAAGATAGCTTTTCAGTCTTCTTCCCTCTTTTTTCTTAGTTCTCTTTCTCAAAATCTGACTCTCTCTCTCTCTCTCTCTCTCTCCCTCTCTTATAATTCAGTCCCCAATCCCCTTTTTATACAACCTTCCCCCTTTCAAACTTAGTGCCCGACCCCTTTTCCTTATTCAAATCAGAATTTTCCACTAAAAATTTGATTTTTCACTTTAAATTCCACTAAGGAAGCTTTTCCTTAATTTCAGCCCCCCATTCCCCTTTGTTCCCCATTAGTATATTAATTAATACCCCACTAATAAAGCACTAATACTAAAATATTATCCTAACTATTTCATTCCTAAATCATCCCTGAAAATCCCTTAATATTACTGCCTCCTAATACAATTATTTAACTGTATTAAAACCTTAATTCTGAAATCTGTTTAACTAGCAATTAGCCAAAACTAATTTGATCAACAGCTATAACCAATTCTCTTAACAAACTGAATGATTAAGGTTGAGTTCCCCTTGAATCTCATGGACTGAATTTGAATCACATCATAGAACTCAACAGAATCATTATAACTGAAATTGAAATTAAACAAAAAATGAGCAGGAATGCAGGTAACATGAATGCAGGTTCATTGTCAGCTTATTGATAATGCCCTAAAGCTAAATGTCCATAGATCAAGCACACACAACATTCGACCTTAAATCATTTTGCGAAACTACTAATAAAACTAGACTTAATCGATGATAACTGATTAAACGATTGCCTACAACAATTGGCAGTAATTACTCAGAAATAGATAATCAGGTCATTCAAGTAGCAATGAAAAGAACAAGGATTTATAATAAAGCTAAACTAATCGATGAATTTATTCGAATCGACTACACAGCCTATAATTAACAACGAATAGAAACAAATTCGACCAAATAAAAGGTCTGAGGGAGAGGAACTGGACAATCGACAAAAGAAATTGAAAAACCAAAAAAACTAAACTAAACAGATAAGCAGATACAAAACGAAACCAACAGGAAAAGACAAATACCTCAAGAACTCGGACACTAGACAATCTTGACTTGAACTCTGACTCGTACCCTTTTTTGAGGTCGAACGGACTTTAATCGAAGTGTTCTCAACTGAGAACACCTCGATTAAGGTCTATTAGACCCCAACCCTTCATTTAATTGGACAGACCCCAAGGTTCTAGATTTCTAGGGTTCATACAGTCGATTTGGGGCTTGAAGGTTTCTGGTTAGATTCGAACCAAACCAAGCTTGGTTTTGGTTACAAGTGAGGTCAGGGGAGTAACTGGTATGAATTTGGGGTGGTTTGGCATGGATTGGGTTTTGGCTCGAATCTTCAAATGAAGATTCGAGAAGATGAGGATTGATTCGAGCCAAGGGAGTAGTGGATTCATAACCAGGGTGTTAAGGTGGATCTATGGTGTTAAGGAGGTGGTCGGCGGCGTAGTTGCCGCCAGGTTTCAGGTGAAGGGGAGCTATGGCGGCCAGAGTTTGGGGGAAGGGCTTCGTCTTTGAGACGATGATGAACAGGGCAAAAGGGGGGTGTTTGGTTTGGGGGGGCTGGGGTAGGATATTAAGTTTATATAGGGGAGGGGTGGTTTGATCTTGACCGTTGGATCAATCACGATCCACGGCCTGGATCAATTCACTTAAAGGGGACGACATCGTTTGGTCTCATTCAAAGACTGGGTCAACCCGGGTCGAAATGGACCGGGTTGTGAGGGAAGCTTGGGACCGTTGGATCAATGGAGATGGATGGTTTAGATTGACATGCCTGAAACGGCGTCGTTTCAATCATATTTGAGACTCCAATGCGGCGTCGTTTGAGGTTATCTGAGATTAACTACACCGGGCACCATCAAAACGACGTAGCTCTTGCCCTATACTACGTCGTTTGGTGGTCTTTGGGTTGACAGACCTGGGCCGGGTAGGGCGTGTGACTTTTGGGCCTGAACTCTCTTTTAAAAACTGGCCCAGTCCGAATTTTCTTCATTTTTTGAACTCTTTTCCTTTTCCTTCTTTAATTTAATTTAAACACAATTCCTAATTAAATTGTAAAATCAAAAATAAAACTACACAAATATTAATTAACACTTACAACAATTAACACACAAATTAAAACCTTAAAATAAAATCACACAATGACAACAAATAGAATAAAACACATATTTTTGTGATTTTCCTTTTAGAGCCAAATGATGGTTTAATTAATTCCTAAATGCATGATTAAATCCTAAATATGCATGCAACATGTTTTTTTTTCAATTAACTACAACAAGGTAAACATTTACGGACAAAATACAAATAATTATCGAAAATGCCACGCAAATCTTAAAAATTGTACACCAAGAGAATTAATTATCAAAAATGCCACGCAAATCTTAAAAATTGTACACCAAGAGAATTTTGTTTTATTTTTTATTTCTTTTGGAGTAGTTTTCGTGAAGCAAAAATCACGTGCGCACAAATACAACTCACACACTTGACTTGCAACATAATAGCCTAGATATCATTTTGCAAATTTATAGCCCAAAAATAATAGGCTAATTCCCGAAAGACAGCTTATTTCACACAATCAACTACGGTTATTGCTACCTCTTTGTACAACCAGTTGTTTTCATTCTCTTGATTTCCTTTGATTATTAAGCATTTGAAAAAAAATGTGAATCAGCTACAACGCAATTCAAAAATTCTGAATAATACATATTATCTGAAGACAAGAAATTCAAATACTTTTATGTGCAATTGCTAAAGCAATTCAACAGGATAAAAGAAAATAAAAACTTGGTAATGAATTGTAGAATCCCTCCAACACGTACAATTTTTTTTCATACATCACATACACGAAAAAGAAGAAGAGAAGGAAGTGTCAAACTTCCGTAGAGGCCTCTTACACACTGACAATATATATACATCCCTATAAACTGAAAAAATATATAATTATACAATATTATACACAAATATACATATTTATACACAATTATACAATACTGTATAAGTGTATTTAAACACCACTTATACAATATTTTCATTAGAAAACATAGAATGTCCAACATTACACTTACTGTAAATAATGTATTAACTTGTATAAACATGTATAATAGTGTATAAGAGGTGTTTGTATATCCATATACACAATTATACATTATTATACAATGTTGATATAAACTGCTACATAGTTATGATTTTTTATCCAAGCCTCGAGTTGTAGTAGAAGGTATTGGATGATTCAACTCGTCAATAGGTTAACAATTTTGCGCCAACGATTCGGAATTCAACGTACAGATAAGATACGACCAATTTCAGATTTGAGACTTCAAGATCATAATAATATTGACCAGAACTTCAAACTTCAAAATCTTCCAAAATTAGTGGTTATTTTTTTGTGCAAATCAAGTTTGAGAGCTATTTATTTTCATATTTGTGTGTATTTTCATTTTCTTTCAAAAAGCTTCAATATTCTTCTTCTTTCCACCATGGACGACGGAGTAGGAGCCCGAGCCTTCTTCGAGCTATTGATGGCAGAACTGCGTAGGGGGTAGGGGAGGGGGAATAGCGGGGGCTAGGTTAAGAGAGGATGAGGGATCTATGTGGAGTAGAAAGGAAGAAGCGATAGACGGTGAGAGAGAACTTGGTATGCTGGGAATAAAGAAAGAAGAAAATAATAAAAACCCTAGAATTGTGTCTTTAATAATGGGCTAAAGGCTGAAAAGTTTCTTTCAAGTTATGTATGTTTGGTAAATAAGGTAAAAGCTTCAAATTTGGGCCATTTTCGGTTGGGCTGTTAGGCCAAGTGACAAGGGTCGTAATTCGTAAAAATTGCACGGGGCGCCCAATTTGGTCGCCTCCATTTAACCTATACCCATTTTTTAAAAACTTTTAACTTGTATCCACTTTTTAAATAACTTCAGCCCTTTTTCTCCTCCTCTTTATCCTCCTTCGTTTTCTTCTTCTTCTTCTGTTGCTGCTGCTGTTGGTGCTGCTATGGAACTTCAGTTCATGGGATGATTGCCAAAAATATATTTATCAGATTATTTAAAAACAAATTATAAATAATTACAAATGAACTAAATAACTAGCTGTAGCTATATTAAATGAGTAGATTCTTAGTGTATATGTTTGTTTGGGATCTTGGTCATCTGTATTTTGACCATTGTATTATCATTCCCTTTTTTCTTCTTTCAAAGCTATGTCATATTAAATTTAGACTATGTTACTTGTTGATGTAACCAATTAGTTTAGAGGCACGATAGTTTCAGTTGCAAGATTTTTGTTGAAATTGATAACTTTATTGATCAGTGAATGATAATGAGTTATTAGATTTGTGCATACTCTCGTTTTCTTTTCTTGTTACATAATTACAAATAAAATACAAATGACCAAAATCCCAAACAAACATAAATAGTGCTAAAGTTTTTACAAATGAACTAAATAACTTCGACAATTACAAAATAAAAACTTTGCCAGTTACAAAAAAAAACTTCAGCTGAAGTTCGCCAGTTACAAAAACAAATACTTCGCGAGTTACAAAACAAAAACTCCAGCTCTTACAAAACAAAAACTTCAGCACACTTGCTACGTCAGGCCCGTCTACTAGAATGCTGAAGTTTTGCGTAATTGTCTTTGCTACTTCAGCCTCGTATGCTGAAGTTATGCGAAAAAACGGGTACACTTGTAATTTTTTTTGTAAAGTGGGCACAAGTTAAAACGTGACACAAAAAGCGGATATAGATACAAATGCCCCTCATATTCTTTCTATTATATTATATTATATTATTATTTTAACCTTAAATTCAACAAAAAAGATGGAAATATAATCAAGTTTCCTATAAATATTGTAATTCATATACAACTCTGTTATTTCCGTCTCCTGAGCCTACCCAAATCCCAATCCAACTAAAAAGGGTTTAGCTTCATCACATCAACCTATAAATATTGGGTTTGGTTGATACTTGATATTGCGTCGAATTAACAAAAATGGAAGAATCGTCGGATCCAAGGAAGAAAATTAGTTGTTTGACACCACCTGAGGAGGTGGAGAAGCAGGGGAAAAAAGAGGAAGAAAAGGCGGAACATGATAGAAGTATTCCTTGGAAACAATTCAGAAAGCATCAACCTAAGAGCATGTTGTCTTGCAAATTTAACTGAGTCCCAAAAGAAGCAAATACAAATCAATTATCCCAAATCGGAAGAAGAACTTTTAGATAAGAAATTATGGGAAAGAGAACACTATTCGTTCGAGGAGATGAGGGTAAAATCACTTTTACCATCAAAAGAGGAGGAGAATAAGTAGGAAAAATACTTGAAATCAAAGAAACAGAGAGAAAGAGAAATTTGTTTCGAACTGGGAAATGAGGTAGCAAAGAGAGTAATAGATGCATTCGACAAGACAATAAGAGAATTTTGTTCGAGGCAAGGGATTGAAACAGTCACAGTTGGAGCACCGAGAAAAACTTGCAGCACAAGGAAAATGCCTCACGGGAGGAGTATCTAACCCCTATTCGATTGAACCCTCAGATTTGTCATACCCATGTAAGTTTTTCTTTTGCTATTTCAAATTGCCATTAAATATTTCCTCC
Organism: Nicotiana tabacum; assembly: GCF_000715075.1. Taxonomy (NCBI): domain Eukaryota; kingdom Viridiplantae; phylum Streptophyta; class Magnoliopsida; order Solanales; family Solanaceae; genus Nicotiana; species Nicotiana tabacum. Next base: position 9,732,384 of record NC_134090.1, read on the forward strand.
GTTTTAATTTAGATAAGTTAGTTTGATTCGGCACGGAATTTAAGGAAAAAAAAAGACTATTGACACTTGTGGTAAATGTTGGATTGCATAGAGGTGTTCATAATACGCAGCGGAAGATAATAGCAATCCTCGGTAGAACTTTTCGTGTTTAAAATTTATTTACATATCAAAGATCGGATCTAAGACATACCTGGTGAAGAGAATCTTGTTTGAAATTTTTTTCGATAGTGCGAACACCCTATGCAATCCAACAGTGGTATCAGAGCTTAGTTTTTTTCACCATATATATATATATATATATATATGTGTGTGTGTGTGTGTGTGTGTGTGCGCGCGCATATATGTATCACTTTTGTAATACTTTTCCAATAGGTAGATAAGGAAAAGTCACAAACGTTAATTTTTTCCTTCGTAAAGTCCATTCCAAACGTTTGTAATAATTTTCCAATAGGTAGATAAGGAAAAGTCACAAATATTAATTTTTTCCTTCGTAAAGTCCATTCCAAACGTTGGAATTATGCAACCTTTTTCATTTGGAAAAAATTTGAATCCCATTCCAAATGGGTATACGGCAGCTAGCTAAATAATTCAATTCACGTTAGGCCTTTTGGGACTATTTTGTACACATTTCTAATCAAAACTTAAGCATGAAGGAGTGTAAAATGCATCATAATTCCTAGTTATCACCTACATATAAATCAATATTAATATATATCACATATATATTATAATCAAGAGATACAATTCAATTTTCTATTCTAAATAGAAAGCTTCAATTTGTTTACAATATTAATTATGCCATCTGTGCTAGCAAAGGATATACTAATATTTCATTTGGACTAATAAATTAATTTATTTGACTAATTAAATTCTTTAATTTAATTATCAAATAATAAAGTAATTAATCCTCTAGCAAAGATTAGAACACTCGTTAGTGTGCGACCCCATAGGTTCAATACTAAGCCGGTAGTAAATTGATCACATCAATATACTAATCAAGGGTGGCGTCTAGCAACACTCCTTAACGACCGGATGGCATGAAGTATACAATATACTCTCATGAACCCGTAGAACAATAGTGTATTAATTCCTTATGTCCTTATAGCTCTGGGTCACCCTAGGATATGATTTAACTGTCAAATCCTAATAGGCGACCAACTATGTGTTCATATCATATATAATCGACCATTGAATGACCTAAGAAATTCTTTTCTTCTTTCATTCAATCGCCCTGGCCAAGGTCTTAATTTGGTCGGTTATAATTCATGACAACATGGAGCTTAAACTCATTACCAAGAGTTGATAGATTCCATCTTGATCAATCACTAATTCTTCAAGTATTTAATCATACCCAATATCCTTTCAGCTATCGTCGTAGAGCCATAGGTGTCTAGCATCAAAGTACAATAAATAACTTGTCAATTACTATGATGATATCAGGTCAAAGGAAGCTCTTACATCACATTTTTTCTGAGAATATCCCATTGACAGTTTATGGTAATTCTAACCATTAGGAATTATCCAATGAGTCGGTTCAATGATCATATCTCTATATGCATCATCTATCTATGTGATTTAGTTAATGAGATCAACTAATTTTGATCCCACAAAGATAATCATATAGGTATTGATCTAACTGGATTATTAGTGTCTAAATTAATAATCATATGATCAAGAACAAAATTTAGATTAAATTATAAGAAACGTCACTCTCATTATCATGATCTCAATCACGATGACAAGTCTCAAATTTAATCAAGGACCTTATCAAATTAATCAAGCAATTAACAATAATAATAATAATAAAAGAATATCAAATGCCATAGATATTTTATATGAAATAACATTCATAAAAAATATGTTCAAATCATCAAACATGAGATTGGATCTAAGGCATATCTAATATATCCCTAACAGTAAACTTATAGCCTGTTTGGCCAAGCTGCAAAAACCAGCTTATTTTGAGAAGTACTTTTTTCACAAGTACTTTTCTCAAAATTACTTTTGATGAGAAGTAATTTGTATTTGGCTAATTAATTTGAAAAACACTCCTGAGCAACAATTAGTGTTTGGCCAAGCTTTTAAAAACTGCTTCTAAGTGTATTTTTCTCAAAAGTGCTTTTAAAAAAGTGCTTTTGGAGAGAAACTGTTTTTTTCTGCTTCTCCAAAACTGTTTGTGCTTCTCCTCAAAAGTACTTTTTTTCTTCCAAAATCTTGGCCAAACACTTCAACTTTGAAAAAAAAATACTTTTTTTGAAGAAAAAAAAAGTGCTTCTAGGATTGGAGAAGCCAAACACATTATTAAGGGGTAAAAGTTTTGTGGGGTTATGATATTTGTATGGTTATAAAAGCTTCTCATTAAGGATAAAATGGGTTAAATGAAGAATTTAAAGTTGAATTATTTTCAATTGTAGAAATGTGTAATTCTTTTTGGAATGGGCTAATATGGAAAGTGTGTCATCTAAATTGAAATAGAGGGAGTAATAATTTCATGTTGTTAGTTCAAATTTCTTAAACAAACTTATTTAAACCTGTTTCCCTTAGATGTTTATCTGATAGCTTGTTTGGATGGTTGTTACCTATTGTATTGTATTGTATCGTATTGTTACTTTAAATACAATGTTTATTTTGATTGTTGCTTAAATTTTATTGTATCGTATCATTAAATCCATCGTTACATAACAACAACAACAATCACTCAGTACAATTCCACAAGTGGGGTATGGGGAGGGTAGGATGTATACAGCCTTACCTCTACCCTGGAAGGGCAGAGAGACTAATTCCAATAGACCCTCGGCTATTAAATCCATCGTTACGTAACAACCAAAAGTGGCACTTTATAGAAAACTCGATTTGGTGTGGTCTCGTCGTTACCTTATTTTCTCTCTCATAAGTACTATTTTATTCTTTACCCTAACTTTTTATATTATCTTGTACCTTACTTTTTCTTTATGATATTGTAAGTTTATTCTTAATGTTGTTGGTGTTTGACATCATGAAACGACAGCAAACAATACAATCTATCTAAATATTGTATACATTAAAATAATACAATACAAGTATGAGACATTATGAAACGATACATAACAACCATCCAAACAAGTTGTGAGTCTATCTGGGAATTATCTTCTGGCATTAAACCTGTATTGAATTTATGGTTCTTGTGCTTGAATTTACTTATTATATATTCGTCCTATGATTTGGATTAGTTTTCATCACTCACTCTAGTGTTGGCTTGTTTGATGCAGTATTTTGACAGTGATGTCTATCTCTCTTTGGTTTTTTTTGGTGCGCCTACTTATGGAGGATCACTACCTGGACCATTACCATCTCAGGATTTCAATGACAAGGCTAAGTTACTAATGGAACTGGCTAACTGTGCTATCGAGGAATATAATGAGAAAGAGTGCAACCTTAAATTTCTTTCTGTGATTAGTCTCCAGACTATCCTTCCTTTGTTTTCAACTAATTGTGCCTCTCCTCGCAGGCTTTCAAGTACAAGGTTTTGTAGATTGAGAAAGTGAATTATTCGTTGTCGGGAACCTTTAATATGTACTGGATGACGGTGAAAGTCTTAAATCTCACTCTTGCTAGTACTCCTGTCGAAACTTTTCAAATCCATGCTGGTAATAGTTGCATCAATCGTTTTGATAAAAAAAAATCTATTGTTGCCGGTCTAAAGAAGAGGTAAATAAACACCTAATGAATTTACAATTTGCTTCTTTTTTTTGCGTGTTAGGTAAAATATATATTTTTCTTAAAATGAATCTTATATTTGATTTTTGTGTTTCCATGGCAACTAGTCTTTTAGTTGCTCATTTGTGAGTTTTGGTATTTTGAGATAATTGACCTGTGGATAGGGGTGTTCATAAAAATTCAAAAATCCGAACCAAATCGAAAATCAAATCAAACCGACCAAAAAGCCCGATACTTTTTGGTTTGGTTTGGTTTAGGTTTTGAAATTTAAAAACCGATCAAATTTAGTTTGATTTTGGTTTTAATTAAAAAGATATCGAACCAAACCGATTATAGAAGTAGCTATATTAAATTTATTATTACACCTATATATATGTATACTTTTATATAATGTTTTAAAAATTTTACAGTAAATATTAATTGTTTGCACTTTTAGTACAGTTCTTTACCTTTACATTCTAGTTTAATTGGTAGTTTTCTTTTGTTAAATGTAAGAATCTATTTCATGTTAAAAATAATATATGATTACAATTTCCAGACTCTTTTATTCCACAAGTTATCACGAAATCCTAATCCGAACTTCAATTTTGTATTTTATGCAAGCATTTTATTGAGAATTTGGGATTTCCGCTTAAGGTAGTTCATTATGGTATTATCTTTCTGGTCATTGTTGTCGTTACTTGTTGTTGTTACTAATCTATTGTTTCTTTTTGTCTTCTTGAGCCGAGGATCTATCGGAAACATTCTCTCTACTCCCAAAGTAGGGGTAATGTCTGCGTACACACTACCCTCCCCAGACCCCACTTATGAGATTATACTGGATTGTTATTGTTGTTGGGGAGGAAACATGCTCCCCAATTCAAGGTTAAAGCATAGTATTTTGTTTGGGCTTCTTCCAAAATCCAACATATAGTGTTTGCACATAGTTATCCCAACTAATCCACCGGTAGGGGTGTTCATAGTTCGGTTTGGATCGGTTTTTCCCTAAAAAGAACCAAACCAAGTAAGTCGGTTTTTCAAATATCAAGTAAAGTAAGTACTTGATAACTTACTTTACTTTGGTTTGTTTCTCTGAACTTATTTACAGGCCATTGCTGGTTTGCGAAGCTGCGACTTTTGTTTTCGCTTGCTGTCGGAGAGGCATGCCACGGGAGGAACAAAAGAGGCATTTGAACTATAGCTATATAAATTTGGTCTGTTTAAGATTTCATCATTATAGATTTAACCCCCTTAACCTTTAACGGCTAGGAATTAATTAGGAAGTGATATTCATATAACCGATACTATCTTACTTGAGACGGATCTAGCTTGTAAATATTAAGAAACCTACTTCAAATTCTGAATTCGCCCCTCTATGACCGAATCCACAACTATTATAATTTAGCATTGTAGCTCCTTGTTTTGCTGATCATAAGCAATGGATGGAATATAGTTTTTCCAGAACTGGATAGTGGTTTTGCTGCTACTTGATTCTGATGTGTCTTCCCAATAGCTTCAATAATTCATGCAGGGGTGGAGCTAGAGTGCCGGGAGCGGATTCAACCGAACTCAAGTAACTTTGGTTCGAACACTGTATTTATCTTAAAAGAATTCATTGAATATATATAAATTATTAATTTAAAACCGAGTAACTTAAAATGATTAGAATTTTGAACCCATAAACTTGAAATCTTGGCTCCGCCCCTGAATTCATATAGCCTACTGTATAATGTACCTAAAAAGTTAACAAACCTTGCTATAATTGTTGGTTTCATTATTGATTCTCTGCCTTCCTGGATCATAAAGTTTCTCAAATAATTTTATGAAAAACAATAGAAAATTCACATCGTGCAGCAGAATAAAGAACATAATGGATGTGTGGTGTTCTTTACAACAGAATAAGAACATTATAGAATATAATATTGTAATTCTTAGAAAATTATAATAATCAAGTTCCTGTTAGTGTTCTTAAACAGTTAAAGCCATGTCGTTCTTGAATTTTACAACAGCACAACTAGCTGCACTATGTTTTAAGTACTTATTTGATTTGGCAATATAGTTCTTAGCTTTGTGCTTTACCATACATATTCACAATCTTGTCCATACGAAGAGTCGCAAGTGAATTGAGTTTAACTTTTATGCACTGATAATATATAGTTTTTTACACTATCAATTAAATGTGACATGTAATGATTCTATAATAAACCTAATCAGCTAACATAATAAATAACTTGTTATAACAAAATAGATGCAGGACATGGTGCACACATATTTTCATTTCAGTAAATCATTCAAACATTGTTAGTTGCTATCATTTGGTGGAAACACTGGATCAAGGCAAGTATTTATCATTCGTATTTAACAACTTGAAACTTCCATTGAACATATCATGATTATCTACAAGTTAAACCCCTTGTCGCTACACATTAAATCTAAATTGTTATAAGAGCACGCAACTCCAATATAAAATATTATCAACATTTTTAATGCGAAATGCTAATCGATAATTTTACACATGTGAGTGTATTCCATGTCATATAACATTATAATCAAATTTAATTATTATTTTATATAGAACTAAAATTTAAAACTTTAAAATTACCTATGAACTTGCTACTTACTGAAATTAGAATTTGCATGGACTTCTAGTACCAATACTATAAGGTTTAAGTAAAAATTGCACGGGCGTCCTATTTGGTCATCCCCATTTAACCTATACCTATTTTTTTTTAAACTTTTAACTTGTACCCATTTTTTAAATAACTCCAGCCCTCTTTCTCCTCCTCCTTCTCCTCCTTCGTTTTCTTCTTCTTCTTGTTCTTTCTGAAGAATGCACGAGTGTTGAAAAAACTGACAATTGTTTGGAGAGCTATGCTCATAAATCAGAAGAGGCATCAGAGGAGGTTTTGAAGTTACCTAAAACTTCTTCTCACGTTGTTCTGACATTCCTCGATGCCAAGCCCAGGAGGAAAATAAAACCTCGTAACTGGTACAACAGATATTAAAATTTACTGAGACTTGGGAGATGATTATTTTGATATTGGATATACTCTTATTGAGATTTTTCTTAAAGATCCAAGTCAGAACCCCACTGTATAAGAAATTACATAGGACCTTGATATTTATGAAACTTGTATGGCTATTTTGCCTTTCGTATTTGAACTGCTACAATGTATGGCTCTAGAGCTGAAGTTCGTCAGTTACAAAAACAAAAAACTTTCGTCAGTTACAAAAATAAAAAGCAATTACAAACAAAAACTTCAGCAAATAGAGAACAAAACTTCAGCTACTATGCTTAAGTTCAGCAATTACAAACAAAAACTTCAGCACACTTGCTACTTCAGGCCCGTCTACTAGAATGCTGAAGTTTTGCGTGATTGTCTTTGTTACTTCAGCCCCGTATGCTGAAGTTATGCAAAAAGCGGGCACGTTTGCAATTTTTTTGGCAAAGCGGATACAAGTTAAAACATGGCACAAAAAGCGGGTATAGATGCAAATTCCCCAGTTCATAACTAATTCGAGAGTTAGGGTATTAAGGGCCTATTTGGCCATAAGAAAATTTTTTCCTTTTTTGGAAACCTTTTTAATTTTTTTTTTTCGGAATCGGTATTTGGCCATAAAATTTTCAAATTTCACTTGAAGTTGAATTTCGGAATTTTTTAAAAATTTGAAAAAACTCCAAAAGGCTATTTTTCAAAATTCACCCAAATCACTTACAAAAAATCAAAAATAACTCTAAATTATATTTTTATCCAAACACAACTTTAATTTTTAAATACCATTTTCCCTTAAGAAGAAATTCACCTTTTTCGGTTTTTCACAATTCTGATGTCCAAACGCCCACCAAGTGTTTTGTTTAGAAATATATATAAGGAGTATATCTATAACTAAGTTATTTTATTTATTTGGGGTGGTGTGCCCTATGTTTTAAGTAGGTAAGGTGGTTGGCGTTGACCAGTGTAGCTATCAATTGGACAAAACAGAGAAGAAGTCGAAATCAAGAACCAAAAAAGTACAAACACACAGAGAGAGAGAATTAGAGGTCAATGATGAATGGAACATGCTTATCAGCTCAATCGTCAAAGCTAAACGAGCTTAATATTCAAACTTTGAATGGAATTCAACAGCTTGCTGAAACTCGTCAATTCAAGGTATTGTGCTTCTTTAGTTTTAGTACAAAATATTCCAAACATCTAATCCTTCGTTGGTTTTCACCATTTCTATTTTCTTGAAAACTTATCCGCACTCGATAATTATATCAAACCAATAAATATATGACATGTGTTTGGATATAGATTTCTATTACTTTAAAGTTTAACCATAGTTTATTAATATATATTCTTACTTCATCAAATACTTAACGATCATAAGTTTATATGGTTTGATGTAAACATGGATGCGGATAAATAATCCCTTTTACCGCATAGTGTAGGTTACTGCGTAGGTTTCTAGTTACATTGCAAAACAATTTTTTTTTTTTTTTTGGTCTAATTTTCTTTGGACATATTAATAAACAACCATATAGCTAAAAGATAGATGAAGAGGAAAATGACTTGCGCCCATCAATGATGTAAATTATTTTCCCTCCTTTGCTATTTAGTTTAGGAAAACAATTTCATTAATTTGAGACAACAAAACTTTAGAAAATCATCAAAAGAAGTATTTTACACTATACCAAACAATGGTAGTTTTCCTGTTTAATTCCTCTAAATTAAAATGGGATGATTACAGAACATTGGGTTCTCATCGGAAGGTTTAGTCTTTATAGTATCAGATTTAATCATACGTGAGGTGCAGCGGTATATTTATAAGAATTCTGCTCAAACTGATGATAATGTAGTAAAATTGGTAGATATAGCGTGGGATAGCCACTTTTTAATATGGTATTTATTTTTTATTCGGTATTTTTAATGTTGAGCAAAAATAGCCGCTACTCTATTAAAATTAATACGAAATGACGTTTTTACCCTTTCTTCATGAGTGCTGTGTAAATATTAAGGACATGGTGTCCTTAACATTTACACTGCAGTCTGCACACATGAAGTTAAGGACCCATGTCCTTAACATTTACACTACACATATGAAGTTAAGGACTTGACAGGACACTTTGTCATTAATATTTACAGAGAACCCATGTCTAGCACAGGGGTATTTTCATCTCTAATTAATTAGTAGCTAACTGTATACTTCCCCGTAAAATTGCATGTTATTACCAATTTCTATGTGTCTTTCAAAATCCGACTCATTAAGGGTGAGCCCGCCGGTTCCTGAACTGGGCCGGGCTTCTCTTAATTGCTCGTGTTGGGCTGGGTTTTTGTTCCAAAGGAAACAACCCAGCCAAGCCCGAAGGATTTTGTTCTTGTAGTGAGGAGGGAAAAAATCAAATGGAGATGGAACTTGGAAGGAAAAAAAAGATCATGTGCAAATCTTATTGTAAACACATTACAATATCCACTTTTGGGGAATATGAGTCAAGCAATAACAAGAATATTTCTAGTAGAACGTCTTTCACAATCCCTGGAAAGATGGTTCACCAATAGACCGAGGGATAAGTCATTCGACTCATTTACATCCAGATCATAAATGTTTGGAATCCATGTTATGCAAGGAGACACGTGGTTTGTCCCACCATCATTTCAAAAATGTCGGATTTGTCTAAACTTAGTTGAACACCGAGATTTGCCGTCGTGTCGCACGTTATAAAAGGTCGGGATCTGAAGTGGTTATAATTGTTTTATATAAGTTGCACATTATTGGAATTCCTGAAGAGTTTCCAAAAATTTTACTTCAGGCGTGGTTTCTTGATCAGTTTGGAGTACTTCATGATGGGAAACAACCTTATCCTGGTGCCATTTCGACGTGTACGTTTTCATCTCTTAGCTTTAATATTTTGGTAATTAAGCTTGTATATACACACCTTTCAGTGGTTCCTTACTGTTTTAATTAGTTTTCCTAATGTCTAACTAATGATATTAAGCAGTGGAAAAGTTGGCAAGTTATGGTGCAAAAATGGTAATCATTAGTAATTCTTCAAGAAGAGCATCTACAACCCTGGAAAAATTGAAGAGCCTTGGATTTGATACATCACTCTTTGTTGGTGTTATTACCAGTGGAGAATTAACACATCAGTATCTTCTAAGGTTACATACTTTTTTACATTTAAAGTAGATATTGAGCAAATTATATAATGATTTATTTCTTCGCTGACCAGACCCCGTTTATGGGATTAGACTAAGTCTGTTGTTCTGTATTTATATCTTCGCTAAGTTTCTATTGATCATCAAATTAAGATGCTTCAATATATGGTGCTTCAAATTTCTTTGTATTATGCATGTCTCGCTTGATTTTTGATATACCAAATGACTGCTCTCACCGTCTCACGTAGTCATCATCAACTTCTATCGCTGCTAAATTCTCTCGTTCATCCCTCGCATTATGTCATTTTTATTTTACAGTGTTGCTTTTAGGACTGTCAATTCGAATGAAAAAAACTTAATAAAATCACATCCACTCTCTATCAGATATGTAAGTGAATGTGTTCTATTACATTTGATTATGATCAGGAGAGACGACGAATGGTTTGCCTCTTTAGGAAGATCATGCATTCACATGACTTGGAGCGACAAGGGTGCTATCTCTCTCGAGGTACATATAGCTTTTCGAGTTCCTTAGAATAATATCCATAGGTTTTCTTTACTGTTTGAACCGGAAGAAAATGTTAGTCTTTCTCAACTAACTGGTTGGTGGCTCTGGTTTTTTACTTCAGGGCCTCGGACTAGAAGTAGTGGAAAATGTTCAGGAAGCCAAATTTATTTTGGTTCACGGAACTGATGCTTTGGGCCTTTCTTCTGGTGACACACTTCCAATGAATCTTGATGACCTTGAGAAGATACTGGAGCAATGTGCTTCTAAGAAAATTCCAATGGTGGTAGCAAATCCTGATTATGTAACTATAGAGCCTGGAAATCTACGTGCTATGCCCGGTAAGAATGTTTTTCTTGCACTCACGCTTTCGCTGGTTGAGTTATTTTATACGTTGGGCAGCCTGATGCAGCGTCCAGGGAAGGGCCGCCTCCAAGGAGGTGTGACGTAGGCAGTCTACCCTAATGCAAGCATCAGTAGCTGATTCCACGGCTTGAACTCGTGACCTATAGGTCACATGAAAACAACTTGATCATTGCTCCAAGGTTCCCCTTCACCTTGTACCTTTTCTCTATACCCGAGAAATTTCCGAACTAGTGGATAATGGGGGCGCTCTATCCTTCTTTTCTTAAATATAGGCTTTTATTTATGATAAGGTTCGAAGCCCCTAAGTGTAGCCCACACATGACTAAATGCGCATTTACTATTACCACTAGACCAAAGCCATGCAGACACCTGTCACATTGTACCTTGTCTTTGTCCATCTTTAGATTCAAGACTGAGATTCTTCTCTTTGGACTTATTTTTCAGGAACATTGGCAGCCACATATGAAAAACTTGGAGGTGAAGTAAAATGGATGGGTAAACCACATAAGGTAAGTTATATTCAAGATTTTAACTTTATAGATTTGACTTCGAAACTCTACCACAATACATTTGATACTGATCTGAGTCACAGCTACTGAATGAAACCATAACTAATACTCTACGTCCGCCCCTGATTGGTGGAATAACATGAATGTAGTGCTTAAATACATGATCATTATTTGTCTGATGTTGTGCTTCTTTCTCTCAATTGATATATTCTGAACATCGTTGAACTATCTCCTGACGAGCTCGTTGCAGATAATATACAAGTCAGCTATGGATATGGCTGCTGCTGTGGATGCCTCGGATTGTATTGGAGTAGGAGATTCCTTGCACCATGATATCAAAGGCGCAAATGCAGCTGGAATTGCATCTCTATTTATCACATCATGTGGAGTTCATGCTACTGAACTCGAACTTAGTAAATTTGGAGAAGTTGCAAATGATAATTCTGTACGTGCTCTTGCCCTGAAATATGATGCATATCCTACACATGTTCTCCCTTCATTTACATGGTGAATTTAAAAAGCAGGGGCTTAGAATTATGTCCCTCTTCAAGTCTTTCAGGCTGTTTGGATGGTTGTTACCTATTGTATTGTTAATTCAAATTCAATATTTGTTTGACTGTTACATATATTTTATTGTATTGTATAATCAAGTCTTTTGTTATACAAGAGCAGCCACGGCCAACCAAGAAATAAGGGCAGCGCAGTGCACTAAGCTCTCACTATGCGCGGTCATAGTGTCTGGAAAGGGCTAGACCGCAAGGGTCTATTGTACGCAGCCTTATCCTGCATTTCTGCAAAAGGCTGTTTACACGGCTCGAACCCATGACCCCTGGTCACATAACAGCAACTTTACTAGTTACACCAAGGTTACCCTTCATAGACAGCGAGGAAGTACTTAAGTAAAATCCAAACAAAGCCCATAAAACATCAGAAGAAACAATCTGATTGATACTATTCTGATCATAAAACTACAATAGACTTTTTCAAACCTTTCTCCAATTCAGTTGGTGGTTACTCTCCTCTATTTGAAGTCTCAAACAAGACTTCAACTCGCGGACGACGGCTATTCACCACTCTGCAATCCCGTCTAATCTCACCTGGGCGGCCAGATTGCAGGTCACCCATCTTTATCATCCCTTCAACAAAAGCCTTAAAAAATTTCTCCTGACTTACACTAAATTCTCTAACATATTCCCTAGTAAAAGGGTTAGTAAAAAGTGTTTGATCTGAATTCAAGAACCCTCTACCATTTACCAAGTCTTTGAAATATTGATTGTCAAATACTTCAGGTGTTGCATCCAAATTTCCTGTTACATTCCCATCTCCACCAAGTGGACAAAGCTTGTCTAACTTTTCTCTGAATCTTGGTTCAATGGTAGGATCAGGCCGGCCCGAGCCGGACTGATTATATAGCCTAAAGACAATAGAAAAACATCTTCCTTTGCCAATGGAGTGAGAACCAGAAAGTGCTACAAGATCTTTGATTGAGAGATTATATCTGTTGAAAAGATCAATGAGATATGTTGCATTTGATCTTGGACTTGGCATGATTTGGTTTGAATCTTCTTGACTTGCTGTTAAACTATCTAGCCTTCCCAACTTCACTTCCCAATTTGGACCTCCAGTCTGAGTAAAAGTTTAAAACAAATAAGATCCTCTGTTTTACCAAGTAACTCAAAAGACAGCATAGGAAAAAGAAAATGAATAAGAGGAGATTTTTCATCATAATTACTAGTACAACATTTGGGGTTCCTTTTCCCTTTTCTTTTACCCCTACTCACTCCTCAATTTGTAATGATACAGAACAATGATCAAGGACTTAGTATACCAATGAATTATTTGTATTCCTTAAATTTCGGTAGAGACCAAAAAAAATATATGTGATTTCTTCTCGTCTGTCTAATTTTTTATGGGCAGAGCTTCCTATCACCTATGCTGGTGCGAGTGGGAGGTAGCAAGTACGCAACAACATAATCAAAATACACACAAGTTGTTCCGAACACCATCATTATTTAAATTATTTGGTTTACATTAAGCTTGCTTTGACCTTATCAAAAAACAAAATAATTAAGCTTACTCTGAGATACATATTTATATGATTATATCCTTATTCTTCTCCTGCCCAGGGGCGACGGAACCAGAAGTCCAGCTATGGTTTCGAATAGCTTTTGCTCAAACAAAGTAGTTCGTATTAAAACGTTCATTAAATATGTACAAATATTTAATTTAGAATCAAACATTAAATTTTAAAGTCGTATTTTCAAAATTCGGAACTAATAAAGTCAGAATTCTATCTCTGCTCCTGCCCCCGCCCTAATTAGCTGGTAGGCTAGTTATATGACAGCAACTTTGATACGCCAAGCCTAACCACCACCACCCAAAAAAGATGATTTTTTTCCTTTTTTGGAAATGGAAGTTGAAAAGATGAGAATATAAATATACCAGAACAACAGCATCTCTAGCAGCCATGATTAAAAGATCAGCACAAGAAACAACACCAGGGCAGGCTCTTTCCAGTGCCTCTTTAACTTCATCTACAACTTCATAAGACCTCAGTGAATTTATATTTGATAAAGCCATTTTCTCCCCAAGCATATTTGGTGTATCATCCAACAACAAAGAAGCATCACATCCCTAAAAAAATAAAACAAAAATTAACCCAAAAACAAGAATTTTCAAATACAGCAACAAAAAAATGGATTCTTGAAATGTTTACTATTACATTAACAAAGCAATCATGAAACTGCAATCTCATCACTGAGGCTAAGCTTCTGGGCTCTCTTTTCATTGCTTTTTTCATCACATCTTTGACTATAAATTCAGCTTGTGGACATGTTTCCGTGTAAAAACCTGGCCTAAGTGTAGGAGCAGCCATAGCTGCAAAAGCTAAGCTTATAAGGAGAAAGAAGAAAAAATGGCTATAAGGCATTCTTGATTCTTGAATATTTTTTACTAATGTTTGATTTTTGTTTGTTTGTTATATTGGTTCTTGAAAAGGGAGATGAATGGTATGGGGAAAAATTCCTGATTTGCATGTGTTGTCAGTATTATATAGGGGAGACAAATAGGCCAATTGTGAAGAGTTTGTTTTGGTTGGGTGATAAATAGGGTGTGTAGGGTATAGTCATGACCTCTGCATAATTTTTGAAAATCACTTTTGTCATTTATTTTCTGATTTTTCAACTAACTGAACCCCACTTGATGTGTACTGTTTGATTAGTCCAGATTAAGGGAAAGTGTTTCTGGTCAATTAATCTAGACTCGTATAGTATAAGATCACTTAAAAGGGGAAGCACTAGTCAGCAATTTTTCTTTTTTCATTTCCGGAGCTCGAATCCTATATTTCTAGCTAGGAGAAAGATTATATAATCTGCACTCCTTCCTACAGTAATTTTTTTCTATATTTGAAAGATTCTCCTTTTCATGTCGTGGCATTAGTATTACTGTCATATATTCCTATCTTCTTATTCGCAGATTTCTTTTACTATATGTTATTTTCTTCTCTTCGATTAATCTATCAACTTATCACATTTGCTTGTTGTGTTATCATTTGTTGCTTTTGCTTCTTTTTCATTTTTTTCTCGAGCCGACGATCTATCTAAAATAACCTCTGCTTTCATAAAGTAGAGGTAAGGTTTGCGTATATTTTATCTTTCTCATACTTACTTTGTGGGATTACATTAAGTATGTTGTTATTATTATTGTTGTTGTTGTTGTTGTTGTTGTTGTTTGTTATTGTCTATGTAGGATTTGTATATATGCCTGTATATTTGGCTACTCATGAAAATAGCCAATTTTTGTATTATTTGAACATTTACAATAGTAAATCATCCTTAAGTTGAGCTAAAACATAGGCTATATTAAATAATTTAGCCTATTATCATTGGTGGTGGTGGTGGTGGTAAAAAGAAACACTCTATAAAGAGCAAATTGAATTTGAGAATTTCTTTTTTTGAAGGTAGTTATAAGTAGTCCCTTCATCTCAAAGGAATAATGACTTTCAAAGTACAAATTGAATGCTATGCCGGACTTATAGAAGTAGTTATCAAAAGTGATTTAAGGCTGAAAATTATTTTATTAAATTTAGATCTAAATCCAAATAAATGTGAACAACGCAAGTTAAACGCTAGATTAATTGTTTGATTAATATTTGGAAATGGTTAAGGATATTGTGAATGAACTAAACAAGGGCGTAACAAAGTTTGTTTGTGCAAAATTATTTGATTTATTAAACCAAGGATCAAATGAAAAAAGTTACTAGTTGACAACCAAAAACCAATAGTAGTAATTAAAGTTAAGTCACAAAAGTTAAAAATAATAATTAAAAAAAACAGATATTCACGTTATCACTCACGTGGAACACAATAAGCGAGTTGATAACTGTGAGCAACCAGCCAAATTAAGAAATGAACCCAACTTATTCAAATTTAAAGGAAAAATAATTTAATAATTTAGTCAAGTATCCCTTAATGCTATTAAATAATTTTTTTAAATAAACAAAACAAAACAACAGATAAAATGAAATTTAGGCACATGGTCAATTCTTCGTTTTGACACAAAAAATAAAAAATAAAAAGATTCTCTTTGTATTCTCAATTGTCGAAATACTCACCAACCAATAGAAATTTCATTGTCCCTGACCTTATAAAAACAATGAAAATTAGTAACTGAAAGTTTTAATACTTGTTTTAACTAATCAGATTAGTTTTGCTGATACAAGCAAAAGCTCGTTTTGGGCATTTTTCTGCCTCTTAAAACTAATTCAAAACATGCTATACAGGACCAAACCTACAGCAAAATTGAGCCAAATTAAATGCTGATGTTTAGTTTAATAGAGAAATATTGATACTCTTCCACAACAAAGGATTAGAAAATTAATAAATAAACTTTTGAGCAAGATAATATGTGATATATAGGGGTGTTCATAAAAATCCGAAAAATCGAACCAAACCGAAAACCGAACCAAACCGATCAAAAAATAATGCTTTTTAGGTTTGGTTTTGAATTTTAAAAATTGATCATATTTGGTTTGGTTTTGATTTTAATAAAAAAATAACCAAATAAACCGAACCAAACGGACTATAGAAGTAGCTACTAAATTTTTTATCACACACACACACACACACACACACACACACACACACACATATATATATATATATATATATATATATATATATATATATATATATATATATATATATATATATAGCTTATATACTTGATTTGGTACATATTAGTCGATTGTATCTTTAGTCTAGTTCTTTGCTATTATAATAATCTAATTGTTTGTCTTTACATTCTAGTTTGATTGGTAGTTTTCTTTTGCTAAATACAAGAATTTATTTCATGTTAAAAATAATCGATTTTAAATTGAGTACTTAAATTATTCATCACTATTTGATTCAATTATCATCAATATATCTTGGTAAATGATAGATTTCTCAAAGAGCAATTGGTTTGGTAGTGTTATGTTGAAAATGTAGTCGTCGGAATACGTGTTTGGTAGTGTATGTCTCATATTTAAGAAAAAAAATGATAAATAACAGAAAAACCCATAAAAACCGACAAAACCGAATCGATTAAAACCGACTTAATTGGTTTGGTTTGGTTCCAATATTTGAAAAACCGACTTATTTGATTTGGTTTCTTTTTAGGGAAAACTGATTCAAACCGAACCATGAACACCCCTAGTGATATATATCAACACATATCGTCTTCACTGATTTTCTTTCCTTTTTTGCACTTTAATTTATATTTGATAACTTTGAATGTTCTATCAAATTTGCATATACCTCGACTAATACATCTCACCTACACAAATGCCGAATAATTCTATCTTTCTTTTTTACTTAAATTTATTTTTGATAACTCTGGTATTCTGTCAAACTTGAATGTACCTCGAAGGAAATCAAATATGCTCAATCTATTGTCTTTCTCAATCGGTTTTTAACATATTTGAGGATCTATTTATCTCACATATTATCTGTTTTTACTAAATTTACATTTATAAATCGTAAAAAGTTAAAAGATAAAATGGTATTTCATCTCCATTGATTTAAAATCTTAAGCGGAGAAACTAGGAGGGAGAAGGAAAGTGGATTATAGTCCCCAAAAGTAAAAAAAACAAATGTGCAAATGGGCACCTCCCACATCGCATAATAGATAAGGAAGCAAATATCCTAGTTACTACTTTTGATTAAAAAATAATGACTTTTTAACTTCAGATAATCTTGGAGATTTGGTCTTATTCTTACATAATCTGCTTTCATGATAACGTTATCTCCACTTGTATGATTATATATATATATATATATATATATATATATATATATATATATATATATATATATATATATATATTATACTATATTATAAGTGTTTTACATTTAGGTAAAGTTATTTTATTAATTTGCCCATCAAAAATCTGAGTGAGGGTTCTACCCTTCAATCAAACATTACTTCAAAAATATTTTTGTACAAAAATGTAAATACACATTTCAATACAAATAACAAATAAAGAAAGTTTAATTAGGCAAAACGCCTCTTTCATTAGCTACTAAATTATTCTTTCAACATTAATGTACATAAATATAAGCTATAAAATTTATCTTGAAATTATGGAAAAATTTATTATGGTGAATGTATCTAAAACTTTTTTTTCCCAAGGTATCTAAAAAGATGGCAGCTTTCGAAAGTTAACTTACCGTGATCCACATACATGTATCATAAAATGTATCAGAAATTTTAAAAATGGCTTTTACTATTCCTCTATTTTATCTTTACGTTTCTATTTTCGCAAGACCATTATAATTGGTCATATTTGTGAGTGAAAAGATAGGACCTCAAACTTTTTATTGGGGTGATTACTCAAAAAGAGTGAAGAAGATAGAAACAAAAGTCTTAAGGACTGAAAAACTCTTTTGAATAGGCCAGTGCTTGTTGAATAGCAATATATAGGTGTTGCATCCTCCTTCAATTTAGCCCCAAGAAGAGTTATGTTTGACGTTGCTCATCATCAATGCTCACCTTATAGGATTTAGGAATCATTCCTTTAAGGACATGGCCAGCTGAGGACTTTTACGGCTACATTACCCAATTGACAAGGCTAAAGAACAAAGGTGGAGGCTAGCTCTTACTGGTCAACAAATTAAAGATGTAAAGGATCCAACATTTTATACATAATGCGTCTGAAAATTCGTACACTCTATACATTCTTTGTATATTTTCTGTTTATATAACAAGTCAGTAGTCTAGAAGTTATATTCCATTCTTAATTTTTTAAGAAAATAAAAACAATACAAAAATATAAAATGTGCAATACGAGAAGAATGGGTAGCAGGTATAATTACGTTACATGCGCGATGTGTGTGGAACTAGAATAAGGAAGTAATTCAATGAAATATTTTTAGGGAAAATTGCTCAAATTTATTTTATACTGCTATATATAAAAAAGGGAAATAAACTAAGATATTTAATTTATGGTTTAGTTTATCTAGAACCGAATCTTGAGTGAACCTCAAAGTCATGTCATCCTGGAGTTAATTCATTCTATGGACATCCTTTTTTTAAGGCATAATTTAGGCATTAGGCATTTAAAAAGATGGATTTAGGTAATTTGGAGGTAGATCAAAAACCTCAGCGAAGGTCACCAAACACGAACAAGATACGAAAGATGTTTAGTCTCTTTTAAGTCTATTCGCCGCCAATTTTTTTTCATTACTTACGTAATTTATTTTTTCTTATTCTGTTCTTCTTTTTTGACGTTTATTGTAGAAGTGATTGGTTCCACAATGGTTCATGCAAGTAAATAGCAGTTGATAGAAAACTTAAAATTATTGCTTGTCTTGTCTTGCATGTACAAGTTTTGTATTTGACTTTCCCTGGAGTTTGTATATTAAGATTTTCTTGTTTGAAAGGGGTTTAATATTTGAATGAAATAGTTAACGTTATATGTGCGTATTAGTCCGTTACGTTATATACAAATTTCCTCTCTCTTATGTTTTGTATGTACGTTACAAATCTGAATGATGAAATCATCATATGATTATTCGTTTTTGCATATGTTAGTTGTGAAGGAAATAATACTTATCATGCATATTACTTGAAATTTAGACCCTTCATATGACTTATATATAACATATAAGGATAATCGAGCATGCCTTTTTCTTCCTAAAATTTAACTTTCGCCCCCTAGAAATGAGAAATAACCTTTCAAAATCATTACATAGCAATTCCCTATGTGTTTGTGCTTTGTAATTATAATAAATAAACTACACGGCCAAATAATATTCCTTAATGTTGGCTTGTACATGTCGTAATATATTTTCTAACATGGATAATTATATGTTTGTGCTTTCAAAATGAATATTGATGCTGCAATAAAAGATCTATATAGAACAACCAAACTATCAAGTTAGTATACACACCAAGAACCTCATATAAGGAAGTATAGGTTAATATACAATAATAGGACATGTTCATACATCCCCAAACTTCGAGTTCAAGTTTGCAAAACAGTTTCCAACAATTGAAGATAGTTTTGGCAACTGATTTGAGGTGTATCCACACTGAAATTTCAGTTGAAACTCAAGCTTCTTAGATCTGAAGAATTCGAATTTCTTAGTAGTATTGGTTCAATTAACTTTGTTTTTCTTTTTACTAAGCTAACTCATAAAATTAATTAAGCTTCCACTTTTTCCTATTAAAACGACAATAGGTGAATCATGATTACAGAGGAAAGAGAGACGGGGAGAGAGGAACATGGAGAATGGGTGTTGGATCTAATATTTTTGTGAAAAGACCAAAATGTCTCCCCTATTAAATGTGTTGGAATAAACTATTAAGGGTATTTAAGGAAAAGATAAAATGGGTAGGGTGCCAACATATTACCTTCATGTACTATGTTATATATATATATATTAGTCTTAAAGTACGCGCGTTATTGAAGGTAGTCATTTTTTTTTCAAATGAATAGTTTCGCGTATTATGATAATTTACATGTAATTATCATCTACCAACCGGTTAAATAAAAAGACAACAACCACTCAGTGTAATGTCACAAGTGGGGTTTGGTGAGGGCAGTGAGTACGCAGACCTTACCCGTACTCCGAGGGAATAGAGAGACTGTTTCCAAAAGACTCTCGGCTCAAGAAGACGAACAGAGACAATAAATCAGTACCATCAATATAAATCACTGGTTAAATAAAATAGAGTCGACGAATATATAATATCATATGTATAATTCAAATGTAACATGTATAACTATATATAATTAATCTTAGAATATTCAGAAATTTAGTGTAGTGGTCCAAATTGTTGGTGCTATTTGTAAGGTCCTTGTTACCTTATGTCAATGAAATGTAGCTTAAGAAGAGAAAAGCCAAACAATAGCAAGGTCCCCTCTATGTCATTTTACACAAATATGTGTATTGTGACACATCCTTATGTAGGAAAATAATTGACAAAAACCTAACTATAGTTTATAGGTATGTCATTTTTCAATATTACTTTTACGTACAAGATTCTTTAGCACAAGATCGGCAAAAAAAAAAGAAGTTACATTTCAAGAGTTCTATTTGGAAGAATTATTCGAACATTCTTCGTACGTAGCATAATTTCTTTCTCATTTTTATCAACGAACATTATTGAGAGAATAATTGTATCAAGGGAAAAAATTAGACATTTTTCTCTAACGAGTGGGAGGTAAACAGATAATTCCTTAAATTTTGGTCATTATTTTGTTAGCAGCTAATAATATAATCAAGTATTGAATATTTTACCTAAATTGGTGCGCATTAACGGGTGACATAAGATTTGATTTTAGTTAGTACTTAAAGGCAGGGCTTAGCGGTCAATAAAGTACATAAGCGAAAACCATAACAAATTAAGGTCCAGCACACAATATACACACAATAATTATTAGGTGATGTCTTTCCGTAGGCCTAAGCTTTGGTGGATAATGGATAGAGTTACTTATACTTAAGGTTGATAGAAAACAAATATCGAGTGAAATAATTGAGTCAACTTGTCATTCTATTATTTTCTTACATATTGAACCCCGCACTATACCTAAAAGAATGAAAACCTCAGTAATCAACGCATATATAAATTTTACCTACTGTTGAAAACCAGAAAAATCTAGTAGCGGAGTCACATGTATTCAAGGGTTGTCAACCAACACCTCTGCATCTGAAAAGTTATATTGCATAGTTAGGTAAAAAAAAAAAATCTTAGGTGCATATACTATATATGTACACCTCTTAGCTTTTCCGTGGGTTTACTTCTTTATATTTTGATCCCACTTAAAAAAATTCTGACTCCGACGTGGATAAAACCTAAGCTACTATAGCTACAAGAATTTGATTGCTTAACAAAGCATTAAACTTATATTAACGATATCCTTCACACTAATGTATCACACGTGTCCATCACTTATGGTCAGTGGAGAATTTTGTGGAAATGTAACCACTTATTGAATGACAAATCTAAAAATTTAGCCTATGTAAGACTGATATTTACCCTAGCTAGGGGACTGGTAATTGGATCAGATTGTTGGGAAAATGGGGAACAAATGAGAAGTATAATTGGCATCCACAAAAGTGTCTGGGGGAAGGAGGATAGACTTTGTTCCCATTTGGAAAGAAAAATTTTATTTTGTGTCTCTTACACTAGTTATATAAGGTAATTTTTTTGTCTTACAGTTTTGTGGATTCAGATTTCTGTAGACCCAGAAGTGTAAGATTGGGGTCCACAAATTTATGAGACAAAAAGGAGCCTCATACAACTAGTGTAAGTTGCATAAGACACAAAATAAAACTTCTCCATTTGGAATGTTAATCTTGATTGCGACAGCAGCACCAAAATACATTCTTAACAGAAATATATTTTAAGTTCCTACACCTAAAAAATATGGGTACTCAAGTAGATTTTTTCCTCAAACAATGATGCCTGACGAGAATAAAAGCTTATTTTTATTTGATATTTATATTAAATTAATTATAATGATGATATAAGGTGAAAACGTGTAGAGTAGTTAGTAATAATGATGTATGTAAAACCACATATTTACTTATGTATTTATTGAAATATTACAAATAGTAGATGTGGATAATTTTTTTGCTCATGAAAACTTACTTTACATCGGGAAGCTTATGAAATAGTGATATATTAGAATCTTAATAATTTCATGGACTACATATGGTCACTTAACTATGAGCACCACAAAATAACTTGGCCGAATTTGTCCATGTTCCGCCTACCAGAAGCTGATGTGGCATTATATATTAGCCCACATGGAATTGAGTAATATACAGAAAAGGCAGTTCATAGCACAAATAAATTTGCATTTATCTAGGGTTCGGAATAGAACCGCATCCATATGAGTGTGATATAGACAGACTAGGAATTAAGTGATATCAAAATTAAAAATAAATCCGACCCACAACAACATGATTTAATCTAGAAGACCTGGGGCCCTCCTTACTTTATAAGAGCAACTAAATCCAAAATAGCCGCCCACCTAAGTGCTTAAATTAAAAATAATAGATTAATATATATATATATATATATAGTTGGTCCAAGTAAAGGTTAGTTTTGAAGATTGACAAAGGAACTCAGACATGAACCAGGTTCATTCTAGTGGAGCACAGATATGTATAGACTTAAGCATGTGAGATGCACATAAAGGAGATGAATTTAACTTGAAAGAAGTAATATATCTTGATCATGATCGAAAATGTTGCATATTGGATAAGGAGAAGGACTCCTTACTCAAAGAGAACACGGTTTGAGAAGGATGGAGTTAGATGTTGAGATCAACTAGAACTCTTCCACCAAGGAAGAGTAGCATCAGAATTCTAGTCAATCTTTATTTATTAACTCTATAAATATCAATGTTGTCCTCTTTTACAGGTAACGCACATAAGCAGAAGTTAAATGTGAATTGAGAGCAAAATAGCAAGGCAATTTGTGTGTGATTCAAGCGTGCAAACCTGAAGCTACTTGAACCAGATAGAAGAACCAGTTCCAAGTGTCTGCCTTTTATTCTAGTTCAATTGTAGTAGGCGTTTTCATATTGTACCTTTCAACTTTATTTAGAAGTAATTGTATTAGATACTCAGAGTTTTCAAGTTAGAGTTAACTTGAAGTTGTGGCAACAGTTAAGGCTGTGTGCTACAACGGGATTAGAGTTAGTCCTAGGTTTACAAAAGAGTTTTTGTAAATGCAATTTTTGGCTCAGTGATTTTAGTGGAGAGTTTGGGAAAATCTTACTAGAAAGTAGGTCGTGATTTTTTCACCTTTTGAGCAAGGTGTTTTCCACGTAAAATCTTTGTGTTCTTTAATTTCCGTACTTATTATTTCGCAACAGTAGTAGTTGGAACACATAGAAGAATCAGGTCCTTCCATAATCAATTTAAGCGAACAATTGGACACCACACAAATCATCCCTCTCTTGTGTGGTATTGAAGTACAAAATATCATATATGTATAACGAAGTATAATTAGTTTGTAGTTTTTATATATTGACTAGAAAATAAAAACAGTGAATCCGATCGACTATTCATATAGAGATCCCGTTTATAAAAAGGGAAATTTTCGTTCCTATACCATATAAGAAACTATATTACCAAATATGTTCATAGTTTACATATTACCCGGCATGCTAATAGTATTTCTACAAAATATAGACAATTCATTAAATAAGGAATCATTGTAGCTGTAGGCTTCCTTATTTAGGGGCGTTAATATTGGAGAATTAAATATTCTTCCAGATACTTGACCACCTCACTCACGTATCAAACCACACCCCACGATTTCCTCTTCAATCACCCACGGTTTCCTCTTCTAAAACCAGCGAAAATCTGTAACCCCTCCATCATTGACAACCATTAAAAAGCTTTGTAGTTTTGAATTCGAATTTGGATTTTTAAAAGACATTTGTTTGTTTGGATTGGATGTTGTTGCAAAGAATTGAGAATTCTCTCTACGTCTCTCTCTATCTCTCAATCCCAAATTTCAGTAATACAAAGCAAAGGAAAAGAGAGCAGCAATTCCACCATTGACAGCCATTAAAAAGATTTGAATTCAAATTTGGATTTTCAAAAATCATTATTTGTTTGGATTGGGTGTTGTTGAAAATATTTGGGAATATAGTTTGGAATTTATTTCTCAATTTTGAGAGGTTTTGGTGAAGATTAGACTTGGTTTTGGCTGAATTTCAGATTGAAACTCGACGACGACGACGACGACGACGAAGAAGAAGAAGAAGAAGAAGAAGAAGAAGAAGAAGAAGAAGAAGAAGACATGACATACATTATATTGCAGAAATTGTAGACTGTTGTTTATTTATTTTTCTTTTATTCATTTACCTATTGTATGAAAGTTGAACAACATTGTATAAAAATTATATTTAAGTGATATTATATTATAGTTGCATAAAACTTAGTAGAAATAATGTACGAAAATTGTAGATAAGTTATATAATATACAATTAGTTGTATGAAATTTATTTTTACTACGTATAAATCAGATACAAAATATACAAAAGAGATATTGTATAAATTTTGTATAAAATTTGTATGTAAGTTTTATGTTATTGTAGTTGTATTTAACTGGGTGGAAATAGTGTGTAAAAGTTGTAAAAAATTGTAGATAAGTTGTATTCCTCTATAACGGAAGATGTTGGTATATCAAGTAACTTTAGTGTTCCAGATGAACATGCATGAAAATAAAGATAAATTCTGTTATGAACAGTTTGTAGAAATTTTGTAGATAATTTGTAGAAACATTGAAATTCTGTATTTTCATATTAATTTTTCAAATGATATGTAATTTTATTGTAGAATAAATGTAAAAATTTTGTAGATATTGTGAAAATCCATACTGATATACGTCATAGTTAAATGAATAAAAGAATACAATTTTATGGTAGTAAATTGTGCATCCACACCTCATGCTCAGTTCTGCAAAGTCAAGAAGACATTTTGTGCATCCGCACTCAACTCACGTAACTTTACAAATCCACAAGCAACTAGAAAATTAGTCATGTGCCTCACTTTACTTTACAATCCTCGAGCAACTAAATAAATGGTCATGTGCCTGGCTTTTGACTATAGCAACTTGATCAATAGATGAAGCACAACCTAATTTCAATTCCTCAATTCTGTATCCCCGAAAA
Source organism: Nicotiana tabacum (assembly GCF_000715075.1). Lineage (NCBI taxonomy): Eukaryota > Viridiplantae > Streptophyta > Magnoliopsida > Solanales > Solanaceae > Nicotiana > Nicotiana tabacum. The sequence continues at coordinate 9,757,755 of NC_134090.1, forward strand.
CAAGTCATTGTGAGTCTTATTTGACTCATTCCTCACATTCAACCTATTCTACAAATTTACGCCTCTTTAAATACAATACAACCATACTTTCTTGAATTTAAAGGTATAGCAATATATATAACTTAAAAAACATCTTCTCCTCTACACAAGTTAGCTCCAAAACAGACGAAGTGGAATAACAAGCTACCATCAAAACTTTTAATACAAAAGCACAAAGCTCAAAAATAAATAAACAACAGAATACATCTTTTCTACAAATTTTCTATAATTTTTGCAATATAATGTTTGTCATGTCTTCTTCTTCTTTTTCTTCGAGTTTCAATCTGAAATTCAGCCAAAACCAAGTCTAATCTTCACCAAAACCCTTCAAAATTGAGATATAAACTCCAAACCATATTCCTAATTATTTGCAACAACACCCAATCCAAACAAATAATGATTTTTGAAAATCCAAATTCGAATTCAAAGCTTTTTAATGGTTGTCAATGGTGGAATTGCTGCTCTATTTTCCTTTCCTCTCATATTACTAAAATTTGGGATTGAGAGATAGGGAGAGACGTAGAGAGAATTCTCAATTCTTTGCAACAATATTCAATCCAAACAAACAATATTTTTTGAAAACCCAAATTCGAATTCAAAATTTCAAAGTTTTTTAATGGTTGTTAGTGGTGGAAGGGTTACAAATTTTCGCTGGTTTTAGAAGAGGAAATTGTGGGTGATTGAAGAGGAAATCGTGGGGATTTGGAGAGAGAAACTTGGGGGAGTGGGAATATTAAGGTTGAGTAAAATTAGGAGACTAATTAATACCATTAAAATCCTAAAATGGTACATAAATGGTAATTAGGTATATAAAAAGTAATTATATTAAAAGTTAAGCATGGAGGGTAATATAGTTTATATATGGCATATGAATGTAAAAATTCTTTATAAAAATGACATCATCCCCTTCCGTCGTTCTCAAACATCCTCGATAACATTGGCACAAGTACAAATTGGGTTTAGGATCCAAAACAAATGGGCCTTAACAGTTCTAAACACCAGTAAATTAGCCGGCCCAAATTTGATTCAATTCAGCTAAATAAACCCCAGAAAAGAAATCTTCAGTTTCCCTCTTTTCTACCCACCTACAGCAAAAAAGATTCGAATTTGCAGCAGCCATTAAAGATGGGTGGGAGAGGAAGGTCTCGAACTCAAAGAAAACACTTTCGACAGAACAGAGAAAATGTTTGGAAACGCAGCAAACATGATGAAGACAACAATGTTACTACTACAAATGATGACAACAACAAAGAACAACAACCTAGTAATAAAACCCATTGGGAACCATTTGCCACTCAAAATCTTGCCTTTGACGAGTATTATAAGGTAATTAGTTTTATCTTTTTGGTTGGGATGTGGCACAATGGAATCAATGCAGACTTAGCTAAACATAAGGCAAAAAGATCCATAATTTCTACTAATTGGGAATATGTTTTTAGCCTTGTTAGAGAACTTCTAATATTATTATTTTTGTTATTATTACTATTATTTATATATATTGAACTTATTTGTCAGCTTTATTTTTGTTTGGTATGATGACGGCATGAGTTGAGCTTAAATGGAGAAGTGAGGATTCATTAGCCGACCCCAACTTGTTTGGGATTGAGGCCTAGTTGTTGTTGCAGTTGCTATTGATCAAGAAGGAAATCCAAAAGGAACTTGAACTTTTGGTGCAATCGCCTGGGAATTGAGAGAATTAAATTTTACTAAAATAATTTCATTAGCTCCCGAGGTATTATAATGAAATTGTGATACGCTTCTAGTGGGGTATTTGAAAGAAATAGATTAATTAGTAGATTGTTTCTCACACATATATATTTAATAATTCATATCATATTCAAAAATAAAAAATAAGTAAAAAACACGTTGATAATATCAAATATGGAGGCCCCAATAGTTTTAGTTCATCATGGTTAGGGACCCTATTGCTGAGATAATAACTTCTATACGAAATGCGGATATGGATCGAAAAAGGGTGGTTCGAATAGCATCTACTAATATTAACAAAAATATTGCTCAAATACTTTTGTGGTTGTTGGTATTTGGGATGTGGGTATGTGCTTATATGTTTAGATGGATTATGGGGTTTGAATATTTCTTGCCTTTGATGAGTATTATAAGGTAAAAAGTTTTTATCTTTTTGGTATTTGGGATGTATTGATGTGCTTAATGTTTAGTTGGATTATGGGGTTTGAATATTTCTTGCCTTTGATGAGTACTATAAGGTAAAAGGGTTCCCTTTTTTAGGTTTTTGGGATGTGGGTATGTGCCTATATGTTTATTTGGGTAATGGGGTTTGAGTATTTTTTTTGTTGTAGGAGCAAGGAATAGTACCAACTGACGAGTGGGATGCTTTTGTTGGCTGTCTTAGAACTCCTTTGCCTGCTGCATTCAGGATCAACTCCAGGTTTATGTGTATCCTTTCTTTGAGTTTTAGATTGTTTCTTGATATTTGTTTTGATGGAACTGTAATGACTCTAGTTGAAGTATAGTTTAATGAATGCTTGCTCTTTCCTTATCGTTGTCTTTCTGGCTTTAAAGTTAGTTGGATTTGGACAAGATTAGATTTTTGTGCTTCTTTTTTTTTGGGTTGAAAATAAGCTACGTGTGCTATGTGTTACAAAAGTTGACAGAAAAGTGCAGTTAAAGTCGTGAACTTCTGAGTATTTCCCTTACAAAGTTTTCACAAGCGCTAGTAGCACAATATGTAAAGCTTCATTTCATGTGCTTCTTATGGTACAATGGCTTTTACTACGTTCGACCCAAATTTGGCGGTGGATACCCCCTTATCACAATTGCATGAGCATGACAAAGGCACCTTGTTCAAAGTGGCTATGTGCTGCTATTAGCATATACCTATAATAACCTAATTTCATTGTTTCGTAGTATTATTTGAGGTGCTTCTTTTAGAAATTTTAAAGTTTGATTTTAAAAGAAAGTGCATTGCTCTAATATAAGGGGTTAAATATAGCAAATTCTCCTGCTTAGTTCCAAGTAGTATGTGAGATTGAAGGAACTTGTTTGTGGTAGCCTACTCCTATCAAAAGTTTTTAGAACTCTTAAGACCAAATCAACTTCTGCTAAAATTAAATTCTATTGAACTTCCCATTTTGTTAATGTTGCAGTAGCCAGTGCTATATGGATATTCGGACCAAGTTGGAGAATGATTTTATGAAAACTCTTCAGGCAGAGGTTGATCAGCTGAATTATGTTCACCTTTCATTATGAGCTCCTGCATTACATATGCAGTTTTTAGAGGATAATCACTCTATCGCTTACTGTTCCTATATTTTTATTTATGATTCAGGGCGTAGATGGGAGTGAGGTCGAGGGAATAAAACCATTACCTTGGTACCCAGAGAATCTTGCTTGGCAGTCTAATTTTTCACGCAACCAGTTGAGGAAAAACCAAATACTTGAGAGGTTAGTAATGCAGTGTCTGTTTATGTGTTATAACTTTCTGTAGACTCAATTGATAATTTTTAATTCAAAATATTTAAAGGTATATGACAAAATTAGCAGGTGGCTTTCTCAAAATGATTGTTACAGGGTGCTAACTGCTACACTTTGCTCCCAGGGCTTTGGTCTAGTAGTAAGAGTGTAGTTTGTGATGTGTGGGTTAGGCGCGCGTCACAAATTTGAACCTTGCTTTAGACAATAGCCTGGTATTTAAGTGGAGAAGGGTTGAGGGGCGAGCCCATCATCCCCTGAGTTTTGAATCGTGCGCCAATGACCTTCGGGGATTTTCTCTGTTATAAGAAAAGTAAAGAGGTCAATATTTTGGGGCGGACTTTAACAGAAAGGAGATTGAACAAAGTAGGATGGAGGGAGTATAAATTTTTTCATTGTGACTTATCCCAAAGAAAAAAACTCACTGCTGACAGCGCATATGGGATCTTACATTACAATCGAGATAAATTTTTCTAATTATTTCATAGATATTGTTGAAGAAGAATGACATGCAAAATAATAAATTTTGCAATTTTATTTATTTATTTAATTATTTTTTCATCTAAAAAAATAAAGTTGCACATTTTGCTTTTATTTAGTGCACAGTGTGAACTATTTTGGAGAGGAAGTTAAGGAGAAAATTTGTATAGCTAAGATGACTATCAGAAATTAATGAATCCCGTTATTTCATCAGAATCTGTATGTAGTCAAGAAGCGATTGGACCTATTATTGAAGACAACTTGTGATTGTTTCTGCTCAACAATTTGAGGTCATGGCTATTAACTTTCAGGTTCCATGAGTTCTTGAAGCTACAAAATGAAATTGGAAACATTACAAGACAGGAGGCCGTTAGCATGGTTGGTCAAGTTGACCTTCATCTCTCTGTGTTTCCATGTTGGAGTATCCCATTGCGGATTTGTTTGATATATCTCCTTTATTGACTTTTACTTCTGACTGCTTTGATTCAGGTTCCTCCCCTGTTCTTGGATGTCCGTCCAGAACATTTTGCTCTTGACAGTAAGTAATTTGTATGGATTTTAGCTTATATTTGCATGTTATGTTCTATTTGGGTAGGTTATGCAAAATTTCACATATTCATTCTGAATGCTTTCTGTATCTTGACTATTCCTATAATCATGCAGTGTGTGCAGCTCCCGGTTCGAAAACATTTCAGTTGCTTGAGATGATACACCACTTGGCTGACCCAGGGACATTACCTAGTGGAATGGTCTTCTTCCTTCTTTAGCTCTATTTTCAAGTCATGGATTCCTATGCACTTTTGTGTTTGCCTTTTTCAAATGTCCAATCTTTCTTGCTTTCATGTGAACTCTCTGCACCTTTATAACATCGTCTTGGTTCTTTTTGGAATGACTCTTATATATAGGTCTTAGCAAATGATGTTGATGTCCAAAGGTGTAACCTTCTTATTCACCAAACAAAGAGAATGTCTACTGCCAACTTGATCGTCACAAACCATGAAGCGCAGAACTTCCCGAGCTGTCATTTAAATAGAAATTTTGCAAATGGTTCTGAGACACAAAAGAGGGAATTAGATATTAATCAGCTTCAATTTGATCGTGTCTTGTGCGATGTTCCATGTAGTGGTGATGGCACTTTGCGCAAGGCTCCTGACATATGGAGGAAATGGTAGTTATTATGTACTATTGTAGTCCGTATCACTCTCGTTTTACTGCATATGATGGTTTCTAATGCCCACCTTCTCCCTCCCTGTATGTTTGCATCATACAGGAATACTGGAAATGGTAATGGTCTGCACGGGCTACAGATTCAGATAGCAATGCGAGGTACCTTGCTCTCTCTCTCTCTCTCTCTCTCTCTCTCTCTCTCTCTCTCTCTCTCTCTCTTTGTTACACTTATTCAGAGACAAGTTTACGTCATTGTGCATTTCTCAATCTCTTCTCACAGTTTTTACTAATTAATAGTTTTCTGTATGTAATACTAATACCTTTTTGTTTGATATTATTTCTAGTACTTTTACATTTATTTCGTATATTGTTGGCCTGAAATGAATTTAAATAGAGAAACATGATATGTGAGGATTCATATAACTGACCGACCCCAATTTGTTTGGGACTGGTATAAGCCTTATACAATGCTATTTGATGTCTTTTTACTTTACTGAGCCACCTTCCATAGATATGTGATTGGTTAAAAACATATATTGCAGGATTGTCTTTGCTTAAAGTAGGTGGAAGGATGGTTTATTCAACTTGCTCGATGAATCCCATTGAGAATGAGGCCGCGGTTGCTGAGGTAACTCATTAGGAAGAATGCTGGCATATCAATTAGCATTTCATTGCTTTATATTACTTTTTTTATTCGACATTAACAACTATGCCTCAATCCCAAGCTAGATAGACTCTGTTCTATAAATCTCAGGATCCATGTCTTCATCAGTCCATCGAGGCCCTTCTCGATCCCAATGTTCAATAATTTAGGTTCTTCAACACTAGGAGCTCTCTACATGTTCTACTGGCACACTTTTTTTAACAAGATTAAAAGACTCAAAATTGGACCTGTAGTCGAGTATGGAGCATTCCAAAAGACGGGCAACCTGATACAATATAGTTCTTATAGAACCTATCATGAAAATACCCCTAGAGGGGGGTAAGGCTAAGCAGAGCTAAAGGGTTTCCCACAAGATACAAAATTTATCAAGTGACTGATCTTGGTTGACTGTGGTAGGGGTCTAGGGGAGACCTAGAAAAAAGGAACCTCTAATGGAGCTTTAGGTCCTTGCATTTGCTGCACTATTTTCGTTGTCGGATGCCATGCTGGATTTTCTTCCTTCCATTTCTATCCTATTCCACCTTCGGGTTATTTGAATTCATGTATTGCATGTATTGTTTTCATGTGGACTGTTGATATGAAGCAAATACACTTTCTGTTTGATTCGTTAGTATGATTATCTGTCTTGTTGCATCAGCTTCAATCCTTTAATAACCCTTTCTTGTCCATATCAGTTAATTTAAACTGGCAGGAGAAGTGCTTGGTATTGTTGACCGATATAAGGTTCAACTTTGAAATCTTGGTTTATTCTTTGCTTGGTGTACAATTTGAAAGTACTTTAAAACTTGCTTTCGCTCCTCCCAAGCTGTCTTTTGATATTGCAGGTCTTGCGGAGATGTGGGGGGTCCGTTGAACTCGTTGATGTGTCCAGTGAGCTTCCTCAGCTTGTTCGCAGGCCAGGTCTTAAAAAATGGAAGGTGTGGTAGTTTTTTTCTCATCCTTAATTTTCGTGTCTTGTCTCCATGTTTTGTGATCTATATATAACAGATTGAGGTTTATGTGCAACCAGAGAGTCCTGTCCATTATAATCCATCTTAAAAGGTAGAAAAGGAGAGAAAGTTGTGTTTGGAGATGCATTCTATATCCACAGAATGATCTCCTTTTTCAGCTAATGTCACATGATTGTGGGATTTTGTGTGCATCAAGCTCGTGATGCTATTAGTCTATATCTGTAACACCTCAGACTTTAGACAAAGTCCCGCATCGGCAAAACACAAGAGAGATACTGGGTATATAAGTTAACAAGTCTTAGACCCTAGTGACACGTTTTAAACCCGTGAGGGCCTAGGTCCAGAGTGGACAATAATACTAGCGGGCTGAGCTGTTACAGATGGTATCAGAGCCACTCTTGTGTCAGCCATGCCGATGGTGGGTCAGAGTTCAACTGAGTTTAGGCAAATCCCGGTTAGGCGGGGCAAACCTCAGTGCTGAGTCTAGGCGAATCCCATGCGGTGGGGCAAACCTCAGCGAGGACGCTGAGTCCATAAGAGGGGGTGTATGTAACACCCCCCAGACTTTAGACAAAGCCCCACATCGGCAAAGCACAAGAGAGATGCTGAGTATATAAGTTAACAAGCCTTAGACCCTAGTGACGCGTTTTAAACCCGTGAGGGCCTAGGCCCAGAGCGGACAATATTACTAGCGGGCTGGGCTGTTACAATATCGGAAGGTGGGGCGACCTAAATGTTCTCACATAATAGTCTATGTGGTGAACAAGAGGAAATAAGTATGATTACAGCAACTTTGATATAATAAGGTTGGAATATATTCCCTTCTCTGATATGAAACTGAAATTGGTTCATGAGATTTTGGTTAAGGCTGAGTTTTCCTTTTGCTACTACTTTCTAATAGTTCGCATGCGTGGAGCTTTAACCATGTTGAGGGACGTAAGGATTGGGAATTTTGTGTTCACGAGGATGAGAATGCATTCCTTTTCCAAGTGTTTCGCACAGCTTTCTGTGTTATTGTTTTCTTCTGTGGGTGGCATATAAAATTTAATAGCCCTGCCATCCCAATTTTTTTGACGGTGTTTGACTGGGCATGGAGTTTAAGAAAAATACAAAGATGTTTGACACATTGACTGAATATGCATAAAATACCAAAAGTATCCTAGTACCGAGCTATTTGCTAGTGGACCCCGGAACAGGTCATGTCAATGTAACAGTGGAAATGTAAAAGTTACTAATTAGTTTATAAATATAGAAATATGTCAATCTTTTGGAAGGACAAAAAAAGTAAAGAGTGGCAAACAAATTGGGATGAAGCAAGTATTCCACTGTATGATTCTTGTACTGCTCTTAAGAATGATAGGAAGTGATCACATGAATTGCTTTTAGTCATCTGGACGGCTTTTTAATGATCTTGTCTGTATTTACAAGTTCTATTGATCTTTTAGTAGCGTGGCCGCCAGGAGCATGAACAAAGATTAAAATAATTTTTAAAGAGTTTTAATTCCCTATGCGTTAGACAGATTCCATTGCTTGTACTGCATGATTTTATCTGATGTTTGTTCATCTGTACGTGCAGGTTCGAGATAAAGGAATGTGGTATGCTTCTTACAAAGCTGTTCCGGATAATCGCAGAGGTGGTGTTGTTCCCGGGATGTTCCCATCTGGCAAAACCTATGCGGATGCATCTGAGCAAAATGATGATGCAACTAGAGCTCAATTGTCTGATAATGGAAATAATGATACTTCTGAAAATGACATGCCGGTGTTGGAGGATTCTGCAGCTGCAGCTACAATCTTGGATGATGAGGAAGTTTCAACTCTCCCGCTGGAACGTTGTATGAGGATAGTGCCGCATGATCAGAATAGTGGAGCCTTTTTTATTGCTGTATTTCACAAGCTTTCTCCTTTGCCAGGTGAGCTTAAAGTTTAAACACCCATAGTTTCATTAGTACATTAATCAGAAAATTGGATCATTTGATTTCTTTCTGTATTTACGTAACTGTTATGGTACATTTTTCCTTTTCTGGCAGCTTCAGCCTTTCAGCAGAAGAAACCTGTCTCTCTGCGGGAGAAGTTGAATTCCAGTAATATTCAAGCTGAAAGTTTAACAACTAAGGTTAAAGAAGATGAGAATGTTGAGGATGTTAAGCCAGTGGATTCTGTTGGTAATGAAGATGTGACTATGGATGATGCTGATATTCAAGCTGAAAGTTTAACAACCGAGGTTAAAGAAGATGTAAATGTTGCGGATGTTAAGCCAGTGGGTTCTGTTGGTAGCGAAGAGACGACTACAGTTGATGCTGGTAATGGGACAGATGAAACTATTTTGGATGCTGAGCCCAGTGAAACGTTGGAGAAAAAAGAGAAAGACGAAACTCAACCTTCTACTGATACAAGAGCTGAGCCTGAGACTAATAGAGGGAAAAGAAAATTACAAATGCAAGGCAAGTGGAGAGGGGTTGACCCGGTTATATTCTACAAAGAGGAGGCAGTTGTGGGTAAGATAAAGGATTTCTATGGTATCAAGGATTCTTTTCCATTTGAAGGACATCTAATTACTAGGAATAGCGATATGAACCATGTGAAGAGAGTTTATTATGTGTCGAAGTCTGTGAAGGAAGTTCTGCATCTCAATTTTCTAGCTGGTCAGCAGCTTAAAATTGCTTCAGTTGGGCTCAAGATGTTTGTAAGTCTATCCGAATTTGACACTTGATTTCTCTTTGTGGGATTTTTTCCCAAATTTGACACAACTTCTCTTCGTGGGGATTTTGTTACACTTGACACTTCTCTTCATAGGGTTAGTGTCATAATAGTAAAAATTGCACCAGCAATAATTATGTCACGATCCGAAACTAGTCCCCCTTTTTTATTTTTATTTTTCCCTTAAAAGGATAAAGATTAAGGAGCGAGAAGAGAGAGGGTCTTTCTTTTCTCATATCTTCTTTCCTATTGCACCTTTTAGATGACCTTTTTGCTTTGAATCTTTCCTTATTGCAGGAGCGCCAAACATCAAAAGATGGTGCATCTGCACCATGTATATTCCGCATATCATCTGAAGCGTTGCCTTTAATGCTGCCATACTTAACAAAACAAATATTATACGCATCTCCTGCGGACTTCAAGCATCTTTTGCAGTACAAGAGCATTAAACTTGGTGATTTTGTTGATGCTGGATTTGGTGAAAAAGCCTCACAGCTGTTGATGGGTTGTTGTGTCGTGGTTCTGAACAAAGGTTAGATGTGATATAGTGTTTGGCTGTCACCTTACTTGCAAATACTGAAATCATTATTTGCATGTTAAAGTTTGGCCGTCAGTTTTGCAAATACCAAATTTCAGTGTTTGAAATACTGGTGAAATGTTGAAAAACTTGTTTGTGAAATTCATGTCCGACACAACTTTAACTTCCAAATACTCTCTATAAATGTCAACTTCGAATACTCTTTTTTCAACTTCAACCAGATGTTAACGTCTATGTATGATGCTTCATTTCCTAGCAAAAAATCCTCATTGCTTTGCTTCTGATTAAGTTTGGTTGATCGTTTCTTGTAGACAATAAGACGCTGTCAGAAGCTCAAGCGGATCCATCAACTATCGCTATAGGATGCTGGAGAGGCAGGTCTAATATCTCAGTGATGGTCACTGCACTTGATTGCCAAGAGCTGCTGGAGAGGATGTCAATGGGTGTGGAGGAGGAAACAGATTCGTCCTTGCCGGAAACCAAGACATTAACTGCAGAGGCAGATGAAATAGTTGAAGCAGAGGAAGGTGAAGTTAAAGAAGACACAAAACAACCATGAGAGACTAAAACTAACAATTTTGGAAACTGTTATAGGTGTACCATGATTGTGAATTTCTTAATTGTTTGTTTGTAGGTTGCTTCAGTTTATTCAATATATCTACAACAAAAATTTTAAGATGAAGATAATTTGTATACTTTAACAGTATGTTGAAGAATTGAGTATCATATTCTGCAGCAAATTTCTAGTTAGTACAAATAGCAGCATATGATATTGGGAAAAAGAGGGCTATAAAATGCAAACATTTATGGGTCGATGGATTCTTTTGATTTTTGAATTTTGTCCACAAATCAAGCGACATTGGAAAGATTAGAAATAGTACTACAAAGTAAAGAAACAGGGCCATAAAAATGCAAACAATTACCGTTCCAAGGCTTTGATTTAATGGTAAAAATGTAGCACGTGATATATGAATTAGAAGTGCGTTATGGTTTCAACCTTACCACAGCCAAAATATCGACGATCTTATACGTGTTCCCAGCGATTATTCGAATAAGGCGAGAGAAATGAGACAACCAATTATTAAATTGTTTGGTATAGTTTAAGATCATAGTTTGAAAATGTAAAAATTAGAAAATATTATTTTGAATAAAGTTAGTTCATATTCTTTTGAACTGTTCAAATCCAGCGAAAAAGTTGATCATGAAGCTAAGGAACCACAAAATATAATTAAGATTTAACTAACATTTTCACACCTGTGCTAGGCACTCTAATTTATTTTTCCGATACGACAACGACGACCCAGTAAAATCCCACAAGTGAGGTCTGAGTAGAGTAGTGTGTACGCATACCTTACCTCTACCCGAGGGGTAGAGAAGTTGTTTCTGATAGACCCTCCGCTCAAGAAGACGAAAAGAAACAATATATCAGTACCATCAACAAAAACCATAGAAATAATAACATCACACGAACCACTAAATAGACGGAAAGCAAAAACAATAACTCTAATTTATTTTTTCGGTGATTACATAAATTACTTTTTAAATGACCTGATAGCGTAAAAAATCATTCTTTAGACTTTCAATGTACAAAAGTTAATGTCAATATAATATAACTAGTAAAAAGCTTGTGTAATTAGTTGTTGTAACCTTCCATTAACTCACAATAACCATTTCCTTTCATTAACATTACAAAAAATAACAATATAAATATATAACCAAAAAAGACTCAAGAATCAATATGAGATGACTTTGAAATCTAACAAACCCAAGAAATTGACACCCAAAAAAATGAAAGAACAATCCCAAATTGTAATATTTCAAGATCTACAACAAGCTTTCTTTTCTGGGATAACCTGTGCAGGACCAGGCACAAGAATTTTCTTTCCAGTTAAAGATGCAGTATTACCATTTGCTTGATCATCACCTGCAGCAAGATTCTTCTTATTCACAATATTGAAGATCTCTGTCAAAACAGTAAAGAAAGCGTCCTCGACATTTGTGGCTTCCATTGCAGAAGTCTCTAAGAAGAATAATCCCTCTTTCTGCGCGAATTCTTTAGCATCCTCGGTTGGAACAGCTCGTTGATCTTCAAGATCGGTTTTGTTTCCAATCAGCATAATCACAATGTTCTTGTCAGCATGCGCACGCAACTCTTCAAGCCAGCGGGGTATGTGATCAAAAGTTTGGCGTTTTGTTATGTCGTAAACCAGCAGAGCTCCAACAGCTCCCCTGTAGTACGCACTCGTGACAGCTCTATATCTGATCATGACAACAAAACAATGACTTGAGTTACATGAAAGTTGTTAAAGACTCTGAAACTTCTATTATATCCCGTCCGACAGCAATCATAGGCAATCAAAACCTTGAGGCAAAATGGATAACTCTGGCCATCTAAATTTTATATGCCTAAGAAAGAGCTAATTCCAAGCATCATACTAATAGATCAAAAGGAATTAGTATTAGCAGCGATCATAACTCCAGTAAGTCATAAAGCATGTATTTGCATACTAAGGCAACAACAACAACAAAGCCGTGTAATCCCACATAGTGCGGCCTGGGGAGGGTAGTGTGTACGCACACCTTAATCTTGTGGAGATAGAGAAGCTGTTTCCCATAGACCCTCCGCTCAGTGAAGCATAAGCACCATTTGCATACTAAGGCAGTTCGATAATTTCAGATTTTTCTTCCAAATAAAAACAAGATCTAGTCCAACGCAAGCATATTTTGCACATGATAAGTGAGAACCCAAAAGTACCATATTAAGGCAAGATTCAAGTTAGCATGGAAGTATTCTAAAATGTTATTTATGATCCCCTCGAAGATAGCACGCTTTTCTATGAAGTAAGTTAACTCATTAAAAGGCATCAAGCAGACACAAAGGTTACAAAAGAGAGATTAGGTTCCCTACCATAGCACCTTATCCAATACTAGGGAACATTAGAAAAACCTGATCTAAAAGAGATACTTAGAATGTCTTAGTTAAATCAAGGACCATAAAATAGCTGACAAAGAAAATTGGACATGACCAACCCCCACCGCTACCTCCAAAGAATAAAAGGAAAGAAAGAAACGTCTGATAGCCAAGAGCTAACGTAACTGGAAGCGAATAATTTAACAAATTGCTGCTCGCAGGGATTTAGTTTAGTGGTAAGAGCGCAAGGGTGCATGTGCCGGTTAGGCGCACACCATGGGTTCGGACCCTGCCGTAGCCAAAAGCTAGATATTTAATGGAGAAGAATAGAGGGGCAGACCCATTGTCAACCGAATTTCGAATCATGCACAAGTCTGCACTCGAGGATTTCTCGGTAATAAAAAAATTAACACGAACTTCTAGGAACCAGTATTTCAGCTTAAGCAAAGTAATAGTCATCACTAATTTCTCCTCTAATACATGATTGTTTGATTGATTAGGAAGAAATTGCAGCCCTGCGGTGCAATGATAGTGACTATCAAATTGGGGCATTCTTACAGTAAGAGGCACAATTCTGATAAGACATCTGTATGGGATATTGCAACATTTTACAGTCTGTAGTGGTATACTACAGTTTTATCAAACCACTCTTAATACAAAAGAAGGGGGGGGGGGGGAGGAGCAAACAAATTGTAATAACTAGTTAAGAAGGAAAAGAAAAACTAACAACCTGAATCTTTGAATAAATATGCACGTGTTTATTTACTAGTTCCCTAATATAAAAAGGGCTAATCTCTGTGTGGCACAATATGAGTTCCATTTACAACTTCACCAATATCAAGCATTTCCTCAGGTGATTTTAGAAAGACTAAACAGTCGATAAAACTGATAGCAAGAGCAAAGCTCACTTCACAGTTTTGTAGAATAGCATTAAATGAAAGACGGAGTATCTTAAAGGCATCTGAGAACTAGATTTAATACAAATGTGCACCAAGTTGCGAGTCAATGTTTCTTCAAAAAACATTATTATATGTGAGGCTTGAATCTGACCTGATTCACCTCTTTTAATAATCAAGTTAAGTTCAAGTTTCTAAACTAAATTTGTACATTATCCAAGATCCAAAGTCAGCGTCAAGTCTCAAATCTCAAATGAACATCTCTCTCCACATACCAGACTAACGTGCCAACAACAACAACCCAGTTGAATCCCACAAGTGAGGTCTGGGGAGGGTAGTGTGTACGCAGACCTTACCCCTACCCTTGGAAGGTAAAGAGGTTGTTTCCGATAGACCATCAGGTCAAGAACCAGACTAACGTGCCAAATTACCAAAATCGTAAATTTAAGCATGAAGAATACAGCTAGCACAGTATTGTTTTACTAGTTGGACTACTAAAAACTTTTCCTTTTCACAGAGATCTACATAAGTGAAATTCTCAAAACTCCAAAATTCAAGAATGTACAGTTCAAACCCAAATGAATAATAAAACATAGCAAATATGAAAATCTAGTCTGCACATCACAGCTCTGAATAACTTAAAATTAAAGCATTACTTACTAAATCTCTTTATAAGATTCCAGCAGCTTCAAACACAGAGCAAAAGAACAAGAGGGAGATCAAAGTGAACAAGACAGCATTAAATAACAACAAAAACACAATTCAGTAAGCTTCTCTGCTTAAAAATCCCACAAAAGGTACACCCTCTCTTGCATTTTATATGGCATTACATTTGGAGGACTTAAAACAACTTTTTTCCATTGACAGCCATTTTCTCATTCATTTTTAACCATCAAAGCTGTTACTTTTTCTTTTATAACCGTGGTATCCGCGCAAGCTTTTGCGCACCTCGACTAATTCCACGGGATACCTACCACCTCACACCAGCAACAGGTAACTCTACTAATTCCACGGGATACCTGCCACCTCCCACCAGCAACAAGTAACTCTACTAATTCCACGGGATACCTCCCACCTCCCACCTCCCACCAACAAGTAACTCTATCCACGAAGGCTTGGATACAACAAGGATCCAGTTAAATCCCACTAGTGGAGTCATGGAGAGGGTAGTGTGTACGCAGACCTTACACCTACATCAAAGGAACAGAGAGGCTATTTCCGATAGACCCTCGGCTTAAGACCACCAAGGCTAGTGATTTTTTTTTCTGCCTCCGCTCGTATTTGAACCCGGGACCTCATGGTTCTCACCCACTTCATTGACTATTAGGCCAATCATCAAAGTGGTTACTTAACATTACCATTTATGTAATCAGTCAGTTCAAAAACAATGAAAAAGCAGAGAAAGCAAACAGTGATAACTACACAGCAACAAACTTAAAACAAAACAAGAAGAACTAAAAAAGATTCAATTTTTCAGCTATTATATAACTAAAAGAGCAAAATCCTATTAGTACCTTTCTTGACCAGCAGTGTCCCAGATCTGAGCTTTAACAGACTTATGTTGAATAACAAGAGTCCTTGTCTGAAACTCAACACCAATAGTAGCTTTAGAATCAAGACTAAACTCATTCCTAGCAAAACGGGCCAGTATTTGAGACTTTCCTACTGCTGAATCACCTATTAATACCACCTTAAAAACATAGTCTATTTTTTGACTTGCATCACCATAGCCACCCCCACTTGCCATTTCTTTAGGCCTGAAAAATTCTGTTTTTTTAATCAGCAGAAAAATGGAAGAAGATGATGAGCAGAGACCAAAAGGGAGAGAGAGAGGGAACAAATGTTGGTTGTGGTTGTCTTAACTAGATCTTGCTGTCACTTGTAGTAGTGGTGCGTGTGAATGAAATCTGCAATTATTATCATTATTTTAGGTACTACTATTTGACTAGTACCCCATTTAGTTTTTAATAACCCTCTATGTATGCCAACAACTGCTGCACTAGAGTGTTAATTACTCTTTCGTCTTTAACCAGATGTTTCGGGTTCGAGTATGGAGTGTCTTTGTTAGGAAGCATTATACCCTCAATGTGGGACTTCCCGACGCGAATTCGGATTTAATCAGGTCCCAATATAAATACCGAACATCGAGTGGGAAATCAAAAAAAAAAACTCTCTATATCTTAATTTATGTAGCGGAGGTCGGTTGTTGAAAGTTAAATTTCTTAATTTTGACCGTAAATTTAAACATAAATTTTTAAAAAATACTATAAATCACAAAAATTAACTATTTTAAAATATCTAAAAAATATATAAAAAAAAATTGTCAAAAAACTTGGTTAACTCTCAAAATCGGAAAATTTTATTTTGTGTCTCATACAACTGACACTAGTTGTATGAGATAACTTTTTTGTCTCACAGTTTTATGGACCCAAATTTATGTGGACCTAGAAGTATAAGATTGGGGTCCACAAATTTGTGAAATAAAAATGAGTTTCATACAACTAGTATCAGTTGTATGAGACACAAATAAAACTTCCCCTCAAAATCCAACATCACAAGTAGGGAGAAAGGGCCCATTTGGCCATAAAAAAATCACTATTTTGATTTTTTTTACTTTTTTTTTTAAAATCAGTATTTGGCATTCTTAATTTTCACTTGAAGATGAATTTTAGAATTATTTGAAAATTTGAAAAACTCCAAAAAGTTATTTTTTAAAATTTTCACTTCAAATTACTCAAAATTCAAAAATAGTCCAAAATTATATTCATGTTCAAACACAACTCTAATTTTTAGATACCATTTTCACTTGAATTCTTTTCTCCTTTTCTTTGGGACTCTACAATTCTTATGTCCAAATGCTCACTAAATGTTTTGAGCTTCGAAAATGAAATCACCTTCATTAAGAACGATTTTACTAGAAAGTGAGACTTTTCGATGCGGTTCTAATATTTAGTATACTTAAATATCAAACATCAAATAGAAAACAACAAAAACTAATGACTTGATTTAAAAATCATAGATATTTACTAGACTTAAAAATTGTCACAAAATTATACAATTATCATAACACTTCTACATAATTTGATGTATATTCTCGTGGTATTAAAATCTTGGATTTATTTCTCAACTGGTAAACAAGTTTCCGATTTTTCTACAAAATTAAGTAAGCTAATCTTTAACACTTTAAATTTGATTCAAGATTTTATGTGATTTAATACTTATTTGACTAACTACCAGTAAGTTAAGTGGTTTAAAGTAACAATAATTAATTTAATTACCTTTTTTGGTATACAAAGCCATAGCATCGCTTCATCAGCTAGCTATCTCATTACAACTCTATCACCTATGTAATACAAATCTATACACCCAAACAAAAATATAACTATGCACTAATCTCTGAATGCCAGTAGTAGCTCTAATGTTGCATATGTATGCTACTTTACGTGCAATAGCATTCCAATCTCTAGCTCTTTTCTCAAAGATCCTCAGATTTCTCTCAATCGATATGGCATGTGATATTTTTGTGTATACCATTCGGAATATCTTTGCTCTTTTGGACTTGCCTTTAGCATGATGTAGACTCCAGTTAAGGTGCTGCTCCCAGGAATGTATAGTTTTATATTCATGTCGCATCCATTGCATGATCTTTCTCCATAGTTTCTTGGTATATTCACAATTAACATACAAATGCTCCTTGTTTTCCTCATGATTATGGCATAATGCATATTGCATATCCACTGTCATTTTCCATTTTTACAGTCTATCTGTAGTGAGAAGTCTTCCATGTAGTAACATCCACATGGTAAACTGTGCTTTAGGCCTCGCAATGTTATGAAATATTAAACATTTCCACATCACCTGAGGTCTTTGTCCCAGTAGCTGCAGATATATGTGCCTAATTATACTAGTTTCATGGCTGTTCCTCTGTACCTAACTCCAATCTGCTCTAGCATTGAAGATTTTTCTGATCATCCAGTAGGCTTGTTTAGGAGCTGGTATTTGTAAAAATTGCTGGTGTTTGATGTAATATGAATGAGTCCATTTAATCCACATTCTATCTTGCTTAGCTTCCACATCCCAACATACTTTGGCGATAGCTGCTCTATTCCACAAGTGAATGTTCACTAGATTTAGACCTCCACAAGACTTAGGGGAACACATCTTGTCCCAGGATATCAAGGCTTTTCTTAGTGATGGTGTTGGTGGCAGACTAAATATATGCAGTATGCATCAATGATCTTCGGCACCTTAACAGGTAATGGTAGTAGCTGATCCCAGTATGCTTAGATGCCAAAGATCACACTTTGTACTAGCTGCACTCTTCCTGCATAGGATAGTTTCTTAGTTGTCCATGAAGTTATTCTTGCCACTATTCTTTGGTTGATAATGATATGCCTAAGTATTTGAAAGGAACCCCCTTGTCCATATCCCAGATGTTGTAGAATTTTGCTTCTTTCAGCAGTAGATATCTCTCCAAATACACAGAACTCTTTACCATATTAGCTTGCAAACCTGATGCTTGTGAAAATTGATTAAAGCTTCTATGCATGGCAGCCACTGATGCTAAGTCACCTCTTGCAAAGAGCAGCAGATCATCAACAAAGCTTAAATGTGTGATGCCCATCCTAGCACATTTTGGATGATATTTGAAGTCTTTATCTTCCTTCAGTCCATTTAAACTTCTGCTTAGGTACTCCGTTACAATGGCAAATAGGAACAGGGATATATGATGCCCTTGTCTAAGTCCTTTCTTTGCATCAAAAGGAACAATGGTCTCTCAATTGAGCAATATGGTATAGTTGACTGTCTTGACACATTCGACAATCCACCCAATAAATTATGTAGGGAATCCCAAATTATCCATTAACTATTCCAAAAAGATCCACTCCACTGAGTCATAGGACTTTTGTAGATCAATCTTAATCATACAACTAACAGAGGTGTGCTTCCTTGTATAAGACTTGACCAATTCATGTGCAAGAATAATGTTATCTACAATTCTTCTCTCAGGGATGAAACCTGCCTAATTTGCACTAATGATAGTTGCAATAATCTTCTATAATCTTGTTGCTATCACCTTAGAGATGAGTTTGTAGAGTAGAGTGCAACAATAAATAGGTCTGAAATCCTTCACAGTGGCAGGTTTATCAACTTTAGGTATCAGTGTGATAGTAGTACAATTTATTGCCTTGTGCATTCTACCAGAGGTAAAAAATTCTTTACCAGCTTCACAGACCTCCTCCTTGATAATTTGCCAGGCTTTCTTGAAGAAGTAAGCATTGAAACCATCCATACCCGGTGCCTTATCATCTCCAATATTTTGTAATCCTTCATATATCTATTGATTATGACTTCTGCACATAATTGAATTCTTTGCTGCTGGGAGAGTATAGGCCCTTACTTCATGATCTCCCTGTTGATGGCAGGCAGTGTTTGGGAAGCAAATCCCATTAGGAATTTGTATAACTCAATGACTTCATACTTGATCTTCTCAACATCACTTAAATTCTGTCCATTTAGAGATATGAGTTCTTTAATCTGCTTCTTCTGATTCCTTTTCTTCAACACAACAGAGAAATATTTGGTATTTGAATCCCCAAGTTTAATCCACTTAGCTCTTTATTTTTGCTTTAAAACACTTTTCTATATAAGAGACCATTTCTCCAACTGGTGGAGGATAGCTTTCTCTTAGTCCAGTAGGTAGTCATTGTACTGTGTTGCTATTTTCTCCTGAATATCTTGAAGATTCATCCGAGACCTGTCAATTTTAGCAGTTATAGTTTTGAATTCCTCATTGTTTAAAGCCTTGAGTCTAGGATTTAAAGCTTTCAGTTTCAACCAAATACTCTTCATTCTTCAATTTGTTACATTTTGTTCCCATACTTCCTGCACTAATTGTAGAAAATTATATGGTCTGCCCAGACATTAGGAATCAGAAAGGGATTTTACCAGGCCTAGTAACCGTGGAGATTGATAGCAACGTAGGTGAATGATCAGATATTTGTGGTAGATCATATTCAGTCTGCACATGCCCTCATTACATTATCCATTTAAAATTTCCAAAAGACTCTATCAATCCTGCTACTGATTATGTCTGTTCCACATTGCTTGTTTTACCAGGTATAGTAGTCTCCTTTCCATATCAATTCATTTAGTTGTACAGCTTGAATGCAGTCTGAGAAATCATGAGTTTCTGCATATGTGATAGGGTTGCCCATCACTCTGTCTTGAGGATATAACACAACATTAAAATATCCACATACTATCCAAGGTGTGGCTATGTTTGCAGACAGATGATGCATGTCTATCCACAGTGATCTCCTTTGTTCAATTGTATTATATCCATAGACTACAGTCGTTAAGAAGTCTATTCTCCCTAAGTTATCCTTCAACTAGCAATGTAAGAATTGTGCACCAGCTTTTATTAAAGTCACATTATACCACCTTGGATCTCATATCACCCACAGCCTACCATTCTGAGCATATTGGTAATTGTTAAACAAATCCCAGTCAGGTACAATAACTTTGATCACTCTCTTGAAATTTTTCTCTTTCACTCTAGTTTCCATCAAGCCAGCTAACTTAATATTTTTATTTCTGATGTAGTTATGCAACTCCTTCTGCTTATATCTCTTATTAACTCCCCTCACATTTTAGAATAGCCAATTAATCAGCATGTTAAATGGCCTCTTTCCTGTCAAGGAGTAATTGCTGTAAATCTTCAGTTCTACATAGTAGTACATCAAAAGGATTCTTCACACTAATTGCAGATAGCACATGAAAGTTTGTTAAGTTAAATCCAGGGCTACTTTCCACTTGCTTCCTCGATGACATTCTTTGGGTATAGGAGCATTAGTTGGACTACTATTGGTGCTTTGTCTTTGTATAGTTGCTGATCTGCTCCTTGGAGAAGCAATGTGTGACACCTGTTGCTCAACTGCTACTTTTTGCTGACCCTGTTTCTCAACTGGTGTATGTTGTGCTATGGGCCTAGTATCAACTTTCTAAACCTGTCCTTTGGTTCTCCATTCCATGGTCACTCTCTTAGGTTCCGTTATTTTTCCATTCTGCTTGATTGATACGTTCAAATTATATTTTAATTAAATAGTTGTCACACCTCCTTTTTGCGCGCCCGCCCCGAGGGGTAGGATGCGCGGGTGGAGTTTTTTCAATTTAAGTGACAATATTCGAAATGGGATTATTTATTTAATTCAGAGTCGCCACTTGGGAAAGATTTGGCTTTTGGTGTCCCAAGTCATCGGTTTATCTTGAATCCCAAATCGAGGAAATTTTCGACTTTTCCAAATGAAGTCTGCGAACCAGAAATTCTAAGTAAGGAATTCTGTTGACCCGAGGGAAGGTGTTAAGCACCCTCGAATCCCGTGGTTCTAGCACGGTCGCTTAAATTGTTATAATGACTAAATATCTGATTTAAATACATGTTGTGACTTATGTGCTTTTATTAAGTTTTAACCGCTTTTATTATTATCATTTATTTTTATAGAATTGCAACGTCGTGAAAATGTATCTCGAACCACGTCACAATCAATGCACCCGTAATTGTTAACACATTTCGACTCCATTGAGATTTGAAATTGGGTCACATAAATGCGCACCCGAATTTAGGAATGTAATTTGATTAAGTCGCGCCTAAAGAATCTAACGCGTTATTGTCTTCGGGGAGGGGAGTGGAATTCACTAAACAGCCCGTCCCAAATTCTAAGTATTTATTATGACCAATTATTGAGGGCCCCGCAATTTGCCTTTTGATTCGGCGAGGCTCGTCTCATTATTTTAGAAGGGTACCCTACAAGGACTACATTTTTACTACATTTATCTTTAAAGGGAAGGATGATGCCGAATTTTGCTGGTTTAGACAAATACGGACTGAATCCTTATTATGTTTGCCGAACCTAAACTTGTTTGATTACCTGATTGATTGTTCATGAGGTGAAAGCTACGACATTCTTTGTCTTCAACAAGTGAATATGCTTATTAATTCGCTAAGTGAGATTGCAAACAAACTAACAACATATATTGAGTTATGTTTTAACGACCTCCAAGTTCTATTCTTAACACTCTAACCTATTTGAAATTGATAAAAGAAATCGGCTGTTTTATTAGGAAAAATTACTACTAATTGAACTCAAAAATGATTATTAGTTTTTCTCAACAATCATTACATCATTTCGAAACGAAGAATCTGTACCGAAACCTGATATCAAACCGGCATTGGAACAAATAAACTGACAAGCGAAACTGGCATTCATAGCCAGACTTTTAATATGACTGCATGAGAGTTTGTTTGGGATACATCTATCCCAGACCTAATACCACAGATTTGTCGATTCAGTGGTCTAGGCAAAAATACATACAAGTGTTTGCCCTGACTCTATGTTATACAGTCGTAACTAAACCAAACAGTATTATACTGAACTGAACGTATCCCAAATCAAACATGCTGTCTATCATATTGTTATTGCTATTGAACAGCGCTATCTAACAGTCCATCTCAGCAGAATGTATGCTAGTTTTATACAAAGTGTTTGCAGTTTGCAGTAAAATACAATCTCACTAACATTCGACCTATTTTTAACACCAATGTTATAACATGAACAACTGTTCTTTTCTTTATTTCAACTTCAAACTTTCAACAATACAAAGTTTCAGAGGTTGTGTACCTGGAAATATTTGACAATTGAAGGAAAGGGGGAGTCAGCAGAATATAATGACAACAAAATGCAGCAGCAATCACAGCACTATCAGTAGCAGCAGGGCAGAAATAGCAGCAGACAAAGCAATATAGCAAGAACCCAGCTCGAGTGCAGAGATGCAAATATAGCCAATAGAAAGCAATAGCCAAATAACAGCCACACCCAGTGGAGTAGAATCAGAACTCTAGATAGTAGTAGACCAATGAAAGCACTCAACTAATAGACACAACTGAGATTTCAAAGGATCAGAATTGGCTTGAACAAATTGAAACAACTGAAAACCCAATAACAATAGGAGGAAGAAGGTTTCTGATTGTTGGTTGTATAGCTTCTATCCCTTAACCTCTCTCTATCTCTGTTTGTGTTTTTCCTATTCAGCTCTTAAGGTTCAATGTCTATCCTTTTGTGTGTGTGTGTATGTATTTCTATCTCTCAATCTTGTCTCTAATTCTGTCTGTATCTCCAGAACTTCAACTCTCCTCTATCTATGCTCTCTCTGACCTCTATTATCAGATGGTATCCTTTTTTTCTCCTCCCCCCTTTTGTCTGTCTGTCCCTCCTTTTTATAAGCCTCTATCCTACTCTTTTTAAACAGCCTGTTTTCAGAAATCACAGTACCCTTCCCATGTGCCTTCCATTTCCAACTTTAGCTAATTAAGTATTAAACCCCATCAACATTCCCTGGCAGATTTCACTTTTAAAAGGTTTAAATACTTCTTTAAACTAAAGCCAAGTATGGGCAGTGGAATGTATCTGACAGCATATGCTGTCAAATTGTTTAAAACTTAACAAAGGCTTTTATGCAGGCCACAGGCTGTGCACAAAGCACATGAGATGCACCAGTGCACATGCTGTGCACGAGTGCACATGCCTTCCAATTCAGAATCTAAACACAAACAAATCAACAGCTATAAGTGGACTGGCTCTTAATTGATTCATGCAAATGTTCAATAGAAGCAAATCGATTTAACTTTGCTCAAACAGTTGAAACTAATTGACGACACATGTCGACTCGACTATATTAGCATTAACATACACAATCGTAGCCAAAATCAGACATTTAAACATGGTTCGAATTATACTGACTAAGCAGAAATACACTCGAGGAGTCATTAGTCAGTCCAAACTTGAAAATCCGCTACTTGCACAACATTCATATACATTATCAGATCAAATGAAAGGCTTATTCAAACAAACAAGAAGTTCAGGCAAATGGACGGGGCACATTTGACAAAATTCAAAGACACAAAATCAAAGCATGAACAGACTTCAACACAATCAAATGGGCCAAAACAAATAAAGAAGAGAAAGAAACTCACCTTAAATCTTGAAAAATCAAAACCTCAAACTCGGACTCGGACAACTTTCTTAAGGCTGAACGGGCTTTAATCGAAGTGTTTCTCAAATGAGAAACACTTTGATTAAAGTCCATCAGACCTTAAACTCTTTGGTTTGAACCGGTTTGAACCAGTGACGAGGGACCTTGTGGTTTCAAAACTCAGATCTAATATTCGTGCTTCCCTGGTTAGATTCGGACCAAACCAAGTATGGTTTGGTCACGAGGAAGGTCCGGGGAGTGTCTGGTATGAAGCTGGGGTTGTTTGGTGTAGATCGAGTTTTGACTCGAATCTTCAAATAAAGATTCGAGGACCTGGGGGGTGATTCGAACCAAACGGTTAACAGGTCTATGTTCAGGGTGGTGAGGGGGTTCTATGGTGTTCATGGCGAGGTCACCGGCGTTCATGCCGCCGGTTTTCATGGTGGGGGATACAAGGGCGGCTCTAGGGTTCGATGGGGGATGAGGTTGAAGACGGAGGTCGGGGTATTGGATAGGGGGGGGGGTAGGGTATGTTAAGGGCTTATATATGGAATGAGTAGGCGGATCTCGACCGTTAGATCAATTTAGATCTACGGTCTGGATCTGATGGCTTAAGTGGAACGGTGTCGTTTCGAGGGTAAGGGGTTTGGGTTGGTCCGGGTGGAAACGGGTCGGGTTCCTCAGTGGGTTGTGGGGAAATGATCTTGGCCGTTGATCAATCTGAGATCAACGGCCCAGACCACACTGGATTAAAACGGTGTCGTTTAGACACCCTGGGCATCCACTGGTGTTGGACCGGGCAGGCCTGGGTTTGGGCTGAGTTTGTTTGGGCCAATTTTGTTAAAATTGGCCCAAGTCCGGAAGGGAAGGGGTCTTTTTTTTTTTATTATATATTTTTTTTATTTTATTTTATTTATTTCCTTTTTTCTTATTTATTTTAAAAACAAAACTAAGCCAAAAAAATCAAATTAAAATTAAATACACACTCAATACAATTATTTGCACACACACTAAAATATTTCAAAACAGGTAAAGTCAAACCAAATAAAATCAACGGACGAAAATGCCTATTCATGATTTTCTATTTAACGACCGGATTACGGTTTGAATTATGCAGGACACATATATTTTTTGAATTTCATTTTAATAAAGTATATAAATAAAAATGGGCCAAAGTCACAAATAAATCAACAAGGTGCCGCACAGAAATCCGAAATTGTACAGCAGGGCCAATTATATTTTTTTTTATTTCTTTTTGAGCGATTGTCGTGCGAAAACAAAAATCACGTGCTCACAATAGTGTAAGGCAGTCAGTGTCAAATATAATAACCCAATAAGGTTGGAGTCGAATCCCATAGGGAATATGGTGTGAAAAGTTTACTTGAGTAGTGTGGAACTTGACTTAGGTCGTAATTCTATTTTGTTAACATAACAAGAGAATGATATAGTTGAGAATTAACGAGATAACTAATTATGATACGAAAATGTAAATAATTTGATTAAGGAAACCAAGGTTGCGTCCCCGTCAATGGAATGTGATGCTATCAGTATTAATATGATATATTTCTAATGGAAGGTTCTTTGATATGCAAATGATTTCTAAATGACTACCCAATATTTTCCAATAGTTGAGTAGAATTTTTCCTTTATGATTTTTTCAAATATAAAAGAGTTGCAATTTAAGAACAGCCAATTTATACCAAGCAGAACCCACTTATTCCTAAGCAATTTTATTAAACAAGATTTAAAGTCTTGAGTTCTTGATATTCAATTCTACCAAACCCTAACTCACTTTTCCAAGTAAAGAAAGAGTAAAATGGAATAGATTAATGTTTGCAACCACCAACCATAAATAAAGAACAAGAATTGAATAAATATCAACCAACCATTATATATATATTCAATGTTAAACACCCATTAACATTACACCCATCTAGGGTCCATAACCTTAGTATTTAAAACTAACTACTCATACTAAAACACAAAACTAACGTATTTAATAAAGCCATAAGGCTTACAAAAGTGCAAGATTCCTTCTTCACAACCTTCCAAATAAATGGAGTATTCAATGCTCTCTAAGTAGGACCTTGTTTTAGACTTGAATGACCCATAAAAACCCTAGTTATTCTCTCTATAGTGGACCAAAAATCGTAGTCAAAATCGGACAAAAATGCCCCTTTAGTCAGCTTATGCGATCGCATAATGGTCGCAAACTAGTTATGCGGTCCGCATATTCATCATTCCATTGCAGACTTGCTGAGTTCTAGTTCTTGCTTTAGTCGCATAACAGTTATGCGGTCCACATGTGTGTTATGCGACCGCATATTCCATCACATATTATGTTGAGAACTTTCTTCTACTGGAGTTATGTGACTATTATGCGGCTCACATAGGTGTTATGCGACCGCATAATGGACTGCATATTTTCTTCTTCATTTGGCCAAAAGACTGTCTCTGTTTGCGATCACCATGTCAGTTATGCGGTCCGCATGTGAATTATGCGACCGCATACTTGCAACATATCCATCATTTTGTGACTTTTTGACTTCTTTTCCATGTTTTAGGGTCTTCAAGCTCATGCACTACAAAAAAAAACAACCAAACTTGATTAGATTTAACTAAAAATCCATCAAAAGACAAGTTAAAATCTAAGCAATTGGTAGCAATTGTGCCAAAATTCTACGACACATCAACACCCCTAACTTAAACTCTTGCTTGTCCTCAAGCAACTAAAACAAAGTTATCTTATTCTATACTACTTTTATTTCCGACATTCCACAAAACAGTAGTGACTATAGATGGTTTGGCTGACAACTAACAAGCATGTGAACCCATTTATTTACCCTTCCTAGAAAACAACTTATCATTCAATCATTCGACTAATCAATTCGTAACCTTAGAGCCTCGACCAAAATGACAAAATGCTATTCACAGTGAAGTGAACTTGTGTTCTACTTCAAGAACCTATCTTTTGCTAAGTCTTACAATTCATGCGCACTCACAACAAAGAAAATCCCCACTCACATATATATACAGGGGATGCAATCAAAACACTCTAACACTCGGAACGAAAGCTACATGCTACAAGTATCAGTCCATATGCTTGCCCTTATTTTAACTTTGCCGCTATCTCAGGAATGATTGACCGTAGATTATTAAGGACTTTTCACGAGTTATAATGTAGGCTTCGGGAAGAGTTGGATAAATATTCTTCGGGATGGGTTGGATGAATATTTAGGAATGTAGTGGTTATAACCTCCTTGAACTCTACATACATTATGCTCTTTTACTAGATAGCCCTTATTTACCTCGAGTTACCGACCTAGAACCACCTCAAAGTATTTCTTCAAGTTCTACTAGACTCCACTCTTTTTCTCTTTTTTTGGAGCTTGCATTTCGTTATATACACAACTTTGAGGTTATTGTTTTTTTATACACACGGTAGCAAACCTTGCCAATTTCCACTTTATAACGATACCCCAAACTTAGGCTTTTAGCCTCAATCTCACACGTTTAAGGAGGGATGAGTTCAAAAGAAGAAATTAGTTCACATAAGGGGTAAAGGTTTGTAATGTGGTAGCCAATGAAAGGTTAAAGGCTCAAAAGGGGGTAACTAGGGTAATTAATGTACCGGGGAGGTCAATTTAGGCAAAACTGGCTAGTAATCACAAGGAGAGCCTAAGATCATTTCAACATCCAATCATTAACCTGAGAGTCGCACTAAAAAACCAACCGGGCAAGTTCTAGACATCACAAGTTAGACATGTGCATTATTCATACAAATCCTCACTCACTCACAATACATGAATTGTTCAACTCAACATAGTTTCAGCCCTCAAGTGATACAAGGCAACTCAACACTTTCATCTCAACATGTGTAAGATTCTGAATAAGCATAAATTGAAAGAGCGAGCCTCAAATTCACAAGAATGACTAACCAACACATCTTTTTAGATTCCAAAAAAGAAGGAAGGGTATCATATATTTACAACATTTAGCACATGCTTGAAGCTACATAATCAAAACCAAATAAGTCAAAACATTTCATGGTACTACCGTGGTTCTACTATTACACCCTTGGAAAAGAACCCGGCGAAGAAAAACTAAAGGGAATTCATTGCTAAACTATAAGAGTTTTATATACAAACATGGGGTACAACAAAATATTTCCACAAAACATGGATAAAAGATTATTATCATAACTACCCCACCCCCAACCAAAGATATAAAGAAAAAGAAAGCTCACGGACTCCTTGGGGCGCACTAGGCGCTCGGGGAAGCTGAAGGATCTGGGCATCTGCGGGATCGGTTGCTGGTAGTGAAACTACAGCTGGTGGGACCTTGGACTGAGTAGTATTTGCCATGGCTGGAGCAAGAGGCTCCAACTGCTGTGAGGGTATAGCAGGAAGCTCCACCTAATATGAGGCTAGAGCTGGGGCCTGGGAACTGCTAGCCTCGCCCGGTGATGGCTGGGTGATCGATGAATGTGCCTTGTCGACCATATCTGCTAGCGAATGTGCAATTGTTGTTTGCACAACTGCTTCCTCTTCATCCTCTGCCCTAGAGACAACAACCTGCTTACCCTTGTCTTGATGACCCTCAGTGTCTTCACCCAGTGCTTCTTCATCCGTCTCCTCATCTCCTGACTCCCCCTCATCAGACTCTTCAATATCTCCAGATTCCTCATCTGAAAGAACATCAATGTGAGCAGGAGGAGTTTGAGCCTTGGAGGACTCAACATGTTGTGCCTCTGGGTCTGTCATCAAGGTTGTGAAATTAAATCCATTCCTGGGACGGAAGTATCATCACCCTGCTCTCCATCATTCGGGAGGAAGGCTGTCAAATCAAACTCTAAACTCTGCATCTTCTGTAGCTCTTCTTTCAAGCCATTCACATCTTTTCGGAGCTGAGGCATACCTCCAACCTCACCCCACTCAACCTTCTCAAGACGCGCTTCAACGCTCCTGAGGCGATCCTTATAAGTCTGATGTTGCTGCTGAAGAATAGTCATGGAGGATTGTATAAGGGTCGATGCTTGCCGGACGAGGTTGGAATTCCTTGATAAGCCGGTCAACCTTGGAATTGGCATGCTAAGCAAGTAGACCCAGCTTGGACAGAGCTGGTAAAAGAACTTGGGCCTGTGGAGTAGAGGGTTGTGGAGTAGCTGTGGAGGTAGCAAGGGCTAGAGAGGAATGAGAGTGTTAGCCTGAGTTTCAGTTTCCTTTTCTACTACGTCACTGATTCTCATAATGTCGATGTCTTTGGTAGCATTCTCCATTTGGTCATGATTAGGCAGAGGAGGCTCACTTGCATCTTGACACAAAGCAGTGATCAAGCAAGGGAAATGAGGTGAGGTTTATTTCTGGTTGGCTCTGATTCCCAGCTCTTGGAATATTATCTCCCCCACATCAATATTGATCCCTATCATGATGCACGTAATGAGGAGTTCTTTCTAAATGTTGATGTCAGTTTCATTTCTGGACCACATCAGACGAGATGTAACAAAACTACGCTAGTAACTACCCTCCCTTGTGAGATCCTCCTTGAAAATTTTGTGTTTAGGGTCAATCTAGGCCGGTGTCCCCTTTGCTATGACAGAGGCAACCCAAGCACACTCATTATGTTTGTTGGCGACCTTGGCATCATATTCAGCTGTGCCTGACCGCCAATTTGCAAAATACCGTTCATTGATCGTCTCATCACCACAACTAATGTCAACCCCTCGCACTAGGACAGACTTTGCAAAGATCCTGTTGCGCTTCTGTGGAGAACTCCTTGAGGAACCATATGAAGCATAAAACTCCCTCACAAGTGTCTCATTGTATTCATCTGGGACCTCAGTAAAGAACTCCCACTTTCTCTGCTTGATATTTTCGAGTATGTGAGGGTAATGCTCCGACAGCCCATTTAAGCTCAATTACTTTTCCTCGAGAATATTCCTCTTTGAAAGCCCTACTTTGTATAAATATAGGGAGCCCTTGACCCCAAACCGGAGGTTAAGGTCCTCCCCCAGCTCCCTTCATGCCTCAGCCTATAGATCAACAGTAGGTCTGAGGCCACTCTATGACTCCTCCTCTTCAGACTGGGAGGAGTACTCTATTTTAATGCGGAGTGCCTGAGCCCGCTGACGTTTGGCTTGTGTTGCTTGTTGGATAGGATTGCAGCCCTTTTTTGTCTATGACCGAGCGTTGATTGCATTGGATTGGACTTCTTTGGTGCCATTCCTGTTGATCACATTATAGGAGTGAGTGAAATAGTGCAGGGAAAGTCATCAGAGACAAAATAAAAAAGAACAAATAAAATAAAATAAATAATTTTTTAATACTATGCGATGGGTTATGCGGTCGCATATTAAGTATGCGGACCGCATAACCATCGCGTATGTGCAGAAGCATAAGTCATAAGAAGTTATGCAATTGAAAAACCAACTGCATAAGTGGTTATGCGATCGCAAAGTGACCGCATAATGGAAGGCTAGAAAGACCGAAGTACTCCCTTAGTCTGCGGCACATATGCAGATCGCATAACAAGTCTAAGATAGCAAAAGCAATCGCATACCCTGTTCTACTTAGGGCAAGGTAGGGGTCCTATGCGATGATTATGCGGAGCGCAAAGCGATTATGCGTCATGTAGAAGTCATCTTCCTCATGAAAACTATACCCTCCCCCAAATCACGTGGGTTCCTTTTTCCATTCATTCAAAAATCTAAAACCATTGCGATTAATTTCACAAGATAGAGAGAGAGGGGTACTTAGACTCCCCCCCTCTTTGGTTGGTTTCCAATAACACACAAACAATTCCTCAATTCACTACTCACCAAATAGAATCAAAAGCCCATACCATGCTATCATGCCAGTTACCAATTTAACCCAATTTGACCATTTACAAGCACACAACTTCAGATATTCATGGCATTCGAAGTAGGTTAGATTCACAAGAGGCATGACAAGAAAGAAGAATGAGAGTGGAAAGAAGAGAAGAGAAACCAGAAGTCATACCTGAAACTCGAGGATTCGACAATGGAAATGAGAAAATGGTGAGTTTGTTTGGATCCTTTCCCTGGTTCGTCCTTAGCAGTGTTTTCTTCTTCTCTTTTTTTTTCTTTTCTTTGTTTTACTTGTTTTTTTTCAAACGTGAGTGTGTGCAGAGAGTGAGTTAGGTTTATACCTGGCAGTTATGCGGCATATAAGTTCATCGCATAACACAAATATGCGATCACATAAGTGTTATCCGGTGGACTTATGATTGGGCAGCGTAGATATAACATGCGATGCAAAATGCGATCGCAAAGTGCACATGCGGGCCACATAAATGAAAAACGACCACATAGTTGACAACGAAATTAGCCAAACTTTCTGCCTGGTTTGTGATGACTATGCGGTTCACATAGTCATTATGCAACCGCATAGTTGTTGCTCAATCTGGACCTCTCTTTCCTTTAGTTTCTTCAGCATTAAGACCCTATTCATGATATTTTGCCTGCACTCACGTCAACTTGCTCAATCTAATCTACGTAAATAATTAAAAAAACTATAAAAGAGTGTTACCACATATGGGTTGCCTCCCAAGAAGCGCTTGATTTAACGTCGTGACACGACGCAATTGACTCTTTTTGGACTATTCCTTGGTGGGAGCTACTGTTGGAATATCCCTTAAATCAAATCGTTTTGTTAAATGCCTTTCTCCTACAGTACCAAGGTAATGCTTGACTCATTGTCCATTCACCTTGAAAGTTCGAGTCCCATCCTCCGACTCAATTTCAATAGAACCATAAGGAGACAAACTCACAACTTTGAACAGGCCAGACCATTTGGACTTGAGTTTACCCGGAAATAACTTGAGTCTTGAATTGAAGAGTAAGACCAAGTCACTAGAATTGAACTCCCGCTTCAAGATCTTCTTATCATGGATGAACTTCATCCTCTCTTTGTACATGGATGCACTCTCATAGGCATGGAGACGGAATTTTTCCATCTCATTGAGTTGTGTCATCCTCAGGTTAGCAGCCTCAGACCAGTCAAGATTCGGCATCTTCAAAGCCCACATGGCTTTGTGTTCAAGTTCCACTGGCAAGTGACAAGCTTTGCCAAAAACCAACTTATACGGTGAAGTGCCAATGAGGGTTTTATATGCTGTGTGATATGCCCACAACACATCATCTAGCTTCCTTGACCAGTCGGTCCTGTTTGCATTGACAGTTTTTGCTAGGATGTTCTTGATTTCTCTGTTTGAAACTTCAACTTGACCACTCGACTGAGGATGATTTGGTGTGGCCACCTTGTGCTTTACACCATATTTTTCAAGTAGCCCGGCAAAAGCCTTGTTGCAAAAATGAGACCTACCATCACTTAGGATGGACCTTGGAGTATTAAACCATGTGAATATGTTCTTTTTCAAAAATGCGGTCACACACCTTGCTTCATTGTTCGGTAAGGCGATTGCCTCAACCCATTTAGAGATGTAGTCCACAGTCACCAAGATATAGGTCATTCCATACGAGCTCACGAAGGGGACCATAAAGTCTATCCCCCACACATCAAAGATCTCAACTTCTAATACAAAATTCATCGGCATCTCATGTCTTTTAGATATTAACCCTTGTCTTTGAAATTGGTCACATGCCTTAACCATTTTATTTGCATCTTGGTAGATCGTTGGCGAATAGTAGCCACATTCATGCACTTTTGCTGCCGTCTGATTTCCTCCATGATTACCCCTAACCGGCAAATCAAACATGGCATGCCTTGAGAATTAGCATTACCTCATCTTCCGGAACACACCACCGAATGATGTTATCGGCACAAATACGGAACAAAAAAGGTTCCTCCTAATAGTATTGCCTACACTCCCGCAAGAACTGTTTCTTTTGATAAGCTTCCAATCCATCGGGAAAAAGGTCACTAACCAAGAAGTTAGTGATGTCTGCATACCAAGGAGCAAATGTGTTGGAAAATGCCAATATGTATTCATCTGGAAAAGCATCATTGATTTCAAGATCTTCTTTTTGTTTCCCTACCTCTTCAAGCCTAGACAGGTGATCCACAACTTGATTTTCTATCACTTTTCGATCCTCCACTTTAAACTCAAACTCTTGAAACAAAAGGACCCACCAAATCAATCTTGGTTTGGCATCCTTCTTCGCCATAATATAGCAAAAAGCAGCATGGTTGGTGTACACTATCACTTTGGACCCCAACAAATAAGCCCGAAATTTTTCAAAAGCATAGACAATGGCAAGAAGTTCTTGCTCAGTCATAGTATAATTCATTTGAGCACCATTGAGTGTCTTGCTTGCATAATAGACAGAGTGAAGAATCTTGTTGTGACGTTGGCCAAGCACCGCCCCAATAGCTACACCACTAGCGTCACACATGAGTTCGAATGGAAGAGGCCAATCGGGTGTGACAATAATAGGTGCCGTGGTGAGCTTTTTTTTCAATTCCTCAAAGGATTTGAGGCACTTCTCATCAAATACGAACTTTGCATCTTTCTCAAGGAGTTTGCACATGGAATTTGCAATTTTGGAGAAGTCCTTGATGAATCGCCTATAGAAGCCGACATGCCCCAAAAAACATCGGACACCTTTAACTGAAGTAGGTGGAGGAAGCTTGGAAATGATCTCGATATTTGCCCGGTCAACCTCTATGCCTTGTTTGAAAATTTTGTGCCCCAAAACAATGCCCTCGTCCACCATGAAGTGGCATTTCTCCCAATTTAGCACAAGGTTTGTTTCTTTACATCTCTTAAGCACTTTCCTAAGGTTGTCTAGAAAATGCTCAAAAGAATCACCCACAATAGAGAAATTGTCCATGAACACCTCTAAGAAATTTCCACCATGTCTGAGAATATTGACATCATGCACCTTTGGAAAGTAGCCGAAGCGTTGGATAGCCCAAATGGCATCCGGCTAAATGCAAATATCCCATATGGACAAGTGAATGTTGTCTGTTCCTGACCTTCCAATGCAATATTGATTTGGTTGTAGCCGGAATATCCATCCAAGAAGTAGTAGAATGACCTTCTCGCTAGCCGATCAAGCATTTGATCAATAAAAGGCATAGGGAAATGGTCCTTGCACGTAGCACTATTTATCTTCTTGTAATCTATACAAACACTCCATCCGGTCACTATTCTTGTTGGGATGAGCTCATTTTTATCATTTTCAATCACGGTCATGCCTCCCTTTTTCGGCACACATTGCACCGGACTTACCCAAGAACTATCGGCAATGGGGTAGACTACCCCGGCATCCAACTACTTGATGATTTCTTTCTTTACCACCTCATGCATGGAATGGTTTAACCTTCGTTGATGCTCTATACTTGGTTTACTCTCATTCTCCAATTGGATCTTGTGTTCGTAAATTCTGGCAGGAATCCCTCGTATTTCCGCAATTGTCCACTCAATAGCTTGCCTATGCTCCTTCAAGACATTCAATAGTTGTTCTACCTACACATCATTCAACAAAGAAGAAATAATTACCGGTAGAGTGTTATTAAAGCCAAGAAATTTATACCTCAAGTGCAGTAGAAGTGGTTTGAGCTCTAGTTGCGGTGGCTCAATAATTGAAGGCTTTGCGAGAGGAGTGACTCTATTCTCCAAGTTGAGAGAGAGATTCTTTGGAGCGTAAGTGTAGTACCCAAGACCTTCCAATGCATTTACTGATTCTCTGTACCCCTCCATATCTTTGCCATCGAAATTTACCAAAATCGCCGCCAACGCCTCACCGAGGCATTGTTCTTCCATCTTCATTTCAACTACATCTTCCACCTCATAAACAACATCAATCACCAAGATGCTTTCATATTCATGTCGCAATTTCATGCCCTTGCTTGCTTGAAATGTGACCTCTTCATCATTCACACAGAACTTGATCTCATTCCATTCTGAATCCATCAATGCTCTTCCTGTGGAAAGAACTGGTCTCCCCAAGATGATAGGGATTTATTTGTCAACTGCACAATCAAGGATTATGAAATTGGCGGGCAAATGGAACTCTCCCACTTTCACAAGCACATCATCGACAATTCCCACCGATCTCTTTATGGAACGATCGGCCATTTTCAACCTCATACTTGTAGGCCTCGGCATACCTAACCCAGCTTGCTTGTAAATAGCAAGAGGCATTAAGTTGATGCTAGCCCCATTATCACAAAGAGCTCTTGCAAAATCACGTGCCCCAATAGTGCATGGAATGGTGAAAGCTCCTGGGTCTTCTTTCTTTTGAACGGTGGTTGTTGCAATAATAGAACTAACCTGGTGAGTCACACTCACCAATTCATTCTTGGTGATCAAGTCTTTCAAATACTTAGCAAAACCCAACATCTTTTGAAATGCTTCCACAAATGGGATATTCACCGATAACTGCTTGAGAATGTCATAGAACTTTTCGAGTTTGCTATCATCAACCTTCCTAGCAAGTCTTTGAGGGAAAGAAGGAGGAGGTCTAGGAATAGGTGGTAGAGTTTTTGGTGTCTCTTTTACCTTTTCCTTCACCTTTTCCCGGTTCACTTCTTGAACTTTCAACTCTTCTGGAACCTTTTTAGCTTCAACAACAATTGGCTCTTCAACTTGTGCCTCAACATCTTGTTCAAACTCTTCCACTTCAACCACTTGTTCACTCTCTCCTTGTAGTACCTTCCCACTCTGAGTAGTAATTACCATGGTATGATAAGTTGGACCATTCCCACTACCCTTTGGGTTCGCAATTGTGTCACTTGGAAGTGTCCCCTTTTGCTTTGGATTTTGTTCCCTATAGAGATCCCTCATTTGCGTCTCCAATTTTTGAATGGATGCGGTATGAGAACCAACAAGCTTGGTCATATTCCTCATAGAAGTGTCAGACCTTTCTTGATTTTGCAATACCCGTTCAAGCATGCTTTCCAACTTGGAATCACTTGAGGAACCTTGATTTGAATATTGCCCCTTTGGTGGAATATAAGGGTTTGAACTCCGATTTGAGAAGTTGTTGTTGTTGTTATTCCAATTCCCTTGATTTGAACTACCTTGGTCATTTCGCAACTGTTGGTTGCCTTGCCCTTGCTGGTTAGGCCTCTATTGATTTTGTTGTCCTTGACCTTGGTATTGTTGCCTTTGATAGCCTCCTTAAGAGTTGTTGACATACTTGGCTTCCTCATAATCTTCATTTGATGAGGGTTGCACATCTTCCACTACATTTACCTTCTTCGTTTGGCTTTCAATGAATATTTTTGTCAACACATTGACATTGGTCGCAAGCCCTGTAACTACTTGATCTCTTTCTTGGTTCTCCTTAATCATGTTGGTCAAAGAGGGAGTAACATATGCAATTCCACCTGTGGTGTCCTCTGAGTGCCACGCTTGGTTATGTTTTGCCATTTTGTCAAGGATTTGTGTGATCCTTGCAAAAGTCTTATCCATAAAATATCCATCAGCAGTATTTTTGGCTATAGATTGGTTCATAGCATCTAAACCCATGTAGAATTTCTCCAACAAGATAGACTTTGGAAAACTATGATTAGGTGACCTCATCAAATATAACTTGAATCTCTCCCATGCCTCATGTATATGCTCTCCCGGTAGTTGATTGAAAAAGAAAATGTTATCCCGGAGCTCAAATTTCTTGCTTTGCGGGAACCATGTAGCTAAGAATGCTCAGACAAGTTCAGGCCAAGAATGAATGGAATTTGGTGGCATATTTTGAAGCCATTTCCTTGCTTCCCCTGCCAGTGAGTACTTGAACACCCTCAACCTTAAGGCATCATCTGAGACATTGTTCTGCTTGTGCATCACACACACACCCAAGAAGTTACTAAGATATTGTGTCAGATCATCATCAGTGGTATTCCTGAAAAACCCCTCCTCTTTGAGCATTAGGATTAAACCATGTTCCACCTTGATAGTAGCAGCACTAACAACCGGAGGTATAATAGCATTTGTATCCTCAATGTACTCATCTATGTCCGTAAAAGGATTTTCTTCCATTTCTTCCTCATATTCAGCCATGTTTTTCTATCAACACCAAGCAAAAAAAGCAAAGTGTGATGGAATAGAATAAGATGTAAAGTAAAGCACACACTAATTAGTAATTTCAAAACCGTATTCCCCGGCGCCAAAATTTGATGCGCTCAAATTACACTTTAATTAAATAGTTTAAGGCGGTCAGTGCCAAATATAATAACCCAACAAGGTTGGGGTCGAGTCCAACAGGGAATATGGTGTGAAAAGTTTACTTGAGTAGTGTGGAACTTGACTTAGGTCGTAATTCTATTCTGTTAACGTAACAAGAGAATGATATAGTTGAGAATTAATGAGATAACTAATTGTGATATGATAATGTAAATAATTTTATTAAGGAAACCAAGGTTGCGTCCCCACCAATGGAATGTAATGCTATCGGTGTTAATATGATATATTTCTAATGGAAGGTCGTTTGATATGCAAATAATTTCTAAATGACTACCCAATATTTTCCAATAGTTGAGTAGAATTTTCTCTTTGTGATTTTTTCAAATATAAAAGAGTTGCAATTTAATAACAACCAATTTATGCCAAGTAGAACCCACTTATTCCTAAGCGATTCTATTAAACAAGATTTAAAGTCTTGAGTTCTTGATATTCAATTCTACCAAACCCTAACTCACTTTTCCAAGTAACGAAAGTAAAATGGAATAGATTAATGTTTGTAACCACCAACCATAAATAAAGAACAAGAATTGAATAAATATCAACCAACCATTATATATATATTCAATGTTAAACACCCATTAACATTACACCCATCTAGGGTCCACAACCTTAGTATTTAAAACTAGCTACTCATACTAAAACACAAGAACAAAGTATATAATAAAGCCATAAAGCTTACAAAATTTCAAGATTCCTTCTTCACAACCTTCCAGATAAATGGAGTATTCAATGCTCTCTAAGTAGGACCTCGTTTCAGACTTGAATGACCCATAAAAACCCTAGTTATTCTTTTTTTAGTGGACCAAAAGTCGTAGTCAAAATTGAACAAAAAAGCCCCTTCAGTCAGCTTATGAGATCGCATAATAGTCGTAGACCAGTTATGCGGTTCGCATATTCATCATTCCATCGCAGACTTGCTGAGTTCCAATTTTCTTTAGTCGCATAACAATTATGCAGTCCACATGTGCTTTATGCGACCACATATTCCATCGCATATCATGTTAAGAACTTTCTTCTACTGGAGTTATGCGACCATTATGCGGCTCGCATAGGAGTTATGCGACCACATAATGGACCACATATTTTCTTCTTCATTTGGCCAAAAGACTGTCTTTGTTTGCGATCACCATGTCAGTTATGCGGTTCGCATGTGAATTATGTGACCGCATACTTGCAATATATCCATCCTTTTGTGACTTTTTGATTTTTTTTCCATGTTTTCGGGTCTTCAAGGTCATGCATTATAAAACAACCAAACTTGATCAGATTTAACTAAAAATGCATCAAAAGAAAAGACAAGTTAAAATCTAAGAAATTGCTATCAATTGTGCCGAAATTCTACGGCACATCATTGACCTGTTGCTTAGGTTCCTGCTTGTTTGTGCCTCTGTGAGGAGCACATGTATGGCCAACCTTTTGACATTAATCACAAAACTCAGGTTTCCACTCATAATAGACTCCCTACAGAAAGTGTCTACCCTTTGGATCCATAACACAGATCTCAATTGGTAGTGGTTTAGTCACATTAATCTCTATCAATATTCTGGAAAAGGACACTCTGGTTTTCTTAGTTGTACATTCATCAGGAAATATAGGATTCCCAATGGCACAAGCTATTCTACTCACAGAATCAGCTCCCCAATAGTTCATAGATAATTTTGGGAATTTGACCCAAAAGGGAATTTCCATGGGAAATTCTTTATTAAAGTCAAAATCTGAGGTCCAAAGTTTTAAAATCATAGGCCTATTATTAATGGAATAAGGTCCAGAATAATAGATCTCTTGCATGTCAGCCTCTGTGTGAAATCTGATAATGTAATATCCTTCCTCGTGGAGAAACACGTCTGGTTCTCTAACATTGCCCAATTAACACTGATATATCGTTTCATGGTGTTATATCCCAGAATCTCACCCAATATGTATACAATTAGAGCATATTTCCACTTTTCAATCTCAGATTCAACCTCATCTTTGTCCAATTGTACAACTATTTGGCCATTGACGATTTATGGAGGAATATAAGACAGAGGCATACCATTTGTTGCAGATCGATTCTTCTGAAAGATATTAGACCATGGTTTAGGATCTACATATGTTATAGCCAGTGCAGGATTCCTTGATTTTCTGTCTTCCTCAGCAATTGTTAATGTTTCATTCATTACTGTTGCATGCTCTGATTGTTCCTTTGTCACACTCTCTACTTGGGAATGAGTTGTAGCGTAACGAACTGACTGGTCGTTTTGGAAATCTACACATCGCTCGGTGTTTTAAGGGCTCGAGTATCTTTGCATGAGGTATTATGATTTGCGTAAATCATCGGTATAGGTTTTCGGGCTGTTCGGAATCAATTTGGAGGAATGAACTTCAAGATTTAAGTTCTAAGTTGGAAGAGTCGACCAAGTTTGGATTTTTAGCATTTAACCTCGGAATGGAGTTTCATCAGTTCCGTTAGCTTCGTTGGGTGATTTTGGACGTAGGAACGTGTCCAGATTGTGAATTGGAGGTCCATAGTTGAATTTGGCGCGAAATTGCGAAAGTTGGATTTTTGGGAAGTTTGACCGACAATGGACTTTTTGATATCAGGGTCGGATTCCGATTTCAGAAGCTGCAATAGGTTCGTAATGGCTAATGTGACTTGTGTGCGAAATTTGAGATCAATCGGAGGTGATTTGGTAGGTTTCGGTATTGGTTGTGGAAGTTGAGGTTTTAAAGTTCATTGATTTTGACTTGAGGTGTCATTCATCGTTTCGAGGTTGCCATATGCAATTTGAAGCTTTGAGTAGGTTCGTCTTGTCATATGGAACTTGTCTGCAAAGTTTGGCACTATTCGGAGTTGATTTGATAGGGTTCGAATGCTCAGTTGTGATTCTAGAAGTTCTTGAAGTTTAAGTTTGAGTTTCATGCGTTTTGGCATCCGATTCATGGTTTTAGAAGTTATTTTGATGATTTGAGCGCGTGTGAAAGTTCATGTTGTGTTTTTAGACTTGTGTATGTATTTGATTTGGATCCCCGAGGGCTCGAGTGAGTTTCAGACTGGTTTCAGAATGATTTATATATTTTTTGATAGCTGGTACTGGTATCATCGCATTTGCGATGTATTGATCGCAAATGCGACAACCGCAATTGTGAAGCAGCCATCGCATTTGCGAGGTCTGATCTGCTGGGCAGAGTTTGCATTTGCGAAGGACTCTGCCGCATTTACGAAAGTCCTTCCATCGCATTTGCGATGATTTTATCGGAAATGTGACCTTAACAGGCATCTGTCGTGTTCGCAATTGCGATAGTTTTCCCGAATTTGCGAGGGTCGCATTTGCAAACCCCCTATCACAAACGCGACATCTACAGCCTGTTAATTCTGAGAATTCCGGGATTTTGCTTCATTCTTCATATTTTTGAACCCTAGCTTCGAGGCGAGACGATTTTTAGAGGGGATGTTCATGCCAAATCATTGGGTAAGTATCTTTAATCAATTTCTAACTATATTTCATGATTTTATACAAGATTTAACATCAAATTCATGGGAAAACTATGGAAGAATTTGGGGATTTTGTCAAAGTTTTGAAAAATAAAAATTTGAGATTTAAGAGTCGAATAAGACTCGGATTTGAAAACAAAACATATATTTGGACTCGTGGGGATATGAGGAGTCAAGACCTACCTTTGGACCAGGGTTTTGACTGGGTGGGCCCGGGGTTTGACTTTTGTTGTCTTTTTAGAAATTGAATAAAAATCATAGCATTATTAATTGAAATTATTTCTTTTGCATTGTGTGATGTATTCAAGTCATCTTGGGCTAGATTGAGATGAGCGGAGATGAATTTGTAGAGGAAAAAGGCTAAATTGAGTGTTGGAATAGCCAAATTGAGGTAAGTATTTTTTCTAGTTTTGTTGAGGTAATTTTTCCTCCTATTTGTCATTGTTTGCTACATACAGGGTGATACATATATGAGGTGATAAGCGTATATGTATGTACCAGGGTTAATCATGCTTGGGGGGTGGATTATGTTATAATTGTGTTTTGTAGAATTTTGTGGCGTTCTGTTAAATGCCTCACTTGACTCTTAGATATTAAGAACATAATATTAAGTGGTAGATATCAGACGTAGTTTGTTATAACTTGATCAAACTTGACGTAAATTGTAAGAATACATTAATGTATCTAATTCGGCCATCTCTATGCGAAATCATTACTACACTACTATGAACGATATTCTTGAGATGCTAGACTC
The DNA here is from genome assembly GCF_000715075.1 of Nicotiana tabacum. Lineage (NCBI taxonomy): Eukaryota > Viridiplantae > Streptophyta > Magnoliopsida > Solanales > Solanaceae > Nicotiana > Nicotiana tabacum. Next base: position 9,798,978 of record NC_134090.1, read on the forward strand.
TATACTTATGTTGTGGATCATTTATGAGATTTGTGGAAGTATTGGAATAATATGGTTCTTGAGGATTGTTGAACCATTGTTGCGTATTGACTCAAGTTGAGACTTATTCTGTGAAGTTAACTATTGAAACGAGATTGGTTAACTATTGAAACGAGATTGGTTATAGTTGATTCCCTTGTCGAGATGTTATTGTTTCTAATATTGAATCCCTTGCCGGGATATTATTGTTTCTATTGTTGATTCCCTTGTCGGGATGTTATTATTTCTATTGTTTGGGTGAGGAAGAGTGTAAAGCACGAAGGGTGATGCCGTGCATGATATTGTGAGTGAGTGTTAATGCACGAAGGGTGATGCCGTGCCGATATTGTGAGAGTTAATGCACGAAGGGTGATGCCATGCCATGATTTGACAGCTAAAGCACGAAGAGTGATGTCGTGCCGATATTGTGAGAGTTAATGCATGAAGGGTGATGTCGTACCATATTATTGAGAGTAGAAGCACGAAGGGTGATGCCGTGCCATATTATTGAGAGTAAAAGCACGAAAGGAGATGTCGTGCCATTTCATTTGTATTGTTATGCTTGTATGTTATGGTGAGGTCATGGCACGAAGGGTGTTTTCGTGCAACTAAGGACGAGGGGCATGCATTATGATGTGATATCTACTTTCCGTGTGTACGTTGTGCCCTTACCTTGAGTTGTTACTATAAGCACGTGATTTTTGCCTTATGTGAGAATTACTCCCAAAAATTCAAAATAAAATAATTTTCCTTTGTGTGCAATTTTGAGAATTTTCGTGGCACTTTTGGATAATTATTTGTATTTGTCTGTGCATGTTTATTTGTTAAATTAATAAAAACAAATACAAAAATATGTCGCATTTGCATTTAGGATTTAATTCTACAATTAGGAGCAATTAAGTTTGTTTTACAAGAATAAAAAATCATAAAAATAATGTACGTTGCATTTTTAGCATTTAATGTCCAAATTGTGTGATTTTATCGTAATTGTTATTTAATTGTGTGTTAATTTTAGTAAGAGTTAATTAGCACTTTTATAAATTAATTTAGTTCTATAGGATAATTTAGGATTTTTAGAATTTAGTTTTAGTTTAAGAAAAAATAAAAGAAGAAAAAAAGAAGCAATGGAAATAAGAAGAAAATCGGATTGGGCCACCTTTTAATTTAAATTAACCAGGCCCAAACCAAATAAACCCCTACCGGGTCAACCCGACCCGGTCCGCCCCATAACCAAACGAGTTACCCCCCCTTCCCATTTTTCATTCTTCATTACCCCAAAACCCTAAAAAAACACCCGCCCCCTTTTCTTCTCCTTCTCCAAACCAACCCTCCAGCTCCAACGACCCCCTCCCATGGCTGCCCGTTCCCCTTCACGTCTAGCAGCAACCAACGACCTCCCATGGCTGCCCCTTCCTCCTTCATCTTCTTCTACCTCTCCAACTCCAGCTCCAAACGACCTCGCCATCCATGGCTGCCCTCCCCATCGTCCCTCGCTTCTTCTTCTTCTTCTTCTTCGTTAGCTCTATAGATCCCATGGCTGTCCTCGCTGCTTCTGCTCCCCCTCATGTCCCATGGCTTCCCCCTACACCACCATTTACTCCAAACGACCACCAGCCCACGACGAACAACACCCTCTCCCCATTGTCCCAAACAACCATTTCTTGAACGACCACAGTCGCCTCAAACAACCCCACTGCCAAAACCAACCTCCTTATCGTCGTTCTTCGTCGTCAAGCTCCAGCTCAAAACCACCCTCCCATGGATGCCTGTTTCTTCTACTTCGTCTTCAACTCCAGCAATGGACGAACCACCATGAACGACCACGTCATCCTCCAGTCCAAAACGAGCTCCATCTCCAGCAACCATGGCCGCTGCTTCATCTCCTTCGTCATTTCCTCCAGTCGCCGGAAAAACCAGTAACGACCACTCCACATGAGCGACCACCATCGCTTCTGCTACGTCCAGCCATGAACTCAATCGTCACTGCGTCAAAAATGAAAATGGGTTGAAAATAGTGATGTTTGTTCAGGCGTGTCGAGGTTTTCGTTCGAACCCGAACTTCAAACTAGTAGGTTTTCGTTCTCTTTTCTTTTAGTTTTCGTTCAATGAATTCATCTTCCGCTCCTTTTCTTCTTTCTATGATTATGTTCGTGTTCCGATAGGATGGTTTGAATTCGAACCCAAGTCATTGTTTGTATTAGAGATAGTTCGTGTTCATTTTTTGTTTGAAGTTCGTTAGTTTTTCATCAAGTGATTTAATGTCGAGTGTTTATGTGTTGGTCTTTAGTTTTTGATTTAGTATGAATCATTCATCTTGGTTATGATGTTGTTTGATTTAGTTTGTGGTCAACTGATGATCGAGTTTAGTGATTTGGATTTACTTGTTTGTTCTGATGAGTTTGTTCGGATATGAATCTGACTTTGTGGTTAATTCATGAACGTTGTCGATAAGGAGTTTGTTTGGCGAGTTTATTATGCAGATTTTGATTATTAGTTGTCAATTGCCAGGCTTGATTTGGTTATAGCTGTTGTAGTTTGATTAATTAATTAGGTGAATTGGTTATAGCTGATATGGTTTTGGTACAGATTGAAAGGGATGAGGGTAGAATGGTAAATTGCAGTATTTTCAGGGGAATTTTCGGGATTTTAAGTTTTAAAAAATGATTAATTTGAGTGCTCTGTCCACTAAGTACTAATAATATTAAATTAATACATTATTTAATACATGGTGGGGGATAAGACATGTGGTAGTGAGAATTAATACATTATTTAATATAGTGGGAGACAAAACATGCAGTAGTGGGGAATAAGGGAATTAAATAAAGAAAAGACATGTGATAGTGGGAATTAATGTATTTGTTTAATATAGTGGGAGACAAAGCATGCAGTAGTGAGGAACAAGGCATGCAAGTGTGGGGAGAATATTTCGGATTAGTTTAAGTCTTTCAAGGCCAGAGTTTTGTTATAAATATGATCATTTCAAGACCAAAAGGGGGGGGGGGGGCAGAATTTAAGGGTTAAACATTAACTGGTCTTTAAATCTAAAAAAGGTTCACTTTGTTTCTGCCCGTTGATTGTTGTTGGTGTTTCTGGACTTTCATTTGGTTTGTTCCTTGAGTTTGGTTGGTTATTTGTTATTGTTTCATTGGGGTGTTGCTGGAATTCTGCTGGTTTTATTAAACACTATTACTGGGCTATTTTGTTTCTGTTACTGTGCCGTTGCTGTGTTGTTGCTACTGCTCCTGCTGATCCTTTTCTTCCTTTTCCTTGTGGTCCCTTTCCAGGTACACATTTCTGAGATTAGTACTGATGTGACTTCAAACTGCAAAAATGCTGAATTAAAAGGCTTAACAGATTGCCTATTAAAGTGTGTTCAATTAATGTATTAGAATGTACATTAGGAAATATTGTATATGTTTATGCTCATCTTAGACATGTATTTACATTGTACAACTATACTGAAAATTGGACTGTACTTAGAACTATTCTAAGTAGTTTGAACTGTTTTCTATATGCCTATGGGTATATGAATTGATAGATAGTCATTACTGGAGATTATTTTAATTTAGTTTAATTAGTAAAGTATAACTCTGAATTCATGCAAACCGGAATAGAAATGAGTCAAAGCTTGTGAATTTTTAATCATGTTAGTAATGGAGATATGTAAATATTAGGCAGAATAGAAAATGGACAGTAATTTCGTAGAATCAGTAGGCCCACTATATTTTAAGTTAGGATCGTAGTAGTAATTGCTAAGATCATTAATCCAATAGGCATGAGTTGAGTTCAAACAAGACGAGTTAACAATTAAGTTTAACAAACTTTCAAATAAGCATTAGTGATTAAGGTTAATTCCAGTTTCAAATAGTTGTAAACAATTAATTCCAACAGTTCAATTCATCTAACAATGTGGGTCTAAATTAGTTAGAGGATACTTAGTTTATTTTGGTAATATTATTTGTAAATTCCGTATTCTATTTATAATTTCAATTTTAGTAATATTTAATTATAGAATAAGGCATGAAACAATCTCCCTTTGTCTCGATTGCAATTTTCAGTTTGCATTTGTCTTAATCCGATAAATAAGTAGCGGCCTTTTCAAGCATGTAATTAATTAGAATTTTTCTTTTTTTTAGAGACGAACTTAAATAGAAAAAATGTAGTCACTTTAGGATTATCCTTTTAAAATAAATGAGATGAGCCTTGCCCAATAAAACGCACAAGTTGCGGGGCCTTTAATAATTGGTTAATAATTGTATAGACTTTGGGATCGGCCATTTAGCAAATTTCACGGCCTTACCCAAAATAATGATACGCTAGTCGCTTTAGGCGCGCCTTTAACAATTTACTTTCTTAAACACGGGTGCACATTTATGTGACCCAAATCCAAATCTTAACAGAGTCGAAATGTGTCGGTAACCACGGGTACATTGATGTGACGTGGTTTGAGATACGTTTTTCACACTGTTGTAATTCTCTGTTAAAATAATAATAATAAGAAAAGCGGTAAAGAGTTTAAACTTTGCACATAAGTTCATAATTGTATAAAATTAGTTTATTAAGATAAATACGATAGTTGAGCGACCGTGCTAGAACCACGGAACTCGGGAATGCCTAACACCTTCTCCTGGGTTAACAGAATTTCTTATCCGGATTTCTGGTTTGCGGACTGTAATACAGAGTCATTCTTTTCCTCGATTCGGGATTAAAACCGGTGACTTGGGACACCATAAATCTCCCAAGTGGCGACTCTGAAATAAATAAATAAATTCCGTTTCGATTGTCCTTTAATTGGAAAAAACTCCTTTCCGCGTCCCTTCGCGGGGCGCGGGCGAAAAAGGAGGTGTGACAGCTCTGGCGACTCTGCTGGGGACGATAACCCAGAATCTTTGGTTCAGGGTTCAAAAATTCGAGCTTAGAATAATTGTTATTATTTGGCTTTATTTATTATCTGATTTTATTACATGTTTTAGCATAAATGTGCAAAATGTTGCTCTTACTGCTTTGATATTACCTGAACTGTATATATAAATTGCTACGAAATCCCTCTCTTCTCTTTCTTGAGGAGTGCACGCTGGTCGTGACTTCTTTCTGTTCGTGTCCTATCCCAAAATAGAACGAAGATTTAGAGGAGTTGCAAAACCGGATGATCTTTTGGTTACCGGCACGCAGTTCCCATCCTCGGCTCGAGTTGTCCGCTCGGGTAAGCCAGGTCTAGAACGAACACCCAGGATAAACCTAGTATAACACAATCTCATGCCGAATCCCTAGTAGGAACGCTTATTTGCATCATGTACACTTGACTTAGGGGACTCAACACAGGGGTTGAGTCCGTCTAGGACAAGCAACCTGAAATGAAAAGACCATCATGCTGCACCTTTTTTGTTTTATGCATTTATTTGCTGCAGACTTGCATGCTGACCGGCTTCTGAAAATACTGGAATATTGAAAAAATGAAAAAAAATAATATAGCAGTGTAGAGAGATAATTCCGAGTTACCGGCGAACTTTGCCAAAATTTCGTGAAAAAATAATATTTTTTCAGTGTAATTTATTTAAACAAGTCTTGTTGTCGGAATTAGTTTATTGTCATTGCCCGAACTACGCCGGTTTGATTCTCACAGGATGTGTAATACGTAGGCAGCCCTCATTGGGTCCAACCTCCCCTTTTGCAAAAATAGCCAAAAAATGTCAAAAATTTTAATTTTTCGTCATAGTGTTGGGTGATACTGTTTTTGTCAGAAATAGCCGAATGTTCCCAAAAAGGACACCGGAAGGCTGACTTTGCATAAACGGCCACCTTTGGTCATGTTTTTAGGATTTTGGTCGGTTAGCTAACGCAGCCTAGAAATCTTCGTCCCCGAGGTGCTGAAAGGCCGCGTTGGCAAAACCCGGTCTTTTATTTTATTTTAATTTGAAAAATCATAAGAAAAAGAGTTAGTGGTTAAGAATACCGTTTAGATTTTTTAAGCCGAGCCAGCTTCGGCGGTGTCTTAAACCGTTCTTGCTGAGATAGCCTTAGAGTATCTTTCAGTTGTCAAAAGGCTATTTTCGTAAAAGAACGGACAAGTTTGTGAAGTGTCATAAAATAATCTTCCCGGCCTCAAAATTCATGTGAAATTGGGAAGGGGTCACGTTTGCAAAAACAGCCGTTTGGTTAAAATCGGCATATAGAGGAAGGAATCTGTCATTTTATTTTTCTTGAGTTTGTATTTCTTTTGATTAGAGTATGTGGGCCGTTTGACTTTCGAGTTTGTTGTTCGTCTTTAAGTGATTCCAAACAGATTTTATTGTTGTTTACCTTTTATGTGGTAGAACTACGCCCGGTCTGATTCATGCGGGGACATGATACGTAGGCAATTCACATAAGATTCGACCACCACTAAAAAGAAAAAGAGAAAAGAAAAAAAAAGAAAAAGGGAAAAGGAAAAAAAAAGAAAACAAAAAGAGAGATAAAGAAAGTTTCGGAAACACTTAAACAAGGCACAAACAAAGTAAGTCGGAATGACGCATGCGGTCGAAGCAAAGACATATTAGAAATGGTTAAACTGCCTAGGAACATTGCATCCCCAACGTGAAATTGCAATATGTGTTAAACTCTAACGCTAACAAGTTTGTTGTTGATACCAGATATTTCGAAATAGTTAGCTCGTTAGAACGTTCTGGCGGATTACCATTACCATACAAGATCTAAAGGGCCCATTCTGAAGAGTATGTCTGGTTCGGACAAAGGTGTTAAGGAGGAAAAGACGGAAATGCAAATGATGAAGGAGGAAGTAGACAGGTTGAGACAAGAGATAGCTGGGATGCACTTAGCCTGGGCTAGGGGACAAACATCACCAATACTTCCCCCTACTCCTACCCTCTCACCGGCTCGGACTCCGGAACACCCTCCCACTGGTCCATCAACAAGCTTCCCCATTTCCCAATACTATCAGGGGGAAACTTCCTATAATCCCCAAGCTCCACCACCCAAACAAAACCCTCCTCCACCAACTGTTCCTGTTTTCGTGGCACCTCCACCCGCCACATTGCAAAAATCATCCGATGAACCAGTGTTTCAGGTTCACGACAAGCAATACTATCCTCCTGAACTCACCTTCAAAGCACCCGAGCCATACACTTGCACCCCTCACCTTCAGCTCCTAGCAGAAACTGAGAGGCTGGCTAAGAATCCGGAGCAGGACGAAGTGCTTCGTAAAGTGAAAATCCTGGAGCAATCCTTCAGGAATATCCATGGGTTAGGCAACCAAGTCAGTGTGGCCTACAAAAATCTGTGCCTATTCCCCGATGTTCAATTGCCGGCAGGTTTTAAGATGCCAAAGTTCGATCTATATGAGGGACATGGTGATCCCATGGCACATTTGCGAGGTTTATGTAGTAAGATGAGAGGGGCAGGTGGAAAGGATGAGCTGCTGATAGCTTATTTTGGTCAAAGTTTAAGCGGGTCCGCACTGGAATGGTACACGAGGCAGGATCCTAGCAGGTGGTATACCTGGGACGATCTAGCACAAGCATTTGCAGGTCACTTCCAGTATAACCTTGAGATCGTCCCTGACCGTCTCACACTGTTGAAACTTGAGAAAAAGCCTGGAGAGAGCTTCAGGGAATTCGGATTCCGTTGGAGAGAACAAGCAGCAAGAGTCGATCCACCAATGAGGGAAGGTGAAATGGTGGACTACTTCTTACAAACTTTGGAGCCAACTTACTTCGGTCACCTGGTGACGTCAGTTGGTAAATCTTTCAACGAAGTAATAAAAATGGGTAGTATGGTTGAAGAGGGACTCAGGTCCAACAAGATAATGAGCTATTCGGCAATCGAGGCCACAACTCGGGCTATCCAAAGCGGCACAGGAGGTGCGCTCGGAAAGAAAAAAGGGAAGATGTCGCAACAGTCGAGGCAGGTACTTGGTCCAGATTCGGAGGTTCCCCCCTCACTACCAGCCCAGACCCCATCACACAAATTACCCACACATGCCATATGGCCTTCCACAACCCTACTACCCACCATCAAAGCCACTCTTTTCCGCCCATCACGCCCAAACCTATCCCCGAGCTCCACATAATCCACCTCAGTATTATCCTCCGAATAATGTCCGGTCATATGTCCAACCACCAGGTCACTCCCTATGGCGAGCTCCAGCACCACATAATGCATTATTGCCTTTACAATGTTTTCGAGCACCCAACGACCCTAGAAAACAGGGGCAGGGAGGGGAACAAAGGCAAAGAAATAGTTTCACGCCAATTGGGGAGTCCTACACAAGCTTGTTTGAAAAGTTAAAACATTCTGGCCTGATTGAGCCGCTCCTCGGCTATACTCCAGACCCATATGCAAAAGGCTTTGATCCTACTGTACGATGCATGTACCACTCTATTGTCCAAGGGTATAGCATTGAAGATTGTCGTTCTTTGAAAAGGGAAATAGAAAGAATGATTCAAGAAGGGGTAATTGTGATCAATGACAGTGACAAGGAGCATGCGAATCCTCTTGGGAATTTGCGGACTGAAGTTAATGATATAGAAGTTGTTAATGGTTTTGGCAATATTGATGGGGAACCCAGTGGTTAAGATGTCACGCTTGGTAATTGGAAAGACGCTTCATCTCTTGGCTAGTCGGAGAGGAGTCTTGGTGGTTCATTTTGTTATCACTTCTGTTGTTCGGGTTATTTGCACGGTTGCAATCCAGGCATTGTCTTGTGTCAAACCCTCTTATCCTCCCATTTTTGTCATAGTGGTTTGTTTAGTGTTGTCTAGGATTGTTTTAGGTTTGTTTTAGGTTGTACCCCCAGTTGTTTTGCTTGTTTCGTTATACGAACCATTTCACCGCTTATATAATGCAAATTCCGGTCTTTTGTTACATCCAACCATTTTCTTTATTTAGTTATTTTTATCCTTTTGTTTTGTCCTTGTTCAACGCCAATTCTAATGACATGACATGCGCGCACAGTTTGGGCCTAATCTTAAGAATTAATTATAAAGCCATTGGGAGATGATCAAGACACTTAAGGGAAATAAGAACAGCTTGAGATCATTTGAAGCCCGAGCCACGTGAAACTGGGGCAAGTAAAACATAAAGAAAAACCATAAAAACAAGTTAGCCATATTGACAAGGGGGTCGTTCATGGTAACGAAAGTGAGAGTATAGCCCAACGGTGCTTTAAAAATGACAAATGAAAAGGCGAATGTGTGGATATGGTTATCAAGTCCGGTACAATCAGAAGATGTGGCGAATATTTTAATTGTGTTGTTTGCGCTTGGCATGTTTTGAAGATTGGAATGACGAAGACATTTTATTCTGCTATCTAAACACTTTATCCTTCGTTAACCCTTTTGAGACTTATTGGTTTTCTTTCGTACCCCTCGTTTGGAATCAGTAGCAAAGATTAGAAAACACAAGTATGAAAGATAAAGAAAAAGAAAAATAAAAAGGAAAAGAAAACAACAGAAACAACAAAACAACAAAACGAGAAATGAGAAATGAGAAAGAGAAAGAAAAGAAAAGAAAATAATAAATAAGTGGAAAGGAAAACAAAAAAGGAATTGGGAACTACGTTTGACCTGATTCCTTAAAGAGGATACGTAGGCGCTTCACGGCTCGGTCATAGTGTAACAAAAAATTAAAAAAAAAATCCCCAAGCAAGAAACCGGGGCAAAAGTTGTGTTTGATGTAAAGAAATCTGGTTCCGAAGGTTGTAAATTTTGAACCAAAATTGATTCATTTTGAGCCGCTAATACACTTTCTTTCTAGCCCTATCCAAAACCCCACGTTACGGTCCAAAGAAAGACCTTTTGACCAGTATTCGAAAGATGCCAAGTCATGCAAATGGAAGTCGAGAATAACGCTCTGATCCCTGGCAGAAAAGTAATAAAAAGAGAGATTCTTATCGGTGGAAACCTTCATAGGCACCTTGAGGCGGCTATAAGTTGAGAGAAAAAATCAAAATGAGAGAGGCTTGATAGTGAAAACCCTTCGGGCACTACAAGTCGAATAAAGATTGAGAATCATACAGGAAAGCACCGGACGAAGATTGTGAAAGGCGATTAACGATAGAGGATAGGCCACATGTGCATGTCATGGCTAATAGAGTTGGTATCCACATCTGATAGGTTTTACTTCGTAGTTTTCTTGTTAGGAGTCATCTCTTTCTTTTGCCTTTTACTCTGTTCCTTCTACCTTTGTCATTTCCTCTTTTTTTAGTCTCTTTGGTCAGAACAAGCAAGAAATGGTTTCAAAATTTGCCGTCAGCTTTCCAATTATGCAAGACGAGATCTGACTAGTATATCAAAGGGGTATAAGTCAGGAAAGAACAAGCGCAATGAGCTGGTAATAGTCAATGTGCTTTGAGGTTCGCGCAAAATACCCAAGATTGGTCCATATCAATTCAGGGACAGTGCAACAAAAAGAGGGCCAGGGGGATTGAACCGAGGGTATATTCGATGATGAGATTGACAAAAGGATGGACTGGTGTCAAGAAGGATATCCCCTGCGGAAATCGAGGGCTATAAAGCCAAGGCCAACGGAAAATCAAGAAAGAATAACGCGGAAAGCAATGGACATAATTGGGAAATTCATAGGAAATTCAAAGGTTGGGGAAATGCAAGTTCACGGACAGTACCGCAAAAGAAGATATTGGGTCTGCACCGGGAAAAGGTATTGCAGTAACATAGACGAGGGAAGAAGTGGTTAATCAATGAACGAACATGACAGATCTTCAAGTGAAATCAGCTGGCATGAAAATACATGAGGTCAGATAATGAGACTAGGAAAATGGTTAAGAGGTTTGTGAATAAGGAATCGTCAAGAAGGTCGGAAGGTATCAGCCCAGTTCAAGATGGTCAGACAACGCATAGATGGGAAAATGGTTGATAACATCCCCAGCAGGAGTATCGCAACCAACCACCATGTTTAAACTCGCAAGTTTTCTTTATTTGAAACAGGGATGGAAGCTATGTTCATATAAAAGCTTGGAAGGTTGAAATTTTCAGGTGTAATGCCCCAATTCTGCTTACGCAAAGGCTATTGAGAAGATCACACATCACCACTAGGAAAAGCATTTCCTAGTCTAGGTTTTCAAGTTATATTTTGTTGTAGGAGACACACTTCCTAAATTGAGATTTTCTCCTAGGAGACGCACTTCCTAGTCTGGTTCATTTAAGTTCATTCATAGGAGACGCACTTTCTAGTTTGAATTATTGAAGTTTCACCCCTAGGAAATACACTTCCTAGTCTGGGTCTTTCGGGTTATATTTTTGCTTTAGGAGACGCACTTCCCAAATTGAGATTTTCTCCTAGGAGACGCACTTCCTAGTCTGGTTCATTTAAGTTCATTCATAGGAGACGCACTTCCTAGTTTGAATCATTGAAGTTTCACCCCTAGGAAACGCACTTCCTAGTCTAGGTCTTTCGGGTTATAGTTTTACTCGTAGGAGACACACTTCCTAAATTGAGATTTTCTCCTAGGAGACACACTTCCTAGTCTGGTTCATTTAATTTCATTCATAGGAGACACACTTCCTAGTTTGAATCATTGAAGTTTCACCCCCAGGAAACGCACTTCCTAGTCTGGGTCTTTCGAGTTATATTTTTGCTTTAGGAGACGCACTTCCCAAATTGAGATTTTATCCTAGGAGACGCACTTCCTAGTCTGGTTCATTTAAGTTCATTCATAGGAGACGCACTTCCTAGTTTGAATCATTGAAGTTTTACCCCTAGGATACGCACTTCGTAATCTGGGTCTTTCGGGTTATATTTTTGTTTTAGGAGATGCACTTCCTAAACTGAGATTTTACCACTAGGAGACACACTTCCTAGTCTATTTCACTTAAGTTCATTCGTAGGAGATGCATTTCCTAGTTTGAATCATTGATATTTCACCCCTAGGAGACGCATTTCGTAGTCTGGGTCTTTCGGGTTATATTTTTGTTTTAGGAGATGCACTTCCTAAATTGAGATTTTACCACTAGGAGACACACTTCCTGATTTCGGTTCATACAAGTTTTACTCGTAGGATACGCACTTCCTAGTTTGGTTCATTCAGGTTTTTAGCAAACGCATTTGCTCGTCAAATTTTTGGGTTTTACTCATAGGAGACGCACATCCTGGCCTAGTCATTAGTTTACTCTCACCATTGCATCAGTAGTATAAGTGGTTTACAATATTGCTAACAATTCACAAATTTCCTAGTGCAAACTGGGGCAGAAAATTTCCTTTGTTTTGTCTATTTTGTAGCAGTCAGGAGCCCCGCCTGAAGAACAGAATGACGATTTATTTTTCGAAGTTGTTGTTGAGGTCAGGAGCCTCCCCTGAAGAACAGAATGACGATTTATTTTTCGAAGTTGTTGTTGAGGTCAGGAGCCCCCGTGAAGAACAGAATGACGATTTATTTTTCGAAGTTGTTGAAGAAGTTGGGAGCCCGCCCATATAACAGAGGAATACATTTCAGTCTTTAAATTTCAGTTTGAAGTCAGTAAAGCAGAGGGTTACAACAAAAAAACCCAACAGAAATCATAAGGAAGACCACAAGTCGAGCCAGAAGTAAAGAAAAAATAGAGGAATACAATCGAAATCCCCAACGGGAAAAAACAAAAATCCCCAGCAGAGGAAGGAAGTTCAAGATTTGATGGGAAAATAATGCGAAGCACACGAGAAGGAAATAAGCAGTTCAAGATTGGCAGTTAAGGGAGAATACAAGACAAATCAAAAGTAAAGAAAAAGCAGAGGAATACAACCGAAATCCCCAGCGGGAAACAACAAAAATCCCCAGCAGAGGAAGGAAGCTCAAGATTTGATGGGAAAATAATGCGAAGCACACGAGAAGGAAATAAGCAGTTCAAGATCGGAAGTCAAGGGAGAATACAAGACAAATCAGAAGTAAAGAAATACCAGAGGAGTCACCGAGACATCAAAGCAAGAAGAGACACAAGAGCACGACTGAAGATCTAGATAAGATTTTGTAATTCATAGACTATAGTTTAGTCTAGCTTCTTATTTTCTTTCAGCATGGTGTAATAAGGAGGTCGGCAAGCAGTAATAACAGCATGCAACAACAGTAACATTGCAGTCCCATGGTAGTCCCAGCTACCAAAACTTCCCGAACTACATTAACCTGATTCCCTTTTAGCCAGGGATATGTAGGAAACCTTTGAAGCAAAGGTTCGGTTAAATCTTTCAAAAAATTGCTTCACACGGAGTACTCGGATGGGCAAAAATCGCTCGTATCTGCTCACTTTATCTTTGCACGAAAACTCTTCGTGTTTTCGGACAAAGAGGGGCAGCTGTAAGCACGTGATTTTTGCCCTATGTGAGAATTACTCCCAAAAATTCAAAATAAAATAATTTTCCTTTGTGTGCAATTTTGAGAATTTTTGTGGCATTTTTGGATAATTATTTGTATTTGTCTGTGCATGTTTATTTGTTAAATTAATAAAAAAAATACAAAAATATGTCGCATTTGCATTTAGGATTTAATTTTGCAATTAGGAGAAATTAAGTTTGTTTTACAAGAACAAAAAATCATAAAAATAATGTACGTTGCATTTTTAGCATTTAATGTCCAAATTGTGTGATTTTATCGTAATTGCTATTTAATTGTGTGTTAATTTTAGTAAGAGTTAATTAGCACTTTTATAAATTAATTTAGTTCTATAGGATAATTTAGGATTTTTAGAATTTAGTTTTAGTTTAAGAAAAAATAAAAGAAGAAAAAAAGAAGCAATGGAAATAAGAAGAAAATCGGATTGGGCCACCTTTTAATTTAAATTAACCAGGCCCAAACCAAATAAACCCCTACCGGGTCAACCCGACCCGGTCCGCCCCATAACCAAACGAGTTACCCCCCCTTCCCATTTTTCATACTTCATTACCCCAAAACCCTAAAAAAACACCCGCCCCCTTTTCTTCTCCTTCTCCAAACCAACCCTCCAGCTCCAACGACCCCCTCCCATGGCTGCCCCTTCCCCTTCACGTCTAGCAGCAACCAACGACCTCCCATGGCTGCCCCTTCCTCCTTCATCTTCTTCTACCTCTCCAACTCCAGCTCCAAACGACCTTGCCATCCATGGCTGCCCTCCCCATCGTCCCTCGCTTCTTCTTCTTCTTCGTTAGCTCTATAGATCCCATGGCTGTCCTCACTGCTTCTGCTCCCCCTCACGTACCATGGCTGCCCCCTCACCACCATTTACTCCAAATTACCACCAGCCCACGACGAACAACACCACGTCCCCATTGTCCCAAACAACCATCTCTTGAACGACCACAGTCGCCTCAAACAACCCCACTGCCAAAACCAGCCTCCTCATCGTCGTTCTTCGTCATCGAGCTACAGTTCAAAACCACCCTCTCATGGCTGCCTTTTTCTTCTGCTTCGTCTTCAACTCCAGCCATGGACGAACCACCATGAACGACCACATCAACCTCCAGTCCAAAACGAGCTCCATCTCCAGCAACCATGGCCGCTGTTTCATCTCCTTCGTCATTTCCTCCAGTCGCCGAAAAAACCAGCAACGACCACTCCACATGAGCGACCACCATCGCTTCTGCTACGTCCAGCCATGAACTCAATCGTCACTGCGTCAAAAACAAAAATGGGTTGAAAATAGTGATGTTTGTTCAGGCGTGTCAAGGTTTCCGTTCGAACCCGGACTTCAAACTAGTAGGTTTTCGTTCTCTTTTCTTTTAGTTTTCGTTCAGTGAATTCATCTTCCGCTCCTTTTCTTCTTTCTATGATTATGTTCGTGTTCCGATAGGATGGTTTGAATTCGAACCCAGGTCTTTGTTTGTATTAGAGATAGTTCGTGTTCATTTTTTGTTTGAAGTTCGTTAGTTTTTCATCAAGTGATTTAATGTCGAGTGTTTATGTGTTGGTCTTTAGTTTTTGATTTAGTATGAATCATTCATCTTGGTTATGATGTTGTTTGATTTAGTTTGTGGTCAACTGATGATCGAGTTTAGTGATTTGGATTTACTTGTTTGTTCTGATGAGTTTGTTCGGATATGAATCTGACTTTGTGGTTAATTCATGAACGTTGTCGATTAGGAGTTTGTTTGGCGAGTTTATTATGCAGATTTTGATTATTAGTTGTCAATTGTCAGGCTTGATTTGGTTATAGCTGCTGTAGTTTGATTAATTGATTAGGTGAATTGGTTATAACTTATATGGTTTTGGTACAGATTGAAAGGGATGAGAGTAGAATGGTAAATTGCAGTATTTTCAGGGGCATTTTTGGGATTTTAAGTTTTAAAAAATGATTAATTTGAGTGCTCTGTCCACTAAGTACTAATAATATTAAATTAATACATTGTTTAATACATAGTGGGGGACAAGACATGTGGTAGTGGGAATTAATACATTGTTTAATATAGTGGGGGACAAAGCATGCAGTAGTGGGGAATAAGGGAATTAAATAAAGAAAAAATATGTGGTAGTGGGAATTAATGTATTTGTTTAATATAGTGGGAGACAAAACATGCAGTAGAGAGGAACAAGGCATGCAAGTGTGCGGAGAATATTTCGGATTAGTTTAAGTCTTTCAAGGCCAGAGTTTTGTTATAAATAGGATCATTTCAAGACCAAAAGGGGGGTCAGAATTTAAGGGTTAAACATTAACTGGTCTTTCAATCTAAAAAAGGTTCACTTTGTTTCTGCCCGTTGATTACTGTTGGTGTTTCTGGACTTTCATTTGGTTTGTTCCTTGAGTTTGGTTGGTTATTTGTTATTGTTTCATTGGGGTGTTGCTGGAATTATGCTGGTTTTATTAAACACTGTTACTGGGTTGTTCTGTTTCCGTTACTGTGTTGTTGCTGTGTTGTTACTACTGCTCCTGTTGATCCTTTTCTTCCTTTTCTTTGTGGTCCCTTTCTAGGTACACATTTCTGAGATTATTACTGATATGACTTCAAACTGCAAAAATGCTAAATTAAAAGGCTTAACAGATTTCCTATTAAAGTGTGTTCAATTAATGTATTAGAATGTACATTAGGAAATATTGTATATGTTTATGCTCATCTTAGACATGTATTTATATTGTACAACTATACTGAAAATTGGATTGTACGTAGAACTATTCTAAGTAGTTTGAACTGTTTTCTATATGTCTATGGGTACATGAATTGATAGATAGTCATTACTGGAGATTATTTTGATTTAGTTTAATTAGTAAAGTATAACTCTGAATTCATGCAAACCGGAATAGAAATGAGTCAAAGCTTGTGAATTTTTAATCATGTTAGTAATGGAGATATGTAAATATTAGGCAGAATAAAAAATGACAAATAATTTCGTAGAATCAGTAGGCCCACTATATTTTAAGTTAGGATCGTAGTAGTAATTGCTAAGATCGTAGTAGTTCAAACAAGATGAGTTAACAATTAAGTTTAACAAACTTTCGAATAAGCATTAGTGATTAAGGTTAATTCCAGTTTCAAATAGTTGTAAACAATTAATTCCAACGGTTCAATTCATCTAACAATGTGGGTCTAAATTAGTTAGAGGATAATTAGTTTATTTTGGTAATATTATTTGTAAATTCCGTATTCTATTTATAATTTCAATTTTAGTAATATTCAATTATAGAATAAGGCATGAAACAATCTCCCTTTGTCTCGATTGCAATTTTCAGTTTGCATTTGTCTTAATCCGATAAATAAGTAGCGACCTTTTTAAGCATGTAATTAATTAGAATTTTTATTTTTTTTAGAGATGAACTTAAATAGAAAAAATGTAGTCACTTTAGGATTATCCTTTTAAAAAAAATGAGATGAGCCTCGCCCAATAAAATGCACAAGTTGCGGGGCCTTTAATAATTGATTAATAATTGTATAGACTTTGGGATCGGCCGTTTAGCAAATTTCACGGCCTTACCCAAAATAATGATACGCTAGTCGCTTTAGGTGCGCCTTTAACAATTTACTTTCTTAAACTCGGGTGCACATTTATGCGACCCAAATCCAAATCTCAACAGAGTCGAAATGTGTCGATAACCACGGGTACATTGATGTGACGTGGTTTGAGATACGTTTTTCACAATGTTGTAATTCTCTGTTAAAATAATAATAATAATAATAAAAGCGGTAAAGAGTTTAAAGTTTGCACATAAGTTCATAATTGTATAAAATCAGATAATTAAGCTAAATACGACAGTTGAGCAACCGTGCTAGAACCACGGAACTCGGGAATGCCTAACACCTTCTCCCGGGTTAATAGAATTCCTTATCCGGATTTCTGGTTTGCGGACTGTAATATAGAGTCATTCTTTTCCTCGATTCGGGATTAAAACCGGTGACTTGGGACACCATAAATCTCCCAAGTGGCGACTCTGAAATAAATAAATAAATTCCGTTTCGATTTTCCTTTAATTGGAAAAAACTCCCTTCCGCGTCCCTTCGCGGGGCGCGAGCGAAAAAGGAGGTGTGACAGTTACTATTGTATTTACGTATTTTGTATGACTTGTTGTTATTGTCCTATACTTGACCTTTATCTCAATTGTTGTTGCACTGTCCATGTCTCTTACTTGCTCAACTTGCGAATACCGTGCCTATTTTCCTGGTTTTATAATCATATTCATGATGTGTCTATTCTGTTGCATTTTAGTTTAAGTCTTTCACCATGCTAGCCATTCATGCCCTTACTTGTTAACATGAAAAGATCATGTGTGCCCGTCTTAACTGTTATGATTGTACTTAAGCCTCTAATATGCTAGTTAATTAAATATGACATTCCTTTCTTTCCAGTTGTTATTACTCACGTGTTCATTATTGTTGCCTACATGTATATCCTTGTCCACGGTTGTTACTTGCATATTCCCTACTTTGTAATCCCTGTTATTGTATTTCTATCATATGGTTGGTTCTGTTATACGATCATTTGGAAAGATGACTTGAACGCACGAAGGATGTTGCCGTGCTAATTGAATTGTTACATAACTTTATTTATATATGGTGAGGATGAGATAGAAGTGCGAAGGGTGTTACCGTGCCATGCGACTTGATATTTTGGATATGCTTCTCATACCAGGAAAGATCATAAACCTTCTACTATGGTTCCTTTTTGTAATTGTGGACTGTTTCACCGAGTTGTATGTTATATTCCTACCTGTCATGCTTTGAACTGCTTTTACTGTTAAACTAGCGTACAAGTTATAATAATTGGCATCTTTTAACTCAAAACCTCGTCACCACTTCGATGAGGTTAGACAAAATACTTACTAGTACATGGGGTTGGTTCTACTGATACTGCACTTCTGCACGTCCTTGCAGATTTTAGAGCGAAGTTGCTCGTGATGTCGGATGCTGATTTGGAAGACGTTCGTGTTTTCCGAATATAGGTGCCACTTGTCCTTGGTAGTATAGATCACTTTTAATATATTTATGTAATCTTCAAACAGAACGTATATTTATTTGTATCATTTTTAAAATTCCAAATCTTAGAAGCTCGTGACTTGTACTACCAGTTCTTGGGAAAATTTGTGAAATTTCAAATAAATTATAACTTCCTCTTTTTCTCTAAGTTATTTGGTTTGATTCTTTTGGTTAATTGGCTTACCTAGCGGGTCAAGTTAGGTGCCATCATGACAGTGGTTTTTGGATTATGACAAGGTAGTATCAGAGCACTAGGTTCGTAGGTTCTACAAGTCATGAGCAAGTGCATAGTAGAGTCCTGCAGATCGGTATGATGACGTCCATACCTATCCTCGGGAGGCTACAGGGCATTTAGGAAAAATTTCCCTTTCTTCCCTTTTTATCGTGCGGCTTTTCTTCAGCTTGAAATCTACGACTTTGATTCTTCCCGATCACTCATATATGATGTTATGTGCTCAGTATTCGCTATGTGCCAACGATCGGTGTTGATGAAGATGGATTACGATGGGCTATGGATGCTTGATTATCATCACAATGTGTTGTATATCCTCAGAAGCAGAAACAGTGTTACATCTTCTAGTCGTTCATTTGTGGTAGGAGGCGAATTCATATGTCTAGTTGGTGAGCACAAATTTGGGTAGATTGGTTGGTGGCCAGACTGTTATAAAGATGGGTAAGCGCTTGTCAGAGTCTTCGGGGTGTTCTATAATCAGTATTGTGTGAGTTTTTGAAGTATTCAGCTAAATAGTAGTATCGAGGCATGCTGTGGAGATGTATTACTTTGGGTTGCTGCTGAGGTGTTCTATGACTCCGAGCTAAGTGGTGGAGGCTGCTAATGACGATCGGATTGTAAGATCATGGGCCGTATCAATTTCCAGACCGAGAGATTTCATGGTTATTCCTTTGAATGGGCACATGCTGGTGAAGCATAGGTTGCTCAACGCATATTAGCTGCATATTGAATATCAGAATAAGATGAGTAGATTTAGGGACTTTTGAATTTGTCTATGTGGCAGTGAATAGTAATCGGATTCATGGTATTTCCTTGTCAAGAAAGGTCTACAAGTCAATACTGAGGTGATGCAAGAAATGGCTTAGGGTTCCCAGGAGGTCCCCTCAGGGTGGGCGTATTAGATTGAGTTATTTTCGGGTTGTCAGTCTGTGTGACTCATTTATGTGAGAGGCGATTGGTTCTGATACCACGATTATGTGTTAATGAGTTCCGAAGAATTCATCATGGTTATGATTATGGTCGGAGTTGATGTTTCTACAGGTATACGGGCTATATTGCATATGGTGGTGTTTTCCCGGATTGGGTCAAATGAAAGATTCCCAGTTGATAAGGTGTTCAATTTGCTTATGGTTCAGAGTTGGCTATGATATTTTCGTAGTATTGCGAGTTAGCATGTTATAGGCGATACGCCGTGTGGATTTGAAAAGTGCATGTACAAGGTTGCGGTTTAGTTTTGGAGGGAAGGATAGGAGGTCTTAATGTCTCGAACAATTTGGGGTGTCCAAGGTTTTGCTGGCACTATGTATCTTCCCTGGAGCGCCTGTTAACAAGTGCATCGTGTTTTGACTTATGGGTATTTCTCCATGAGATGATGGAGTATGAATTTTGTGTCATCTATTTGAGTAGCGGTGTTGATACTGGGTATAAAATTTGGTATACGTGAGGCTCAGAGATTGAATGTTCTTGTTGGCAGACTATTCCTTAGTTGCGAGTTGTGAAGAAATGTATAAGATTGGATGATTAATAATAGGTTTTATGGAAAGGTTGCTATAGAATTATTGGAAGGTTTATTACATGTTTGAGGATGATCGGAATTTGGTCTGGGGATTATTTTGAGCCCAGTGAGGGTGTGTATTCTATATCATGTTGGATTTGCTTGCTCTTGCACAACTGGTGCCCTATGTATATCGTCGGGCGGACTGGATGATATTCACGCCTAGGTTTATGTCGTGTGTCTCTCTCTTATTCTATGATGTGTTCTAAGGTTTACATGATTCTTCCTACCCATATTGTGATTTATCTTAGGCCTCATGGCATTTTGGATATGCTTCTCGTACCAGGAAAGATCATAAACCTTCTACTATGGTTCCTTTTAGTAATTGTTGACTGTTTCGCCGAGTTGTATGTGATATTCCTACCTGTCATGCTTTGAACTGCTTTTACTGTTAAACTAACATACATGTTATAATAATTGGCATCTTTTAACTCAAAATCTCGTCACTACTTCGACGAGGTTAGACAAAATACTTACTAGTACATGGGGTCGGTTGTACTGATATTACACTTCTGCACGTCCCGTGCAGATTTTGGAGCGGAGCTGCTGGTGATGTCGGATGCTGATTTGGAAGATGTTTGTGCGTTTGGATATGACTGCTACTTGTCCTTGGTAGTTTAGATCACAGTTAATCTGTTTATGTAATCTTCAAGCAGAACGTGTATTTATTTGTATCATTTTTGAAATTTCAAATCTTAGAAGCTCGTGACTTACCAGTTCTTTGGTAAATTTGTGAAAGTTCAAATAAATTCTAACTTCCTCTTTTTCGGTAAGTTATTTGGTTTGTTTCTTTTGTTTAATTGTCTTACCTAGGGGGTCAAGTTAGGTTCCATCATGATAGTGGTTTTTGGGTCGTGACATGTAGCCGATAGAGGTGTTGTTAGGTCTAGCTTTTTCGAGACTCCTAAGCTAGATGCATCTCATGTGTTCCTCCATTGAGCCCTAGTATTAGATTCTAGATCTGCATCTGGTGTTTGTATAATTTTTTCTTTACTATCTCCCTTCGCTTGAATTCACAAGCTTACCGAGCTTCCTACATGAGTGATTGTAACTTTTTTTTGGTCCTTCCACGTCCTCTTCCCCTCCCTCTCGCCATGGATGATTGAGTTCAGCGCACATTAACTAACATGAGTTGAGAGACATTTTAAAAAAAATCATAAATTAACATCTGAATTGAAGTAAGACAATCTTAAAGGCAGTTGACAACATGCACAGTACCGAAAAACGTCTTTATTTTATTTTATATGCAACTGTTTGGCTTAATACATAGTTTACCACCCAACCTTTGGCCCAAATCCCCCTTACACACTTTCTGTGGACGGTAATAACCTTACACAAGAAACCTTTCTAAAGCGTATCTAGTAATAACTAACCCGACCCTACCCAACCCTAACTGACCCTACCGACCCACAAGGTAAAAAGCGTTAAAACCAAACTTACCCAAGTCAGTACTCAAAATCCGATACATCTAGAAGGAGATACTGTAAAGGCGATTCCGGCGACCATCTCAAGCTACAATTTTCATCGTGGATTTTCGGTGGATTTATGCGGTTAATAGGTTAGTAATTTTCTTCTCCTTGCATTATCCGTTTATTTTAGTAGTGGGTGGGTTGAACCTAGGGTTTTTTTTTTGAAATTTCTTCTACTTTGCTTAGGGTTATCGGACTTTTTAAAAGGGGAATCTTTTGTCATTGTCGATATCACTGTGAAGTTGTCGTCTTGTTGCCTTTACAGATAGTTTTTTTATAAAAAAGATTTGTCTTGTGTTTGCAAACCGTGTGTAAAGTTAGGGTTTAACTGATTATTGTAATAGCATTGCTTTGAACAATGTGATATGCTCTTGTCTTTGTCTCCACTTTTATATTTCATTTGTAGTTCTTTATTTTCAATTGTTGCATGTGGAAAGTCAATTTATTTGTCCCTTATTTGTTTGCAGATAATGTCTTTTAAAATCATTACCCTGAGGTGGTACCATGATGGGGTATTAGTTCCTGGTAACTTTGCTCGTTATGTGGGTGGTAGTCAAACATTGACTTTAGATGTAGATGTAGATTTACTGTCTCTTATTGAACTGATGAACTACACTGGGATCTATGACTTTCAAAATGTGGCTGAGTTGTATATTTGTCCAATGGATAGGATAGATAAATTGGTAAATATTCTCATAGACAAGGATATTTTAGACATTTGTAATGAATTGGAAGATGGGGATACCTTAGATATTTATGTGACTCATGCTGCCCCTTTATGTGTTGTTGACATAAATGAGGCTAGTAAAGGGGTTGGTGGGTCTAATAGTGGAGCTTTTAAGAGCACAACTGTCTTAGAAGAAGAGGAAGATAGTCAATCTGAATCTGAATCTGCCCCTGCTCATGAACCTATCCCTTCCCCTTCCCCTTCCCCTTCTCCTTCTCCTGAACCTGCTCCTGCCCCTGCACCTTCAAGAGAACAAGAGAGTAGAGTAGATAGTGAATCAAACTTTGATAATAGTGAAGGTGAGGATGATAATGAGAATGATTCAGTCTTTGACAATAGTGATAGTGATGAGAGTGATGGAGTAGATTTACATGTTCCTGATGATAAGGATTATGGATCTGATGTTCATGAAGAATCTGTAGAGTGTAGGGATGAATTGAGGAAGTATAGGAGGAAAGGGGGTGAAAGGCCAAAAGCTAGAGGTGATATTAACCTAGGTGATGCAGGAGTTGATATTGGTTTTGATGAATTAAGAACTGGTAGCAAGCAAGATAGGTACACGGGCTTAGTAGGGACATATAAGCCTTACTTTGGGTCTTCAGATGCTGAAAGTTTTCCTTCAGATGCTAAAGAAGAATTTGATGAAGAACATAAGGAGAAAATGGCTGCCAAGAGGAGGAAGAAAACACTGATATTTGATCCAACTGTCAAAAAAATAACTTGGGAGTTAGGGCTGATTTTTGAGAGTGTTGAACAATTTAGGTTTGTTGTTAGTAAGTATGCGATTCAGAAAGGAGTTCAAATTGAAAAGTATATTAATGAACCTGGTAGGGTGAGGGTAAGATGCATGCATCCAAAATGTCCATGGATCTTGGCTGCAAGCAAAGATGGCAGATCCAACAATTTTAAGATAAAAAGGTATTGTCATGTCCACAAGTGTTACAAAACAAATAAAAATAAGCTTTGCAACTCCAGATACCTAGCAAAGCATTACAGGGATAAGATTGTGTGTCAACCAAATGTGAAAGTTTGGGAGCTAAAGAAACTCATTAAGGATGAACTGGAAATGTATGTTGGTAGGTCTACTGTACATAGAGCTAGAGCAAAAATTCTGAAGGAGATAATAAGTGATGTGCATGTTGAGTTCAAGAGACTCTATGATTATAAAGATATTCTGTTACAGATTCTACTCCAGCAAATGCTTCATATATACAAAGATGTGGAGGAAGAGGAAGAGGCAGAGCAAGAGGAACATGAACTGTTGGCAGAGCTTCAACTCCAACTACTTCTACCCCTGCTGCTGCTGGTAGAGGAAGAGGAACTGTTGCTAGTAGAGGAAGAGGAACTGGTAGTGATAGGGGAAGTTCTAGGTTTGGACTATTTCAATCAAGCAATGGGTTCACAAGTTTTTCTGTAAGTAGTTCAAAGTTAATTTTATATCTTGTTTGCTTTAACAACTTTACTAAATATTTTCTATTTTTGGTAGTCTGGTGGAGGTAAGCCAAGAGTGGTCTCTCATGGCGGTGAAAAGAGGTTCTTGGAAGATATTTTAGAGTGTGCATACAAGCCAAAAAGTGGTGTAAAATGGAATGGTAGACCAGCAATTACTAGAAGATAACTTGAAAGAACTGCTGCAACTCGTTCTAGAACTGCCGCATCTCAATCCAATTTAAGTCAAGTAAGTTCATCATCCCAGCCATCCAAGAACAACCACTAAATTCTGTTATTGTCACTGTTAATTTATTTTGGAACTGCTGTAATTTCCCTTTGGAACTGTAATTTATTTTGGAACTGCTGTTAGGTTAATTTGGAGCTGCTATTTAGGTTTGCTGTTAGTGTTGTTATTTTGTTAAGGCAGCCTGCTGTTATTTTGGTATGCTGTAAAACTGGGCAGCGTATATTTTTGTTAAGGTAGGATGCTGCTATTAGGTGACTGTAATGAATACTTTTACTCTATGATGAAATATATTTTTAGTGTTGTTTGATAATTTCTGGGCAGATGTGTCTTTAGTGTTGTATGAATGCTGTTATTTTGGTATGTTGTTAAGCATTTGTGCTGTCATTTTTGTATGCTATTATTTCTGGAAAATTTCAGCATTTGAGATGTATATCAGCCACTATTTGACTATGTTTCAGTGTTTTATCAGTCACAATTTGAGGTGTGTTTTAACTGCACTATCAGCTCGCACAACAATAAAGTCAAACGAAGCAATATTAACAATTGCCAAAAAAAATCATTCAACTCACACAACAACAAATTCAAACAAAACAACATTAACAATTGCCAAAAGATTTCATTCATTTCTAACAAAGAGATACAAAATCTACCAAAAAACTTCATTCATTTTCTTACATTATATAACAATCTTTAGAACTACCTAACACAATCAACTTTAACACAATTGCAATTAAAATCAGTACACACAATCTCCTCCAATTTCTTTGGTTTCTATTTTCCTTCAACAATGCATCAAATGCTCTCTTCTTCTTCAGCAGCCCCAAAATCACCATTTTCAAGTGCTCTGGAGTTGGGGGGTCAAACCACATAAAGAAATTACATGCCGATCGACTGTCCCTCTGAAAAATTGAAGATAAAAAATTATTATGGAATATAAAATTGATTAGAAAAGTACAATTGAAATTTACCTCATAAAATGGGCATCCGTAAAATCGACGACCCGGATTATCAACACTCCATGACTGTATCACCACAGCTTCTTCACCACAATAGCAAAATTTTCTCAGATTATGCATTTTCTCAAACCTTACAATTGAGCCCTAGAAATTTAACCCTTATGTCAAAAAAGACAAGGAAGAAATAGAAGAAGATTGTAATATTGGCTTCAAGCTTCAAGAAGAGGAATAAATTTTGGCTTCAAGAAGATAAAATTTTCTTCAATTTAGAGCTTTCAAGGAGGAAGAAGAAAATGAAAATCGGGTCCTAGTATAGATAGAAATGGGTTAAGGCCCTTTTAATCTTTTAAAAAGGATCGTTGGAATGTGTTTTTGACCATTTATTAAAGACATAAATTGTCTTGAAATACTGTCCATACACTTGGTCTAGTTTGTATTACACACGCTTAGACCTGGTCAAAGGAGATGTGTACTAGGCACACTTTAGAAAGGTTGCGTGTATAAGGTTATTATGGTCCACAGTGTGTAAGCAGGATTTGGACCATAGGTCGAGTGACAACTTATGTAATTTTCCTTCGTTTTAATATCTGTTCTTTAGTTTATAAAGGGTGAAAATCAATTATACCCTTCAACTTTGCTCTAAAAATCAAACTTCACCCTTAACTTTAAACAATAGTCGTTCTTCCCCCTCTTATCTTATATAATATCAATTTTGCCCTTAACATTTTTAATTCTCCATCTATATAATACCTTTTTATATTATATAGAATAATATATTATTTTTTAACCTAGGCATTTTACCTATAATTTAAATAATTTTCTATCTTAATATAGATTTTTATTTACGTTCATTAACATTATAAGTAAAATAATCTTTTTATAATTTTATTACAAAATCTAACACTATTTTTATGATTGTTATTTAAAATATTACGTATATGTATGTATGTATGTATGTATATATATATATATATATATATATATATATATATATATATATATATATATATATATATATATATATATATATATATATATATATATATATATATATGTGTGTGTGTGTGTGTGTGTGTGGGCGTACACGTATATTTATGTTTCACTCTCTCTTATTCTCTATCATCTATATATAGATAGATAAATGAGTTTTGATCGTTATTAATGAAATAATTTTTAAATTATGATTTAGAATACATTTACAATATAAATAGATTTTAGAATTCTATTATAAAATTTATCTCAATTTATTTATTAATGACGATCAAAACTCATTTATCTATATAGAATTCTGTTATAAATTTCTCTCTATTTTATTAATTATTTTGTATTACTTGCATTGAAATATATTTATAAGAACTTTACTCACTCTTATTGTCACTGTATAAATATTTATTAGATCTTCGATTGCTATAAATAAAATTAAATTATTTTTATTCTACTCATTTATTTTATTATATAACATATTATTTAATTGTTATTTCTCACTCTTCTTTTTCGTCTTAGAAATAGTTTTTCTTCTTTCTACAGATACTTTTATTATATAAATTTTAAAAATAAAAGAAAAATATCCTGGTTTTAAAAAGTAAAAAAAGGAAAAAAGACGAAGGTTGATATCTAAGGGTAAAATAGGTATTTGAAAAAGTCAATGGTATAAAAAAGTCAAAGGTTCATGTATATACTTTTTTTATCGACTATCTTATTATAAACTAAAATTAAAATCATTTTATGTTGTTTTATCAAGAAGAGTTTAAAAATGTTGCGGTAAAATCAAATTATATTTTCAAGTTACTTTCTCCATTCCCATGGTTAGGATAAGATTTTTCACAACCCTCGAGAAAAAATTTGATCATGAGTGCAATATGACTAATTTCATTATATGTACAGTCAAATCTTTCTATAATACCCTTATTTGTTCTAAATATTTTTGGATGTTTAGCGAAGTGCTGTTATAGAGAACATATATTATAATATAACTTAAAAATTGGTTTCGGAAAAGTTTGACTTTTATAGTGAGATATTGTTATATAGGAATACTATTATAAAGAGGTCTGACTGTATTAATTTATTGTGCGTATGAATGATAATATAGAAAGGATAGGCCTGACCAAGAACAACAATAATAAACTCAGTATGTGGTATTTGGAGAGGGTAGAATGTATACAAACCTTATTTCTACCTTGTAAAATTAAAGATGTTATTTCCGATAAACCCTCGGCTCAAGAAAAATGAAAAATCACAATAACAGCAAGCAGTAACAAAAACACAATAATAGATTAACCGACGAGAAAGAGAATAGGTCGAACCAATCAAACTATATATCTTGAGCATTAAGCATAAAAATTATGTACACGATCGATACATACAAATTAATATAGAGGCATATGTACTCGTGGAATTACTTGATGTGAGATTGCAGTTGGAGAATGTGCGTCTGTTTTGGAGTATAAGCAGTTAAATCAGAGAGGGGCATACTATATATTTGATAGGTTGAATCATAAATATATATGAAATTTTTTATTATAATATCATCAAATATGGAATTTTAAACACATAGTTTAAGCTAGTGTTTGGTCATAGATTCCCAAATTTGTTTTGAAAAATCTGATTTGGAAATGAAAATGTGTTTGGACATACGTTTTCAAAACATATTTTCCATATTTGTTTTGAAAAAATATGTATATTATTAGTGTTTGTAAATATTTTGGCCCAAAAAAAGCTATTGAGCTGGTTTTGGAACTTGGAATTTGAGATTTTGCCAAAATATAGGCAAAATTTATGGCCAAATATGTGATTGCCAAATAAAACTCAAGTTTATTTTGGCAAAATCTATGGTCAAACGGGTCCTAAAAGTACAATATAAAAATCTACTACAACAAGCATTTTCTCGAAAGGCCTACATTTTCTCTACTCTTGGTTAAGTCTATAGGTTCAAAAAATGTTTAACTGAGAAAAGAAATAAAAGAAATTATAAATTTCGAGAAAAGAAATAAGGTAAAAAGGATAACTTTAATTCCAGATAAACTCGAATTTTAATAATGAATTCTCATTGCGCCTTTTTGACTTTTCTTGTTACTTTTCATATAAAAAGAATACATAATTGAACAAATCAAATCTTACCATGGAAACAAAAAAAAAAAAAAATTGTACGAAAAATAAGTAATAATACGTTCGATCAACTGTTTCCTGCATTTGAAATAGTTTCATTTGTTAAGTAGCTATCTTTAGGCGGTGGCGGAGGCAGGATCTCCACGAAGGGGGTTCAAAAAATTATTTTGTAGCTAGTAGGAATTGAACTCATGATCTTATATAGATTTTGAACCCCCTTGACCACTAAACTACACTTTTGGATTATGTTAAGGGTGTTCAAAACTTAATATATAGAGATAAAAAACAGATTTTGCCTTATATATTAGTGTAATTTTTCAGCGAAGGGTGTTCGGGTGAACACCCTTGCGCCTCCCTAAATCCGCCCATGTCTTCAGGTACGACCAATAAACGTATGACTTTTATTTGAGAAAAAGGAATAGCCTTTTTCCTTTTTGATGACTTAATAATAATGAAATCTAACGGCTATACGTTATTATTTTGATAATTCAAGAAGTTACTTGAGCTTTACAAATAACCACTACTTTTAATCAATTGGATCAAGGTATTATAACCTATGATATCAAATCAAACGAAGCTGAAACTGATAATACAATTAGGAGTTGTTTGGTGGGTGCATGAGAATATTACTGAATATGGTGTATTAGTAATGTTTGTATTAATAATGCTGAATTTTATTGTGTTCGAATTATTTTTTATCTACTATTTGGTTTGGTGTATTAAAGATTTTGAAAGAACAATTTTATCTTTATACATGCATATCCATGTATTAAAAATAATGGTATTGTTAAAGCCATGATTAGCTATGTACGAGAATAGTACGGAATAAGATAAATAACAAAAATAAGTACGGAAAAGGGTTAAAAATGCCCCTAAACTATTGGAAAAGGTTTAAAATACCCTGCATCTATCTATTGGGTTAAAAATACAACTCCATTCACCTTTTTGGTTCACTTATGTCCTTTGACTGTTAGGTCAACACTGATTTAAAAATAATTATTATTTAAATTCCACGTGACAACTTCTTATTGGTCGAAATTAAAACATCTAACCTATTAGAAAGACTAACTCACATCTAACCATTTTTAAAAAAACGAAATTTGTTAAAAAAACGAAAATATTTTTTTCAGTTTTTACAAATTTGTTTTTCTAGTTTTTACAAAAAAAAATGCTTTAAAAAAGCTAAAAAAAATATTTTTCAAAAACAAAAAAAAATTGTTGAAAATATTTTTTCAGTTTTTAAAAAACGAAAATATTTTGTTAAAAACAAATTTTTTTCCATTTCTTCAAAAATAATTTCCAGTTTTTACAAAAAAAATGCTTTAAAAAACTGGAAAAAAATATTTTTTTGTAAAAATTTAAAAAATAAAAGAAGACTACTAAATTAGTGGACTACTGGTGCATTAGTTTAAAAAAATGAAAATATTTTGCAAAATATTTTTTTTTACGTTTTGCAAAAAGAATAATAATTATTTTTAATTCAGCATTGACCTAACAATCAAAGGGAATAAGTGAACAAAAAAAGTGGATGAAGGAGTATTTTTAGCCTTTTTCAATTGTTTAAGACATTTTTAACCCTTTTCCGAAATAAGTATTAATTATACATAAATTAAAAAACGCTACCAAACAAAGATTTAATAATACCAAATATAATACATATATTACTTTTCCTAATATATTCTATCAGATGACCCCTTTAGGTAAGAGGGCAATCAAGTAGCGTGAAGTACAAATCCAGGAAAATGATTGTTAATGAGAGTGATTTGGCTATGAGTGACAGTAGTATTTATATTTGTTTTAAATCTAACCAAATGCAAATAAATAAGAATATAAAATATTACTATCAAAAAATAATGAAACATTGACAAAAGCAATATTAATGTCGTAACGCCGTTGATAGTGATGACACTGAACTGAATGAATGTTCACAGGATCTGCTCTCTACTTATCTCCTCGGAGATTACTTCCCCCCCCCCCCCCCCCTCCCCCCTTTTATTTTTTCCACTAAGCACATGATATTTTAAACCTTCAATTAATTCATATTTATGTCGGGTATTAAATGTGTTAATATTTTTCGTTTTTAAAGCTACGCTTGAATACAACATCTGTATTCTCTAATTCGGTGATAACTGGATCTTCACCAAAGAGGTTAGGGTGAATGATAGAAATAAGACAGAACTTCAACTATTAACTTTCGGTATTGTTTACCTTCAAAATAGGATAACAATTGAATTTATAAGTGATTTTTAGGATACGTAGATTAATCTGATACAAAGTGATAGATTAAATTATAAATAAAACAAATAATAATAAAGTAAATTCAAACCGAGTGACTTAAATAGTTATAGTCTTGGGAAATAGGTCTCACTCGAACTGAATGTGACTCAAGTGATGTCAAATACATAATAACAATAGCTTGCAGAAAGAAAATAATATTATAGTGGTTTGGGATATGTGTTACAATGTGTCTTGCAAATAATCAGAACCCCTTTATATAGTAAGACAATCCTACTTTAGGTACAATTATGTAAAAGATAAAAAATCTCATGATTTGCTAATTAACCGGTTCTTCATTGATACATGCCGAGATTTCCGCCGGGATATTCGATCGGTTACGGATATTTCGGCCTTCTGTTATTTGGTCTGACAATGTTACCTCGGGCTCATTCGGAATCGGGGTTGATTCTAGGTTTATGGACTCGGTAACCTCGAACACGGGTTTTCTAACCTCATATCCTAGTTCGATGGAACCCGGGATCGATCTTCAATTCATTACGTTTTAATCCCGATCTGTATGCAATAGATGGGATACAATTTCGACGGTATAGAGATAGTCCCGTCATTTTTCGGAGTGTAAATGACGAGAAACGATATGAGCCCTTGATCCTCATCTCGATACTTTGCACCATAAACGACAAAAATGGACAAAACGTCTTGTCAGCCGCGTCTTAATGGCATTAAATGTTCGTTCGTCGTTGGTCGACCACTACAAACTTTGAACCATCGTTTGAAAACTATAAATACTCCATCCTCCTTTCATTCAAACTTTACATCTAAACCTCTTCTACTCTTGCTCTTAAAAAATCTTTGCACTCTCTAACACTTGTACTCAGATTTCTTGAGGTTTTTGAAAGAACTCTCACTTGTTCACTCCAAACCATTAAGCGTAACCTTTTAACTTCCTCTTCTTCATCTTTATTCAAAAGAAAAATGGCGAAGACTTCTTAGGTTGTTCCATAAAAAGAAATTGCCTCTTCATCATGGCCGACAGGCGAGGAGCCAGCTGTGAAACCTCCTCTTAAAGCATTTATTCCTGGTGGGTGCTCGACCGATACTGATTTCAAGGTCGAGAAAACTTTCTCGGTACCGGGTCGGTGCGAGCTGGACTCGAGATATATATGCTTGGTCACCGAAAGCCATCCAAGGTCAAGGAGGATTAGGTTGGTAAGTGTCACGACCCAAACCGATGGGCTGCGACGGGCACCCGGTACCTTACTCAATCGAGTACCAACATAACGTATCTTTTCGTATCATACTATCATAGATAACTGAGCCGGAGAGGCTGCCGTGAGATAGGTAGAATACAACATGTAATACCAACTTATACATAAGACATATGGGCCTATCAGACCAAAATAATCACTCGTACACTGAACATAGGCCGACAAGGCCATACAATCTCTTACGTACATGACATCTGTCTACAAGTCTCTAAGGATACATAATTATCATAAAGGTCGGGACAGAGCCCCGCCATACAAAACAATATATATCTAGATCATACCGACCAAACAAGCAACTCCGGAGCAAATGGAGTGCACCAACATCTTCCGCTGAGCTGATCGCCTACTTGGAGGACTCTCGACCTGTCTATCGGGACCTGCGGGCATGAAACACAGCGTCCCCAGGCAAAAGGGACGTCAGTACGAATAATGTACCGAGTATGTAAGGCACATAAATAAGTACGTAAAAGACATGGAAGAAATATAGAGTAAATGACTCAACCTGTAAGTCTGGAAAATTCTGTAAATCATGAAATACTTTTAGTGTCATGCATATATGTATGAATGTCGTGTCGTGCATAGGTACATGTATTCATAATATCATCAAGCCTCTGAGGGCATCCCATCATATCATCTAGGCCACTGTGGGCAAAATCATCAACGTATACCAGCTGATCAGGTGGTGGTGCGTATATAATGCCGTAAACTTTTCTCATATTCCATATACATATAATATACATATATACGTGTATATAACGCCATCTGGTCATGGGTCAATGTACATGTATAAATGCATGAAATGCATAAGAAATACGTTAATAAGATTTCTCGGAATGCCATAAAACTCAATATGTCTTTCAGATAAACTTTATCAAATACGTATTTTTGTGAGACCCATGAATAGAAGATATAATAGTAATTCACATGGGGAATTAAGAATATGGAAACCCCTAGTATTTCTATGAATAGAGTCATTTATATAAGTTGCGTATTCTGCTCGTTTCATTTGTATTACTTGGATCATGCCGAAAAGAAAGAAGGGGTATCCTTAACATACCTGAATCGATTCTTTTGACAATCCATTTAACACCCGTTGATTACAACAACACGTAACGGCAGATCGAAGTAGGAAAAAATCCATATGATATTCTTGAGAAAAATTATACCGTACTCTCTTAGAATTGTAAAATCTCGTTGCTACTACGCTGAGAAGTCTCATATGAATTCTTGTTGAGGTGATTCGCGTTGTCGGTGAAATGTACGATCTTTGTTGAATCATTTGGTAGATGATCCGTATGAGACTTCCCAATGAACGAATGGCTTTAGAAATATCACTTTTTATAGTGGTGTGGGCTCCACTTAATAATTCTTACCTTAGCCACCCACATCTCTTAAATTACCATCTAATAATGTAAGTAAGAGTCATTAAACATGGCTTGAGTTGCTCTACGTTTGGTTTTCCAAGTTTATCCAATAATTCCCGAATTTCCATCATTAACTTATTAAATTCCTCACTAATCTAATAATTAACCAATTACCCACATAATTGAGAATTATCTCAATTTACTTAAAATACTACTCACTTTTAACACACCTTATAAACCTCACTATCATGGTCATGTAGTACCTTGTATGGTACTAGTGCATAAATATCGAGTATTATAGCTCGAACCGTATTTTATTCCAAATTGACAAATTTCGATGAAACTCATTCTCTTCGATTTGCTTGCCCTCTCACCTTCACGAATTTACTTATCCCTTGTTTGAAATAGCATAATACTTATAATTCCAAAATAATCTCATTCCCGAGCTTACGTCGATTAACTTATGACGAAACATCAATGTACAAAAATGCAGGACGTAACATCTCATTTTCGATTTTATATCAATTTGCTTATGGCGTACTTCCACGTACGAAAACAAGGGGTGTAACATCATTCCCCCTTTGGAACATTTGTCCTCGAATGTTGACTGATACACTTATCATTCTCATAACCCATAGCTCTTGCGAATACTTTTAGTACTCCTCTTGCCATCTAAGCGACTATTCTGTGAATGAATCCCAAAGGCCAGGGCACTCCCCCATTTAAGCCTCTTTCTCACACCACGACTTGTAGTCGGAATCCTTCTAATCTCGTAACTTTTGCTACCTTCTATCATGCAGCCTTTACGACTCTAACTTTGTATGTGTGCCTATACGACTCTTCTCTTCTCTTTCCTCCAGCTTTTAGCCAATCTCTAGGCTTCACTTTGTGAACATAGACAAAATTATGTCAAGCTGTCCCTCTGGGGGTCATTAGCTTTACTACATCTATATAGGCCATACTATACCATAATTCTTACTTCGATTCATCGTTACTGAGGTCTGCTACCGAACTCCAGGTTACTCTCATTGCTTATCCTATATGCATAAAGCTAAGTCCTTTAATGCTTCTTAATTACCGTCCATCTTAAGACTGATGGCCCAATCTCATCTTGTACTTTGCAACTTTTACCCACCCATTGTTAATTCACCTCAACGTTGATCTACAATCATCCATTGATAACTTGAATTTTTTTACGTAATATATTCCCACTAGGGTTTACATTTTATCAGGGAACATCTGGAGTAATTTCCACAATCGTATTTCATAGTATCCCAATATGATTCACCTTATGGAGGGGGGGGTATCCAAATCCTGTGCCATCCATGAAATCTTTTTTTCTTCAAATCATTACTCAATCGAAGGTCCAAATGTCATTCTTTATCTACCATAATTACACCCTTATCTCTTCCAAATAATGTTAGTCTTAGGCTCTTTTGAGTTCATTCAGGATATACTGAGCTTTCTATAACTTAGAGAAACCATTAGCTCGCTTGTTTTCATGGGTTTAATCCTGAGGACTTATCCATTCTCGTCACCTTGTCACTCGCCTTTTTGTATCCTTACTCCTGCCTTCCTAAAACCTTGTCGCTTTGACATATTTAAGTTTGCGACCTAACCATATCTATTTACATTACTCACAACCTTCCTTCAACTTACTTGCATCATAGGTTTTCTTATGTCATTCTGGAACATCAAGCGAGACATCACATCGTCTCTAACTCTTCTTTATTGTCTTAATTAGCCTCCTCGATACCTAGAAAACATAGGCTAGAAGACATGCCACTGACGATGCCGCTATCATTCTTGGATACTGAATCATGGCGCTTCTAGCCTTCTGTCTGAAGTATGAATCATTCATAACCTTTTGCACTTGAGTATCTCGTACATTGTTCACCTTTACCTTACTCACCTTAAAATCTTGCATCACATCTTTAATTTCATTCATAACCTCCCTTCGACATAGGTATAATTCACATCCACAACTTGAAGCTCTATTATAATAATTGCACCTCTGGTGCATACACAATCCGGTGGGAGCTTCATACTGACTTCTTATGAGGCTGGTATTCTTCTAACAGGCTTTATCGTAGAGCCATTATAAAATATGGCTACTGTACAATCTCTCTTGTACCTCTAATATTAAGAGTGATTCTGCAATGTTCTCGATCATGATGTCTATAATTTTCTGGGTCCAATAATCAGACTCCTGATTTACTTGGTTGACATAACTCTTTAATTTACTCTTCCCTCTGATCAACATTTATGTAGGCTTAAGCTATCTTTCAATCTGTGGCTCATGCTATTAGTTATTACTTTAGCCTTTGATGGACGTTATGGAATATCTGTGATACCATCATCTAACAATTCAATTCTTGGTTTATGAGTTGGACTCAACTTTTTCCTTTTAGCTTTTACCGGAGTCTTTTACGGCTATATGATTGTCAACATATATGCGACATGGATAATACTCCAAAATCTTAAATGCGTTCATACTGTAACTAACCCTGGATAATTGATTGAATAATTCCTTTTGTTCCTTCTCAGCTTTCTTTAATGTAAGTTATTACTTTTCCTGGTCTTTCTGCCCCCTTTTTGTGTGCATACTTAGCTTGGTGCCCATGCATATTGGAATTCCATACAACTCATATGATCTTGAATATCATTTCTGATTTTACTTCCCGTTCATTAGCCATAGTAGATGCCATTTTCTTATGGAGTGCATACAATGTTGTTGTGAGACTATTTTTATAAGACCATTTCCTCCTTAGGTCACCCAGCTTAGGTTAAAGCTTCCTTCCTTACTTTCTCAGCTAGTCTTTCATTGTAGTATTTAGGGAGGATCCTCTTACTCTTGTAAAGATACGAGCTTATTACACCGAATACTTGACAATTTTTTTGCTGATGTCCTTTCTTGCCTATAATTATCCGTAGTTTACACTCGTGTGCTTGTAGGGTTGCTTCTGAACTTGATATTTTGACTGTCTTCCCAGTGGCTTTCTCTTTTATTTCAGTAACGCTCATATGGTACCTTTAACTATCCCGACTCCTATTTGAATATATCTCAAGTATTATAATGATATTACCGCGAGGCTGAATTCTCCATGTTGGGGTTTACTATATTTATCTTGCATGATCTGCTGATTTGTCTGTAACTTCTTGTCTAGTCATGACTAGGCTCTTCCTGAATCAACTACTAACTACTCGTTGGTCCATTCTTATATCAATATTCCGCGTAATCTTTCTTGGGTTATTTCCTTGTCTTAACTTACCTCACGTACTGGCTCCTTATCTATCAATAACATCTCGGGCATGAACTCTTACCTTTTTTTGATGTCGTGCCTACATAGCATTTTGGAATCATAACATATCTGTAACATTTGGATAAGTGCAATCTCATCTCTTTCTTATTTTTATCACGTTTTTCCTTTATCATTCCATATTCCCCCTTTATAGGGGAGTACTAAGACTTGGAACTATGACGACTTACCTATAGATGTTTTTCCTCTTCATCTTTGGCATCCTTTCACATCACCTTTACTTGCCTTACGGTAATCCTTCTGTACCAAGGATAACAAAATTCCTCACACGCGATGGTGACACTTAGTGTAACTGGCACATACAGTCCCTTAAGCTTAACTTTGCTCATATTGCTTGCCTTAAGGAAGCGTCTTCCTGAATGACCTTTCTCTGAATTTCTTATGAATCTTCTTCTGTTGTCAATTCTATTATCGTCGGAACACAATATGAAATTCTCATGATGCCAACCATAATCAAATCACTCAGTCCTTAATTCATGTTTAGTTTACCTTGTTCACCAGTCCATACTGATTTCTATTAATTTTGGGCTCTAACTTTTCCTTTTGGTAGTCGCGTTGGAGTCACGAGCTTATTTCTCGAAATGAGGATGACTTTATGTCCAATATTCTTTTGTTGTCTCAAGGCCTTTCACCTCTCGTCTTTTCCTTCACTTGACTATAGAATCTGTAATACTGTCATATATTACTCATAATGCTTCATTAACCCTTTTATTGTTTCCCGCTAACATTTATGTCTATCACTTTATTTTGAAAACTCGAACAAAACATTCTTTTGCTTTTAGCTCCCTTTTGCTCCATCCAGTGGCTCTTTGGGTTGGTTAACGTTCTCTCTCTACTAGGAACGGGAGCCACACTAAAGTAATATTTATCCCTTCAAGGTTTCTAGTTCCTATCATTGTAGTACTCATATTCAGCTGAGTGCACCATCTGGGTGTCTCACAAGGAAATCTATTAGCACATTTACAATATCCTTCGGAAATGTCAACTAACACAAAAAATCCATTCACCATTTTGGATTACTCTAAACCCAGCCGGATCCTGCTATCCTACCCTTCTCTTAAACCATATCCGTTAGCTCCCATAGGGCATGAATGAGTTAGGTTTGGCCGATTGTACGTACATCTATTACTGTTGAAGGTAATTCAAAATGCTTATATCTCCCTTCCTGAATGGTAAATAATGATAATCTTTATTAACTGGGTACTTCGTACCCTTCTTCACCTTGTTTCTTTTACTTGCTGCAACTTGTGTCTAACTTCCGGTTCTATTATTTCTTTTTACCGTAAGAGTGGATAAGTATTCTTTCCTAAAAGATCCTTATCAAGAACCGTACACCTTTTAGTACACGCATGATCTATTGAAGACCTCACATTTACTCATTATAAGCAAGATGCAAAATCGAATTCCTCTAACTCAACATTTCCACAGCTATATCTCTTATCGATCGTCTTTCTGAATGTAGGCATCGTCTTATTACGAATAAAATAAAAGGTTGGAATTTGAATTCTTATAAGTGAGCTCTACCACACGATCTAGAGTAAGAAGAAAGAGTGACAGTCCTAAATGCCCTGTAGCCTCCTGCTTATAAGTGTGGTGCGCGACATACCCATAAACAAGACTCTACTAGACACGACTTGTAGATTCCCTAGGACAGAACTGCTCTGATACCACTTTTGTCACGACCCAAACCGATGGGCCACGATGAGCACCCGGTATCTTACTCAATCGAGTACCAACATAACATATCTTTTCGTATCATACTATCATAGATAACTGAGCCGGAGAGGATGTCGTGAGATAGGTAGAATACAACATGTAATACCAACTTATACATAAGACATATGGGCCTCTAAGACCAAAATAACCACTCATATACTGAACATATGCAGACAAGGCCATACAATCTTTTACGTACATGACATCTGTCTACAAGCCTTTAAGGATACATAATTATCATAAAGTTCGGGACAGAGCCCCGCCATACAAAACAATATATATCTAAATCATATTGACTAAACAAGCAACTCTGGAGCAAATTGAGAGCACCAACATCTTCCGTTGAGCTGATCGCCTACTTGGAGGACTCTCGACCTGTCTATCGAGATCTACGAGCATGAAACGCAGCGTCCCCAAGCAAAAGGGACGTCAGCACAAATAATGTACCGAGTATGTAAGGAACATAAATAAGTACGTAAAAGACATGGAAGATATATAGAGTAAATGACTCAACCTGTAAGTCTGGATAACTCTGTAAATCATAAAATACTTTTAGTGTCATGCATATACGTATGAATGTCATGTCGTGCATAGGTACATGTGTTCATAACATCATCAAACCTTTGAGGGCATCCTATCATATCATCTCAGCCACTGCGGGCAAAATCATCAACGTATACCAGCTGATCAGGTGGTGGTGCATATATAACACCGTAACTTCTTTCCCATATCCCATATAAATATAATATACATATATACGTGTATATAACTCCATCTGGTCATGGGTCAATGTACATGTATAAATGAATGAAATGCATAAGAAATACGTTAATAAGATTTTCTTGGAATGCTATAAAACTCAATATGCCTTTCGGATAAACTTTATCAAACACACATTTTTCTGAGACCCATGAAAAGAAGATATAATAATAATTTACATAGGGAATCAAGAATATGGACACCCTTAGTATTTCTATGAATAGAGTCATTTATAAAAGTTGCGTATTCTGCTCGTTTCATTTGTATTGCTTGGATCATGCCGAAAAGAAAGAATGGGTAGCCTTAACATACCTGAATCGATTCTCTTGACAATCCTTTTAACACCCATTAATTGCAACAACACGTAATGGCGGATCGAATTAGAGAAAAATCCGTATGATATTTTTGAGAAAAATTATACCGTGCTCCCTTAGAATTGCAAAATCCTATTGCTACTATGTTGAGAAGTCTCGTATAAATTCTTGTTGAGGTGATTCACGTTACCAATGAAATGTATGATCTTTGTTGAAGCATTTGATAGATGATCCGTATGAGACTTCCCAAGAAATTAATGAATGGCTTTATAAATGTCACTTTTTATGGCAGTGTGGGCCCCACTTAATAATTTTTACCTTAGCCCCCCACGTCTCTTAAATTGCCATCTAATAATGTAAGTAAGAGTCATCAAATATGGCTTGAGTTGCTGCCACATTTGGTTTTCCAAGTTTATCCAATAATTCCCTAATTTCCATCATTAACTTATTAAATTTCTCACTAATCCAATAATTAATCAATTACCCACATAATTAAAAATTATCTCAGTTTACTTAAAATACTACTCACTTTTAACACATCTTATACACCTCACTATCATGGCCATGTAGTATCTTGTATGATACTAGTCCATAAATACCGGGTATTATAGCTTGAACCGTATTTTATCCCAAATTGACAAACTTCGATGAAACTCGTTTTCTTCAATTTGCTTGCCCTCTCAGCTTCACGAATTCACTTATGCCTTGTTTGAAATAGCATAATACTTATAATTCTAAAATAATCTTATTCCCGAGCTTAAGTCGATTAACTTACGACGAAACATCAACATACAAAAATACGGGATGTAACATCTCATTTTCGATTTTATATCAATTTACTTATGGCGTACTTCCACTTAAGAAAACATGGGGTGTAACAGTAAGCACGTGGCGGTGCCTTCGCCTGAGGAAGTGATTACTACCCACATAGAGGGTTTTTAGGTGTTTACACTTATCCCTTCACGTTAGGCCCCTTGGATCCGGTCATCATTGCCTTCTGTAAGAGGTACGAGGTGACCCTCGATCAAATCCACCCCTCTTTCTAGAGGATAGTAATTCTCCTCTGCTTTTTCGTAAGCAAAATCGAGGGGTGTCCCTTCACCATCTATCACATCATGTGTTTGTACAGTCTCCGACTCTATCAAGGGAGATTAATAAAACTTTTTCATCGGGCCAGTAAGGCCCCATTCTTGAGTATAGACAAGGATTGGTCCCGAGGCTGGTTGGGCCGATTCGTTCGAGTAAAGACCTCGAATTTAATCCTGGCCGAGGACATGCCATTTCCTGATAAATGGAACATGAAATGTAAGTATATCCTTGCCTGTAAGATTTCGTTTATTGCTTTTCCTTTTCCCCTCTTCTTATCGATGTTTTGTGGTATAGCTGTTGCTCGAAAGATCAAGGAGCTTCAGTCCCAGTTGAATTTGGTCGTCTCTGATTGAGAAAATTTGGCCATGGAGCTTGAAGCGGCCAAGTCGGAGGCCAAAGCAATTAAGGCCGATGCCGATGAGATGGTGGTTGTTTATAAGGCCGATGCCAAGGCGGCTCAGGTTCGAGAAAAAGACATCATCGAGCATGCTAAGTGGCAATCTCGAAGGGAAGGCCTTAAGCAAATTCATACTCGGGGTTTCAACTTATCAGTTGAGATTGAGAGCTCCAAAGAGCCCGAAGCCGAGGCCAAAAAATTAGCCTATCCAGAAGACGACGAGGAG
Source organism: Nicotiana tabacum (assembly GCF_000715075.1). Classification (NCBI taxonomy): domain Eukaryota; kingdom Viridiplantae; phylum Streptophyta; class Magnoliopsida; order Solanales; family Solanaceae; genus Nicotiana; species Nicotiana tabacum. The sequence continues at coordinate 9,839,763 of NC_134090.1, forward strand.
CTCGAAGACTTGGGAGAGTCCGAGGATGCCGAACATCCCAAGGGTGATGATGTTTCCCCTGACGAAGACTAGGCCACTTAGGCCTTTAGATGTTTTATTTTTATATTTTTGTTGAGGCCGTTCGGCCTTCGTAAAAGTTTTTATCGGGTTGTTTCGCCTATTACATCCCGTACCTTAGCATTAGGATGTGTCGTAGTATATCCATATGAGTTCGAAGAGATTATGTGTAACAACCCGGCCGGTCGTTTCATGAGTTACATCTCCTTTTCCTCCATTTCTGTTTCTTATTGTCTTGTTCAGATGTATTATGTGATATCAGGTTGGTTGGTTCGAGTTCGGAGAGGTTTTGGAAAGGAATGAGATACTTAGTCTCTTTTGAGTAAGCTTACGTTGGAAAAGTCAATTGGATGTTGACTTATGTGAAAAAGGGCTTGGATGTGAATTCTGATGGTTCACATAACTTCGGAAGGTGATTTGGGACTTAGGAGCATGATCGGAATGTGTTTTGAAGGTCCGGAGTAGATTTAGGCTTGAATTGGCAAAATTGGAATTTTGGCGTTTTTCGGTTGAAAGGGGAGATTTTGATATAGGGGTCGGAATGGAATTGCGGAAGTTGGGGTAGGCCCGAGGTGTTATTTGTGACGTGTGTGCAAAACTTCAGGTCATTCGGACGAGGTTTGATAGACGTTTTGATCGAATTCGGAATTCGGAAGTTTTTGGGATTCTTACGCTTGAATCAGATGATGATTTGAGTTTTGATGTTGTTTTGAGCGTTCCGAGGGTTGGAACAAGTTTGAATGATGATATGGTATGTGTTGACATGTTTGGTTTAGGTCCCGAGGGCCTCGGGTGAGTTTCGGGTAGTTAAACGGATCAAATGCATGTTTGAGAAATTGTAAATTTTCTTCAGTTCTGCTGCAGGCATTTTGTTCTATGCGATCGCATAGTTAAGGCTGCGATCGCGTAGGCTTAGCCAAGCAGGGGTGAGATTTTATTCTATATGATCGCATATTTGAGGATGCGATCGCCTAAGGCTGTAAGATTGTTGTTCGCGAACGCGTGGGTTAGGTCGCGTCGCGTAAGGTTAAGTGGACCAGAGGTTGACCACGCGTTTGTTCATTGCGAATGCTGCCACTGCTTCATGATCGCGTAGGTGTAGGGCTACTGTGCATCGCATTCTCGTGGGAACGTGTTCGCGTAGGGTAAATTTTGAGTCAGCGAAGTTTGTGCTACGCGATCGCTGTTAAGGAATCGCTGGGCAGAATATTTAAAAGGTCATTTTCGCGATTTTTGGCCATAGTTCACCATGTTTGAGTCGGTTTTGGAGCTTCTTGATGGAGATTGAAGAGGGGATTCAAGAGAACTTCTTGGAGGTAAGATTTATGGACTTAATACTCGTTCTTATTGTGATTTCTACCTAATTAAATATGGAATTTGTGGAATCTAAAGCCTAAAATTAGAGAGTTAGGGCTTGAAATTTGAGACTTTGATTTGAGGATTTGAGGGGTCGTTTGTTGTCGGATTTTGATATATTTGATATGTAAACTCGTGGGAGTGTAAGGATTCTAGTTTTGTGATTTTTTATTGGAATCCGAGACGTACGCTCGGGGGTCGGGTTTGATCAATTTCCGGATTTTTGATTTAAATTGGTTATTTTCGAGTGAGCTTTGTTGCCTTAGCATATTTTGATGGTATAAATCTATTTTTGGTTAGATTTGGAGCATCCAGAGGCCGAGTTGAGAGGCAAAGGCATCGGGGGTTAGAGTTTGGACCGGACAGAGGTACGTAATGATTGTAAATGCTGTCATGAGGGTATGAAACCCCGGTTTCACATTGTTGTGCTACTTTGAGGTGACGCACACACTGGATGACGAGTGTGGAGTCGTGCACCATTGGGGATTGTGACTTAGTCCATCTTGTATGATTGTTAAGTCGCGTATTTGATTGAAAATTGTTTGATATCATTGTGTTTTGAAAAGTATTATCATGTTTTGGGTTGAATGCCATATTTGGGCCTCGTGACAATTGTTTTGGACCCTTAGGGGATTTTTACTACTATTCTTTACTGTTTTGACTTCATATTTGTACTCAGTCATGTTGTATTCTACTGTTTTCATAACTCAGCCATATTTACTCCGTTTTTGATATTTTAAATGATAGTTTGGGCTGAGCATCATGTTTTACTGTTGCCCGAGTGGCTTGAGAGATTTCTGACTGAGTGGGACCGAGGGCTTGTGTTGTGAGGTTATTATGGGATCGGGCTGCACGCCGCAGCAATGTTGTACTGATTTATGATTATGAGGTCGAGGGCCTAAATTGTTACGCCACGAGGTGGCTTGTTATGAGACCGAGGGCCAGTTTGATTATGCCACGAGATGGCTTGTTATAGCGCTTGGGCTGTAGGAGCCCCTCCGAAGTCTGCACACCCCCAGTGAGTTCGGGTATCCAGTGTGAGATATGATATTTCCCGAGGGGCTATTGTTGTTTCATGTTATTGCCCGAGATGCTGATATGAGTGATTGTGAGGTAGCCCGATGGGCTGGTTCTGCTGATATTATGCCCTAGGGGCGGTTGTGGTATATGTTTTGCCCGAGGGGCTATTTATGTTTCTATCCTTTTTCTCACTATTTTCATCACTTTTTTAAACTACTGAAAGATGTTTTAAAAAGGGTTTTACTGAACTGAGATGTTTTTACGAGTTTTACCGCTTTACTGCATTGTTTTGAACTTATAGTATTTTGTTGTAGCATTATGTTGTGGTTTGCATGTTTTCTTACTGCTCAGCTGCCTTTACTTTTATTACTTACTGAGTTGGTGGACTCACATTACTCCCTGCACCCTGTGTGCAGATCTAGGAGTCTTGGGTCACGAGTGTTGATTATCTTCTAACAGGCTTTTCGGAGTTGACTAGGTAGTTGCTTGGCATTCGCATCCCAGTGCTTCTCCTTCCTATCTTTATTCCGCTTTGTATTAGCTTTGTTTCATACTATGTTGTCTTTTCATATTTTTTAGATGAGTTGTAGTTGCTCATGACTGGTGACACGCCGATGTCGGGCTGTGTTTTGTTTCTGCACTGTTCTATTCTACCTTATACTATAGGATTTTAGCTTGTTAATGCCTTTAAATGACATATTATAATTTGTTTGGTTGGTTTTGGGGTTTGTGTTGGCTGGCCTAGTTTCACGATAGGCGCCATCACGACCGGGTCCGTTTTAGGGTCGTGACAAGTTGGTATCAGTGCTTAGGTTACATAGGTCTCACGAGTCATAAGCATGTTTAGTAGAGTCTCGCGGATCAGTACAGAGACGTCTGTATTTATCCTCAGGAGGCTGCAGAACCTTTAGGAAAAACTTCATATTCTTGAATTCTTGTCGTGCGAATCTGTTGATCCGAGTACTAAACTTTTGTTATTTTATTCTCTCACAGATGATGAGGACACGTGCTACCGGTCAGGATGGACGACCACCAGTACCACTAGCTGGGGTCACTAGAGGCCGAGGACGCGGTCGAGGCCATGGTAGGGGTAGGGGTGTAGGCCACACAGCAGCTAGGGCAACACCTACAGATCCACCAACCGCCCCAGTTCATGATCAGGTCCCAGTTGTGGATGCTCCAGCAGCACCAGCTGTGCCTATTGTGATTCAAGGCCTTCAGGAGGCCCTGGCCCAGATTCTATCAGTATGCACTGGCCTAGCTCAAGCGGTCTCAGTTACTATAGTCGCAGCTACTTCTCAGGCCGAGGGAGGCACTCAGACTCCCGCCGCTTGCACACCAGAGGCACCTCTAGCCCAGCCGGTTACAGCTGCTCAAGACTATGCAGCTCCTATTATGCCAGAGGACGAGCAGCGCAGATTAGAGTGGTTTGGTAGACTTCAGCCTCCGACCTTTAGTGGTATAGAGGGCGAGGATGCCCAGGGTTTCTTGGACAAGTGTTAGAGGATTCTTTGTACAATGGATATTTTGGAGACCAGCGGGGTCGAATTTACTACTTTTTAGTTTTCTGGAGCTGCCTTCACTTGGTGGGAGGCTTGTGAGAGACGTATGCCTGTTGGTGCAGTGCCCCTTACCTAGCAGCAGTTCTCCGTCCTCTTTTTGGAGAAGTATGTGCCACAGTCTCATAGGGAGGAGCTGCGCAGGCAGTTCGAGTAGCTGCGTCAAGGGGATATGACTATGACACACTATGAGATCAGGTTTTTGGAGTTAGCTCGTCATGCTGTTTGGTTGGTTCCTACAGACAGAGAGAGGATAAGGAGGTTCGTTGATGGCCTCACATATCAGCTTTGGATTCTCATGACTAGGGAGAGGGTGTCAGGTGCTACTTTTGAGGAGGTTGTTGATATTGCTCGCGAGATTGAGTCAGTTTGCCGCCAGGAGAGAGATGAGAGGGAGGCAAGAGGCCTCGGGGATCTAGTAGTTTTGGTGGTGCCCCTTCGAGAGGTTAGTTTCAGCACGGCAGAGGCCATCCATTCAGGCATGCTCAATCAGCTCGTCCAGGTTATCGTGGGGCATTATCAGGCTATGGTTCCCATAGTTCTCATTAGGGCCATTTATCACTCAGTGCCCTTCCAGCCTAGAGTTCGTCCCGTTCTCCAACAGTTCAGGGCTCTTCTATGCCAGACGCATCTGCTAGTCATCACGGTGCTCGGGGTTCCCTTCAGTCCCCGTCTCTAGCACCAGGGAGTTGTTATGAGTGTGGAGAGTTGAGTCACATATGGAGGCAGTGTCCTCGTCGTCTTAGAGGTTTGTCTCCGCAAAGGAGTCAGCCATCGGCTTCAGCACCAGTTACTTCACCACCCACCACCCAGCCAGTTAGGGGTGGTAGAGGACAGTCAGCTAAGGGTCGCCCTAGATGGGGAGGTCGATCAGGTGGTGGTCAGGCCCGTTTCTATGCACTTCCAGCTAGACCCGATGTTATTACTTCAGATGCTGTGATTACAAGTATTGTCTTAGTCTGCCACAAAGATGCCTCTGTATTATTTTATCCCGGTTCCACTTTTTCATATGTGTCATCATATTTTGCTCATTATTTGGATACGCCCCGTGAGTCTCTTGTTTCATCTATTCGTGTATCTACTCCGGTGGGCGATACTATTATTGTGGACTGTGTGTACCGGTCGTGTGTGGTGACTATTAGGGGTTTGGAGACCCGAGTGGACATGTTATTGCTTTGTATGGTGGACTTCGATGTGATATTGGACATGAATTGGCTATCTCTGTGTCGTGCTATTTTGGACTGTCATGCTAAGACAACGACATTGGCTATGCTGGGTGTGCCACGGATTGAGTGGCGAGGTTCGACTGATTTTGTCCCCAGTAGGGTGATTTCGTTCTTTAAGGCCCAGCGGATGGTTGAGAAAGGTTGTCTTTCATACTTTGCCTTTGTGAGGGATGTCAATGCAGAGATTCCTAGTATTGATTCTGTTTCTGTAGTGAGGGATTTTTTCGATGTGTTTCCTGCAGATCTGCCGGGCATGCCACCGGACAGGGATATTGATTTTGGTATTGATCTGGTGCTGGGAACTTAGCCTATTTCTATTCCACCGTATCGTATGGCACCAGCGGAGTTGAAGGAGCAACTTTAGGAACTCCTTGATAAGGGGTTTATTCAGCCTAGTGTGCCGCCTTGGGGTGTGCCTGTTCTATTTGTGAAGAAGAAGGATGGCACGAAGAGGATGTGCATTGATTACAGGCAGTTGAACAAAGTAACAATCAATAACAAGTATCATTTACCTCGTATCGATGATTTATTTGACCAGCTTCAGGGAGTGAGAGTGTTCTCCAAGATTGATCTCCATTCAGGGTATCACCAGCTAAAGATCAGGGACTTGGATATTCTTAAGACAACTTTCAGGACCTGATATGGTAATTATGAGTTCCTGGTGATATCTTTTGGGCTGACCAATGCCCCTGCGACATTCATGCATTTGATGAACAACGTGTTTCAGCCTTATCTTGACTTATTCGTGATTGTTTTCATTGATGATATTCTGGTATACTCGCGTAGTCAGGAGGAGCACACGGAGAATTTGAGAGTTGAGTTGCAAAGATTAAGGGAGGAGAAGCTTTATGCAAAGTTCTCCAAATGTGAGTTTTGGCTCAGTTTAGTGGCTTTCTTGGGGCACGTGGTGTCCAGTGAGGGTATTCGGGTTGATCCAAAGAACATAGAGGCGGTTCAGAGTTAGCTCAAACCATCCTCAGCCACAGAGATTCATAGCTTTCTTGGATTGGTGGGATATTACCGTCGGTTTGTTCAGGGATTTTCAGCTATCGCATCACCCTTGACCAAGTTGACTCAAAAGGGTGCTCCATTCAGATGGTCAGATGAGTGTGAATAGAGCTTCTAGAAGCTCAAAACTGCCTTGACCACAGCTCTAGTGTTAGTTTTGTCATCAGCTTCAAGTTCATATACAGTGTATTGTGATGCTTCAAGAGTTGGTATTGGGTGTGTGTTGATGCAGGAGGATAGAGTTATTGCTTATTTTTCTCGTCAGTTGAAGCCCCATGAGAAGAACTACCCTATTCATGATTTGGAGTTGGCTGCCATTGTGAACGCGTTGAAGATTTGGAGGCATTATTTGTATGGTGTGTCCTGTAAGGTATTTACTGATCACCGTAGCCTCCAACACTTGTTCAAGTAGAAGGATCTCAATTTGAGGCAGCGGAGATGGTTGGAGCTGCTAAAGAACTATGATATCACTATTTTGTACCATCCAGAGAAGGCCAATGTGGTGCCCGATACCTTGAGTAGGAAGGCGGTGAGTATGGGGAGTTTGACATATATTCCTGTTGGGGAGAGACCTCTTACAGTTGATATTCAGGCTTTGGCCAATCGGTTCGTGAGGTTGGATATTTCGGATCCCAGTCGGATATTGGCTTATGTGATTTCTCGGTCTTCCTTATTTGATCGTATCAGAGAGCGCCAATATGATGATGCTCATTATCTTATCCTTAGGGACAGAGTTTAACATGGCAATGGTAGAGATGTAACTATTGGTGATGATGGGGTGTTAAGGATGCATGGGGGGATATGTGTGCTCAATGTAGATGGGCTTCGAGAGTTGATTCTGGAGGAGGCCCATAGCTCTCGGTATTCTATCCATCCGGGTGCCGCAAAAATGTATCAGGATCTGAGACAACATTATTGGTGGAGGAGAATGAAGAAGGACATTGTAGGATTTGTAGCTCGGTGTCTCAATTGTCAACAGGTGAAATATGAGCATCAGAAACCGAGTGGCTTGCTTCAGCAGATGCATATTCCATAGTGGAAGTGTGAGTGGATCACCATGGACTTTGTAGTTGGGCTCCCGTGGACTTTGAAGAAGTTCGATGCTATTTGGGTGATTGTGGATCGGCTGACCAAGTCCGCACACTTTATTCCTATGTGTACTACCTATTCTTTAGAGCGGTTGGTAGAGATATATATCCGACAGATTCTTCGTTTACACGGTGTCCCAGTTTCTATCATTTTAGATAGAGATATTCAGTTTACTTCATAGTTTTGGAAGGTTTTACAACGAGAGTTGGGTACTCAAGTTGAGTTGAGCATAACCTTTCACCCTCAAACGGATGGGCAGTTCGAGTGCACTATTCAAATATTGGAGTACATGTTGCGCGCTTGCATCATTGATTTAGGAGGGTCATGGGATCAGTTTCTACCACTTCAGAGTTTGCTTATAACAACAGTTATTAGTCGAGTATTCAGATGGTTCCATATGAGGCTTTGTATGAGAGACGCTGTAGATCTCTAGTTGGTTGGTTTGAGTTGGGCGAGGCTAGGCTATTGGGTACAGACTTGGTGCAAGATGCTTTGGACAAGGTGAAGGTGATTCAGGAGCAGCTTCGTACAGCGCAGTCGAGACAAAAGAGTTATGTTGACAGGAAAGTTCGTGATGTGCCCTACATGGTTGGTGAGAAGGTTCTATTGAAGGTTTCACCCATGAAGGGTGTTATGAGATTTGGGAAGAAGGGTAAATTGAATCCTCGATTCATTGGGCCTTTTGAGGTGCTTTGGAGGATTGGGGAGGTGGCTTATGAGCTTGCTTTGCCACCCAGATTATCGAGTGTACATCCGATATTTCATGTTTCTATGCTCCAGAAGTATATTGGCGATTCGTCTCATGTTTTGGATTTCAGCACGGTTCAGTTAGATGATGATTTGACTTATGATGTGGAGCCAGTATCTATTTTGGAGCGTCAGGTTCGAAAGTTGAGGTCAAAGGATATAGCTTCAGTGAAAGTGCAGTGGAGAGGTCGGCCCATGGAGGAGGCTACTTGGGAGACCGAGCGGGAGATGCGGAGCAGATATCCTCACCTATTTGAGGCTTCAGATATGTTTCTTGACTCGTTCGAGGACGGACGTTTGTTTAAGATGGGGAGGATGTAACGACCCGGCCGGTCGTTTCGTGAGTTACCGCTCTGTTTCCCCCATTTCTGCTTCTTATTGTATTGTTCAGTTGTATTATGTGTTATCGGGTTGGTTGGTTTGGGTTCGGAGAGATTTTGGAAAGGAATGAGACACTTAGTCTCTTTTAAGTAAGCTTAAGTTGGAAAAGTCAACCGGATGTTGACTTATGTGAAAAAGGCTCGGATGTGAATTCCGATGGTTTAGATAGCTTCGGAAGGTGATTTGGGACTTAGGAGCATGATGGAAATGTGTTTTGAAGGTCCGGAGTAGATTTAGGCTTGAATTGGCGAAATTGGAATTTAGGCATTTTCCGATTCTTAGGCTTGAATCTGATGATGATTTGATGTTGTTTTGAGCGTTCCGAGGGTTGTCACAAGTTTGAATGATGTTATAGGATGTGTTGGCATGTTTGGTTGAGGTCCCGAGGGCTTCAGGTGAGTTTCGGGTGGTTAAACAGATCAAATGCATGTTTGAGAAATTGCAGATTTTCTTCAGTTCTGCTGCAGACATTTTGTTCTATGCGATCGCATAGTTAAGGCCGCGATCGCGTAGGCTTAGCCAAGTGGGGGTGAGATTTTTTTCTATGCGATCGCATAGTTGAGGACGCGACCGCGTAAGGCTGTAAGGTTGTTGTTCGCGAACACGTGGGTTAGGTCGCGTTCGCGTAAGGTTAAGTGGACCAGAGGTTGACCACGCATTTGTTCACCGTGAACGCGGTCACTGGTTCGCGATCGCGTAAGTGTAGGGCTGCTGTGCATCGCGTTCGCGTGGGAAGTGACGTGTTCGCGTAGAGTAAATTTTGAGTCAGCGAAGTTTCTGCTTTGCGATCGTGATGGACTTCCCGCAATCGCGATTAAGGAATTTAAATCGCTGGGCAGAGTGTTTAAAAGGCCATTTTCACGATTTTTAGCCATAATTCACCATTTTTGAGTCGGTTTTGGAGCTTCTTGAGGGAGATTGAAGAGGGAATTCAAGAGAACTTCTTGGAGGTAAGATTTATGGACTTAATACTCGTTCCTATTGTGATTTCTACCTAATTAAACATGAAATTTGTGGAATCTAAAGCCTAAAATTGGAGAGTTAGGGCTTGAAATTTGAGACATTGATTTGAGGATTTGAGGGGTCGTTTGTGGTCGGATTTTGATGTATTTGATATGTATGAACTCGTGGGAGTGTAAGGATTCTAGTTTTATAATTTTTATTGGAATTCGAGATGTGGTCCTGGGGGTCGGGTTTGGCCAATTTTGGGATTTTTGATGTGAATTGGTTATTTTCGAGTGAGCTTTGTTCCCTTAGCATATTTTGATGGTATAAATCTATTTTTGGTTAAATGTGGAGCATCCAGAGGCGAGTCGAGAGGCAAAGGCATCGCGGGTTAGAGTTTGGACCGGACAGAGGTACGTAATGATTGTAAATGCTGTCCTGAGGGTATGAAACCCCGGTTTCACATCGTTGTGCTACTTTGAGGTGACGCACACGCTGGATGACGAGCGTGGGGTCGTGCACCGTTGGGGATTGTGACTTAGTCCGTCCCGTATGACTGTTAAGTCGCGTATTTGATTGAAAACTGTTTGATATCATTGTGTTTTGAAAAGTATTATCATGTTTTGGGCTGAATGCCATATTTGGGCCTCGTGACAATTGTTTTGGACCCTTAGGGGATTTTTACTACTATTCTTCACTGTTTTGACTTTATATTTGCACTCAGTCATGTTGTATTCTACTGTTTCATAACTCGGCCATATTTACTCCGTTTTTGATATTTTAAATGATATTTTGGGCTGAGCATTATGTTTTACTATTGCCCGAGTGGCTTAAGAGATTTCTGACTGAGTGGGACCGAGGGCCTGTGTTGTGATGATATTATGGGATCGGGCTGTCCGCCGCAACAATGTTGTAATGATTCATGATTATGAGGCCGAGGGCCTGAATTGTTCCGCCATGAGGTGGCTTGTTATGAGGCCGAGGGCCAGTATGATTATGCCATGAGATGGCTTGTTATAGCACTTGGGTTGTAGGAGCCCCTCCGGAGTTTGTACACCCCCAGTGAGCGCGGGTACCAGTGTGAGATGTGATATTGCTCGAGGGGCTGTTGTTGTTTCATTTTATTGCCCGAGGGGTTGATACAAGTGATTGTGAGGTAGCCCGAGGGGCTGATTCTGCTGTTATTATGCCCGAGAGGCGGTTGTGGTATATGTTTTGCCCGAGGGGCTGTTTATGTTTCTTTCCTTTTTCTCACTGTTTTCATCACTCGTTTAAACTACTGAAAGATATTTTAAAAAGGTTTTTACTGAACTGAGATATTTTTACGAGTTTTACCGCTTTACTGCGTTGTTCTGAACTTATACTGTTTTTCTGTAGCATTATGTTGTGGTTTGCGTATTTTTTTACTGCTCAGCTGCCTTTACTTTTGTTACTTACTGAGTTGGCGTACTTACATTACGCCCTACACTCTGTGTGCAGATCAAGGAGTCTCGGGTCACGCTAGCGAGTGTTGATTATCTTCCAGCAGGCTTTTCGGAGTTCACTAGGTAGCTTCTTGGCATTCGCAGCCCAGTGCTTCTCCTTCCTATCTTTATTCCACTTTGTATTAGCTTTGTTTCAGACTATGTTGTCTTTTCATATTTTCTAGACGAGTTGTAGTTGCTCATGACTGGTGACACCCCGATGTCGGGCTTTGTTTTGTTTCCGCACTGTTCTATTCTACCTTATACTATGGGATTTTAGCTTATTAATGTCTTTAAATGACTTATTATAATTTGTTTGGTTAGTTTTGGGGTTTGTGTCGGCTGGCCTAGTTTCACGATAGGCGCCATCACGATCGGGTCTGTTTTAGGGTCGTGACATTATGTCTATTAGGAGGTTGTAGAGGGTTTACGACATTATTATTATAAGACCCTATAAGTTTACAACCTTGATAACGTTAGATATTATGTTAATATGGTATTTTCTTGTAAGTAAAGTATTTTAGTAAAAGTTTTATAAGTATAATTTTATTTTGGCACTGTTATTTATACATTCTCGATTTCTGAAGATTCAATTTATATAGGAGCGTATTGGTATTCCCGTTAACATATTTATGGATTGAGTTTTGAAACATGAATTTTGCATGTTGCTAAATGGGAAGTGTTGTTTCAAAATCAGTTTATATGTATTAGTTTGGATTAATTAGCTAATGATTTTGTTCTTTCTTTTTGATAACATAATTTGCTAATGATTTTGACTTAGTTCTTATTTTGTGAAGATTATCTTCTTCCTTATTTTTTTTACCATTTTAAGAATTAAGCGTACGAGAATTTTTACTTTTTATATGAGATTAGGAAAATTATAAGTTGAGAAAATATATGTATTTTTACATGGATGTTTTAATAAAAAAATAATAGTGTATGTAATTATTTTATGTGGTACCACATGACCATGATAGTAAGTTATATAAAGTGTGTTAAAAATAAGTAGAATTTTAAGTAATTTGAGACAATTCTTAACTATACGGGTAATTAATTAATTACCGAATAACGAGACATTATCTAATTAACTAATAAATCGGATAAAGATTAAAATTCCCGTCCCCACGTGGAAGCAAGCCACTCCTTAGCCAAATGATCAAGAGTCATCCAAGTGTATTAATTCCAAGACTAGTTTCAAAGATGTTTTACAAACAAAAATTGATGAACATAGTGTCATGTCCTGGCAGTAGTTAACTGGCTAAGGGAGTTAGCGTGGCCTTGAGGATGAAATTCTAGACACAGAAGGATCAAGAATTATGGGGAATGGGAATAAAATAAAGTTGTCACATCTATTTTTTGTCGTCTTCTTTTAGAAATTGCTACCTCAATTCCAATTAAGAGTAGTATATCTATATAGATTATTATATCGAGCTTATTTTTGACAGAATAATTTTTAGAGGTTGACGGAAGTATTTACAATAGTGCTTTAAAATGTGATAAGGTGAAATAACTAGTAGGATGTCAAATAAAAGTTTGAACAACCTAAATTAACAGTATCTATTGTTGAACTAGTGTTCTTGATGGCATGCATGCATACTTAATGTCTCTTATTTCTATTCCAGTAACTATTGAGAAGAAAATCAGTAGATTGAGGAATAATTTTTATGGGAAGGCAATTCAGAAAGGAGACATCATTTAGTTAGATGGGAAGATATGATGGTATCCAAAAAGGGAGGAGATGGTAGTCAAGAATCTCAGATAGCATAATAAAAGTCTAATGTATAGTGCCTCTGAGATAAAATGAAGATAGAGTTGAGTTGTGTAAAGAGGTTAATAACACTAAGTTTGGCAAGGAAGATTGGTGGAAGCCAAACCATGTGGTACAGGCAAGTTGGGTGACTATCTAGAAAAGCATCAGTAAGTCATGGACGGATTTTTCCCTAATCCAGGTATGTTAAGGCTATCCCTTCTTTCTTTTGGCATGATTCATATGATATAAATGAAACGAGAAAAATACGCAACTTTCATAAATGACTCTATTTATAGAAATACTAGGGGTGCCAATATTTTTGATTCCCCATGTGAATTATTATTCTATCATCTGTTCATGGGTCTCAAAAATACGTAAGTTGGCAAAATTTATTCCATGATAGTAATTAGAGGCATAATGGTTTTATGATGTACCGAGAGATTTTATTAACGTATTTCATATGCATTTCATGAATTAATACATGCACATTGACCCATGATCAGATTGGCGTTATATACGCGTATATATATATATATATATATATATATATATATATATATATATATATATATGGGAAAGGTTATGGCGTTATATACGCACCACCACCTGATCAGCTGGTATACGTTGATGAGTTGCCCACAGTGGCCGAGATGATATGATGGGATGTCTTCAGAGGCTTGATGATGTTATGAACACATGTACCTGTGCACGACATGACATTCATACGCATATGCATGACACTATAATTATTTCATGATTTGCAGAATTATCCAGACTTACAGGTTGAGTCCTTTACTCCATGTTTCTTCCATGCTTTTTATATACTTATTTACATGCCTTACATACTCAGTACATTATTCGTACGGACGTCTTTTTGTTGGGGACGCTTCATTTATGCCTGCAGGTATAGATAATCAGTTTGATGAGTCCTCATAGTAGACGAGATTGACATTCAGTGAAGGATCGGTAAGACTCCACCTCATTCGGAGTGCAGCCGAATCTATGTGTCATCGTGTTAGAGTTTTGCTACAGACTTACGGGTAGGCCGATACCCTATCCCATTTGATGTCAATTAATCTTAGAGGCTTTGTAGACAGAGGTTCTGTTTCTACAGTATGTCATAGGCTTTGACGACCCATATGTATTCATGTTTTAAGAACGATGATTCATTAATATAACATTTGCCCACTTACAGTTGTACATTACGAGTTGTGGTCATGTTGGCCCATGATAGTTACAAAAGAAATGAATGAGTTACAGAGTGGTTCGCTCGGGCCAGTGCGGCACCGGGTGCTAGCCATACCTCCCAAGGTTGGGGCGTGGCATGGCCCTTGTAAAAAGAACTTTGATTATGAATATAAGTCTTTTTCCCTTCAATAGGTTTCGATTTTTCACTTTGCCTTATGTACTTTTATTTGCAAAGATCTAAATGCCTTAGCATGAAATGGTTAGGTTTTGTTCAGAAACTCGAAGAAACCTTGCCTTCAACTTTATTTCGTTTAAGGCATCGTGGGGGTTCGCTGTGACCGAAAATTTTCTTTCCCCCAAGTACTTAGATTATTTTTTATGTCATAGTCTTCCGAGGGTAGCCTTTAGAACCGGTTTAGAAATTTTAAAGCCTTGTTGTCTTCGTTACGGGTCCTCAGACATCTCCGAGCTGTTTTAGTTTGGCCGTGGCCTTTTTAGTTTGGGTGTCACCTAGTGGGCTCATCGTCCTGATTTATTTGGGCTTGCCTAGGATAACAGTCCCCGAGTGGGGATGGTCGTGGCCGTTAAGATTTGGGCATTGCTTGATAGGTCTTATGCCCCCGAGCTCCGATGGCCCAGACCATTCGAGTTTGTTTTTGGACGGTAGTCCCTGAGTGAGAGTGATTGTTCGAACTCGGATTAAGGTGTCCCTTGGGCTCGATACCTTTAGGGGATCGGATGTAAGAAATTCCTTGAGAAATGCAAGAATGTTTTTTAAAAGGACAAAATATTTATCCGCAAAGGAGAGACTTCTTTTTATTCTTGTGTAAAATAGTTATACATGCGTACATGGTTTGTGCTAGGGCTCGAGAAACGGGCACGGTTCGTTTGACCATTTTGCCCTTACAATAAATCCTACCTATCGAAACCCTTCCATCACGAAGTTTCTTTCCTTGCTAAAGTCGATATCCGAGGTTAATGCCCTCAGTATTCGAGATTGATCATAGAGAGAAGCTTCAGATAATGTTGATGGATCCTTAACACCAATTCATGGTTGGTCTTCTATTCTAAGTTAGCACGATCCACTATTTTCTCGTAAAAAACCTTGCCGAAATTCCCATTTGGGACAAAATCGGTTCAAGGGAAAAAGAGTACAACGCGTGCTTTCAAACCTAAAAAATTTGTACCGCTGCTTGTTGGTTCCCTACAAGTGTTAGTTCAAAAATAAGTAAAAAGGAAATGAATGGGGTCGTACCTTAGCAGTAGTATCGCTGCAAGTGAGTTACGTTCCAGTTATTCGGTAACCTTCCATCGTTCTTTGCCCCGAGTTTGTACGATCCTTTTCCGGTAACCTCGAGAATTTGGTACGGTCCTTCCCAATTCGGCCCCAACTTCCTTTCTTTCAGTTTATGGGTGTTTAGTGTGACCTTCATTAGTACTAAGTCCCCGATGAAAAGTGTCGAAGGTTGGCCATTCGATTGTAATATCTTTTGATTCGTTGTTTTTGGGTGGCCAACCGGACGAAGGCGGCTTCGCGCTTTTCATCTAATAGCTCTAGGCTCGTGTTCATGTTTGATTCCTTGGTAGCATATCAAAATCTGATACTTGGTTCACCGACCTTGACCGGTATTAGAGCTTCAACGGCGTATACCAACGAGAATAGGGTGGCCCCGGTACTGGACTTTGAGGTCGTACGGTATGCCCATAAGACTTCGGGTAGGATTTCCTTCCATTTTTTTTGGCATCGGTTGAGCTCTTTTTGAGGTTTTTGAGTATAGTTTTGTTGGTCGATTCGGCTTGTCCATTCCCACTAGGGTGATAAGGTGTTGATAGGGTCTTTTGATCTTATGATCCTCGAGAAATTTGGTCGCTTTGCTGCCGATAATTTGTTTCCCGTTGTCACATATGATTTCGGACGGCATTCCAAACCAACATATAATGTGGTCCCAAATGAAGTTGATGACTTCCTTCTCCTTGACCTTCTCGTATGCCTAGACTTCAACCCACTTAGAAAAATAGCCAGTCATAAATAATATAAATTGAGCCTTACCGGGTACCCATGGAAGAGGGCCAACGATGTCCATTCCTTATTTCATGAATGGCCATAGTGACAAGACCGAATGCAGCAGCTCACCAGGTTGGTGAATCATCAGAGCATGTCTTTGTACAAACTCCTTCACGTCTTTTTCCATGTCGTTCCAGTAATAGCCGGTTCTGATTATCTTTCGAACCAATGATTCGACGCCTGAATGATTTCTACATGTGTCCACGTGGACTTCCCTCAGAATGTATTCGGTATCTCCTGGTCCTAAAAATATTGCTAGTAGGCCATCGAACATTCTTCTGAACAAGGTTCCGTCTTTGGACAAGCTGAATACGGTTGCCTTTGTGCGCAGGGTCCTTGATTCTTTTAGATCTGAGGGCAGTTTCCCGGTCTTAAAATATTCTACATATTTGTTTCTCCAATCCCAAGTCAAGATTGTAGAGTTTATTTCAGCGTGACCTTCTTCCACTACCGATCTCATGAGCTGTACAACTGCCCCCGAGTTGAGCTCGTCATCTTCGATCGACGACTCTAACTTCGCAAGGACATCAGTCTCGCTATTTTGATCCTGAGGTACGTGCTACAAAGTCAACTCTTTGTACCGATATAATGTTACCTGCAACTTATCTAGGTACCTTTGCATTTGTTCTTCTCTGACTTCGAACGTTCCATTAAATTGCTTCACCAAAAGGGGGGGAGTCGCACTTAGCTTCGATTACCTTCGCCCGTAAGCTTTTGGCCAGTTCGAGACCTATAACCATGGCCTCATATTCTGCCTCATTATTAGTCGATTTCACAGTGCTAATGGATTGTGTAACTACATTATATGTGGGTGGCTTCAGTATGATGCCAAGTCCGGACCCCTTTGCGTTTGAGGAGTCGTCTGTAAAGAGGGTCCAGATTCCCAAGGACGTTCTCGATTTTACCAACAACTCTTTTTCGACCTCATTATTAGGGTCGACATAAAGTCGGCCACGAAATCTGCCAAAATTTGAGACTTAATGGTTGTCCCGGGTCGATACGCAATATTGTACCCGCTGATTTTCACGGCCCATTTGGTCAATTGTCCCGAGAGTTCGAGTTTATGCATTATATTTTGCAACGGGGAAGTTGTTATAACACATATATGATGGCACTGAAAATACAGTTTTAGTTTCCTAGAGGCGCTTAGCAAAGGGAGCGCTAATTTTTCTTGGCGAGGGTACCGAGTTTCAGCCTCACCTAGGGTCCTGCTAACATAATAAATTGGAAATTGCGTACCTTGCTCTTCCGAACTAGGACTCCACTTAGCGCTATCTCTAATACCGCCAAGTACAAGTATAGTTGTTTGTTTTCCTTCAGCGTGTGGAGCAGTGGCAGGCTCGATAGATATCGCTTGAGTTCTTCCAAGGCCCGTTGTCATCCTGGGGTCCATGTGAAGTTATTTTTCTTCTTCATTAACGAGAAAAATTGGTGGCTCTTATCAGAGGACCTCCAGATGAATCGCACCAAGGCGGCAATGCGCCCGGTTAGCCTTTGTGCGACCTTCATGTTATCCACTACCGTGATATCTTTGATAGCTTTGATCTTGTTGGGGTTGATCTCAGTTCCTTCGGTTGGATACCATGAACCCGAGAAATTTACCTGACCCGACATCGAACGCACATTTCTCTGGATTCAGCTTCATGTTGTACTTCTTCATTATACTAAAGGTTTCCTGCAAATGCTTTAAATGGTCCTCTGCTCGCAGGGACTTAACTAGCATATCGTCAATGTAAACTTCCATAGATTTCCCTATTTGTTGTTCGAACATCCGGTTTACTAGGCATTGGTAAGTGACACACATTTTTTAATCCAAATGGAATCACTTATAGCAGTATGTGCCATACTTAGTGATGAATGAGGTTTTTTCCCGATCGTCCAGGTTTATTCGTATTTGGTTATACCCGGAGTAGGCATCGAGAAAATTGAGGATCTCGTGGTCGGCCGTGGAATCGATCATGATCGATGTTGGGCAAAGGGAAAGAGTTCTTGGGACATGCCTTATTTAAATCTTTATAATCTCCATACATTCTCAGTTTGTTCCCTTTTTTAGGGACTACTACTACATTTGCTAACCATTTCGGGTATTTGACTTCCCGAATGGACCCTATTTTAAAGAGTTTAGTTACCTCGTCCTTGATGAAAGCATGTTTGATCTTGGACTGGGGTCTCCTTTTCTGCTTGACTGGGTGGAATTTTGGATCCAGACTAAGCTTGTGAGTGATTATCTCTGGTGGGATCCATGTCATGTCGAGATGGGACCAAGAAAAGTAATATATATTAGCGAAAAGAAATTGAATAAGTTTTTTCCTGAGCTCGGGGGTTAACCCCGTGCCCAGGTATACCCTTGGGTAGATGTTCAATCAATATGACTTGCTCCAGCTCTTCAATCATTAATTTTGTAGCATAAGAATCATCGGGGACTATAAAAGATTTGGGAACCCCGTAATCATCGGTCCCCTGTTTATCCGACTGGGTCGTGGCTGGTGTCGATAATTGCTATTTAGTTTTTTGCTTTGTATTCGAACTCGGTTCTTTTGATGTCGCCAGTGTTGATACCAAAATTACTTCTTCGACTGCAAACATTTCCTTTATGGCCGATTGCTCCCTGTAGATTGTTTTAATCCCTCTTGGCATTGGGAATTTTAATATCTGGTGAAGAGTCAAGGGCACTGCCCTCATGTTGTGGATCTATGGCCTCTCGAACAGGGCGTTATGTCTCATGTCCCCCTCAACCACATAAACTTAGTTTCCTGGATAGTTCCGGCAGCGTTTACTGGTAACGTTATTTCTCCATCAGTAGTTTCACATGCTATGTTGAATCTGTTTAGCATTCGGGCTGCAGGCACAATTTGGTCATGTAGGTCGAGCTCTTCTATGATCCTTTATCAAATGATGTTGGCCGAGCTACCTAGATCAATTACCATACGTTTAACTCGAGATTTATTCATGAGTACAGATATTACCAGTGTATCGTTGTGGGATTGCATGGTTCCTTATGCGTCCTCGTCGCTAAAAGACAAAGTTCCCTCTAATATGTAATCTCGAGTCCATTTCTCCCTTGTGATGGTGACTTTGGTGCGCTTTAACATCGGACCTTGAGGAACATCGACCCCTCCGATGATCATATGAATGATGTGTCAAGGTTCTTCTTGCTCGGTTTGTTTATTAGAGTCCCTATTTCTAAAATGATTCTTGGCTTGGTCCCTTATGAATTCTTGAAGATGCCCATTGTTAAATAACCGGACTACCTCCTCCCTCAATTGTCGGCAATCCTCCGTTATGTGACCGTGAGTGACATGATATTCGCACATATGGGTTGGATCCCTTTGGACTGGGTCAGATTGTAGAGGTCGAGGCCATTTGGTATCTTTGATGTGTCCGATAGCCGATACGATGGCAGCATCATCAACGTTAAAAATATATTCTGATAACCTTGGTGCTTCTTTAGGTCCGATAGGCCTATCGAAACTGTTCTTGGTCATGAGTCCCCGGATGCTCTGGCCTCGGTCATTTCTCCTTTCATTTTGCATAGAATCCCATTCGGACACACAGTTTCTTCGATCCTTATTGTACGGCTGATACTGATCCCTGTTGGGCCTTGGTTCACGATCGATGTATCTCTTGACTCTGTCGATGGGTCTAATAGGATAGACAGACCCGGAAGGAGACCCCAGTTGATCATCTTCGACTCTGATCTTTGATTGATATCGGTTATGCACATCAGCCTAAGTGACATCCAGGTATTTTATCAGATTCTGTTTCAATTGCTATGAAGCCACCGAACTTCGAACATTGAGTCCTTGGGTAAAAACTTGAATGGCTCAATCATCAGCGATCAGTGGCAAGTCCATCCGTTTCATTTGAAACCGAGATACGAACTTTCTAAGCATTTTATTATCCTTTTGCTTTACTTTGAAGAGGTCTGATTTCCTGGTTTCGACCTTGATAGCCCCAGCGTGTGCTTTCACAAAAGAGTCTGCAAGCATAGTAAATGAGTTAATAGAATTAGAGGGTAAGTTGTGATACCATATCATAACTCCCTTTGACAGGGTTTCTCCAAATTTCTTCAGCAAGACAGACTCGATCTCATCATCCTCCAAGTCGTTTGGGTCAATCGTTTTGTTGTATTTAGGAATCTCAGGCATGCGAAATTTTTTAGGAATTGGCTTTGGAGTCGCACTTGGAGGGAAAGGTTTATGTACAAACTTCTTGGAATCCAAGCCTTTCAATATCGATGGTGCTCTCAGGATCTGATTGACCCTGGAATTGTAGATTTCCACCTTTTTGTCGTTTGGGTCGATTTTTTTCTCCCCTGATTCTATTCGTTTTGTCAGCTCCTCGAAATTTTTTATGATCTCGGGGTTATTAACCGACTCGTTCCCACTCGACCTTTCCGCGACCGGTTCCTCCCTGCGAGTGATTGCTTGAGACGGATCGGGCACGATCCTACTTGGTACGTGGCTCTAGTTTTGTAACTGAGCTATCACCGCCTATTGAGCCTGTAACATTTCGAAGATCATCCCAAGATTGATCTCGTCTCCTATATTGTTTATTCTGTGTTGTCGACCGGGATCCACCACGGATGCTATTCTCAGGGTCAGTAGGGAGGCTTGTGTCGATATCCACATGCGAATTAGCGTCCAACAGGTCCGCAATTGGAATTCTGACGGGATCAACGAGCGGTACCTCATTGCCGGGCGCTATGTTATTGTTTTCATCGTGGTGACCAGACTCATCGTCAGCAGGTAAAGGTGCTAATTGCGAGTTTGACATTTCGAGCTTAAGCCTGAAATTAGAGACACTCCAAAGAACAAGTGTAAAATAATATGTGTTATGAAAATTTGTATCAAATAACCACTATTATCCCCAGCCCCACGGTGGGCGTCAAATTGTTTACCCTCAAAATAGGATAACAATTTAATTTATAAGTGGTTTTAAGGATACGCACAAAGCGATATATTGAATTAAAAGGCAAAATGGTTTCATGACCACTTAAACTTGCACCGAATTGTCAACCCGATAGACAAACTTATACATTTTTCATTTGAACAATCTAACTCCGATATTTATTAACTAATAAATCACTTTGACCGTTGACCATGCCTATGCGAAGGCAACATAACTGACGTGGCCAAATTGTGTGCACACCATGCTGAAAAAACCACGTGAATGTAATACTTTGATGGAAAAAGTATTTTAAAAAATATAAATAATGAAAAGATAACAAAAAGAAAAAAAACTAAAGCTTCCTCTGTTCCTCCCAGCCCACTTCGTCCATCTTCCCCTTCCCCATCCCCATTTCTTTAGTTTCATATCCCATCCCCTAGTGATTCAATTCCATCTCATCCCCATCCCCTTTCCATTATTATTTTTTACTTGAAAAGGCTTAATCTTGTTTTATTGAGTACAAGAATGTAGAAGAAGAAAGATAGAAAAGGTTAGCCACACAACTCGATGTCGGCAAAAGAAAATCTCCAATGATGGTGCTGAAGAAATTTTTCTGGTCATTGCTCCTTTCTTTTTCTTTCTTTAAATTTTTGTGGCAGAGGATATTGAATTGGGTTATGTTTGATTTGTTTGGTCTAGGCTTGGTGAGGAGGAGGTTTAACGGAGATGGTTTGTCGGCAATAGCTTCTTTTACTGGGGGATGTAAGTTCAGCAATGAAGATGACATGAAATTTTAATATATTAATTTTAAAAATGAACCCACAAATAATACATGGCAAGTAATAAATAGTTTATCATATGATGTGTTGACATGTTACCACAATTGATATACACGTGTTGTTGGATGTGTTTCTTAATACTCATTCTGTCAAGTTGGAGTGTTCAAATAGAAAATGTGTAAGTTTGTATACTGGGTTGGCAATTGGACGCAAGTTTAAGTGGCCACGAGACCATTTTGCCAATTATAAATAAAGTAAACAATTTTAAAGTAAATTCAAACTATGTGACTTGAACAGTTATAGCCTTGGGAAATAGGTCTCACTCGAACTAAATGTGAGTCAGGCGATGTCAAATACAGAAGAACAGTAGCTTGCAAAAAGAAAATAATATTATAATAGTTTGGGATGCGTGTTACAATTTGTCTTGCAAATAATTAAACCCCCTTTATATAGTAGGGGAATCCTACTTTAGGTACAATTCTATAAAAGGAAAAAATCTCATGATTTGCTGATTAACCGGTTCTTCATTGATACATATCGAGATCCCCTCCGTGACATCTGATCGGTTACGGATATTTCGACCTTTTGTTATGTGATCCGAAAATGTTACCTCATGCTCATTCGGAATCGGGGTCGATTCTGGGGTCATGGACTCGGTAACCTCGAACACGGGTTTTCTAACCTCATAACATGTATTCGCTTGCCTCATAAATCAGTTTGTCCATGAAACAAAGGGGAGTCAAAAGGTCAAGAGCGATAATTTTCAAGAATATTGGGCGTAATTCCCAGAAGAGGTTATAATTGAAAAACTCTTGGCAGTACCAAGAGCAAACAACAGCAGATGTAGTTGAACAGTGTTAAGGTACGATATCGACAAAAAAATTTCATTATTAAATAAGGTGACTAAGAAATAAATTTTCATAACAAGTTTAAATAATATCATGGAAGATTGAATAATAGCGTGATAAAATCTCATTGATATTGTGAAATTTCTTTCCCCTATACTTTTAATTCTTCAGCGTAATGTCGAGAGACTTTAGCTTAGTCTTTTTCATTACACACCTTTGTTAATGTTGTATATTTTGTTTCCGTGTTAGGTTATTATTATTGAGTTCGATTTTCGAAGACTTACTACCAGCCAATTATTATTTTCCTGAATTGGATCTAATTAAGGTGTGTTTGGTATAAAGGAAAATATTTTCCAAGAATTTTTTTTTTTAGAAAACAAGTACTCCTAGTAATCTTATTTATTTTTCGGTGTTTGATTTACAAATTAAGGAAAATGACTTCTCAAGAGTATTCATAAATAATTTAGATATAATAAACATGAAGCTATAAACTTTCAAACCAACAACCTTCCGAATCCACAAATTTCATAAACTTTCGAACCGCTAAACTTTCAAAACCACGAAATTTCGAACCCGTAAACTTTATAATTTCTAAACCCGAAAACTTTCAAACATATAAATCTCCGAACTCATAATTTTGGAACTTGTAAAATTTTGAACATTTAAACCGATAAATAAAAAAATTAAAACTGAAAAATATATCTAAAAAATATTTTTCTTTCGGAATATTTTTTTTTCGAGGGGGGGGGGAGTAAAACGAAAAAAAACAGAAATTTAAATTACAAAAAAAAGTAAATTTTTTTTTTGTGCGGGAGGGGGTGGGTGGTGCAAAAAAAAACGAAAAATAGAAATTTGAAATTGCCAAAAAAAAATTAAGGTAAAAATAAAATTATTTTGCGGTGTGGGGGTGGAGGGTGAGGGGGGTGCAGTGGGGTGGAGGGGTAGTAGGGTGGGTGGTAACGGAAAAACTGAAATTGAAAAAAAAGCCTTTTTTGGAGAGGGGGTGGGGTGGTGAAGGTTGACAAGAAGTTTTGGAAAATGTTTTCCCTTCTCTTGATAAGGAAAACATTTTCCTCCATTTGGAGGAAAATGAGTTCATAAGGAAAATGTTTTACAAAATATTTAAGCCAACCAAATATGGGAAAATTGGAAAACATTTTTCGAAAAATATTTTCCTTCATACCAAACACACCCTAAGTCTATTGTAATATCATTTCAACCTTTTGGCCAATTTCTTAGGCTAAAAATGAGTAATAGGGAGGGACTTCGGGACCTAGTCCTAGACTCATCGGGAGGGATTTCAGGTCGGGTCATCACTATTTGCTAGAGAGAAAAAGAGAAAGAGTTCCAAAATCAATTGAGAAAGGGATTGGAGAATGACAAAAGTAAACTAGTTTGTGACACAATTATAAAAGGCAAAAAGGAATTTGCTTGACAAGGAGAAAGAAGAAGAGAAGAATTTTTCTTACGAGCATAGGAAATGTTGTACAGAATACTCCTCGTTTGATGCTTAGATTAAAGCAATGACAGCAGCGAACCAGAAGAGCCTAAAGCTTCTTAGTAAAGGATAAGAGAAAAACCCTAGTTTGGCACCAGAGAAGGAGGATGAGGAGAAGAGGCAAAGAGGATCTAGTTTGATACTGTTATCAGAGGAGGATAAGAACGAGGAGAAGAAGCGAGAAAAACTTCGTTTTGCAGTCGTAAATCTAGCACTGGAAGCAATGAAACAGAGGGAAAGAGAGGAGAAGAGGCTAAATGAAACTAGATTGACACTGTTATTAGAGAAGGAGAATGAAGCAGAGATTCGAAAACAACTTTGTTTGGCAATGTTAATTCTATCACGCGACGCAATTAGGGAGAGGGAAAAAGAAATTTGTTCGACCTCGTTATCGGATTTGGAGGAGCAGAGGAAAAAATACCTTTTGTTGCAGAATCATCAGAAGAGGAGGAGAAGCAGAGGAAAAATGAGGCACACCTGGAGAAGATGCTTAAATATTTCTTCGGAAATGCAGAGGAGGCTATGAGGAAGAGAGAGAGTAATCTTGCAACCTTTAGAGAGGCACATAAGAGGTAACGAGAATTCGATGAAGCAGAACGTCGGAAGCCGGAACAACAACTTCTTTTGGAAAAGATGGTGTGGGAAAGAGAATTCTACTCCTTCGAGGAGACGAGGCTAAAATCACTTTTAGGATCGAGTACTATTGGGTGACACCATTATCAAAAGAGGAGGAGGAGAAGGAGGAGGAGAAAAGGAAAAAAGAGCTGGCAGCAAAGAGGGGAGTAAAATGAAAAAAAATAGAAATTTAAATTACAAAAAAAAGTAAATTATTTTTTTTTGGGGGGGGGGAGTGGGTGGTGCACAAAAACGAAAAATAGAAATTTGAAATTGCCAAAAAAAATTAAGGTAAAAAAAATTATTTTTTTGCGGTCTGGGGGTGGGAGGGTGAGGGGGTACAGTAGGGTTGAGGGGTAGTATTGTGGGTGGTAACAGAAAAACTGAAATTGAAAAAAAAAACTTTTTTGGAGAGGGGGTAGGGTGGGTTGGTGAGGGTGGGAAGGTTGAGAAAACGTTTTGGAAAATGTTTTCCTTTCTCTCGATAAGGAAAATATTTTCCTCCATTTGGAGGAAAATGAGTTCATAAGGAAAATGTTTTACAAAACATTTAAGCCAACCAAACATGGGAAAATTGAAAAATATTTTTCGAAAAATATTTTTCTTCTTACAAAACACACCCTAAGTCTACTGTAATATCATTTTAACCTTTTGGGCAATTTCTTAGGTTAAAAATGAGTAATAGGGAGGGACTTTGGTTCCTAGTCCTAGACTCATAAGGAGGGACTTTGGGTCGGGTCGTCACTATTTGCTGGAGAGAAAAAGAGAAAGAGTTCCAAAATCAATTGGGAAGGGATTGGAGAATGGCAAAAGAAAACTAGTTTGTGACACAATTATAAAAGGCAAAAAGGAATTTGCTTGACAAGGAGAAAGAAGAAGAAGTAGAGAAGAATTTTTCTTACGAGCATAGGAAATACTGTACAGAATACTCCTCGTTTGATGCTTGGATTAAAGCAATGACAGGAACGAACCAGAAGAGCCTAAAGCTTCGTAGTAAAGGATCGGAGAAAAACCCTAGTTTGGCACCAGATGAGGAGGAGAAGAGGCAAAGAGAATCTAGTTTGATACTGTTATCAGAGAAGGAGGAGGAGGAGGAGGAGGAGAAGAGGCGAGAAAAACTTCATTTTGCAGTCGTAAATCTACCACGGGAAGCAATGAGATAGAGGGAAAGAGAGAAGAAGAGGCTAAATGAAACTAGATTGACACCGTTATTAGAGAAGGAGAATGAAGCGGAGATTCGAAAACAACTTTGTTTGGCCATGTTAATTCTATCACGCGACGCAATTAGGGAGAGGGAAAAAGAAATTTGTTCGACCTCGTTATCGGATTTGGAGGAGCATAGGAAAAAAACACCTTTCGTTGCAGAATCATCATCAGAGGAAGAGAAGCAGAGGAAAAAAGAGGCACACCGGGAGAAGATGCTTAACTATTTCTTCGGAAACGCAGAGGAGGCTATAAGGAAGAGAGAGAGTAATCTTGCAATCTTTAGAGAGGCGCATAAGAGGCGACGAGAATTCTATGAAGCAGTACATCGGAAGCCGGAACAACAACTTCTTTTGGAAAAGATGGTGTGGGAAAGAGAATTCTACTCCTTCGAGGAAATGAAGCTAAAATCACTTTTAGGATCAAAAGAGTACTATTGGGTGACACCATTATCAAAAGAGGAGAAGGAGAAGGAGGAGGAGAAAAGGGAAAAAGAGCTGACAGCAAATAGGCAGAGAGGGGAGTAAAACGAAAAAAAATAGAAATTTAAATTACAAAAAAAAAGTAAATTCTTTTTTGTGGGGGGGGGGGGGGAGGGGCATGTGGTGCAAAAAAATGAAAAATAAAAATTTGAAATTGCCAAAAAAAAAATTATTGTTGTAAAATAATTTTTTGCTGGAGAGGAGGTGGGGTGGGGTGGGGTGGAGGGGTAGTAGGGTGGGTGGTAACGGAAAAACTGAAATTTGAAAAAAAAAACCTTTTTGGAGAGGGGGTGGGGTGGGTTGGTGAGGGTGGAGAAAGTTGAGAAGAAGTTTTGGAAAATGTTTTCCCTTCTCTTGATAGGGAAAATATTTTCCTCCATTTGGAGAAAAATGAATTCACGAAGAAAATATTTTCCAAAACATTTAAGCCAGCCAAATATGGGAAAATTGAAAAATATTTTCGAAAAATATTTTCCTTCATACCAAACACACCCTAAGACTACTGTTATATCATTTCAACCTTTTGGATAATTTCTTAGGCTAAAAATGAATAATAGGGAGGGACTTCGGGTCCTAGTTCTAGAATTATCGGGAGGGACTTCGGGTCGGGTCATCAGTATTTGCTGGAGAGAAAAAGAGAAAGAGTTCCAAAATCAATTGGGAAAGGGATTGGATAATGGCAAAAGGAAACTAGTTTGTGACACAATTATAAAAGGCAAAAATGAATTTGCTTGACAAGGAGAAAGAAGAAGAAGAGAAGAATTTTTCTTACAAGCATAGGAAATGTTGTACAAAATACTCCTCATTTGATGCTTGGATTAAAGCAATGACAGCAGCGAACCAGAAGAACCTAAAGCTTCTTAGTAAAGGATCGGAGAAAACCCTAGTTTGGCACCAGAGAAGGAGGAGGAGAAGAGGCAAAGAGAATCTAGTTTGATACTGTTATCAGAGGAGGATGAAGAGGCGAGAAAAACTTCGTTTTGCAGTCGTAAATCTAGCACTGGAAGCAATGAGACAGAGGGAAAGAGAGGAGAACAGGCTAAATGTAACTAGTTTGACACCGTTATTAGAGAAGGAGAATGAAGCGGAGGTTCAAAAACAACTTTGTTTGGCCGTGTTAATTCTATCACGCGACGCAATTAGGGAGAGGGAAAAAGAAATTTGTTCGACCTCGTTATCGGATTTGGAGGAGCATAGAAAAATAACACCTTTCGTTGCAGAATCATCATCAGAGGATGAGACATAGGAAAAAAGAGGCACATCTGGAGAAGATGCTTAAATATTTCTTCGAAAACGCAGAGGAGGCTATGAGGAAGAGAGGGAGTAATCTTTCAACCTTTAGAGAGGCGCATAAGAGGCAACGAGAATTCTATGAAGCAGGACGTCGGAAGCCGGAACAACAACTTCCTTTGGAAAAGATGGTGTGGGAAAGAGAATTCTACTCCTTCGAGGAGACGAGGCTAAAATCACTTTTAGGATCAAAGAGTACTATTGGGTGACACCATTATCAAAAGAGTAGGAGGATAAGGAGGAGGAGAAAAAGGAAAAAGAGCTGGCAGCAAAGAGGCAGAGAGGGGAGTAGAATGAAAAAAAATAGAAATTTAAATTACAAAAAAAAGTAAATTTTTATTGTATGGGGGTAGGGGCAGGTGGGGGGTGGGTGGTGCAAAAAAACGAAAAATAAAAATTTGAAATTGCCATAAAAAAAATTAATTTTTTTGCAGTGTAGGGGTGGGAAGGGGGTGCAGTGAGGTGGAGGGATAGTAGGGTGGGTGGTAACGGAAAAACTGAAATTGAAAAAAAAAAGCTTTTTTTGGAGAGGGGGTGGGGTGGGTTAGTGAGGGTGGGGAAGGTTGAGAAGAAGTTTTGGAAAATATTTTCCCTTCTCTTGGTAAGGAAAACATTTTCCTCCATTTAGAGGAAAATGAGTTCATAAGGAAAATGTTTTACAAAACATTTAAGCCAACCAAACATGGGAAAATTGGAAAACATTTTTCGAAAAATATTTTCCTTCATACCAAACACACCCTAAGTCTACTGTTATATCATTTCAACTTTTTGGGCAATTTCTTAGGCTAAAAATGAGTAATAGGGAGGGACTTCGGGTCCTAGTCCTAGACTCATCGGGAGGGACTTCGGGTCGGGTCATCACTATTTGCTGGAGAGAAAAAGAGAAAGAGTTCCAAAATCAATTGGGAAAGGGATTGGAGAATGGCAAATGGAAACTAGTCTGTGACACAATTATAAAAGGCAAAAAGGAATTTGCTTGACAAGGAGAAAGAAGAAGAAGAGAAGAATTTTCTTACGAGCATAGGAAATGTTGTACAGAATACTCCTCGTTTGATGCTTGGATTAAAGCAATGACAGCAACGAACTAGAAGAGCCTAAAGCTTCTTAGTAAAGGATCGGAGAAAAACCCTAGTTTGGCACCAGAGGAGGAGGAGAAGAGGCAACGAGAATATAGTTTGATACTCTTATCAGAGAAGGATGAGGAGGAGGGGAAGATGCGAGAAAAACTTCATTTTGCAGTCGTAAATATAGCACAGGAAGCAATGAGACAGAGGAAAGAGAGGAGAAGAGGCTAAATGAAACTAGATTGACACCGTTATTAGAGAAGGAGAATGAAGCGGAGATTCGAAAACAACTTTGTTTGGCCGTGTTAATTTTATCACGCGACACAATTAGGGAGAGGGAAAAAGAAATTTGTTCGACCTCGCTATCGGATTTGGAGGAGCAGAGGAAAAAAAGCACATTTCGTTGCGGAATCATCAGAGGAGGAGGAGAAGTAGAGGAAAAAAAAGGCACACTTGGAGAAGATGCTTAAATATTTCTTCAGAAATGCAGAGGAGGCTCTGAGGAAGAGAGAGAGAGTAATCTTGCAACCTTTAGAGAGGCGCATAAGAGGCAACGAGAATTCTATGAAGCGGGACGTCGGAAGCCGGAACAACAACTTCTTTTGGAAAAGATGGCGTGGGAAAGAGAATTCTACTCCTTCGAGGAGGCGAGGCTAAAATCACTTTTAGGATCAAAAGAGTACTATTGGGTGACACCATTATCAAAAGAGGAGGAGGAGAAAAGGGAAAAAGAGTTGGTAGCAAAGAGGCAGAGAGGGGAGTAAAACGAAAAAAAACAGGAATTTAAATTAGAAAAAAAATAATTTTTTTTGTGGGGGGAGGGGCAGGTGGGGGGTGGGTGGTGCAAAAAAGCGAAAAATAAAAATTTGAAATTGTCAAAAAAAATTAAAGTAAAAAATATAATTTTTTTTGCAGTGTGGGGGTGAGAGTGTGAGGGGGTGCAGTGGGATGGAGGGGTAGTAGGGTGGGTGGTAACGGAAAAACTGAAATTGAAAAAAAAGCCTTTTTTGGACAGGGGGTGGGGTGGACAAGGATGGATCTTGGCGTTATGCACGGAGCCGGAGCTAATAGAAAATATTCGGGCTAAGGCTGTATTGTTGTCCAGGCCCGGCCCGGGACCTCGGGCCAAACGGACCGGTTCAAGTGGGCCCGGTCTCTAGTGGTGCATAAGCCCGTAGCGGGCCGGTCCAACGCAAATAGGCCGTGAGCCCGGGACCGGCAGGCGGGCCTGGGCCGGTTCAACTGGGCCAAACGGGCCCCAACGACTATTTGTTTTTTAAAAAACAATTTTAAAAAAATGACCAACGATCAGATTTTTAAAATCTAGCCGTTGGCCATCAAAATTCAACCGTTTGGCACTTTAAATAATAGCTATTTGGCCCCCAAACTTTGTTTTAACCCCAAACTTTTTATAATTACACTTTTTCTCTATTCTCAACTATAAAAACCACCTCATTCTTTCATTTTTACTCACAAATTCATCAATCTCTCTCTAATTTTCTTCTATAATTGTTTACTTTATTATTGCAATTTTGTGAAAAATTGTTTAGTTGGTGAATTGAAATATTCAAGTCTCCAATGATATTCAATTTTCAAGAAGTTTCGTCAATTCGGTAAACTCGTTCCGACTCTTAAGTTTTACTATTATAGTTTTGTTAGTTTTATTTAGTATAATTATAATTAATATCGCATTTTCTTTGACATTTTTGGTGGTAAGGGTAAGGGAAAATCTAAAATTGGTGAATCTAGTAGCCAAGCTACTACTCTTCCCCCGCCTCCCTGACCAAGACCTGTTACCCGTCCTCCTCCACCTATTATTCTTGATAGTGATAACCCTTGTTTTCAATTTTTCGATAGTCAATCTTGTCACGATGTTGCACCAGGTCAACAATTAAATGAAGAAGTTATGAATGCTCTTTATCCTAATGAAACTATCTTTGAAAATGATGAGGAAAATGATGATTTAGATGAAAGGCAACCGGATTTAGATGATACACCTACTAGTCCTGTTAATAATCCAAATGATGCCCCGCCTGACCCTCCTGTAGTAACCCCTACTTTTAATATACAACCTGCTAAACGGCCTGAAACATCTCTTGTTTAGCACTTTTTTACTCAACTAAGAGAACAAAATAAGGGTAAGTGGAAAACTTTTGGGTCTCAACTAGTTCATAAATTTACTGGAGACCGAAGCGGTACGGGTAGTTTGACTAGACACATAAAGACACACCCTAGAGATAAAGCTAGATTTTTACAAATGAAAGCTGCGCAAGAGAGGACAAGTGTAGATACTACGGTTAACCCTAGTACAGGTTCAAATCTATTTCAACCGGGAATTAACACTATTACCGGTGGCATTTTATATTATGATCCAAATAAAGATCGTGAAGAATTGGCAAAAATGGTTACTGTTATGTGCTTACCCTATAGTTTTCCTTCTAACCCTCATTTTGTGCATTATATTAGAAGAGTTTTTAATCCTACTTATAAAGGATGGCCTCGCGCAACCGTAAAGAACGATATTTATAACTATAAACATGAATATGAACAATATTTGCGCTATTTATTTACTCATATAGATTGTCGCATTGCTATTACTACTGATATTGGTAGAAGTGGTAATGACTCTGATTATCTAACTGTTACAAGTCATTGGATAGATGAGGAGTGGATAATGCGAAAGTGCATTATTGCTTATAGAATAATTAATTCACGTCACACAGGTAAGTTTATTGCTAACACAGTTGCAGATATTTGTAGATATTTTTGCATTAGAGATAAAATTATGTCGGTTTCAATGGATAATGCTTCTAGTAACACTAACGCTATAGGCTTGCTTACAACTATACTAAATCTTGCATTTAGTAATATTTTTCATATTAGATGTATTTGTCATATTTACCATTTAATCGTCGGTGCTGGTATGAAAGTTTTAAATGTAGAAATTGAAAAGGTTAAAATGGTCCTTAATTGGCTTTTTTATTCAAACCGTAGAAGTAGACTCAGAGACTATTTTAAAAAATGTGATGAATTTGGCCTTAGATAAAGAAAGGTTCCTAAAGCTTGTCCAACTAGATGGAATTACATGTATGAAAGTTTAGTTGTTACATATGAATATAGGAACCCAATAAGCGCAACGTATAATGCTCGTATAGGTGATGGTGATGATGATGATGATGATGAGCACCTTACAAATCAAGATTGGAGTAATGTTAAAATGCTTGTAGACTTTTTAGAACAATTTCATATTGCTACAAATGAATTATCTGGCCAATATTATCCTACTATTTCTAACTGTTTAGTTTATATTGCAGCACTTGTAGATTTATTTACTCAATTTTCAGAGGGTGGAGTAATTTATCAAGAAGCTATTAATTCAATGAAAGCTAAGTTTAAAAAATATTTTTTTCTTATCCCCCCTATTTTTGGTGTTGCTGCATTGTTAAATCCTACAATAAAATTAGGAGGTCCTCACTTTTGGTATTCAAAAAATTATAACGCTTTATCACTTTCAGCTGAGGAATTTGCTACACTTGGAGATGCATAAGCCTCAATTAAAATAAATGCTCAAACAATTTATAATGCTTATCAACTTGCCTTAGATCAAGCTAGACCAAAGTTCCAACTCCTACTTAGTCTAGTTCGCAAGCATCTAAAAGAACTGCGGGCCTAAAAGCCCTTAGTTCTTGGACGGAGTTCAGGGGTTCTCAAGGTGATAATTTTGGTGATAGTTCACAACTAAATGAGCTTCAAGTTTATTTGTCGCAGGGACTTGAATCAGAGAATCCCGACGGCTACTTCGATGTTTTAGAATGGTGGAAGGACAAACAAAAACACTATCCAGTTCTTTCAAGGATGACTCGAGATATTTTAAGTGTTCAAGATTTAACATTGGCATCAGAGAGCGCATTCAGTCAAGCGATACTTCAAATCGGTGATCATAGAGCGTCTATGAGGGAGAGCTTGGAAAAATCAGTACTCTTCAGAGATTGGATCCATTCGGAAAGAGAAATTTTGGACTTGCAGAATCACAACCGGAGATAGATGAAGCTTATGAAGAAATGCTAGCGGAATTTGCGCAGGATGCTGCTTCGCCCCGAAGCGATGATGAAAAAGCTTCTTTTCCACCACCACCAACGAAAATTCCTCCGGACCTTGAAGGATTTATGAGATTTGTTAGAGATAATACATAGACTAACATGTAACTTGTATTTTGGCACATCTTCCTTAGTTTTTTTCCTTTTAATGGTGGTATTAGTACCTTGTTGTGCTCATTCCATTGGGGGAGGAAGACTAAGAAAGATATTGTCATTCTTTGTTAATGTCGTAATAGTAAAATATATAAGACATTCCCTTGAATATTTCTTTGCAATTTATTTTGTGTTTAAATTTGATATAGTATATATATTATATATCTAATACATATAAACTATATATATATATATATATATATATGCAACTATCTCTTTCTGATGTTAATATTTTTGATGCCTTGACTTTAAATATGAAAACGCATGATTATAATTATGCGTCTGGTTCTGAACTTATATGTTTATCTTATAGGATATATTTCAAATTATTATCAACTCTAAATTATGCCGGAAAAGGGAAAGAGGTCCCTGGGTTATGCCAGGGAGGTCCACGGGTTATGCCGGGGGAGTCATCGGGTTATGCCGGAAATCTTTCCTCGGGTTATGCCGGAAAGGGGAAAGAGTCCTCGGGTTATGCCGGGGAAGTCATCGGGTTATGCCGGAAAAGGGAAAGAACCATCGGGTTATACCGGGGATTTGGATAGAAAAAGCTCCTTGGGTTATGCCAGGGAGATCCGTGGTTTATACCGGGATAGTTGAGGAATGAGGTCCTATGCTACCACGATTTGTTTTTCTTTTGGGATTTTCATTTTTATTTCTTGTCTTCTTTTTTTTTGGTTTTCCTTTTATATTTCTTTGTATTTATCAAAATACTTGAAAGAATTCTGGGGAAACTTCCTTTTGGTCGTTTTCCTGCTGTAAAGTTGTTTCAACGCTCGCGCACTTCATTTCTTTTGGGGAAACTTACTTTTGGTCGTTTTCCCGCTGCAAAGCTGTTTCAACGCTCGCGCGCTTTATTTCTTTTGGGCTACACCTGCTTATTGCATGGTTTCTTTGGATTGCACCTGTCTCAATTTTCCTAAACAAAGAAAAATTGTCAGTTTGAAAATAGTGATTGGTTCGGTGGCCTTGATCGTTCCAATTGCTTGGTCTCAGCCTAATTCCTGTTGAGAAACTCTGCCATTGATTTGGTTCACAGGCGACCCTTTTTTAACTGATCAGACTCGCATTTCCGGATTTTGTGATGATTTGCCCGTGTAAGGCTTTGGTTCTTTCATCCCATTCTGCTTGGGGATTTTTTACGAGACCAACTCAGTGGGGATTTTTATTGGGGAGACTCTGTGGGGATTTGTACAAGGCCGACTCGTTGGGGATTTGCTGGGGCAAACTCTTTGGGGGATTGTACAAGGGGAGACTCTGTGGGGATTTTTACAAATGGAGACCCTGTGGGGATCTGTACAAAGGGAGACCCTGTGGGGATTTGTCGGGTTTTTTTTTTTTATGTGTCAGGATTTTTTTATCCTCAAACCTAAACTGCAGTGGCTAATCGCGTGGGACTTAACCTTTCCAACTTTATTTTGCCTTTGTAGGCTTTTCTTTTCTGTCTTCTCTCTTCCAACTTCAATTTTAGAGCATTTGGGGGTACCTTGTTTTTTTTTCAACTTCGCTAAGGTGATTAACCATGTGAAACTCAACCCTTT
The DNA here is from genome assembly GCF_000715075.1 of Nicotiana tabacum. NCBI lineage: Eukaryota > Viridiplantae > Streptophyta > Magnoliopsida > Solanales > Solanaceae > Nicotiana > Nicotiana tabacum. Next base: position 9,874,077 of record NC_134090.1, read on the forward strand.
CAACTTCAATTGCCTTTATAGGCTGTCGTGGCCAGTCGAGGTCGTCTTGATGCCCCTGCTGAGGCTGGGTGCCTTTTGCACATTAGTGTGTATCAAACGAAAGCCCTGTAAATCAGTCTTGCCATCCTTTCTTTGTCTTGGTTTTGGAACAGTGTTAGACCAAAAGGGATTCAAAGAGAAACAAATAATTGAATGGAGAATGAGTTTAAAACTAGAAGTGTCCCTTTCGGGGAAAGGAGAGAAGGACTTATCCGGAGTACATGCGGACTTCAATGAACATGACATGCCTTTTGGACTGGATGCCTGATCTGTGCAAACCGTCTGACTCTCAAAAATTCATCACAACTTGCCTTGAACACCGAGGAACCTTGCTAGGACTCTGTTGATGCCGATGGCTGTGAGGATCTTATTTTCGATCATGGGCGCCCTTTGTGGGTTTTCGCAAGCTGGCATTTTTATTTTATTTCTGGCCATCTCCTTATAGTGCTCGTGTGGGTTTGCACTAAAAGGCTCTCATTTGATTTCCTTTGCTTACTGTCGCCTTACGGTGCCCGTGTGGGTTTTCACCAATAAGGCTCTCTCATTTCATTCCTCTCATTTTGTTGTATCAGACCCAAATAACTCCATCCTCCCATTTTGAACCGCTTTGCCGATTGATCAGAAGGACTTGAACAAGGTTTGGGGTGAAAAGAATTTGGATTGAACTATAACTTTGGAACCTTTTGGGCGGAATCATTGCCGAACCATTATAACTTCTGCCCCAGTTTCACTTTTGGGGGACTTCTTGGATTTTTGTTTTGGTGTGACTGAACCCCAATGAGAGGTTGCCTACGTATCCTTTCGGAATCAAGTCAAACATAGATCAGGCAACTCTTTTTTTTTTGGATTTTTTTTCTGATTTGCTTTGTTTTTCACTTCCCTTCCCTTTTTTTCATTTTCATTGTCTTTTTTTTTATATATATTTTCTTATTTTTCAATTCTTTCTTCTTCTTTTTTTTCATTTCAATTTCTTTTCTTTTTTTCATTTTATTTTCAATAATATTTTCAGGTTCCAAAGAGGGTAATCAAAGAAGAGTAACCAGCTCAAATGGGTTTGCAAAGGGTTGATAGTGTTTGGGTAGCGAGAATTAAAGCCTTCGTCATCTCAACCGGAAAAGATTTTATTATATAAAGGATCCAACATAGTACCTTTTGACTGCATTTGCATTGACAGTTATTTCAAGGACGTTTCCTTCGATGTGTCCCAAGTACAACGCACTCTTTTGGCAGTACTCTTGTTGCAGTGTATGTACCTTTCCAATCTGGACCCAATTTTCTTTCAGCTTTTCCAAATCTTTGTCTCGTTTCCTTAAGCTATTCTTCATTGCGACCCAATTCTTGATTCATTATTTCGAGGTTTGACAGAGTTTTAAGATCCGGGCATGAAGTCCGCAAGCATGTCATATTATTGAAATCTGCATTTAACAGAACTAAAAAAAGAATGAGAAAATTGACAAGATTTAAGAAAAGAGACATTCCGGGAAAATGAAATATCAACTTCATTTGATTTTTTTTTTTAATTTTTGAAGGTAGAAGGGTTTACATCGGAAAGTAAGACAAAAAAGTAAAACATCTGGATCACACCCTGAGACAATCCAGATGCAGAAAAGATAGCAAGACTGGCTACCGAGACTCCCGTCTGATGGGGAACTTTCAGGCTTGGCAATCATTTTTTTTAGCTTTTCTTCTGTCTCGGCAATGGATGCGATAGCCTTCAGTACTGGATCAAATTCCTCTGCTTCACAGATCATTCCGTCTATTGGCCCATTTGTGAGAGTAGGCATGGGAATGTTTATCATATTAGGAAACTTTTCGTCCCGGGGAACGATTCTTTCAGCTTCAATCAAGTCTTCAACTGCCATTTTGAGGGTCCAATGACCAACAGTCCTTTGTACCGTGCCCCACTGCTCCAGAGTGGCATTCACATCTAGTATCAGCTCGATGCGGGGAGGGGGGACTCGGTGTTTGGCCGATTTGGGGCCACTGGCTGCAGCAGACTTCGCCTGACTAGCTTTTGGAATAAGCCTGAGTATGATTCACCAATAGAGGTGAACTGATTCCTTTTGAAAGACTCTCTTGGGTGAGGATTGTACTGAGGAACATTTGATTGGGGACTATATGGAGCTTGGTAAGGATGGGCGTTTCTGGGAGGTGGAGCTCAGTTTTGTGTATAATGTTGTGGCCGTGTGCAAGGGTGCATGTTCATCACCGCATACCAACAAAACCAATCACCTGAATAGAAACTGGCTAATTTACTCACACACACAACCTTGTTAGTTTTGAGGCATTTAACATATAGGAAATCGCACGTTGGGATGCAATGCACCTAAACAGTTAAACGCTTTTACCATGTGTTTGAACGGGTTGCATGTTTCATCCCGGCCTTAAACTAGCCCTCTTCACTATGTACCTCTTTTCTTTTATTCCTACCTCTCTTTAACCACTCTTGATCTTGTTTTCGCCGCTCTTTTATTTTTTGCACTCTCTTTTTTTTATTTTATTATTTTGTCACTCTTTTTTTCACTATTTTCTTTCTCATTTTCTTTCAGTTTATTTTTTCACTCAAATTATTTTATAGCTATGATCGAATCCGATCGAGATTGCCTACGTATCATGACCCCGCATGAATCAGATCTTGCGTAGTTCAGGATTAACAAATGCAAAAATAAAGAAACAAGTGTTCATTTTGCATTGTGCTCATCCTGCACATTTATTAAGGTGATTTAAGCAAAAATGATTTGACTCAAAAATGATTTGACTATATTTTAGAAAGAAAGATCCGATTTTCGAACACGGCCTTTCAGCACTTCGGGGATGAAGATTTTAAGGCTGTGAGGGTCAACCGATCAAAACTCTAAAAGATGATCGAAAGTGGTCGTTTATGCAAAGTCAGCCTTCCGCCGTCCCTTTCGGGAACATTTGGTTGTTTTTGACAAAAACAGCATCACTTGATTTATTTATGACTCTTTTTTTTCAGAATGGTGACCCGACATTGGGAATACGGCCTTACAAAGCCTCGAGGACGAGGATTCCAAGGCTGTTGGGCAAATTGGTCAAAGTTCAAAAATGACCAAAATGGCTGTTTGTGCAAAGTCAGCCTTCCGACGTCCCTTTCGGGAACATTCGGCTATTCTTGACAAAACGGCATCACCCGACTCATAAATTAAAATTCTGACATTTTTGTTATTTCTGAAAAAGGGGAGGTTGGACCCGATGAGGGTTACCTACGTATCTCATACCCTGTGAGAATCAAACCGGCGTAGTTCGGGCCATCGTGAATAGAGTAAGTAAACTCTTTTTTTTCTTTTTGGATTTTTTTTTTTAAAATGCTTAAAAAGAATAAAGGTTTTTTTTTGGATTTTTGCTTCTTTTGGATTTTTCTAAAAAAAAATGCTTTAAAGGAAGAAAAGGATATATTTTTTTTTGGATTTTTGAATTTGACTCCATTTTTATTTTTGAAAGAAAGACTTCTAAAAATTCCTTTTTTTTTGTTGGAACTTTGATAATTTTAGAAGTAAAAAAAATATTTTTGTTTGAATTTTCATTTGTTCTCTCTTTTTCTAAATAAGAAAGAAAATATTTTCTTTGGATTTTGGCTGTCATCTCTTAATTTTCGAAAGAGGCACTTTTAGGAAAATATTTTGGATTTTCGAGGTTTTTTTTTTATTATTTTAAATTTACAAAAGTACTTCTAAAGAAAAATGAAAATATTTTTGGACTTTAATTTTTTAATTCTATGACATTTACGAAAGAAAGACTTTTAAAGAAGGAAAGTCTTTAAAAGAACGAATATATATATATATATATATATATATATATATATATATATATATATATATATATATATATATATATATATATATATATATATATATATATATATATATATATATATATATATATATATATATATATATATATATATATATATATATATATATATATATATATATATATATATATATATATATATATATATATATATATATATATATATATATATAAGGAAACTATCCCTTTTTTTTTAGTTTTAAAAACTTCTTTTTTTTTTTTGAATTTTCTAAGGAAAGATTTCTAAAGAAGGAACTAATGAAAAAATATTTTTTTTGATTTTTTGAAAATTGGGGTCGAAACCGATGAGGTTTGCCTACGTATCTCACATCCGGTGAGAATTAGACCCACGTAGTTTGGTCCGATCAGGCGTAGAGGAAATAAACCAACCTTTTTTTCTGAATAAAATACTTACACGGAAAAGGAGAAAATATTTTTGGATTTCGGTTTTTTTAATTTGTTTTTTTTATTATTATCTTTTGAAAAGAGACGATGACTAAAGAAACATTTTGTCTTTGAATTTTAACTTCTTTTCACTCTTTTTTTTTTTTGAAATTTCGAAAAATCTTCTAAGGAAGTATTTGGACTATTAGTCTGAATTTATAAAAAAGATACTACAAAAGAAACAACATTTTTTTTAATTTTGACTTTCCCTTTTTTTTTTACTTTTAAATAAATATATATATTTTTTGGATTTTGAAAGTGATTAAAAGGAATTTTTTTTTATATATGTTTTTTTTAATAAATCAAACTAAAAGACAAATTTTGTTTTTAGTTTTTTTTTTTAAGAAAATTTCGGCGAGGTCTTGACACTACTTGGACATTGGTTTTATTTTTCCAAAAATAAGTAATTATCTCCCTACACTGTTATTTTCTTCTTCTTTTTTAAAGTTTTTTTAGAAACCGGTCAGCATGCAGATTTGAAGCAAATAAATGCGCAAAACAAACGGGATGCAGCAGGATGGTCTTTTCATTTCAGGTTGCATGTCCTAGACGGACCCAACCCCTGTGTTGAGTCCCCTATGTCAAGTGCAACATGATACAAATAAGCGTTCCTACTAGGGATCCGGCATGAGGTTTCGTTATACTAGGTTTATAACCTGGGTATATGTTCTAAACTGTGTACCCGAGCGGACAACTCGAGTCGAGGAGGGGGCTACGTACCGGGGACCCGCGAGATCGTCCGGCTTTATAACTTGTCCAACCTCTTTCTTATTTCAGGTATTGACACTAACAAAATAGGGAGTCTCGACCAGCGAGCTTCTCCCCGGAGGTAAGAAGAGAAGGGTTTCGACACAGTTTATATACAGTTCAGATAACATCAAAGCGGTAAAAGACAACATTTAGCACGTCATGCCAAAACATGTAATGAATATCAAATAATAAAGCCAAATATAACAATTACTCTAAGCTCGAATTCTTGAACCCTAAACCGGAGGTTCTGGGTTTACAATCCTCAGCAGAGTCGCCAGAGCTGTCACACATCCTTTTTGCGCGCCCGCCCCGAAGGGTTAAATGCGCGAGGGAGTTTTTCCAATTTAAGTGACGATATTCGAAATGAGATTATTTATATAATTCAGAGTCGCCACTTGGGAAAGGTTTGGCTTTTGGTGTCCCAAGTCACCGGTTTATCTTGAATCCCGAATTGAGGAAAATATTCGACTTTTCCAAATGAAGTCTGCGAACCAGAAATTCTAAGTAAGGAATTCTGTTGACCCGAGGGAAGGTGTTAGGCACCCTCGAATCCCGTGGTTCTAGCACGGTCGCTTAAATTGTTATAATGGCTAAATATCTGATTTAAATACATGTTGTGACTTATGTGCTTTTATTAAGTTTAAACTGCTTTTATTATTATCATTTATTTTTATAGAATTGCAACGTCGTGAAAATGCATCTCGAACCACGTCACAATCAATGCACCCGTAGTTGTTAACATATTTCGACTCCGTTAAGATTTGAATTTGGGTCACATAAATGCGCACCCGAATTTAAGAATGTAATTTAATTAAGTCGCGCCTAAAGAGTCTAATGCGTTATTATCTTTGGGGAAGGCAGTGAAATTCACTAAACAGTCCATCCCAAATTCTAAGTATTTATTATGATCAATTATTGAGGGCCCCGCAATTTGCATTTTTATTTGGCGAGGCTCGTCTCATTATTTTTTTTAAAGGATAATCTTAGCACGACTACATTTTCTATTTTTTGTTTTCTAAATAAATGAATATAAGGTCCTACTTTATTTACATACTTTCGAGTTATTATGGTTAAGTTCCAAAGTGAGCTGTTTAAGGAGTTTGCATGGCAATGCATAAAATATTCTACATACAGACAGAAAAGAAAGAAAAGGCTACATTAAATTACAACTTCAAATCTTTCTCATTTTTTGCATTCATGCTTCGAGTGGCTTACAAGATGAACCAGTGTATCAGTTTGTGTACCTGGTATTTGGAAAGCAAGGAAAGAAGATGAAGATCAGTAGAAGCAGCAGTAGTGTAAATACACAGCATCAACAGCAACCCAACAGCAGCAATTCGAATCAGATTCAAGGCCCAGAAAACTTTGAAGAAAAACCGTACAACTCAAATAGAACAAACCCAAAGTTTGTAAACCAACTAAACAGCAACAAACCACGCGTTTAATAAAACCCGAAACTAAACTCGTTTCTCACTTTGTTTTTGTTTTCTCTTTTTAAACTCTATCACACTCTCTTCAGATTTTCAGAATGTGTTCCTCTCTCAAAATAATCCTCAAAAATCTTTCAAGTTTTAGTCTAAGTTTTTTTTTCTCTCAAGTCTTACTTTTCTTTCAATGTTCAAGTCTTAAAACTCTCTCTCCAATGTCCTCTTTTAATGTCAAGAATGACTCTATATATAGCAAGACAAGTCTTGAATCCCCAACCCCAAATATTCCCTCATAGCATGCTTTGTCTCCCACTACATTAAATAAATACATCAACCTCAACCCATTATATCTTGTCCCCCATGCCTAACATTAAATAAATACATCATCCCCAACCCATTATAATTTGTCCCTCATGCCTAACATAAACAAATACAATATTCTCACCCCACTATTTCATGTCTTGTCCCCCATTATGTTAAACAATGATATCAAACCCCACCCCATTATATTTTGTCCCCATGCTTAACATAAAGAATTAAAATAATGTTCAATTACCAAACTACCCCTCCGACCTTATTGCAATTACCATTTACCCTTGAACGATACTACAATTTACCAAACTACCCCCATCAGCTCTAAACAATCAATTAATCATAACTTAACCAAAATATATCCAAGATGACCAATTTCTCAACAATCTTCAACAACAAATCATATGAACACAGATGAACAACAAATTCAAATTAATGGAAATAAGTTAACCATATTGGGAACCAATCCTGGTTAACTTAGACAAAAAATGAATGAACAAAGAGACAACAATACAAACAACAAAATACATGATTCAAACTAAATCAACAACTCAGAAACTTAAACTCACATTAAATTACCGGATTAAAAATGAACTTCAAACAAAGATGAACATGAACTAAATATATTTTTAAACAACAAACATGACGGATTAAATGATTCAAACAACATTAACAATTTCTGAAAATACATAAAACACATGAAACAAATTGAAGAAATAATTAATTAAATTTCAATTTGAATCTAACAAACATTAAACTAACAAATTTTTACCTAAACAATAAAACAAACATGAAATAAACATGAAAAACAACTAATTAAATTTCCATTTGAAATCTGAAAATTAATTCAACAAAACATATGAACATGAACAAAACAAAAAATCAAATATCTACCGATTTTAGATTCGAGAAATATCAGAACGAAATACGGACAAACATAAAACTCAAAATCTACTAACCGGATCGAAACGAAATATGTACGGACTGTTTTGACGAGCCTCGACCAAAGCTCGAACAAACGACGACGAACATGAATTTAAGAAGTCGACGCCGAAGCAGTAGTGATGAAACAGAAGTAGCTGGGGGTGCGTTTGGTTTGCTTGAAGCTGAAAGCAGAAGAAGCAGCGACGGAACAACTTGGCCATGGTGAGCTCAAGCTCGAAGAAGATGAAGTGAAGCAGCAGCGCGGCAGCAGCAGCTCGGAGGAAGGCATCCATGGCGATGAGCCTTGATGAAGCTGGAACAGCAGCGTCGGGGCAGCAGCGGAACAACAGCGAGACTTGAACATCAGCAGACGCAGATGAAGCAGCCACGTTCAGTTGGAGCTCGACGAAGACGCAACAGTGGCAGCGCTGGAAGCACTAGCCATGGCCGACGAACGCAGCGGTGGGGGTTGACGCAGCAACGATGGTTGCTCGTCAATGGCGGATGTGAGGAGGAGGCTTGTTTTCCGGCGATTGGAGGGGTCACTTGGAGGTGGAGGGTGACGAAGAAGACGCGGAGGGAAGCCATGAACGTTGGTGTTTGGAAGGTTTGGAGAAGAAGAAGCAAAAGGAAGGGGGCAGATGTTTTTAGTTTTTAGGGTTTTTGTGTTCTTTTTTTTTTGTTTTTTTTTTGTTTTGTGTTTTGAAAAAAAATGAAGAAGGGTGTTGGGTATTTGGGTTAATGGGGAGGACCGGGTCGACCCGGTTTGAAGTGGACCGGGTCATGGGGAAGGTTGGGCAATTATTTGGGCCTGTGGTTTGAAAATTGAAGAAGTGTCCCAATCCGATTTTTCTTTGTATTTTTGTTCTCTTTTCTTCTTTTATTAAAACTAAATTATAAAAGTACTTAAATTATTATTAAGAACTAAATTAAGTTATAAAAGCACAAATTAACTCCCAATAACAATTAACGCACAATTAAGTGATAATTAAGCATAAAATTGTATATCTGGACATTAAATGCTAAAAATGCAAAAGATGCCTATTTTTGTAATTTTTAATTTTTGTAAAACAAATTTAATTACTAACAATTGTAGAATTAAATCCTACATGCAAAATGCGACATATTTTGTATTTTTTATTAATTTAACAAATAAACAAGCACAGACAAATACAAATAATTATCCAAAAATATCACAAAATCTCACAAAATTGCACACCAAGGAAAATCATTTTATTTTGAATTTTTTGGGAGTAATTCTTATATAGGGCAAAAATCACGTGCTTACATGTATTCAGATGTATATATGTATTCAAATGTATCTGCAGTATGTATTCATATATTTTTGCACTATAGATGACCTGCTATACTTCATGTATTCAATGTATTTTTATGTATTTAACTGTATTCAATGTAATTATATAATTTTAATATATAAATCTATTTGTAAAGATACCACTAAAAATATTTTAATAAAGATACCACTAAAAAAGAAAGGATGGATTGAATCTCTAAAGATTGCTCTGTTTTTGGGATGTTTTTGGTTGAGAATCTTTTCTATAACTGGGAATACAATTTTTGTGTGTTATAATTGATTTTGTTGAGTTATATTAGGAGTCTATCGCGTTAATTGATTCACTTACTGTTTTTAAACAGCTGAAAAACTATTTCGCTACTGTATTCACGAATACAGCTCGCGAATACAGTCGAATACATTCTCTGCTTAGCTGGACTCCCCTGTTTTTCGCCGAGTTTTGCTACTGTATTCATGAATACAGTAGCAAAAATACATCGAATACAGTCTATAACAAGTGAAAACATAGTTATAGGAAGTAATTCAGTAAATTGTAGTTATAGCAAGCTAATAATCACTAAAACATAGTGGTTTCTGAAAGTTTCTCAAGTTTAAACCTGAACCGGGTAACACGTCATGGGAAAAAACATCTTGGTAGTTTTCCCCATTCATATTCGCTCTTGGGTAAAAATGTTCTTCTTTTCTTACTATTTTCCATGTATATCACAAAAGTACGGTAATCCTGTTTGACCAAAAATATAGATCTTGGTTCAATTAATTAGATTTATGTAAATAAGGGTTAATCTTAGTTAATAATAATATTCTAAAGACGAAATTCCTAGTATTATGATAAATAACACGTAGATCTATTCCGAAGGTTATGAGGATGCACAATAATGACGATATTGAGAATTTTCTATGGTCAACTGGTGCACTTTCTGAATTTCATTATGTTCGAACTCTTGATGTGAGTCTATACGGCTATACCACATCATGCTCTTACAACTAGATCAAAGTCCTCAAACTACTCCATGAAAGATAACTGAAGTGAGAAAAATCTGTAATGAGACCGTGGTTTACAAGACAACCATCTTCTATTTTGATATTTGAAGTTTGTTTCTTTTGGAATTTTTTTTTTTGGGTAGAAACCAGTAGATGATCCGTGAAAACCTAATTTTGCATTGGGATAAATTCAGGAAAGATCCTTGTCACACACGTAAGAGGAGAAAAAGTATACTTTTAAACTAGAAAATTGATATCCTTTTGAGTGAACACACGCCATTGAACTAAAAGTCAAACCGTTGAAAGAACAAAAAAAATATTCACACTAACACATAATTAAATACGTATGTGTATTTAAGAGGATATTTTTATCTAAAGCTCAGTCATATTTCAGATGGACATCAAAGAGATGTGTTTAATAACTGAGGAACAATGTTTTATCTGATTTTACCAATGTATTTGGAGAACTACAAAAACTAAAGCTACCAATACCAGCTTAATTATGAATACGAGATACTAATCAATAGAAACCGCACCGAATTCTTTTTAAAAAATAAATTTGTACAATTGTGGCATTATCCTCTTCGTTATCCACCAAACAAATCACTTTAGTTACCAATACTACTAGCTCAATTGTGAATACGAGATACTAATCAATAGAAACAACAAACTGTACATTTGTGGCAATACTCTCCCTGCGAAGGACTCTCCCAACAAAATTAAAGGTCTCCCCCAACACGAAATACTCTCCCAGCAAAATAGAAGATCACCAATACTAGTACCAACAATCCAGTAAAAACCTTCCAGCAGGCTGTCAATAAAAGAAAGATATAATCAGAAAATAGATAGATAAAAACTGAAAAAGAATTAGACTGTTAACACAATACTCACATCCGCTTCGAGGACTCCTCAAGAGGCACCATAAGTCGCCCAACGTTTTGATCAATTTGGTCACCAGAATTGTTTTAATCTTCCTAATGAATTGACCGAATGGTCCATCAACGAATCCATCTAAAATGTTGATGAATCCATCAACCAAATTAAAATCGTGCCCCATAAGCATCATTGACTCATCCCAAATTAGAGCAACGTCTTTGAAACTCCGGGATATGGGATAAATAATATAATAGCTTGAACATTTCATAAAGTGCATTAAAGAAAGCATTAAGTATTTAAATGCAAACATAAGAAAACTCAGTCATGAGACATCAAAGATAGTAAGCATAACATTTTTCGATACTTACTGAGTTTAATCCATAATGATATTCTAGCTTTACCGGTTGGCATACTATTATTCGGTCGAGCATGTAGGGGATCCCTCCAGCATGGATTGGAAAGAAGTTAGTAATCTCCCGCTTGGAGAGATCAAGGATCATTCATTGCCCTCAAAGCACTAAGTGATGCGCTAAGGGCGGACGCAACACACAATTTTGTTACATTTTAAAAAAGGTCACAAGAAATTTGGGATTCACTTTTAAGGATGTGAATTGAAATGCTCTTATATAAAAATTGATTAAAAAAATATGGGAATAGGGTAGAGTGCAATAGTTTCAGCAATACAACTATTAAGCCCATGAGATTTAATTATTTTTTAAAGTTTAACTTCATATGGTAATATTATTACTTATACTTGTGAGGGTTAATCAAAGCAATAAAATATTAGCCATGTGTTTCTAATATATCACCTTAGATCTTATTGTAAAATGTGTTATTTATTAATAAGAAGATTTAAGTAGTTTCATTCAAAGTTCTAAGATATTTTTAATGTTAAAAAATAGGCAATGTTTCTTTCTTTCCCTTTTAATTTTCTTTTTTGTACTTTTTTCCCCTAGAAAATTCAATATTATCTAAGAAAAAAATAAAATCATAAAATCCACTACTAAGACTAAAGCAAAGAATTTAATGGCATTCCTCTCGAGCTGCACCTATTTAGTTATGCAATTTAATAAAATATTATATTCTGTTATGAACTTCTCAAACAACACAATTGCAAATAGGAATTGTGAATTAATCAATAGATGGGATTAGAACATAAGAAGATAGACATTATCATAACAAAGATAGTAACAGAAAGAAAGGATAGGGAGAGACAGAGTCATAGAAGAAATAGACGAGGGAAAGAGAGACCAAAGAGAGAGGAAGTGTCTAACAATATTCAACCTACTACATCAGTGCTACTATTTGGCTATTTAACTATTCATGTGTCCTAGTTAATGTTCTCATTCCAATGTACCCAATTCATCAATCCGGATCCCGAATAAAGCCTTTGTGGTGGTTTTTTAGTTCTTCTGCTTTTTCTAATTGGCCCAATTCTTGCATCTTCAGACGGCCCAATACCATCCTTGAGCCCAAACTCCTCATCCACCATGACTAACATTTGTGAGTCTTTGATTTTTTAAGTGCTGTTAAGTGTTTTGATTGCTCCAACTAAACAATGTTTTGTGCATGCATATCAGTTTTTTTTACTGCGCAGACACTTCTGCCCATACTTATCATGTAACTTTTCAACTAACACTGTTTTTGAAAGATATTTACACCCCTGAGTTATCTCTTTATTTCATTAGATGCTATTAGCATTTTTGTAATTTTGGAAAACTTTGAGAACTTAGCTTTTTCTGGTACTCTTTTTGCCCATGCTAGCGTGTAACCTAAAAATAGTAGCCCAACAAATTATATTTCATCTTTTAACATCAACAAAGTAAACTCTATCTCACGTTTTATTATTAATGTGGATGTCTTACAAATATATTTGGGCGAAACTGTGGTAGTGTGTGATAATATGTTTAGCTATTCAAGAAGATAAATTAATTATTTTGAGCATAGAATTTGAATTCATAATTTCAAATTTCTACACTAAAACTAATATACTCGCTAAGATACAACTAATTTAACGTTTCTAATGAAGATGATAATCAACTTATACTGTAGAAAAATCTCATATATTTTCTTTACTGTTTAGATCAAAGAATTACCACTACTAGAAAACTGCCAAAAACTGTCCAAATCATACTGACCGATATCGGCCGGAAGGGAAAACCGACCGATATCGGTCGAAAAAAGTATAATTTAATCGCAAAAGTCAAATAACCAATTTCAATTAAATACACCGACCACCATCGGTCAGTAAATGTGGTCCCATAATATCGAAATATTGTATCATCCGACACATTTCACATTTTCGACTGACATCGGTTGGAATAATGTACTAATAAAATATTAAAATAAAATAAGCTCCTCATTTCCGACCGATATCGGTCGGAATACTGAATTAAATTTTTCCCGCTCTGGTTCTGTTTTATTTTTCCATAACTAATATAGTTTTTTTTTTAAAAAATTGATGAAGTTTCCAACAGATATCGTCGGTATTAGTGGTCAAACACGGTCAAACATTTATAGATTATTGTTCTTTACAATCTACATATATTTAACATCCTAAATTGTAATATGTATATATATTACAATCGTGCGAGTATATGTTGTTGCTACAACTTAAGTTTTAATATAGCACTACATCTTATAGCACTATACATTTTGCTTTGAAACGTGTTGTAGTGTGTTGGATGCTAATACTTAGACTCGATCGCTCACACATTAAAACTCAATAATTAATTTACTAAGGCCGCCAGTATGCCCGAACATCTTGTCAATTAAAATCAAGAATTATGCATGTTCTAGGTTAAATAAAGTGATAAAAAAAACATATCCTAGGTTAATCGAATATAATTGAATTTCTAGTTAATCCACTGGTCAAGTATCCGATCAAAGTAATAATCAGGTGATCGAGAATAACTAGATTATCACATAGAACATCGATTGTATAATCTAGTTCTCAGTTGATCCATTGGTCAACTATGAAGCATGACACATCACCTCTGTGATAATCTACCCAAAAAAGTCGCCACCAAAGTAGCATTGATATGTCGCCGTTTAAACCCAAACAGTCGCCACCAAAAGTAGAATTGTATGTCGCCATCTTCACTGGCGACCCAAAAAGTCACCACTAAAGTAGTAGTATTGATATCCCCGTTGTCAATGGCGAAGTCGCCACCAAAGTAGTAAAGTCGCCACTAAAATGTAGTGCTAATGCACTTAAGTAAAACAAAGTCCGTGATGGTACATAATTTTTTAAGCCAAATTGATGCCAGCATATTTTTACAATAAATAGACAATTAACTAGGTTAGACTGATACATCTTCTGTTCTTATTATTTTTTTTCTTTTTATTGGAAAAATATTATGATCCTTTCCTTTCCTTTCTTATCTTTCAAGAGTGAGGGAAAGAATAGAAAATAAGGTTGCTTCAATACACAACTTGAGCAGGAGCTATTGGTAAACGCATTGCAACTTACTTGGAAATGGAACACACACACATTGAAAATGTAAATTCCATTAATCACAGCACTAAGTGAGCGCTCAAAATTGTGTACAAGGACAATGGACATAGACCTTTTCATCATATAGGGAATCTAACAGTCTATACTCCCTTCGGTCCACAAGAAAATATAAAATTCTAGACGAAAATAGTTAGTGTGACTAAACTACCCTTCATTAAATGTTGCACCATAGTTATAGTAGCACTTACTTCTCTTAAAAAATGTGAGGAGTAAATGACTTTTTAGGAAAACATACATAAGGATAATTTTGGAAAAACTAATTGAATTTTTTCTTAATTATATAAATGGACACATATTTTAGACCAAAATAAAAGGCCAAATTGACCACTTATTGTGGACCGGAGGGAGTACTTGCTACTCCCTTCTAACCAGATTGTCATAGGATGCACAGAGTCGAAGCTCTCCAGTCTTTTCGGGGAGAAATCCAAAAACAGTCAGATTTACAAATGGTCATTCAAAAATAGCCACAGTTTCAAAAGTAATAGGAATTTAGCCACTTTTCATGTAAAGATAAATCTGAACGAAAACACTGTTCAAAATCCGAAAAAATACTCCAGTATATTATACTAGAACTTTTCGCGTGTTAGAATTCCAGCATAATATGTTGAAAGTTCATACACAGTGCACCGATCTCCAGTATATTATGCTGGAACTTTCGTGTTGCAGCAAAATAGTGGCTATTTTTCAAACGCTGGCTATTTTTGAATGACCAGTCCGAAAACTGACTAGCACGTGCTATTTTAACGTCTTTTCGGTTGATTCACTTGATATGCTGAACTGTTGCATTATCAAAAACATTTTTTGTGGTCAAATAAGTGAATTATTTATTCTAATATGTTTTGTAGTATCGTATTCATGAGATTACTACTAAATGATTTGCTCTATACCTCGACTGACCTGTGTATGCTTGAAGATCTTCATCCTGAACCAGTGAAATTGTATTGCAACAACTAGGATAGGAAGTGATGATGGAACCAGAAAGCAGTAATATCTGTAATCGGAAAAAATCACAGAATCAAAACTAATTTCCATAAGCATCAACACGAAAATGATTTTAATAATATCTTGAGATCATGCGCGCTTCAATGTAATCTATTACTCCCTCTGGTCCATAATAAAGTGATTTTTTGGCCTTTTTTTTGTAGTCCAAAATATCAATTTTTTCAGATTTCAAAAATGAATTAATTATTTTTTTTCCTACATTGCCCTTGAAGTAAATAGCGTTGGAGTAGCAAACTTCAGCTGTCAAGAAGCGGATAATGCATGGATAAACAACTTACACGCAAATTATGCCTAACATAAGAACCTTTCCAGATGTTTAGTATGATAATCACAGCCTATATATAATAGATCCAGTCATGAACTTGTTTTCATATTCTTAAATCCCAATAGTCTATGCTTGATCTTCAACTTATGACATTTTAATAGAGTACGTAAAGTTCAAATACTAATGGTAATTAATACTAGGTGAAATTAGCGTTTACGTTTTTATGTGAAAAGTTTCTGGTTATTATTTTTATCGATGGTTATTGTTTTTTCTAGCAATTAGCTCCTACTAGTTTTGTGTTGTTGCCAACTTCATCTACTTATTGTAAAACATGTTTTGAGTGTTGGTATTCGTTAATTAGATCATGAGTCCTCAAGTAATTACTATATATTAGTACTTAACTAGTAATATTAAACATTTCAAAGAAACTTTGGATCGGAATAATTTTTTCTTTTGGATTCCCGAATTGAAGTCTTACATTCTTTTTCTTCTAGATAGGAAATATACCGTATAGTAAGATTTTAGTCCCAAAAGAAATTGAAATATTATGTCACATATATGAACCTTAAACAAAATTAGATCATTTATTTTATATAGGAATAAAGTAGTCCACCAACTAGCAAAGGAGACTGATGCACAAACAAGGATGAAAAAATATTATGTGCAGCCTCCGCTTTTTGTTGAATCTTTTGTAATGAAGGATCAAAAGGAACAATGTGTTTTTGTCAAGTATTTAGCTAATAATGCATGTAATGTACTAGCAAGCCTAGGAACCTTATGTGTCCTAAGCGACATGGGCTATGTCCTGTAATGTTTTAAACCCTACGTAGTACTAATATAAATATTCCTGTTTGCTCCAAAAAAAAAAAGGTAACTTTTAGAACTTACTCTTTTAGGAAATGCTTTTGGCAGATGACCAAGCAAATCATATTACTGTGGAGCTGTAGTTTGGTGGTTCAAATGCCTCTTCCTTTCCTCCTGTGACACAACGCCTCCCCGGCAGCTTGCCAAAACAAAACTCACAGCTCGGCAAACCAACAATGGCCTGTAAATTAGTTCATAGAAACAAACCAAAGTAAAGTTAATTATCAACAAGTGCAATATCCACAGAAAGAAATGGCTATGTTACCATTTCCAGTCCCTTCTCCTCCATAAGTTATCAAATCCTAATCCAAACTTCAACTTTTTATTTTATGCAAGCGTTAACGATATAATTTTTACTGCAATGCAAATTTAGGATTTACACTTAAGGTAGTTCGGAAGGGGAAAACGAGAATCCAAAGATCTTTTGGTTTATCATACTTAAGCATCTCCGTATTCCTATTATCAAATCACATGCAGTGTTTTTAGTACAAGTAATATGAAAAAAGATTTTAAGATTTGTAAAGAAAAATGACTTTCAGAAAGTTATTTTCCATCATTTATAGCCTTACAGGTGGAAAATATTTTCCTAGGCGGAGACATGCTCCCAGATTCAAGCTTAACACCAGAAAATAGTTTCACAAGCATATTTTGTTTGGGCTTCTCCCAAAATCCAGCATATCATTACCGTGTTTGCACATAGTCATCCCAATAGAAAGCCTACCAAAGCTCAATCATCTCAAGATACCAAAACCCACAAATAAGCAAACTTCAAAACGCCAAAAAAAAAAAGAAGTTGTTGTTCCGGCTTCCGACTTCCTGCTTCATACAATTCTCGTTGCCTCTTATGCGCCTCTCTAAAGGTTGCAAGATTACTCTCTCTCTTCCTCATAGCCTCCTCTGCGTTTCCGAAGAAATATTTAAGCATCTTCTCCAGGTGTGCCTCTTTTTTCCTCTGCTTCTCCTCCTCTGATGATGATGATAACGGCAGCATTTCCTTTTCCAACTTCTCAGATCCTGAAGGTGCTTTTTGCCTCTGCTCCTCCAAATCCGGTAACGGAGACGAACAACAAATTTTCGATCCTTCTCCAAAGAGCTTTAGCCTCTTCTCCTCTCTAATAATGGTGTCAAACTAGTTTCCTTTTGCCTATTCTCCAATTCTTCTCCAGAAAGGTTTAGCCTTGTGGATTCGGCCATTTCTTTTCTCCAGCAAATAGCGATGACCCGAAGTCCCTCCCTATCACCCGGAACCTTTTAACCCTCACTATTATTAATATCAAATTTTAATTTTTGAGTTTAAAGGGGGTCGGCTGAGTAACAAATTGATTATGATATTCATTGGTAGGAACAGGGTGTTCATAAAAACCTGAAAAATCGAATAAAAATCTGATACTTTGTAGGTTTGGTTTAATTTTTTTTTTTGAATTTTAAAACCGATCAAATTTAGTTTGATTTTGGTTTTAATCGAAAAATAACTAAAAAATTCGAACCAAACTTACTATAAAAGTAGTTATTTAAATTTATTATTACACCTATATATATATATATATTCCTAAAATTTTATGGTACATATTAGTCATTTATATTTTTAATCTTGTTTTTTGCTATTTAATAATTCAATTCTTTGTCTTTACATTCTAGTTTAATAGGTAGTTTTCTTTTGCAAAGTACAAGAATTTATTTCATGTTAAAAATAACTGATTTTTTAATTGAGTACTTAAATTATTCATTACTATTTGATTTAATTATCACCAATATATCTTGGTAAATGATAGATTTCTCAAACATCAATTGATTTGACAGTGTTATGTTGAATATATAGTCGCCGGAGTATGCGTTTGGTAGTGTATGTCTCATATTTAAAAAAAGAACCAATAAAAAACAGACTAAAACCGAATCGATAAAAATCGACTTCATTGGTTTGGTTTGGTTCCAATATTTCAAAATCTGACTTACTTGGTTTGGTTTCTTTTTAGGGAAACACCGACCCAAATCGAACCGTGAACACCCCAAGTTATGAAGATAGCCTCTACTTTCATATATTGTCTATATTTAACATCTGTTATACTATCAGACAAATTTATCCCTACTGTTATACTATCAGGCCAAATTTACTCCTACAATCAGCAAACTTTTAAAAATACTCCTTCATGTGTTAAGTAATCCAAAATCTCTCAAATTTTTTTATTTAAATCAATTCTTGTTGTTCTTGCTCCATTATTTTCAAAAATTACTATTGATGTGAATGCTAAAGTTACTAGGCTATATAAATTATTTATAATTTATTTTAATTAACAATGCACCCATTTTTTCTTGTAATAAATAAAATTGGTTTAGAATTTTATTTATTTTTCAATCATATACACATCGTAGAATTTAGTAGGTCTATTTATTGTGTATTATATGCAGCTGATCATCATGTGTGTACATGTATATTCAAATATATTTTATCATTGTCTAGGTATTATAGAGTTCGATCGACTAACTTAAGAGTGCACAATGTGTAGGCATTTTATTAAAGCAAAGTTGAATTAGACAATATGAAGTCTCCGAGGAACTTCTACTTCAATCACTGATCACGCCCAACTATGCCTTATAAAAAGGACAATGCGGTCGTTGCAAATATAATCCGGTTTATAAGTCCGGAGTCGAATCCCACAGAGAACTAAGGCTTAGCTACAGCTGTTCACTATCACCAAGAAGACAAGCTTGAACAGTTCCTAACTTATAGATATTTAGATTCTTGTGTTTAACTAATTGATTAACAAATTAAAATAATAAATTAACAACTAAAGATACTAAGAGTTAGAGACAAGATTAAGGAGGTCTAGAGTTATGATTTCCCCAATTGTCGGAATCCTTCCCGCTATGTCTTCTATAATTTCGCCTAAGTATTCTCTATCGATCATGAGCACTCTTATTACCGTAAATCTCTCCCGAGTAATCACGACAATTTACTAGACGCACTCTCCCGAGCTACGCTAGCTGGCTTTTGATACAGCTCACTTCAGATCGCACCCAAGGCTTCGTTATCCCTAATCCCGCCTTTAAACCCTCGGTTATTGATCTCTCATATACTCTGGGAGTGGTGTTGTTCAACAATTACCTAAATATGCACTCTCTCCCGAGTTATGCATACTAAATAGGCACAGCTAATTGAGAGCTCTTCAATTAACTACAATAAGAACGTAGTTGAACAAATAGAGATTATACTACGACTCAATTATATAAAAACATAACAAGAATTTATCCTACAAAAGGTTCTATCAAAACTCTAGATAACAAATTAGCTATTCATAATAGTATGTAAAACTGCAATACTAAAAGTCATAACCAACAATGAAAAACAGGAAGAGGAAAGAAAAAACTTGTAGAAGCATTCTCAAGCCTTGCTCCTATTGTGTCTCTGCCTCCTTAGGTCAAATTTATGTCAAAAATATGTCCCTTTCCCATTCTTGGCCGGCTTCCTTGGTTTAATATAGGGTTTAGGGCTTAAAATCCCGTGTTTTGCACTTTGGTCCCTGAAATTTACGCATCCTGCCGCGGTTCCACCGCGGTCGCGCCGGAACCGCGGCCAAACACCCTCTCAGATTCATCAGTTGTCCGCGACTGCCCTCTGCCACGGTTCTGCAGCGGTCGCAGTTTTTGACCCTGTTCCGTTTGGAATTTGGAAAAACGTAAAACATGAAAGTTGTATCCCTTTAAGTTAGCTTTCCAACCATATATTGTGGACTCAAATGGAGTTCTAAGTAAAAAGTTATGTCTATTTTACTAGACAGTGCGCAATATACCTCTTCGAGTTTTCGTTTTGTTGTTTTATCATCCGTTGATCCCCGAACGCGATCCCGGCTTAATTCCTTGAGCTATTACTCAGACTTCAAAGCTCCAAACCACTTAAATTCATTACATAACATCTATATAGCTCGAAATCACACCTACAAGGCATAAAACACACAATTAGTGCAAAACACTAGCGATTAAAGCGCAAACTCAACTAAAGTGCAGTAAATTAGAGTGTAATAATCGACTAAAATACGTAATTATAGCCTATCATCAACACCCCACACTTAAACCATTGCTCGTCCTCGAGCAATCAAACTATATTTTTTTTTTATAGATACGACCTTTTTAAACAATTCTCCTAACTCATCACACCAAGAGTATTTAAAATAGACTAAGCACAAAAGCGTAACATCTTCACCTCAAGATTTGACTCATAAGTACAACGCATTATTCACAATTCACCTACTTACTCTAACATAGAGGTCACTGACATTACCTTTCCTTCATGAATCAAGTGCCCTCACACAACAAAAGAGAGTAGTTCCACACAATAAAATTTAAGAATACTTAAGAACTCAAGATAGAAAGAATTCACTCACTCTCAGAAATAACATTCATATGCCACAAAAGATGCACCATAAGCTTGCCCGTAGTGTACTACTCTACTAATGGAGCTCATTCAATCTAGGATCAATTAGGACTTTATTTGGTTGTAATGTAGGCTACGGGACGGGTAGGATACATTTAGATATAAGAGTGACTACACCTCCCTAAGCACTTTAATACATATACTTTAACATTCAAACCTCATACTTATGTCAAGCCAAACTCCACCTTCACATCAATATACATCAACTCCCAAATTATTTAAGCCCAATTATATCAAGAGTCACCACTATCAAAGAATATATTTTTTTTCACAACAATACAACTATATTATTATTTTTTTCATTCTTTTCTTTTAAATTCAAGTGGCTCTTGCTTTTCAAATCAATGCACCCTTTCTCCCTATTTCATTAGTTCCACTCAAAAGCCAAACCAACAAGCCCACACTTTAACTTTTACAAAGTTGATAAACAATTCAAGTGCTCATGAGAGGTTACAATGGTTTAAATAGATGGTTAATTCAAACAAATGGGTAAGGCTTGTAATGTGGTTGCCAAAGAAATAAGATTATAGGCTCAAAGGGGTTAACTACGATACATGACAATTAGGTGGGTAAAATATACATATCTGGTTCAACAAAGAAATGCCTATATCACTTCCTAGACTGAATAAAACAACTATTTCGCTTCGCAAACACACATGGCAAGTTCTAGGCATCAAATGCAATGCACAGAATACAACAACCCTCACGCACACATGGCACATGACTGACTCACTCAAGATTGGAGCATCAAGACACTCTAGTCAAAGCAGTTAAGCAAAGTTAAGATCATACAATTTAAGGTACTTCTACAAGAGTCAAAAGCTGAGCCTAAGCGTCACAACCAAAGTACTCACTATTCTCAAGGCATAACAAAGTCAAGAGATATTGCTTCAATTCAATTCATCTCACACTGGCTCCTACTCCCAAAAAAAAACTAACTACACCCGGTTCAAATAAAACCCTTGGAAAAGAACCGTGGTTTAAAGAAAAACCAAGGGGGAATTATTACACTACCTAACAAAAGAAATTTTTTTTGTACTTTTTCTTTAGACTTAAATCCCTCAAGAAAATTGTCTAATAGATCCATCATCGGGAAAAGTCCAATCTTTTCTATTTAAAAAAAATATTATTCAATTAAACTAACACAACTAAAATAGCATAGAAAGTCACCTAGACAATCTTCTCACCCCACACTTAAAATTGTGCATTGTCCCCAATGCACACCATAACTAATAAAAAGGGTAAAAGAGACTCCCTGGTAGGCCAAAGGCCGAAATATTAACAGCTCATGGGGTACTCAGACTTCTCTCAAGCTTGGTCCTTTGTGCAGGTACCTCACACTTAGTTTCAACCATTTGGTTTGTTGTTGCATCCTTCCAATACCTTTGCTTTCCATGCTCCTAGAAAATAAAAAATTGACACTACAAAAATAATACAATTAAAAAAATAAAAAATAAATAAAAGAAAGCAATAAAGTTAGGTTGCCTCCCAACAAGCGCTTGATTTAACGTCGCGGCACGACGCAGATCACTTTTTGCCTCCACATCGAGTTTATGAATTGAACCCCAAGTTTTGATTCAAGCTTATGATTATGGTCATGGGGCGGTGGAACGAATCTGACTGGCCCAATAAAATAATGTAGTATTCTGCACTTCTTGGCCTTTAGATGAGGTGTGTAATCCCGACTTTCTAGAAAGAAGAATTCCAGAATGTAAGTACTTTGTTCCTCATTCCTTGACTCCTCAAGTGGCTCGGATGACTCTATTTTTATATCATCATCTAAACACAATGTGGAAAAATGCTTGGAGTGAGGACCAATGCGCTCAACTACATGAACATTGGGACAGTCTACATTCTCAACACTAATGACAATAGAGTCAACTAAATATGTGTCCTCAATATCCTTGGTTGACTCTAGTATCTCCTCTACGACATCGGCATCCTCAAAATCTAGATGGTTAGAGTGTTGGGGTTCTACTTTGGATCCCTCCATTGGCACCTCAATTTCCGTCTCTAATGCAAATTGCTCCTGGCTACTATCCATAATATTGACATATTGAGCATTAAAAGCTTCAACTAGTTGACTCACTTGAGCCTCTAAGTTGCGAATAGTTTCATCTTGCCTTTCTACCTGCAGCTGTATTTTACTTTGTTGTTCTATAATGTACTTTCTTATATTGCTGTTATTTTATTATGCATTTTTATGGTACTAATATATCGGCTCCTGTTGTTGTTTTGAGCCGAGGGTCTCCTGGAAACAGCCTCTCACTTGAGCCTCTAAGTTGCGAATAGTTTCATCTTGCCTTTCTACTTGCAGCTGTATTTTACTTTGTTGTTCTATAATGCACTTTAACATATCTTCGATCTTCTTTAGGTCAGCTTCCCTAGGTTCTTTGTTCCTGTTATCCTCACAAGAAAACGTAGAATCATCATAATAAGGGGTTGGGGGAAGATAAGAAATATAAGCACAACCATGAAAGTGACCATCTTGACCACCACACATATCACACACATTCCACACATAAGATTGAGTTGGTGCACATAACTCGCTCTCGGGAATATTTTGATAATTTTGCCAAGGGTAGTTTTCATCACAATATTCGTAAGGAGGATTAAAAGTAGAATTACCAACATCAAAAATTTCATAATTCAATGATGCCATGTTTTTTTTTAAATCAACAAGTAAAACAAAAAAAAATCAAATACAAAAAATAAAAATAAAAGTTCAAACTTGAAACCTAGCAATATGCACACCTACAACTACACCATTAGTTCCCCGGCAACGGCGCCAGAATTTGATCACGCCCAACTATACCTTATAAAAAGGACAATGCGGTCGTTGCAAATATAAACCGGTTTACAAGTCCGGAGTCGAATCCCACAGAGGACTAAGGCTTAGCTACAGTTGTTCATTATCACCAAGAAGACAAGCTTGAACAGTTCCTAACTTATAGATATTTATATTCTTGTGTTTAACTAATTGATTAACAAATTAAAATAATAAATTAACAACTAAAGATACTAAGAGTTAGAGACAAGATAAGGAGGTCTAGAGTTATGATTTCCCCAATTGTCGGAATCCTTCCCGCTATGTCTTCTATAATTTTGCCTAAGTATTCTCTACCGATCATGAGCACTCTTATTACCGTAAATCTCTCCCAAGTAATCACGACAATTTACTAGACGAACTCTCCCGAGCTACGCTAGCTGGCTTTTGATACACCTCACTTCAGATCGCACCCAAGGCTTCGTTATCCCTAATCCCGCCTTTAAACCCTCGGTTATTTATCCCTCATATACTCTGGGAGTGGTGTTGTTCAAAAATTACCTAAATATGCACTCTCTCCCGAGTTATGCATACTAAATAGGCACATCTAATTGAGAGCTCTTCAATTAACTACAATAAGAACGTAGTTGAACAAATAGAGATTATACTATGGCTCAATTATATAAAAACATAACAAGAATTTATCCTACAAAGGTTCTATCAAAACTCTAGATAACAAATTAGCTATTCATAATAGTATGTAAAACTACAATACTAAAAGTCATAACCAACAATGAAAAAAAGGAAAAGGAAAGAAAAAACTTGTAGAAGAATTCTCAAGCCTTGCTCCTATTGTGTCTCTGCCTCCTTAGGTCAAATCTATGTCAAAAATATGTCCCTTTCCCATTCTTGGCCGGCTTCCTTGGTTTAATATAGGGTTTAGGGCTTAAAATCCCGTGTTTTGCACTTTGGTCCCTAAAATTTACGCATCCTGCCGCGGTTCCACCGCGGTCGCGCCGGAACCGCGGCCAAACACCCTCTCAGATTCTTCAGTTGTCCGCGACTGCCCTCTGCCACGGTTCTGCCGCGGTCGCAGTTTTTGACCCTGTTCCGTTTTGAATTTGGAAAAACGTAAAACATGAACGTTGTATCCCCTAGCGTTAGCTTTCCAACCATATATTGTGGAGCTAAAATGGAGTTCTAAGTAAAAAGTTAAGTCTATTTTACTAGACAGTGCGCAATATGCCTCTTCGAGTTTTCGTTTTGTTGTTTTATCATCCGTTGATACCCGAACGCGATCCCGGCTTAATTCCTTGAGCTATTACTCAGACTTCAAAGCTCCAAACCACTTAAATTCATTACATAACATCTATATAGCTCGGAATCACACCTACAAGGCATAAAACATACAATTAGTGCAAAACACTAGCGATTAAAGCGCAAACTCAACTAAAGTGCAGTAAATTAGAGTGTAATAATCGACTAAAATACGTAATTATAGCCTATCATCAACACCCCACACTTAAATCATTGCTCGTCCTCGAGCAATCAAACTATATTTTTTTTATAGACACGACCTTTTTAAATAATTCTCCTAACTCATCACACCAAGAGTATTTAAAATAGACTAAGCACAAAAGCGTAACATCTTCACCTCAAGATTTGACTCATAAGTACCACGCATTATTCACAATTCACCTACTTACTCTAACATAGAGGTCACTGACATTACCTTTCCTTCATAAATCAAGTGCCCTCACACAACAAAAGAGAGTAGTTCCACACAATAAAATTTAAGAACACTTAGGAACTCAAGATAGAAAGAATTCACTCACTCTCAGAAATAACATTCATATGCCACAAAAGATGCACCATAAGCTTTCCCGTAGTGTACTACTCTACTAATGGAGCTCATTCAATCTAGGATCAATTAGGACTTTATTTGGTTGTAATGTAGGCTACGGGAGGGGTAGGATACATTTAGATATAAGAGTGACTACACCTCCCTAAGAACTTTAATACATATACTTTAACATTCAAACCTCATACTTATGTCAAGCCAAACTCCACCTTCACATCAATATACATCAACTCCCAAATTATTTAAGCCCAATTATATCAAGAGTCACCACTATCAAAGAATATATATTTTTTTCACAACAATACAACTATATTTTTTTTTCATTCTTTTCTTTTCAATTCAAGTGGCTCTTGCTTTTCAAATCAATGCACCCTTTCTCCTTATTTCATTAGTTCCACTCAAAAGCCAAACCAACAACCCCACACTTTAACTTTTACAAAGTTCATAAACAATTCAAGTGCTCATGAGAGGTTACAATGGTTCAAATAGATGGTTAATTCAAACAAATGGGTATGGCTTGTAATGTGGTTGCCAAAGAAATAAGATTAGAGGCTCAAAGGGGTTAACTACGATACATAACAATTAGGTGGTTAAAATATACATATCTGGCTCAACAAATAAATGCCTATATCACTTCCTAGACTGAATAAAACTACTATTTCGCTTCGCAAACACACAGGGCAAGTTCTAGGCATCAAATGCAATGCACAGAATACAACAACCCTCACGCACGCATGGCACATGACTGACTCACTCAAGATTGGAGCATCAAGACACTCTAGTCAAAGCAGTTAAGCAAAGTTAAGATCATACAATTTAAGGTACTTCTACAAGAGTCAAAAGCTGAGCCTAAGCGTCACAACCAAAGTACTCACTATTCTCAAGGCATAACAAAGTCAAGAGATATTGCTTCAATTCAATTCATCTCACACTGGCTCCTACTCCAAAAAAAAAAAATTAACTACACCCGGTTCAAATAAAACCCTTGGAAAAGAACTGTGGTTTAAAGAAAAACCAAGGGGGAATTATTACACTACCTAACAAAAGAAAATCTTTTTGTAATTTTTCTTTAGACTTAAATCCCTTAAGAAAATTGTCTAATAGATCCATCATCGGGAAAAGTCCAATCTTTTCTATTTAAAAAAAAATATTATTCAATTAAACTAACACAACTAAAATAGCATAGAAAGTCACCTAGACAATCTTCTCACCCCACACTTAAAATTGTGCATTGTCCCCAATGCACACCATAACTAATAAAAAGGGTAAAAGAGACTCCCTGGTAGGCCAAAGGCCGAAATATTAACAGCTCATGGGGTACTCAGACTTCTCTCAAGCTTGGTCCTTTGTGCGGGTACCTCACACTTAGTTTCAACCATTTGGTTTGTTGTTGCATCCTTCCAATACCTTTGTTTTCCATGCTCCTAGAAAATAAAAAATTGACACTACAAAAATAATACAATTAAAAAATAAAAAATAAATTAAAGAAAGCAATAATATTAGGTTGCCTCCCAACAAGCGCTTGATTTAACATCGCGGCACGACGCGGATCACTTTTTGCCTCCACCTCGAGTTTATGAATTGAACCCCAAGTTTTGATTCAAGCTTATGATTATGGTCATGGGGCGGTGGAACGAATCTGACTGGCCCAATAAAATAATGTAGTATTCAGCACTTCTTGGCCTTTAGATGAGGTGTGTAATCCCGACTTTCTAGAAAGAAGAATTCCAGAATGTAAGCACTTTGTTCCTCATTCCTTGACTCCTCAAGTGGCTCGGACGACTCTATTTTCATATCATCATCTAAACACAATGTGGAAAAATGCTTGGAGTGAGGACCAATGCGCTCAACTACATGAACATTGGGACAGTCTACATTCTCAACACTAATGACAATAGAGTCAACTAAATATGTATCCTCAATATCCTTGGTTGACTCTAGTATCTCCTCTACGACATCGGCATCCTCAAAATCTAGATGGTTAGAGTGTTGGGGTTCTACTTTGGATCCCTCCATTGGCACCTCAATTTCCGTCTCTAATGCAAATTGCTCCTGGCTACTATCCATAATATTGACATATTGAGCATTAAAAGCTTCAACTAGTTGACTCACTTGAGCCTCTAAGTTGCGAATAGTTTCATCTTGCCTTTCTACCTGCAGCTGTATTTTACTTTGTTGTTCTATAATGCACTTTCTTATATTGTTGTTATTTTATTATGCATTTTTATGGTACTAATATATCGGCTCCTGTTGTTTTTTTGAGCCGAGGGTCTCCTGGAAACAGCCTCTCTACCCTTCGGGGTAGGGATAAGGTCTGCGTACATATTACCCTCCCCAAACCCCACTTGTGGGATTATACTGGGTCGTTGTTGTTGTTGTTGTTGTTGTTGTTGTTCTATAATGTACTTTAACATATCTTCGATCTTCTTTAGGTCAGCTTCCCTAGGTTCTTTGTTCGTGTTATCCTCACAAGAAAACGTAGAATCATCATAATAAGGGGTTGGGGAAAGATAAGAAATATAAGCACAACCATGAAAGTGACCATCTTGACCACTACACATATCACACACATTCCACACACAAGATTGAGTTGGTGCACATAACTCGCTCTCGGGAATATTTTGATAATTTTGCCAAGGGTAGTTTTCATCACAATATTCGTAAGGAGGATTAAAAGTAGAATTACCAACATCAAAAATTTCATAATTCAATGATGCCATGTTATTTTTTAAATCAACAAATAAACAAAAAAAATCAAATACAAAAAATAAAAATAAAAGTTCAAACTTGAAACCTAGCAATATGTACACCTACAGCTACACCATTAGTTCCCCGGCAACGGCGCCAAAATTTGATCACGCCCAACTATGCCTTATAGAAAGGACAATGCGGTCATTGCAAATATAATCCGGTTTACAAGTCCGGAGTCGAATCCCACAGAGAACTAAGGCTTAGCTACAGCTGTTCACTATCACCAAGAAGACAAGCTTGAACAGTTCCTAACATATAGATATTTAGATTCTTGTGTTTAACTAATTGATTAACAAATTAAAATAATAAATTAACAACTAAAGATACTAAGAGTTAGAGACAAGATTAAGGAGGTCTAGAGTTATGATTTCCCCAATTGTCGGAATCCTTCCCGCTATGTCTTCTATAATTTCGCTTAAGTATTCTCTACCGATCATGAGCACTCTTAATACCGTAAATCTCTCCCGAGTAATCACGACAATTTACTAGACGCACTTTCCCGAGCTACGCTAGCTGGCTTTTGATACAACTCACTTCAGATTGCACCCAAGGCTTCGTTATCCCTAATCCTGCCTTTAAACCCTCGGTTATTGATCCCTCATATACTCTGGGAGTGGTGTTGTTCAAAAATTACCTAAATATGCACTCTCTCCCGAGTTATGCATACTAAATAGGCACATCTAATTGAGAGCTCTTCAATTAACTACAATAAGAACGTAGTTGAACAAATAGAGATTATACTACGGCTCAATTATATAAACATAACAAGAATTTATCCTACAAAAGGTTCTATCAAAACTCTAGATAACAAATTAGCTATTCATAATAGTATGTAAAACTACAATACTAAAAGTCATAACCAACAATGAAAAATAGTAAGAGGAAAGAAAAAACTTGTAGAAGAATTCTCAAGCCTTGCTCCTATTGTGTCTCTACATCCTTAGGTCAAATCTATGTCAAAAATATGTCCCTTTCCCATTCTTGGCCGGCTTCCTTGGTTTAATATAGGGTTTAGGGCTTAAAATCCCGTGTTTTGCACTTTGGTCCCTGAAATTTACGCATCCTGCCGCGGTTCCACCGTGGTCGCGCCGGAACCGCGGCCAAACACCCTCTCAGATTCTTCAGTTGTCCGCAACTTCCCTCTGCCGCGGTTCTGCCGCGGTCGCGGGTTTTGACCCTGTTCCGTTTGGAATTTGGAAAAACGTAAAACATGAAAGTTGTATCCCTTTGCGTTAGCTTTCCAACCATATGAGCTCAAATGGAGTTCTGAGTAAAAAGTTATGTCTATTTTACTAGATAGTGCGCAATATGCCTCTTCGAGTTTTCGTTTTGTTGTTTTATCATCCGTTGATCCCCGAACGCGATCCCGGCTTAATTCCTTGAGCTATTACTCAGACTTCATAGCTCCAAACCACTTAAATTTATTACATAACATCTATATAGCTCGGAATCACACCTACAAGCCATAAAACACACAATTAGTGCAAAACACTAGCGATTAAAGCGCAAACTCAACTAAAGTGCAGTAAATTAGAGTGTAATAATCGACTAAAATACGTAATTATAGCCTATCATCAATCACTAATATTTGCAAGTCTCCATACATTTGGTGTAACGAATTCATTAAAATTGGGAATTTGTAAATACTTTTAGAATTTAGAAAATCTACCAGGTTTTTCAGTTTACTATACTTTGTTTATTCGGTTTTATTATTTAATATTTTTTCTCTTTTATTTTTTCTCTAATTTAGAAAGTATGTAAATGCCAATTATTTCAAAAAAAAAAGTAGACCAAGAAGAACAACAAGTGATTTAAATAAAAGAAATTTGGGAGATTTTGGATTACTTAACAAATCAAGGGATATTTTTAAAAGTTTGTTGATTGCAGGGCAAATTTGCCCGATAGTATAACGGTAGGGATAAATTTGGTCCGATAGTATAACGGAGGTGAAATATAGACAATATATGAAAGTAGAGGGTATATTTGGTCCTTTTCCCAGGTAAATATTACTCTCTGTTTCAGTTTAGATTATTTCACTTTTAGTTTGTTAAAAAAATAAACTTTTTTAAAAAATATAAAGTATTTGGTCACTTATTTTTAGGTATTTATACTAAGTTCTACTTTTGTTTAGAGTTAATACCCTGAAACCCTCTTTAACAATCAATTTTTTGTGAGTTATCTAAGGTGTCCTCAAAATCCCCCTGAACTATATTTCGCTTCATATTGAAATTTCTCAGTTGAATTTTTAGAGGTGTGGCTGGTACACACTCCTAAAATCCTCCCAAACTATCTGGTGTCCCCTAAACCCCCTTGAACTATATTCTCCTATATATATAAAAAAGCCTCATTTAATTCTTGGAGGTGTATCTCGATAACTATATTAACTTATGGTTTGTACTAGATTACTCTTTATATAATACTTTCAAATGACTGATTAATTCTTAGCATTTTTGGCTTAGCTAGGTTCTAATACAAATGTGTTATGTTTGGCCTTAATCGTTGTTGAATTCTTTGTTAGGTTCCAGATAAATAAGTCCTTATTTATTTTCGTTTTGTAGCAAAAATGAAGGTATATAGTGTTACATTTCTGAAAAAATCCTCTTATATTATAGAAACAAGATTACACAAACTAACATTCCATAAACAAGAAATCAATCGGCGAATAACTACATTTTCTATTTCTAGATTGCACAAACAAGGTCTAAGAGATTCAACTTTATTCTCTACAATGTGTTGGGTTTAATAAGAAGATTTAAATAGGTGTTATTTCAATAATATGGGTAAGAAAATAAAAGAAGACTAAAAAAAGATAAATAATTTTAGAAGAATAAGGGAGTTAGAATTGTTTTTAGAGGAAATCTATTGTCACGACTCCAAACTACCCCGGTCGTGATGGCGTTTATCGCAGAACTAGGCCAGCCGATTCGACATTTATACCACAAAGAAAGAAGGGTCTTTTTCTTAATTCATTTACTGATCAGATATTATCACAAATCTCTCGTTTAAAAATTTCAAAATAAGCGGAAACAAGTATGCAAAACATCAAACACTGCCAGATCCCGGTGTCACTAGTCATGAGCCACTAAAATACAATTTGATATTATCTACTCAATACAAGATGAGTCTGATAAAAACAAATACTAAAAGATAGGAAGGAGAAAGGCAGGGTTGCGGACGCCATGCAACTACCTTGCTAACTCCGGAAATGCTCTGAAAGAAGGAAAACAGCTCTCACTCGGATTCTCTGGCACCTGGATCTGCACACAAGGTATAGGGAGTAACGTGAGTACGCCAACTCAGTAAGTAACAATTATAAATAAAGACTGAGTACAGTGACGAGCATTTAAAATCACAAACATATCATCACATAAAAATCTCAGTGAGAATAAAAAAAATCAAATTAGTAATTAAATTCCGAACATCTCATTAAAACTCCAATTTCAGTGAAAGTTGTTTAAAACATCTATTCAGCACTTTCAATAGAGGCTCAGTATAAAAGAAGAGTAAAAACAGTAATTTCATAAAACAAGCCCCTCGGGCAAAGTATCACTCATAATATATATAGCCCCTCGGGCAAGCCTCTCAGTCACTCGTGACTCAACTCTCATCAATCAGCACTTACATTCAGCACTCACGCTCAATAGGTACCTCATAATAACTGTTGCAGCGTGCAGTCCGATCCATAAATATATAGTCGACTGCGCTCACTGAGGGTGGGCAGACTCTGGAGGGACTCCTACAGCCAAAGCGCTATATCGTTGCGGCGTGCAGCCCGATCCATATATATATATATGTATATAACGTTGTGGTGTGTAGCCCGATCTATAGCTATCATCACAATTTGGTCCTCGGCCTCACTCACTCATCAGCCTCACAAGCCACTAGGGCATCTCAGTGCAAACTCAGGGAACTCATCCCAAAACACTTTCATAAATATTAAAATAGAGCGGTGAACAAGATTTAACAATAAACAGGTATAAACCATGATTGAGGATAATGCTTTCTATCAGAAACAATGTGAGGATAATAGAAAAATACCCTTGAGGGTCCAAATAATATGGCACAAGGCCTCAAACATGGCATTCAGCTCAAGTTAACAGAATCATTTCTAAAACAGATAGATACCATATAGAGTTTATCAAAATATGCAACTCTACTGTCGCCACGGGACAGACCAAGTCATAATCCCTACGGGTGCACGCCCACACACCCGTCGCCTAGGATGTGTGTCACCTCATTTATCAAAATAGTACGAAATTCTGGGGTTTCACACCCTCAGGTCTAGATATACAATCGTTACTTACCTCAAACCGGACAAAAATTTACTCTGCAATGCCCTTGCCTCTCGACTCGGCCTCAAATCGCCCCGAATCTATCCAAAATCAGAATCATATCATCAATACATGCCAAAGGAACAAAGCCCACACGAAAATTATCAAATAAAGTCAAATTTCCCGAAATTGGCCAAACCCGACCCCCGGGACCACGTCTCAAAATCCGACAAAAATCACAATACTAGAATCCTTATCCTCTCACGAGTCTATACATATCAAAAGCATCAAAATCGGACCTCAAATGGTCCCTCAAATCCCCAATTTAAACTCTCTAATTCCAAGCCCTAATCTCCCAATTTCTTCCTTAATTTTCCCACTAAAATCATGATTAAACAATGAATAATTTCCATAAACACAAGATATAAGGTCTAAGTAGCTTACCTCACTGAAAGCGCCTAATTTCCCCTTGAAATCACAGTCCCCAAGCTCTAACTCGTCCAAAATGGTGAAGCAAATGGCTGAAATTCGCGAGGTGAGGCTTTTATAGTTTCTGCCCAGCGATTTCTGCATTTACGGACAATATCTCGCACCTGGGGGCCGCTTCTGCGCCCAAAAGTCTGCACGTGCAGAATTCACTTAAGTCTTCAGACGCCGCACCTGCGCCCCAGGTGTCGCACCTGCGAGCTCGCAGATGCGGTCCAACCCTCCGCTCCTACGACCAATGCCGCTTCTTTGGTCTCCTTTCCGCTTCTGCGGCTCGCACATGCGGTCCCCAATCCGCATGTGCGGTTATGACAGAAAACAGCAGCTTCAATTGCAACTCCAATTTTTCCAACTCTCTCGTAACCCTTCGAAATCATCCCGAGGCCCTCGAGACCTCAACCAAACCTACCAAAAAGTCATATACCACTATTCAAACTTATTCTAACCTTAGGAACACTCAAAACAACATTAAAACACAGAATCACCTTCGGATTCAAGCCTAAGGATTTCCAAACTTCCGAATTTCGCAAACGATACAAAAATCTATCAAACCTCATCTGAATGACCTGAAATTTTGCGCACATGTCACAAATGACACAACAGACCTACTCCAATTTTTGGAATTCCATTCCGACCTCGATATTAATATTTCCACTGCCGTCCGAAAAATGTCAAATTTCCAAGTTCGCCAATTCAAGTCTAAATCTATTGCGGACCTCCAAAATACATTTCAAACATGCTCCTAAGTCCAAAATCACCTAACGAAGCTATTTGAATCATCAGAATTCACATATGAGACCTTCTACTCATAAGTCAACATCCGATTGACTTTTTCCAACTTAAGCTTCTAAATAAGAGACTAAGTGTCTCATTCCTCTCTAATACCACTCCGAACATAACACAACTAACATGATATGATCAAATACAGTTGAACAACACACGAGGAAGCAAAATAGGGAAATGGGGTTGTAATTCATGAAATGACCGACCGAGTCGTTACATCCTCCCCCTTTTAAACAAACGTTCGTCCTCGAACGAGTCAAGAAACATACCTGAAGCCTCAAACGGGTGTGGATATATGCTCCGCATCTCCCGCTCGGTCTCCCAAGTAGCCTCCTCCATGGGCCGACCTCTCCACTGCACTTTCATTGAAGCTATATCCTTTGATCTCAACTTTCAGACCTGACCGCTCCAAAATAGCTACTAGCTCCACATCATAAGTCAAATCACCGTCTAACTGAATCGTGCTGAAATCCAAAACATGAGACGGATCGCCAATATACTTCTGGAGCATAGAAACATGAAATATTGGATGCACACTCGACAAACTAAGTGGTAAAGTCAGCTTATAAGCCACCTCCCCAATCCTCCGAAGTACCTCAAAAGGCCAATGAACCGAGGACTCAATTTACCTTTGTTCCCAAATCTCATAACACCCTTCATGGGTGATACCTTCAGTAGAACCTTCTCCCTAACCATGTAAGACATATCACGAACCTTCTTGTCAGCATAACTCTTCTGTCTCGACTGCGCTGTACAAAGCTGCTCCTGAATCACTTTTACCTTGTCCAAAGCATCCTGTACCAAGTCTGTACCCAAAAGCATAGCCTCGCTTGGCTTAAACTAACTTACTAGAGATCTACATTGTCTCTCATATAAAGCCTCATATAGAGCCATCTGAATACTCGACTGATAACTGTTGTTATATGCAAACTCTGCGAGCAGTAGAAACAGAGTGGCAGAAACTTATCCCATGAACCCCCAAAATCAATGACACAAGCGCGCAACATGTCCTCTATTATCTAAATAGTGCGCTCAGACTGCCCGTCCGTGTGAGGGTGAAAAGTTGTGCTCAACTCAACATGAGTACCCAAATCTCATTGTACATCTCTCCAAAACTACGATGTGAACTGAGTACCTCTATATAAATTATGGAAACTGGTACACCATGCAGGCGAACAATTTCTCGAATATAAATATCTGCTAATCACTCTGAAGAATAGGTAGTACACACAGGAATGAAGTACGCAGACTTGGTCAGCCGATCCACAATCACCCAAATATCATCGAACTTCCTCAAAGTCTGTGGGAGTCTAACTACGAAATCCATGGTGATCCGCTCACACTTCCACTCTGGAATACCCATCTGCTGAAGCAAGCCACCCGATCTCTAATGCTCATATTTCACCAGTTGACAATTGAGACACCGAGCTACTATGTCTTTCTTCATTCTCCTCCACCAATAGTGCTGACTCAAATCTTGATACATCTTCGCGACACCTAGATGGATGGAATACTGCAAGCTATGGGCCTCCTCCAGAATCAACTCCCGAAGCCCATCCACATTAGGCACACATATCCGGCCCTGCATTCTCAATACTCCCTCATCACCAATAGTCACATCTCTGGCATCGTCGTGCTGAACTCTGTCCTTGAGGACAAGCAAATGAGGATCATCATACTGACGCTCTCTGATGCAATCACAAGAAAGACCGAGAAACCACACAAGCTAAGATCCGACTGGGCTCCGAAATATCCAAACTCACAAACCGATTGGCTAAGGCCTGTACGTCAACTGCAAGAGGTCTCTCCCCAACAGGAATATATGCCAAACTGCCCATACTCACTGCCTTCCTACTTAAAGCTTCGGCCACTACATTGCCCTTTCTCGGATGGTACACTATAGTAATATCATAATCTTTTACCAGCTCCAACCATCTCCGCTGCCTCAAATTGAGATCCTTCTGCTTGAACAAGTGCTGGAGGCTACGATGATAAGTAAATACATCACAAGACACACCATAGAGATAATGCCTCCAAATCTTAAACGCGTGAACAATGGCAACCAACTCTAAATCATGAACAGGGGAGTTCTTCTCATAGGGCTTTAGCTGACGAGAAGCATAAGCAATCACTCTCCCTCCTGCATCAACACACACCAAATACCAACTCTAGAAGCATCACAATATACTATATATGAACCTGAAGCTGATGGCAAATATAACACTGGAGTTGTGGTCAAGGCAGTCTTGAGCTTCTGGAATCTCGCCTCACACTCATCCGACCACATGAAAGGACTACCTTTTTGAGTCAATTTAGTCAAGGGTGATGAAATAAATGAAAATCCCTGAATGAACCGATGGTAATAACCCGCCAAACCAAGAAAGCTGCGAATCTCTGTGGCTGAGGACGGTCTGGGCTAACTCTGAACCGCCTCTATCTTCTTCGGATTGACCTTAATACCCTCACTAGATACCATGTGCCCCAAGAAAGCCACTGAACTGAGACAAAACTCGCACTTGGAGAACTTAAAAACATCATACGGACTTGCTCGTGCAATCAAATCGTCCAAATAACATCTTAAACTACGAATCTAGCATCAAAATCAATGAAAATCTCAAGAACTCTAAAAGTTTCTATTTTTATGACCGAGGGTCCGAATCATGTCATATAAACTCTGTTTCTTACCAAATTTTACAGACATAACTTAAGTACCATATTAATCATGTACCAAGATCCGGAACCAAATTACAGGCCCGATACCAACAAAATCGAACGTGATTCAATTTCCAAAAATCCTTATATTTTCAGTTAAATAATTTCTACAAAAATTCATTTCTCAGGCTAGGGACCTCGGAATTCAATTTCGGGCATACACCCAAGTCCTATATTTTCCTACGAACCCTCCAAGACTGTCAAATCATAGGTTCAGGTCCGTTTACCCAAAATATTGACCGAAGTCAACTTATTTCAATTTTAAAGGCAAATTTAGCATTTTCTCAAATTTTCACATAAAGGCTTTCTGGATATACGCTCGGACTGTACACACAAATTGAGGAGAGACAAAAGGAGGTTTTTGAGGCCTCAAAACACAGATTTGACTTCTAAAATAAGAGATGACCTTTTGGATCATCACATTCTCCATCTCTAAAACAACCATTCGTCCTCGAACGGACATAAAAAAGTACATGAGTCGGTGAAAAGATGGGGATAGCGGCTCTGCATATCGGACTCAGAGTCCCAGGTAGTTGCCTCGACAGGCTGACCTCTCCACTGAACACGAACCGAAGGGTAAATCTTCGATATCAATTGACAAACCTGCCGGTCTAGAATAGCTACCGGCTCTTCCTCATAGGTCAAGTCCTTGTCCAACTGGACAGTGCTGAAGTCTAACACGTGGGATAGATCATCGTGATACTTTCGAAGCATAGACACATAGAACACTAAATACACAGCTGATAAACCTGGTGGCAACGCAAGTCTGTAAGCCACCTCTCCCACTCTATCAAGGATCTCAAAAGGCCCGATGAACCCAAGCCTTAGCTTACCCTTCTTCCCAAATCTCATCACGCCCTTCATGGGCGATACACCAAGCAACACTCGCTCTCTGACCATGAATGCCACATCATCAACTTTACGGTCGACATAACTCTTCTGCCTGGACTAAGCTGTATGAAGCCTATCCTGAATAATCTTAACCTTCTCCAAGGCATTCTGAACTAAATCTGTACCCAACAACTGAGCCTCTCCCGGCTCAAATCACCCAACCGGCAACCGACACCGCCTACCATATAATGCCTCATAGGGAGCCATCTAGATGCTCGACTGATAATTGTTGTTGTAGGCAAACTCTGCTAGGGGAAAGAACTGATCCCAAGAACCTCCAAAGTCAATCATACAGGTGCGAAGCATATACTTCAAAATCTGAATAGTACACTCGGACTGACCATCCGTCTAAGGATGAAATGATGTGCTCAGCTCGACTCGCGTACCCAACTCACGCTGCACTGCCCTCTAGAAATGTGAGGTAAACTATGTACCTCGATAAAAAATGACAGACAAGGGCACACCATAAAGACGAATGATCTCACGGATATAAATCTCTGTCAACCGCTTAGAAGAATAGGAAACTGCCATAGGAATGAAATGCACTGACTTAGTTAGCCTATCCACAATAACTCATATTGCATCAAACTTCCTCTAAGTTCGTGGGAGTCCAACAATGAAGTCCATAGTAATACGCTTCCACTTCCACTTAGGAATCTCAATCTTCTAAAGCAAACCACTAGGTCTCTAATGCTCGTACTTTACCTTCTGTCGCACCCCCTTTTTCCCTCTTCGCATCGGGAGATCGGGTTTATGACATTTTGGGTATAGGACAACTCATTTATTTTGGGAACTAAGTTTTGCATTTGAAAAGTCGTCACCTAATGATTTAAGGTGCATTAAGACACCTATATGGTTCAATTCTATGTTTGTTTGATAACCAGAGATAGGGTAAGGGCTTGAAATTATCCTAAGGGGAAGGTGTTAGACACCCCTCAGGATCCACTAGTGTGGTTTCCGGCCAGACAATTTTTGTGAATTTGTGCAATTTAGAAAATAGGCAAGTATAGGCTCAAATAGTAGGGGATTTAAGTTTAAACACATAAGGGTTTGAAAGAACAATTATTAAAAGATGAATTTTGAAAAGAAGTTGCAAATTAAAAAAGGGAAAGGGGTCATAGGTTTATTTATAATATGGATCACATCAATGCGATACCTGGTATGACACTCCTCAAAAGAGGGGATACATGTGGCATTATCTCACCGGTCATCATATCCATATCTGCCTTTCCTACCCCATTAAGGTATTAAAGCACGGATTGGTTTCGATCACTATTGCATGAGATTACCAGTCCCACTCCTATCAGTCCTGAAGGAACTAAGGACTACTATTCCTAAAGGGGAGGGATATTAGGCTGACTTTTATGTTTCAAAAGGTGAAAAGGCTAAGGCGACACACAAAACATATAGGACTGCACATTTAGGGGAAACATGTAAAAAACTAAAGGCTCATGTATACCTCCTCAAGCAAAACACATAAATAGCATGACTTAAACACATAGTTAGGGTCTGAATTTAAAGATACTAAGGCAAGGAAAATTTTAATTATTGAAGTAGACCAGTTTATTACATAACACAAATAAGAAGTACGAATCAGGTCTGCCTACTGGTTGTAGCAATTACTAATTAACAAAGGCGGATTCAGTTTTATTGTTGTTATCACCTAAGGCTTGCCTAAGTGTTTGGGTGAGATCCTATAAACCTGATATCTATTCAGAATGTGGCAAAGCAGTAACGATTTTAAAACGAGCGATTTGAGATCTTATAGGCATGCTTTCTAAACCGTGTTAATAAGAAAAAAGAGAGTTGTTTTAAAAAAACTAGTTCAAAACAGTATGAGTTGAAGTGATTTAGACTAGATTGTTTTCAGATCCTATAGGTAGGATATCTAGTTGAACGTGAAATGAAGCAGGCAGGATTTACTTGGAATTCCTATAGGCATGATTTCTACGAAAAGGTACTAATTCTTAACCTTATGGACGTGATGTCTGATTTTAGCCGTTTAGATCCTAATAACATGGTGTCTAAGTGTAGTAATAACATGCAGAATTTAAAACAAGTCCTATAGGCATGTTATCTAATTGCAAAGTTTAAAACAGACCCTATAGACAGGTTCTCTAAATGCAGAGTTAAACATGCAGATTAAAAGGGTCCTATAGGCATATTATCTAAATTCTGTTTTAATTATGTAGAAAACAGGTCCTATAGGCATGTTCTCTACCCTTAAGCATGCACAATTACCCCGCCTTTTTCACTAACCAACCATAATGTTTATTACAACTTATTACAGACCAAGTAATGAATTACATCAGAAAAGTACAAAATAAGAAGTTACAACCATAGGAAACTTGATTCTTGACTTCCTGTCTGAGTTATGAGATAAACCAACTCATGTGCCATTTGATTCTCAGAGCCTTTCTCAGACTTGGGTGTGCCAAAGTTCCCTAAGGGTCTCAAGGGGTCTCGGGGAGTGCTTACACCCAAGTTTGCATAACCAGATAGAGATGAGTGTAGTGTGGAAGGGCCAACCCTTATGTCTCCAAGTTCAGAGGGAGCTTATGGGTCCCAAAGCAAGGCTCACACAAGAGGGGCAAAACCTAAGTCTAAGAGTATAGTGGAAGTACAGAAGCAGAGATTTGTTTAAAACTAGGTTGAGAATAGTAAGGGGTAAGGGTAATTTGAAAACAATAGTAGTAAAGCTAACACCACTCAGAATAAACATTTTTATACAAAAGGATCAGGGGTTTGGGAATACATTGCAAGGAGCATATGACCCTAGGAGGGGTCAAATCTGGACATGCACAACAATAAATGGTGTTGGCATGCCCATAACTAGCCAGAGAACACAATACATAGAGGGGATATGGAGCATATGACCCCAGGGAGGGTCAGGTTTGGGTCATGCACAGCAATGTCTAATGCAGACATACCCTTAAACCAACCAAAGAATGCAAACACATAAGGGATATGGGGGTTTGGGATTCATAAGTCATAATAAGTGACTGACAGAGTGCATACATAAAGAAAAACATTAATTCAGAAGAGGAAGGGGCAGATTACAACATGCTTAGGAATGAAACTTCATTAAACACAAGTAGGAAACAGGCAAGAGAAAGAAGCAAATGCAGAAAGGAAAGTAGGCAAATTTCCACAGCCTAGCCTTGGCTTTCAGCCGGCTAGACAAGGCAGCAACACGAGTAGTAACATAGCAAAGAGAGAGATTTTTTGAGTGAAGTGTGTGTTCTGAACTCAAGTGGTTTGTTCGTATTTTTGAAAGAAGAGGGGTGCAATGTATTTATAGTTTTTGAAAACATGTGAAGGAGAGATAATAAGTAAAGTTTTAATACAAATATGGAAACAATCCATGAGAATTAATTAACCAAGTGATTCCCCTTTAATTAAGAAATCACTTGTTTAATGGGCAGTGACAGACTCAAAATAAGGAAAGAAAATCAGTTTGTAAGCAGACTGATTATTGCCATAAAAGGAGTAGTAAAAACATTAAGTAAGCAATCGAGTCTAAGTACAAAAATATGCTTATTTTGGAAATAGATTCAGCAAGGTAAATGTTACAGTAAAGGGAAAAGAATCAATCAATTTTGAACGGGCGGGTGAAATCAGGGTTCATAAAAGGGGAACTCTAAAAATCAGTCACAAGACCAAGATCAATCAAAGAAGAGGCTTCAGCATATAAATAAAGTGAACATGATCATCAGACATGCGAGGCCAAACACATTGACAAAAGAGATAATCACAAACATGCAGTAGTGGCAAAAATTAGCTAGGGTTCAGTAGTAAAGCAAATATTCGAAGCATAGTAATCAAGTAGGTCAAGTCACATTGAATCAACAGGGAAGAAAACAGATTATCAGAAACATGCAAAGGTTTCACAGTAGCAGGTGAGGAAACCCTTTGAGAGGTTAGGGTTTCTGACAAAAGTTGAGTTAGAAAGATAGTAAAAATCAGATAAGTCACATACAGAAAAAGAGTCTGAAACAAGAACTTTCAATCGAGTCGAGTGTTTAGACAACAATTTCAGACTCAAAAGACCTAGGGTTTTCAACAACAAACGAGTTCAAAATATGGTGAACAGATGAGTCAAGCAAGAACTTAAACAAACATGTACACATTTACCAAACAACTTCAAAACTTGACTGAGGCCCAAAAGAAATAAGGGTTTTAAACATGCTAACTCAGATTGAAGAACAACATAAGCAAAACATAGCAAGATCAGAAACATGTTAAAATCAAAGAAGAGATTTTTCAAATAACTTAAAAGAAAAACCCTAATCAGAAAAGACAAAGAGTCGTTTTGAAAGCAAAGTTAAAGAAACTTCGAGAAAACGCTTATAAGTTCAAAGTAATCACATATCTAAGGTAGATCTGAAAGAAATCGAAAGATCTTAGAGATTAGGGTTTCAGAGAACCCAGAAAGAGTGAGAAAGGCCCTGAAAGTTACCGATCTAACGAGGAGAGTCAAGGATCTGACTCGAACGACCATGGTTGGCCGAAGAAAGGTCAAGGATGACCGGAGAAGAGCCACGAACTGAAATCGAACAAGGACTGGACCAGGATCCTTCAAGGTCTGGACGTGAAACCACAAGAACAAACATATAGAAGCCTTGGAAGGCTAGTACAGGTCTCAAATGACCACGGATGGCTATGGATTAGGTAGGTATTAGGGTGGATTAGGGTGGGTGAGAGGGCGACGGCTAGGGTTCATGAGAGTTTCAGAGAGAGTTGAGAGAGAGGGGGAATTCAAGGGCGGCGGTAGGTGAGAAATGAATTAGGTTTAGGGGTTGGTTTGGTTAAAAATGGTAAGGGACAATGGGAGCCGTTGATCTAAACAATCAATGGCTGGGATTAAAAGGGCTAGGTGGGGAGTCCGGGTTGGGTCATTTAAATGGGTAAAGGGCCGGATTTAAAAGGAATTGGGCCAGGGGAAATTGGGTTCGAATTGGGGTAGGATTTAGGCTATAATTGAAATGAAATATGGCGAGATTTTAAATAGCCATTTCCCCCATTTATTTTATAAAAAATAGCAAATTAAATTCTTGAAATAAATTACAAGCATTAAAACGATTTATAACATATAATTATCAATTTAAAAATATTGGACGTAATCTTTATAAATATAAATGCAATTAAATCCTAAAAGAGGCTAATATTGCAATTATATGCAATTTAGCTTTTAAAAATACTAAATAAATTTGTAAAAATATGTAAAAATTATCCTAACTATATTTTGGCATACATATGAGAATCCAATAGATGAATTACCAAGATGATAATTTTAGAAATGATTATTGGGTTTGTATGGATAAAATAGGGAAATAAATTGATTTAAAAGCCTTTAAAATTAAGAAAAAATACTAAAACATTTGGACATACTTATATATGCATACATATGCTATTTTTAAAGTATTTTGCATATTAGAAAATATATAGGAAAAAATTGGGTATCAACAGCTGCCCATCTTTACCCGGGAAAGATGAAAGAGTTGTCGGGTAAAGATATGATGGCCAATTTTGACCGAACGATACGGTTCGAAGAGGTTTAGGCCATGCACTGGCTTCTGAGCTGCCTGCATATTCCTAGTTTTACAGGAATCAGGCCATATGTAATTCAGGATCCGTCGGCGGAGTATGACGATGGAGACTTTTCGAGAACGGACGCAATATCTAGGGTCAGGTGTGTGATAGGTTTGTGGGAATGTTTAGGTTCGATATAGCGGCGGGAACTGGAGCGGGACCACTCCTGCCGGGATGGACATTTCTCACTGGTGTACCTGCAATTAGAAACAATACCAGCGTATACCGTGCATAAATTTAAACATGATACAAATTCCCGTCGGACCATGAATGTTGTCTTTGGACGGTTAGAATATCGTCCTGGGCCATGAAGCATGTAATAAAGGATTCGCATACCATGAAGTGATGCTCTCTGGCTATGAGGATGGTGTCTCCGAACCATGATGCCTTTGAATAATGATATGCGAAAAAATTAAAAGGGATCCTCAGGCCATGACATGGTATTCTCGGGCTATGAAAATGGTGCCTCCGAATGATGACGCCTTTGGGTAGCCTTATGCAATGTAGTATGTAGCCTTATGCAATGTAGAAATACAGATGAAGACAACATTTAGTCTCGGAAGGCAGAATGGTAGCCTTATGCAATGCGAAAAATGCAGATGGAGACAACGTTTAGTCTCGGAAGGCAGAATAGTAGCCTTATGCAAGAAATAAAATGGCAAGCGGTAATGGAGATTTCTTAGCTGATAGCAGGTTGCGATATTGTGACTGCTGGGGACATTGTGACACACGGAATGTCACTGGTGTGTATGGATAGCAAATGTGGGCAAGTGCAATGGTTATGAGAGTTGTATTCTGATAAGTTGATATTTTACCAACTTATTTCTTCTTAATACTTAGGCTTTTGTATGATTTTGATGAGAAGTTAAGGCATTTTCTGAGGTTTATTAGCATACTTCAGGTATCATATGAATTGGAGAAGATATAGAAGAAAACAAGTTAAAAAGTGCTAAAAATGGAAAAATAGACAGCTGCCAGTGATTACTCTATGCGATCGCAAGAATTGGTGTGCGATCGCACAAGTCAGTGATAGCAAAGCTATGCGAACGCGGATGAACAGTTGCGAATGCAAAGAAGAAAGCCTGGTCAGCAGCTGGTCAACTGAGCTATGCGAACGCAGAACACTCTATGCGATCGCATATCTTAAAGAAATCATTCAACACGAACGCATGAGGACATACACGACCGCATAGTGTATTTTCTAGGCAGTTCTGGGCAAAAATGGAATTTCGCGTTTTTAATCCCCAAACCATTTTTATACATGACCAAGCAGATATTTTGGAGATCTTTGTCTTATTTTCAGTTCATATAGACTAGAGAGCACAAGTCTTGAAGCTAGGGTTTTGCACACACACTTTGGTCTTGAAGATTTGAAGCTTGTGGTTAAGATTTTCTAACCCATTTATGTTTATTTCTTCATTTCCTTGCTTTGTATTGAATATTTAAGTGTGTAGTATTTTAATCAACACTTGAATCTTGTTTATGGAAATATTCATATTTAAAGTGTGGATTAAATACCTTGTTATGCTTATGTATTGAATGATTTTTATTCTTTTATGAAGTGAGTTATTGTTATTTTAATATTC
The DNA here is from genome assembly GCF_000715075.1 of Nicotiana tabacum. Taxonomy (NCBI): domain Eukaryota; kingdom Viridiplantae; phylum Streptophyta; class Magnoliopsida; order Solanales; family Solanaceae; genus Nicotiana; species Nicotiana tabacum. The sequence continues at coordinate 9,918,753 of NC_134090.1, forward strand.
TTGTTCTTTAATGTTTCCAAAGGGATTATTTAACCCTAGGACTCGCCCATTAACTCCGAATTAATTTTGGAAAAGATAATTTGGGGTTGGGAAAGATTACTTAACAAGAACCTGAGGCTTTAACCCTCATTATATAGATTCTACCTAGGGATTGGATTGAACTACTTGTAGCCATTCCGGGTGTGCTTAATCTCTTAATTGTTTTAGGGATAATTTAATTAAGAAGTCTTTTTAGTCTTCGAAAGAAGCTAATTAAGAATTATTATCTGTGGCTAATTAATATAAACTCGCTCATATTTGTAAAATCATAAAATACATTGAATCGTTACTTGAGTGTAATTCCCGATGCATTCATACTTGTAGCCATTGATCATTTTACTTGCTTTCTAGGTTAGTTTACATTTCCTCATTTAGGTATAAATATCTTTTCAACTCAATTCTTAGTGTTTGGCATTGCGCGATAAGTGGTAATTCTCTTACATTACTAATCGCCTACATATTGTTCTCCGTGGGATTCGACCCCGACTCATAGTTGGGTATATTATATTGCATGCAACCGTGTCCATTTACTTTTTAGTAGTGTATTTGGATGTCATCAATATTGGCGTCGTTGCCGGGAATAATTTAGCGTAATTTAGGTTGTTTGAGAAATAAGCATAAGTATTTTGGTCCAAACTTGTGAATATTTGTGTAATTAATTTTTCTTACCTTGTTCTATTTTTCTTGTTTGTTTCTTGTTCATTTTTTTTATTTTTGAAAAATGGCATCATTTAATAAAAATTGATCGGATGGTAGTTGTTCGTACTTTGATGACCCTTGTCCTTATTGTGGAGGACCACACTCGTGGCAAAATTGTTTAAATTCTCTCGGGGGTGGATTGTGCGCACAATCTCAAACCCATGAGTGGAGTATTTGTGATAAGTGTGGTTTTCAAAATGGTCATTGGGATGATTGTGCTTATTTGTCCTTCCCTTCCCCAAGCCCCCGTTATGATGATTCTACTTTTTATGATGAAAATTATAGGGCTATGGAAGTGAAAGAAGTTGAACATGGCCGAAATGGAGAGTTTAAGCTCATGTTAGAATGCCTAATCGAAGGAGGAAACAAAGAACAAAGTGCCTTGGAGGAGCTTTTGGAAAATAGTCTCCAAAATGACTTGACACTTGAAAGGTTGAATTTGCAAATGGAGGAAATGCTTGAAGCTTTAGAGGTCCAAAAATCCTCGGAAGTTAATGATAGTCAAGAATTTTCCTTAGACGTGGAAGCCGAAAATCCTTCCTTGACACTTGATATGCAAAACCAAGAAGAACTCTCAAATGCTCAAGATGAGAAGATGATGCTTATGTTGGAGACCATTCTTGAAAATGAGGAGAAGTACAACTTTGCACTCGAGGACTTGAAACAAGGCTTGACTTACAATGATGAACATATCCACACTTTGGAATATCAAATGAAAATATTGGTTGAGGCTCACTATGCCCAAATACTTGAGAGTGTGGAAGGAAGCCAAGAAGAGTCCAATTCTGAGGAAGAAAGTGAGCTTTACTTTGAGAATTCAAGAATTGAACATCCGCCAACCGACTCCATGAGTATTAATGATGTCGAAAAAAATATGGAATTAGAGTCATCCAGTGTAAATGAAAAATTGGTTGAGATTGACTCTAGTCCGGGGAAAAAAGAGGATGTAAAAATCCGAAAAAAATTGTAAGTTGGAGGTTTGAAGTCACATTCCAAATATTTTTCAACATTGGAAGTGTGTGGTGATATGGAAGTTGAACTACATGGATCAATGAAGGAATGCGAGGAGGAAAAACTCATACCATACATCCTACAATTTGAGGGAACAAGAAAGCAAAATGATATTCCTCATATGAAAGCCATGAAATGCAAAATGAAGAATTTAAGGCTTGGCTTGATCATCGACCTACCACCCCCCACCGCTCGTGGTCACACGCTTGATTCCAAGTTGGGTGCCCAATTCATATCGTCCAAGTGGCGAGAAAAGTGGTAAAGTTGAGTTGTGTCGTACCACAACGTTAAATGCGGCACTTAATGGGAGGCAACCCATCGTTTTTCAAAATCTTTAGTCATTTTTGAAATTTCCTTTTTTAAAATAGCTTATTATATTTTTTCTAACGAATCTGCCAAGTTTTAGATTTTTTGGAGTTGATTTGAGCAGGTCGGAGTGGTCCGGAGGGCCAAAACCAGTAGCAGGTGCCAAATTGCAGTGCAGTGCACTGTTGCACTATGCGATCGCCGCAAAAGTAACGCGATCGCATTTCAGTAGGTCGCAGACCCACTATGCGATCGCATAAGTGACAAAGCAATCACAAACTTTCAAATTTTTTGCTCAATGCCATCGCAATTGATAGCCCGCGATCGCATAGAGTCAGGTAAGTTAAAAGACACAATAGACTACTTGAAACGAAAATTCACCCCATTTGCTCAAACAGCGGTTCCCTTTACTCCTTAAACCCCAAAAATCAAATCATCTCAAATCTTCAAGACTTTTGCAATTTTCCATCTCCACTCTCAAGGTATGTAATTTTCTCTCTTGTATCTTAAATCTTTCTTCCCCTTCTTGGTGTGAAACAATGGAAGAACAACCATGGTGATTGGTGCTTAGGGTTCAAAAATTTTGTATTCTTAAATGTCAAATTTGTGTATGAAATTTGTTATGCTTGCTGGGTGAGGTTGGTTGAGTGTGAGTGTTTGTTTTTGAAGAAAACAATTGGGCATGGTTTGCTCTTAAATTGTCTGAAATTGAACAAAGTAAAGAGGGAACCCCAACTGTTTGAAGAAATGCCCAAAAGAATTTCAACTGGGCGAGGCATGAGACCTTATGCGATCGCGTTGACTATTCCGCGATCGCATAGGTCTAATTTGTGCACTATGGAGATTTTCCTTATGCGATTGCATTGGCTTCTCCTCGATCGCAGAGCTATAAATTCTGAGAACAAAAAATTGCACTATGCGATCGCATAGCTTCAACTTCTGCAGTCCAAAAATAGTAGCTATGTAGAATTTTCCCTTGAAGCTTTCTGATCTGTTTCTTTGGCTTAAGTGCATCATAATACAATATATAAAGTACCCGTTCATGCGTTTAACATTTGGTCTCCATTTGTAGGTACTTTGTGTATAAAATGGCCTCGGAAAATGTTGAAAATGTGCAAGAATATGTTCCCCCAGCTATGGAAGAAGAGTATTTTGATGCAACGAGATTCATGGCGGCTGAATGTGAAGGAATTATGACAAGCTCATGTCAAAGAGCATTGTCAAAGAATGGGGCATCTGTTTTGACAACGTTGAGGCTAAGATGCCGGAATTTTTCCAGAGACTGACCGACAGTGGATGGATATGCTTTGGTCCTGAACCAATCAAAGCAAACTACACAATAGTTCGGGAGTTTGACGTAAATGCCTTGAAGACTAATTTCCAGGGGGATGTATTCACTTTTGTCAGAGGCAAGTGGGTTGACTTTGGCCCCGAGGTAACAAATGCACACTATGGGCTTCCCAATACTGACGATGAGATATACAGAGCCAGAGGAAGAGAGAGAGGAACACAGTGGTTGGTGGAAAAGCTTCATGATGGGGTGCAACCGACTTGGGAAAGAATACATAAAAGGGTTGATTCGCATGAATTCACTTGGGAAGACAAGATTTGGCTATCCCTTATCTGTGCCAGGATTGTGCCATCTAGAAATGAGACTGAAGTGTTGCCTGAGAAGGCATTGATGATTGCTTCCATTATGGATGGCTTGCTAGTAAATGTGGGCCAACACATCGTGAGTGAAATTGAGGAAGCATGCAATGGAAGGTCTAGAAACCTATTATTTCCCTCATTGATCACTCAGTTGTGCTATGATGCTGATGTGCTATCGAGCCCGACTGATGTTGAGAAGGGCCCTGTCATAGAAATTTATCCATTGCTTCGAAGAGGGGCAACTGGCAAAAAGAAGAAGAAAAGGATTGATGTGCTATATCTTTCATTTGGGCAGTTTGATGAGTCCGCTGAGGGATCCGGTGGTGCCCTACAGCTACAGCAGGATCACATGACCCCATGACTCCACTTCCTTATGGACCCCCCACTATGCACCACATTTCCCATCAGATCTATGGTGTTGATGCTCATATTCGACAGTTTGTCGCGGGTCTTCCCTCTGGTCCATCTGGTGAGGGCACTTCAACTAGGTTTGGCAAGAAGCCAACGACCTTGGATGATGTAGTGCTGGAGCAAAAGGCAATCAAAAGCAGATTAAAAGACATGAGTCAGAGGCAAGGAAAAGTTGAAAGGCGACAAATGAAGTTCAAGGAGCATGAAAAGAATAAAAGCAAGTTTCTGTCGAGGATGATGCATAAGCTGAGTTCACTATGTGGCTCACGGGATTCTGAGGATGATGATGATGTGGATCTGGAGCTCAAATTCCCCACCACATCCAGCTCCGAGTGATGCAGTATTCAGGGAGCCTTTTCCACAATTTTACTCTATCATGTTTAGTTTCATTGGGGATAATGCAACATCTTTAGTTGGGGGTGGCTTCTTGTATAACTGTTGTTTTTGTCTAATTGTGGATAACTGTGTGTATGGAAGATTGGTATTGTAGTTGCTTTCATTTTGTTGTTAGTATATCTTCATGTGATGTGATATTATTATGTTTAGTAGCTTCTAAATTATCTTGTTTTATATATATATATATATATATATATATATATATATATATATATATATATTATGTTTTAGTTACTTGATGTTTATTAACTTCTTAATTAAGGTTATTAACTTCTTAAATTTTATTTTTTGGATGTGTTATGTTAGTGGCGATATCCTTGGTTTTCTTTATACCACGGTTCTTTTTCCAAGGATGTCAATTTTCTTCTTGAACCGGGTAATTGTAGAAAATTTTTGTTGACTTTTCCCTATGATGGATAGATAGACAACTTTCTTAAGGGAATTAGTCTTGTTTAGTTTTTCTTTATTTTTTCTAGAAAGTGAATATTTTTTTTAGTTAGTTTAGTAGCTAGTTGTGAATAAAGTGGTTATTGGGTGTAATCTTTTGTCCATAAACCAATATGTGGCTTGTTTGGTACCAACATAATTTAAACTTTGGCATATGAAGTTTTGATCTTTAAAATGAAAAATTATTGAAGTGATAATTCCTTGTTGTAACTTTTAGATTCTAATTTTGGCTCTTTGATTCGCTAAATAGCTTCTTAGGCTACATGTGACTTCCTTGAGATTCATTGATTTCAATTGGATTTTGTATTTGTATTCCATTTGAGTTTTCATGTGCCATGTGGGGTGAGCTTTAATTGTGAAAATTCTTTTGCATCATTTATAGTCTAGAACTTACCTGAAATATGCTTCAAGGCGAAATCCTAGACTAACTTGGCTTGAAAAAAATGATATTAGGCCTTCCTTGAACCATTATTGTGCCTAAATTTCCTACCCGTGAATATTTTCCCTAGTCAACCCTTTTGAGCCTTCTAACTTTTTCTTTGGCAACCATGTTACAAGCTAATCTTGTGGCGCCGTACCTCCCTAAGTAATTTAAAGTATGAATATAGGCTAAAGCCTAAGTTTGGGGGTGGAGGTTGGAAAAGTTATGATATGTAGGCTTCTCAAAAAGTGAAAAGTGTTATAAAAAAAGAAGAGAAAGTATGAATAAATGGAAGACCAGGTAATACAAAAAAAAGAGAAGAAAAGGTGGAAAAATTCTTGAAGGAAGTGGACTTTGATTGTTGAAAAAAAAGTGTAGTGTTTAGAGAGGTTTTGAGTCAAAATTGTGCCCTACCTTAACCAAAAGCCTAAACTACAACCCTTTAAGTCCTAATTTATTTTGAACCAAGTTGTCTACATTAGTGGAGAAATATATGAAGGGCAAGCCTACGACACTACTTTTGTGCATTTGAACATCTTTGAGAGAGTGAGAGTAAATTCTTTCCATTTGACATCCCATTTATGTGTTGAATTGCAATTTATGAGTTTAGGATTCTCTCTTAAAGTGTGAGGGCACATGAAACTCGAGTTGTGAATTTAATCTCATTTTCAATTGGGAGGAATGAGTGAGGGAAAACAAATATGATAGAGAGACAAATTTTGAATCTTTAGTGTCATGACTTGGTTGCTACTTTGATTAATGTAGTGTTTGAGCACTTGAATTGAAGTAAAAATTGTGAGAAGTTGGTGATTAATATGCTTTGGATTAATTGTTGGTACCAACCAAAGTCATTAGATTGTGTTTAATTTTCATTTTGTTTGACTTGAAATGATGATTGGCATGCCATTAAGCTTAATTGATAATTTTAGTGAAGGATGTTCTTAGTCTTTGAATTGTTTGAGGACAAGCAATAGTTTAAGTTTGGGGGTTTGATAAGTTGGTATTTTACTAACTTATTTCTTCTTAATACTTAGGCTTTTGTATGATTTTGATGAGAAGTTAAGGCATTTTCTGAGGTTAATTGGCATACTTTAGGTATCATATGATTTGGAGAAGATATAGAATAAAACAAGTCAAAAAGTGCTAAAAATGGAAAAATGGACAGCTGCCAGTGATTACTCTATGCGATCGCAAGAATTGGTGTGCGATCGCACAAGTCAGTGATAGCAAAGCTATGCGAATGCGGATGAACAGGTGTGAATTCAAAGAAGAAAGCCTGGTCAGTGGCTGGTCAACTGAGCTATGCGAACGCAGAACATTCTATCTGATCACATATCTTGAAGAAATCATTCAACGCGAACGCAAGAGGACATACGCGATCACATAGTGTATTTTCTGGGCAATTCTGGGCAATAATGGAATTTCGCGTTTTTAATCCCCAAACCATTTTTATACACGACCAAGCAGATATTTTGGAGATCTTTGGCTTATTTTCAGTTCATATAGACTAGAGAGCACAAGTCTTGAAGCTAGGGTTTTGCACATAATACTTTATATTTTCAGCTCATTTTATATATTCTACCTAGGGATTGGATTGAACTACTTGTAGCCATTTCGGGTGCGCTTAATCTCTTAATTGTTTTAGGGATAATTTAATTAGGAAGTCTTGTTAGTCTTCGAAAGAAGCTAATTAAGAATTATTATCTGTGGCTGATTAATATAAACTCGCTCATATTTGTAAAATCATAAAATACATTGGATCGTTACTTGAGTGTAATTCCCGATACATTCATACTTTTAGCCATTGATCATTTTACTTGCTTTATAGGTTAGTTTACATTTCCGCATTTAGGTATAAATATCTTCTCAACTAAATTCTTAGTGTTTGGCATTGCGCGATAAGTGATAATTTTCTTACATTCCTAATCGCCTACATATTGTTCTCTGTGGGATGCGACCCCGACTTATAGTTGGGTATATTGTATTGCATGCGACCGTGTCTATTTACTTTTTAGTAGTGGATTTGGATGTCATCATATTCCTGAACAATGTTTGTCTCGTGAGTGTATAGTGTGTCTGATGATTTCGCAATCCAAGTGCCTGCATCCAAAGAAAAATCGTGTGTTTTGTAAAGGGGGGAGGTTAGTTCGTATGCCTGCCGGCTCTGCTTGACCTGCTCAGCTTTGATCTGCTGATGATGTATGTATCATTGGGGTAGCGTTGCTAAACAAGGCAATTTCTGTAATAAACTTGTATGATTTCGTAAAAATATGACATAAGTATTTAATTAAGAATAACTTTTGGATAAACCGACGAATGTGACGTGGTTCAGGACATTGCAACCTCTCTTGCTACGGAATTTTGAGGGTCCTCCTCAAAATTTTGCCCCCGGTTTAATGGGTTGATGCTTGTGACTGTTACTTGCGACGATCGGCTGAAGTTACTTCGGAATTTTGAGGGTCCTCCTTAAAATTCTACCCTAGTTTCCAATTGCGGGGGGAAATGAAATTTTTATTGAATTGTGACCGAACCCATAGGGCTGCCTATGTATCCCCTCTTAAACGGGAATAAGGTCAGGTGCAGTTCAAATTACATCATATAAGGGAAGCATAAAGATTACACATAGTAATGCTTGACTGCATTTGAATTGATCGGCTTCGGCCAAACTTCTCCGTCCATTTCTGCAAGTATGAGGGCTCCTCCTGTCAGAACCCGGTGAACCATGTATGGACCCTGCCAATTGGGAGAGAACTTCCCTTTGGCTTCATCTTGATGCGGAAAATTTTTCTTTAACACCAGCTGCCCCGGTGTTAACTGTCTCGGCTTGACTCTTTTGTTGAAGGCTCTGGACATTCTGTTCTGATAGAGTTGACCATGGCTAACTGCATGCATTCTCTTTCCGTTTATAAGGGCTAGTTGTTCATAACGACTTTTTACCCATTCTGCGTCATCGAGCTCAGCTTCTTGTATGATCCTTAGGGAAGGAATTTCTACCTCGGCGGGAATGACTGCCTCTGTACCATAAACCAGCATATAGGGGGTTGCCCCGGTTGATGTGCGGACTGTGGTGAAATACCCCAATAGAGTAAATGATAACTTCCCGTGCCACTATTTATGTTTCTCTATCATTTTCCTCAATATCTTCTTGATATTCTTGTTGGCAACTTCTACAGCTCCATTCACTTGAGGCCTGTAGGCTGTGGAATTCTTGTGTTTGACCTTGAAGGTTTCACATATGGCTTTCATCAACTCACTGTTGAGGTTGGAGCCATTATCAGTAATGATCGACTCTGGATTCTGAATCGACAAACAGTGCGTTCGCGGACAAAGTCTGCCACGACTTTCTTAGTTACTACTTTGTAAGATGCTGCTTCGACCAATTTGGTGAAATAGTCGATTGCTACTAAGATAAACCTGTACCTGTTGGAAGCGGCCGGCTCGATTGGTCCAATGACATCCATTACCCAGGCGGCGAATGGACATGGTGAGCTTGTTGCATTAAGCTCATTTGGAGGTACCTTTATCATGCATGCATGTATCTGACAGCGGTGGCATTTTCGGACATGCTGGATGCAGTCCGTTTCCATAGTCATCCAAAAGTAACCAGCTCGAAGTATCTTCTTTGCTAAGACAAAACCGTTCATATGTGGACCACATGTAAGGGTGTATTGTGGTTCGGGCCTAGCCTGGGACCGGCCCAGGCCCGCGTGCCAAATGGGTGGCTCAAACGGGCCGGTCTCTAGTGGTTCAAAAGCCCATAGCGGGCCGGTCTTGACCAAATAGCCCATGAGCCCGGGACCGGTAGGCCGGCCAAACGGGCCCTAACGGCTATTTTTAAAAAAAAAAAAATTAAAAAGGGCCAACTGTCAGATATTTAAAATCTAGTCGTTGGCCTTCAATTTCAGCCGTTTGGAACTTTAAAAATGGTCATTTGGTCCCCAAACTTTGTTTTAACCCCAAACTTTTTATAATTACACTTTTTCACTATTCTCAACTATAAATACCCCCTTCATTCTTTCATTTTTACTCACAAATTTATCAATCTCTCTCTAATTTTCTTCTATAATTGCTTACTTTATTATTGCAATTTCGTGAAAAATTGTGAAGTTGGTGAATTGAAGTATTCAAGTCTTCAACGATATTCAATTTTCAAGAAGTTGTTCGTCAATTCGGTAAACTCGTTCCAACTCTTAAGTTTTAATATTATAGTTTTGTTTGTTTTATTTAGTATAATTATAACTAATATGGACTTTTCTTTGAAATTTTTTTTTGGTGGTAAGGGTAAGGGAAAATCTAAAATTGGTGAATCTAGTCGCCAAGCTACTACTCTTCCCCCAGCTCCCCGACCCGGACCTGTTACCCATCCTCCTCCACCTATTATTCTTGATAGTGATAACCCTTGTTTTCAATTTTTCGATAGTCAATTTTGCCATGATGTTGCACCAGGTCAACAATTAAAGGAAGAAGTTATCAATGCTCTTTCTCCTAATCAAACTATTTTTGAAAATGATGAGGAAACTGATGATTTAGATGAACGCAACCGGATTTAGATGATACACCTACTAGTCCTGTTAATACCCCAACTAATGCCCCGCCTGACCCTCCTGTAGTAACCCCTACTTTTAATAGAAAAACTTCTAAACGGCCCGAAACATCTCTTGTTTGGCACTTTTTTACTCAACTAAGAGAACAAAATAAGGCTAAGTGTAAAACTTGTGGGTCTTTGATGGCTCATAAATATACTGGAGACCGTAGCGGTACAGGTAGTTTGACTAGACACATATTGAAACACCCTAGAGATAAAGCTATATATTTACAAATGAAAGCTGCGCAAGATGGGACAAGTGTAGATACTACGGTTAACCCTAGTACAGGTTCAAATCTAGTTCAACCGGGAATTAACACTGTTACCGGTGGCATTTTATATTATGATCCAAATAAAGATCGTGAAGAATTGGCAAAAATGGTTACTGTTATGTGTTTACCCTATAGTTTTCCTTCTAACCCTCATTTTGTGCATTATATTAGAAGAGTTTTTAATCCTACTTATAAAGGATGGCCTCGCACAACCGTAAAGAGCGATATTTATAAATATAAACATGAATATGAATAATATTTGCGCTATTTATTTACTCATATAGATTGTCGCATTGCTATTACTACTGATATTGGTAGAAGTGGTAATGACTGTGATTATCTAACCGTTACAAGTCATTGGATAGATGAGGAGTGGATAATGCAAAAATGCATTATTGCTTATAGAATAATTAATTCACGCCACACAGGTAAGTTTATTGCTAACATAGTTGCAGATATTTGTAGATATTTTTGCATTAGAGATAATATTATGTCGGTTTCAATGGATAAGACTTCTAGTAACACTAACGCTATAGGCTTGCTTACAACTACACTAAATCCTGCATAGAGTAATATTTTTCATGTTAGATGTATTTGTCGTATTTACCATTTAATCGTCGGTGATGATATGAAAGTTTTAAATGTAGAAATTGAAAAGGTTAAAATGGCTCTTAATTGGCTTTTTTATTCAAACCATAGAAGTAGACTTAGAGATTATTTTTAAAATTGTGATGAATTTGGCCTTAGAGAAAGAAAGGTTCCTAAACCTTGTCCGACTAGATGGAATTACATGTATGAAAGTTTAGTTGTTGCATATGAATATAGAAACCCAATAAGCGCAACATATAATGCCCGTGTAGGTGATGATGATGATGATGATGATGATGATGATGAACACCTTACAAATTAAGATTGGACTAATGTTAAAATGCTTGTAGACTTTTTAGAAAAATTTCATGTTGCTACAAATGAATTATCTGGGAAATATTATCCTACTATTTCTAACTGTTTAGTTTATATTGCAGCACTTGCAGATTTATTTACCCAATTTTCAGAGAGTGGGGTAATTTATGAACAAGCAATTAATTCTATGAAAGCTAAGTTTAAAAAATATTTTTTCCCTATCCCCCTATTTTTGGTGTTGCTGCAGTGTTAAATCCTACAATGAAATTAGGATGTCCTCACTTTTGGTACTCAAAAATTTATAACGCTTTATCACTTTCAGCTGAGGAATTTGCTACACTTGGAGATGCAAAAGCCTCAATTAAAATATATGCTCAAACAATTTATAATGCGTATCAACTTACCTTAGATCATGCTAGACCAAATGTTCCAACTCCTACTTCGTCTAGTTCGCAATCATCTAAAAGAACTGCGGACCTAAAAGCCCTTAGTTCTTGGACGGAGTTCCGGGGTTCTCAAGGTGATAATATTGGTGATAGTTCACAACTAAATGAGCTTCAAGTTTATTTGTCGCAGGGACTCGAATCAGAGAATCCCGACGGCTCCTTCGATGTTTTGGAATGGTGGAAGGACAAACAAAAACACTATCCGGTTCTTTCAAGGATGACTCGAGATATTTTAAGTGTAAAAGCTTCAACAGTGGCATCGGAGAGCGCTTTCAGTTAAGCGAAACTTCAAATCGATGATCATAGAGCATCTATGAGGGAGATCTTGGAAAAATCAGTACTCTTCAGAGATTGGATCCGTTCGGAAAGAAGAAATTTTGGACTTGCAGAATCACAACCGGAGATAGACGAAGCTTATGAAGAAATGCTAGTGGAACTTGCAGAGGATGCTGCTTCGCCCGGAAGTGGTGATGAACAAGGTTCTTTTCCACCACCACCAACGGAAATTCCTCCGGACCTTGAAGGATTTATGAGATTTGTTAGAGATAATACATAGACTAATATGTAACTAGTATTTTGGCACATCTTCCTTAGTTTTTTTTCCTTTTAATGATGGTATTAGTACCTTATTGTGCTCATTCCATTGAGGGGAGGAAGACTAAGAAAGATATCGCCATTTTTTATTAATGTCGTAATAATAAAAATTATAAGACATTCCCTTGAATATTTTTTTGCAATTTATTTTGTGTGTAAATTTGATATAGTATATATATTATATATCTAATACATATAAACTATATATATATATCTAATACATATAAACTACATATATATCTAATATATACTATATATAATTATATATACATACTATATATACTATATATATTTATATAGCTATATATAAGCAATTTATATTAGTATATACATATATAGTTTACAAGAAATTGCCTTAGATAAAAAAAATTAAAAAAATAGCCCAGAATGAAAAACCCATTTAGGCCAGCGGGCCCGACCCATTTAGCCCGGGACCATGTGGGCATAGGACCGTAGTGGACCGGTTCCACTCATTTGGCCCGTTAGGCCTGGGAACGTTTGGCTCGGGACTGCCTTAGCCCGACCCGCCTAAGCACAGGCTCGTTTGGCCCATTTAGGCCCGGGCCCAGACCACAATCCAGCCTTAACCGCAGGTCCCAGCATGAATTTCCTCTAGTAGCCTGGATGCTTCCTTTGCGTCGACACACCTTAATAATCCCAAATCAGTAGTCCTCCTATACAGGATTCCTCCGCTGTGAAAGAAGTTGTTGGACAATCTCTGAAGTATGCGTTTCTGAATAGGATTTGCAAGCTCTAGGTATTCTTCTTTTGTCAAATATGAAACCAAGGCTTTCCGTCTACTTCTTCTTCAACATGGGCACAATAAGCCGGTTGATTGTGGATTTTCACCGGAATGGGATCAATGAAGTTCTTGTCTGGATGCTATATCATAGATGAAAGGGTAGCCAATGCATCGGCAAACTCATTCTGGATTCTGGCGACATGCTGGAATTTTGTCTTTGTGAACCTCTTTCTCAATTCCTGTACATGATGCAGATATGGGAGTATTTGCCTTAGTGGCTATGTCTAGCCAGCTGTGACATTAAAGCCCGCTGAAGTTATCAAAAGGGATATCACTTTCATAGTTAGAACTGCTAGACACATGGGCTCAATAAGAGTATGTATCAGACCTAGATAGGACCCTTGCTTGGGTAAAAGGATAGATCCTTCCATGCATTCATTAAAACTATAATAAAATTCTCGTATATTTCGAATCTTTACTGGTCATGCGTATTACCGCCAACCTTCAAAGGTACTGAAATAGCTAGATCTGGATGGCCGTGCGGACTACCGCCCGCCTACTCTGATCCTGGTGTAAAAAAAGGCACTAGGGTGATCGGCGCAAACATCAACAACCATCCGTTCAGCAATCAATTTAATCTTTTGCTGAACCTTAGCAGATTGTAAAGTATCGAATATATTCAGCTCAATATTTCTAATTGTAATGAATCAACATGGCTTTGTTTCATATTAATCAAGGCGTTTATATCTCTAGTTACGAGATCTGTAACAAAAGAATAACTTATCTCTTTATCTTGATAAGTAGCAGAAAAACCTTGTGCATCTATGTTATTAAAAAGGTAAATAGCATTAATAAAAGGGGTTCCAAGTATAATCGGAGGGTATAACTGGTTTTTTACCAAAGAGAAGAAATGAGGAATACAAACTCTATTTTGGCAAATACGAGTATTCGGTAATTTATACTCTATATCTAAAGCATGACCAGAAGCGGATTTTACCAAATGAGTAGTTTTTTGGAAATATTTGGTAGGAACCAGACCTTTTTGAATACACCTTACATCTGGTCCACTATCAATCATTACTACATCAGTTAGAGAGAAACTATTATCAATCAAAATAGTACACTTAATGTACCATTTAAAAGTTCTATTACATTGTCAGATGTAATAGTTTTTATATTCAAATCTTGAAATTGTGATTGCAATTTATAAAACTCATCATCATCGCAAGTGCAAATATCACATTTACAAGCGGTGCAAGTATTATCCAAATCTTTACTACTTTCAGATAAATCTATCAGATCAATCTCAGCTTCGGACTCAGTCTCAGAACAAGTATAATCAGAATCTGATCCAGAAGTGTATAACAAGTTATAAACTTTGTCACGTAACCCATCGTCTAGTTTTAAGGCCTTTAGCTTTTGAAGCTTGCAATTTGGAGCGATATGCCCAAATTTTCCACACTTATAACACTTAATATCATCGAGATCTCTCTTTGATCTATTCTTTGTAAATCGAGTAGATTTGCGATGCACTTTTCTAGTATCACGCTCTTCCTTAGATCTATATCTAGACCTCTTTTTCTTATACGGGTTATCAGGGTTAGGATACCTATGATATCTGTTTTTCTTCTTCTCCCTACTTTGAGTAGAGGTTCCGGGTAAACCGAACTGGGTACATAAGTCACCTAATTGGAATTTCTCTTTAAGCTTATCAATCTTAAGCTATCTAGAAAGATTCAGCTCATTACACAAGTTTAAACCTTCTTGTGTACACACTCCTATAAGTTTACCATAGGTATAATTTCCATACGGAATTTCACCGTAACTACCTCTTAATGCTTTTCTTACTCTTTCAGCGAATAAGGAGGGAAGGTCGTCTATAAACTTAGCTTTCCAATGTTCATACTTATTTTTGGGTAGCTCCATAACCCTACTCATAAAAGTATCTTTGTACCATCTAAATTCACTAAGGGTCCTACATCTAAGCCCATTTAGTAAAGTACAGACGGTCTCATGCTGATTGGTAAATCTACCGTTAAAATGTTCTAGAATTGTAAGGATAAGGGTATAAACAACATCTTCTCTACCTTTAACTAGAGCCATGCCTATATTATCAACCCCTTCGTCAACGGCGGTAGCATTAATAACCGTTGCCTTTACTTCAACGGATAAATAGTTATCCCACCAGCCACGAAGTTGGCCAGTAAATCCTGCAATAATCATTTTGCAAATAGTTCTATCTATGTTCTTAACACTTTTACAGATAGTTGAGTACATAAGCATTCTATGTACAAGAATAGTTAACTGTCTATCAGTTAAGCCATCAAGACTCCATTCATAAATTTCGGAACCGATGTAAGACGTATTAGTCTGATTCCAATCGCGTTCCTCTATTAACACATCTTGAGGAGTAGGACGAGAATAATAGTAAGTTTGCATCCGGGGTTTGTCGGCTTGAGTTTAATTAAACCCTTGAGCTTATTAAGCTCTGACCACGTTGCAGTTTTATAATCGGAAACAATCTCAATTTTATCAGCAAATTTTTTTGATAAATCAATTGGTCTAATATTTAAACCAGAAAGTTTCTTATCAAGAAGGTCTGCTAAGTCATCAAGAGATTTGAATATAAAATCTTGAACCTCAGGAGGCCTTTGAACATGAGTAAGAACTGCTTGATCAACCGGTTTGATTCCCGAAGTGGAGGCAATATCGGTTGGTCCTTTGTTAGTACTCATCTTCTTTATTAAAGCAGTCAACTCATCCAATTTTTTATCAAGAGAACCGATATGTTCTCCTAAATTTTTTACATATAAGCCCAAATAATTGTTTTGAGAAATCAATTTATTAATTTCTGTGATACTAACAACTGCAACATTATCGTCAACAAATTTTTGAAAAGCAGTGAAGGTAATACCAGTATTATTAGGTAAAATAAAGGGGGCTTGAGGAGGGTAAATGGCTTTAGTAATATTACCACTCCCATCTTTATAAGATCTTTCTAACACCTTTATATAAAGAGGCAAATAAGTTGTTATAAACCAATGAACAAAATATATAATTTGATTATGCAAAGCACAATTTCGTAAAATTCTTGAGAAATACTGTTTAAATCTTCTTTGCTATAAGCATAAAAAAACCAAGTTTTAAACTGACTCCATTTATCACTAAAAAATTCTTTTTGAATATATTTTCTTACCCGTGAACCTGGGCTAAAATCAATTTGGTGTGGAATCATTAAGTATCATTGGGGTCGAAATCCATTTCAGATACAGAAGGAATATCCTTATCAGAAACATTATCATTATCCTGAACAATATTTGTTTGAGGGTTAATTTTTACCCTTTCAACAGGCTTATCACTAACTATAGTGTGTAATGAGGCTGCGCGTTTGCTAGCTGGACCATAGACTGGTTCAATAGGAAAAATATGTTGAATAGTAGGTAAAAGTCTATGACTAGAAAATGAGCGTCTATTATAAATAGTAGACTTATCATCAAATTGAATACAAATCCTACCGTCTGGATTTTGAGTAACATACGAACAATCAGTATTTGACAAGTCATTAGTAATCTGACTTGGGGATATAACCGAATTTAAAGTCCAAGTAGTTGGGAAATTAATTTCTTCCCACCTAATAGGTCTCCTAGTGGTGACCTTGGACCTTGCAAAATTGGTTTCTACTAATATGGTCTGATCCGATGTATCATATAACTTGGACCCGATGACTTCCCCGGCATAACCCGAGGACTCTTTCCCTTTTTCCGGCATAACCCAATGACTTCGCCGGCATAACCCGAGGACTCTTTCCCCTTTCCGGCATAACCCGATGACTTCCCCGGCATAACCCGAGGACTCTCTTCCGGCATAACCCGATGAATCTTCTGGCATAACCCGATGAATCTTCCGGCATAACCCGATGAATCTTTCCGACATAACCCGATGAATCTTTCGGCATAACCCGATAAATCTTCCCGGCATGATCCGATGAATTTTCCGGTATGATCCGATGAATCTTCCGGCATAACCCGATGAATCTTTCTAGCATAACCCGATGAATCCTTCGGCATAACCCGACGAATCTTTCGGCATAACCCGATGAATCTCCCGGCATAACCCGATGAATCTTTCTGGCATAACCCGATGAATCTTTCTGGCATAACATGATAAATCTTCCCGACATAACCCGATGAATCTTTCGGCATAACCCGATAAATCTTCCCGGTATGATCCGATGAATTTTCCGGTATGATCCGATGAATCTTCCGGCATAACCCGATGAATCTTTCCAGCATAACCCGATGAATCCTTCGGCATAACCCGACGAATCTTTCGGCATAACCCGATGAATCTTCCGGCATAACCCGATCAATCTTTCTGGCATAACCCGATGAATCTTTCTGGCATAACCTGATAAATCTTCTCGGCATGATCCGATGAATTTTCTGGCATGATCCGATGAATCTTTCGGCATAACCCGATGAATCTTTCCGGCATAACCCGATGAATCCTTCGGCATAACCCGATAAATCTTCCCGACATGATCCGATGAATTTTCCGGCATGATCCGATGAATCTTCCGACATAACCCGATGAATCTTCCGCATAACCCGATGAATCTTTCCGGCATAACCCGATGAATCTTTCCGGCATAACCCGATGAATCTTTCGGCATAACCCGATAAATCTTCCCGGCATGATCCGATGAATTTTCTGGCATGATCCGATGAATCTTCTGACATAACCCGATGAATCTTCTGGCATAACTCGTTGAATCTTCCTAAACATTTTTCATTTAGCCAGTATTAGGGCTCCAACGCTGAACTGAGCATTGTTCTGTTAGCCAGCATTAGGGCTCCAACCCTGAACTGAGCATCTGTCTATTAGCCAGCATTAGGGCTCCAACTCTGAACTGAGCTTTTTTTTCCATTTAGCCAGCATTAGGGATCCAACCCTGAACTGAGCATCTGTCTATTAGCCAACATTAGGGCTCCAACCCTGAAATGAGCATCTGTCTGTTAGCCAGCATTAGGGCTTCAACCCTGAACTGAGCTTTTTTCCATTTAGCCAGCATTAGGGCTCCAACCCTGAACTGAGCATCTGTCTGTTAGCCAGCATTAGGGCTCCAACCCTGAACTGAGCATTTTCATTTAGCCAGCATTAGGGCTCCAACCCTGAACTGAGCATTGTTCTTTTAGCCAGCATTAGGGCCCCAACCCTGAACTGAGCATTTTCCATTTAGCCAGCATTAGGGCTCCAACCCTGAACTGAGCATTTTTCTGTTAGCCAGCATTAGGGCTCCAACCCTGAACTGAGCACTTTCCTGTTAGCCAGCATTAGGGCTCCAACCCTGAACTGAGCATTGTTCTGTTAGTCAGCATTAGGGCTCCAACCCTGAACTGAGCTTTTTCCATTTAGTCAGCATTAGGGCTCCAACCCTGAACTGAGCATCTGTTTGTTAGCCAGCATTAGGGCTCCAACCCTGAACTGAGTTTTTCCATTTAGCCAGCATTAGGGCTCCAACCCTGAACTGAGCATTGTTCTGTTAGCCAGCATTAGGGCCCCAACCCTGAACTGAGCATTTGTCTGTTAGCCAGCATTAGGGCTCCAACCCTGAACTGAGCTTTTTCCATTTAGCCAGCATTAGGGCTCCAACCCTGAACTGAGCATTGTCTGTTAGCCAGCATTAGGGCTCCAACCCTGAACTGAGCTTTTTCCATTTAGCTAGCATTAGGGCTCCAACCCTGAACTGAGCATTTGTCTGTTAGCCAGCATTAGGGCTCCAACCCTGAACTGAGCTTTTTTCCATTTAGCCAGCATTAGGGCTCCAACCCTGAACTGAGCATCTATCTGTTAGCCAGTATTAGGACTCCAACCCTGAACTGAGCATTTTCCATTTAGCCAGCATTAGGGCTCCAACCCTGAACTGAGCCTTTTCCATTTAGCCAGCATTAGGGCTCCAACCCTGAACTGAGCATTTTCATTTTAGCCAGCATTAGGGCCCCAACCCTGAACTGAGCATTTTTACCTTTGGCGACATTAGGGCCCCAACCCTGAACTGAGCATTTTTACCTTTGGCGACATTAGGGCTCCAGCCTCTGAGTTGCGTTTTGCAGACTAGTTTTTCCAATCCCCTCATCAGTGTTGTAAATTTTTATGACAATTAACTCACGAAATTTTCCTAGTGAAACTGGGGCAGAAAATTTCGTTCGTTTGTTTTGTTGTTTCAGCAGGTCTGACCCTGAGGTACATGGATCGAGACGACCTACAGGATGAGTCTCAATCCAGAATAAAGAAAAGAACAAAAGAAAAAAAAGATGTTCCCACATATTGGAACAAACAAAGGGCAGGTCGTTCAAAAATTGGATCAAATTCCCTAGCTCCGCCAATCCTGTTTCATTCAATACTGCAGAAATAAACAAGCGCCTACAACTTGCAAGCATCAAGATTCAGATCGAAGTCTACAAGCAGAATCAGCTAAGACCCAAGATCAAGTTGCAAAAGAATTATAGATAGGAATCTTGTAACTAGCGGTTGACAGGCATAAGTAGTTAGATCAGTTTCAATTTGCTTTGGTTGTAATAAGGAGGTCAGTAAAGCGGTAGTAGCAACAACAACAACAGTAACAACAAGCATTGCAATTCCATGGTAGTCCCAGCTACCAAAATTTCCCGAACTACATTAACCTGATTCCCCCTTAGCCAGGGATATGTAGGAAACCTTTGAAGCAAAGGTTCGGTTAAATCTTTTTCAAAAAAAATGCTTCACACGGAGTACTCGGATGGGCAAAAATCGCTCACTTTATCTTTGCACGAAAACCCTTCGTGTCTTCGGGCAAAGAGGGGCAACTGTAAGCACGTGATTTTTGCCCTATATGAGAATTACTCCCAAAAAATTCAAAATAAAATGATTTTCCTTGGTGTGCAATTTTGTGAGATTTTTGGATAATTATTTGTATTTGTCTGTGCTTGTTTATTTGTTAAATTAATAAAAAATACAAAATATGTCGCATTTTGCATGTAGGATTTAATTCTACAATTGTTAGTAATTAAATTTGTTTTACAAAAATTAAAAATTACAAAAATAGGCATCTTTTGCATTTTTAGCATTTAATGTCCAGATATACAATTTTATGCTTAATTATAATTGTGCGTTAATTGTTATTGGGAGTTAATTTGTGCTTTTATAACTTAATTTAGTTCTTAATAATAATTTAAGTACTTTTATAATTTAGTTTTAATAAAAGAAGAAAAGAGAACAAAAATACAAAGAAAAATCGGATTGGGCCACTTCTTCAATTTTCAAACCACAGGCCCAAATAATTGCCCAACCTTCCCTGTGACCCGGTCCACTTCAAATCCGGTCGACCCGATCCGCCCCATTAACCCAAATACCCAACACCCTTCTTCATTTTTTTTCAAAACACAAAACAAAAAAAAACAAAAAAAAAGAACACAAAAACCCTAAAAACTAAAAACATCCGCCCCCTTCCCTTTGCTTCTTCTTCTCCAAACCAACCAAACACCAACGTTCATGGCTGCCCTCCGCGTCTTCTTCGTCACCCTCCACCTCCAAGTGACCCCTCCAATCGCCGGAAAACAAGCCTCCTCCTCACATCTGCCATTGACGAGCAACCATCGTTGTTGCGTCAACCCCCACCACTGCGTTCGTCGGCCATGGCTAATGCTTCCAGCGCTGCCAGTGCTGCGTCTTCGTCGAGCTCCAACTAAATGTGGTTGCTTCATCTGCGTCTGCTGATGTTCAAGTCTCGCTACTGTTCCGATGCTGCCCCGACGCTGCTGTTCCAGCTTCATCAAGGCTCATCGCCATGGCTGCCTTCATCCGAGCTGCTGCTTCACTTCATCTTCTTCGAGCTTGAGCTCACCATGGCCAAGTTGTTCCGTCACTGCTTCTTCTGCTTTCAGCTTCAAGCAAACCAAACGCACCCCCCAGCTGCTTCTGTTTCATCACTACTGCTTCGGCGTCGACTTCTTAAATTCGTGTTCGTCGTCGTTTGTTCGAACTTTGGTCGAGGCTCGTCAAAACAGTCCGTACATATTTCGTTTCGATCCGGTTAGTAGATTTTGAGTTTTATGTTTGTCCGTATTTCGTTCTGATATTTCTCGAATCTAAAATCGGTAGATATTTGATTTTTTGTTTTGTTCATGTTCATATGTTTTGTTGAATTAATTTTCAGATTTCAAATGGAAATTTAATTAGTTGTTTTTCATGTTTATTTCATGTTTGTTTTATTGTTTAGGTAAAAATTTGTTAGTTTAATATTTGTTAGAATCAAATTGAAATTTAATTAATTATTTCTTCAATTTGTTTCATGTGTTTTATGTATTTTCAGAAATTGTTAATGTTGTTTGAATCATTTAATCCGTCATGTTTGTTGTTTAAAAATATATTTAGTTCATGTTCATCTTTATTTGAAGTTCATTTTTAATCCGGTAATTTAATGTGAGTTTAAGTTTCTGAGTTGTTGATTTAGTTTGAATCATGTATTTTGTTGTTTGTATTGTTGTCTCTTTGTTCATTCATTTTTGGTCTAAGTTAACCAGGATTGGTTCCCAATATGGTTAACTTATTTCCATTAATTTGAATTTGTTGTTCATCTGTGTTCATATGATTTGTTGTTGAAGATTGTTGAGAAATTGGTCATCTTGGCTATATTTTGGTTAAGTTATGATTAATTGATTGTTTAGAGCAGATGGGGGTAGTTTGGTAAATTGCAGTATCGTTCAAGGGTAAAATGGTAATTGCAATAAGGTCGGAGGGGTAGTTTGGTAATTGAACATTATTTTAATTCTTTATGTTAAGCATGGGGGACAAAATATAATGGGGTGGGGTTTGATATCATTGTTTAACATAATGGGGGACAAGACATGAAATAGTGGGGTGAGAATATTGTATTTGTTTATGTTAGGTATGGGGGACAAATTATAATGGGTTGGGGATGATGTATTTATTTAATGTTAGGCATGATGGACAAGATATAATGGGTTGAGGTTGATGTATTTATTTAATGTAGTGGGGGACAAAGCATGCCATGAGGGAATATTTGGGGTTGGAGATTCAAGACTTGTCTTGCTATATATAGAGTTATTCTTGACATTAAAAGAGGACATTGGAGAGAGAGTTTTAAGACTTGAACATTAAAAGAAAAGTAAGACTTGAGAGAAAGAAAAAAACTTAGACTAAAACTTGAAAGATTTTTGAGGATTATTTTGAGAGAGGAACACATTCTGAAAATCTGAAGAGAGTGTGATAGAGTTTAAAAAGAGAAAACAAAAACAAAGTGAGAAACGAGTTTAGTTTCGGGTTTTAATAAACGCGTGGTTTGTTGCTGTTTAGTTGGATTACAAACTTTGGGTTTGTTCTATTTGAGTTGTTCGATTTTTCTTCAAAGTTTTCTGGGCCTTGAATCTGATTCGAATTGCTGCTGTTGGGTTGCTGTTGTTGTTGTGTATTTACACTACTACTGCTTCTACTGATCTTCATCTTCTTTCCTTGCTTTCCAAATACCAGGTACACAAACTGATACACTGGTTCATCTTATAAGCCACTCGAAGCATGAATGCAAAAATGAGAAAGATTTGAAGTTGTAATTTAATGTAGCCTTTTCTTTCTTTTCTGTCTGTATGTAGAATATTCTATGCATTGCCATGCAAACTCCTTAAACAACTCACTTTTGGAACTTAACCATAATAACTCGAAAGTATGTAAATAAAGTAGGACCTTATCTTCATTTATTTTAGAAAACAAAAAATAGAAAATGTAGTCATGCTAAGATTATCCTTTAAAAAAAATAATGAGACGAGCCTCGCCAAATAAAAATGCAAATTGCGGGGCCCTCAATAATTGATCATAATAAATACTTAGAATTTGGGATGGACTGTTTAGTGAATTTCACTGCCTTCCCCAAAGATAATAACGCGTTAGACTCTTTAGGCGTGACTTAATTAAATTACATTCTTAAATTCGGGTGCGCATTTATGTGACCCAAATTCAAATCTCAACGGAGTCGAAATGTGTTAACAAGTACGGGTGCATTGATTGTGACGTGGTTCGAGATGCATTTTCACGACGTTGCAATTCTATAAAAATAAATGATAATAATAAAAGCGGTTTAAACTTAATAAAAGCACATAAGTCACAACATGTATTTAAATCAGATATTTAGCCATTATAACAATTTAAGCGACCGTGCTAGAACCACGGGATTCGAGGGTGCCTAACACCTTCCCTCGGGTCAACAGAATTCCTTACTTAGAATTTCTGGTTCGCAGACTTCATTTGGAAAAGTCGAATATTTTCCTCGATTCGGGATTCAAGATAAACCGGTGACTTGGGACACCAAAAGCCAAACCTTTCCCAAGTGGAGACTCTAAATTAAATAAATAATCCCATTTCGAATATTGTCACTTAAATTGGAAAAACTCCCTCGCGCATTTAACCCTTCGGGGCGGGCGCGCAAAAAGGAGGTGTGACAATACATAAATTTATATTAATTAAAAACACATATGAATACATTAATGGAATACAGTGAGACAGTGAATACAATGAAATACATGGAATTCATCGAGATACATTGAAATACAATGAAAAAAAAGAAAGTGAATACAATGAAATACATGGAATACATCGAGATACATTGAAATACAATGAAAAAAAGGTAACAGACTCTTCAAGTTCATCATCCCCAAACTCCGTCCCCATTCCACCAATATCTAGGCCGCCGCCATGTGGGGCGTCGCCGCAGATTAAATGAAGACAGTTGTTGAAGAAGCACCAATTTAAAGGATCAAACGGAAACTAGAGACATAACTTCTTCAGATCTCACAAGGAAAACATGAACAATCAATGCAAAATCTAAGAAAAATTTAGAATGTGTAATACAACTGAGTGAAAGATATCGCCGATCGGAGGAGGGGGTTAGGGGTGACACAACAAAGAAGGGGGAAAGTGGTCGTCGGCCTGATCTGTCGTTGGCAGAACACAGCTGTAACGACCCGACCGGTCATTTTGAGCTCTGGCGTGTCATTTAGCAGTTTGAGGCCATGAGTAGCTTCACTTCAGGCATTATGACTTGCACGTATGGTCGGAATTGAATTTTGGGAAGTTCAGAGGTTATTTGGAAAGAAAATTCTCATTTCGGAAGATTTAAGTTGAAAGAATTGACTAAGGTTTGATTCTGAGTAAATGACCTCGGAATCGGGATTTGAAGGTTCCAACAGGTTCGTATGATGATTTTGGACTTGGACGCATGTCCAGATCGAGTTTTGGATGACCCGTGAGCATTTCGGCGTCTATTGTGAAAGTTGACATTTTGGAAGAATTTCATAAATTTGGGTTGTAGTGCATTTCAATGTTATCGATGTCCGTTTGGAATTTCGAGTCTAAGAATAGCTTCGTATGATGATTCGGGTATTGAGAGCGCGTCCGGAAGTGGATTCGGAGGTCCGTAGGTCATTTTGGGGTCATTTGGAGAAAGTTAGAAATTTGAAGTTTTTTGAGAAGTTTGACCGGAAGTAGACCTTTTGATATCCGGGTCGGATTATAATTCCGAAAGTTGGAGTAGGTCTGTAATGTCGAATGTGACTTGTGTGCAAAATTTGAAGTTAATTGGATGTGATTTGATAGGTTTCGACATCGAATGTAGAAGTTTGAAGTTCTAAAGTTAATTAAGCTTGAATTGGGGTGCGGTTCATGATTTCAATGTTGTTTGATGTGATTTGAGGCTTCGAGCAGGTTCGTGTTATGTTATGGGACTAGTTTGTGTGATTGGACGGGGCCCCAGGGGCCTCGGGCGTGTTTCGGGGTAGTTTCAGATTATTTTAGGATGTTTTTGCAATAGCTGATGCTGGTGTCTGGTGTTGTTCTTTGCGTTCGAGAGGATCCTCTCACGTTCGTGAAGAAGGATTTGGCTTCTGGGACTTTGTTCTTCGCGTTCGGAAAGAAATCCTCGCGTTCGCGAAGAAGGAAATCTTTGTTGCACAGGTCTGACTTTGGAGGCTCATATCTCGCAATCTATAGGGAATTTGGAGATGATCTAAAAATTAAAGTTGTAGCCCTTTGTGTCTAGTTTTCGGAAAAGTAAACCATTTAGCATTTGGATTTGCGTATAAAAGGTTATGGCTGGAACACTACAGGCTGTCCGAGAAAATAAAGAAGAAATTTGTGTTGCACAGGGCTGAATTTGGAAGATTATATTTCGAAATATATATGGAACTTCGGAGTGAGGTAAGTCTCTTTTCTAACCTTGTAAGAGGGAATTGTTCCCATAGGTGAAATAATTAAATATGTGCTCCTGGGGGCTACGTATGCACGAGATTACGAGAGTCCGTGCGTTGCTACTATTATGCTTAAGTCCGGGTAGTCTAGGATCCAAAAGAATACTTTACTTGTAATATTTGAAATCTTGTTGTTAATTTAAAATGCTTAAAACATACCGAATGTGTAAATAAATTTCTAAAAGACTAGACATCGTTTTCTGGACTTTTAAAAGAGAAATTGCCTTTTCTTGGATAATTGCTCCTTGATAAATTCTTGATTGACTATTTGAATGTATTTTATCTATTGTGGAACGGGCCGAACGCCTCAGTAGATTTAAACAGATGCATCTATGGTTTGCGCCATTCGACCCTCTGGCAGTGCACAGTTTAAATATTTGTTGGATCGGGTCGTACGACCTCGGCATGGTTTGCGCACGCTTGTATTGATTGACTTGCAAATTTATAAATGATGATAGTGCTTCCCTAGCCTGAGATAAATGTATAAATGATGAAAATAAATTTGGAGATACCTTATTAATAAAAGAATTATTTACTTGCTTCATGCTATTGAGTTACAACCGTTTACATAAAAATCCTCGATTTACTATATTATCGGTATATTATTATTGGACCATTAGTAAGTATCGAACTCGACCCCTCATCTCTACTTCTTCGAGATTAGACGAGATACTTACTGGGTACACATTATTTCGTACTCATACTACACTTGTTGTGCATTTTTGTTGCACAGTCATACGCATATCTAGTGGCCTAGTTTGGCGCAGCAGCATGGTTGGTACTTAGACTTAGGTGAGTTGCACCTCTCAAGATGACCCGCAGTCAGCAGAGTCTCCTTCAGCGTATTGTACCTTCTTTCTGTCCAAATTGTATTCTGGACAGTCATTGTAGGTTATTGTTAAATCCTAATAGATGCTCATGTACTTGTGACACTGGGTTCTGGGATAAGTATGGGGTATGCAGTATTTAAATTGAAAATACATCATTACTTATTCTATAAATTTCATCTTGTATTTATTAAATTGAAGGAAATCTATGTTTTTAAAAATATCAAAATGAGAATTTAATTAAGGATTTATTGTTGGCTTGCCTGACAGTGGTGTCCGGCGCCATCACAATCTTTAATAGATTTTGGGTCATGGCAACGTGGTATTAGAGCACTAGGTTCCCTTAGGTCTCATGAGTCATGGGCGAGTCTAGTAGAATCTTGCGGATCAATACTGAGACATCTGTACTTATCTTCGAGAGGCTACAAGGTTGTTTGGAGCACTTCCCTTCTTGATTCCTTATCGTGCGGTTTGATTCCTTTGAGGCTTATGCCTTCATTTCCTTTCCATTCAATCTTATATGACGTGAAGCGCTTGTTATAAATCGGGAATTGAGGAATTGTAATGGTACTACAGATGTGGTGTGGGATGTTTCTCCCAGCATAGTTGATTGGGCCCTTATCTTCTCCTTGTGGAAGGATATTCTGTCATTTTAGCTCAGTAACTATACTTCTGGGAGCTTTGAAGCTATGCACAGATTGTCATGATTCTCATAATGGTTATCGCTCAGTATTGATGTGACGGTAGGATGCCTGCCCAGGTGTCGGGGCAGTGAATGACTTGAAAGGAGGTCTACTTAGAGCATGATTCAGAGATTCGATATTTTATTTCCGGTGGAGGAAAGGCAATCGAACTATAAATGTTCAGGTTTGGGTTGATAGGGTAACGAGACTTGGTGTTTTCAAATGTGGTAGAATTTTTATCTGCTACGTGGTGTCGTCATCCTCGATTGAATGTGTTAAGTTCGCCGGTGTTATGATCTTTTACAATTCGCCTTTGGGGCAAGATATTGTGAGATAATATTGGATAAGCGGTTGTCAGAGATCGCGAGGTACGGTGGTTCAGGATTGAATAGGTATTTCTAATGCTGACGGCTCGAGAAGGAGGATCTTTGGAAAGGGTTGACGTTAGTAGTGATCTATCGATTCAAGTGCTAAAAAGATAGATATTGATCTAAGGCAACAACTGGGCAGCAAAGGATGAGGAAGGACATAGTGGGAAGTGTCAAGCGGTGGTTAAATTTCTATAAGGCCAAGTGTAAGAAGCGAAAGTCGAGTAGTTGCTTAAATAAGTGAGTTTGACCAAAATGGGAGAGTGGCAGAGTAGCATATGGGTTCAGAGGCAGGATAACTACACACCTTGAGAAAAAGTTTAGAGTGGTTTCGGAATTTTAGTGGACAGTGATTGGGTTCACGGACTTAATTTGAAATATTGGCTATTATGCAACGAGAGATTGGATGCAATAGAAAGGGAGTTTCTTGATACGAAGAAGGATGCAATATAACTTTGAATTGGAAGATATTGTCGCACATTTAGTTGATGTCCATAAGAAGTGAAAGGACTAGTACAGTTGGTGAATAAGCACAAGCTCAGGATAGGTTATTGATGTCGTAGTGATTGTACCCCGTGCAACGATGTTGGAGGATGTTGGCGTATAATTTCCCCATAGGTGGGTTATCTCCTGTGAGCTGGTCAGCGGTCGTGTGGTTGGCAAAGCTTCTGCTAAGGATTTTACTGACTATCCAGTAAGAAGTCAAATATGTGAATATTTCTAGAGATTCAGAGTGTTCATGAAATGCTAACAGAAAGATTTCGAGGAATTTGGCGGGTTGGTTGTGTAAGATCATGTCAATAATGAAGAAAGAATCTTGGTGGGTTCCAAAGTTGTGTAATAGTAGCTTCAAGCTAAGTGGGAGGGTCCCACCGCCTATGATTGGGTTGCATGGTTATCTACTTGTGAGGTTTCGGGTTATCGGCATATTGGTGAGTTATTACAGCTAAGGAAAAAGAACATAGGTGGTAATTTGAGCAAGGGATTTGATAAAGGTGTGCTATAGTTGGCCGTATTGACTCATGTTTAGGATTTGGGAAGGTTTAGGATATATGCTTCGTACTGAGGTGATTTACAAGGGAAGTGATTCAGTCGAGTGCTTCATTGAGAGGCGTGTTCATGTGCCAACGAAGTGTTGGAGTTGATTATATTCGGGACCAAGCTAGAGTGGGTGACTCTCAATAGAGGTCTTCGTGAATTCGAAGGTTAAAAGTGCGGTGTCTAAGGATTTCAAGCCCGCGGTATGGTTAAGAATCGAGCTTTTCCAGTGGATTTTGATAAGAGGCTCGGAATGTTCTATGATATTTTTGGCTTGCAGTGTAGCATTTGGAGGAAAAAGAGAAAATAACTTCGGATTCGTAAAGGAATTATCAGAATGGGCGTATTAGTTGAAGATGCGAATGTGCGTGCAAGGAGGGTATGAAACGATTCATGGGTTTGGAGACAATGTGGTCTCGTGGAATGGGATCACTCAAGATGAGTGCGGATCTAGGTTGGTGATGTGAGGAATTGAGCTATTATTATCTCTAAGGCAAATTAAGGATGAATTAGAAGAGGTTAGATTGGTTAGCCATGGTTGATATGGCATAATAGTGGTGGTGATCAGTTCCTTCAGCGTGATTAAGTTATGCATGCGATTTGTGGCGGTACATGTGAGGTTTGACGACCACAATGATTGATTCTATTTGGAAGTATTCAAGTATTTGGCCTGTTATGTGTAGGCGGATCCCGGAAGGGTTATGGTGGTTTAAACCACTGCTTGAGGATTTGAATGTTCTACAATTATGGGGAGTTACTCGCGTGTTGCTATGGTTCTCTTGGAATGAGTAAGTAAAAAGTTTCCATATAATGAAGTGTTTACCATATTAGTGGTTCAGGAGTTATGATAAAATTCTTGTACTATCGCATGTTGGCTTGTTAGGTGCAGTGAGCGGTATGAAATTTGAAAGAAAGGATCAAGGTTGCGGTTTGGTGTTTGACGAGGATGTCATGAGCTCGGATGAGCAGGAAAGGATTTAGATGACTAAAGTTAGTTGGTATTGTTTTCAGCGTCATCAGAGATCGGTGTCTTGTGTAAAAGGCTTTGCATATCGATTGTGGATTCTTGATTGCAGTCACAGCATTAGTATGGCCGGCGGTATGGGTATGCAAACTTGTTACTCGGTGCGGGAAGTCGTGGAAGCATGTTCCCCAGGAAGATTATATAAGTGTGGCATATAGACACTTGATTGATCGAAGATCGAAACCAAGTATTGAGATTGTGGCGATATTGCTAATTGGAGAATTTATGCCTGGAGGGCACTCAGTTTATCGGGTTGTGGACTGCGGAGGTTACTCTGGTCATGATGGTTGTTCTTGTGAGTTATAGGAAAAAGGGGGTTATTACGGATCCTTGAAAGGTTATTCGCCAAGTACGGTGTGATCAAAACCGGCTTGAGGTTTGTGGATGGATTTAAATGTGAATATAGCTCTATATCAGGCAGGAGGTGTTCATTTCAGCATAACGTTCCTTATGGAGGAGTGTTCGGACGTTGGATGCTATTTCGTCGTCGGTTATTTCATGTAATGCTAAATTGTGCCATGTGAGTTATGAAACGGCTTGATAAATTTCTTATGCATTGAGGTTCCGCGTAGCAATGGTGTTGTGTGAGCAGGATGGATCTTGAGATTCAGATCACATATCGCACCTCAGTTGTGCTTGAGTTTTGTAGCGTATGACGCTGTCTATCTTCCCAGGGATGGTATTATGCACTTAGCGTGCTTGTGACTGATATTCGGTATTTTTGTAGTAATAAGCAATTTAGCTCGACAAATGTCTCCTTATGTGAATTTTATGTGTGGATCGGGTGGCACACCGCCACGGGCATATTGTTTGGATCAGGTTGTACGCTGCAATAGTGTGATGTTGAGCACAGTTTCCTATGTTCTATTTTTGTGTGTTTTGTTTCCCATTTTCTAACGGAAGTCCATATTAGTTGCGTGAGTTGACTAGTCCTTCCAGAGTTTGGTTTCCTCATTTATCATGTTCGAGCTGGTAGCCTATTGGCATATTGTGACATTATATGAGGCTTTTGACCATGTTTGGATGGCTTATTGCCTGAGCAGTTCGTACTGGGTGAGACGAGATTGTTGGATCTAGAATCAGTCGATCGGATTGCATGAAGTATATTAAAGAGCAAATACCATTATTTGGTTCAGAATGAGGTAATGATTCTTGTCGGGAGTATAGGCTCAACGATTTGTTGACTCGGCAGTTGGTTATGGATTTCTACACATCTCTTCCGTCATGGCGGGCATGCAAAAGTTGGGGAAAGATGTATATAGGTCATGAGATGAGTATCAGATTAGTGGAATTTCGACTATTATGATTAGAGAATGTTATTGTGGTCTTGTGAATAAAGTAATGCAAGGTGTGAATTCAGCAAAGGTATGCAGTTATGTTCTGGTACATCGTGTGGTGATTGATACGACATTCACATGTTGGGAGCAGGCCTGGCAGAGAATTTCGGATGTTGGAACTGGGCTCTAAGGCTTATTTTGCCTAAATGAAAGAGGATATCTTCAGATTTGATCGAGCTAATGTGCTCATCTAAGTTGTGGTATCACGGGTAGGTGCACAAGGTGTTAAAAAGTAATTTCAAACTACTCCAGCGCAATTCTCAGCATGTTCGAGGAAGAATATATGTTTAAGTGGGAGAGAATGTAATGACTCGGCCGGTCATTTTGAGCTCTAGTGCGTCGTTCGGCAGTTTGAGGCCATGAGTAGCTTCACTTCAGGCATTATGACTTGCACGCATGGTCAAAATTGAATTTTGGGAAGTTCGGAGGTTATTTGGAAAGAAAATTCTCGTTTTGGAAGATTTAAGTTGAAAGAATTGACTAAGATTTGATTTTGAGTAAACAACCTCAGAATCGGGATTTGAAGGTTCCAACAGGTTCGTATAATGATTTTGGACTTCGGTGTATGTCCGGATCGGGTTTTGGATGACCCGTGAGTGTTTCAGCACCTATTGTGGAAGTTGGCATTTTGGAAGAATTTCATAAATTTGGGTTGCAGTGCATTTCAATGTTATTTCAAGTCTAGGAATAGCTCCGTATGATGATTCTGGTATTGGGAGCGTGTCCAGAAGTGGATTCGGAGGTCCGTAGGTCATTTTGGGGTCATTTGGCGAAAGTTAGAAATTTAAAGGTTTTTGAGAAGTTTGACCGGAAGTGGACTTTTTGATATCAGGGTCGGATTCCAATTTCGGAAGTTGGAGTAGGTCTGTAATGTCAAATGTGACTTGTGTGTAAAATTTGAGGTTAATCGGACGTGATTTGATAGGTTTCGACATCGAATGTAGAAGTTTGAAGTTCTAAAGTTCATTAAGCTTGAATTAGGGTGCGATTCATGATTTCGATGTTGTTTGATGTTATTTGAGGCCTCGAGCAGGTCCGTGTTATGTTATGGGGCTGGTTTGTATGATTGGACAGGGCCCCGAGGGCCTCGGGTGTGTCTTGGGGTAGTTTCAAATTATTTCGGCCTGTTTTGCAATAGCTGAGTTCTTCGCGTTCGCGAGGATCCTCTCGTGTTCGCGAAGAGGGATTTGGCTTCAAGGACTTTGTTCTTTGCGTTCGTGAAGAATGAAATCTCTGTTGCACATGTCTGACTTCGGAGGCTCATATCTCGCAATCTATAAGGAATTTGGAGATGATCCAAAAACAAAAGTTGTAGCTCTTTGTGTCTAGTTTTTAGAAAAGTAAAACATTTAGCATTTGGATTTGTGTAAAAAAGAGTTATGGCTGGTATACTACAGGCTGTCCGGGAAGATGAAGAAGAAATTTGTGTTGCACAGGGCTGATTTTGGAAGCTTATATATCGAAATATATAAGGAATTGAGAGATTACCAAAACATGAAGATGTAGATCTTGGTGTCTATTTTTAAAAATTTTAAACCATTTGTCATTTGGAGTTTGTATAAAAAGTTATGACCATTATACTAGAGACTATCTTAGAAGAGTTTGGGAATGACTTTCGACAATTTTATTCATTGCGAACGCGATGGTTGGCCCGTGAACGCGACGAAGGGTTTCCTGGCAGTGTATAATTTTGCAAAAATGGGTTTGGCTCATTTCATCTCATTTCCTCCATTGGAGACGACCTAGGAGCAATTTTGGAGCTCCATCTTCATCATCTATGTCAAGGTAAGTGATTCCCACCTATTGCAAGTTAATTACGATTATATCTAGATTTTAACATAGAAAATCATGAGAAATTAGTGAAAATTTGGGATTTTGAGGAAAACCTAGGAATTTGGTATTCTTTGATTTTGACCACAATTTTGGGCATGAAATTGAGAGTAAATTATATATTTTTGTGAGGTTATGGGTAAACTTTAAATTTCGGAATCTGGGCACGTGGGTCCGAGGGTGATTTTTATTGACTTTTTGATCGGGGTTAGAAATTGTTATAAGTTAGATTATAATGAGTGTTTGAGCATATATTAATGAGTTTGCATAATTATTGGCTAGTTTGGAGCGTTGTGCATCAATTTGGGTGATCGAAAGGGCTTGGAAGCTGATTATGGAAATTTGGAGCGAGGTAAGTCTCTTTTCTAACATTGAAAGAGGGAATTGTCCCCATAGGTGAAATAATTAAATATGTTCTCTATTTGTGGGGGCTACGTACGCACGATGTGACGAGAGTCCTTGCGTAGCTACTATTATGCTTAAGTCCGGGAAGTCTAGGACCCAAAAGCATACTTTACTTTTAATATTTGAAATCTTGTTGTCAATTTAAAATGCTTAAAACATACCGAACATGTAAATAAATTTCTAAAAGACTAGACATCATTTTCTTGACTTTTAAAAGAGAAATTGCCTTTTCTTGGATAATTGCTCCTTGATAAATTCTTGATTGACTGTTTGAATGTGTTTATCTATTGTGGAATGGGCCAAATGCCTCGGTTGATTTAAATAGATGCATCTATGGTTCGTGCAATTCGATCCTCTGGCAGTGCGCAATTTAAATATTTTTTGGATCGGGCCGTACGATTTCGGCATGGTTTGCACATGCTTGTATTGATTGACTTGAAAATTTATAAATGATGATATTGCTTCCCTGTCCTGAGATAAATGTATAAATGATGAAAATACATTTGGAGATCCCTTATTAATAAAAGAATCATTTACTTGCTTTATGCTATTGAGTTACAGCCGTTTACATAAAAATCCTCGATTTACTATATTATCAGTATATTATTATTGGACCACTAGTAAATGTCGAAGTCGACCTCTCGTCTCTACTTCTTCAAGATTAGACAGGATACTTACTGGGTACACATTGTTTTCGTACTCATACTACACTTGTTGTGCATTTTTGTTGCATAGGCACACGCATATCTAGTAGCCTAGTTTGGTGCAACAACATGGTTGGTACAGAGACTTAGGTGAGCTGCACCTCTCAAGACGACCCGAAGTCAGCAGAGTCTCCTTTAGAGTGTTGTACCTTCTTTTTTTCCAAATTGTATTCTAGACAGTCATTGTAGGTTATTGTTAATTCCTAATAGGTGCTCATGTATTTGTGACACCAGGTTCTGGGATGAGTATGTGGTATTCAGTATTTAAATTGAAAATACATCATTACTTATTCTGTAAATTTCATCTTGTATTTGTTAAATTGAAGGAAATCTATGTTTTCAAAAATATCAAAATGAGAATTTAATTAATGATTTGTTGTTGGCTTGCCTGACAGTGGTGCCTAACACCATCACAATCTTTAGTGGATTTTGGTTCATGACAACAACCCCCGCTAGGGTTTATAAAAGCGTGGGAGGAAAAAACTGGGGAAAAAGAGAATAAAGAGGAAAGAGAAAGGAGGAGAGAGGAAAGATATAATGACCCGACAGATCATTTTGAGCTCTAGCGCGTCATTCGGCAGTTTGAGGCCATGAGCAGCTTCACTTCAGGTATTATGACTTGTACGCAAGGTCGGAATTGAATTTCGTGAAGTTTGGAATTGATTTGGAAAGAAATTTTTTATTTCGGAAGCTTTAAGTTGGAAGAATTGACTAGGATTGGATTTTTGAGTAAACGACCTCGGAATAGGGAATTGAAGGTTCCAGCAGGGTTGTATGATGATTTTATACTTGGACGTATGCCCGGGTCGGGTTTTGGGTGACCCAGGAGTGTTTTGGCGCCTATTGTGGAAGTTAGCATCTTTGGAAGAATTTCATAAATTTGAGTTGAAGTGCATTTCAGTGTTATCGCTATCCGTTTGGGATTTCTAGTCTAGGAATAGTCCTGTATGGCGATTCTTGTGTTGCGAGCGCGATCAGAAGTGAATTCAGAGGTCCGTGGGTCATTTTGGAGTCATTTGGCTAAAGATGGAAATTGAAAGGTTTTTGAGAAGTTTGACCGGAAGTGGACCTTTTGATATCGAGGTTGTATTCCGAATCCGGAAGTTGGAGTAGGTCCGTAATGTTGAATATGACTTGTCTGAAAAATTTGAGGTCAATCGGACGTGATTTGATAGGTTAAACATCGAAAGTAGAAGTTTGAAATTTTAAAGTTTATTAAGCTTGAATTGGAGTGTGATTCATGATTTTAGCATTATTTGACGTGATTTGAGGCTTCAAGCAGGTCCGTGTTATGTTATGGGACTGATTTGTGTGATTGGACGGGGTCCCAGGGACCTCGGGTGTATTTCGGGTTATATTACGCTCTTATTTGATGTTTCAATATTGTTTCATTGGGAATAAAGGGTACCAAATTAAGTAAATCAGCTCCAAATTCAGTTTTTATGGAACCATTAGATCCGTATCATAATTTCGGAGCCATACCAAAAAGAATCATCGAATTTGGATATCATATGAGGAAGTTATGCTCATTTCTGTGTCGGGAAAAACTGTTGCTTCTCGTATGGTCGCAATTAAGATGCCCAGTTTGCAATTGCGAACTTTTTGTCGCAAATGCGACCTTTTCCAGCCCTTCCTTGTTCTCAATTGCGAAGTCTTTCTTCGCTTTTGTGAGGGTTCGTGATCGCAAATGCGACATCTGCAGCTTGTTTTCAGCTGTGTAACTCGAGTTTTTGCATCATTTTATCATATTTTGAACCCTAAGTCTGAGAGTGGGCGATTTTGAGAGAGGATTTTCGTATCAAATCATTGGATAAGTGCCTCTAACCAATTTTAATTATATTTTATGATTATATCTTAGATTTAACATCTAATTCATGAGAATCTAAAGGAAAATTTGGGGTTTTAAAGAAAAACCTAAAAATTAGTATTTGATGATTTTGACCACGAATTTGGGTATGAAATTGGAAATAAATTATATATTTAAGTTCGTGAGGTTATTGATAAACTTTATCTTCAAAAAATTTCAGAATCCGGGCACGTGGACCCAAGGATAATTTTGTCAACTTTTCGATCGGGGTTAGGAATTATTATAAATTGGATTATAATGAGTAATTGAACATATATTAATGGGTTTATATAATTTTTGGCTAGTTTTGGAGCATTGTGCATCAATTTGAGTCTTCGGAAGGGCGTGAAATGCCGGTTATGGAACTTCAAAGCAAGGTGAGTCTCCTTTCTAACCTCGTAAAAGAGAATTGTCCCCATAGGTGAATTAATTGGATATGTGCTCCTATTTGTGGGGGCTACGTACGCACAAGGTGACGAGAGTCCATGCGTAGCTACTATTAAGCATAAGTTCGGGAGTCTAGGACCCAAAAGCATGCTTTACTTGTAATATTTGGAATCTTGTTGTCGATTTAAAATGCTTAGATCACATTGCATTGGTAAATGAATTTCTAAAGTAATTAAACATCATTTTCTTGACTGTTAAAGAGAATTGCCATTTCTTTGGGTAATTGTTTTTCCCAGATGAAGTCTTGATTGATTGTTCGAATGCGTGTTTCTATGTGTACTTGGGTTGCATGTATGATTCGCGAGAGGGGTGAGTGTTTATTTATATTTGGCTACGTCGCATGTATGATTCACGAGCAGGGTAATAGATGCATCTATGGTTCGCACCATTCGACCTTCTGGTAGTGCACAATTTAAATATTGTTGGATCAAGCCGTACGACCTCGGCATGATTTGCGCATGCTTGTATTGCTTGCCTTGAGATTCATAGATGTTGATATTTGTTCACCTTGACCTGAGATAAATGTATAAATAATGAAAATAAATTTGAAAATTTCCTATAAATGAAAGAATTGGTTACTTGCCTCATGCTATTGAGTTTAAAATCATTTTTATGAAAATCCCCGATTTTATATATTATTGGTATTATTAATATTAGATCCCTAATAAGTGTCAAAGTCGACCTCTCGTCTCTACTTCTTCGAGATTAGGCGGGATACCTACTGAGTACACATTGTTTTCGTACTCATGCTACACTTGTTGTGCATTATTATTGCATAAGCACATGTATATCTAGTGGCCTAGTGGGCATAACAACATGGTTTATATTGAGACTTAGGTGAGCTGCACTTCTCGAGACGACCCGCAGCCAGCAGAGTCTCTTTCAGATTACTGTAGTTACTTTCTATCCAATTCATATTCCGGACGGTTGTTGTATTATATTGCTTCCTAGAGATGCTCATGCACTTGTGCACTCTACTCAGGTTTCAATTACACTAATCAAACAAACCGAACGACCTGTGCCGCATTAGAATAGAAACACCTATGGAAGTAACCCTACCTTAATGCAACCAAATAAATTCCTACTCTATGCGCCGTACATCCTTCACCATTAATAACTCAAGTTATTTCGTGATTCTCATTCACCCATAAAGCATGACATAACCTTTATTAAAATTTCCTTTACTCGAGCCATCCTCGATCTCAACCCCTGCAAGCCACAACTGATTCACTAATATACCTCAAACTGAAACCAATACAATACATAACTGTGCAATCAACTAATCAATAGCGGACTCCCCACTTGGCTCAAAGCCATAGGTCAAAACACATAGAACTCACAATGCCCATACTATACTACTGCCATAATACCATGGTGAGGTTAAACTAAATCCTTCATAAGCTCGTGTAACACTAACCATCTAGTACTTCAAATCATCTGCGAATCTCACATTCATCCTTGTAACAGTCAAGACAACTCTCGTAAGCGACCTAAGCTCAAATTGCAACACCACACATGTATTTCACTAGTAAAGAGGACTTTCAACAAACAACATAGGGATCATACAACTTCAGAACACTCCGCAAGAGATAACCCATATGCTCCGTCTCAAACGAACTTCTCTTTATACCCTTCCACCGCCATAAACATCATGCAATCAACAAATGTTCCTGCGTCTGAAGTCAAATCACAACGTAAAATCCACCTCATCCCCTAACTAACAACATGAAAAGATTCTTCATTACACCCTAACTCGGGCTATACATCAAATCATGATGGAAATCAAGCACCAAATAGTTCTTTCTACCCTCAAGCAGACCCTTCTCGTCACATTCAAATCATATAGACACATCTCGCAGTCACATCATGCTCATCACATAGCCATCTGGTTATCACTTCCACTAATAGGGACACTACAGAACATATAAATCCAGAAGCACGTGCCCACACAATCAACACCTCAGCGCTCAAGCTATAGACAAAACTCGGCCACAAGTCCACTAGACTGGCCCAACATCAACACACAGAAATCACATCTCGCCCTTCGATCAGGGAATCATAAGCCGGTGATACACAACTAATATCGAGCGCTCATGCGTGCACACGAATGAGTGGAAGGAATTCAAGGAGTTAAGCTTCAAGCTGAATCAATGTCATATGATATGAATTCAAAAATGTGAAGTTTATTTACTAAAGGTTCTTTATCCTCTCGAAGATAAGTACAGACGTCTCCGTACCGATCTGCGAGACTCTACTAAACCCGCTCATGACTCACGAGACCTATGTAACCTAGGCTCTTATACCAACTTGTCATGACCTAAAACCCGACCCGTCGTAATGACGCCTATCGTGAAACTAGGCCAGCCTCAACTCAACAATCAACACGATAATAATAAGTTTGAAAACATTTACGAAAGCTTTTAACAGTTAAAGAATTATTTGAAAAATAAAAAATTCCAAGAATAGATACAATCTAGCCCAAAATCGGGGTGTCACTGAGTGCATGAATGTCTAAGGAAAATACACAGTCTAATATAATGTTTAAGGGAACAACTGAAATACAATTGGAAAGTAAGGTGGAGAGCCAAGGCCTGCAAACGCTGTGCAGGTACCTCAATAATCTCCTAAGCTAGAAGCTTCGATCAACAACCACCACTAGATCCAAAGTGCCTGAATCTGCAAACGAGATGCAGGGGGTAACGTGAGTACACCAACTCAGTAAGTAACAACTCAAACCTTTGGATTTATAGGTAGTGACGAACTCAACCTCCTCCAGGATAACAAAAATAATATGCAGAAACGTAGGCATGCTTTCAGTTAAATAAATAGCTCGAACAGTAAAACATAGCAAGTATGAACAAGGTAAAGAAGTTTAACACTGCTACATCTACATGTCAATGCACATGCTGTATGAAATGCACCATGCTGAGTGCCTCATGTGCTCACAATCTCAAATGCTCTTCCATTCAGTGCTATATATGGCTTGTACGGTCCAGGGAAGATCTATCCCGGAATATATACATCTCTGACAACAGTCACTCAGTACTGAGGAAGGTCATTCCAGCCCGTGGAGAAGATCCATCTCCAGATAACAACAATGATAACAACCTCACAGCCACTCAGTACTGTATATGGCTCATAAGGCCCAGGGAAGATCCATCCCAGAATATATGCACATTATAGACCATCGGTCTCCAACCGAGGAACATGCCAACCAACCTCATGGAGAAGATTCATATCCATACCAAGGGAAGATCCATCCCTGAATATAATCAACTGCGCTCACTGGGGGTGTGTTATGGACTCAGGAGGGGCTCCTACAGCCCAAGCACTATCACAAGCCAACGAAGGCATATATCAATAATCTGTTGTGGCGTGCAACCCGATCCCATAACTGTCACTCACAATCAGGCTCTCGGTCTCACTTAGTCATCACTCTCCAGTCTCACACACACGGGCTCACAATATCATGAAACTAGCCCGAAACAATGATATGATGTGCCAAACAATAATAACTAAGACTGAGACACGATATGATATGCAAGAGCAAGACTGAGTACAGAATATCAATGAATGTAATGAGATGACAGTGAGAAACGACCACTCGGGTCTCAACAATATAGGCGTGAAGCTCTAACAGGATATCTAGCATGTTTTTACAGCACAATTACTTAATCACATGATAGAAACACGGATATCAACATGAAAGAGTTACTAGGCGGTGCCATGGAATGACCTAGGCCGCAAATTCTCATGGTGCATGCCCACACGCTCGTCACTTGGCATTTGCATCACCTCAATAGTAATCATGGAACATATATTTTGGGGTTTCGAACTTTCAGCACCAAGTTTGAAAGCGTTACTTACCTCAAGTCAAGCCAAACTCTAGCCCGCGATGCCCTTGCCTCTCAATTCGGCCTCCAAATGCCCCGAATCTAACCAAAATCAGAACCATAACATCAAAATATGCTAAGGAACAAAGCCCACACGAAAATAATCAAATTACATCACAAATCCCGAAATTGGTCAAACGTGACCCCCGGGCCCACATATCGAAATCCGACAAAAATTATATCAATAGAATCCTTATCCTTCCACGAGTCCGTACATACCAAGAACATCAAAATCGTACCTCAAATGGCCCCTCAAATCCCCAATTTACACTCTCCAATTCCAAGCCCTCATTCCCCAATTTTTGCCTTTAAATCCTACTAATTTCATGTCTAATTAATTAGAAATTACCATAGAATCGAGTACTGAGTTCAAAATTCTTACCTCCAAGTGTTTCCCTTCGAATCCATCTTCAATCCCTCTCAAAAAGCTTCAAACCCGGCCAACAATGGTGAGATATGGCCTAAAAATCGCGAAAATGGTTATTTAAACATTCTGCCCAAGTATTATTTCTTTTTTCACGAACGCGGTCAAAGCCTCGCATTCGCGAAGCACAAAAATTCCCACTACTCAAAATCCTCTTTCGCGAACGTGAGCTCCATCTCGCGAACACGAAGCTTTAGCTGCCCAGGCCTTCGCGAATGCGTCACCTCCATATGAACACGATGAACAACTACCAAGGCCCCCAGCTGCTCCAACTTCCCTACGCGAACGCGAGACCTACATCGCGTTCGCGATGCACACTCTGCCAAACCCTTAGAGAACGCGAAGAGTAACTCACCTACCTCACTCCATATCCCTTCGCAAACACGAGTGCCCTCTCGCGAACGCGAAGGGCAAATCTCTGCAACAGAAACAACAAAAATCTACAACTCTCCAAAATCACGAATTGGTCCGCTAACCTCCCGAAACTCACCCGAGGCCCTCGGAACCTAAACCAAACATGCCAACACATCCCATAACCTCATTCAAATTTAGTTGAGCCTTCGAATCACTCAAAACAACACTAAAACACCAAATCAACCTCGAATTCAAGTCTAAGAACTTAGAAACTTTTAAAATCCACAAATAACACCGAAACCTATCAAATCAACTCCGAATGACCTGAAATTTTGCACATACATCACAAATGACACTACGGACCTACTACAATTTTCGGAATCCCATTCTGACCCTGATTTCAAAATTTTCACTACCAACCGGAAAACACCAAAATTCCAATTTTGTCAATTCAAGCCTAAATCTACCCCGGACCTCCAAAATACATTCCGATCACGCTCCTAAGTCCAATATCTCCTAACGGAGCTAACCAACTCATAAAAATCCAAATCCGAGATCGAGTACTAAAAATTCAAAACTTGGTCAAATCTCTCAAATTTAAAGCTTCAAACTGAGAATTGTTCTTCCAAATTTGTTCTGATTATCCTGAAAACCAAAACCAACGATTTACATAAGTCATAACACATCATACGGGGCTAGTCACGCCCGAGAACTGGCGAGAAAAGTGCAAATGCTCAAAATGACCGATCGGGTCATTACATCCTCCCCCACTTAAACATACATTCGTCCTCGAACGTGCCCAGAGATGTTCCCAAAACCATCAAATCGCTGTGTAACCTTACCATGCACATACTCGGGGGTGATCCCACGTCACCCTATCTCATATAGGTTCGATAGCACCACGTACCTAAAATTTCACAATCCAACCTAGCCTATAAACCTTAGAACCAAATTTCCACTTCTGAAATTATCTTTAAGATCATAATCTCATCTCTACACACCGAATAAATACAAACATGTTGTATCAAGCCATAACCACAATTCAAGATGGAAATCACAGGATATACCATACCACTCGAACACTCATAGAGAAAACTTCAAATCACAGCAACTGCTCAAAATAACCGAATACTAATAATAAACTTCTTATCAAATAAAGCCTCATTCCAACACTTTCGCACTGACAACGATGAATGAAACACACAGAAAACCATAACCATTCCTCAGATCAACTAGTCGTGGGGCTCCCTCTCCTTCGACAAGGACTATAGTAAATTCTAAGCCGAATCTCGATATTATCTTTCCAACATGCTGAAATCGAATCTGATGGTATTAATTCTAGATCCCAATGACCTCACCTCATCCAACACGACTACTCTAGTGACATGATACATCGGTACAATCTAAATCCACAACTCGTGCGACCCATGCACCAATATGCAACAGTCCAAACATACTCAAATCATGGAAAAATGGCTAAAATGAGAGAGCTGTACCGCAAGCTCACCAGTACCACCACAACACAAAGCTGAGAACCCATCGCACATTGTAGACCCAGAACACACGAATCTAACTCGAAGGATCATACCTCCACATAACTTCTCTACAATGCGCGACCTTATCCAAACACTGGTCCATATGAAACACCTCAAGTTACTATGCTCAAAATCAACAACCACGCGCAATTTGATGTCTAGAACCAAAGCAAATCGTCATAGCCACGGCAAAGCAAGTGACATAATACCACACAAGCCTGAAAGGACACAACTAATACGCCATCTGCCGAGCAATACCCAACATTTTTCCCGCTCGAATTCCACTATGAGACCCCAATAGAACCGCACCATATGTGCCTATAACTAATAAATCATAATGCCTCGCAACACGGAGAGATAACTCATAGATCACTCCAGAATACTAATAAGCTCAATAACAATCGAATCTACACATCCCTCAACAATAGCAACTCGGAGTCAACAAAGCCGACTCGATGCTGAACACACATCCCTATTGGCCTGCCAATGAACCCCTTATCAAGGAGTTCTTAAGGCTGCTCCTCCAACTCTTTTAACTCCGCCGGTGCCATACGATACGGTGCCCGGTGACCAAATCAATATCGAAATCAATAACTCTGTCCGACGGCATGCCTGGCAGCAGGAAACACATCTGGAAAATCCCTCACCGCCGGAACTAAATCAATGGTAGGAGTCTTTGCACTGACATCCCTTACAAAGACCAAATAAGAAAGACAACCCTTCTCAACTATTTGCTAGGTCTTTAAAAATGAAAAATCACCCTACTGGAAACATAATTCATCGAATCTCGTCACTCAATCAGTGGCATCCCCGGCATAGCCAATGTCGTCGTCTTAGCGCAACATCCCATAATAACACGACATAGAGACAACTAGTCCATACCCAATATCACATCAAATCTAACATACTAAGCAACATAGGATCCACTCGGATCTCCAAACCCCCGATAGTCACCATACAAGACCGATACACGCGACCCACAACCACAACATAACCTGTTTGTGAGAACTCTCAATCTCCTAATCCATATAGCACACGAATCACCATATCCGATCCCAATATCCACTGCCCGAACATCTACCACATATCTGATACCCAATCATTCCACGGGGGATACTCCTAAATTTTTCTGTGCCACTAAGCAAACTTGAATATCAGTTGTCGATCCAACAAGAGAGTGCCGCAATACTGATGAAGTATCCATAACTCAAACACATCGCCTTTTCTGAAATACACACCCTCATCAAGTCATACCAATCAGTGATCTCATTTATCTAGTCATCTGAAACTGTCCATGCTGCCTAAGAATTTATGATCTTCCTTTCCAAACTGATCTGTGACCTTACACATGCAAATCTTAATTCTACACAACATACCGCATATACCATATCATCCTAGGATAAACATGAGAACTTCATATCTATTCCGATCCACAAGCAACTACGTACTCAACTAGCCAAGAACTTTCCATTTAATCCAATCTAAAAGAAAATCACTATACCTCACATGCTCCTCATGCCAGTAGAAATTGTACACCTCCGACCGTAGTAGAAACCATCAAGATCTCTCTGAATCCCATTTGCACAAAACCAAACTATCAGGATTGAATTCCTCTAACTCAACCAAGTTACGCATGCCCTCAAAACCTAAGAGCATTGCCACTAAACACCTGTAGAAACCCACTGCATCATAAGCACCCAAGAACCGATCATATCCATTACCATGCTGATCCAACCTACTACCAAGCTGTCCTAATTCTCCGAGTTCCTTCCGAATTACCTTCAAATTACGTTTCCTTGCTAGTACATCACTATACTTAACTAAAACTTGCCCCATGAACTTTAGCATAAAACCACACCGTACTAAGGCTCATAAACCATTGTATTCTTTTAAAGCACCCCCAAAAGTACCACAACTGAGATACCCGCTCCGAAGAAACCTTCTGCGAATCTAAAGTCATTACCTTCACCATCCTGATGTTGATGTGTAGAATCCATAATGATATAGAAATGCCACAAGTCTTAATACCCTCCAATGTAAACCTCAGTTTCTTGTCAAATGCACCTCCTGAAGATCTCCAATTATTACATATAAGTCTTGAACGCATTAAAACCATTCTTGGGAGTCATCCACTCTACTTAGGTTTCAATTACACTAATCAAACAAATTGAACGACCTGTGCCCCATTAGAATAGCAACACCTATGGAAGTAATTCCACCTTAACGCAACCAAATAAATTCCTACTCTATGCGTCGTACATCCTTCACCATTAACAACTCAAGTCATTTTGTGATTCTCATTCACCCATAAAGCATGACATAACCTTTATTAAAATTTCCTTTACTTGAGTCATCCTCAATCTAAACCCCTGCAAGCCACAACTGATTCACTAATATACCTCAAACTGAAACCAATACAACAAATAACTGTGCAATCAACTAATCAAAAGCGGACTCCCCACTTGGCTCAAAGCCAAAGTCAAAACACATAGAACTCACAATGCCCATACTCTACTACTGCCATAATACCATGGTGAGGTTAAACTAAATCCTTCATAAGCTCGTGCAACACTAACCATCTAGTACTTCAAATCATCTGCAAATCTCACATTCATCCTCGTAATAGTCAAGACAAATCTCGTAAGCGACCCGAGCTCAAATTGCAACAACACACATATATTTCAGTAAAGTTGACTTTCAACAAACAACATAAGGATCACACAACTTCAGAACACTCCGCAGGAGATAACCCACATGCTCTGTCCCAAACAAACTTCTCTTTATACCCTTCCATCGCCATAAACATCAGGCAATCAC
Organism: Nicotiana tabacum; assembly: GCF_000715075.1. Lineage (NCBI taxonomy): Eukaryota > Viridiplantae > Streptophyta > Magnoliopsida > Solanales > Solanaceae > Nicotiana > Nicotiana tabacum. Next base: position 9,963,500 of record NC_134090.1, read on the forward strand.
CAAATCTTCCTGAGTCTAAAGTCAAATCGCAACGTAAAATCCACCTCATCCCCTAACTAACAACATGAAAAGATTCTTCATTACACCCTAACTCGTGCTATACATCAAATCACGATGGAAATCAAGCACCAAATAGTTTTTTCTACCCTCAAACATACCCTTCTCATCACATTCAAATCATATGGACACATCTCGCAGTCACATCATGCTCATCACATAGCCATCCGGTCATCACTTCTACTAATAGAGACACTACCGAACATATAAATCCAGAAGCACGTGCCCACACAATCAACGCCTCAGCGCTCAAGCTATAGATAAAACCCGGCCTCAGGTCCTCCAAACTAGCCCAACATCAACACACAGAAATCACATCTCGCCCTTCGATCAGAGAATCACAAGCTGTTGATGCACAACTGATACCGAGCGCTCATGCGCGCACAGGAATGTGTGGAAGGAATTCAAGGAGTTAAGCTTCAAGCTGAATCAATGTCGTACGATAGAAATTCAAAAATGTGAAGTTTATTTACTAAAGGTTCTGCAGCCTCTCGAAGATAAGTACAGATATCTCTGTACCGATCTGTGAGACTCTACTAAACCCGCTCATGACTCATGAGACCTATGTAACCTAGGCTCTGATACCAACTTGTCACTACCTAAAACCCGACCCATCGTGATGGCGCCTATCGTGAAACTAGGCCAGCCTCAACTCAACAATCAACACGATAATAATAAGTTTGAAAACATTTACGGAAGCTTTTAACAGTTGAAGAATTATTTGAAACATAAGAAATTCCAAGAATAGATAGAATCTTGCCCAAAACTGGGGTGTTACTGAGTGCATGAGCGTCTAAGGAAAATACACAGTCTAATATAATATTTAAGGGAACAACTGGAAAGTAAGGTGGAGAGGCAAGGCCTGCGAACGTCGTGCAGGTACCTCAATAATCTCCTAAGCCAGAAGCCTCGATCAACAACCACCACTGGATCCAAAGTGCCTGAATCTGCAAACGAGGTGTAGGGGGTAACGTGAGTACACCAACTCAGTAAGTAACAAGTCCAACCTTTGGACTGATAGGTAGTGACGAACTCAACCTCCTCAAGGATAACAGAAATAATATACAGAAATGAAGGCATGCTTTCAGTTAAATAAACAGCTCGAACAGTAATACAAAGCAAGTATGAACAAGGTAAAGAAGTGTAACTCTACTACATCTACATGTCAATGCACATGCTGTATGAAATGCACCATGCTAAGTGCCTCATGTGCCCATAATCTCAAATGCTCGTCCACTCAGTACTGTATATGGCTCGTACGGCCCAGGGAAGATCCATACCGGAATATATACATCTTTGACAACAGTCACTCAATACTGAGGAAGGTCATTCCAGCCTGTGGAGAAGATCCATCTATAGATAACAACAATGATGACAACCTTACAGCCACTCAGTAATGTATATAGCTCATAAGGGTTAGGGAAGATCCATCCCGGAATATATGCACATCACAGATCATCGGTCTCCAGTACCGAGGAACAGGCCAACCAGCCTCATGGAGAATATCCATCTCCATACCAAGGGAAGATCCATCCCTGAATATAATCAACTGCGCTCACTGGGGGTGTGTTACATACTCAAGAGGGGCTCCTACAGCCCAAACACTATCACAAGCCAACAAAGGCATATATCAATAATCCGATGTGGCGTGCAGTCTGATCCCATAACTGTCACTCACAATCAAGCTCTGCCTCACTCAGTCATCACTCTCCAGTCTTACACACACAGGCTCACAATATCATGAAACTAGCCCGAAATAATGATATGATGTGCCAAATAATAATAACTGAGAGTGAGACACGATATGATATGCATGAGCAAGACTGAGTACAAAATATCAATGAATGTAATGAGATGACAGTAAGAAACGACCACTCGGGTCTCAACAATATAGGCGTGAAGCCCTAACAGGATATCTAGCATGTTTTTACAGAACAATTACTTAATCACATATTAAAAATACGGATATCAACAAGAAAGAGTTACTAGGCGGTGCCATGGAATGACCCAGGCTGCAAATTCTCATGGTGCACGCCCACACGCTCGTCACTTAGCATTTGCATCACCTCAATAGTAATCATAGAACACATAGTTCGGGGTTTCGAACCTTCAGAACCTCTAGCCCGTGACACCCTTGCCTCTCGATTCGGCCTCTAAATGCCCCGAATCTAACCAAAATCAGAACCATAACATCAAAATATGCTAAGGGAACAAAGCCCACACGAAATAATCAAATTACATCACAAATTCCGAAATTGGTCAAACCCGAACCCCTGGCCCACTTCTCGAAATCCGACAAAAATCATAGCAGTAGAATCCTTATCCTCCCACGTGTCCGTACATACCAATAACATCAAAATGGGACCTCAAATGACCCCTCAAATCCCCAATTTACATTCTCCAATTCCAAGCCCTAATTCCCCAATTTTTGCCTTTAAATCCCACTAATTTTATGTCTAATTAATTAGAAATTACCATAGAATCGAGTATTGAGTTCAAAATTCTTACCTCCAAGTGTTTCCCTTCAAATCCCTCATCAATCCCTCTCAAAAAGCTTCAAATACGGCTAACAATGGTGAGGTACGACCTAAAAATTGCGAAGATGACTATTTAAACATTCTGCCCAGGTATTATTTCCTTTTTCGCGAACGCGGGCAAAGCCTCGCATTCGCGAAACACAAAAATTCCACTACTCAAAATCCCCTTTTGCGAACGCGAAGCTGTAGCTTCCCAGGCCTTCGTGAACGCGACACCTCCACATGAACGCGATGAACAACTACCAGGGCCCCCAGCCGCTCCAACTTCCCTACGCGAATACGGGACCTACATCGCATTCGCGATGCACACTCTGCCACACCTTTTGCGAACGCGGAACCCACATTGCGAACACAAAGAGTAACTCACCTGCCTCACTCCACATGCCTTCGCGAATGTGAGTGCCCTCTCGCGAACGCGAAGGGCAAATCTCAACAGAAACAACATAAATCTGCAACTCTCCAAAACCACGAATTGGTCCGCTAACCTCCCGAAACTCACCCGAGGCCCTCGGAACCTAAACCAAACATGCCAACACATCCCATAACCTCATTCAAATTTAGTTGAGCCTTCGAATCACTCGAAACAACACTAAAACACCAAATCAACCTCGAATTCAAGCCTAAGAACTTAGAAACTTTTAAAATCCACAAATAACACCGAAACCTATCAAATCAATTCCGAATGACTTAAAAATTTTCACACACATCACAAATGACACTACGGACCTACTACAATTTTCGGAATCCCATTCCGACCCTGATTTCAAAATTTTCACTACCAACCGGAAAAAGCCAAAATTCTAATTTCGCCAATTCAAGCCTAAATCTACCCCGGACCTCCAAAATTCATTCCGATCACGCTCCTAAGTCCAAAATCACCTAACGGAGCTAACCAACTCATAAAAATCCAAATCTGAGATCGAATACTAAAAATTGAAAACTTGATCAAATCTTTCAAATTTAAAGCTTCAAGCTGAGAATTGTTCTTCCAAATCTATTTCGATTATCCTGAAAACCAAAACCAACAATTTATATAAGTCATAACACATCATACGGGGCTAGTCATGCCCGAAAACTGGCAAGTGGAGTGTAAATTCTTAAAACGATCGATCGGATCATTACCGGAAATGATGAACTAAAAAGTTACATGCTAAGCATGGGCAAAAAGAGTACCAGAAAAAGCTCTTTGTCTATTTAACATGACATCAGATACTTTTAGAACATTATAAAAGTTGTCAAAGTTTACCAAAATTATAAAATACTAATGGCATCTAATGTAATAAACAGATAACTCGGGGGTATAAATATCTTTCAAAAATAGTGTTAGTTGAAAAGTTACACGATAAGTATGGGCAAAAGTGTCGGCGGATTAAAAAAAACTGATATGCATGCACAAAAAATTGCTTAGTTGGAGCAATCAAAACACTTAACAACACTTAAAAAATCAAAGACTCACAAATGTTGGTCGTGATGGATGAGGAGTTTGGGCTCAAGGATGGTATTGGTCTGAAGATGCAAGAATTTGGCCAATTAAGAAAAACAGAAGAGCTAAAGTAAAAATTACACGGACGTCTTATTTGGTCGCCCTCATTTAACCTATACTTATTTTTTAAAAAACTTTTAACTTGTACCAACTTTTTAAATAACTTCAATCCCCTTTCTCCTCCTCCTTCTCCTCCTTCGTTTTCTTCTTATTTCTTCTGCTGCTGTTGGTGCAGATTATTTTTCAGGTAAAATTTCTTTTAAACTGTTGGTGCATAGAAGTTAAAACTTTCTTTTGTACCTTTATATGATTAAAAAAGAAATCATTTTTCATAGTTCCTTTTGTGAGTGGAAACTATCAAGATACCATTGTTAAGATTTTAACAAACTAATACATAGATCACTTCCCTCATCCTCAGGAAGCTGTTCACTGGTTCCCAAACCTTCCTCCATCTGAAGCCTTCCAGTAGAGCAAGATGAATGGGAAAAGGTCAGTAGTGATTAGATACATGTATCAAGAACTCTAGCCAACTTTTCACGTGGAACAGATCTCTTCCTTCATTGATGACTTGAAAGATAGAATTTTTCACTTGCTGAGATTTTACCCCAAAGATTTTAACAAACTAGCAAGTTGTTTGATGGATGGATCCTCAGCTTATTTGAGCAGATCCTATTCTAAATCTAGCATCCAAATAACTTCAGCTTTAGAGCTGAAGTTCGACAGTTACAAAACAAAAACTTCAGCTATAGAACTGAAGTTCGACAGTTATAAAAACAAAAACTTCAGCTCTAGAGCTGAAGTTCGCCAGTTACAAAAACAAAAACTTCGCCAGTTACAAATAAGAACTTCAGCTCTAGAGCTGAAGTTCGCCAGTTACAAAACAAAAGCTTCAGCTCTAGAGTTGAAGTTCGCCAATTACAAAACAAAAACTTTAGCTCTAGAGCTGAACTTCAGGCCCGACTACTAGAATGCTGAAGTTTTATGTGATTGTCTTTGCTACTTCAGCCTCGTATGCTGAAGTTATGTGAAAAAGTGGGTACACTTACAATTTTCTTTGTAAAGTATGCACAAGTTAAAACGTGACACAAAAATCGGGTATAAATGCAAATGCTCCAGAACTAAAAGACCATCACAATGGCTTTCGGGCTTTATCTGAGATCCGGGTTGATGAATTAGGTACATTGAAATGGAAACACTAGCTAGGACACATGAATAGTTAAATAGCCAAACAGTAGCACTGATGTAGTAGGTTGAATATTGTTTGAAACTTCCCTTTCTCTCTGGTCTCTCTCCCTTGTTTATTTCTTCTGTGACTCTGTCTCTTCCTATACTTTTTTTTTCTGTTACTATTTTTGTTATGATAATGTCTATCTTCTTATTTTCTAATTCCATCTACTGATTAATTCGCAATTTCTATTTGCAATTCTAATGTTTGAGTCTTTGAGAAGTTCATAACTGTAATATCCCAGGTCATAAAAGAAGAGTAAGTAAGTAAGTAACTAACTAAAACAATAAATAAATAATAAAAGAAGAAATAAAGAAAGAAAGTTAGTGGGCCTAGCCCATATGAAGACTAGTGGCGTAAGCTTGATATATAAAGGACAAAAAAAGAAGAAGCTCTAATTAGAGAGGGTTTGGGATTTAAGAACCTAAAAATTATAAGAAGGCATATACGAGTAAAACGAAAAGAAAGCAGAGAAGGTATTGGCAGAAATCCTTCGATCAATAAGAACCAGAAGAGGTTGCTAGTGCATTCTTGGTACCGAAAATGCATACCCAACTGGATAATTTTTATATATCCTTGCGTCTCAGTGATAAGCTCTAGGAAATTACATGTATTTCTTTCTTATTTAGAGACAATTATTATTTTATACACACGATTTTATGGGACTAAGTAAATATGAGGTAAAGATTGAATTAAGAGTTTAAAAGATAAAGTTAAGGAACTTGGGAGAAATCCATGAGATTTTTTCCATGAATTAACTAGGTATATTATATGAATATGTTGTACTTAACAAATTTTGAATTGGTTTAAATCACCATTAGCGCGAGTAAGTATAAATTGACGAATTAAGAGTCAAACATGAAACCTGAGTAAGTATAAATTGACGAATTAAGAGTAAAACATGAAACCCAAGGGTTGGGTATTCTAAATTAGCTATAAATTAGCTTAAACAAGGAAAACTAACACAAGATCAATGTTGATGCGGTTATAGATTGATTGAAGAAGTCGTATAGATTGCTCGTAGTGACGAGTTTGATATTTCGATACGAGTACTGTGAGTAGTAACCTTACCGTAATTTGTGTTTCTACAACTAGCATGATTTACATATGATTTTAATATGGACATGTTACCGACTGTTTTGAATTTGCATGTGGGACAAGTCCTTTACTTGATATGATATCACTATATTTATTTGAGATGATTACAGTTATTTTGAATATTCTCATTGTTACTGAATATGTTTTACCGTTACTTGAGATAAGATTTATCATTATCGAAACAAAATTACATGATTTGATAAGAACTGAAATGCCTTATATTGTTTTAAAATATTTTCCTACGAGGATTTACTGATTACCAAGACAAGTATAAATGGGAGGAGACTTTGAAGGATCCCGTAGCTAACGGCAGGTTCGTTAGACCTGATGCACCTTGTATTTACAGATTATCAATTACAGTTATAGCCCTCGCTAGTGGGAAGGTAGAACTAGCATACAGTTACAGTTTTCCCTCGAGTAGGGACCTACAAGTTATATTTGACTCCTTTTACGATGGGGTCCATACAGTGATACAGATTACATGATTCTTTCTTGAAAACCTCCCAAACATAAAGATTTGCTATGAGACAGTGTCTACCCTGTTTATTAACGATTTGTTAAATTGATTTCTATCACAGGAAGTACATGAATAGACTGATTATATTTACCATTTTTTAGAGGGCATTTTATTTTTATGATAAATTCTGATTATTAATTAATAGGCATGCTTTCTGACTTATCCCCAATTAAAAACGGTTGTGGTGAAGTGTTATTACTTACTGAGCTAGCGACTCACTCACCACTATTTTTTTTACAGAGACAACAGTTGACGCGAGCAATAATTTTATTAATTAGAGTACACGATTTGATAGTTCCTGGTGAGCCCCGCACTTGTTCGCATGGACAAAGAGTTTATTTATTTGTTATCATCTTTTCTTATGAACTCTTAGAGTTGCTCCATAGTCATTTTTGTTATTTTCATGAGCATTCATTCGTTATATTGGACTAGTTACTAGTATTATACTTCTTTTCGTATTTTTGAGATGAGTTTAGTATTATTATGTTGATAAGGTTGGTAATGTTGGTGAAGACTTGTTTTGGTTAGTTGGTGAAGATTGTGATTAATTTAGGTGAATATGGGTTGGTTGTTATTTGTTTGTGAGACAAAAAAAACTTTTGGATAGTCCTAATAAGGGGAAACTCTATCCGATTTTTTGTAAAATATTGATGAAGCTTACTTGAGGGCACTTGCTCCCAAGCGCCGGTCATGATCCTAAATTGGGTCGTGACAAGGTTGGTATCAGAGCCAGGTTATTCTTGTGATAAATGGAGCACACGTCGGTAGTAGAATCTCAGTTATGGTTATATAGCCGGCCATTCCCATAATCGTGATTCTGCGAGGACGTTATAGGATGTGTCTTGTTTTTCTTTCCTATTCCTCCATACGTGTGTGGAGATTAGGGGGAAAAACTTGAATTTGTCATTATTTAACCTATTCATGTATGGCTCACACCAATTACTCGATAATAGAATTTAGCTAGAGGTTCAAAGATATTAAATTTCGCTAATGGTCATGCAACCATCTCCCAGCAAAGAAATACTACATAAGTAGTATACAAGACCAGTGAAAGTTTCATTGTGCCACTATGAGGGTCTTCCATACCGGTAAGATGCGCAATAGAGTCCATTTTGGAAATTTGTACTAGTCTCCTACTATAGTGATAGAGGAGTGCTATCACAGGGGTACTTACCTCCATGAAAAAAAATGAATTTTTTTTGAGATCTTGATAGATATAATGGATAGACATGAGAAGAATAGACATACAAAATGGGGTTAAAGTCCTTATGCACTAGAAGATGGTGGGGAACAGAGAAGTATCCTTAATAAAGTTCCTAAAGATGAAACTACCAAGTTTACTATGTTTAATAGTTCATAGGATCCTTAAGGGTTTTTGGTAAAATACTTACCACATTACGAGCTGTAGGATATTTCCTGAAGAAGTCCATAGAACAAGCAATTTTTTTGGCTGGGGAATAGTGCGAATACATGAAATGATACCGTACTCTTAGGGATACCAACAAGAGCAACACAACTAATTTGGGAATGATTTCACTAAAATATTTATGAATCACTTCCTTCTTGACTATGTAACATGAACTTTCTTGCTAGGTCGTTTAAGAAATTGAGTTAGACGGTGGATGTACTTACATATAGTACCAAACTTTCTCAGCTGGATACGTAAGCAACATCTTTAGTTTAGAGGCTTGTCAAAAGGTTGGTTAACCATTTAAACAAGGTAGTGACTCCATATATGAAGACTTAAACTTATTCTGTAGCAGTTGCACTTACCAAAAAGATTAAAAACATGGATATGATAGGCGTGCAAGAACTCACATAAGAAGATCGAGATTAGGATATCTTTTAGTATGGATTTTAATGTGGGTTGAAAATTTAAAAATCAAGGACATTTTGAGATATTGAGCGATCTTTTCCAGGATGCCACTTCTGTGAAAAATATATAATAGTTAGACATGTGTTTAAAGCTTTTTAGATTCAAGTTAAGAGAATGAAATCCTAGATAATCAAGTTGTACTTGATATGATTGACTCTAACGTACTTATGGGTATGGATTGATTATCTTCTTACCATGCTACCCTCGATTATTATGTAAAGACTATTAAGTTTGTGAACTTTATACGCTAGTTTTGTCCAAAAAGGGGATTATAGGTGTTAGAGACGAAAAATTATACATTTTGAAGGCTTAAATGTTATAGAAGAAAGGTTGTTCAGGTCTCATAGATACGGTAAGGGGCACAAGAGAAGAAACACTTAGTATGGATATGTATCATAATGAGAGATTCTCTGATGTATTTCTGAGGATTTACTAGGACTACCCCCAATATGAGAAACAAACTTCGATATTGAGTTGACACCTGACACGCAAACCATATCATGTGGACCAACAGAATTGAGAGAGCTAAATAGACAATTGTGGGACCTACTGGATAAGGTTTTATCATACCGAGAGTTTCACCATGAGATGCGCCAATATTGTTAAAAAAAGTAGGTCCCTAAGAATGTACATCAACTACAAATAATTGAATAAGGTAACAATATATGATAAGTACCCATTGTCTCGTATAGATGAATTATTTGATCAGTTACAGTGACACCATTAATTTTCAATCTGGTTATTATCAGCTTAGAATAAGAAAGGAAGATATTTCGATATCCGCCTCTAGAACTCGGTACATATCTTAGGAGTTACTTGTGATACCTTTTGGACTGGTCAATGCTCCAGCTACATTGATGTATATAATGAATATGGAGGAAAACTATGGATTGGCGAATCTGGAAATGAGAATGATAAGGTAGTGTTCTAAACTATTTTGTTTTCACGTTATGTTATTCTTTGGTATTTACTCTTTCTTTTCTTCGGGAGCAAAGACAGTCTGTTACACAGTAAAGAACTGGAAGAATAGAAGGAGGATGGTCGAGAAAATTTTCTCATACTGTGCAAATTTGCTTTTGTTTCTCGTTGTACTAGGCTGCTAGCATTGTTTTAAGATCTTCGATCTCTAGTCTTTTTATAGTGATAGAAATGTTATTAATTAACTTCTCATGCTTATGTCCTACCACCGTTTAACATTCTCCAAATACAGAAATCACAACTCTGAGAATTCAGTTTCAAGATTCAAAGTAAATATAATTGTTCCTCGACTTATTCTTGCTAGAAATTTTTTTATTTGAAAATCCTTAGACATTCAGTTATTTTTTTATGGGAATTATGTAGGTTGTTTCTGGAGAAAAAAAATTCATATTTTTTACTAACAATATTCTAGTATATTCTCGAAGCCAGGAAGAACACGAGGATCACTTGAAAAATGTATTAAAGACACAGGAGGAAAATTAACTTTTTACCAAATTCTCGAAGCATGAATTTTGGCCAGCTCAGTAGCATTCCTCGGGCATACTGTAACTAAGGATGAGATTACAGTAGATTCTAATAGTAAAAAAAACAGTTCAAAAGTGGCAATGATCAACTACTTCTATAGAGGTTCACAACTCATTGGGCTAAAGAGGCTACTACAAGCTATTTCTGCAAAATTTCTCCATAGTAGCAGCGTCATTTACCAAGTTAACCAAAAATAAAAAATAAAAATAAAAAAATCAAAGTTTAATGTAAGAAGAAATATGAGTAGAACTTTAGAAGCTCAAGACTTATTTGTCCGCTATCGGTATTATCTTTACCATCAAGTACTAGTGAATTCGCGATATTATGTAATGCTTCAAAGGTTGGATTATGATGTGTTATCATGTAGAATGAGCGTGTGATAGCTTATGCTTTAACAGCAAAAAAAAGGGCACAACTATCCTACTTAAGATTTGGAGATGGTCTCAATGGTATTTTCCCTAAAGATCTAAATACACTACTCATATGACAAAACTTGCGAGATTTATACTGACCATAAGAGCTTGAAGTACATTTTTCAGCAAAGAGATTTGAATCTTCGACAGAGTTGATGGATTGAACTACTCAAGGACAAAGACTATTCTATTTTGTATTATCCTGGAAAAGCCAATGATGTGGTTGATGCATTGAAAAGAAAATCTATAGATAGTTTGGCCCATGTATTTGGAGACTTTTGGGCTGAAGATATGCATAAACTAGAGGGTACCGTTATCAAATGTTGTAAGGGGAATTCAGAGACATTGCTGGCTTGTGTTAAAGCCAGGTCTTCACTAGTAGAGTACATAAAGACCACTCAATATAAAGATGAGCGATTATATAACGTGATAAGGTCATAGCTAGTGAAAGCAAGGATATGATTATTGATAGTGATGGTATTCTTTGACTAGGTGACGGGTCACGTGTACCAGGCATAGATGGGTTAAGACGAGTTATCCGTGATGAGCTCACAATTCTTGATATACTATACATTCGAGGTCCAATAAGATGTATCATGACTAGAAAAAAATTATATTTGTGAGAAAGAAATAATAAATTTCAAAGTTTCTTAACTTGTTTCTAACTATTTGACTTGTTAGCATGTCAAGGCAAGCATTTTGAATTGTAGGACCATTACAACAACTTGAGATTCCAAAGTGAAAATGGAATACAATTATAGTGAATTTCATGACAAAAATACCACAAACAATAAGAAGTTATGATTATATGTGAGAAATTTTAAATTGTGTTTCATAGTAGGCATACTTCTTACTATTCAATACTTTTATGTGAGGTGATATATACGTAGATAAACATGAACTGAAAATTGTCCGACTCCATAGGATTTCATTTTCTACCATTTTTTAAAGAGGATCACACTTTACTTCAGGCTTTTAAAAGCCTCTCTAGGAACCATTGGGTACAATGAAGTAGACCCTTGTAATGCATTTCATGTGCGAACAACTGGGTAATCCGACCATACTGTATAGATCTTGGAGAATACGTTGAGAGCTTGCATTATTCATTTTTGAGATAGTTGAGATGCTTACCTAACAGTATCTTGTAGTCAAGCATCTGTATAAAGTCGTGTATGGTAGGCGGTGTCTTTACTTATGGGATTGTTTGAAGCTGGTGATGTTAAGTTATTGGGACTAGACCTAGTACATAAAGCTATTAATGAGGTCCGGTTTATCAGGCAGAGATTACTCACAGCTCAAAGCACACAAAAGCCTTATGCAGATAAGACAAGAAAAGACTTAGTGTCACAATTGGGATTAGAATGTTTCTACCAGTCTCCGCTATGAAAAATGTGATGCAATTAGAAAAATAAGGTAAGTTGAGCCCGATGTTTATAGGATCGTACGAGATACTTGACTAGTGGATCATATGTGATGACCCAAAAGGTCATCACTTGATTTACAAGTTAATTCTGTATTCTAAGGCCTTAAAAGCCTCCTTTTATCTCACCTTAATTTGCGTGCGCGGTCCGGGCGTATATCCGGAACGCTTTTATGAGAAAATTTGATAAAAATGCTACTTTAGCCTTTACAATTGAATTTAAGTTGACTTCAATAAATATTTTGGATAAATGGACCCGGATCCATGATTTGACGGTCCCGAAGGGTCCGTAAAAAATATGGGACTTGGGCGTATGCCCGGAATTAAATTCCGAGGTCCCAAGCCCGAGAAATGAATTTTTGAAGAAAATTATTTAACTGAAATTATAAGAGTTTTTGAAAATTTGAATGTGAATGAGTTTGATGGTATTAGGCCCGTATTTTGGTTCCGGAGCCCGGTACAGGTCTTATATGGTATTTAAGTTGTGCCTGTAAAATTTGATAAGAAACGGAATTCATATGACGCGAATCGGACCCTCGGTTGTGAAGTTTGAAACGTAAGAGTTCTTGAGATTTTTCTTTGATTTTGGTGCTAAACTTGGAGTTCTAGGTGTTATTTTAGCGATTTGAGTCTGTATGATGTTTTTAGGGTTGTGTGCATGTTTGGTTTGGAGCCTCGAGGGATCGGGTGTGTTTTGGATAGGCCACGAGATGTTTTTACACTTAGAAAAGTTGTAGGTTTTGCTGTTTCAGGTGCACAACCATTTTGTGCTTCGCGGTCGCGAAGCTATTCTCGCGATCGCGAAAAGGGAACTGGGCTGGGGGTGGAATTTGTTCTATGCGAACGCGAAGACAGGGACACGAATGCAGAGCACTAGGGGGCTACTCTACGCGAATGCGACCCATGTCCCGCGAACGTGTATAGTAAACTGGAGGTGGGTTGGGAAGTTGTCATTTCTTCTACGCGAACGCATACGCCGGTCTGCGAACGCGAAGGTCAGGGGGATTAACCTTCACGAACGCTTAGGAGAACTCGTGATCGCGTAAGTCCTCAACGGGCAGCTCTTTGCGAATGCGGCAGGCACATTGCGAACGCGATGAAGACCTGCCTAGTCTTTTAAAATAGTAGCAAAAACGGGCAGAACTCATTTTTATCATATATTCGAACTACCAAGCCTAGAGGCGATTTTCTTCACACAAATTTATCCCTAAAGTATTGGTAATCAATTCTAAGCTTCACTCTTTCAATTACCCAACGTTCTTCATCATTTTTTAATCAAAAAACAAGAATTTTCATGGTAGAAATTTGAAATTTGGGTAGAGTTAGGGCTTTTTGAATAATTGGAATTTAGACCTCGTTTTGGGGTCGGATTTCGAAACTAATTGCATATTCGGGCTCGTGGGTGAATGGGTGATCGGGTTATGGTCCGAACCTCGAGTTTTGACAAAGCGGGCTTGGGGTCAATTTTTGACTTTTTGGGAAAAATGATAGAAAACCTATAATTATGCATTGGATATGAATTCTTTAGCATTTATTGATGTTGTTAAATTAATTTGAGCTAGATACAAGTAAACTGAAGGTGAATTCTAAAGGAAAAAGCGGTGTTTGAGGCTTGAGTTAGCCGTGGAAGTTCGAGGTAAGTGTTTGACCTAACATTAGCTTGAGGGAATAGATGTTGTGTCTTATTTGCTATGTGTTGGTGTCAAGTACGACGTATGAGTGAGGTGAAGAGTATCTATATGTTGGTGTCAAGCATGTCCGTGTGTCACAACCCTAAACCCGAACCCGATCGTAATGGCGTCTCTCGTGAAGACAAGGCCAGCCGACACTTACCCATCTCAGTTTTTTAACCAGTTAACAATGAGAATTAAGGCTAAAAATACGATAAATAATCCAACATTTTAAGCAGTCAACAGTACAAATATGCGAAAGAATAGCCCAACACAGCCCTATACCGGGGTGTCACTAGTCATGAGCATCTAAAAATTCGGAATAATCAAGAAAAGTCTACAGAGTTTAATACAAAACTAAAACAAAGAGAAATAAGATAGGAAAGAAGCTCTGGGCTGCGAACGCCGGCAGCTACCTAGAGAAATTTTTGGATCTGCCTGAGATAGAAGGATCAACACTCTGGAGTGGGACCAGATGCGCCTGAATCTGCACATGGGGTGCAGGGAGTAAAGTGAGTACTCCAACTCAGTGAGTAATAATCATAAATAAACGACTGAGAGCATGAAATCACGTAAGACACATTATAGGCTATAATGAAGCAGTAAAACAAGTAAGAACAGTGATTCTAAGTTCAGTTTAAACTTCAAGAAATGCCTATTCAACAATTAAACAGGTAAATGACAGACAGATAAGCACATAAAGGATTGCCCCTCGAGCACAATGTCAACAATACCAGCCCCTCGGGCTATATCTCATATCACAATGGGTACCCGCGCTCACTGGGGGTGTACAGACTCCTGGATGGGCCCCTTTCGGCCCAAGTGCAATATCAAGCCATCTCGTGGCATCATCACTAGGCCATAGACCTCATATCAACAAGCCACCTCGTGGCGTACATATCTCAGGTCCTCGACCTCATAGTCATAATCAGTGTTCCCTCACAACATAGCCCCTCGGCCTTACTTAGTCAGAACCCACAGCCACTCGGGCAACAATAAAACATAGTGCTCAGCCCAAAATATCATTTAAAATATCATTTAAGTGTTAGAGCAAAGTAAACATGGCTGGGTTATGAAAACAGTAGAATATAGCATGACTGAGTTCAAGTATAAAGTCAAAACAATAAGGAAATATCAATAAAAATCCCCTAAGGGTTCAGATAGTTGGCACGAAGCCCAAAAATGACATTCAGCCCAAAACATGATGATAGCAAATAGTTCTCAGTCAAATACGCGGTAAAACAGTCATTCGGTATGGACTAAGTCACAATCCCCAATAGTGCACGACCCCACGCTCGTCATCTAGCATGTGCGCCACCTCAATATAGTACTACGATGTGCAATCCGGGGTTTCATACCCTCAGAACATCATTTACAATCATTACTCACCTTAATCCGGTCCAAACTCTAGACAGCGATGCCTTTGCCCCTCGAATCGGCCTCCACTCGCGTCAAATCTATCCAAAATCAGAATCACGACGTCAAAATATGCTAAGGGAACGAAGCCCAAGCAAAAATATTTAATTTACAACATAAATCCCAAAATTACCAAAACTCGACCCCCGGACTCACGTCTCGAAATTCGATAATTTTTACATTAATAGATTCCGTATCTCCCCACGAGTTCATACATATCAAAAGTTTTGAAATCCGACCTCAAATGATCCTTCAAATCCTCAATCAAAGGTCTAAGTTTCCAAGCTCTAGTTTCCCCAAACTTTGATCCTTTTTTTTGGCAATCCGCTAGGCAAGCGCCTAGGGCTAAGTTTTTTATTAATAAAAGAACAGAAAAATACAACAAATAGGAAAAGTACAAATAAGGGGGACAATAGCACCGGTATTGTTACCCATATGCCTTGGCTATATAATCACTCCTCTGCGCCTCACATTGCCTTATGATGACAGCATCATGTAGAGGATTCATGGTGTAGCTGTCGGCAACGTCTCACGAGTGAATATAATCTCATAACCGTGTGGATATTTTCCAAAGGCATAGGACCAAGGCAACACAAACCAGGCTAAACCTTACTTTACTAATCCTATTGAGGCAAATAAAAAGCCTCGCTTACTAACAAGCATGTAAAAAGAAAGAACTCAAAAGAACCAAATGTTTAATGATCATCACAGAGTTTATAACATACTCTGTGATGATATTACAAATGAGTATACTAACATAATGGTAGAATAAAATGATGAAGGAATTAAAATGTTGTCCCTTCTTGTCCGAACTTGTAATTTCTTCAATTTGTAACTCTTTTTTTTATCCTTAAATTCCATTAATTACAAGCCTAATCCATGAAATAATACCATAGAAACGAATTTTAGGTCCAAAATCCTTACCTCAATGAAGTTTCCTTGAAATACTTCTTCAAAATCGTCCAAAAAGCTCCAAAGCTGACTTAAAAATGGTGGAATAGCTCAAAAATCGCGTAGGAAACAATTTATATGTTCTGACCCAGGCAATTTCGCATCTGCGATACCGCCTTTGCGGGACAAGAGCCGCTTCTGTGATTTTCGCTTATCCTCCAGCTATCCGAATCTGCGATGCACCAGCCGCACCTGCGCCTTCGCAGGTGCGGTTTACCAATCGCTTCTGCGGTTTCTCCCTCCTCACCTTCTTCTGCTTCTGCGGCTTTCCCCCTCGCTTCTGTGGTATCGCACATGCGGTCCCCAATCCGCAGGTGCGGAAATATCAGAAGCAGAAAATTTACAACTTCTACAAAAATTCCAAACTCTCCGTCAACCATCTGAAATCACCCTGAGGCCCCCGGGACTTCAACCAAAAACACAAACATATCCCATAACCTTATTCAAACTTGTATCAATTTTCAAAACATCTCAAACAACATCAGATCAACCAAAACACATTGGATTCAAGCCTAAGTTTCCAAAATCTTCCGAATTTCACTTTTGATCAAAAACCCAACCACCGAATGACCTGAAATTTTGCACACACATCCCAAAAGACACAACAGAACTACTGCAACTCTCGGAATTCTATTCCGACCCCAATATCAAAATCTCACCCATCAACCGGAAATCGCCAAAATACCAACTTTGCCAATTCAAGCCTAAATCTATTTCGGACCTCCAAATACATTCCGATCACGCTCCTAAGTCTCAAATCACATCCCGAAGCTATCTGAATCATAGGAACTCACATCCGAGCCCTTTAACACATAAGTTAATATCTGGTTGACTTTTCTAACTTAAGCTTTCTCAAAAGAGACCAAGTGTCTCAAACCTCACCGAAATCCTTTCCGAACCCGAGCCAACCAACCCGATCACATATAGAACCGATAGACAACATAATAAGAAGCAGAAATAGGGGAAACGGAGAGGTAACTCATGAGACGACTGGCCAGGTCGTCACATCCTTCCCAACTTAAACAAATGTTCGTCCTCGAACGAGTCAAAAAATATACCTGAAGCCTCAAACAGGTGAGGATATCTTCTCCGCATATCTCGCTCGGTCTCCCAGGTAGCCTCCTCTACGGGCCGACCTCTCCACTGCACCTTCACCGAAGCTATATCTTTTGACCTCAACTTTCGAACCTGACACTCCAAAATAGCTGCTGGCTCCACATCATAAGTCAAATCACCATCTAACTGAACCGTGCTGAAATCCAGAACATGAGACAGATCTCCAATATCCTTCCGGAGCATAGAAACATGAAATACTGGATGCACACTCGACAAGCTGGGTGGCAAAGCAAGCTCATAAGCCACCTCCTCAATCCTCCGAAGCACCTCAAAAGTCCCAATGAACCGAGGACTCAATTTCCCTTTATTCCCAAATCTCATAACACCATTCATGGGTGAAACCTTCAACAAAACCTTCTCGCCAACCATGTAGGACACATCCCGAACCTTCCTGTCAGCATCACTCTTTTGCCTCGACTGCGCTGTATGAAGCCTCTCCTGAATCACCTTCACCTTTTCTAAATAATCCTATACCAAGTCTGTCCCCAATAGCGTAGCCTCACCCGGCTCGAACCAACCAACTGGATATTTACACCGCCTCCCATACAAAGCTTCATATGGAGCAATCTGAATACTCGACTGGTAGCTATTGTTATAAGCAAACTCTTCAAGCCGTAAAATTGATCCCATGACCCTCCGAAATCAATAACACAAGCACGCAGCATGTCCTCCAATATCTGAATAGTTCGTTCGGACTACCCGTCCGTCTGAGGGTGAAAAGTTGTGCTCAACTCAACCCGAGTACCCAACTCTCACTGTACAGACCTCCAAAACTGCAAAGTAAACTGAGTGCCCTATCTGAAATGATGGAAACTGGGATTAAATTCAATCGAACAATCTCCCGGATATAGATCACTGCCAACTGCTCTGAAGAATAGGTAGTACACATAGGAATGAAGTGTGCGGACTTGGTCAGTCGATCAACAATCACCCAAATAGCATCGAACTTCTTCAAAGTCCGTGGAAGTCCAACTACAAAGTCCATAGTGATCCTCTCCCACTTCCACTCTAGAATATCCATCCACTGAAGCAAGCCACCCGGTCTCTGATACTCATATTTCACCTGCTGACAATTGAGACACCGAGCTACAAATCCTACATTGTCTTTCTTCATTCTTCTCCACCAATAATGCTGCCTCAAATCCTAATACATTTTCGTGGCACCCAGATGAATGGAATACCGTGAGCTATGGGCCTCCTCCAGAATCAAAACTCGAAGCCTATCCATATTGGGCCCACAAATCCGTCCCTGCATCCTCAACACCCTATCATCACCAATGGTCACATCTCTGGCATCATCATGCTGAACTCTGCCCTTAAGGACGAGCAAATGCGAATCATCATACTGGCGCTCTCTGATGCGATCATATAAGGAAGACCGAGAAACCACACGAGCCAATATCCGACTAGGCTCTGAAATATCTAACCTCACTAACTGATTGTCCAAGTCCCGAACATCAACTGCAAGATATCTCTCCCAAACTAGAATATATGCCAAACTCCCCATACTCACTACCTTTCGGCTTAAGGCATCGGCCACCAATTGGCCTTCCTCGGATGGTACAATATAGTGATAGTATAATCCTTTAACAACTCCAACCATCTCCGCTGCCTCAAATTAAGATCCTTCTTCTTAAACAAGTGCTAGAGGCTACGATGATCAGTAAACACCTCACAAGACACAACATACAAGTAGTGCCTCCAAATCTTCAACGAGTGAACTATGGCAGCCAACTCCAAATCATGAACGGGGTAGTTCTTCTCATAGGGCTACAACTGACGAGAAGCATAAGCAATAACTCTACCCTCTTACATCAATACACAACCAATACCAACTCTCAAAGCATCACAATACACAATATATGAACCTGAAGCTGATGGAAAAACTAATATTAGAGCTGTGGTCAAGGCTGTCTTGAGCTTCTGAAAGCTCTCCTCACACTCATCCGACCATACAAATGAAGCACCCTTCTAAATCAACTTGGTCAAGGGTGATGCGATAGACGAGAATCCTTGAACAAACCGGCGATAATAGCCTACCAACCCAAGAAAACTGTGAATCTCTATGGCTAATGACGGTCTAGGCCAACTCTGAACCGCCTCTATCTTCTTAGGATCAACCTGAATACCCTCACTGGACACCACGTGTCCCAAGAAAGCCACTGAACTAAGCCAAAACTCACACTTGGAGAATTTTGCATAAAGCTTCTCCTCCTTCAATCTCTGCAACACAACTCTCAAATGCTCCGCGTGCTCCTCCTGACTATACGAATACACTAGAATATCATCAATGAAGACTATGACAAACGAGTCGAGATAAGGCCGGAACACGTTGTTCAGCAAATGAATGAACACTGCTAGGGCATTGGTCAGCCCAAAAGACATCACCAAGAACTCATAATGACCATATCGGGTCCTGAAAGCCATCTTAACAATATCTGAGTCCCTGATCTTCAACTGGTGATAACCTGAACGGAGATCAATCTTGGAGAACACCCTCGCTCCCTGAAGCTGGTCGATAAATCATCAATATGAGGCAAAGGATACTTGTTCTTAACTGTTACTTTGTTCAATTGTCTATAATCAATGCACATCCTCATATTGTCATCCTTTTTCTTCACAAATAGAACCGGCGCACCCCAATGTGACACACTAGGCTGAATGAACCCCTTTTCAAGGAGTTCCTAAAGCTACTCCTTTAACTCCTTCAACTCAGCCGGTGCCATACAATACGGCGAAATAGAAATGGGCTGAGTGTCCGGCACCAGGTCAATACCAAAATCAATATCCCTGTCCGGTGGCATGCCCGATAGGTCTGCAAGAAACACATCGGGAAAATCCCTCGCAACTGGAACCGAATCAATACTGGGAGTCTCTGCACTGACATCCCTCACAAAGGCTAGATATGAAAGGAAACCCTTCCCAACCATATGTTGGGCCTTCAAGAATGAGATTACTCTATTGGGAACATAATCAGTCAAACCTCGCCACTCAATCTGTGGCACACCCGGTATAGCCGATGTGACTGTCTTAGCATGACAGTCCAGAATAGCACGATACGGAGATAGCCAATCCATGCCCAAAATAACATCGAAATCCACCATACACAATAATAAAGATCCACTCGGGTCTTTAGACCCCTTATAGTCACCACACACGACCGGTACACACGGTCTACAATAACAGTATCGCCCACCGGGGTAGATACATGAACAGGTGAAGCAAGAGACTCACGGGGCGTACCCAAATAATGAGCAAAGTATGATGACACATAAGAAAAGGTGGAAACGAGATCAAATAATACAGAGGCATCTCTGTGGTAGACTGAAACAATACCTGTAATGACAGCATCCGAAGCAATAACATTGGGTCTATCTAGAAGTGCATAGAAATAGGCCTGACTGCCACCTAATCGATCTCCCCCTCTAGGACGGCCTCTAGCTGACTGACCTTCACCCCTAGTTGGCTGGGTGGGTGATGATGAAGTAACTGGCGATGAAGCCGATGGTTGACCCTTCTGCTGAGACGAACTCGCAAGACGACGAGGGCACTGCCTCCATATATGACCCATCTCTCCACACTCATAACAACTCCCAGGTGCTGGAGAAGGGGACTGAAGGTAATCCCTCGCACTGGAGTGACTAGCAGATGCACCTGGCATAGAAGAGCCCTGAACTGATGGAGCACGGGACGAACTCTAAGCTGGAAGGGAACTAAGTGATGACTGGCCTTGATGAGAACTGTGAGAACCAAGACCCGATGACGCCTCACGATAACCTGGGCGAGTTGGCTAAGCATGCCTGAACGGACGGCCTCTGCCATGCTGAAACTAACCTCTCAAAGGAGCACCACTATAACTACCAGATCTTCGAGGCCTCTTGGCCTCTTTCTCCTCTCGCTCCTGGCGACGAACCGACTCAATCTCACGGGCAATATCCATAACCTCCTCGAAAGTAGCACCAATCACTCTCTCCCTAGTCATGAGAATACGAAGCTGATAAGTGAGGCCATCAACAAACCTCCTAATCCTCTCTCTATCTGTCGGAACCAACCAAATCGCATGATGAGCTAACTCAGAGAACCTTATCTCATACTGCGTCATAGTCATCTCTCCCTAACGCAACCACTCAAACTCCCTACGCAGCTCCTCTCTGCGAGACTGCGGCACATACTTCTCTAAAAAGAGAACGAAGAATTGCTTCCAGGTAAGGGGTGTTGCACCAACAGGCCTATGCCTCTCAAAAGTCTCCCACCAAGTGAAGGCAGCTCCAAAAAACTGATAAGTAGTGAAAGTGACTCCGCTGGTCTCTAGAATACCCGTTGTACGAAGCATCCTCTAACATTTATCCAAAAAAACCCTGGACATCCTCGCCCTCTGCACCACTGAAAGTCGGAGGTTGAAGTCTACCAAACCTGTCCAACCTAAGTTGCTCGTCTTCTAGCATGGAAGGAACTACATAGTCCTGAGTAGCTGCAACCGGTTGGGCTGGATGTGCCCCCGGCGTCTGAAGTCCCTGCACGACCTTCTCAAGTGTGCGAGCGGCGGAAGTCTGATTGTCTCCCCCGGCTTGAGAAGTAGCTGCGACTGTAGTGACTAAAACTTCCTGAGCTAGGCCAGTGCAAACTGATAGAATCTAAGCCAAGGCCTCCTGAAGACCCATAATCACAATGGGCATAGCTGGTGCCTGAGCTGGTGCTGCTGGAGCATCCATAACTGGAACCTGATCTTGAATTGGGGCAGCTGGTGGATCTACAGGTGCTGCCCTAGCTGCTATGCGGGCCACACCTCTGCCCCTACCACGACCACGACCGAGTCCTCAGCCTCTAGTGGCCATAGCTGGTGGTACTGGTGGTCTTCCATCCTGACCGGTAGCGCGTGTCCTCACCATCTGTGAGAGAATAGAATGATAGAAGTTTAGTACATGGACCAACAAATTCGCATGACAAGAATTTCAAAATATGAAGTTTTTCCTAAAGGTTCTGCAGCCTCTCGAGGATAAATACAAACGTCTTCGTACCTATCTGTGAGACTCTACTAAACCTGCTCATGACTCATGAGACCTATGTAACCTAGGCTCTGATACCAACTTGTCACGACCCTAAATCCAAACGCGGTCGTTATGGTGCCTCTCGTGAAGACCATGCCAGCTGACACTTACCCATTTCAGTTTTTAAGCAGTTAACAATGAGAATTAAGTCTAAAAACACGATAAATAATCCAACATTTTAAGTTGTCAACAGTACAAATATGCGGAAGAACAGCCCAACACAGCCTGATACCGGGGTGTCACTAGTCATGAGCATCTAAAAATTCGAAATAATCAAGAAAAGTCTATAGAGTTTAATACAAAACTAAAACAAGGAGAAATAAGATAGGGAAGAGGCTCTGGGCTGCGAACGCCGGCAACTACCTAGAGAAATCTTCGGATCCGCCTGAGCTGGAAGGATCAACACTCGGGAGCGAGACCAGATGCGCCTGAATCTGCACACGGGGTAAAGTGAGTACTCCAACTCAGTGAGTAATAATCATAAATAAATGACTGAGAGCATGAAATCACGTAAGGTACATTATAGGCTATAATGAAGCAGTAAAACATGTAAGAACAGTGATTCAGTAAAGATATGTAAAATCATATAAGTTCAATTTAAACTTCAAGAAATGCCTATTCAACAATTAAAAAGGTAAATGACAAACAAATAAAACAGATAAGCAAATAAAGGATTGCCCCTCGGGCGCAATGTCAACAATACAAGCCCCTCAGGCTATATCTCAGATCACAATGGGTACCCGCACTTACTAGGGGTGTGCAGACTCCTGGAGGGTTATATTATTCCACTAATCCTTAAAAGAGTTTTAGGGTTATATGGAATTGATCCTTAAATTCCATTAATTACAAGCCTAATCCGTGAAATAATACCATGTAAACGAGTTTTAGGTCCAAAATCCTTACCTCAATGAAGTTTCCTTGAAATCCTTCTTCAAAATCATCCAAAAGGCTCCAAAGCTGACTTAAAAATGGTGGAATAGCTATAAAATCACGAAGGAAACAATTTATATTTTCTGACCCAGGCAATTTTGCATCTACAGTACCGCCTTTGCGGTCCAAGAGCCGCTTCTGCGGTTTTCACTTATCCTCCAGCTTTCCGCAACTGCGATGCACCAGCCGCACCTGCGCCTTCGCAGGTGCGGTTTACCAACCGCTTCTGTGGTTTCTTCCTCCTCACCTTCTTCTGCTTCTGCGGCCTTCCCCCCTCATTTCTGGAGTATCGCCCCTACGGTCCCCAATCCGCAGGTGCAGAAATATCATAAGCAAAAAATCTGCAGCTTCTACAAAAATTCCAAACTCTCCGTCAACCATCCAAAATCACCCCGAGGCCCCCGGGACCTCAATCAAAAACACAAACATATCCCATAACCTTATTCAAACTTGTATCAATCTTCAGAACACCTCAAACAACATTGGATCAACCAAAACATATCGGATTCAAGCCTAAGTTTTCAAAATCTTCTGAATTCTGCTTTTGATCAAAAACCCAACCAAACCACGTCCGAATGACCTGAAATTTTGCACACACATCCCAAAAGATACAATGGAACTACTGCAACTCTCGGAATTCTATTTCGAACCCTATATCAAAATCTCACCCATCAACCGAAAATCGCCAAAATACCAACTTCGCCAATTCAAGCCTAAATCTACTCCGGACCTCCAAAATACATTTCGATCACGCTCCTAAGTCCCAAATCACCTCCTAAAGCTATCCAAATCATCGGAACTCACATCTGAGCCCTCTAACACACAAGTCAACATCCAGTTGACTTTTCCAACTTAAGTTTCCTTAAAAGAGACTAAGTGTCTCAAACCTCACCAAATCCTTTCCAAACCCGAGCCAACCAACCCGATCATATATAGAACCGATAGACAACGCAATAAGAAGCAGAAATGGGGGAAACGGTGCGATAACTCATGATATGACTGGCCGGATCATCACACCGTGAGTCTTATATTCGGATTTGTTGTGATTTTATTATATATTGATCATGCTTAACTTGATGGTTAGCAACCGTGGTACAAGAATTATGATGAGTTCTTAGTAATTGGAAATGGTCAAGTATTGGCTCAGGCTGAGGTTTATTTTGTGAATTAACTGTTGAAACTGGATTTGGTTGTAGTTGGTTCCCTTGCCGGGATGTTATTGTTATGATATTGTTTCCCTTGTCGGGATGTTGTTGTTTTATTATTGTTTCCTTGCTGGGATATTGTTGTTTCATTATTGTTCCCTTGCCGAAATTCTTTTCTGATTGGTGTTGATTTGTATATTGGGATCGGGTTGCATGCCGCAATAATATTATATGGGATCGGGTTGCACGCCGCAAAAAGAAGTAATAAGGGAGGACAAGTGAGGTTGGGTTCCACGTCGCAACAGTATTATATGATCTGGATCGGGTTGCACGTCGCAACAGTATTATATGATTTGGATCGGGTTGTGCGCCGCAACAATAAAGAATAAAAGTGGATATTGTTTCGTTACTGTTTTCCTTATTCTTACTTATGTGAAATTTGAGATGTTCTTTATGATTTTCTCCTGAAATTCTGTTGGTACTTGATATTCCCCGCAGCATGTTTTCCCTTCTCATCTTTAAATACTAGTCCCCGTTATTATTATTATTTATCATATATGCTTTGACTGCACAGGTTTATTTGGTAGTCTTATCCTAGCCTCGTCACTACTTTGCCGAGGTTAGGCTCGATACTTACTAGCACATGGGGTCGGTTTTGCTAATACTACACTCTGCACTGTGTGCAAATCTCAGTATCCGAGCTTTTGGACCATAGCGAGGTTGTTACCTTCAGTCCAGCGGAGACCCGAGGTAGTCCTATAGATGTCCGCAGGCCTTGGCGTCCCCTTCTATCTTTTATATTCTATTTTCATTTACTTCAGAGATAGACTTGTATCTTTATTTTCATACCACTGTTTGTAGTAATCGTAGATGGTCCGTGATATTGTGACACCAGTTCTGGGTAGAGTTGTATTTTGTATTTTTCGCACTAGTATTTGTTAAGTTATCAGATTTCTTCTTCCGCAATTCTTTTATTATTATTATTATTCCGTGGTTGATCGCGTGTAACTTGAAATTTGTAAAAAGGTTAAGAAAAAAGGGTAATAAGATCTATAACACTCGGCTTACCTAGCTTTCACGAGTAGGCGCCATCACGACTCCTGAGGGTGGGAAGTCCGGGTCGTGACATCATATCGTTTGGAACTTCCTCCTGAGTTGTTTCTTATTTACCCAATGTTTCATGTCTCCATGCTTAGAAAATTTATATCAGACTCATCTCAAGTGCTTGAAGCATCAACTATACCGCTTGATGAAAAGTTCTCTTACGAGGAGAAGTTAGTGGCTATTGTTGATAGATAAGTAAGAAAGCTACGATTGAAAGAAATTGAGTTCGTGAAAGTCTTATGGAGAAATCATACAGCCGAAGAAGCTACGTGGGAAGTGAAAGGTGCTATGGGAGTCAAGTATCCTCATTTATTTCAGTCCATATGTATGTACCTGAGCTAAATTCGGGGACCGAATTTCCCAAGGAGGGAAGAATATAATATCCCAGGTCATTAAAAAAGAGTAAGTAACTAACTAAAACAATAAATAAATAAATAAAAGAAGAAAGAAAGAAAGAAAGTTAGTGGACCTAGCCCATCTGAAGACTAGTGGCGTAAGCTTGATATATAAAGGACAAAAAAAAAAACTCTAATTAGAGAGATTTTGGGATTTAAGAACTTAAAAATTAGAAGAAGGCTTATACGGGTAAAACAAAAAGAAAGCAGAGAAGGTATTGGCAGAAATCCTTCGATCAATAAGAATCAAAAGAGGTTGCTGGTGCAGTCTTGGTACCGAAAACTCATACCCAACTGGATAATTTTTATATATTCTTGTCTCTACGATAAGCTCTAGGTAATTACATGTATTCTTTCTTATTTAGAAACTATATTATTTTATACACACGATTTTATGGGACTAAGTAAATATGAGGTGGAGATTGAATTAAGAGTTTAAAAGATAAAGCTAAGGAAATTTGAAGAAATTCATGACACTTTTTTTCCATGAGTTAACTAGGTATATTATATGAATATGTTGTACTTAATAAATTTTGAATTGGTTTAAATCACCAGTAGCACGAGTAAGTATAAATTGACTAATTAAGAGTCAAACATGAAACCTGAGTAAGTATAAATTGACGAATTAAGAGTCAAACATGAAACCCAAGGGTTGGTATTCTAAATTAGCTTAAACAAGGAAAACTAACACAAGATCGATGTTTATGCGGTTATAGATTAATTGAAGAAGTCATATGGATCGCTCGCGGTGGCGAGTTTGATATTTCGACACGAGTACTATGAGTAGTAACCTTACCGCAATTTGTATTTCTACAACTAGCATGATATGAACATGTTACCGACTATTTTGAATTCTCATGTGGGACAAGTCCTTTACTTGATATGATACCACTATATTTATTTGAGATGATTACAGTTATTTCGAATATTCTCATTGTTACTGAATATGTTTTACCGTTACTTGAGATAAGATTTACCGTTATCGAAATGAAATTACATGATTTGATAAGAACTGAAATGCCCTATATTGTTTTAAAATATTTTCCTACGAGAATTTACTGATTATAAAGACAAGTATAAATGAGAGGAGATTTTGAAGGATCTCGTAGCTAATGCCGGGTTCGTTAGACTTGGTGCACCTTGTATTTACAGATTATCGATTACAGTTAATAACCCTCGCTAGTGGGAAGGTAGAACTAGCATACAGTTACAGTTTTCCCTCGAGTAGAGACCTACAGGTTATATTTGACTTGTCACGACCTGAATTTCCCACCTTCGGGGCCGTGATGGCGCCTAACATTGAGTTCGCTCGGCAAGCCAACGTCACAGTTTATTACACCATTTTTCCTTTATCTTTCACATATAAATGACTTAGCAAGATAAATTAACAGAATTAAATGCGGAAGAAAACAATTTAAAAGCTGAACTTGAACATTAACAAAATCCGAAATAACATCTACCCCGAACTGGAGTCACAATTCACGAACTGGCTACGATTACTACAAATAATGGTCTGAAAGAAAAATGTACATCTGTTCCGAAGGAAAAGTAAAAACAGAATACAGTAAAGATAGAAGGGGACGCCAGACCTGCGGACGCTTGCAGGACTACCTTGGGTCTCCTAAACTAAAGGTAGCACCCTCGAACTCGAACCAGCCACTAGCTCCGAATCTACATAGTAAGTGCAGAGTGCAGTATCAGTACAACCGACCCCATGTACTGGTAAGTGCCGAGCCTAACCTCGATGAAGTAGTGACGAGTCTACGGCGGGGCATACAACATATATAACCTGCAACAGTTTATACTAAACGGCAAGGAAATACAGAATGTACATAAATAATAACTGACAATAATTAAATCCGGAATCCAACTGTACCACTACTACTTTTCAGTTATAACCAATCCTTAGGAGTTTTTCAATATCTCAGTAATAGACTTTCAACCGAAACACATGCCCTGAAACATAACTGATGCGGCGCGCATCCCGATCCCATCATATAAACAACATCAGTATCAAAAATCCAACAATAACAGTATCAGTGTTCAACAACAACAATATCAACATTCTCCCTTATTCCTCCTTGTTGCGGCGCGCAACCCGATCCCACATGTCCTCCCTTATTACTCCTTGTTGCGGCGTGCAACCCGATCCCACCAGACAATCATTTTTCACCCTTATTCCTCCTGTTGCGGCGTGCAACCCGATCCTAACATATAAATATATCAACACCATCACAAAGAGAAAATACCAATAATTTCACATGTTAACTCAATTTCCACATTTCTACGCTTCAACTCGTATAAAAGGATTATCACTACGATTACGAACTTCACCCATGAAGGCTAAACAACAAGACCAACCAAAGTGCACCAACAACTCAACACAAGCTAACAATATAACTAAACAGAACCCTAAAACAATTAGACATTCCAAGTACGAGGACAATAATTAATATAAAGTAATTAGGCATGGAGACATTTATGGAAAATAGCAATTAAGGCATAGAACAGTTAAGCAGGTAGCAATTAAGACAAGGAATGATATAATAGAAAACGGGGAAGGGAAACAGCTAAACATGGGTGAATGGAATCCGATACATAAATCAGTTACCACACCTATACGCCACACACATGAAATTTCACGTACCAAATAAGTCGGGGATTCCTATTTCCTCAAGTCAATGTTAGATCAAACACTTACCTCAAGCCAACGGGTAATTCAACACTCAACCACCGCTTTACCTCTCGATTCCACCACCAATTCACTCGTATCTAGCCATAATTAATTCAATAATATCAATAAATGCTAAATAAACCAATTCTAATACATGAATATGAATTCTCAAATATTTTCCCTAAAAAGTCAAAAATCTACCCCGGACTCGCTTGGTTAAACCTCGAAGTTCGAACCAAAACCCGATCATCCATTCATGCGCGAACTCAAATATATAATTAATTTTGAAATCGAACCTCAAATCGAGGGTGAGATCAGAGGCCAGCACCAGACCTGCAACCTGCAACAATTTTCCTAAGTTCAAATTCACTTTGTAGCCTATCCAAAACTCATCCGAGCCCTCGGGGCTCCAAACCAAACATGCATGCAAGTCTAAAAATATCATATGAACTTGCTCGTGTGATCAAATCATCAAAATAACATCAACAACTATGAATTAAACCTCAAATTCATGAAATTACCCAAGAACATTGAAATTTCTATTTTCTCAACTATAGGTCAATTTTATACCAAACTAATTTTGATTCTTATCAAATTTCACATATTCAACTTAATTATTTTTAAACTTGTACCGGGCTCCAAAACCAAGATACGGGCCTGATACATCAAGAAAAGGCATCATTTCACTTCTAAAAACCTTTATATTTTCCAGTAAATAATTTTCTTTAAAAATTTATTTCTCGAGCTTGGGACCTCGGAATTCGATTTCGGGCATACGCCCAGGTCCCATATTTTACTACGGACCCTACGGGATCGTCCGATCACGGTTCCGGGTTCGTTTACCAAGAATGTTGACCAAAGTCAACTTTAACTAATTTTAAAGACAAAGTTAATTATTTTTCTAAAATTTCACATAAAAGCTTTCCGGAAATGTGCCCGGACTGCGCACACAAACCGAGGTGAGACAAAAAGAGGTTTTCAAGGTCTCGGAACGCAGATTTGACTTCTAAAATAAAAGATGACCTTTAGGGTCATCACATGACTCCTTTTACGACGGGGTCCACACAGTGATACAGATTACATGATCCTTTCTTGAAAACTTCCCAAACATAAAGATTTGCTATGAGACAATATCTACCGTGTTTATTATCAATTTGTTAAATTGATTTCTGTCTCAGTAAGTACATGAATAGACTAATTATATTTACCGTTTTTTAGAGGGCATTTTATTTTTATGATAGTTTCTGATTATTATTAAATAGGCATACTTTCTGACTTGTCCCCAATTAAAAATGGTTGTGGTTAAGTGTTATTACTCACTGAGCTAGCGACTCACTCACCGCTATTTTTTTTACAGAGACAACACTTGACGCGAGCGAGAATTTTATTAATTAGAGTACACGATTTAATAGTTCCTGGTGAGCCCCTCCCTTGTTCGCGTGGGCAAAGAGTTTATTTATTTGTTATCGTATTTTCTTATGAACTCTTAAAGTCGCTCCATAGTCATTTTTATTAGTGTCATGAGTATTCACTCGTTATATTGGACTAGTTTCTAGTATTGTACTATTTTTTAGATGAGTTTAGAATTATTATGTTGATAAGGTTGGTAATGTCGGTGAAGACTCGTTTTGGTTAGTTGGTGAAGATTGTGATTGATTTAGGTGAATATGAGTTGGTTGTTATTTGTTTATGAGACAGGAAAACTTTTGGATAGTCCTAAATAAGAGGAAGCTCTGTCTGATTTTTTTGTAAAATACCGATGAAACTTACTTGGGGGCACTTGCTCCCAAGCGCCGGTCATGATCCTAAATTGGATCGTGACATTAACAGAATATAATATTTTATTAAATTGCATAATTGAATAGGTGCAGCTTGAGAGGAATGCCAGTAAATTCTTTGCTTGAGTCTCAGTAGTGGATTTTACGATTTTATCTTTTCTTAGATAATATTGAATTTTCTAGGGAAAAAGTACAAAAAAATTAAAAGGGAAAGAAAGAAACATTAATTGCCTATTTTTTAACATTAGAAATATCTTAGAACTTTGAAAGAAACTACTCAAATCTTCATATTAGTAAATAAAGTATTTTACGATAAGATTTAAGGTAATATATTACAAATACATGGCTAAATTTTATTAGTTTAATTAAACCTTGCCAGTATAAATAAAAATATTACCATATGAAGTTAAGCTTTAAAAAACGGTTAAATCTCGTGGGTTTAGTAGTTGTATTGCACTCTACCCCATTCCCATATTTTTTTAATCATTTTTTATAAAAGAGCATTTCATTCACATCCTTGAAAGTGAATCCCAAATTTCTTGTCACCTTTTTTTAAATGTAACAAAATTTGAGTATTGCGCCCTTAGTGCATCACTTAGTGCTTTGAGAGCAGTGAATGATCCTTAGAGGATTATACTTGATCTCTCCAAGCGCAAGATTACTAATTACTTTCCAATCCAAGCAGAAGATTATATCAATAAAATATTAGAGAAAATATTAACTTGAATAACAAAATCATTATTTAAGGTAATTGAAGTATTTAAAGATATAGATGAATATTTTATGTTTGATACAATTATTGAACTTTTGAACTATAAATAAAAATTATATATTGACCACATAATTGTTGTAATAAAATGTAATCACAAAGATCAGTGAATTGAAAATATAGGCTCCTTCGAGATCCAAAAGAGAAAAAGACCTGGCCATTCCAGAAGAAAAAAGTTGGTAGCTCATCAAATCAGCTAAAAGAGATGACACATATAGGATTCAATCTTTTAACTAAATTAGATTTGTGTGTTTGATCTAATAATGGATGTATATCATATCATTTGTGCATGAAAGTCTTGATTTATTATGTGTTTTTCTGATTGAAAGGTGGTTGCTGATGAAATGGGCATCTTATGCCAGTTTTAATATTATTTTTTTTATTTTTTATTTTTGCAGCAGAATCAAGGCAGAATGGATTATATGGAGATAGATGGTATACATACGGACACAATGATAAATTGGGAGTAGAGGACTATGGAGTGCTTATCTCTAATGGGGTAAGACTTTTTGAAATTGCAAATTTAAGTTTAAATGTTTAATTTTATATTTTTTGTTCCCGTAAATTCCTTGGCAATTCTGGAACTACTACACTACCTTCTTCTCATGTCTTCTTTTATTAATTTTCATAAAAAGAATATCAAGTATCTTATGACTTTCATATAATCTGAAAATTGATTATAAATGAAAATTCATTGTACACTTTTCTATGCTTAACCAGTCAGTAATGTTCAGAAATTTTGTATGGATTAAAAAACATGTATTTTGGGATATTTATTTTTAAAATGAAGACTTATTCAAGTTTAGTATATTTTCTCAAAAACCTGTTCAGTTTAATCTACTTTTGTTTCAGGGTGTTTATTTCCCTAGGCAGAATGAAGATGTACTTCGTTATCCAAATGGAGTACCATGGCGTCATGCCATTCTTGTCATAGGTTATGGTTACAATCAGAATGATGAGCTATATTTTATTATCAAGAATTGCCCAGGACTTTCGTGGGGCGTCAACGGGTATGCTTGCGTTCGAGGGGATCTACTAGACTCGTTCGGATACCCAAGTAACGATATGATGGAATTGCGACTTTGAGGCTAAGTCGAGTTGAACTTAGCTACACAATTTGTTGTAAGTGCTTAATTTCTTCTCCTCGTGCTGGATAACTCTTCTCAAGTATTAAATTGTCTTGATTATATTTATATTTTTTGGTTAGGTTACATTATATTTTAGCTGAATTGAAATTGACTAGATGTGATTTCATTTCATATGGAGATCTGAAAAGCCAAAGGCTTGAATTTTATATTTTCCTTTAGGTTTGACACTTTGAGTGAAAATTGACTCATTTATGCGTAAGTTTACAGCTTTGCTAGATTTCTGATGTCCTTGTCAGAAACTAAATGTGTAGTTTTCTCCCTATGACTTGGGCTATTAATGGAACTAGTACAGTACCTGCGCGATGCACGGAAAGTGTTAGAGAAACAAAGTATTAAATATTATTGCGTTATTCTAAAAGATAAATATAATATTAAGGATAATAGAGGCAATTGGCACAATGACAAATGTAAAGTTATTTCTTTTATATAATGAGAATTAATAAAAAGAGTCGCTTACCTAATCTCTTAATCGAAAAATAGTCAGTGAAGGTATAATATATATACATATATATATATGTGTGTGTGTGTGTTTTGTGTGTGTGGGGGGGGTGAGTTTGTTTGTGTGTGAGTTTGGTTGTGTAGAATTAATGTATAAATTATGCATTTGACTGAAAATAGATAAACAGTAAATATTGGCAGCTATTTGTATAAAAATCCGTTTATATATACTATATAAGTACTTGCATAATTTGTGGATTTTGTTAAGTATTGGAAAAAAAATTAAATGTAAAACATTTTTCATAGTATAATTTATGTGTTCATCACAATAAACCATAATTAGCTTTAAAAAATCGTGATTGTACAAATTTATTTAAAAACACAATGGTTCTAATAGGAATGCATTAATTTATATATTGCTACAAAGTTTTGATAATTGCTCGATTTCTACTTGCAACAATTAAAGTATTGCTATGACTTGGGCTATTAATGGAATTACTTTGATTTTGCAAAACTTTTACATACTCCGAATTATAATCACTCAAAGCATTTGACTGTGGACCATCCGTCTTGAATCTTAATATATCGTTGTCCCTTAGGAAGTCTTTAATTTTCACACATTTAAGCACTAAAAGTGACAGATACGTAATATTAAAAAGACCATTTAAAAGTTGTCTAGCATTTTAATCGGGGACCATTTTTTTCAGTTGTCAAAAAATTTCTGAATTCCCAGTTATTTTAGTGCATGCTACTCTTGTTTGTGTTGCAGAGCTTCCTAACCTGATTATGCGACTTTTGTTCTATATTTGATCTTTCTTTCTCCTTTGTAATCAGTGAAAAAATAAGCAAGCGATTTAATTTTCACTGAAACCTTTTTAAATACGTGGATTATTTGTAGTAAATTGCTTCGTTAAAAATACAATACATCAAAATGTTCCACTTAGATTGATACTTATATGCATTTATGATTGTACAGTTTGCTTTTTTCAATATGTATTTTCTTTGTAATTTGAGTGTCTTACGCATTAGTTTCTCTCTGGACAAACCAAGTCGTTTATGTTCCCTCTTGTTTCTTGCTTTGGCCGCGAGATTATTTGATTAACCTTTGAATTCCTTTGCGGAAGCAAGAGTACTGCTAGCTCACTAATGATATATAACATTGACAATTAGTTGCGAATGGATTCAAACAACATTATTGCGTCTTTCTCTTGTAACAAAATTCTAGTTCTACATAAGTATTCAATCCGTCGACAACCTTTGTTATCTGTAATTCTTTTCCTAGTTAGACATATGTTCTTTTTTTTATGCAAGATAGTATTCATTTTTTTATAAGAGTCACAATAACTTTATTAGTAATCAGCATCTTCTTTGACTAATTTGAGAGTCTTTGTTTGCAAAACATTACAAACCATACTTAAGGAGGCAAGTAATAAGATAAACAATGATGCTATAATTTCAGTTGCCAAAAAATTCACTGAAATATAATTTTGTAAATTTTGTAGACTCTTTGATGTCAACACATCCATCATTGATCCATGATTCTAGTATTTTGGCTGACCTTCTTCGTTAATAGTATCTGTTCTATTTTCTATTTTCTGTTTCTGTTGTTGCAAATTCATCGTCATTATTATTTTATACAAGATTGTGTGCAGAGTGAAGCAGAAAGAATGAAGAGCTAAAGATCAACATTAAAGATCAGACAGTTCTGTCATGAGACCTAATGTCAAGTTGTTATTTTTTTTGGTAAAAAGAATTATGTTTTGCGATTTCAATGAAATAAGTTTTGGGGATGAACTTTAGCATGGAATCATTTGTCATGAACCATTACCATTCTCATTTCTAAATTATTTAGTAGCAGTAGAAATTAGCTAAATAGAAGCGACGACCAAGATTACATAGGAATTAATGAGCATCAAGGGTTCTGATCGAGCCACGTCAACAGGCTTCCAATTCAGCTGATACCACTGATAAAGGCTAACAACCGGGAGAGAGAAGGCATAACTGAATTCGGTATTTCCTCTCCCAAAAATTTCTTTTCTCTTGTTTTTTTTCTCTTCTTCTTCTAATTCATTCTTATCTTCCTCTTTGTAGCTATGGCCTA
Source organism: Nicotiana tabacum (assembly GCF_000715075.1). NCBI lineage: Eukaryota > Viridiplantae > Streptophyta > Magnoliopsida > Solanales > Solanaceae > Nicotiana > Nicotiana tabacum. Next base: position 9,998,312 of record NC_134090.1, read on the forward strand.
TCGATGAAGTCGCAGTAGAATTAGTTTCAATTTCTATATTGTAATTTTGTCATTTCCTTTACAGTAATCATAGACCCAAAAAATTATTCCAAAAAATTCGTGTCAATTCACTTTAATTTGTTAGATATTGGTTCATTGATAGTCAGGTTCTGACATTTGGTATCAGAGCTTTGATTCGTGCAATTTTTGTGGTCAAAATGGCAGACGAAACTCGTTCTAAGGTAGTGGATGATAGGCTCACTCAATATGACGAAGTGTTGTAAAAAGTGATAAATAATCAGCAGGCATGTCACACTACGCAAACAGGGATTCAAGGAACTCTTGAACATATTCTAGAGAGGTTGACGGCTCTAGAAAGGGTACCAAACAGAGCCGCTGGTGACCAACCACAAGGAGATGTACTGTTGCCCATTCCAGCTCAGGACATAAGGCTAAACAGGCTTCAAATGGTTCCAATACCCCCTCCTAATTAGGAGTTGCCCAGTTTCGAAGGTTATGAACCTAAGGTATGGATCCGCAGATGTGAAAGTTATTTTAACTTGTATAGAACTCCTGATAATCAAAAGGTGAAAGCAGTTGCGCTTTACTTGAATGGTTTAGCTGAAAATAGGTATAACTCCTTAGTATTGAGCAGATGAATAATAGGTTGAGTGGAGTTGAAGGAAGAACTGTATAGCGGATTTGGTGGAGAATTGCTGTAAGATACATTGGAGGAGTTTAATAAGTTGACGCAAACAGGTATTGTGGATGAGTTTCTGGGAAGATTTGAGGATCTAAAAGCCCAAATGCTTGTGAAAAACCCTGTACTGAATGAGTCACACTTCTTATCCAACTTTATGGGAGCCTTGAAGGTGGAAATCAGGTTTGGTATAAAACTATTAAAGCCTACAACTCTGAAGTTTGTGATCAAACAAGCAAGATTACAAGAGAAGACCATTGAGGCACAAAAACAAACCTAGTTACAAATCTCCTCCTATTTTGGGTAACCCTTCCACTTCCAGCAGTAAACCAACTCCAACAACAGTAAGGAAAAATGCTTTCAGGCTTAGCCCTGAAGTTTATGAGTACCAAAAAAATAATCACCTATGTTTCAAGTGTGGCGAGAAATATGTACCAGGCCATCAGTGTCAGAAGAAGCAACTTAATTGCTTGGTAGGAGAAATTGAAACTAGTATCGATACTACTGAAGCACTAACTGAGATAGTCATAGAAGGGGAAATTGAGCAGGAAGTTCAGGAAGTTGTATGTATGAGTGCTCTGTCTGGTAGTAATCCAGGAGTCAGCTCTATACTGGTCAAGGGAAATGTGAAGAATAGGAACCTCAGTATGTTGATAGATTCAGGTAGCACGCATAGTTTCATTGATGAAAACATTGTCAAAGAGACATGTTATCAATCCAGCTATTGCCCTCCAATAAGACTTACTGTAGCTGATGGTAACCGTATTATGTGCACTCCCATCTGCAATAGGATTCTTATGGAAGATGCCAGGCAGGTCCTTCCAAGAAGATTTGCTTATCATTCTACTTGGTGGTTGCAATATTGTCTTAGGGAATGATTAGATGAAGAAGCATAACCCAACCAAATTTGATCATGAAAAGAAATGTGTCACCATTGGGAGAAAGGGTAACAAACTAGCACTTCATGGCATTCCCAAGGAAGGAATGCTGAGCATGATTTCGAGTGGTTCATTAGGAAGAATGATCAAGAAAGGTCATGCTATGATTGCTCACTTGTTCATGATGAGCACAAGTTCAGTGAGCAATCAAAAACCAGTAGCAGAAGCTGTCAAAAGGGTGTTCGATCAGTATAAAGATGTTTTTGCCGAGCCTAAATCATTGCCTCCTATCAGGTCTTTAGACCACGCAATTCCACTCAAACCTGGATCAATGCTTGTTAGTTTGAGGCCTTACAGATACAACTATTACCAGAAAGAGGAGTTAGAGAAGCAAGTCAAGGAAATGCTTACTAATGGCACAATTTAGCAAAGTCAATCTCCTTTTTCATCACTCGCTTTGCTTGTTAAAAAAAATGGCATTTGGAGGTTTTCTGTGGATTACAGAGGGCTAAATGACATCACTATTAAAGACAAGTACCCAATTCCCATTGTGGATGACTTTTTGGATGAAACTTATGGCTCTGTGGTATTTACGAAAGTGGATCTAAGGACCGGATATCATCGAATCAGAATTAGGGTTGAGGATGTGCACAAGACTGCTTTTAGAACTCACTTGGGTCATTATGAGTTCAAGGTGATGCCATTTGGGCTAGCCAATGTATCTGCAACATTCCAAGCATTGATGAATCAGGTTTTTCAACCCTTCATTAGGAAATTTGTCCTAGTTTTCTTTGATGACATACTCATTTATAGCTTATCATTAGATGAGCACATTCAGCATCTCACTATTGTGTTTGACACACTAAGGGAACATTCTTTATTTGTAAAAAGGTCAAAGTACTCTTTTGTACATCCTAAGGTGGAATACCCAGGGCATATTATCACTAAGGATGGGGTTTCCACTGACCCTGCCAAAATTCAAGCTATGATGAATTGTCTTAGGCCTAATTCAGTTAAGGCTCTTATAGGGTTCTTAGGTTTAATAGGCTACTATGGAAAATATGTGGCAAATTATTGCACTATATGTAGGCCTCTCATTGATATGCTAAAAAAAGATTCCTTCAAGTGGAATACTGAAGTTGATTTGGCATTTTTAGCCCTCAAAATAGCCATGACCTCTACTTCAGTATTAGCACTACCTAACTATTCTAAGGAATTCATAGTTGAGACTGATGCTAGTCACAGTGGTATTGGGGTTGTCCTAATGCAAGAAGGCAGGCTTATTGCTTATTTCAGCAAGGTATTAGCAAAGAAATACATGGGCAAATCCATATATAAGAAGGAATACATGGCCTTATTGAATGCAGTTGACAAATCGAGACACTATTTACAATTCAAGCATTTTGTGGTAAGAATAGATCACCATAGTTTAAAATACATCTTGGAGCAAAAGGTAACTTCAGCTATTCAACAAAAAAGACTGACTAAATTTCTAGGGTTAGATTATGAGGTCCAATACAAGAGGGGCGCTGAGAACAGAGTGGATGATGCACTCTCTAGGCAGCATGAGAAGCCAGATGATTACACAGATCATGGCACTGGACAATTGCTAACTATCAGTGTCTTAGTTCCTATGTGGATGCAAAAAATATGAGCTAGCTATGTAGATGATGCACAAGCTCAAGGGCTCATTGTTCAACTCATAGTGCACTTGAATGTTCTTAACATATGGCACTACTCATCTAGGGTTCTACATAGAAAGGGCAAGATCTATGTGGGAGCTACTAGAAGACTAAGACAACAACCAGTATCCACTTTTCATGACTCCTCTATTGGAGGACACTCTGGACAATTGGGAACCTTTAAGATGTTGGCTTTACTGTTCTACTGGCCAGGAATGAAACGAATGGTGGTGCAGCATGTGACTAGTTGTGATGTGTGTCTCAGACTTTTACAACCTCTGCCTATTCCTAACCAAGTTTGCAACAGTGTCAGCATGGATTTTATTGAGGGCTTACACAAATCCCAGAACAAGGATGCTATACTTGTGGTGGTGGACAGGATGTCAAAGTATGCCCACTTCATAGCCCTCAACCGTCCCTTTATTGCCGCAACAGTAGCTGACAAATCTTGGAAGAGGATCCACAGTCTGTATGGCACCCCAGAACCCAATGTCACTGACAGAGATAGGATCTTTCTGAGTAAATTTTGGCAATCATTGTTTAAATTTATGGGCACTTAGTTGACTTATAATACTGCCTTATCATCCTTAGAGTGATGGGTAGACTGAGCGGGTGAATAGATGCATTGAGAATTACCTCAGATGCATGTCTGCTAGCAGGCCTACTCCGAGGAAACAATGGCTTTTCTCCGCAAAGTGGTGGTACAACACAAAATTATAGTGTACGCGCTTTGAATCACTCTATGGTTATTCTCCTCTACAGTTATCTATTGGCCCTTTACTTGAGACTATAGTGCCAGCTGCTGAAGATGCAGTCATGAAGAGGCAACAGTTGCTTAAGGATAATTTATGCAAAGCTCAGGAAAGGATGAAACTATATGCTTACAGAGAATTTTAGGTTGGCGACATGGTCTATTTGAAACTACAGCCTTACAGGCAAACATCTATTACTCTTAGAAAAAATTGAAGCTATGATAGAAATAGGCAAAATACATAAAGACACTTATAGTTGGCCTCATATGTCTATCTCACATTCCAATTTACTCAATGATCAAGTAGACACTTCAACTTGGTACAAATGTGTCTTGTGGACACCCCCTCTGGTAAGCTTAGAGCGTGATTTACAATTGCATATGACATGGAAAAGTGACAAATAAAAAATTGACATGTGTAATTTTTGAAAAAGAAAAAGAAAAAGACATCTCATTTAAAAAGAAAAAGAAAAACGTTAGAAAATCCTATTTACCATCTCCTTCACCGTCCACCCTCTTTCTTCTTCTCCATAAATTTCCATCAAATCCTATAACCCTCATTTTCTATTCAATTTCACTTTTTTATTTTTTTAGAAAATTCATCATCTCTATTCAATTTTATTAGTCACCGGTTGAATCCCGAATCGAGGAAAAGAATGACTCTGTTTAAAAGTCTGCGCACCAGAAATCCGGATAAGGAATTCTGTTAACCCGGGAGAAGGTGTTAGGCATTCCCTAGTTCTGTGGTTCTAGCACGGTCGCTCAACTGTCATATTCGGCTTATTTATCTGCTTTTTAATAAATGTTGAATCTATGTGCAAATTTTAACTGTGTACCGCTTTTATTATTATTATTATTACCGAGAATTGCAACATCGTGAAAATACATCTCGAACTACGTCACATCAATGCACCCGTGGTTATTGACACATTTCAACTCTATTGAGATTTGAATTTGGGTCACATAAATGTGCACCAGAGTTTAAGAAGATAACATTATTAAATACGCGCCTAAAGCGATTAGCGTATCATTATTTTGGGTAGGGCCGTGAAATTTTGCTAAACGGTCCATCCCGAAGTCTAAGTAATTTTACCAACACGTATAGAGGGCCCCGCAACTTGTGTATTTTTGTTTGTCGAGGCTTGTCTCATTCATTATTTTTTAAAAGGAATTTGCAACGTCGTGGAAATGCATCTTGAACCACGTCACAATCAATGTACCCGTGATTAGCGACACATTTCGACTTCGTTGAGATTGGATTTGGGTCACATAAATGTGCATCCGAGTTTAAGAGAGTAAATTATTTAAAGCGCGCCGAAAGTGATTTGCGCGTTGTTATCTTTTGGGGAAGGCCGTGAAATTGGCTAAACGGCATGTCCCTAAGTCTAAGTATTTTAAAACAAATATTTATTGAGGGCCCCGCAATTTTGTATTTTTTATTCGGCGAGGCTCATCTCATTTTTTATTCAAGGATATCCTAAAGCGACTATGATTTCCTATTTATTGGTCTCTAAGAATAAAGAAAAATCCTAATCAATTAGCATTAATAGTTCGGGCTTCAAATTCAAATCCGGGTCCAAACAAAAAGGAAACACCTTCTAGTTTGAACCCGCTACCTAACTTAAGATCCGCCGCCTGCCGTTATAAATATTAACAAACCAGCTACTATTTCTATCCAGTTCAACTTTAGCTTTATTATATGAATTGGATTATTGGAGTTAATCTATGTGGAATACAAAGCCATTTTTTTTCTTTTACGGTTTTGTTGAAAAATGCATCAATGCTTAAAACTGACATCAAGCTAACATTAATCGCTAACATTCGAGAACTAACATTAGTTACTAACATTATTTACATTGCTATTTAAAATGATGTTATTTACTCAAGTGAACTCGCGATTTCAGAATTAGACCTATTTAACCAACATGCTGATTTCCATAAACTATTTTAACCTATTTTACGACATAAACTTTTTGAAACTGTTTCACGACTACTCAACAAAAGAATATAATACATTATATTTCATAACTTGTAATCACCAACTAAGATTAATTACAATTGATGTTCCATGTTTGTAGAAATAGATTCAATCAGTCCGGTTTATGCATTTCAAAATCATTCCAATACATACTAGGAAATATCAAATGAAATACTGCTTATACATCAAATTAAACACAAAGAAACAGTTATTTTCATAAATCCATTCCAACAACTCTTTACTTCTTTTCCTTTAAATTTGAGAGTTGTAGAACATGTACCTGGATAACGGAAATACAAGAAGATGAAGGAACGGTCAGCAACAGTAATAGCCAACAACAACCAGTAAACAGAACACCCAGTGACAGATTTGAAAACCAACAGTGTTCTAGCACACTCAATGAAACTGCACCAATACAAACCAACGCAGACCAGAAATAACAAATCTTTTTTACTCTCAGATTACTGAACTTTTAAATGTTAAAAATCCGGCCTAGACTCTCTCCCCAAAAATGAATTTTGTCCCTGTATATCCAGTGTATCCAGAGTGTATATCGAGTTCCGCCCCCTCTTTTTTTCTTCTCTCTATCTATTATTTCCTCTTTTTTTGAACCCCCTTCTTCCTAAATTTTCTCTTCTATTTATAGCAAAATTTTCGAAATCTTCAGATTTGTTTTTTTTTTTTTTTAATTAAAAGAAATCCCACTTACAAATTGCTTTTATTTTTTTAGAAAAAGAAATCCCACCTTTATTTAATTTTATTTTTAAAATTCCAAATTTAGTTACTTTTATCTTATTTAAAATCCCACTTTTTATTTTTTTAAAAGAGAATCTCACTTTATTTAACTTTTCTTTAAAAAAAACAAACCACTATCTTTTCTTTTTATTTTAAAAATGCTACTTTCAATTACTTTAAATTTTTTAAATTTTCAGATACCTTTATATTTATTTTTTAATTCCAACCTTCTTTTACTTTTTAATTTTTTAAAAATTTCCACAAAACTTTTTATTTTTTAAAATTTTCTACATTCTTTTACTTTTTTTAAAAGAGAATTCCACCTATTTTTACTTTTATATTTTTTTTATTCAATACTTCCCTTTTTCTTATTTTTTAAATTATTCCTGAAATTATTATTTTTTCAAAAAAAATAAATATTTTCGGATTTTTTTATATAAAAAAACAAAAAAAAAAACTATTAATAGTGATAATTCACCTTTTAATTTTTTTTGGTATTTTTATCCTATAATAAAAAGTGTAATAAAGTTAAAATAATAGTAGGTTAAAACTCCCTAAAATATTTACATAAAGAATTGATAAAAAAATTAAATGTTGTCAAAAATTAGGTGTTCACATATATCAAAAGTTCTCATTCTTCAGGGAACGAAACATAATTATTTAAATGTGAATTAATCACACCAAATTGTGTGACTGCTTAGAACCTCTTTTAAGATATTGCTACTTCAGGAGCAAATCGAGGCATGCAAGTAATGTAGAGAAATTTTCTCTAATTTATCTTCAATTGTAACTATGGAAAGCCTAAATTATCACTTCTGGTGGTCATAGGCATATACCATTTCTGGTAGTTGTATATTACTTTCAAACTCTACCAGAGTTGCAAGCAAACTTATTGTCTTTGCTCGCCTTTAGAATCAAGTTATAGGACTTCAATATAAGGTAAAAACCTTACCTGATAAGCATGAAATGCTTTTAAAGTGGTAATTGTGTTTTATACATGGTAGATGATGATGCTCATGAAATCATCGTAACCAAGAGCGTGACTTTAGTTGGGACACATATCTTCAACCGGGATGGACGTTACTGCCAGCATCTCAACACCTCAGTTGGTTAGAACTTACTTAATTTTAAAGCTCTACCATTCACCTCAGATAGGAAAATCAAATTCGAAGTAAGTGCTCAAAATGACAGAGTCTCGTGCTGATAACGTGTTATAAAATAAAGATTGTAAAGTAAATAAATCAAAGACAAGTATAGGGAGAGAGATTGATATATTATTGAACTTTCAAACTGATGTACATAATGAACTGAAATCTCTTCTATTTATAGAAGAAAGGAAGTTGATGTGTAAGTTGCTACGCAAGTTGCTGTGTAAGTTGCTACTACAAGCTGCTATTACAAGCTATTGTGTAAGCTGCTACGTAAGCTGCTGTGTAAGCTGCTACGGCAAGTTGCTGTGTAAGCTGCTACTGCAAGCTGCTGTGTAAGCTGCTACTATACCAGATATGGATAATCTTCTACCTAGGGTAATGTTTATCCATAACCGGATACCGAAGTGATAAGCTTCTTCAGGAAGCTTATTTCCAATAGAGTACTAAATAGATAAACATATTTACGGTGGAGTCTGTAAGCACGTGATTTTTGCCCTGTATGAGGATTACTCCCAAAAAAATTCAAAATAAAACAATTTTCCTTTGTGTGCAATTTTTGAATTTTCGTGACATTTTTTGATAATTATTTGTATTTTTGCCTGTGCATGTTAATGTGTTAAATTAATAAAAAATATGTCGCATTTGCATTTGATATTTAATTAAGTTTGTTTTACAAAATGTCAAAATCATAAAAATAATGTACGTTGCATTTTTAGCATTTAATGTCCAAATTGTGTGATTTTATCATTAATCGCTATTTAATTGTGTGTTAATTAATATTAAGAGTTAATTAGTATTTCCAGATAATTTTGGATTTTATAATTTAATCTTAGCATTTTTAGCTTTATTATTTAGGAAATTGAATAAATAGAAAAGAACAAAAATAGAAGAAGACCGGATTTTTCTTCAATTTTAGACCACAGGCCCAAAGATACCCAACCTTCCCCTACGACCCGGTCCATTTCAAACTTGGTCGACCCAGTCCATAACCCAAAAACTCAACACCCCTATCTCCCTATCTTTCATTTCACAAAAAAACAAACCCAAAAAACATAAGAACCTACCCGCCCCCCTCCATCTTCTTCTTCTCTAAATCCCTCCAAACCCTAGCAGCCATGGCTGCCTCCTCATCGTCACCATCACCTCCGGAAACCATGGTTGCCTACCCCTGCTGCGTCGTCCTCCTCATCGTCACCACCTGTTGCTGCCGCTGCTTCGTTATCTTCTTCGGCACGCAGCGAACCAGTCCAAAACGAGCTCCACCTCCTCGTCCCAAACGACCAGCAGCTCGACCAGATTCACGACGCATGACCATGGCTGCCCGCGTTGCTGCTGCTGCTTCATCCAGTTTCTGCAGCGTCGCCACTACTGCTCCTGCTACGTCCAGCCATGGACGAGCTGCAGCGTCGCTTCTGTTGCCTTCTGCTACGTCCAGCCATGGACGACCACCAAAGCTGCCAACCGTCGAGCATGTTCAGTAGTAGCAGCTGCTACTGCTTCATCGCCTCCTCGCCGCCACTGCTTCATCTTCAAACGACACCAAATGACCATCTTCTTTGATCATCCATTCGTGGTCGTCTTCGGCGTCAAGTTATTTTGGTGCGATAATAGTTTCCGGGCAGATTTGTTTTCGTTCGAGTTCATCGTCTTTCCGATCCGATTAGTTGGTTTAAGTTTCGTTTCTGTCCGTAATTTGTTTGATATTTTTGAATCTGAAATCAGTAAATGTTTGATTCTTGTTTTTGTTCGTGTTTATCGTTTTTTTTTTGTTTTTTCCAGTTTGTTTCATTTTTTCTTGTTTATTTTTTAGGTAGAAATTGTTACTTTAATTATAATGTTGTTAGATTTAAGTTGAAGTTCAATTAATTATTTCTTCAGTTTGTTTTTATTAATTTAAAAAGATTTAGTTTTAGTATAGAAATATGTTAGTTTGATAACTTGAATCCGTCATCTTTGTTGTTTAATATAGATTTAATTCGTGTTCATTTTTTGTTTGATGTTCGTTTTTAATCCAGTGATTTAATGTGAGCTTATGTTTTGGTTTTTAATTTTTTGATTTAGTTTGAATCATTCATCTTTGTTGTAATATTGTTAGATTTAATTTGAAGATCAATTGATTATTGAGTTTAGTGATTTGAATCCATTTATTTGTTCTGTTTAAGTTTAATTTGAATTTGAGCTCAATGATTTGAATATACTTGTTTGTTATTGTTGTTGAATCTGAAAGTAGATTTGTTGTTTAAAAATATTGTTCAGTCAAAATAATTCCAGTTGTTTCTTTGCTGTTCATCATTTAGTTTGAATTTGTTGATTGAATTTGATTAAGAATTGGTTATAGTTGTTGTATTTTGGGTAGAATTGATTAGGTGAATTGGTTATAGCTGATGGTGGTAGAATGGTCAATTGCAGTATTTTTAGGGGTAAAATGGTAATTTCAGTAATTTCAAAGGGGTATTTTTGAATTGAAAATCTGAACATTTTTTATTTTTAGTGCTCTGTCCATTAAGATTAAATAATATTTAAATAATATTTAAATAATACGTAGTGGGGGACAAGACATAATGGTGGGGAATTTTTACATTGTTTAATATAGTGGGAGACAAAGCATGCAGTAGTGGGGCAATAAGTGATGTGTTAATACATTATTTAATATAGTGGGGGACAAAACATTAGGTAGTGGGAAATTAAAGGGGGATGGGTAGAAGATAGTGGGATTTAATTTTTAAAATGCTGAAAGTTGGTAATAAATAGAGGGGCTGGACACAAATAAAAAGGGGCTGGATATCGAAGAGAGAGAGAATTCCGAAAATATTAAGACTTCCAAAAGATAAAATAAAAACAGTCTGGAAATTTAAAAAGAGAGTAGTATACGCCTGATATACAATCTAATTATTCTGATATACGAATTCAGAAATTAAGGGTTAAACATTAACTAGTCTTTCAATCTAAAAAGATTCCCTTTACTTCTGCCCGTTGATTGTTGTTGGTGTCTCTGGATTTTCGTTTGATTTGTTCCTTGAGTTTGGTTGGTTGTTTGCCACTACTTCACTGGTTTACTGGATTTTTATCTTGATTTTAAAATCTGTCACTGGTTTCTCATTGCTGGTTGTTACTGGTTGTTGGGTGTTGCTGTTGTTGTATGCTACTGCATTTCTGCTGATCTTCCTTTTCTTTTGCTTCCAATATCAGGTACACAACTGACACGCTGGATACTGTAAACTGAAACATGAAGCATGAATATGAAATGAAGAGTTGAAGTTCTGAATTTATCTTAATTATATTCTGAATTTTATTTGTATATATACATTATTTAACTTACTCTAATTAGAATCATGTAGCTGTTTAATATATATAATGGAACATCTGACGGTAGTTTAGCGGACGAACTATCTATGTATTACCTAAAATAAATAAATAGTGTAGTAACTCTGTCTAGTTAATTCGTTATTGTTGGATGATTATCATGTCTCAAAAAGCATGTTAGCTGATTTAGACTATTTTTAAACATTCAATAGTTAGTTCACTAAACGAATAGATCATTTCGGAACTTGTAGAAATATTGTTTAGCTAAATACTATTGGTTAATTTCAGCATGTAAATGGTTTAGGATTAAAATTAGATTGCCAAGTTTTTTTTTTTAATTTGACAAACTGTGAGCATGCCTAGTATAATGTAACTAGGTAGTAACATGTGAATGAGATGGCCCGGGTCCAGTTTGTACCATACACATTGGGTCTGGGCCTGATTGGCAACGGACTGCCCTGCTTGCATCATTTTCAGATTTTACGAATCATATTCGGAACCCAACTATAACAACGCGTAAGCATGTAAATAAATTAGGACCTTTTCTCTTTCATTTTTGTAGAGACAAATTTAATAGAAAAAATGTAGGCACTTTAGGATTATCCTGTTAAAATAAATGAGATGAGCCTCACCCAATAAAACGTATAAGTTGTGGGGCCCTCAATAAAAGGTTAATAATTGTATAGACTTCGGGATCGGTCGTTTAGCAAATTTCACGACCTTACCCCAAAAATAATAATACGCTAGTCGCTTTAGGCGCGCCTTTAACAATTTATTTTCTTAACACTCGGGTGCACATTTATGTGACCCAAATCCAAATCTCAACAGAGTCGAAATATGTCGATAACCACGGGTACATTGATGTGACGTGGTTCGAGATATATTTTCACGATGTTGCAATTCTCGATAAAAATAATAATAATAATAATAATAATAAAAGCGGTTAAATTCAAAATTCGCACATATGTTCAACATGTATTATATCAGATAACCAAGCCGAATATAACAGTTGAGAGACCGTGTTAGAACCACGGAACTCAGGAATGCTAACACCTTCTCCCGGGTTAACAAAATTCCTTATCCGGATTTCTGGCGCGTAGACTGTTAAACAGAGTCAATATTTTCCTCGATTCGGGATTCAACCGGTGACTTGGGACACCATAAATCTCCCAAGTGGCGACTCTAAAATAAATAAATAAATCCCGTTTCGATTGTCCTTTAATTGGAAGAAACTCCTTTCCGCGCCCCTTTTGGGCGGCGCGGGCGAAAAAGGAGGTGTGACAGCTCTGGCGACTCTGCTGGGGACCAGATTTGCAGAACCATTGGTTCAGGGTTAGAAATTCGAGCTTAGATAAATTGTTATATTTGGCTTTATCTGATTTTGTTACATGTTTGGGCCCAATGTGCTAAATGCTGCTTTTACCGCTTTGATATTATCTGAACTGTATATAAACTGTGCCGAAAACCTTCTCTTCTTACCTCCGGGGATGTGCTTACTGGTTGAGACTCCCTATTCTGTTAGTGTCATACCCTGAAATAAAGAGGCTCGAAAAGTTTCTAAGCCGGTTGGCCTTTTGGTTCCCGGAAAGGAGCTCATTCCTCAACTCGAGTTGTCCACTCGGGTACACTGTCTAGAACATATACCGAGGTTGAACCTAGAATAACGTGACTTCATGCTGGATCCCTAGTAGGAACGCTTATTTGCATCACGTTGCATTTGACTTAGGGGACTCAACACAGGGGTTGGGTCCGTCTAGGACTAGCAACCTGAAATGAAAAGACCGTCCTGATGCATCCTATTTATTTTCCGTGCATTTATTTGTCTCGCGCCCGCATGCTGATCGGCTTTTGAACATCAGGAATATTATGAAATTGAGGGAAAAAAAAAAAGAAATAGCGGTTAGGGAGTTAATTGTTTATTTTTGAAAAACCCAATGCCCAAATACTGTCGAAACTCTGCCAAAATTTTGAGAAAAAAAATGTTTTATTAGTTTGTTTTACTAAAAGCAAAAGAAAAAAAAGAGTCGTTGTTCTGTCTTGTTTTCAAAAATAGAAAAGGAAAATAGTTTGTCTTGCCATGAAAAAAAAGTCTTGTTTTAAAATAGTTCAGTTAATCGCCCGAACTGCGCAGGTCTGATTCTCACCGGATGTGAGATACGTAGGCAAACCTCTTCAGTTCCGGTCCACCATATTCCAAAAAATCCAAAAATATTTTCCATTACCCAGTCTTTTAGACCTCAATTAAAAAATAATACAAAAATATTTCCTTTTAATCTCTCTCAAAATCCAAAATATTTGTTTAAAAATTCAAAATTCAAAAATATTTTTTTTCTTTTCTTTTGTAGTATTTCTTTCAGAAATTCAGAGTAATAGTCCAAAAATATTTCCTTTTTCTTTAGAAGATTTTTTGAACTTTAAAAAAAAAGGAAAAGAAGTTAAAATTCAAAAAAAAATAATCTTTAGTCGTCGTTCTTTTCAAAAAAAAATCGAAATCCAAAAATATTTTCTCTCTTCTTTGTAAGTATTTTTATTCGAAAAAAAAAGTTAGTTTATTGCCTTTATTTCTGATTGGCGAACTACACTGGTTTGATTCTCACAGGGCGTGAGATACGTAGGCAACCCTCATCGGGTCCAACCTCTCATTTTGTTAAAATAGCCAAAAAATGTCAAATTTTTGTCATAAATAAGTCGGGTAATGCCGCTCAGGTCAAATATAGCCAAGTGTCCCCAAAAGGGACGCCGGAAGGCTGGATTTTCATAAACGGCCACATTTGGTCATTCTTTTAGAATTTTGACCGGTTATCCACACAGCCTTAAATTCTTCGTCCCCGAGGCACTAAAAAGGTTGTGTTTACCGGATCTTTCATTTTGATTTGAAAAATAGAAAAAAGAGTCATAAATACGTTGGGTGACGCCGCTTTTGTCAAAATTAGTCAAATGTTCCCAAACGGGATGCCGGAAGGCTGATTTTGCATAAACAGCCACCTTTGGTTATGTTTTGATTTTTGACCCTCACAGCCTTAAGATCTTCGTCCCTGAGGCGCTGAAAGGCCGTGTTTGCAATACCGGGTCTTTTATTCTAATTTGAAAAAAAAACAAGGAAAGAGTCATAAATAAGTTGGGTCACGCCGTTTTGTCAAAAATAACCGAATGTTCTCGAAAGGGACGCCGGAAGGTTAAATTTGCATAAACGACCATCTTTGGTCATTCTTTTGGGTTGTGACCAGTTATCCCGCACAACCTTAAAATCTTCGTCTCCGAAGTGCTGAAAGGTCGTGTTTGCAAAATCAGGTCTTTTATTATTTGAAAAACAAGAAAATAGTCAGTGGTCAAGTAAATACCGTTTGGTTTTTAGTTAAAATAAGCCGGCCCGACTTCGGTGATGTCTTAAACCGTTCTTGCCAAGATAGCCTTAGAGTATCTTTTAGTTGTCGAAGGGCTATTTTCGTAAAAGAACGAACAAGTTTGTGAAAGGTCGTAAAATAATCCTTCCCGGCCTTAAAATTCATGTGAAGTTGAGAAGGGGACACGTCGAAAAAACAACCATTTGGTTAAAATTGGCATATAGGGGAAGGAATCTGGCTGTTTGTTTTTGAGTTTGTAATTCTTTGATTAGAGTATGTAGGCTATTTGATTTTCGAGACCGTTTGTTGTCTTTTGTCAAAGTCTGTTAGTATGGTCAGTTTTTAAACTTTTGTAATCAAGTTTGTTTTAATATGAAAATTGAAAATTCCAAAAAAATGTTTTATTATTATTTATCTTTTATTGGTCCGAACTACGCAAGGTCTGATTCATGCGGGGTCATGATATGTAGGCAATCTCCATAAGATTCGACTACCACTGAAGAAAAAAAGGAATAATAAAAAAAAAAAGAGAAATAAAAATAAAGGAAAGTGCAATAGATTTTCAAAGGGGCACAATTACAAGAAGCTGGAACGACGCACGTAACTGAAGTGAATGCATGATAGAACGGTTTAACTGCTTAGGTGCATTGCATCTCTGATATATGATTATCTGTCAAATGCCCTAACACTAACGTGATGGCTTCACTTTGCTGTGTTCATATATAGAAAAGTGGTTGGTTGTGGTAACTCCTCCCTGCAAAGCAAAGTCAAAGGACAATGACAGAGAACCTCAAAACCGAGTGGGTCGGTACCGATGACCGACAACAACTGGTCGAACGGAATAACGGGTTGGTAGAAGAAGTGAAAATGTTGAGACAGCATGTGCCAGACATGTATCGGGCGTGGATGGCTCGGAAAGCACCACCCCCGCCACCACCTAGCTTCCTGGAATCTGTCCTTACCCGAACACCGAGCACAATGCCAGACGCTCCCCCACACTTTCCATATATAACCGCCTATCACAGCTTTCCCAGCCACCCGAGTAGCTCCATCACTTTCCCTCCAGCTATGTTTTCTCAATTCTTCTCCCCTTCCCAACACCACTTCTCTCCCCGTGACCCTAAAAACCATACGTCACTTTACAGGTACCCGGCTCCACAAAAGGCCTATCCACCCCCTCAAGCATACCGGAAGCCTCCTGGATCAGGTTTTAAGCCAAATCAGACATTTAGGAACGAGAGGTTGCTGAAGCGAGGAAAGGCTCTCACCCTTATCGGAGTATCTTATGCAAGTCTATTTGAAAGGCTAAGGCATGCTGGCCTGATTGAGCCGTTCCCCGCATATACTCCAGATCCACGTGCAAGAAGCTTTGATCCTGCTGCACGATGCGCATACCACTCCAATGTCAGAGGGCACAACATTGAGAGATGTCGTAATTTGAAAAGAGAAATAGAAAGGATGATCCAGGAAAATCTGATTGTGATCCAAGATAGTGACACCTAGAATATCGCGCAGAATCCTTTACATGCACATCATAATGAACACTTTGTGGGGAAGCTGCCTGATGACAGGGAGCACTCGAATCCTATTGGGAACTTGTTGACTGAGGTTGATGATATTGAAGTTGGTAATGGTCTTGGCAATATTGATGTGAAGCTTAGTGGCTAAGATACCAGGTTTGATAAGTGGGAGGACGCTCCATTCCTTGGTTAGCAAGAGAGAAGCTTTTGGTGGCTTAATTTGTTGTCATTTCTGTTGTCTGGATTATTCTTAGGGTTGTAATATGGATGTTGTCTTGTGTCAAACTTTCTTATCTTTTCATTTTGTCATAGCGGTTTGTTTAATTTTGTCCAGATTTGTTTCGAGATTGTATTCTGGTTTGTTTTGTTTGTCTTGTTATTCAAACCATTTTACCGTTAGTCTAATGCAAAATCCGATCTTTTATTATTTCCATTCATCTTTTGTTTAGTTCTTTTATCATTTTGTTCAGCGCCGATTCTGGTGACATGACATGACATGCGCACACAGTTTGAGCCTAATCTTAAAAGATAATCATAAAACCATTGGGATGTGATCGGCACATTTAAAAGGAATAAGGACGGTTTGAGATTATTCGGAGCTCGAGTCATGTGGAACTGGGGCGAATAAAACATAAAGAAAAACCATAAAATCAAGTGAGAGTATTGCCTAACGGTGCTTTAAAAATGACAAATGAAAAGGCAAATGTATGCATATGGTTATCAAGTCCGGCACAATCAGAAGATGTGGCGATTATTTAATGGTGTTGTTTGTGCTTGGCGTGATTTGAAGATTGGAATGACGAAGGCCTTTTATTCTGCTATCTAAACACTTTCTCCTTCGTTAACCCTTTGATCCTTATTTGTTTTCTTTCATACCCCTCTTTCGGAATCAGTAACAAAGAGTAGAAACGCAAACATAAAAAGATAAGAAAAGAAAAAAAGAAAGAAAAAAACAAAAACAACAGAAAAAAAAAAGAGAAGAGATAAAGAAAAGGAAAAATGAAAACAAAAACAAAAGAAAATCACAACAAGGAATTGTGAACTACGTTCGACCTGATTCCTCAAAGAGGATACGTAGGCGCCTCACGGCTCGGTCATAGTGTAACAAAAAATTAAAAAATCCCCAAGCAAGAAACTGGGGCAAGGGTTGCGCTTGTTGTAAACAAATATGGTTCCGAAGGTTGTAATTTTGAACCCCAAATTGATTTGTTTTTGAGCCTTTAATACCCTTTCTTTCTAGCCTATCCAAAAACCCACATTACGGTCCAAAGAAAGATCTTCCGATCAGTCCTCAAAAGATGCCAAGTCAGACAAATGAGAGAGTCTTATCATAACATAACACTCTGATCTCCAGCAGAAAAGACTCTGGTCCATATATAGAGAAGACTCTGATCCCCAGCAGAAAAGACTCCGGCCCCCTGCAGAAAAGAAATACAAAGAAGAGTCTTATCGGTAACACCCCAATCCCCAACTGGAAAGTAATACAAATAAGAGAGTTTTATCGGTGAAAACCTTCTCGGGCACCATAAGGCGATGAAAGATGAGAGAAAAACCAACATGAGAGAGGCTTGATAGTGAAAAACCTTCGGGCACTACAAGTCGAATAAGATTGAGAATCAGATGGGGAATCGCCAAATGAAGATCTTGAAAGACGATTGACGGCAGAGGATAGGCCACATGTGCATGTCATGACCATTAGAGTCGGTATCAGCGTTTGATAGGTTTTTATTTATAGTTTCTCTTGTTAAAGAGTCCTCTTTTTCCTTTGTCTTTTATTCGGTTCCTTTTTTTTTGTTTATCTTTCTCCTTTCATAGGAAAATTCCCCATTAGAGTCTGTTTGGTCAGAACAAGTAAGAAATGACTTCAAAATCTGCCATCAGTTTTCCAATTATGCAAGACCAGATCCGATTAGAACATCCAAATGGTCTAAGTCAGGAAGGAACAAGCGCGAGGCCAGTGTCAAGAAAGATATCCCCAGCAAAAGGAGATTGACAAAAGGATGGACGAGTGACAAGAGGGATATCCCCGCCGAAATCAAAGGTTATAAACCTCAAGGCCAAGGCCCGTGGACAAATCAAGAAAGAACAATACGGAGAGCAATGGACATGATTTGAGAAATTCATATGAGACTAAAAGGTCGTGGAAATGCCAATTTCCGAGCTATGCCACAAAAGAAGAGGGATATCCTCAGCAGAAAAGGTTGTTTTCAGTGACACGAATGAACAAAAAATATGGTTTATCAGCAAAACATTGCAAAATATTGAAGGGGAATCAGCTATCAAGGAAAAGATACCTGGTCAGATAGAAAAACAACGTTGAGAGGTTGGTGAATAAGGAATCGAC
Organism: Nicotiana tabacum; assembly: GCF_000715075.1. Classification (NCBI taxonomy): domain Eukaryota; kingdom Viridiplantae; phylum Streptophyta; class Magnoliopsida; order Solanales; family Solanaceae; genus Nicotiana; species Nicotiana tabacum. The sequence continues at coordinate 10,016,677 of NC_134090.1, forward strand.
GATAAGGTCGGAAGTTATCACCCAAGTTTCAAGATAGTCGAACGACGCAAAGCAGGGCAAGTCGTTCTAAGACCAGCAGGAATATCATCCCCAACAAATAATATCATCCCAAGCAAGTTTTGATAGTGTAATAGGAACGTATAGTAGGAAAGGAGAAAGGGAAAAGTCATCCCCAGTAGGAGTATCACAACCAACCACCACGTTTTAAACTAACAAATTTTGTTTGATTTGAAACAGGTAAAGGAAATGGCATTGATGACGGAAATGCATGCCACAAGGGAGATTATCAAACTAGGGCAGAAAATTTTCCTTCATTTAGAAAATTTTCTGGAAGTCAGATACCCATTTGGGGAAGAATAAAGATAGCACCAATCTAAAGGGAAGTGGTCTTTGAACCAGTGTTACCCCCAGTGTAACAAGTTTTAATGAAGGAAGTTGTTCCCCAACGGACAGAACAAAAGGATGAAACTTGTGCTCGGAAAAAGCAAAATGCCAGTGTCATTCCCAGCAACCTTCAGAAGTGTGAAGAACTAGTTTGGAAGGAATCAAAATCCCCCAGCAGTGTTATCCTCGACAGCGTTATCCCCAGCTGATAACATTTTATCCCCAACAATGTTGAGAGAGAATTTTTTTGAAGGAAGTAGTTTTGGAAAAAAAGGGGAAGAAAGGAGATTCCCCCAATAATATTATCCCCCAACAGGTAAGTAAATAATTCCCCAGCAGTGTTATCCCCAACAGTCTCGGGGAAAGACAACACGAGCTTTTAAAGGAGAAAGCCATCCCCAGCAAGGCCACAAATCGGCCACCATTTTAAAAACTGATAAAATTTTCTTTACTTGAGAGTTGAAACATGAACAAAGCAGCACAAGGGAAAAAGAAAAGAAAAGAAGAAATTACAAAGGTAAGTTTCTCAAACCTTTGATCTTTACATTTTCCTCCTAGGATAAAAGTCCTAGTCTGATGGATTTCCCTCCCGATACAATCTTAGTCCGATGAATTTTCTCCTAGGATCAAAATCTAGTTCGATGAATTTTCTCCTAGGATAATTTGAAAAAAAAGAAGAAGAAGTTTGAATTTGAAAAAAAGGGAGTCATTTTTTAGTTTTCTTAAGATTATCAATGTTCAGTTGTTGTTGAGGTCAGGAGCCCGCCTAGAGAATGGAGGTGTTAAATTTAAGAAATTGTTGAAGTCAGGAGCCCCCCTGAAGAACAGAATGGCGTTTTATTTTTAAAGTTGTTGAGGTCAGGGGCCTGCCTGGAGAATGGAGGTGTTAAAATTTAAGAAATTGTTGAAGTCGGGAGCCCGCCTGTAGAACGGAGGTTGTTAAATTTTAAGTTGAAGAAGTCAGGAGCCCGCCTGGAGAATGGAGGTGCTAATATTTTAAAAGTTGTTGAGGTCAGGAGCCCCCTGAAGAACAGAATGACAATTTAAATTTCAAGTTTTGAAGTTGGGAGCCCGCCCATATAACAGAGGAATATATTTCAGTCTTTACATTTAAGTTGAAGAAATTGGGTTCATCCGCCCTCGAATAGGATATTTTGGGTTCATCCGCCCTCGAATAGGATATTTTGGGTTCATCCGCCCTCGAATAGGATATTTTGGGTTCATCCGCCCTCGAATAGGATATTTTGGGTTCATCCGCCCTCGAATAGGATATTTTGGGTTCATCCGCCCTCGAATAGGATATTTTGGGTTCATCCGCCCTCGAATAGGATATTTTGGGTTCATCCGCCCTCGAATAGGATATGTTGGGTTCATCCGCCCTCGAATAGGATATTTTGGGTTCATCCGCCCTCGAATAGGATATTTAGGGTTCATCCTCCCTTGAACAGGATATTGAATTTAATCCTTTCTCCAAAGGACGTTTAATTTATTTCGACCCGAGTGGTCCTGCTTGTATGAACATTGCCAAAATATATGTTTCATAAATCATTACCAAAGGCGAATTATTTTCAAGTTGTGGTTGAGGTCAGGAGCCCGCCTGAAGAGAGGAATGACAATTTATTCTCAAAAGTTGTTGATGAGGTCAGGAGCCCGCCTGAAGAGAGGAAAGGCAATTTATTCTCAAAAATTGTTGATGAGGTCAGGAGCCCGCCTGAAGAGAGGAAAGACAATTTATTTCCAAAGTTGTTTATGAGGTCAGGAGCCCGCCTGAAGAGAGGAATGACAATTTATTCTCAAAAGTAGTTGATGAGGTTAGGAGCCCGCCTGAAGAGAGGAAAGACAATTTATTTCCAAAGTTGTTGATGAGGTCAGGAGCCTGCCTGAAGAGAGGAATGACAATTTATTTTCAAAGTTGTTGATGAGGTCAGGAGCCCGCCTGAAGAGAGGAATGACAATTTATTTTCAAAGTTGTTGATGAGGTTAGGAGCCCGCCTGAAGAGAGGAAAGGCGAATTGTTTTCAAAGTTGTTGATGAGGTCAGGAGCCCGCCCGAAGAGAGGAATGACAATTTATTTTCAAAGTTGTGGTTGAGGTCAGGAGCCCGCCTGAAGAGAGGAATGACAAGTTATTCTCAAAAGTTGTTGATGAGGTCAGGAGCCCGCATGAAGAGAGGAAAGGCGATTTATTTTCAAAGTTGTTGATGAGGTCAGGAGCCCGCCCGAAGAGAGGAATGACAATTTATTTTCAAAGTTGTGGTTGAGGTCAGGAGCCCGCCTGAAGAGAGGAATGACAATTTATTTTCAAAGTTGTTGTTCAGGTCAGGAGCCCGCCTGAAGAGAGGAATGACAATTTATTTTTCGAAGTTGTTGAAATATCGCCCGCCTGAAGAAAAGAATGGCGATTTATTTTTAAAAGTTGTTGTTGAGGTCAGGAGCCCCCCTGAAGAACAGAATGGCGATTTTTTTTTTTAAAGTTGTTGAGGTTAGGAGCCCCCCTGAAGAACAGAATGACGTTTTATTTTCAAAGTTGTTGTTGAGGTCAGGATCCCCCCCTGTGAAGAACAAAATGGCGCTTTATTTTCAAAGTTGTTGGTTGAAGTTGGGAGCCCACCCATATAATAGAGGAATACATTTCAAGTCAGTAAAGCAGAAGAATCCAACCGGAATCCCTAGCGGGACGCAGAGGAAGGAAGTCCAAGACTCGATGGAAAAATAATGCAAAAAGGAAATAAGCAGTTCGAGATCGGCAGTCAAGGGAGAATACAAGACAAATTGGAAGTAAATAAATACCAGAGGAGTCACCGAGACATCAAAGCAACAAGAGACACAAGAGCATGATCTAGATAAGATTTTGTAATTCATACACTATGGTCTAGTCTAGCTTCTTGTTTTCTTTCAGCATGGTGTAATAAGGAGATCAGCAAGCAGTAAAAACAGCATGCAACATCAGTAACATTGCAGTCCCATGGTAGTCCCAGCTACCAAAACTTCCCGAACTACATTAACCTGATTTCCTTTTAGCCAGGGATATGTAGGAAACCTTTGAAGCAAAGGTTCGGTTAAAACTTTTTTCAAAATATGCTTCACACGGAGTACTCGGATGGGAAAAAACGCTCACTTTATCTTTGCACGAAAACTCTTCGTGTCTTCGGACAAAGAGGGGCAGCTGTAAGCACGTGATTTTTGCCCTGTATGAGGATTACTCCCAAAAAAATTCAAAATAAAACAATTTTCCTTTGTGTGCAATTTTTGAATTTTCGTGACACTTTTTGATAATTATTTGTATTTTTGTCTGTGCATGTTAATGTGTTAAATTAATAAAAAATATGTCGCATTTGAATTTGATATTTAATTAAGTTTGTTTTACAAAATGAAAAATCATAAAAATAATGTACGTTGCATTTTTAGCATTTAATGTCCAAATTGTGTGATTTTATCGTTAATCGCTATTTAATTGTGTGTTAATTATTATTAAGAGTTAATTAGTATTTCCAGATAATTTTGGGTTTTATAATTTAATCTTAGCATTTTTAGCTTTATTATTTAGGAAATTGAATAAATAGAAAAGAACAAAAATAGAAGAAGACCGGATTGGGCCTTTTCTTCAATTTTAGACCACAGGCCCAAAGATACCCAACCTTCCCCAATGACCCAGTCCATTTCAAACTGGGTCGACCCAGTCCATAACCAAAAAAACCCAACACCCCTATCTTCATATGTTTCATTTCACAAAAAAAACAAACCCAAAAAACCTAAGAACCTACCCGCCCCCTCCCTTTTCTTCTTCTCCAAACCCTAGCAGCCATGGCTGCCTCCTCATCGTCACCATCACCTCCGGCAACCATGGTTGTCTACCCCTGCTGCATCATCCTCCTCATCGTCACCACCTGCTGCTGCCGCTGCTTCGTTATCTTTTTCGGCACGCAGCGAACCAGTCCAAAACGAGCTCCACCTCCTCGTCCCAAACGACTAGCAGCTCGACCAGATTCACGACGCACGACCATGGATGTACGCGTTGCTGTTGCCGCTTCATTCAGTTTCTGTAGCGTCGCCACTGCTGCTCATGCTACGTCCAGCCATGGATGAGTTGCAGCGTCGCTTCTGCTGCCTTCTGCTACGTCCAGCCATGGACGACCACCAAAGCTGCCCTCCGTCAAGCATGTTCAGCAGTAGCAGCTGCTACTGCTTCCTCGCCGCCACTGCTTTGTCTTCAAACGACACCAAACGACCATCTTCTTCGATCGTCCGTTCGTGGTCGTCTTCGGCATCAAGTTATTTTGGTGCGATAATTGTTTCCGGGCAGATTTGTTTTCATTCGAGTTCATCGTCGTTCCGATCCGGTTAGTTGGTTTAAGTTTCGTTTCTGTCTGTAATTTGATTGATATTTTCGGATCTGAAATCAGTAAATGTTTGATTCTTGTTTTTGTTCGTGTTTATCATTTTTTTATTTTTTCAGTTTGTTTCATTTTTTCTTGTTTATTTTTTAGGTAGAAATTGTTAGTTTAATTATAATGTTGTTAGATTTAAGTTGAAGTTCAATTAATTATTTCTTCAGTTTGTTTTTATTAATTTAAAAAGATTTCGTTTTAATATAGAAATATGTTAGTTTGATAACTTGAATCCGTCATCTTTGTTGTTTAATATAGATTTAATTCGTGTTAATTTTTTTGTTTGAAGTTCGTTTTTAATCTAGTGATTTAATGTGAGCTTATGTTTTGGTTTTTAATTTTTTGATTTAGTTTGAATCTTTCATCTTTGTTGTAATGTTGTTAGATTTAATTTGAAGATCAATTGATTATTGAGTTTAGTGATTTGAATCCGTTTATTTGTTCTGTTTAAGTTTAATTTGAATTTGAGCTCAATGATTTGAATATACTTGTTTGTTATTGTTATTGAATCTGAAAGTAGATTTGTTGTTTAAAAATATTGTTCAGTCAAAATAATTCCAGTTGTTTCTTTGTTGTTCATCATTTAGTTTGAATTTGTTGATTAAATTTGATTAAGAATTGGTTATAGTTGTTGTATTTTGGTTAGAATTGATTAGGTGATTTGGTTATAGCTGATGGTTGTAGAATGGTCAATTGCTGTATTTTCAGTGGTAAAATGGTAATTTCAGTAATGTCAAAAGGGTATTTTTGAATTGAAAATCTGAACATTTTTTATTTTTAGTGCTCTGTCCATTAAGATTAAATAATATTTAAATAATATTTAAATAATATTTAAATAATACGTAGTGGGGGACAAGACATAATGGTGGGGAATTTTTACATTGTTAAATATAGTGGGGGACAAAGCATGCGGTAGTGGGGCAATAAGTGATGTGTTAATACATTGTTTAATATAGTGGGGGACAAAATATTAGGTAGTGGGAAATTAAAGGGGGATGGATAGAAGATAGTGGGATTTAATTTTTAAAATGCTGAAAGTTGGTAATAAATAGAGGGGCTGGACACAAATAAAAAGGGGCTGGATATCGAAGAGAGAGGGAATTCCGAAAATATTAAGACTTCCAAAAGATAAAATAAAAACATTCTGGAAATTTAAAGAGAGTAGTATACACCTGATATACAATCTAAATATTCTGATATACGGATTCAGAAATTAAGGGTTAAACATTAACTAGTCTTTCAATCTGAAAAGATTCCCTTTACTTCTGCCCGTTGATTGTTGTTGGTGTCTGTGGATTTTCGTTTGATTTGTTCCTTGAGTTTGGTTGGTTGTTTGCCACTACTTCACTGGTTTGCTGGATTTTTATCTTGATTTTAAAATATGTCACTGGTTTCTCATTGCTGGTTGTTACTGGTTGCTGGGTGTTGCTGTTGTTGTATGCTACTGCATTTCTGCTGATCTTTCTTTTCTTTTGCTTCCAATATCAGGTACACAACTGACACGTTGGTTACTGTAAACTGAAACATGAAGCATGAATATGAAATGAAGAGTTGAAGTTCTGAATTTATCTTAATTATATTCTGAATTTTATTTATATATATACATTATTTAACTTACTCTAATCAGAATCATGTAGCTGTTTAATATATATAATGGAACATCTGACGGTAGCTTAGCGGACGAACTATCTATGTATTGCCTAAAAATAAATAAATGGTGTAGTAACTCTGTCTAGTTAATTCGTTATTGTTGGATGATTATCATGTCTCAAAAAGCATGTTAGCTAATTTAGACTATTTTTAAACATTCAACAGTTAGTTCACTAAACGAATAGATCATTTCGGAACTTGTAAGAATATTGTTTAGCTAAATACTATTGGTTAATTTCAGCATGTAAATGGTTTAGGATTAAAAGTAAATTGCCAAGTTTTTTTTTAATTTGACAAACTGTGAGCATGCCTAATATAATGTAACTAGGTAGTAACATGTGAATGAGATGGCACGGGTCCAGTTTGTACCATACACATTGGGTTTGGGCTCGATTGGCAACGAACTGCCCTGCTTGCATCATTTTCAGATTTTACGAATCATTTTCGGAACCCAACTATAACAACTCGTAAGCATGTAAATAAATTAGGACCTTTTCTCTTTCATTTTTGTAGAGACAAATTTAATAGAAAAAATGTAGGCACTTTAGGATTATCCTGTTAAAATAAATGAGATGAGCTTCACCCAATAAAACGTATAAGTTGCGGGGCCCTCAATAAAAAGTTAATAATTGTATAGACTTCGGGATCGGTCGTTTAGCAAATTTCACGACCTTACCCCCAAAATAATGATACGCTAGTCGCTTTAGGCGCGCCTTTAACAATTTATTTTCTTAAAACTCGGGTGCACATTTATGTGATCCAAATCCAAATCTCAATAGAGTCGAAATATGTCGATAACCATGGGTACATTGATTTGACGTGGTTCGAGATATATTTTCACGATATTGCAATTCTCGATAAAAATAATAATAATGATAAAAGCGGTTAAAAGTCAAAATTCGCACATATGTTCAACATTTATTATATCAGATAACCAAGCCGAATATAACAGTTGAGCGACCGTGCTAGAACCACGGAACTCGGGAATGCCTAACACCTTCTCCCGGCTTAACAGAATTCCTTATCCGGATTTCTGGTGCGCAGACTGTTAAACAGAGTCAATATTTTCCTCGATTCGGGATTGAACCGGTGACTTGGGACACCATAAATCTCCCAAGTGGTGATTCTGAAATAAATAAATAAATCCCGTTTCGATTGTCCTTTAATTGGAAGAAACTCCCTTTCGCGCCCCTTTTGGGCGGCGCGGGCGAAAAAGGAGGTGTGACAGAGTCCCATATAGATAAGCTTCTTCAGGAAGATTATTTACAACGGAGTACTAAATGAACATCCATAATATAATATATTTATAACAAATATCAAATTTTAACTTCTTTCATTTTAGTCAAAAGAGACTAACGTCCCAAGACCAAAAGCAAGAAACATTTCCCTTTCTTGGTTTAAAAATTTGATTCTTGGTTAAGTTTCAAAGACTCTTGTCTTTGAGAAAAACGTGAAAGCAGAATCAAAATTCTTCCCAAAATTTCAAATCCAAAACAAGTTCGTTCCAATTTTAAGGCAATCCAAGTATAAATTTCGTCCATATTTCGCAGAAGCAGATTCGTTTAAATGATTCGAGAAATAGGTATGTTAAGGCACTCCCTTTTTTTTTGGCATGAACACACAATTTTCATAAATTACTCTATTCATAGAAATAGTATGGGTGTATATATTCTTGATGCCCCATAATGTTTTTTATTATTTTCTGTTCATAGGTCTCAGAATAATACGCAGTTGGAAAAGTTTATCCGAAAGGAATATTGAGATCATTATGTATTTTTCATGCAGTTTACTCATTTATACATGTGCATTGACCCATGACCAGATGACGTTATATACACATATATATGTAAATATATGTATATGGGATATGGAAAAAGGTTACGGCGTTATATACGCACCACCACCTGATCAGCTGGTATATGATAATGATGTTGTCCATAGTAGTCGAGATGATACGATGGGATGCCCTCGGTGGCTTGATGATATTATGTACACCCATATCTATGCATAGCACGACATTTATACACACGTGCATGATATTATAAACGTTTCAGAATTTATAAAGTTATTCAGATTTAAAGATGTGTTTTTGTATTCTATGTTTCATCTATGTCTCTTACGTACTAATTTTCATGCCTTACATACTTAGTACATTTTTCGTACTGACGCCCTATTTTACGGGGCATGCGTTTCATGCCCGCAGGTGTAGGTAGGCAAGTTGACGGTCCCCTTCTTAGGATCCCTGATCAACGAGAGTTGGCGTGCTCCACTTGATCCGGAGCTACTTTTGATTTTGGTACGATACGTTTGTGTGTATATATATATATATATGGGTATGACGTGACTCAATCCCGTCTTTGTACAATTATGTTTTTATTAGAAGTCTGTGGACAATATGTCTAGTTGGGTTGTATATGGCATTGTCGGCCTTCAGTATTGGATGTATAACTGTCTATAGCAGCCTTGCCGACTCGCCCATTGTATTCTGTATGTATACGTACATGTGACTTGATGACAGGTTTCCTTCACGTATGTTATTTTCGTAATGCAACAAATGTTATTCAGGTTCATATCTTAGACGTATGCTTAGGGGTGTTTGACAGGTAGGACTCAGGCACTCGTCGCGACCCATCGGTTTGGGTCGTGACAGTGCTGACAGATAGTTTTCTAGAAAGGCCGATTTATTAACACCATCATAATGTTTAAAATCATTGATGAGTTGTTTTATTTTATCTATCCTTCTCTTTACACTCCAAAGCAACATGTTGTAGTAAGCGAATCTTGTATGTGAATCAACATTATTTCCATCTATTATTAGGTCACGGTAAAAGTGAAACTCGTCTACCATACCAAAATCAATAAAATACTCAAAAATCGATTCTGATAAAATGTAACAAAATTCAGAGGGAAATAGTCAATTTAGGAGCTTAAAGCTCGAAGAAGGTGATGGCTATGTCAGGCAGACGCGAGAATATAGCTCAAGGAAGAAGAATTTAGAAATAGTAGAATTGTATTATCTTCAAAAGTGATCCTCAATTACAAGTGATTCAACTATATATACTCAGCTAAAGATTCTAGAAGTAGTTATTGATTAACAACTTGTAACTAACTCTAACTAATTCTAACTAACTGTAACTGTCTTAACTAACTTTTGCCACATCAGTTGCCAGCTTTTCTTTTCTGTTACTGCTTACTGTTTGATCTCTTCTTCTTAGCTGCTCGATCCTCTTAACTTGTATCAATACCCTCCCCTAAATAAAATCCTTGTCCTCAAGGATTAAAGGAGGGGAACCTTCTCTGTAGATCCTGAAGACACTCCCAAGTAGCATAATCAGCATCAAGACCTATCCACTTGATCTTAGCTTGACACACAACTTTATTACCACGTTTGACTAAAGTTCTTTCTAGGATGGATTCTGGCTGAGGACAGTATGGGCTAGATAAGTATAGTATAGGAGGATGATTGATGATGTTAGGTATTTTATGACACCTTTTTAACTGAGAAACATGGAAAGTTGGGTGGATAAGGACATCAACAAGCATGAGTAATTTATAGGCTACTGAACCAATCTTTGCTGCAATAGGATAAAGCGCGTGGTGCTTAGCAGCCAATTTGTTGAAAGGTCTTGTAGCTACTGAAATTTCTCTATAAGGTTGCAACTTTAGATAAACCCAATCTCCTACTTCAAACGATCTCTCAGACCTGTGTTGTTTGGCAGTATCCTTCATCCTTTGTTGAGCTCTAGATAAATGAAATTTTAACAGCTGTATTATGACTTCTCTTGCCTTAAGAGATCTATCAACCATCTCAACATATGTATCTCTACTTGAATAGGAAAGGTGTATGTGAGGCTTTTGACCATACAAAACTTCATAAGGGTGCATTTAATAGTGGAGTGATATGTGGTATTATACCACCACTCTGCTATGGGCAGATATTTGAACCAATCCTTAGGACTATCTGAGCAAAAACACCTCAAATAGGCTTCCAAAGTTATGTTCAACACTTCTGATTGACCATTTGTCTATGGATAATATGCTGTGGATCTTTGCAGTTGTACTCATCGAAGAGAAACGAGTTCTTACCAGAAAGAACTTAAGAAAACTGGATCTCTTTCACTGGTCATAATAAGGGGCATACCATGTAACTTGGAGACCCGGTCTAAATAATATTGAGCCACAGTCTGAGTAGTGTAAGGGTGTTGCAGACTTGAGAAGTGCCCAGACTTAGTTAATCTATCTACTACTACTAGAATCACCCCCTTGCCATGTGATTTTGGAAGGCCTTCAATAAAATCCATACAGATGTCAGTCCAAACACTTATAGGAATTGGTAAGGGATGTAATAAGCCAGGTGAAACTGCAACATCATGTCTTTGACAAACATCACACTTGTTGATAAAAATCTCTAACATCTGTTATAAGAGATTTCCAATGGAATAAGGATTGTAACCTCTTAATAGTAGCATCCATCCTAGAATGACCTCTTTGAGTATCACTACGCCAAAGTGTAATTATAGTCTTTCTCAACTGTTGATCAGTGCCCACAACTAACCTGCCCTTCCACCTAAGTTGGTTGTTAATCCAAGTATAGGCTTTGTAAGGTTGTGTTTGTAATCTAGCTATTAACTCCTGTAACATTGGATCATCTCTCCATGATGTTTTGATCTGTGCATATAGTGATTCATTAGGAGTGAGCAAGGAAATAACTAAGAGTTCAACATCAGGTTTTCTTGATAATGCATTTGTAGCTTTGTTCTCAGAACCTTTCTTGTATTCCATAATAAAGTCAAATGCCATCACCTTAGAAATGCCAGCTACATGGAAATCAGTGTGCACCTATTGCTCCAATAAATGTTTTAATGCTTTCTGATCTGTCTTAACAATGAAATAATTGCCCAATAAGTAATGAGACCATTTAGTAACAGCAAAGATAAGGGCAAGTAACTCTCTGTCATAAACTGACAGACTTTGATGTCTGGGGGCTAAGAATTTGCTTATGTAAGCAATAAGATGCCCTTGTTGCATCAACACAGCTCCAATGCCTTTGCCACTAACATCTGTCTCCATTGTAAAAGGTTTAGAATAGTCTGGCATAGCTAACACATGAGCAGAGATCAAATCCTGCTTCAAATTGTTGAAAGCAGTAGTAGCTTCATCAGTCCACATACAACTATCCTTCTTTAATAGATCATGAAGTGGTCTGCATATGGTCCCAAAGCCTTGAATAAATATTCTATTATAGCCTGCAAGACCTAGGAATCCCCTTAGCTGTTTGATATTCACAGGTGTAGGTCGTTCTTGTACAGTAGTAATTTTCCTTGGATCTGTGGATACACCTTCAACACCGATAAAATGGACAACGTATTCGACCTTAGCCACTCCAAATGCACACTTTGACATCTTTGCATACCATTGATGTTGCTTCATCAAAACAAACATAGCCTTTACATGGTCCACATGAGCAGTCACACTCTTGCTATAAATCAAAATATCATCAAAGAATACTTATACTGACTTCCTCAATAATGGTTTAAAAACAATATCCATCAAACTCTGAAATGATGATGGTGCATTGGTTAGCCCAAAGGGCATTACCAAAAATTCATAATGTCTGTCATGAGTTCCGAATGCAGTTTTGTTAATATCTCCTTCAGCCATTCTTAGCTGATGATAACCAGCCCTAAGATCTATTTTAGAAAAGATCTTAGCACCACTTAATTCATCAAGTAGGTCTTCAATAATGGGACTGGGAAACTTATCTTTGATAGTCATTTGATTCAGACTTCTATAATCTACACAAAGCCTCCAGCTACCATGTTTCTTTCCCACTAACACTACAGGAGATGCATAGGAGCATGTGCTAGGTTGTATTACTCCTTGGTCTAACATTTCATGTACTAGCTTCTCAATTATATCCTTCTTAATCCCAGGGTATCTGTAAGGTCTCTTTTTAACAGGATTAGAGCCTTCCTTAAGAGGAATCCTATGATCATAAGAACCCCAGTGAGGAGGTAAAGTAATAGGTAATTCAAAGATGCATGCATACTGTAGACATGTGATTTTTGACCCTCTCCAAGATTTTACACATTTTTGTATTTAAATATTTAGTTTAGGTCTAGTATAGTTATTTTAACTAGTTTTGACCCTTTTTACTTTATTTTATCACAAAATAAAAATTACAAAAATATTTCTTCTTTTTAGTTGCTTTTAGTTTATATACCTTTCGTAAAAGTAAAAAAAATATACAAAAATAGTACCTTATTTCTATTTTAATATGATATTAGAAAATACCAAAAAATAGGTTTGTTTTAACGGTTAGTCTTATTTTAATAGTTATTTTACTTAAGTAAGATTAATTAGTAAGTGATGTCGTATTTTAGTGTTGTTCACGAAGAAAGAATAAAATTTGGGCTCAAACAACCCATTTTAGGCCTAATTTTCGGATCTAGCCCATAATTCCCAAGCTCATAATTTCTAAGCCCATACCCCTAACCTAAAAATAATCCAAAAACCTAATACTACTTAGAGCGATCAGTTGAAAATACAGAAAACAGACCTAGAGACCCCTAAGACCCCCTGCCGCAATACACACGAACCCTCCCCCCCTCCCCGTAACCTAGAGCGAACATCTTCTTCATGAAGACTTAAGACAGAAGAATTCCTCATCAGTTTTTTTTCGATTATTTTGGAAGCTAAGTTCCTTCTTCTCCAAGAGCCGTTTCCATCGATATTTTGACAACAAACAAAACCTAGAATCCCTATCTAAAGAGGAGCCGTTTTTTACATGCTGAAGACTCTTCATCTTTAAACTTCAGCCATAGATCCCAGCCGTTGTCCTTCGTCTTCTACACACAACAGCGTCCATAAGATATCTAAGGAAAAGGTAGCCAGAAATCATCCATTCTAGAGAACCACCAACGTCCAACGACCCATCTTCTCATCTTTCAGCCTCAAAACAGATGTCACTGGTGACCTCGAGTTCCTCGTTTGAAGTCAGTGTTCGAGTCGCTTGAGGTTCGAAGCCTTCCGGGTAGTTTGAGGTCCCTTCGTTGGTCCCGTCGATTACTCGTTTGTTGTTCTTTAGTCGAGTTTGTGTAGTTGCCGACGAGTCCTTTGTTTCCCGATGAGTTCTTGCCGAACTTCCGCCTTTGTGTTAGAGAGATTTTCATATATAGTTGTGTATTTCATTTGGTAAATCAAGGTCCATTTGCGCTTAAAATCCAGGTATTACCTTGTTACTGGTGTTCTTCTAGTTATCCATGGTGCAAAAAATTTTGTTTTTGAGAAATGAAATGCTTTATTGTTAGTATTTTACTTCAGCCTTATGCTATCTGCTTTGTATACTCATTAATGTGCTAAAATTATACTTATTACATAGAAAGGTCATACAGTAGCACCAGAATCGACCTTTTCTAAATAAGTCGATTTAAGGAGTGTTTGGAAAAGTCTTACAAGTATTAATGATAAACATGTTAGTAAATCGCGGGTACGTTTCACGTGGCATGATTCGCAATATGAATAATTATCGTGGCCATGGGTACAGTTTCCGTGATACGTAAATCTCAATTCGGGTATGCATTTCATGTGACCCGATCATAATTTTGAATAATAATAAAATAAACATGTTATAAATTGCGGGTGCATTTCATGTGACGCGGTTCGCGATATGTACGACAATCGTGACTTGTTCTAGAAAATAATTCTATAAACATTAAAAGCGGTTAGAAAGTAAAAAATGCACGTAAGTTTAAAATGTGTAATTAGTCAAATAATTAGGCCAATGTTAATAGTTGAGTGACCGTGCTAGAACCATGGAACCCAGAAATGCCTAACACCTTCTCCCGGGTTAATAGAATTTCTTACCCAGATTTCTGTGTTCGCAAACCATAAATAAGAGTCAACTTTCCTCAATTCGGGATTTTAAACCGGTGTTTGGAACACCATAAATTATCCCAAGTGGCAACTCTGAATTTCTAAATAAAAATAATCTCGTTTCGATTGTCACTTAAATTGGAAAAACTCTCTTATACCCCTTCCGGAGGGTAGAAAAGGTGTAGAAAAGGAGGTGTGACACATACTGCTTTATAAGTGCTGCTAATTCTGGCAAAGGGTCAGCACTTGGTATAGCTTGTATACTGTGACAGTAAATGTTTTCATCCTCATTAGCTATTAAAGACATCATAAAGAATTGGTCAACTGCTCCCTTTTTTTTTATCAAAATCTTAGCTTTAGCAGACTTGAGTTGATCATTTGCACCCCCGAGTACATGCTTCTTTCCTTGATACATAAATCCAATAGTTTTCTTTTTGAAATCAAATAATATCCTCCCCAAGGTATTCAACCATTTCACACCTAGCACAATATCTATATTTTCCAATGGTAAGTGTAAGAAGTCAGATGAAAATGTTGTACCTTGTAATAACCACTGCAAGTCCTTACAAACCGAAGTAGTTTGTACTCTTCTGCCATCAGCTACGCTGACAGATTGTTTTTGAATAGAACAAGCTCTGCAGCCTAGCCTTGCAACTACTTCCTCAGTAATAAAATTGTGAGTACTCCAGTATCTATCAACACTTGCAATAGCCTCTTTTTATGGTATCCTGTAACTCTAATAGTCTAATAACATTCTACACCTGTAAATGCTTGTACTGATATGGCCATGAACTCATTTGAATCTGCCAATAATTCTTGTGTCAGATCTTCCTATTCCTCTACTTCCACCCTTTCATCTTCTGCCACCTCTACTAAGTACAATTGTTGGTTACCCCTGCAATTATGGCCTGGTACATACTTATCATCACAAAAAAACATAATCCTTTCGATCTCTTCTCATCCATTTCAGCTGCACTCAACCTCCTACCAGGTATCCTAGTGTTCTTATTAAGAGTAGGTTCAAATGGCTTCTTGTTAATAAAGGTTGGTAATGGGTTCTTTGGTTATACTGGAGTTTACTATGATTAGGGGTAGGTAGTAGGCCAGTGTTGGTTCTCATATTAGGCTTGAGACCCCAGGATTGGGCTTGAGCCTCGAACACTTCCTCCTGCAATCTTGCAATTCTATAGGCTTGTAGCAGTGTTTTAGGTGACTGAATTCTCACAGCTTTGTTCAATCCGGCTTAAGGCCACCTATGAAGCAACTAATTGCATTTTCATTAGATAAATTAACCCCAATCAACAATCTATCAAATTCTGCTTGGTAGTACTTAACACTGCCAGTCTGCTGCAAATTCTTTAAGGCCTCCATATGATCTTCAAACCCTTCCCCAAACTTTTCATTTAAGGCTAGAACATATTCAGTCCAGGTAGGTTCTAGCACTGAATCCCTAGATTTCATATATGACCTATGCCAAACAATAACTTTTCCATCAAAATGAATAGAAACCACTTTAACCCTCTAATCAAAAGCTACTTCATCCATAGAAAAGAATTGGCCGACTTTGTACAACCAAGTCTCAAATCGTGACCAGAAAATCGAGAAAATTCTAGCTTAGAGTATCGAGTAAAAAATTACCATTAGAAGTTGCACCTTGATGAACTTATCTGTTTCTTCCTCCTTGCTGAATCTCCATTGAACCAGCACGACCAGTAGCAGATTCTGCCCTAATTGTTTTTTTTCCTTCTCTTTTTTGATTCATCGCTCCCATGATTTCTTTCAATTCTATTGATTCCTTGTCAGTTTGTACATTATGCTCATTTATAATCATCATTCCATCCATCAACTTTTGCAGTTGATCGTGAATAGCTGTCAGTTTGTCCTCCAATTCTCCAACAGATTTCTCTGAATTTTTGTTGCGAGTCATGATTGAATATGCCAAGGACCTTTAGCTCTGATACCAAATGATACAATGTAACAGAATTCAGAGGGAAATAGTCAATCTAGGAGCTTAAAGCTCGAAGAAGGTGATGGCTATGACAGGCAGATGCGAGAAAATAGCTCAAGGAAGAAGAATTTAGAAAGAGTAGAATTGTATTATCTTCAAAAGTGATCCTCAATTACAAGTGATTCTACTATATATGCTTGATTAACAACTTGTAACTAACTCTAACTAATTCTACCTAACTGTAACTGTCTTAACTAACTTTTGCCACATCAGCTGCCAGCTTAGCTTTTCTGTTACTGCTTACTGCTCTATCTCTTCCTCTTAGCTGCTCGATTCTCTTAACTTGTATCAAATTCATAGCTCTCCTCTTCTAGTTGGAAACCTTGCTCCTTAATTGATTCAAGAAGTTGACAAGATTTTGAGAACTCATCTATATCCTTGGTGTATCTGGCCTTGTGTACGCATTCACTTATTTGAGCATTGACTTCGTCTACATAATTGGATTGTATTAGAGTATTATACCCTAATCCCAATTTACGAAACATTAAATCAGTACTCAATACAGTACCAGTAGACTTTTTATTTTCTTGCGTTATTCCAAGTGGTGAACATATAGTTGTTGTATACAATTTTGGCGAATAAACAACTGAATTGAACTTCAAGGAAAGAGCAGTCAATTTAGTGGATGAACGGAATAAAGAGACTAGGGTTTTAAATTTGTGCGCAGCCATTCTTCTTGATATTGGAGTGGTAAAGTTTTGTGATAAGAGTGGCGATTTTCAACTAGAATTGTGCTTGGGAAACAAGTTAATTGTGAGAATAACCCTAATCTCTATCCGCATACTATTGTGCCTATGTGAGAGGTGAATGAAGGGTATTATCACTTTTACCCCGCGCTAAAAATTATTTATATTTGGTAATCGAAAAAGTATATAAAATATATATAATTTTTGTATATAACATGCACAATATATGTATATACAAAAAAAAAATATTTTTTGGCTATTATTTTGAGAGCGGCTATACATTGCCATTTTTTTAATTTAGTCTGAAAAGAAAAAAAAAAGTGGGGTAGAAGTTAAGTTTCTATTGAATTGAGTAAGATCCTTTTGAATAGAAGATGACCATGAAAAAGAAATTTTTAGAGGAAGATTAAAAAAATGCGAATTTCCCTATTGATGAACAAAAATAACTAAGTGGGCATTTGGATATAAAAATTGTAAAATTTAGGAAAAAAGTAAAAAAAAAATCATGTGAATGGTATTTAAAATTAGAGTTGCGTTTGGACGTGAATATAATTTTGAGATGTTTTTGAATTTTTGTGAGTGATCTGAAGTGAAAATTTTGAAAAATAACTTTTTTGAGTTTTTCAAATTTTTGAAAAAATTTGAAATTCATCTTCAAGTGAAAATCGAAAATTTCATGGCCAAACACTGGTTTAAAAAAGAGTGAAAAAAATTTCGAAAAAAATCTTTTTTTAATAATAGTGCACAATGTGTGTATGGTGTATGTCTAAAATGATTAATGCCAAAATAAAGTAAGCGGAGTGTGTGTACCATTGTATATTGAGAAACAAAAAATGACGTGTGTAGTGTGCCATGAGAGTTGGTTAATTGATCCTTTGCATTCCTTTTCATTTTAAATAAAACTAGCTAAGTAGAATACTACTACTAATTATCTAAAGTACAAAAATAATAAATGATAACATTACTGTATTAAACAAATATACTCAATATTTACTAAAACCCTACTACAACTTAAAATCACACTAAACTAAGTGAAGATATTTTTTGAAACTTTTCTTTTTATCTTTTGTAAAAAATAAAATGTCAAGACTATTTTTGTATTATTTTCAAAACCAAAGCTAACTAAACAAAATACCAATAAGCTAAAATAAAGGAAAATATTTTTGTAATTTTTAAGATAAAATAAAGCAAAAAGTAAAAAATAATTAAAATAGCAATGATAGGCCTAAAATAAACATCTAAGCTCTAAATAATATAAAATTTCATTAAAGGTAAAAAATTAAATATCTACAATATTAATAATAATTTATTCAAAACTCAATAAGTTATTTCTTTTATTATTTAAAGTCCCTGAACTCAAAATTTTAGCTTCGCCGGGAGTAGGTCAAGTACCTACTACCTAACATTGAGACCTTTTCAAGGATTCAAAGGCCAATTATTTAAGGTGGTAGTTGGAAGCTAAGGAGAGATTCTTGGAATAATTCAGTTTGTGAGGTCCATGACTCAACTGGTCCAAAAATCTTATCAACCACAAGATCACATATCAATTTTAATGAAGAAACGTTTCTCGTTTTAAGCCAAGATTTTCTTTGCTATTCTCATTATTTGTCATTAATAATTCAACATTGCCTTTAATGATTAGACATTTGAGGATTCTTTGTAGGCCTGGCAAAATTTTCATGCCAAAAACATGTGAATTAGTTGATTTAGTTCAACTACAGAAAAATTCTAACTTCAATCTATCTTTGACAATGAATAGAGATTTAAGAAAAATTTCTATCACTATACTTATAAAATGCAATTAGCAAAAAATTCGTATGAAGAAATGTCCAAGAAAATCGTATGTGATTCTCAGGATGGAGGACGAGCTGATAAGGGCGGGTCAAGTAGGGCTAGTAGGCATCTAGCATGACAAGCTTTTGAAAAAGGGGTGCCGATTAATGATAAGACATTTGAGGATTCTTTGTAGGCCTGTCAAAATTTTCATGCAAAACCTTTTGAATTAGTTTAAATACAGAAAGATCCTAACTTCAATCGGACTTTGACAATGAATAGAGATTTAAGAAAAATTCATAACATTATTTATATTTATAAAATGTAATTAGTGAAAGATTTGTATGATGAAATGTCCAAGAAAATCGTATTTGATGTCGAGGATGGAGGGCAAGCTGATGAAGGTGGGTCAAGTAGGGCTGGTAGGCTTCTAGCACGACAAGCTTTTGAAGAAGAGGTGCACATGCAGAGTTACAACCAAGATTTAAAGTTGATATGTTCGGAATTCTAGTTCTTTAAAATTATTGAGTTCTAAATAAGCAATTTGTACATATTCAATGAATTTCTTAAAATAAATACATAGTTTGAACTAAAGTTACTGGGCCGGTCGGACCCGTAACATGTATACTGGCTCCGCCCTTTGTTCACATGCCACCTTAGGCAAAACCCTACGTCGAAATAAAAGAGAAAATAAAACATGAAATACGTTCACATGATATACCCGCTTTTGAGACTCGATTTGGCAGAACCCGAAGGACAAATCCGTATAGGCCTAGACCAAAAACGAACAATATGTGTCGTGACATCATATTTCTGTATTTCGAGTAAAATGTACGGAGCTAAAATAGACCTTATAATAAGTAGCATTTGTGTTTGAATTAAAAAAAAATGTATGACTCAAAATAAGAATCAACCCCATTTTTAGTTCAAAAGTGGAGTGTGGATGACATTGGTTTTAGAGGGATGGAGAAGCTACAAATCATTGTCCTCTTTTTTCTGGCATGAAAAAGATAGGAGACAAAAAGGACAAAATAGAAAGAAAAGAAAAAGTGCACATGAGTCATAATGCCAAAAGTGAACTATTTCCTTGGAGTTGATAATTTTATCCTAAGCCTTAAAACTTACTCTTCCATAAAACAACAACAACAACAACAACAACAATAAGGGAAGGGGAGGTTGTTTACCGTTAGAGCAATCCCTCTTGTCTACTCTTCCATAAAAACAAATCGTTAAATATAACTTGACCATAATAAGGGCATATATGGCCCCATTTTGATCACAATAAGGGCACATTTGATCCATTTAATAAGAGAGAATCAATGCAAACCATTTCGCATCGAGTTCAGGTTATATACAACATCAGCAACAAATTTTTACACTGTCATACCACCTTTATTTATTATATCGAGTAACTTATTTTATCTTTAATATATAAATAAAAAAATTGCTAAATATAACTAGACCATAATAAGGGCATATATGGCCATTTTGATCACCATAAGAGCACATTTGATCCATTTATAAGAGAGAGCAAATCCACACCATTTCACATACGCGTTTAAGTTATATACAACATCAGGATAAGAAATTTTACACTATCAGACCACATTAATGTTGGACTTTAAGCCATTGAGCTTTAAAAGAGAAGAAGTGTGAATTGGAAATGGAGGAAAATAAAATGGAGGGAAAATGAAAATTTGGAGAAGTCAACTTTTATCTTGCACTTTGTCCCTCATTGGTTAGGGACAATCACATTTATGTGCTTATATATAGATTCACTTCTTAAAGCTCTTAAAAGGAGTTGAAGAGAATGAACCATCGCGCCGTCGTCGCTCGCTCGGCTCGGCTTCGGCGCGGCCGCGTATTTTCTGAAAAGGCACCTTTCCAGACACCTCTTCTAATATTTGCCTATAAATTCTGAGGCAAGGCTGCATCTTCCAGACACGAAAAACACTCTAGAACTTCTTTCTTTCTGAATATACTGCATCCTAATTCGCAGTCTCTCTCTCAAATTCGTAAGTGTGATTTTGCTCCGTTCTTTGAGTTCGTTGGTATCCTATTATCCTGGGAGGATTTAATCCATTACCTTGGCAACGTGAGGGGGTTAAAATTCCTTAAGGACGCACAAGAAAATTGTGGACTCGGAATATTTCTGATTCTTTACTATTTTATATATTTCTTTATTCTTCTAACAGTTTTCTGATTTTTGTTTCAACTCAGTATCGTTCACAATTAATTTATTATATCAGATAACATATTTTATCTTAAATATATAAATTTCACACTTTTAAGAAGACTTGCCCATCGAAATTTTTTACACTATCAGACCACATTTATTTATTATATCGGGTAAATTATTTTATCTTAAATATATCAATTTCACACTTTTTAAGAAGACTTGTCCATCGATATTATTTGAGTTACTTGGGTAGTTAATATTTTTTCTTATACTACAATATATATGACTTAAAAATTTCAAATAATTATGACAAATTTGAAGCTTTTCCATTAATAGGAAAAATAAAACAACAAATAAACTAATGTCCGTATCTAGGAGCAAGTACGAGCATTCGAGTTTCATCAAAATACAACCGACACACCCCCAACTTTTGTTGTCACTCGAAAATATCTTTACCCCTTTTTTACAACTTATTTACCAAAATACTACTCACCCACCAAATTCTACACCTACTCGTCCTCAAAATCTACCCCCAAAAATTCTACTCATATATAAATAATCCTAAACCCAATTTCAGATCTCCTCCTCCTACAGATCCTCTTTCTCTCTATTTACAGAAAAAGTAGTCATCTTCTTTTTTTTTATAGAGAGAAAAAGAGGAATCAAGAATCCAGAAAATGGCTTTATCAAATACCTTATCATTGTCATCATCAAAATCCCTTGTTCAATCTCACCTTCTCCACAACCCCTCATTACCCCAACCCCGTATTCCTCTTTTTCACAACCCCCAACATGGGCGGCGCCACCCCATCTCCGCCGTACATGCGGCGGAGCCCGCCAAAACAGCAACTGCTTCACAGCCGTTGAAAAAAACCCAATGGAGTCTTGATTCTTGGAAAAGTAAAAAGGCTTTGCAATTACCTGAATACCCAGATGAAAAAGAACTTGAATCAGTGCTTAAAACTCTTGAATCTAACCCTCCACTTGTGTTTGCTGGTGAAGCTAGGAATTTAGAAGAGAAACTTGGTGAAGCTGCTTTAGGAAAAGCTTTTTTATTACAAGGTGGTGATTGTGCTGAGAGTTTTAAGGAATTTAATGCTAATAATATTCGTGATACTTTTAGGATTCTTCTTCAGATGAGTGTTGTTCTTATGTTTGGTGGTCAAGTTCCTGTTATTAAGGTAATTATCAAGATTTAATTTTTATGCCTGTTAATTTCAATTTATTAGCTGAAATATGTGTTTTTCTGTTGCTTAAGATAACCAAGATTGAATTTTTATGACTTGTATTATAATTCTGTATTATGATTACCTAAAATGTGTGTTTATGTTGCTTAAGATAACCAAGATTCAATTTTTATGACTCTTATATTCTAATTCTGTCTTTTGATTAGCTAAAATGTGTGTTTTTCTGTTGCTTAAGATAACCAAGATTAAATTTTTATGACTTGTATTCTAATTCTGTGTTATGATTAGCTATAATGTGTGTTTCTGTTGCTCAAGGTAACCAAGATTGAATTTTTATGACTCTTGTATTCTAATTCTGTGTTATGATTAGCTAAAGTGTTTGTTTATGTTGCTTAAGGTAACCAATATTCAATTTTTATGTCTCTTATATTCAAATTCCATGTTTTGATTGGCCAAACTGTGTGTTCTTCTGTTTCTTAGTTCTCACTTTTATGGATCTGTGTGGATATGGTGCTATTGCGTTTGCACTTGTTTTCTTTTTAAAATATGTCATAGTAATTTCATTTTTGGATGTTCCAAAATGTTTGACGCTGTTCTATTGCTATGCAATTTTTACAACTTTCAAGAGTTTAATTCATTAAGCTATTCAAATTTTAAACTTTGAGACGAGGTTCTTTGTCGGGCTATTTTAGCCGCTATGTCAGTATTTCCTTCCCTATATTTTAATGTGATGTATAAGCTAAGTGAAAATCTTAAACTCTGTATTGAGCATTTTATATGAAATAGAGCCGAGGGAGTAGGTGTGTATACATATATACAAATATGTTTATATGTATGTCTGTGTGTGTACATAGGTATTGTGGGTGCGTTATGTTTGTAAATATTCGTTATGTGTGGCGTGTGTTTGTTATGTGTGTGTTTGTTATGTGTATGTGTATACAGATACACATAATGTGTATATGTAGAATATATTTGCTTTAGTCAAGTGTCTGAGTTAATAATTGTAGAATATCTGGTTACTTGAATTGGTATGATGACGATCATTACAATGAGCTTCTTGGTTGAAAAACATCATGATACTAAGCTTAAGTTGTTACATGGTTAATTATAGGTTGGAAGAATGGCGGGTCAGTTTGCAAAACCAAGATCAGATCCATTTGAGGAGATTGATGGAGTGAAGCTGCCAAGTTACAAGGGTGATAATATTAATGGTGATACATTTGATGAGAAGTCAAGAATTCCAGACCCTCATAGGCTTATTAGGGCTTACATGCAATCTGCTG
This sequence comes from Nicotiana tabacum, assembly GCF_000715075.1. Classification (NCBI taxonomy): domain Eukaryota; kingdom Viridiplantae; phylum Streptophyta; class Magnoliopsida; order Solanales; family Solanaceae; genus Nicotiana; species Nicotiana tabacum. The sequence continues at coordinate 10,040,088 of NC_134090.1, forward strand.
CGACTCTTAACCTTCTTAGGGCTTTTGCTACTGGAGGTTATGCTGCAATGCAGAGGGTCACCGAATGGAATCTTGATTTTGTGGAGAACAGTGAGCAAGGAGATAGGTATGAAAACTGTAACAGATTCTCTTCTTCAGCAGTTAATCTTGTTTTATGTGGCTATCAAATGTCTTTCTAAGATCTGCAACTCTATATCATTTTAATGACTTCTCAATTGGACATGGGCCTGAAGTGAGGGGCGGAACCCATATACGGTTTTGACCGAACACAATAGCTTTTGCTCAAACAATGTCTTTGTGTTAAGAAATTTATTAAGTTATGTACAAATATTAAATTTAGAACCCAGTTATTAGCAATTGAAGTCGTCGTTCTTAAATCCAGAACCTATAAATTTGAAATCACGGCTCCGCCATTGGCCTGAAGTGCCAAGTTTTTGTCATTACGACTTCAAGTGTCATTTCGGTTGCATATTCCGCAGTGTAGGTCGGGATATTGAGATGATATTAAGTCTAATATGTTTGGAATGTTTTGCAGGTATCAAGAACTAGCTCACAGGGTTGATGAAGCCTTGGGATTCATGGCTGCTGCTGGACTCACAGTTGACCACCCTATCATGGCGACAACTGATTTCTGGACATCCCATGAGTGCTTGCTTCTTCCTTATGAACAAGCACTTACAAGGGAGGATTCAACTTCTGGTCTTTTCTATGATTGTTCCGCTCACATGATTTGGGTTGGTGAACGAACCAGGCAACTTGACGGTGCTCATGTTGAGTTCTTGAGAGGAGTAGCAAACCCACTTGGCATAAAGGTATGCATAGCTTAAAGCAGTTTCAGACATCCAGTGCAATATGCTAATAGAAGTATTACTAATTTACTCTGTTCGTTGTTTGATTTATCTAACATTGAAATAAAATGTAGTGGAGGAAGCAGAAATTTAGAACTAATGCATCTCCACTACTTACCATTCTCGGAAAAAAAGTCCATCTCCGTTGAAGTTCCATTTAGTTTACTCACCTCCTCTTATTTATCACCATTTGACATCTGATGTTTACCTATAGTGCCATTTGATATTTACCTACAGCGCATTTGATGTTTACCTCTGCCGTAATATTAATCAAAATGTTATTTTATATGTAATATTGAGATCTTACTACTACTCTTAGCCTATTCTATTACGTCAGTTGCCTGAAGACGGAAGTTCTATTGCAGGTGAGCCAAAAGATGGATCCAAATGAGCTAGTTAAACTCATTGACATCCTGAACCCAACCAATAAGCCCGGAAGAATTACTGTAATTGTGAGAATGGGTGCTGAGAATATGAGAGTGAAGCTTTGCCACTTGATCAGGGCTGTTCGAGGAGCTGGACAGATTGTTACCTGGGTTTGTGACCCAATGCACGGAAACACTATAAAGGCACCATGCGGACTCAAAACCCGTGCTTTCGATTCAATCCTGGTAAGTTTCATCTCTGAGTTTTCTCATTCTGATTCTTGGGTAAGGTTTAAATCCTGTATCTGAATGTCATATTCTGCTGAACTGGCAGGCTGAGGTTCGAGCTTTCTTCGATGTGCATGAGCAAGAAGGGAGCCACCCTGGTGGTATCCATCTAGAAATGACAGGGCAAAATGTGACTGAATGCATTGGCGGATCACGAACAGTAACCTACGACGATTTGGGCTCTCGCTACCACACACATTGTGACCCAAGATTGAATGCTTCCCAATCTCTTGAACTTTCCTTCATCGTAGCTGAACGACTAAGAAAACGAAGAATGGCCACTCAACGCCTGTAGGCTTTCTCTAATTTACCCGTATTTTTAGTCTGCATCCTTGTTCTCTTGGTATCCAATAAACTCAGTTACCAGCCATCCGCTCAAAACTTATATGTGGTCTCGGGGCGTTTGAGCTGCTATTTGGAACCAAAGTTTCTAAGTTAAAACATGGGCAGAGCAACTTTCCAAATGAGGTAAATAGGTTTCCTGCAGAAATCAATGGGGGAAGTGAACAGCAAGTAAAATTAGTCGAGTTGTCCGGTAGCCATTCTGTTTATTAAAATTTTAAAATTTAGTTTGGACTGTAAGTTTAGGGTATAAGTGGGTTCAGTTCTCTCCTTTTCTTGATGTATGGATTTTATTTTGAGATACTGGTTTTGCAGTGGAGTCAAGTGTTTGCCTACCTTCTTGCCATTTTTGCTTATTTTACAGCTATTAGATTGTATTTTCATAATTTGTTTCCTATAATGGCATTTTACTGGATAGAAGTGCATAATCTGCAGAGAGCAAAGTCCTAAATTACTAATAAGAGCTATTAACTTAAGGTCTTCGCATTGAAGTGTGGGTTAGTGGTCAATGAAGTCCGTGGCTATGGAATGAAGACTACGGTTCGAATTCTATGGAATGAAGACTACGGGTGATTTTTTTCTCAAGTATTCAATGCAATAGTCGAGTTTTAAAAGAAAACCTAGTGTCCAATGTAATGGTTAGCATGCGAGAGAGAGCTATGAATTTCTCTTAATTGACTTTTCTTAAAACTTTTTAAGGAATTTCTCTTAATTGACTTTTCTTTCTAAGCTTCAATGTGAAAGTGAAAAGAAAGGGAAGAGAAATGAATAAGTTGGACCAACCAGCTGTACCCTTTTCTCTTATAACTAGAAAAGAGAGGTGCATGATCTCGTGAATTACTTCTGAATAAATTTTAAAATTATATATAAGAACTATAGCATTTCGCGATTCATTGGTAAATGACAATTTTTGCTAAAACTTAGGACTTTGTGAATAGGTAAAGAAAGAATAAAGAATGGAAACTGTTACCTCTTGATTATGAAGGATATGCCTTAGGATTAGCAGTTCATGTTCCTTAATTTTTAGGCCAATCGTGTAATCTTTAGGGTGGCCTGCTCAATTCATATTTCCAGATGCTAGTCCACGCTGCAATTAAATATGCAACATAAAAATATTAGTATATGAACATAAACTATCAGGGTATTAAAAATACTCTTAAAATCTAACAAAATCATTCTGGTGTACAAGTACAATAGACACTGTTTAAGTTCAAATGTAGGGAGGGAAGACTACATAAAAAAACGTAGAAATGATACTAGGTAGGCACTCTAAAGGGCATCTATTTCGGGATTAGCCAGTATATCCTGAATATCAATTTTTCAGGACAAAAATATCCTGAATTGTCCTGAAATTAAGATTTTTAGTTTAAAAGTTTAGGCCAAAATAGGCACTGACTAGTCTATAAATAACATCCCCGAGAATGACTATTTATGCACTTGCCCCTACATAAACACAACTCGGAGAAATGTATCTCTTTAGCTACTCTAAAAAATAATAGTTGATAAAATGTACATATATGTATTATATATAAAAAGATACATATTTTATATACTTTTTAGCTAGCGAATGCAAATAGTTTGAGGCGGCCGGCTAGTTTTGTTATTTTGCCCTAATCTTGTGCTAGATGCCTAGATAGCTACTACAATTTCTCAACCAAAATCTAGAGTAAAAATAACACGGTATAGCCAGTTTTCGGACGGGTCAAAAATAGCAAGTGTTTACCAAGTCAATGAAAAATAACCACTATTTTGCTGCAACAGAGATCGGTCTAGCATAATATACTGGAGTTTGGTGCACCTGTGTATGAACTCCAACATATTATGCTGGATTGATATACTTTGCTGGCTTCAGTATAATATACTGGAGACTGGAGCACCGGTACTCCAAACTCCAGTATATTATGCTGGACAGATATACTTGCTGGAACTCCAGTATATTGAGCTGGAGTTCTACTGTACTTATGCTGGAACTCCATCATATTATGCTAGAGTTCCAGTATACTTATCCTGGAACTCAAGTATACTTATGCTGTAACTCCAGCATAATATACTGACGTATTTTCCGGATTTTGAACAGTGTTTCGCTCAGATTTATCTTTACATAAGAAGTGGCTAAATTTCGATTACTTTTAAAATTGAGCTATTTTTGAATGACCAGTTGTAAATCTGACTATTTTTGAATTTCTCCCAAATCTAGATGGTATAAAAGCTGTATTGGGCAAGCACTTTCTGGCAATTAGCAACATTAAAGAATTGATCACGACAACGTTAATAAACGTATATAAATAGTATGCGTTACATACTTTATTTATGTCCTATATTATATCACATACGTATGGATTAAATTATCTTATTCCCTAATTACACGGGATGTAGCAGTTTTTAAAGGGATTTGAAAAGGTGGATACCGTGTAATTAAAAAGTTAAACAAATAGTGTGAAACTTAAAAACAAAATGGTCACGTGTGAAAAGTTTAAGAAGTAATAGCAGGAGATATAATTAACTCTTTAAAAGTTATATGCAACGTAAATTTCCCTCTTTTATTATTGTCTGTTTGTTATTTTATAATTTGCTAATTGCCAAATCAAGCTAATAAAATCTTTTTCTTTATATATTTTATAATTTGGGTTTTTTTTAGTCATTATAGTTTGGTTTGATCAAGTCTAAAGTGTAGAGTAACATTCGAAATGCAATACTTTTTTGTAAACTAGCTTTAGGGTACGCACTTTGTGTGTGTCTGTATTAATGAGAATAAAGTTTAAAAAATTAGATAAATATTAATAAATAATATAATTGAGTTATAAAATAAAAACTAAAAAAATGTAAGTTCTTAAAAATAATTAATGTTTATCATGTTTAGCTGGATCTACAAAGAACTATTATAGGCATTCATAAAAGGACTCTAACTTTAATTTGTAGTATTTGAATATGTTGCCTATCTCTCAACTAAATTTTGGCCTTTATCCAAAATTATCTTTTTATACTATCTTTTTTTCTTACTATTAAATTTTTCCTTCACCTATCAAAGTTCCAAAAAGTGTTTTTTTTTCCTTTCAAAATATGCAGATTCACTTTTGTATTTTTGGTTAAGTATATTGCAACAAATTTTCAAATGTTAGCATTAATAATAGTAATATTTTAAAAAGGTTTAAACATAATATATATTTACAAAGGAAAAAACATATAATTTGAGAACCTAAATATTTTTTAATATCAAAGGAGCATCGACATATAACTATTGACTTAAGTAACATTTAGTTTTGTGGACTTTGCTTTTTTTGGTTTTCTTATTTTTTGCAAAATTATTATCTACATAATACAAATAATGAAAAAAATTTATATGAGGTATTAGAAATTTTTATATTTCAAATAAGAAAGAATTTAATGCACAAATTTTAATTGATTTAAAATACTAAATACATATTAGGGAAAACTCTTCCGTTCTACTCAAGAATGCATAAATAATATAAACAATCAATTTGCAACTAAACCATGCAAATAGCTAATAAAAAAGTCATATTTTATTTAAATAAAAATATAAAGAAGCAAATAAGGAAGACTTAAAGTCCTAAAATTTGCCGCAGAACAAACGTGAGTTATGCAAGTAGCCAATCGTGAAGTTCAAATAAACAATTGTGAAGTGCATAATCAATTTGCAAAAGAATTTCATAAATAAAATTGCAGAAGCTGCTTTAAAGTCCTAACATTATGAAAATTCAATATATAAGGAATTATAATTATCTTGCATCGTTAAAAAGGAAAAGAATTATGCATAAAGTCCTAAATATCATATTTTCTACTTAGCTCAAATAAGGAAAATAATTAAATGAGCATTCCTACATATTAGGAAAATAATTAAATAATTATTCCTAAATATTAGGTAATACTTTAATTACGATTTTGTCTAATGTGAAATCTATTTTTAAAGGATAAAAAGGCGAACGATATTTCGCTAAGGGCCTTCGTGCTTTTAATATAACTAGTATTAGGGTACGCGCTTTGCGCGTGTACCTATATCAATAAATATATAATTTTTAAAAATTATATATATATTATTCAATAATGTGTTTTAGTTATTGAAAAAATATCAAAGAAAGAAAATGTAAGTTTCTAAATATAATGAATGTTAATCTCACTAAGCTAGCTCATTAAACAAAGAAATGCTACGCCACATAAGTCTTTATATATCTTATTATGATTTATGAGATAATATATATCTTATAAAAATTATTGTTATCTTTATTACCAAATACTGTAAACAAATAACAAAAAAATACTTTAAAATAATTATTCAAAGATAATAAAATAAATTGAAGAATTTGAATCTTTGGGTCTTTTAGAAATTTGTGAGCGTAGAGATAGAACTATAGCTCCGAGAAACCCATAGATAAATAACAATATAAAGTATGAAATAGCTAATATTGAATTATAAAAAATGATGTAATACGATATGAAAAATATAGGGAGCTACATTTATTAAAATAAATATAAAAATAAAGAAAAATGATAAGGGTAATTTTTGTAATTTTGTTTTTGTCTTGGGTTATATCCTTATTGCTTCAACTTAACATTTTAGCAATTTAACTTTTAATACTATATTATAATAAATTTTTCTCTATTTTCTTATTTCTTTCACGGTAATTGCTCTTATTGCGTAAAATAATTTGTGTACCTTAAGAGTTTTATCAACTTGACAAATAAGTTTACTTACATAATAATTTTAAAACAAAATTGAATTGACTTTTCCGTTGCTTTATTAATTCAAAGACTTGATTATTTGTTGAGATTTTATGCTTTTTTGATAGTATAGAAGATACAAATTATTTTCAAACTATTCTCCTACTCGAGCATAATATTATTCTCTTTATCGATTTTATGTAATATTGAAAACTACATTTAATAATTAGAACAAATATTTAATTAGGTAATGTTAGAATTATAGGTTCCCTAATAAGAGGAATCAATGTAAACATATTTCTATGGAAATCACGTGAGTATACAAGGAAAAGAAACGTAATACTCTTAATTAATTCTCTTAAATAATATCTATTTTAAAGTCCTTAATATTGGGGTTTCTTATTTAATTCAATAAGGAAAAATCGAATAATCAAATTTTAGTTTCCTTTAAAGTCCTAAATATTAAGATAATAATTAAATGACTATTTTGTCTAGTGTGAGCTCTATTTTAAAAGGATAAAAAAGGCAAACGATATTTCGCTAAGGGCCTTCGTGCTTTTAATATAGTATAAATAGATTAAATAAATTCTTTAATTTTAATTTATTTTAGTCCAAGCATTTCAAATGGAAACAGAAGAAAGAGTGAAAATTTTCTATTTGGTATGAGAATACTTAGGCCAAAGCGTGTTAGTGCATAGTTGGTTATAGTTGGAATAAATAAAAATTTAATATGGAAAAGTTTAGTTGATTTCAAATTCTTAAATATTTAGGATTCTTACATAATTTAAATAAGGAAATAGATTCAATAGTAAAGATTATAGTTGGTTTAAAAGTCCTAAATATTAGAAAAATAACTAAAAGACTTTTTTGTCTAATGTAAATTCTATTTTTAGAGGGTAAAAAAAGCGAACGACATTTCACTAAGGGCCTTCGTGCTTTTAATATAGTATAGATATAGATATAGATTATAGGCATAAGTAACAGAGTGAAATCAAGTGAAACATAAGTAATAAAACAGGGTAATAGGACTAGAAGAGATGAAAAAATCTGGCGAAGTAATGCAGTGGATTTAGAATGGGAAGCTGCTTTATTTGCTTTGTCCAAAATCTGACCCGAATAGGCTAAACAAACCTAGGAATAAAATCAAGAAAAATTAACTTAAATAGCCACTCATTCAACAGTGTAAACTGAAAATAGTCAGGACTAATAATACGTGTATAATTCATGTGTAATATGTGTATAACCGTGTATAACTAATATATAATTTATATATATCGGCTAGGAAGATATACCGTGAATTTGATTGGCTATTTGTGCAAATTATTTAGACTTGGTACTGAGTATCGCACTCTTCACTAACCAAAGTTAGTTAGGAAATTTTATCAACTATAGTAAAGGTATACACCATATTTATTATAAACCAAAATCATTTTAAAATATTTTTTTCTATAGCTATCTTTTATATTTTATAGCAAAATAAGTATTTATGGTATATACTACCATTGAGGCATGAAATAAGGCATGAAATACGCTATTTATGTCTTTCCTCTCTCTTAGACAACTGGACATACCTATTTTTAAGGTGATTGACGTTACTGTACTCATGAATACATGACGCGAATACATGTGAATACATGCGCGTACAATTGTACTGCCCTGATTTTAGGCGCTTTTTACTGCTGTATTCATGAATACAGTATTGCAAATACATGTGAATATATGCGCGTACAACTGTACTGCCCTGATTTTAGGCGCTTTTTGCTGTTGTATTAATGAATACATGGCGTGAATACATGCGAATACATGCACGTACAACTGGACTGCCCTAATTTTAGATGCTTTTTACTGCTGTATTCATGAATACAACAGTGTGAATACACGTGAATACATGCGCGTACAGCTGGACTGCCCCAGTTTTAGGCGCTTTTTGCTGCTATATTCATGAATACATGGCGCGAATACATGTGAATACATTCGCGTACAACTGGACTGTCCTGATTTTAGGAGCTTTTTACTGATGTATTCATAAATATAGCAGCGCGAATACATGTGAATACATGCGTGCACAGTTGGACTGGACTGGTTTTAGGCGCTTTTTGCTGCTGTTAGGGGTGTACAAAGAAAACCGACAAATCGCACCAACCCGATAATCCGAATCGAGAAAAAAAATCCGACTATGGTTTGGTGTTGGAAAAAAAACCCGACCATAATTGGTTTGGTTTGGTTTTAACTAAAGAAAGTCAAACCGAAACCAAACCAACCTGATATTACATATATAGAAATTTTAGATATATTTAATATATAAATACTTATTGTGACGTTTTTCTTAAACTTTTTCATAATTTTATCTTTTAAGATATTATTTCAAGGTTGGACTTAGATCTTTTGAATGTTCCAATAAGTTTTATAGTCGTTAATATAACTTAAATAATGCTAACAAAAGCCCAAACTAAAATCAAATCAATACTAATGCTAACAAAAGACATTCAATTCAATACTACGAACCACAATGTATTGAATATCTATTTTTTTTATTTTGCAATAATTTAGATAAAAATGCATAACCTATTTTTATTTTTTCTTCAGCGTTTAGTCATGTAATTAATACTTCCTTATTAGTCTACTTATTTTAGCATGACTTAGTACTTTTAGATTTTGTTTATTTTTATTATGGATTTTCAATTAACAATATTTATATTACATAATTTTATTGTCTTTATTGTTGAATATTTTAGGATAATTCCATAATACATCTCATATTTTATATTATGTTTTTGGAAAATACCTTATATAGTTGTATCTTACTAGTATTAACGAAATATTTTGAGCACAAATTATATATTTTGTGCTACCAATATTTTACCGGAAAAAAAACCCGAAAAATATGAATAACCCGAAAACCCGAAAAAAATCGAGATTGAAAAATCCGAGTTCTATTGGTTTGGTTTGGTCTTTAGATTTAATAACCCGACACAATTGGTTTGGTTTGGTAATTGCAAAATCCGAACCAACCCGACCTATGTACACTATTAGCTGTTGTATTCATGAATACAGCGAATGCACTACCGTAAATCCGTAACAACTGAATAGTAGCTATAGAAATTAATTATGTATATAATAACTATATGAAGTTAATAGCCACTAAAGAATAATGATTTCTGAAATTCATCAATTAGTTATCTTAATTTTCAAGTCGTCAAGAAGGCATAAGTTATCCTAAGGTGGATATTGCAGAAAAAGAATAAAAAAATAAAAAAATAAGGTAGTTATTTTTAGGTTAACCACCTTTACGTGCAGTCAAAATTCAAACAATAATAATCCTAATATTATACTGAGTATGACTATATGTATATACTTAGCCCGAATAGTTAACTTCCCAGCCAAGACTTATAATAATAATAATAATAATAATAATAATAATGATGATAATAATAATAATAATAATAATAATAATAATAATAATAATAATATAGAGGAACTTACTCGTCTATTATTGATGTTGTTGTTCTTGTCATCGTTTTCATTAACGTTTTCATTAATTTTTAATTAAACAGCGAAAAGGTTATAGTAATTTATTTTTACTTCAACAGAACGTTACGAGTATTTTCCTATTTATGTAGTTTTGTATCTCATTATTAATTTTCAAAATTGTATAAAATCATTAATAGCGTGGAAAAAACTACTTATTTACCAGCATATTGCAGTATATGAAAATCAAACTATTTATGAAAAGGATACGTATACAACTTGCAGAGAGTGATTATTAATTATTCAGGCTCAAAACATGTACATGTAAAATACTAACGTGTGTTCACCTAAGAATATTCTCATTTTAAAATATATCATCAAAAATCTTAGAAATAACCTTAATTAGGGGGCGTTTTACAAAATTTTAAGGGTCGCTAAAATTCGTATTGGTATTAGCTAATACTTATAACTAAATGTAGAATAAATACAATTCCAAATTCTAGTTATTTTGAGATTATAATCCTACTCCCGATAATCAAACATTAACGCTACGACTATGTTGACTGACCAGTGGCTAAGTCGGAAATTTTCACAAGGGTGTTCAAACTTAAAAGAAGTAAAAAAAAAAAAATTCCGACAGAGAGTGTTCAGTATATGTTTTACACTTCTAAAATCTAATATTTTATCCATACACACTGCCTAACTTTTCAATGAGAGGGTGGTCAATTGACGAACACCCTTCGATCGGATAATGTAACTTTGCCACTGGGAGCCTGGGACTGAGCCGTAGATCTATTGGAAATAACTTCTCTACCTGCACAAGGTAGGGGTAAGACTGCATAGACACTACCCTCCCCAGACCGCACATGTGAGATTACACTGGATTTGTTGTTGTTTGTCCATATAACCAAACGACTAATTAAGTTCCTCCCTTCTCTAACTACTATTCCCCTTCTTAATTTTTCTTCCCTACCCCTCAACCTCCACACAAAAGGATCACAAAATATTATATATACTTCACACTACTACACATACTTATAATACAAACAACATTATCTTCCCACCAAAAAAAGAAGAAAAATCTTATACCATATGGATTCTCCAACTGAAGTTCCTCTAAAAAGGAAAGAAAGTGATCCATTAGAAGATGATGATAATGGCTTATACTTAACATGGAAAGATTTGTGGGTGACAGTGCCAGATAGGAAAGTAGGAAGAAGGCCAATACTTGAAGGGATAACTGGTTATGCTCAACCTGGTGAAGTTTTGGCTATTATGGGTCCTTCTGGTTGTGGCAAATCCACTCTTCTTGATGCATTGGCAGGTAATTTTGTTCATTACCATTTTTTTTTTGGAATTTAGTATTTAAAACTTACTTGGCTCGATAATCTGGATTCACATCGAGTATACAACAATAATAACAACCAAGTATAATCCCATAAGTGGAGAAATTTACATCAGAGTATATGTTCATGAAAAAGGAAAATTGCTCTCTACCAAGAGGTTCGCTATTCCAAAAAGTTTGTTAATTACCGTGTGCTATGTATATGGTATAGTAAAGTTAAATCATTAGCTAGTTCTAATGCAAAAGGAAGTTTTGAGGGAAAATGTTGGAGATGTCTATGAAGAATTATGATCATCTGTGCGGTTATAAAAGAAAAAAAAAAAGAAAAAAAGAAAAAGAAACAAGAATCAAGTATTGATAAGATTTAACTTATATATGCATTGATACTGTAAACAATATTTTATACTAATAGTATATTTTAACCATTATAGTAGTTTATTTACTGCATTTTTAAGGTTGTCAAATTAAGATTAATATTATAGACAATTACTTTTTGTAGGTTCATTAAAACAAGATATAGTGTAAAAATGTATACACAGTTAGTGTATATTTGTTTTAAAAAAATCATACTGGTATGATAGCTACATAGCTTTAAAAGATGATCTCTTTAAAGGCAAAAAAAAAAAGGTACGTATTATACGAACTCAACCTAGCCAGTCGACTGAACAATATTGATATATGTACAACATAATTAGTAACCTTAAAATCACGAAAATTTTGGGGCACTAACTTTTTATTATTCCCTTCCGAAAAAGGTTATCGTTTTATAAATAATTTAACTTAAATTAAATTTATTTAACGACCTCAATGAAATATTTTTATAGACACAAAAATATCATGCTAGATTTAACATATAGGTTTCAAAAGTTTTTCTTTCTTTGAAACGGTGCTCTAAGGGATATTATCTCTTTCTTTTTTTTGGGTTATGTTAGTCGATCATTTTTCTTTCAAAAATACAACTTCTGAGTAGTTTCTTTTGCCCATGCACTTTCTCAATTTCATCATCATGGTATTCTTCCTTAATGGTAGCTAACGTTAATTAGGAAAAATATAGTTTTTCTCTTACATTCATTTTATGATTATATAATGAAGAATCATGGGTGACACGACAGTTGGAGGAATTTTTTCTTTAGCTCTTTATTCAGACACATTTATCTTGCAAACCTTATTTTAGAAAGGCTTTTTTTTTTTCTGTGGCTCAAAGGGATATTAATGGAATAATTTGTGGTGGGAGGTAGAAATAATATTTGTTGAGATGGTTCAACAAACTGACGATTCTATGGTTGGTGACCAAGGCGTCTCACTTTAAGAGTTAAAAAAATATTGAAGTGTGCTTTCTTTTTTCCTTTTCCAGCAGGAGTCTGGTATTTATATTGGAGTCCCGACTAATTTATATCCACGTCGCGTAAGCTCCGTTAAAAGAAAAAGCGCTTCCTAGTTCCAACCAAGATTTTTTTCATTCACAAGGTTTAAACCCGAGACTTCTTATTAAGGATGGAGAGATGATTTATCTAACCCACCACTAATCTTTGGTGGTTTTAAGTGTACTGGTATAACATCAGTTGATCAATTTCCTAGTATACATGAGGTGAAAACTATTACTTTTAAGAATGGCTTGGTGATATCATTTTTCGGAGATTATACTTAAACAATGCAAGTCAACTTATCTTATAATAGTAGGTTAGCATCTTATATTGTTTAATTAAGAAAGATATTATACGAAAAAAATTATATTAGAATAACAACGCAAGAAAGAATGCAGTTCACCAAACTAGCCAAACTTATAAGTTAATTACCAAAAAGAATTTAAAAAAATAAAAAGGAATAATTAGACTACGTTAAACTATTGTGTATTGGTGCACATACACCCTTATTTTGATTTAATAGTGTAGTCTACTGAAGCTTATATTGTCTTCAGCTATTTCATCAAATGATTATTTTGAATAATAATGTTGTTATAATTTTCGAATCATTAATTATGGCGAAATATATGGTATTACTATTATTATTAGTGCAGTTCCAATCACATGACTAATCAGGAACGCGTATCCAGTAGTATAGTTATGGGTCCAATTCAGAGGAAAATCCACGATTTAAATTTTATGGGTTCAAATTCATAATATTACCACATCACATCTAATTTAATGGGTTTATAATTTGTTATTTTTACATATTTAGTAATTTTATGCGCGAAACCTTAGCCTCTAAACTGGATACGCCCCTGATTCTATTGATCCCATAACTTTTAGTCTATATCGGGATATTTATTGAAAATATTAAAACTATAAATTCACAACTCAAACAAGGTGATGGGTTCAATAGTTGAAACTGGTCTAGTGACGCACAATTAAAATTTCGGATCTGCCTCTATGACTAATGATTCTCTATTATGGTGATAAATTGGGAAATTTGCAGGAAGATTAGCCTCCAACACGAGACAAAGTGGAGATATACTCGTCAATGGCCGTAAGCAAGCACTAGCTTTTGGAACCTCGGTACGAAATTTGCATATAAATTATCACTCATAAACATTTTATCTCGAAATTTAAACTATTAATATGTATGTTGCGCTCTTCCTCATATTTTGACATTTTTATCAGATTATCGATAGTTATCGTAATTATTTACTTCTAAATACCTTATAGTTGACTTGATTATATACTTTTTTTACACCCTCAATAAATAACATTGGAAGGGAAGCCTTGGAACAACGGTAAAATTATCTCCGTATGACTTATATAAGTCATAGGTTCGAGTCGTGGAATCAACCACTGATACTCAAGGGCGGATTTAGGAGATGGAAGGGGCGAACCCCCTTTGCCGGAAAATTACACTATGCATATAAGACAAAATCCAGTTTGTACCTCTATATAATATATTTTGAATATCCTTAACATAATCCCAAAGCATAGCTTAGTGGTCGAGAGGGTCCAAAATCTTTGGTATGTCATTGGTTCAATTTTCATTGGCCACATTCTCTTTTAATTTTTTGACTTTTTTCTTGAACTCCCTTAGCAAAAATCCTGGCTCCGTCACTGTTGATGCTTGCATTAGTGTAGGCTGCCTATATCGGACCATCAGTAAATAACCCCCTTAGGGTGCAGTCTTTTCCCAGACCATGTATGAATGCGAGATGCTTAGCTTTGTGCACCGGACCGTCAGTAAATAACATTTACTTCTTTGTTTTCACAGGCCTATGTAACTCAAGATGACACACTAATGACAACATTGACAGTAAAAGAAACAGTATACTATTCAGCTCAGCTACAACTTCCAGAATCAATGCCATTATCCGAAAAGAAAGAAAGAGCAGAAGCAACAATAAAAGAAATGGGATTACAAGAAGCAATGAATACAAGAATAGGTGGATGGAGTTTAAAAGGTTTAAGTGGTGGACAAAAAAGAAGAGTTAGTATTTGTATTGAGATTTTAACAAGACCAAAACTTTTGTTTCTTGATGAACCTACGAGTGGTTTGGACAGTGCAGCATCTTATCATGTGATGAATCGAATTATTAAAATTGCACAACAAGATATGAGGACTGTTGTTGCATCAATTCATCAACCTAGTAGTGAAGTTTTTGAGCTATTTGATAATTTATGTCTTCTATCTTATGGTAAAACCATTTATTTTGGTTCTAGTTCTGCAGCAAATGAGGTACGTAAAGTTAGTAAACGTTAATTTCGAGGGTGTGTTTGGTACGACAGAAGTCATTTTTTGGTGGCTTATTACCATAAAAGGTGGCGGAAGATATTTTTCGTACGACTATCTTAACCTTTAATATCTTATTACTTTCCTCAATTAGCACTTACACGTTATATTGATCTTTAATACTCAAATTACAGGTTTCATTATGTATATATTTTTCAATTGCCAATCAAATATAAAAAATTATTTTTCATATGAAAGATAGACTTCTGCCGTACCAAATGATAATATATTTTCAAATTATTCTCTAATTAATAAGACAATATTCAAGGATACTAATGAATCTTTTATGTCTTATGTTTGCTCCAGTTTTTTGCTATCAATGGCTTTCCTTGTCCATATTTGAGGAACCCTTCTGATCACTATCTTAGAACTATTAACAAGGATTTTGATGTAAGTTATAACACATTTAATTATTAAATTATGCAGTTTTATTGAATCATAACAAGTTTATAATTTGATTATTGAAACAATTAATTGTTTATTATTTTTAGGACATTGAAGAAGGATTTGGCAAAAAGATAAGCTCAGGAAAAGCAATTGACACTCTTGCCATGTCATATGAAGCATCAGAAGCTTGCCGCAATGTTCGCCAAAGGGTATTCAACATATGTCAAAAGGTAAAAATGTCCTCTATATTCTTCTTTATAATTAAGTTTTCAACTTAAATTATTTCGGATTTAACTTATATGCATTATCATTATAAACAGTACTTAGTTACTTTTTAAGTTACTGATCTCACTTTTTATAGATAATACGTACTATGTAATCGTCTTTTATGAAACTTGACAATGTAAACATTTACATTTTTAACCTCACGAACTACTAATACTATTATTCGTGTAGACCTTTTTTGTACTATTTCATCATAAGCTATCAAAACTTGCTTCTTAGCGCTACGTTATCAGTATATAAAAGTTAAACTCGATTATTATTTAAGTTGATTTCATATGTATGTAGTAGAATGGACATTTGCTTGAGAAGAAGGGGAGTCAAGCAGGATTCATCACTCAGTGCCGTGTTCTAACACAAAGATCATTCGTCAATATGTATCGCGATTTAGGCTATTACTGGCTTCGATTTCTCATATATCTTGCATTATGCTTGTGCATTGGCACCGTCTTCCATGAAATTGGATCTGATTATAGCTCCATTCAGGTAAATATTTGTTTACGCTATCAGTATATTTTAACTAGTTATAGCAGGTCAATTTTGTAAAAATTAAAGTCATTATATAAACAAATGAGCTAAAGAAGCACCTTTTTTTTCTTCTTCAAGATTTAGATTTTTTTTCTTCCCATTGCAGGCTAGAAGCTCAATGCTGGTATTTGTGGTTGGTTTCTTGACATTCATGGCAATTGGTGGATTCCCTTCATTTGTGGAGGAAATGAAAGTAATCCTCCTCGATTTCCTATAGTTTTTTGGGATCTTTAGGCAAATATTCGGATAAATTTACTGTTTACTTTTTCTAATCGCTATACATAGATTATCTATTGATTATACACATGTTGGATTATACATCTGCCGGCTACTTTAGTTTAAGCGGTTCGATGAACAACTACTTAGGTTAGTTTTTATAGTATTTTATATTCCTTATTTAATTTTTTCATATCAACAATGCAAAATTATTTACATTACTAACATAATAGAAGTTGTTATAATATGTCATTTAATACTTACATTGATTATCAATTAATATATATTATAGTGATATGATTGTGTAATATCTTTTCTAATTTTAAGTTTTATCATTTGTCAGCTCTTCACGAGAGAAAGGCTAAATGGGCACTATGGTGTGAGTGCATTTGTCATAGGAAACACATTATCTTCAACTCCATTCTTGTTATTGATCTCCTTAGTACCTGGAGCAGTGGCTTATTATCTTGCTGATGTTCAAAAAGGGATCGATCGTTTCGCCTATTTTTTCCTAATGCTATTCGCTTGTATGATGCTAGTCGAGAGCCTAATGATGATCGTTGCAAGTATTGTTCCCGACTTCCTCATGGGAATCATCACAGGTATGTATGTACATGTGACAAATGTACGAATTTTGACTTAGACGTGGATGAGTAGGTCAAATCAATAAATGGATCATGACTCAGCTGGTTCATTGTTTGAGTCAAATAGATTGAATTAAGATGAGCTCATATAACGGTTCATAACCCAGTCTCGTCCAACATGGCCCAATCATCCTTCTTAGTTTATTTTGCTTTTTGAAAATAAAATGTGAAAGTTAATATATTTTCCTTAAGTGAATAGCTTAAATTCTCTCAACTTTGCATAATTTTCAAGGTTTTTGTTTGTTGTTTGCTTGGTTTTGGGTTGCATCTTGATATGTTATTATTTTAACTCAATAGTTTGACGGGTTTCGGGTTCAACTAGGTCAATAAATAACACATAATCAATCCGTTTAAACTTGAACGAGTTACTTAAAAATGAGTTGATTTTGTCACATCTAATCATAGGTGCTGGAATTCAAGGAGTAATGATGTTAAATGGAGGCTTTTTTCGCTTGCCAAAGGATCTTCCAATGCCAATTTGGAAATACCCAGTGTACTATTTAGCCTTTCACAAATACGCAATTCAAGGTTTTTACAAGAACGAGTATGAAACTTTCACTTATTTTACTAATGGAGGATTGGCTGTGATTGTTACTCGTGACGAAATCTTGAGAGATATTTTTCAAGTAGAGTTGAATTATTCTAAGTGGGGAGATATTGCTATTGTTTTTGGAATGGTAATTCTATATAGGCTGATTTTTCTTAGCATTATAAAGGCTAAGGAGAAGTTTAAGCCTATGGTAAGAGGTTTTAAAGCACATTCTTGTAAGCATTAAATATTGTAGCACATAAAATAGATATAGTCAATGGATATGAAGTGGCTGACAAAGTTTAATTAGTGCTTTTGAGGGTTTGAATAATTCATTTTCTGCTTACTTGTATGTGGATTAGTATAGGAGTAGTACTCCATGTAAACCCAAATATGAAATGGTTTACTTTGTTTGGTCTTTAACTTATGTCATGTTAGTTTAGTTAAATTCATTAATGCATGTATTCGCTTTTAATGCATATTTGTTCCGTTACTTAATTGTTTCTTACGGCAACAACAAACTTAGTGTGTTCTCATGTATGGGGTCTGAAGAGAATAATGTATATGCAGACCTTGCCCTTACCTTATGCAGATAGAGAGACTGTTTCCGTCTCAGCTCAGGCAAACACATTCACAACAGTAAGAAAATAAAATATAAAATTAAAAGTCATCGAAAAGAACCAGAAGCAACAATGAGATAGTACCAAAATCAAAACAGAAGCAACAACATGTAGTAACAAAAATCCAAGAAAAGAACTAGAGAAATGCTAAAGCTACCAGAATGGAAGGAACAAGAGCAATAATAAAAGCGAAGTACGCTAATCTACCTGCTAGCCTTCTGTCACGATCCGAAATTTTCACCGTCGGGATCATGATGGCGCCTAACAATGAACCCGTCCGGCAAGCCAACGTTACTGATTTTTTTACCTTTTTCCATTTTTCTTTAACAATTTACCAGATGATATAAGAAAATCAGCGAAAAATCAAATTGCGGAAGATCAAAACTTAACAGTTTAACCTAATACAAATACGAATCCATAATAAAACTCCACCCAGAACTGGTGTCACAATCTCACGGATTGTCTACGAATACTACAAATAGTGGCCTGAACAAGGAAAATACACATCTGCCTCAGAAATAGATAAAAACAGAATGAGAATATGATAGAAGGGGACGCCATGCGGATGCTTGCAGGACTACCTCGGGTCTCCACTGGACTGAAGGCAACAACCTCGAACTACGGCCCGTAGGGTCCAGTACCGGAATCTGCACAAAAAGTGCGGAGTATAGTATCAGTACAACCGACCCCATGTACTGGTAAGTGTTGAGCCTAACCTCGGCGAAGTAGTGACGAGGCTAGGACACGACAACCAAATAAACCTGTGCATTTAAATCATATACGAACAGAACAATAATAACAAGAAATAACAAATAAAGATGGGAAGGGGACATACTGTGGGGAATATCAATTTCTAACAATAAATCAGTAGGGAAGCATAATGAACATCATATTTGTATCAACAAGAATAATGAAACAGCAACACGTGCACGTCATCACCCTTCGTGCTTTTACTCTCGTCCTCACCATATGAAACAACAGAAACGACACAGCATCACCCTTCGTGCATTACCTCTCATAATCATGGCACGACATCACCCTTCGTGCATTAGCTCTCAAAATATCGTCACGGCATTACCCTTCGTGCATTAACTCTTAAATCATGGCACAACATCATCCTTCGTGCACTAACACTCACAATATCGGCACGACATCACCCTTCGTGTATTAACACTGACAATATCGGCACGACATCACCCTTCGTGCATTAACACTCACTCACAATATCATGCACGACATCACCCTTCGTGCTTTACACTCTTTCTCACCCAATCAATAGAAATAATGCATCCCTGCAAGGGAATCAACTTGCCCCGTGTGTTTGCAAAGCAAAATAGTTGTTTTGTTCAGTCTTGGAAGTGATATAAGCGTTTCTTTGTTGAGCCAGATATGTATATTTTACCCGCCTAATTGTTGTGTATCGTAGTTAACCCCGTTGAGCTTGTAATCATGTTTCTTTGGCAACCACATTACAAGCCTTACCCATTTGTTTGAATTAACCATCTATTTGAACCTTCTAACCTCTCATGAGCATTTGAATTGTTATGAGTTGTGTAAAAGTTAAAGTGTGGGATGGTTGGTTTGGCTTTTGAGTGGACCTAATGAAATAAGGAGAAAAGTGCACTATTTTAAAAAAGTAAGAGCCACATGAATAATAAAAAAAAGTTGTATTGTTACGAAAAATAATTCCTTGATAAGTGGTGACTCTTGATGTAATTGTGCTTGTGCTTAAAGAAGTATGGGGTAAAATACATTGATGTGAATGTGGAGTTTGGTTTGACATAAGTATGAGTTTTGAATGTTAAAGTATATGTATTAAAGTGCTTAGGGAGGTGTAGTCACTCTTATATCCAAATGTATCCTACTCGTCCCGCAGCCTACATTATAACTGTCACGACCCATTTTCTGAACAAGCCAAGACCGACACTCGATCACTAAACATGACCGAGCGAACCATCTCTGCTTATCAACCCTATTATAACTCCAAACTTTATATGCAACAAAGCAATACTCTAAACAGATACTTTTGATTAATTCAAATATTTAAATAAATCAACTCCAAAGCTTTATTCGTAGTAACTACTGAATTACTGCTAAGTTATTATAAAATAACATCTGAATCTCAACCCAATGACTATGTCTATGAAGCCTCTACTGATAAACTGACGCACTGCTCAGGACATGAGATTTCCTGGCCAGTTCTCTAAATAAACAAAGAAATAGCTAAATGAAAATGACTCTAAGAATACTCCACGAACAAAAGCGGAGCTCACCAATATCACTGGAAGGGAAGGAAGTCCTAACTCGTAGCCTGCTCGCCTGCAAATCCGGTTCCTACGTTGTACCGCAGACCAACGTAGGTTCCCAAAAGAGAACGTCAGTACCATCCATTGTACTCAGTGAGTCTCAACAACAGGGGGAGAAACTTTAATAACATATACATTACGAGCAAAGGTTCTAAATGCATGTAAAACATAAAACTTATAAGAATGATTCTAAAATAATTGCATAATGGCAATTTATGAATATTCTAAAAGAAATTCTTTCCTTTTTCTTTCTTTAAAAAAATACTTCACTTTATACTTTGGGAGTTCCAACTATCCTGACTTAATTCTATCTCAGTCACCGTGTGATCGGCACGGGTTCGATGCCAACCTGATCGAATAGGCCCAATCCACGAGGTGCCACTCGCTTCATGGTTCTCAGCGCTCATGTATCATACCTTAGCATGGCTAAGTAAATTCTCAGCAACGAGACCCTCGGCTAGTGTGCTCCCTACTTTGGCACAAGTAGTTTCAGAAAGTCAACGCCTTGGTCAGGACCCTCGGCCTAGACGATGACCCCTTCTCAGAATAAAGGATACTCCCCAAAAAACTTTTCTTTCTAAAACTTATTCTTGTGACTTTTCAAGTCTAAATCTTTTCTTTATAGAACATTATGTACATGCTCATATTGGTGTCCTTAAATGTAAAACATGGCATAAGAATGAAATAAACATATAAAAATATTTTCAAAGATTCTCTTCTTCATTCATAATCTTCAACATGAAAATAGCATATAAGAATAACACAAAAATCTGAAAATTTAAGCACATATAGCATAATAGATCATCTAAACTTTTGCTAGAACAATTCTAAATTAATGGGTACTCACTCGCTCTAATTAAATAAAGATAAACTCTTTTAAGCAATTCATCAAACACCTTGTATGCGTGCTTTTGTGAGTTAAACCACTTTAGTAAAGAGTTATATCAACTCACCTCAAAACTTCTCGAGCCAATACGTAGGCCCCAGTCCAATTGACACCAGTCAAACAATCGCTTCTACAGCAACCAGTGCATTCTAATCAATTTTTAAAGTACTACACTTAAATATGAAATTTATTGTTGATATGGAGGAAGAAGGGGATTAGCTATTCAATTCTTACTTATTACCACTATACGATAATTGACAATAAGGAAATTTACTTACCTGAGTTCAAGAATCAATGATTGGTAAAGAACCCTAAAATTTTCTGTGCGTGATTAACTTGTGACTGCCTTCGTTTCGCAGAAGGCTTTTGATTTTGTTCTTGTGTTTTAAAACAGAAGGTGTTCTGTTTTGTGCATGGCATTAAGCCCCTTATGTTTTCCTTTTGAAAACCCACTTTATGGGTTAGGTCACGTTTTTTTTCTTTGTTTTGTTTATTTATTTTCTTTTTTTTTCTTTTTAAACTAATACTTAATGATATCCACTTTTAATAATTAACAATATTAAAATTACTAATATTCCTCTAATTGTATATATATATCACTTTAGGCAAGATAAAAATAATAAAAATAGTAATAATTTAGTTCTATAGTTAGCGTATCTCGAAACTTTTATAAATTGGAGGAGTGTTACAATAACAAAATTAAGCTTGATCCTAGACTGAATGAGATCGATTAGTAGAGTAGTACACTACGGGAAAGCCTATGGTGCATCTTTTGTGGCATATGAATGTTATTTTTGAGAGTGAGTGAATTCTTTCTATCTTGAGTTCCTAAGTATTCTTAAATTTTATTGTGTGGGACTACTCTCTTTTGTTGTGTGAAGGCACTTAATTCATGAAGGAAAGGTAATGTCAGTGACATCTATGTTAGAGTAAGTGGGTGAGTTGTGAATAATGCGTGGTACTTGTGAGTCAAATCTTGAGGTGAAGATGTTAAGCTTTTGTGCTTAGTTTATTTTAAATATTCTTGGTGTGACGAGTTAGGAGAATTGTTTAAAAAGGTCGTGTCTATATAAAGCGTAGTTTAATTGCTCGAGGACGAGCAATAGTTTAAGTGTGAAGTGTTGATGATCGGCTATAATTACGTATTTTAGTCGCTATTACACTCTAATTTACTGCACTTTAATTGAGTTTGAACTTTAATCGCTAGTGTTTTGCACTAATAATGTGTTTTATGCCTTGTAGGAGTGATTCCGAGCTATGTAGATGTTATGGAATAAATTCAAGTGATTTAGAGCTTTGAATTCTGAGTAAAATCCCAAGGAATTAAAGTTCGGGGATCAACGGATGATAGTTAGAACGAACGAAGAATCGAGTAGGTATATTGCGCACTATCAAGTAAAATGGACATAACGTTATACTCAGAACTCCATTTGGGCTCCACAATATATGGTTGGAAAGTTAACTCAAAGAGCTACAACTATCATGTTTTACGTTGTTCCAAATTCCAAACGGAACAGGGTGAAAATTGCACATCAAGTGTGCGGCCGTGCTCAGGTTGCGCTCGTCAGGCAGAATACTGGGCAATATGCGCGGTCACGAGCGCGGCCGCGCTAGTCAAATCTGGGAAAAGTATTTTTTTTATATATGAGAAGGTATAATTATTTGGTCCCGACCCTACTTGGTATATATACATGAAAAAATGGTATTTTGAGGAGGTTGGACAGATTTGAGACACAGATTCGACCTAGAGGCAGAGACACAATATGAGCAAGGCGAGGAATTCTTCTACGAGTTTTTCCTTCCTCTTCCTATTTTTCATTGTTAGTTATGACTTTTAGTATTGTAGTTTTACATACTATTATGAATAGCTAATTTGTTATCTAGGGTTTTGATGGAATCTTTTGTAGGATAAGTTCTTGTTATGTTTTTATATAATTGAGCCATAGTATTTTCTCTATTTGTTCAACTATATTATTCTTGTGGTTGATTGAAGGGCCCTCAATTAGCTGTTCCTATTTAGTATGTATTACTCGGGAGAGAGTGCATATTTAGGTAGTTGTTGAATAACATCACTCCTGACGTATGTGAGGAATCAATAACCAAGGGTTTAAAGGTAGGATTAGGGATAACGAAACCTTGAGCGCGATCTAAGTGAGTTGTAATTAAAGCTAGCTAGCGTAACTCGGGAGAGTATGTCTAGTAAATTGTCGTAATTACTCTGGAGAGAATTACAACACGCAGAGCGCTGATTAACGGTAGAGAATACTTAGGCGAAATTATAGAAGACATAGCGGGAAGGATTCCGACAATTGAGGAAATCATAACTCTAGACCTCCTTAATCTTTTCTCCAACCTATAGTATCTTTAGTGTTAATTTATTATTTTAATTTGTTAATTAGTTAGTTAAACAAAAGAATCTACATATTTATAAGTTAGGAATTGTTCAAGTTTGTTTTCTTGGTGATAGTGAACAACTGTAGCTAAGCCTTAGTTCTCTGTGGGATTCGACTCCGGATTTGTAAACGGGATTATATTTGCAATGACCGCTTAGTCCTTTTTATAAGACATAGTTGGGCATGATCAATAAGCACAAACATCTCCGTACTGATCCCTCAGACTCTACCTAGCTTGTCTGTGAACTGTGAGACCTAAGCAACCTAGAGCTCTGATACTAACTTGTCACGACCCGAAATTTCTACCGTCGGGACCATGTTGGTGTCTAACATTGAACCCGCTAGGTAATCCAACATTACTGATTTTTTTTACCTTTTTTCATTTTTCTTTAATAATTTACCAGATGATATAAAAAAATCAGCGGAAAATCAAATTGCGGAAGAACAGAATTTAACAGTTTAACCTAATACAAATACAAATCCATAATAAAACTCCGCCCAGAACTGGTGTCACAATCTTATGAACTGTCTACGAATACTACAAATAATGGACTGAACAAGGAAAGTACACTTCTATCTCAGAAATAGATAAAAACAGAATGGGAATATGATAGAAGGGGATGTCAAGGCCTGCGGACGCCTGCAGGACTACCTCGGGTCTACACTGGACTGAAGGCAGCAACCTCGAACTACGGCTAATAGGGTTCAGTACCAGGATCTGCACAAAAAGTGCAGAGTGTAGTATCAGTACAACCGACCCTATGTATTGGTAAGTGTCGGGCCTAACCTTGGCGAACTAGTGACGAGGCTAGGACACGACAACCAAATAAATCTATGCATTTAAATCATATACGAACAAAACAATAATATAACAGATAAAGATGGGAAGGGGACATACTGTAGGGAATATCAATTTCTAACAATAAACTAGTAGGGAAGCATAATGAACATCATATTTGTATCAACAAGAATAATAAAAGTAACACATGCACAACATCTCTCTTCGTGCTTTTACTCTCGTACTCACCATATGAAATAACAGAAATGGCAGAGCATCACCCTTCGTGCATTACCTCTCATAATCATGGCACGACATTACCCTTCGTGCATTAACTCTCAAAATATCGGCACGACATCACCCTTCGCGCATTAACTCTCAAATCATGGCACGACTTCACCCTTCGTGCATTAACACTCACAATATCGGCACGACATCACCTTTCTTGCGATCAAATCATCAGAATAACATCAACAACTACGAATTTAACCTCAAATTCATGAAACTCATAAGATAGTTCAAAATTTTCATTTCTCAACCTAAGGTCCGATTTATACCAAATCAACTCCGATTCTTACCAAATTTCACAGATTCGACTTAATTATTATTTTAAACCTGTACCGGGCTCCGAAACAAAGATACGGGCCTGATACCATCAAGAACATGCACCATTTCATTTTCAAAAGTCTTTATATTTTCCAGCAAATAATTTTCTTTAAAAATTCTTTTCTCGGGCTAGGGATCTCGGAATTCAATTCCGGGCATACGCCCAAGTCCCATATTTTACTACGGACCCTACCGGATCGTCAAATTACGGGCCCGGGTCCGTTTACCAAAAGTATTGATCGAAGTCAACTTTAATTAGTTTTTAAGACCAAATTCATTATTTTTCTTAAATTTCACACAAAAGCTTTCTAGAAACGTGCCTGGACTGTGCACACAAATCGAGGTGAAACAAAAGGAGGTTTTTAAGGCCTCGGAACGTAGATTTGACTTCTAAAACAAGAGATGACCTTTTGGGTCATCACACCTTCTACCCTAATCCTCGACCTCCACAACTTCCTATCAACAGTCATGTCCGCAATAAGCTGAAGATGCACCATATCCTGCCTAATCACTTCTTCCCAATACTTTTTAGGTCTTTATCTACCTCTCTTAAGATCCACCATGTTCAACCTCTCACACATCCTTACTGGTGCATCTGTGCATCTTCTCTTCACATGTCCGAACCATCACAACCTCATTTCTCGCATCTTATCCTCCATAGGGGCCACCCCCGTCTTATCCCAATATCTCCATTCTTAACCATGTCTCTCCTAATATGCCCACACATCCATTTAAATATCCTCATCTCTGCGACTTCATCTTCTAGACATGAGAGTTATTAATCGACCAACACTCTGCCCCATATAATATAGTCTATCTAACCACCACTATGTAAAACTTATCTATTAAGTCGTGGTGACACCTTCTTATTAGACAAGACACCGGAAGCAAGATTTCATCCATCCTACTCTAGTACGGTTTGTGACATCCTCATTAATCTCCACGTTATCTTGGATTACTGACCCAAAATACTTGAAACTACCCCTCTTGGGGATGACTTGTTTATCAAGCCTTACTTCCACTTTATTCTCATGAGTTACGTCACTGAACTTTCACTCCATGCATTCGACTTTAGTTCTTCTCAACTTAAAACCTTTAGTTTCTAGGGTATGTCTCTAAATCTCTGGTGTAGCATTAACCGGAAAGTACCCTGAGTCTCATCTTACTGCCCTAGTGTGAGTCTTAACTCCATTATACATATCCTTAATCACCCCTCCGACCCAGTGAGTAATAAATATAAATAATGACTGAAGGTAAGAAAACACGTTAAGGCACAACAAATACATTGCTATAAAAATATTGCTTCTTTCTAGGGGTGGCAAAATGGTTAAAAGAAAACAGTTAACCACCCATATTATCCACTAAAAAATGGGTTGGATAATGAACTTTTTAAAAACGGGTCAAATATGGATAAGAACCATATTATCCATTTAGAAAATGGATAATCAATGAGTAACCAATGGATCTAATTTTTACATTTGTACAACCTCAAATTGGGGGTTCCTCAAGTTAGGGAGACTAAGAATTCTCCCAAAAGTGATCATATACAAGAAGTCATGAATAATATGAGTAACACATATTATCCGCCGGTTAACCCGTTTTTTATCCGTATTAAATACGGGTCGGTAGGATAATTGAATCATTTTTATTACCCATTTTCGACCCGAACCATATTGACCCAACCCGTCCGTTTGCCACTCCTACTAATAGAGAAGAGAAAAATAAATTTTTTGAGATGGAGGGATTAGCCACAAAACAATCGTCGTTTTTGTTTAATATTTTGAGCAAAATTACAATTATATTCTTTTATGTAAGAAATATCCCCTCGAGAAGTCAAGAATGTCGTGAATGGTAGGAGGTTAATGAGAATTAACCTAATCATAAAGTACTTATATGATCGGTACAAGATAGACTATCTCATTCTTTATTCCATTCTATTTTTGAAGAAAAAATTGCAGACTCAACTTTCAATTTGAATTAGTAATAAGACATGCTAATGCGATGTCAGTATAAATGCACGCTCGAATATGAAACTACTACGGAAAATTTATTTTTCTTTTTGGTTTGTTTTTGGACAAACGGTTTACATGAATGAATGAGTCACAAAAATTATTACTGTAATAAAGTAAGGTCTTACTTGGCACTTCAACACATTAAAATAAAAACTAATAAACCACATATAAGAAGCCGAAATAGTTATAATCTATTACCAAATTATTCTACAACAAGATAAAAATTGGGAAAGGGTGGAAGCAAAACACAGAAGGATAAAACATATAAACTATAAACTTTTTTTGTTTTTTTTTTACAAGATGAACATATAAACAAGAATCTGACCTTTAGACAATGAAGATAAGTACTATCGGCATTCATTCTATTTCCAGCTTTCATTCAACTTATGAAATGAAAAACATAAATATTATGGAGAATGAGAATAAAAAAAAAGATGCGTGACCTAGACAGTACTTCCCAATCTTTCTAGTTTGAATGTACTGACCGGCATCTGAAATCGGGAATTTTTGAAAAAAATTGTGAAAAGGAGAAGAAATAGCAGTGCAGAAAGATAATTCTGAGTTACCGGCAAACTCTGTCAAATTTTGTGAAAAAAAAATGTTTTCTTTAGTGTAATTTGTTTAAACAAGTCTTGTTGTCAGAATTAGTTTTTGTCGTGTCCCGAACTACGCGGGTCTGATTCTCACCGGATGTGAGATACGTAGGCAAACCTTTTCGGTTCCGGCCCACCATATTCAAAAATCCAAAAATATTTTTCATTACTCGCTTCTTTAGAAAGTCTTTCTTTTAGACCTCAATTTTTTTAAAAAAATATAATACAAAAATATTTCCTTTTAATCTCTCTCAAAATCCGAAATATTTGTTTAAAAATTCAAAAGAAAATTCAAAATACAAAAATATTTTTCTTTACTTTTGTAGTATTTCTTTCATAAATTCAGAGTAATAGTCCAAAAATATTTCCTTTCTTCCTTAGAAGTTTTTTCGAAATTTCCAAAAAAAAAAGGAAAAGAAGTTAAAATTCAAAAAATATTTCTTTAGTCGTCTTTTCTTTTCAAAAAAACAAACAAACAAACAAACAAATCGAAATCCAAAAATATTTTCTCTTTTCTTTGTAAGTATTTTATTCGAAAAAAAAAGTTAGTTTATTTCCTTTATTCCTGATCGGCCCGAACTACGCATGGTTTGATTCTCACAGGGCGTGAGATACGTAGGCAACCCTCATCGGGTCCAACATCCCATTTTGCTAAAATAGCCAAAAAATATGTCAAATTTTAATTTTATCATAAAGAAGTCGGGTGACGCTGTTTTGTCAAAACATAGCCGAATGTTCCCGAAAGGGACGCCGGAAGGCTGACTTTGCATAAATAGCCACCTTTGGGTCATTTTTTTAGATTTGGTCCAGTTGACCCACACAACCTTAAAAATCTTCGTCCCCGAGGCGCTGAAAGGCCGTGTTTGCAATATTGAGTTTTCTGTTTTGAAAAACAAGAAAAGGTCATAAATATATCGGGTGACGCTGTTTTGTCAAAACATAACCGAATGTTCCCGAAAGGGACGCCGGAAGGCTGACTTTGCATAAACAGCCACCTTTGGGTCATTTGTTTATTTTAGATTTTGACCGATTGACCCACACAGCCTTAAAAATTTACGTCCCCGAGGCGTTGAAAGGCCGTGTTTGCTATATCGGGTTTCCTATTTTGAAAAACAAGAGAAAAAGTCATAAATAAGTCTGGTGATGCTATTTTTGTCAAAAATAGCCGAATGTTCCCGAAAGGGACGCCAGAAGGCTGACTTTGTATAAACAACCACCTTTGGGTCTTTTTTAGATTTTGACCGATTGACCCACACAACCTTAAAATCTTCGTCCTCGAGGGGCTGAAAGGTCGTGTTTGCAATACTAGGTCTTTTATTTTAATTTAAAAGAAAAAAAATAAGAAGAAAAATTTGTCAGTGGGCAAGTGAATGCCGCTTGGATGTGTTGGTCAAAATAAGCCGAGCCAGCTTCGGCAATGTATTAAACCGTTCTTGCCGAGATAGCCTTAGAATATCTTTCAGTTGTTGAAAGGCTATTTTCGTAAAAGAACGGACAAGTTTGTAAAAGTGTCATAAAACAGATCCTCCCCGGTCTCAAAATTCATGAAAAATTGGGCAGGGGCCACGTCTGCAAAAAACAGCCATTTGGTTGAAAGTGGCAAATGGGGGAAGGAATCTGTCAGTCTGTTTTTTAATTTCTTTTCATTAGAGTATGTGGGTTGTTTAATGTTCAAGTCTGTATCTTGTCTTTCACCAGAGTCTGTTAGTTCGGTCTAAGTTTGTCAGTTTTTTTTTTAAAATCATTGTAATCAAAGTGTGTTTTACTGTGAAAAATTGAAAGTTCCAAAATATGTTTTTTTTACCTTGCATTGGTCCGAACTACGCAAGGTCTGATTCATGCGGGGACATGATACATAGGCAATCCACATAAGATTCGACCACCATTAAAAAGAAAAAAGAGAAAAAAAGGGAGCACAATTACAAGAAGCCGGAATGACGCACGCAAGAAAGGGTTAACTGCCTAGTTGCATTGCATCCTCAATGTGTGTTTTTCCTATATGTGAAAATCCCTAACGCTAACCGGTTGCTCTCATTTTTGTTCCCTTTTCAATCTTTAGAAAGGTGGTTGGTTGTGGTTCTGAAAGTAACGCTTCCCTGCAACACAAAGGCAAAAGACAATGGCAGAGAACAACAGAGCTAAGTGGGTTGGTATCGATGCCCGAAAGCGGTTGGTTAAACAGGACTACGGGTTGGTAGAAGAGGTAAAAATGTTGAGACAGCATGTGGCAGACATGTATCAGGCATGGATGACTGGGAAAGCACCACCCCTGCCACCGCCTAGCTGCTTGAACTCTGTCCTTACCCAAGCACCTAACCCAATAACGGATGATCCCCCATACTCTCCATCTCAACCCACTTATGATAACTTTCCTAGCCACCCGAGTAGCTCCATCACTCGTCAATGCTACTCCCTTCCCCAACACTACTTCTCTCCACGAGATTCCCAAAGACATGCTTCGCTTTCCAAATACCCAACTCCACAAAATTCCTATCCACCCTCACAAGCCTACCGAAAGCCCTCTGGATCAGGTTTCCGGCTCAATCAAGCATTTAGGAACGAGAGGTTGCTGAAACGAGAAAAGGCTCTCACCCCATCGGAGAATCTTATGCAAGTCTGTTTGAAAGGCTAAAACATGCTGGCCTGATTGAGCCGCTCCCCAGATATAGTCCAGATCCACGTGCAAGAAGCTTTGATCCTACTGCATGATGCACATACCACTCCAATGTCCCAGGGTATAGCATTGAGAGTTGTCGTTCGTTGAAAAGGGAAATAGAAAGAATGATTCACGAAGGAATGATTACGATCGATGACAGTAATAAAGAGCATGTGAACCCTCTTGGGATATTGACTAAAGCTGAAGATGTTGAAGCGGATAGTGGTCTTGGCAATATTGATGCGAAGCTCAGTGGCTAAGATGTCGTGCTTGGTAATTGGGAAGATGCTCTATTCCTTGCTCAGCCGGAGTAGAGTTTTTGGTGGTTTATTTTGTTATCATTCATGTTGTCCGGGTTATTTGCAGGGTTGTAATCCAGACATTGTCTTGTGTCAAACCCTCTTATCCTTCCATTTTGTCATAGTGGTTTGTTTAGTTTTGTCTAGGATTTGTTTTGGGGTTTGTTCCAAGGTCGTACCCCAGTTGTTTTGCTTGTTTCGTCATACGAACTGTTTCACCGCTTGTATAATGCAAATTTCGGTCTTATGTTACTTTCAGTCATCTTCTTTGTTTAATTCTTTTTTCCTTTTTGTCTTTATTCAACGCCGATTCTAGTGACATGACATGCGTGCACAGTTTAGGCCTAATCTTAAAAGTTAATCATAAAGCTGTCACATCTCCTTTTTGCGCGCCTACCCCGAAGGATAAATGCGTGAGAGAGTTTTTACAATTTAAGTGACAATATTCGAAATAGGATTATTTATTTATTTCAGAGTCGCCACTTGGGAAAGGTTTGGCTTTTGGTGTCCCAAGTCACCGGTTTATCTTGAATCCCAAATCGAGGAAATTTTCTACTTTCCAAATGAAGTCTGCGAACCAGAAATTCTAAGTAAGGAATTCTGTTGAACCGAGGAAAGGTGTTAGGCACCCCCGAATCCCGTGGTTCTAGCACGGTCGCCTAAATTGTTATAATGGCTAAATATCTGATTTTAATACATGTTATAACTTGTATGCTTTTATTAGGTTTAAACCACTTTTATTATTATTTATTTTTTTTATAGAATTGCAACGTTGTGAAAATGCATTCCGAACCACGTCACAATCAATGCGCCCGTGGTTGTTAATACATTCCGACTCCGTTGAGATTTGGATTTTGGTCACATAAATGTGCACCCGAATTTAAGAAGGTAGTTTAATTAAATCGCGCCTAAAGAGTCTAATCGCGCCAAAAGATTTTAATGAAAATTGCACTCGAATTTGTAAGGCAGGGAATTATTTCATGCCTTATTCCATGAGCGAACATGCTTTTAAAATGCGCACAAGATTGATAAAATGCTAAACTCACGCTAAGCGTTCTCCAAGTTGAATTTAAACTAACTCATTTTAATGAGATTAATGGAATTGACTACTAGAGGATGTTATTAATGGGATTCAAACATTGTCCTATAAACTGCCTAATGGAATCCGATTTTTGATAGAGTTAACTCAAAGGATTAAAAGCTATATTGCATTTGGCAAGGTTAGAAACAGTCTGCCTTATATGTGCAAAAATACGACTAGAGGTGAAGCCTAGTTATCGACATACTAACTACTTGTGCATTCCACAGATTACATAACCATATCATATATACAACTAAACAACTATAGATCACAGCATTGAACAAACTAAGTTTCAGTTAAGTACAATCTACCTAATGCATTTTCCGTTGAGTTATAAACCAAAAAAAATTACACAAATCCACTAACATTTTATAAAACTACAAGTACAACACCGAATGATTAAACTCCTTCGCATCTTTCATTTCATGCTCAACTTTACTGTTACATCAGTGTGAAATTCTAGTGTGTACCTGGATGTTGGACACAAGAGGAAAAGAGGAGTAATCAGTGCAGCAGCAGTGATAAAAAGCAAACAGCAACAACAGCAGTTTCAAGCAGTAAAAATAAGCAGAATAAATCCCAGTGAAAGAATTCAGCTACAACCGATGGAAACAGTGCTCAAAATCCAAACCAAAACAAACTCCGGAGACTCAGTTGAGGCCAAGCAGAAATAGGTGGATCCGCAATGACAGTAAAACAACAGTTTTCTGGTTTTTGGACACTCAAAGAAGAAGCCCAAGTTTCGAATAGAACAAAACAGTTAATGCTGATTTCAAAACAAAAAAAAGGTGAAGAAAAGCAGAATTTTCAGCTTCTTCTTTGTTCTCAAGTTTCTTTTGGTTCCAACCCCCCTTCCCTCTCTTCTGGTTTTAAACTCTTGGTCTCTCAAAAATGTTATGTCAAAACTCTCTCTCTATTTTTCCTCCCTTTTTGGGTTCTGACCTCCTGTTCTTCTGAAACCCCTTCCCCCTTTATAGCCATACACAGACCTTCCCCCTCCAGCTCTTAGAGCAACTAGTCCAATAAAAATACTGAATCCCTCCCATGTGACCCTTCTATTTTTTCCACTCAAAAAACTCAAAAGAAAAGTATTCCCCATCAGATTCCCCCTGACAGCCCTCTTTTTATTATTACAATAGTTTATCCTTTATTAAATTAAGCAAGTATGGGAAGCATGAGTATGTCCTGACAGCACATGCTGTCCAGTTTACTTTAATTCATTAAAAACTACAATGCACATGCTGTCCAAGATCTAAAATGAGTAAACATGCCAGCAATTTTATATCAATTCAAACTAAACTCTGGAATCTATATTAAAACTGCAGCTATAACCAATCCTTAAATGATTTTTTATTCAACTAACAGACTACAAACAGTTATAATCAATTCTCAGTTGATTCAACAATGCCTCAGTAAACAAATTAAACAGCATGAGTCAGATTACTACCATTCCAAACTAAAACTAATTGACGACATATATCGAATCGACTACGCGAATTACAACACATACAATCAATACCAAATGATCAGAATTGAACAGTATTAACAGGTGATTCAAGTTGTACTGTCAAAAATAAAGAATTGCCCTGGAAACTAATTAATCGACCAAACTCATTCCAATCGATTATATAGTTTAAACACATACACTCCCCAATGAATAGACGAAAATTTCGACCAAATAAAAGGTCCGGGCGAGGTGGACAGAATAGTCGACACAAAAATGAAAACAACTCAAACTGACATTTAAGCACATAAACAAACATCAACAGAAAACAACATGGAACTGACAAGGAAAAGAAAAAATACCTTAAGAAACTGAAGGTTAGACGAACCTGTCTTGGATTCTGACTCGGACTTCTTTTGGGGTTGAACGGACTTTAATCGAAGTGTTCTCAACTGAGAACACCTCGATTAAGGTCTATTAAAACCCCAACCCTTCGTTTAGTTGGACAAAACCCCAGGTTCTGGATTTCTAGGGTTCTTGGGGGTTGATTTGGGGTCCGAGCTTTTCTGGTTAGATTGGAACCAAACCAAGCTTGGTTTGGTCACGAGGGAGGTCAGGGGAGTAACTGGTATGGATTTGGGGTGGGTTGGCATAGGTTGAGGTTTGGCTCGAATCTTCAAATGAAGATTCGAGATGATGAGGGAAGATTCGAGACCAACAGTTTGCAGATCCGTGTTCAGGGGGTCGAGGTGCACTAGGGGTGTTAATCTGGTGGTCACTGGCATCGTTGCCTCCGGGTTTATGGTGAGGGAATGGAAGGGCGGCGCTAGGGTTCTTGGGGGTGTTTGGGTTTAGTCTCTGAAAAAGACGAAGATGAGGGAGGGGGTCTGGCTTAGGGCGTGGGGGTGAGAGGGGAAAGTTTATATACGGGACGGGGGGTTGAATTTTGGACATTGGATCATTGATGATCAACGACCTTGATCTTTTCACTTAAAGAGACGACGTCGTTTGGTTTAATGTTGGGAATGGGTCAATCCGGGTATCAGTGGGTTGGGTATCTGGGGAAAGCCTGGAGCCGTTGGATTGGATGGGATGAACGGCTCCGATTGGTCATGCCTAAACGGCGTCGTTTGGATTAATGAGAGACCTGAACTGGACCG
The DNA here is from genome assembly GCF_000715075.1 of Nicotiana tabacum. Taxonomy (NCBI): domain Eukaryota; kingdom Viridiplantae; phylum Streptophyta; class Magnoliopsida; order Solanales; family Solanaceae; genus Nicotiana; species Nicotiana tabacum. The sequence continues at coordinate 10,074,552 of NC_134090.1, forward strand.
TTGGATTTGTTTGACCAACGGTTCAGATGGAGGGTGCCAAAACGGCGTCGTTCTTTCTTGTATCTGGGGGACGGATTGGATCAATGTGTTTGGGCCTGATTTTTGGGTTTAAAACGAGCCCAGGTCCAAATGTTTTCCTCAATTTTGCACTTTTTTCTTTTCCCTTCTTTAGTTTCTAATTAAAAATCCGAATTTACAAAAATCCCAAAAATAAATTATAAAATTAAAATTATACCAACAGACATTAATTGATTTTTAGTAATAATATCATATATTAATTAAGCAAAATCAACCATTAACGCTAAAAATGACAAAATTACCAAAAATAATATTTTTTGTGATTTTCATTCATTTAAAAACCCAATATGATTTAATTAATTCCAAATGGTAGAATAAGATCCTAAATTTAACGCAATCCACATTTTTTGTATTTTTAACTAATAAAAATAAACAATCAAAGACAAAACTACAAATAGCTATCAAAATGCCACGCAAGTTACAAGATTCCTATCTATAATTCTTTCGCAACTTGATCTTGGGTCTTAGCTGATTTTGCTTGTAGACTTCGATCCGAATCTTGATGCTCGCAAGTTGTAGGCGCTTGTTTATTTCTGTAGCATTGAGCGAGATGGGATTGGCGGAGCTCGGGAATTTAATCAAATTTTGAGCGACTTGCACTTTGTTTGCTCCAATATTTGGGAACGTCTTCTTTTTGTTCTTTTCTTCCTTTCTTTATTCTGGATTGAGACTCACTCCATAGGTCATCTCGATCCGTGCGCCTCGAGGTCAGACCTGCTGAGACAAACAAAACAAACGAACGAAATTTTCTGCCCCAGTTTCGCTAGGAAAATTTCGTGAGTTAATTGCCATAAAAATCTACAGAATTGATGAGGGGATTGGAAACCTCAAGTCTAAAAGGCGCAACTCAGGAATTGGAGTCCTAATGTTTGCAAAAGGTAGAAAATGCTTGATTCAGGGGTTGGAGCCCTAATATTGGCTAAAAGGGAAAACCGCTCGACTCAGGGATTGGAGCCCTAATGTCGGCTAAAGAAAAACTGCTCAACTCAGGGATTGGAGCCTTAATGCCGACTAAAAGAAAAATTGCTCAACTCAGGGATTGGAGCCCTAATGTCGGCTAAAGAAAAACTGCTCAACTCAGGGATTGGAGCCCTAATGCCGGCTAAAAGAAAATCGCTCAACTCAGGGATTGGAGCCCTAATGTCGGCTAAAGGAAAACTGCTCAACTCAGGTATTGGAGCCCTAATGTCGGCCAAAAGAAAAATTGCTCAACTCAGGGATTGGAGCCCTAATGTCGGCTAAAGAAAATCGTTCAACTCAGGGATTGGAGCCCTAATATCGGCTAAAGAAAAACTGCTCAACTCAGGGATTGTATCCCTAATGCCGGCTAAAAGAAAAATCGCTCAACTCAGGGATTGGAACCCTAATGCCGGCTAAAAGAAAAACGCCCAACTCAGGGATTGGAGCCCTAATGTCGGCTAAAAAGAAAATCGCTCAACTCAAGGGTTGGAGCCCTAATGCCGGCTAAAAAGAAAATCGCTCAACTCAGGGGTTGGAGCCCTAATGTCGACTAACAGGAAATTGCTCAACTCAGGGATTGGAGCCCTAATGTCGGCTAAAAGAAATTGCTCAACTCAGGGATTGGAGCCCTAATGTTGGCTAAAAGGAAAAACGCTCAACTCAGGGATTGGAGCCCTAATGTCGGCTAACAGGAAATTGCTCAACTCAGGGGTTGGATCCCTAATGTCGGCTAAAAGGAAAAACGCTCAACTCAGGGATTGGAGCCCTAATGTCGGCTAACAGGAAATTGCTCAACTCAGGGGTTGGATCCCTAATGTTGGCTAAAGAAAATCGCTCAACTCAGGGATTGGAGCCCTAATGCCGGCTAAAAGAAAATCGCTCAACTCAGGGGTTGGAGCCCTAATGTTGGCTAAAAGAAAATCGCTCAACTCAGGGATTGGAGCCCTAATGCCGGCTAAAAGAAAATTGCTCAACTCAGGGATTGGAGCCCTAATATCGGCTAAAAGAAACTGCTCAACTAAGGGATTGGAGCCCTAATGTCGGCTAAAGAAAAACTGCTCAACTCATTGATTGGAGCCCTAATGCCGGCTAAAAAAATCGCTCAACTCAGGGATTGGAGCCCTAATGTCGGCTAAAAGAAATTGCTCAACTCAGGGATTGGAGCCCTAATGTCGGCTAAAGGAAAAACTGCTCAACTCAGGGATTGGAGCCCTAATGTCGGCTAAAGAAAACTGCTAAACTCAGGGATTGGAGCCCTAATGTCGGCTAAAGAAAACTACCTAATGTTGGCTAAAAGAAATTGCTCGACTCAGGGATTGGAGCCCTAATGTCGGCTAAAGAAAAATCTGCTCAACTCAGGGATTGGAGTTCTAATGTCGGCTAAAAGGAAATCGCTCAACTCAGGGATTGGAGCCCTAATGTCGGCTAAAGGAAACTCGCTCAACTCAGGGATTGGAGCCCTAATGTCGGCTAAAGGAAACTTGCTCAACTCAGGGATTGGAGCCCTAATGTCGGCTAAAGAAAACTGCTCAACTCAGGGATTGGAGCCCTAATGTCGGCTAAAAGAAAGATTGCTCAACTCAGGGATTGGAGCCCTAATGTCGGCTGACGGAAAATCGTTCAACTCAGGGATTGGAGCCCTAATATCGGCTAAAGGAAAGATTGCTCAACTCAAGGATTGGAGCCCTAATGTCGGCTGAAGGAAAATTGCTCAACTCAGGGATTGGAGCCTTAATGTTGGCTAAAGGAAGCTGCTCAACTCAGGGATTGGAGCCCTAATGTCGGCTAAAGAAACTGCTCAACTCAGGGATTGGAGCCCTAATGTCGGCTAAAAGAAAAATCGCTCAACTCAGGGATTGGAGCCCTAATGCCGGCTAAAATTAATCGCTCAACTCAGGGGTTGGAGCCCTAATGTCGGCTAAAAGAAAATCGTTCAACTCAGGGATTGGAGCCCTAATGCCGGCTAAAAGAAAATTTCTCAACTCAGGGATTGGAGCCCTAATGTCGGCTAAAAGAAACTGCTCAACTAAGGGATTGGAGCCCTAATGTCGGCTAAAGAAAAACTGCTCAACTTAGGGATTGGAGCTCTAATGCCGGCTAAAAAAATTGCTCAACTCAGGGAATTGAGCCCTAATATCGGCTAAAAGAAATTGCTCAACTCAGGGATTGGAGCCCTAATGTTGTCTCAAAGAAAAACTGCTCAACTCAGGGATTGGAGCCCTAATGTCGGCTAAAGAAAACTGCTCAACTCAGGGATTGGAGCCCTAATGTTGGCTAAAAGAAATTGCTCGACTCAGGGATTGGAGCCCTAATGTCGGGTAAAGAAAAATCTGCTCAACTCAGGGATTGGAGCCCTAATGTCGGCTAAAAGGAAATCGCTCAACTCAGGGATTGGAGCCCTAATGTCGGCTAAAGGAAACTTGCTCAACTCAGGGATTGGAGCCCTAATGTCGGCTAAAGGAAAATTGCTCAACTCAGGGAATGGAGCCCTAATGTTGGTAAAAGGCGACTAGGGATTGGAGCCCTAATGTTGGCTAAAAGAAATATTGCTCAACTCAGGGATTGGAGCCCTAATGTCGGCTGAAGGAAAATTTCTCAACTCAGGGATTGGAGCCCTAATATCGGCTAAAAGAAAGATTACTCAACTCAGGGATTGGAGCCCTAATGTCCGCTGAAGGAAAATCGCTCAACTTAGGGATTGGAGCCCTAATGTTGGCTAAAGGAAGCTACTCAACTCAGGGATTGGAGCCCTAATGTCGGCTAAAGAAACTGCTCAACTCAGGAATTGGAGCCCTAATGTCGGCTAAAGAAAAACTGCTCAACTCAGGGATTGGAGCCCTAATGTTGGCTAAAAGAAAATGCTCAACTCAGGGATTGGAGCCCTAATGTCGGCTAAAAGAAAATCGCTCAACTCAGGGATTGGAGCCCTAATGTTGGCAACAGGTGAAGGATTGATTTTGGGGATTCTAAGCTAACCCTTTTTTTGGAATTTTCTTCTTATTTCTCTTTTCATTTTTTTATTTTTTATTTTTTATTATTATTTTTTGTTTAGTAAAAATGCAGGAAAGAATTTGGAGGAAACTTCCCTCTTGGGTCGATTCCTTGCTGCAAAGCTGTTTCTTGCACTTGTGCATTTCTTTTCCTTTTGGGCGGCACCTGCTTTTTGCACGGTTGCTTTGGACCGCACCTGTTTCAATTTTCCAAACAAAGAACAATTGTCAGTTTGAAAATGGTGGTTGGTTCGGTGGCTTTGATTGCTTGGTCCCGACCTCATTTCTGTTTGAGAAACTCCGCCATTGATTGGATTCAACAGGCGACCCCCTTTCAAACTGATCAGACTCGCATTTCCAGATTTTGTGATGATTCGCCCGTGTAAGGCTTTGGTTCTTCCATCCCATTCCGCTTGCGGATTTTTACTTAGGAAGACTCAGTGGGGATTTTTTCTGGGGCAGACTCATTGGGGATTTTTACTGGGGGAGACTCGTTGGGGATTTTTTCTTTTTTTGTGCCTTTACTTTGAAGGCAATCCACATTATGATCAGTCGGGATTGGACTGACGCACCACTGAAGTGGGGTATTTTCTTCACTTCTTGCTAAACAGTGCTCTGTGAAACCGGTCCTGCCACCTTTTCTTTCCAACACATTTTGGAATTTAAGGTTAAAACGAAAGGGATTCAAGGAAAGGTAATCAAAGAGCGGAGAAACGAATTTAAAAGAGAAGCGCCCCTTTCGGGACAAGAAAGACTTATCTGAGGTACATGCTGACTTTAAATTGACATGACATGCTTTTTGGACTGGATGCCCGACCCTCATGAACTTGCATTTCCTCATGAACCAAAACTGATCTATGTTTCCAAACCAGGGAACCTTGCCAGAACTTTCTGAGGTGGAATCATCTTTTTCGGCCGACAACGCCCTTTGCGGATTTTCGCTAGTCGACGTCTCTCATTTCTCTTCTCACTGTCGCCTGATAGTACTCTTTGCGAGTTTTTACTAAATAAGCTCTCTCATTTTCGATTTCTCTACTCCCGTCGCCTCATGGTGCCCGAAGGTTTTCACCGACAAGACTCTCTCATTTTATTTCTCTCAATTTTAGAATGTATCGACTTCCAATCATGATATTTCTTGGTTTCCCCCCGCCTTTGGCAATTGATCCTAAGGACTTGTACTTGGTTTTTGGTAAAAGAATTGTGGATGAAATTACAACTTCGGAACCATTTGGTGGGCCCCAGTTTCAACTTCACGGTAAATTGGATTTTATTTTTGGTGTGACTGAACCCCAGAGAGAGGTTGCCTACGTATCCTTTCGGAATCAAGTCAAACGTAGTTCAGGCAAATCATTTGTTTGTTTTTTTTTCTTTTTTTTTTCTTTTTTTTTTCGGAGCATCAGGGTTTTTTTGATCCTCAAACCTAACTGCAGTGGCTAATCGCGTGGGACTTAACCTTTCCAACTTTATTTTTTCCTTTGTAGGCCTTTCTTTTCTGTCTTCTTTCTTCCAACTTCAATTTTAGAGCATTTGGGGGTACCTTGGTTTCTTCAACTTCGTTGAGGCGATTAGCCATGTGAAACTCAACCCTTTCAACTTCAATTGCCTTTATAGGCGCTTTAATTTGATTTTCTCCTTCCAAGAGTTTTGATTCCTGAGCATCGGCCGCCACGGCCAGTCGAGGTCGATTTGATGCACCTGCTGAGGCTGGGTGCCTTTTGCACATTAGCGTGTATCAAACGCAAGCCCTATAAATCAGTCTTGTCATCCTTTCTTTGTCTTGGTTTTGGAACAGTGTTAGACCAAAAGGGATTCAAAGAGAAACAAATAATTGAATGGAGAATGAGTTTAAAACTAGAAGTGTCCCTTTCGGGGAAAGGAGAGAAGGACTTATATGGAGTACATGCGGACTTCAATGAACATGACATGCCTTTTGGACTGGATGCCTGATCTGTGTAAACCGTCCGACTCTCAAAAATTCATCACAACTTTGCCTTGAATACCGAGGAACCTTGCCAAGGCCCTGTTGATGCCGATGGCTGTGAGGATCTCATTTTCGATCATGGGCGCCCTTTGTGGATTTTCACGAGCTGGCATTTTCATTTCATTTCTTACCATCTCCTTATAGTGCCCGTGTGGGTTTTCAACTAACAAGACTCTCATTTTGATTTTCTCTGCTTACCGTCGCCTTACGGTGCCCGTGTGGGTTTTCACCAATAAGACTCTCTCATTTTATTCCTCTCATTTTGTTGTATCAGATCCAAATAACTCCATCCTCCCATTTTGAACCGCTTTACCGATTGATCAGAAGGACTTGAACAAGGTTTGGGGTGAAAAGAATTTGGATTGAACTACAACTTTGGAACCTTTTGGGCGGGATTATTGCCGTACCATTATAACTTATGCCCCAGTTTCACTTTTGGGGGACTTTGGATTTTTATTTTGGTGTGACTGAACCCCAGAGAGAGGCTGCCTACGTATCCTTTCGGAATCAAGTCAGACGTAGTTTAGGCCAATCATTTTGTTTTTGATTTTCTTTTGTTTTTCTGATTTGCTTTGTTTTTCACTTTCTTTTTCCCTTTTGTTTCCTTTTTTTCATTTTCATTGTCTTTTCTTCCCTTTTTTGTATATATATTTTCTTATTTTTTCCAATTCTTTCTTCTTCTTCTTCTTCTTCTTTTTTCTTCATTTTTCTTTTTCATTTCAATTTCCTTTTTTTTCATTTTATTTTCAATAATACTTTCAGGTTTCAAAGAGGGTAATCAAAGAAGAGTAACCAGCTCAAATAGGTTTCCAAAGGGTTGATAGTGTTTGGGTAGCGAAAATGAAAGCATTCGTCATCTCAACCGGAAAATATTAGAACTATATGTAGGATCCAACATAGTACCTTTTGACTGCATTTGCATTGACAGTTATTTCAAGGGCATTTCCTTTGATGTGTCCCAAGTACAACGCACTCTTTTGGCAGTACTCTTGTTGCAATGTATGTACCTTTCCAATCTGGACCCAATTTTCTTTCAGCTTTTCCAAATCTTTGTCTTCTTTCCTTTAGCTATTCTTCATTGCGACCCAATTCTTGATTCATTATTTCGAGGTCTGACAGAGTTTTAAGATCCGGGCATGAAGTCCGCAAGCATGTCATATTATTGAAATCTGCATTTAACAGAACTAAAAGAGAATGAGAAAATTGACAAGATTTAAGAAAAGAGACATTCCGGGAAAATGAAATATCAATTTCATTTGATTTTTTGATGATTTTTTTTAAAAAAATTTTGAAGATAGAAGGGTTTACATCGGAAAGTAAGACAATAAAGTAAAACATCTGGATCACACCCTGAGACAATCCAGATGCAGAAAGGATAGCAAGACTGGCTACCGAGACTCCCGTCTGATGGAGAACTTTCAGGCTTGTCAATCATTTTTTGGCTTTCTCCTGTCTCGGCAGTGGCTGCAATAGCCTTCAGTGCCGGATCAAATTCCTCAGCTTCACAGATCATTCCATCTATTGGCCCGTTTGTGAGAGTAGGCAGGGGAATGTTCATCATATTAGGAACCTTTTCGTCCCGAAGAACGATTCTTTCAGCTTCAATCAAGTCTTCAACTGCCATTTTGAGGGTCCAATGACCAAAAGTCCTTTGTACCGTGTCCCACTGCTCAAGAGTGGTATTCACATCTAGTATCAGCTCGATGCGGGGAGGGGGGACTCGGTGTTTGGCCGATTTGGGGCCACTAGCTGCAGCAAACTTTGCCTGACTAGCTTTTGGAACAAGCCTGAGTATGATTCACCAATAGGGGTGAACTGATTCCTTTTGAAAGACTCTCTTGGGTGAGGATTGTACTGAGGAACATTTGATTGGGAACTATATGGAGCTTGGTAAGGATGGGCATTTTTGGGAGGTGGAGTTCAGTTTTGTGTATAATGTTGTGGCCGCGTGCAAGGCTGCATGTTCATCACCGCATACCAACAAAACCAATCACCTGAACAGAATCTGGCTAATTTACTCACACACACAACCTTGTTAGTTTTGAGGCATTTAACATATAGGAAACCGCACGTTGGGATGCAATGCACCTAAACAGTTAAACGCTTCTAGCATGTGTTTGAACGGGTTGCATGTTTCATCCCGGCCTTAAACTAGCCCTCTTCACTATGTACCTCTTTTCTTTTATTCCTGCCTCTCTTTAACCACTTTTGATCTTGTTTTTGCCGCTCTTTTATTTTTGCACTCTCTTTTTTCTTTTTCTTTTTTATTTTGTCACTCTTTTTCCTTTTTTTCACTATTTTTTCTTTTCTCTTTTTCACTCAATTTTCTTTCTCCTTTTCTTTCAGTTTATTTTTTCACTCAATTTATTTTATAGCTATGATCGAATCCGATGGAGATTGCCTACGTATCATGACCCCGAATGAATCAGATCTTGCGTAGTTCGGGACAAACAAGTGCAAAAATAAAGAAACAAGTGTCCATTTTGCATTGTGCTCATCCTGCACATTTATTAAGGTGATTTAAGCAAAAATGATTTGATTCGAAAAATGATTTGACTATTTCTTAGGAAAGAGAGATCCGATTTTCGAACACGGCCTTTCAGCACTTCGGGGATGAAGATTTTAAGGCTGTGAGGGTCAATCGATCCATACTCCAAAAGATGATCGAAAGTGGCCGTTTATGCAAAGTCAGCCTTCCGCCGTCCCTTTCGGGAACGTTTGGCTGTTTTTTAACAAAAATAGTATCACTTGATTTATTTATGACTCTTTGTTTTAGAATGGTGACCCGACATTGGGAACATGGCCTCGCAGAGCCTCGGGGACGAGGATCCTAAGGCCATTGGGCAATTTGGTCATAATTGTTTTTAAAAAAAAATGACCAAAAATAGTTGTTTATGCAAAATCAGCCTTCTGGCGTCCCTTTCGGGAACATTCGGCTATTCTTGATAAAACAGCATCACCTCACTCATAAATTAAAATTCTGACATTTTGGCTATTTCTGAAAAAGGGGCGGTTGGATCCGATGAGGGTTGCCTACGTATCTCACACCCTGTGAGAATAAACCGGTGTAGTTCGGAAGATCGTGAATAGAGTAAGTAAACTAACTCTTTTTTTCCTTTTTGGAATAATTGTTTTTTTTTTCAAAAAAAATGCTTTAAAAGAATAAAGGTTTTTTTTATTTTTGTTTCTTTTGGATTTTTCTAAAAAAATGCTTTAAAAGAAGAAAAGGATATTTCTTTTTTTGGAGTTTTGAATTTGACTCTATTTTTATTTATTGAAAGAAAGACTTCTAAAAATTCCTTTTCTTTTGATTAGAACTTTGAGAATTTTAGAAGTAAGAGAGAAAATATTTTTGTTTGAATTTTTATTTGTTCTCTCTTTTTCTAAATAAGAAAAAAAATATATCTTCTTTGGATTTTGGCTGTCGCCTCTTAATTTTCGAAAGAGGCACTTTTAAGAAAATATCTTGGATTTTTTAGTTTTTATTTATTTACAAAAGCACTTCTAAAGAAAAGCGAAAATATTTTTGGACTCCTATTTTCAAAGGTTTTATGGATATTTACAAAATAAAGACATCCAAAGAGCAATTTTTCTGGATTTTTGTTTCTGATATTTTTTGGATTTTTTGGAAAAATACTTTAGAACGAAGGAAACCCGTATTTTAGATTTTGATTTTTTGAGTTTAAAAACTACTTTTTTTAAAAAAATTTAAGGAAATATTTTCAAAGAAGGGAATGGAAGAAAATATTTTTGGATTATTTTTTGAAAATTGCGGTCGGAACCGATGAGGTTTGCCTACGTATCTCACGTCCGGTGAGAATCAGACCCGCGTAGTTCGGTCGATCGGGAATAGAGGAAATAAACTAACCCCTTTTTTTGAATAAAATACTTACAAAGAAAAGGAGGAAATATTTTTGGATTTCGATTTTTTTTTAATTTATTATTTATTATTTATTTATTTTTTGAAAAGAAACGACGACTAAAGAAATATTTTTCTTTGAATTTTAACTTCTTTTCACTCTTTTTTTTCTTTGAAATTTCGAAAAATCTTCTAAGGAAGTATTTGGACTATTAGTCTGAATTTATGAAAGAGATACTACAAAAGAAAAAATATTTTTTTGAATTTTGAATTTTCTTTTTGGTTTTTAATTTTAAACAAATACCTTTTTTGGATTTTGAGAGTGATTAAAAGGAATTTTTTTTTTTGTATTATATATGTTTTTTAATAAATCAAACTAAAAGACAAATTTTGTTTTCATTTTTTTTTAAAGAAAATATCGGCGAGGTTTTGACACTACTTGGACATTGGTTTTATTTTTCTAAAAATAAGTAGTTATCTCCCTACACTGCTATTTTCTTTTCCTCTTTTAAATTTTTTTTTCTCAATTTCAGAAACCGGTCAGCATGCAGATCTGAAACAAATAAATGCGCAAAACAAACGGGATGCAGCAGGATGGTCTTTTCATTTCGGGTTGCTTGTCCTAGACGGACCCAACCCCTGTGTTGAGTCCCCTATGTCAAATGAAACATGATGCAAATAAGCGTTCCTACTAGGGATCCGGCATGAGGTTTTGTTATACTAGGTTCATCCTGGGTATATGTTCTAGACTGTGTACTCGAGCGGACAACTCGAGTCGAGGAGGGGGCTACGTACCGGGGACCCGCGAGATCGTCCGGATTTGTAACTTGTCCGGCCTCTTTCTTATTTCAGGGTATGACACTAACAGAATATGGAGTCTTGACCAGCAAGCTCCTCCCCGGAGGTAAGAAGAGAAGGGTTTCGGCACAATTTATATACAGTTCAGATAATATCAAAGAGGTAAAAGACAACATTTAGCACGTTATGCCCAAACATGTAATAAAGATCAGATAATAAAACCAAATATAACAATTATTCTAAGCTCGAATTCTGAACCCTGAACAAACGTTCTGGGTTGTATTCCCCAGCGGAGTCGCCAGAGCTGTCACACCTCCTTTTTGCGCGCCTACCCCGAAGGATAAATGCGTGAGGGAGTTTTTCCAATTTAAGTGACAATATTCGAAATGGGATTATTTATTTATTTCAGAGTCGCCACTTGGGAAAGGTTTGGCTTTTGGTGTCTCAAGTCACCGGTTTATCTTGAATCCCAAATCGAGGAAATTTTTGACTTTCCAAATGAAGTCTGCGAACCAGAAATTCTAAGTAAGGAATTCTGTTGAACCGAGGGAAGGTGTTAGGCACCCCCGAATCCCGTGGTTCTAGCACGGTCGCTTAAATTGTTATAATGGCTAAATATCTGATTTTAATACATGTTATAACTTGTGTGCTTTTATTAAGTTTAAACCACTTTTATTATTATTATTTTTATACAATTGCAACGTTGTGAAAATGCATTCCGAACCACGTCACAATCAATGCGCCCGTGGTTGTTAATACATTCCGACTCCGTTGAGATTTGGATTTGGGTCACATAAATGCGCACCCGAATTTAAGAAGGTAATTTAATTAAATCGCGCCTAAAGAGTCTAACGCGTTATTATCTTTAAGGAAGGCAGTGAAATTTACTAGACAGTCCATCCCAAGAAATCTAAATATTTATTACGACCAATTATTGAGGACCACACAATTTGCATTTTTGTATTTGGCGAGGCTCGTCTCATTTTTTGAAAGGATAAACCTACAGTGACTACATTTTTTCTATTATGTTTGTCTCTAAAAATGAAAGAAGAAAATATACGCTAATTAAATTACATGCTTGGCCAGCTCCGGCCTCTTATTGAATATTAGATTACAAAAGATGTTAATGAAAATTGCACTCGAATTTGTAAGGCAGGGAATTATTTCATGCCTTATTCCATGAGCGAACATGCTTTTAAAATGCACACAAGATTGATAAAATGCTAAACTCACGCTAAGCGTTCTCCAAGTTGAATTTAAACTAACTCATTTTAATGAGATTAATGAAATTGACTACTAGAGGATGTTATTAATGGGATTCAAACATTGCCCTATAAACTGCCTAATGGAATCCGATTTTTGATAGAGTTAACTCAAAGGATTAAAAGCTATATTGCATTTGGCAAGGTTAGAAACAGTCTGCCTTATATGTGCAAAATACGACTAGAGGTGAAGCCTAGTTATCGACATACTAACTACTTGTGCATTCCACAGATTACATAACCATATCATATATACAACTAAACAACTATAAATCACAGCATTGAACAAACTAAGTTTCAGTTAAGTACAATCTACCTAATGCATTTTCCGTTGAGTTATAAACCAAAAAAAACTACACAAATCCACTAACATTTTATAAAACTACAAGTACAACACCGAATGATTAAACTCCTTCGCATCTTTCATTTCATGCTCAACTTTACTGTTACATCAGTGTGAAATTCTAGTGTGTACCTGGATGTTGGACACAAGAGGAAAAGAGAAGTGATCAGTGCAGCAGCAGTGATAAAAAGTAAACAGCAACAGCAGCAGTTTCAAGCAATAAAAATAAGCAGAATAAATCCCAGTGAAAGAATTAAGCTACAACCGATGGAAACAGTGCTCAAAATCCAAACCAAAACAAACTCCGGAGACTCAGTTGAGGCCAAACAGAAATAGGTGGATCCGTAATGACAGTGGAACAATAGTTTTCTGGTTTTTGGACACTCAAAGAAAGAAGCCGAAGTTTCGAATAGAACAAACAGTTAATGCTGATTTCAAAACAAAAGAAAGGTGAAGAAAAGCAGAATTGTCAGCTTCTTCTTTGTTCTCAAGTTTCTTTTGGTTCCAACCCCCCTTCCCTCTCTTCTGGTTTTAAACTCTTGGTCTCTCAAAAATGTTATGTCAAAACTCTCTTTCTGTTTTTCCTCCCTTTTTGGGTTCTGACCTCCTGTTCTTCTGAAACCTCTTCCCCCTTTTTAGCCATACACAGACCTTCCCCCTCCAGCTGTTAGAGCAACTAGTCCAATAAAAATACTGAATCCCTCCCATGTGAACCTTCTATTTTTTCACTCAAAAAACACAAAAGAAAAGTATTCTCCATCAGATTCCCCTTGACAGCCCTCTTTTTATTATTACAATGGTTTATCCTTTGTTAAATTAAGCAAGTATGAGCAGCATGAGTATGTCCTGACAACACATGCTGTCCAGTTTACTTTAATTCATTAAAAACTACAATGCACATGCTGTCCAAGATCTAAAATGAGTAAACATGCCAGCAATTTTATATCAATTCAAACTAAACTCTGGAATCTATATTAAAACTGCAGCTATAACCAATCCTTAAATGATTTTTTATTCAACTAACAGACTACAAACAGTTATAATCAATTCTCAGCTGATTCAACAATGCCTCAGTAAACAAATTAAACAGCATGAGTCAGATTACTACCATTCCAAACTAAAACTAATTGACGACATATATCGAATCGACTACGCGAATTACAACACATACAATCAATACCAAATGATCAGAATCGAACGGTATTAACATGTGATTCAAGTTGTACTGTCAAAAACAAGAATTGCCCTGGAAACTAATTAATCGACCAAACTCATTCCAATCGATTATATAGTTTAAACACATACACTCTCCAATGAATAGACAAAAATTTCGACCAAATAAAAGGTCCGGGCGAGGTGGACAGAATAGTCGACACAAAATTGAAAACAACTCAAACTGACATTTAAACACATAAACAAACATCAACAGAAAAGAACATGGAACTGACAAGGAAAAGAAAAAATACCTTAAGAAACTGAAGGTTAGACGAACCCGTCTTGGATTCTGACTCGGACTTCTTTTGGGGTTGAATGGACTTTAATTGAAGTGTTCTCAACTGATAATACCTCGATTAAGGTCTATTAAAACCCAACCCTTCGTTTAATTGGACAAACCCCTAGGTTCTGGATTTCTAGGGTTCTTGGGGGTTGATTTGGGGTCCGAACTTTTCTGGTTAGATTCAAACCAAACCAAGCTTGGTTTGGTCACGAGGGAGGTCAGGGGAGTAACTGGTATGGATTTGGGGTGGTTTGGCATAGGTTGAGATTTGGCTGGAATCTTCATTTATGGGGGAAGATTCGAGACCAACGGTTTGCAAATCCGTGTTCAGGGGGTCGAGGTGCACTAGGGGTGTTAATCTGGTGGTCACCGGCATCGTTGCCTCCGGGTTTATGGTGAGGGAACGGAAGGGCGGCGCTAGGGTTCTTGGGGGTGTTTGGGTTCAGTCTCTGAAAAAGACGAAGATGAGGGAGGGGGTCTGGCTTAGGGCGTGGGGGTGAGAGGGGAAAGTTTATATACGGGACGGGGGGTTGAATTTTGGCCTTTGGATCATTGATGATCAACGGCCTTGATCTTTTCACTTAAAGAGATGACGTCGTTTGGTTTAATGTTGGGAATGGGTCAATCCGGGTATCAGTGGGTCACCTATTTGGGGAAAGCCTGGAGCCGTTGGATTGGATGGGATGAACGGCTCTGATTGGTCATGCCTAAACGGCGTCGTTTGGATTAATGAGAGACCTGAACTGGACCGTTGGATCTGTTTGACCAACGGTTCAGATGGAGGGTGCCAAAACGGCGTCGTTCTTTCTTGTATCTGGGGGACGGATTGGATCAATGTGTTTGGGCCTGATTTTTGGGTTTAAAACGAGCCCAGGTCCAAATCTTTTCCTCAATTTTGCACTCTTTTCTTTTCCCTTCTTTAATTTCCAATTAAAAATTCGAATTTACAAAAATCCCAAAAATAAATTATAAAATTAAAATTATACCAATAGACATTAATTGATTTTTAGTAATAATATCATATATTAATTAAGCAAAATCAACCATTAACGCTAAAAATGACAAAATTACAAAAAATAATATTTTTTGTGGTTTTCATTCATTTAAAAACCCAATATGATTTAATTAATTCCTAATGGTAGAATAAGATCCTAAATTTAACGCAATCCACATTTTTTGTATTTTTAACTATTAAAAATAAACAATCAAAGACAAAACTACAAATAGCTATCAAAATGCCACGCAAGTTCACAAAATTATACACAAGACAATTTATTATTATTTTTCGATTTCTTTTGGAGTAATTGTCGTGGAAACAAAAATCACGTGCTCAAAAAATCCATTGGGAGATGTTCGGGGCACTTAAGGGAAATAGGAACAGCTTGAGATCCTTTGAAGCCCGAGCCACATGAAACTGGGGCAAGTAAAACATAAAGAAAAAAAGAAAGAAAAAAAAACATAAGAGCAAGTTAGCCATATTGCCAAGAGGTCCGTTCATGGTAACGAAAGTAAGAGTATTGCCCAACGGTGTTTTAAAAAAAATGAAAAATGAAAAGGCGAGTGTGTGGGCATGGTTATCGAGTCTGGCACAATTAGAAGATGCGGCGAATGTTTAATTCTGTTGTTTGTGCTTGGCATGCTTTGAAGATTGGAATGACGAAGACATTTTATTCTGCTATCTAAACACTTTATCCTTCGTTAACCCTTTTGAGCCTTATTGGTTTTCTTTCGTACCCCTCGTTCGGAATCATTAGCAAAGACTAGAAAACACAAGCATGGAAGATAAATAAAAAGAAAAAGAAAAAAAAAGAAAAGAAAACAACAGAAACAACAAAACGACAAAAGAGAAAAGGAGAAAAGGAGAAATGAGAAAGAGAAAGAAAAGAAAAGAAAATAATAAGTAAATGAAAAAAAAAGAGGAATTGGGAACTACGTTTGACCTGATTCCTCAAAGAGGATACGTAGGCGTCTCACGGCTCGGTCATAATGTGCATAATGTGCATAGTGTGCATAGTGTAACATAGTGTAACAAAAATAAAAATCCTCAAGCAAGAAACTGGGGTAGAAGTTGTACTTGATGTAAAGAAATCCGGTTCCGAAGGTTGTAAATTTTGAACCCAAATCGATTTGTTTTGAGCCTTTAAAACCTTTTTTTAGCCTATCCAAAATCCTACATTACAGTCCAAAGAAAGACCTTCTAATCAGTCTTCAAAAAATGCCAAGTTAGACAAATGAGAGAGTCTTACCGGTGAACACTCTGATCTCCAGCAGAAAAGACTCTGATCCCAGTAGAAAAGAAATATGAGAGAGTCTAGCGGTAACACCCCAATCTCCAGCTGGAAAGTGATACAAATGAGAGAGTCTTATCGGTGAAAATCTTTACGGGTACCATAAGGCGATGAAAGCTGAGAGAAAAACCAAAATGAGAGAGGCTTGACAGTGAAAACCCTTCGGGTACTACAAGTCGAATAAAGATTGAGAATCAGATGGAAATCACCAGACGAAAGTTGTGAAAGGTGATTAACGACGGAGGATAGGCCATATGTGCATGTCATGACCATTAGAGTTGGTATCCACATTTGATAGGTTTTTATTTTATAGTTTCCTCATTAGAGAGTCATCTCTTTCCTTTGTCTTTTATTCTGCTCCTTTTTATCTTTCTCCTTTCATAGAAAAAATTCCCCAGTAGAGTCTGTTTGGTCAGAACAAGTGAGAAATGACTTCAAAATCTACCATCAGCTTTCCAATTATGCAAGACGAGATCTGACTAGTACATCCAAGTGGTATAGTCAGCAAGGAACAAGCGCGAGGCTAGTGTCAAGAAAGATATCCCCCAGCAAGAGGGAATTGACAAAAGGATGGACGAGTGTCAAGAGGGATATCCTCGCCGAAATCAAAGGTTATAGACCTCAAGGCCAAGGCTCGTGGACAAATTAAGAAAGAACAACGCGAAGAGCAATGGGCATGATTTGGGAAATTCATATGAGACTAAAAGGTCGGGGAAATGTCAGTTTCCGAGCTATGCCACAAAAGAAGAGGTATATCCCCAGCAGAAAATGTTGTTTTCAGTGACACGAATAAACAAAGAAAGTGGTTAATCAATGAACATGCAAGATCTTCAAGTGAAATCAGCTGTCATGAAAATACATGAGGTCAGATAAGGAGACTGGGAAAATGGTTAAGAAGTTTGGGAATAAGGAATCGTCAAGAAGGTCGGAAGGTATTAGTCCAAGCTTCAAGATGGACAGACAACGCATAGATGGAGAATGGTTGATGGCATCCCCAGCAGGAGTATCGCAACCAACCACCACGTTTTAAACTGACCAAATTTTCTTTGATTTGAAGCAGGGATAGGGAATGCTACCGATGACGGAAAGATGCGCCACAAGAAAGATTGTCAAACTAGGGCAGAAAATTTTCGTTCATTTCGAAAATTTTCGGGAAGTATAACACAAGTTTGTTGAAAAGCGGTATCCCCAGCAGTTTTTCGGGAGAAGGCAAAACGAGTTTTAAGGGAGGTAGTCTTCGAAGGAAGAAGATAACAAAACAAAGAAAAAAATAAAAAAAAATAAAGAAAGAAAATTTTTTTTAAGAGAAAAGAGAAAAGATAAAAAAAAAGAGAAGACCAGTTTTGCAAAAGGAAACAGTTTGCAGAGGAATGATACATCCTACTTAAAGGAAGTAGTCTTGGAAGGAGTAAGATAACATATTTTACTCGGCAGAGTTATCCTCAGCAGTGTTACCCCAGCAGTGTTACTCAGCGGTTTGCAGTGTTATCCCCAGCAGTCTAGAGAGAAGACAGTACAAGTTTTGAGGTAAGTAGTTTTGAAGAAAGATAATTCAAGTTAGAAGGAAAATGTTATTGAGGTTAGGAGCCCCCTGAAGAACAGAATGTCGTTTTATTTTCAAAGTTGTTGTTGAGGTCAGGAGCCCCCCCTAAAGAACATAATGGCGTTTTATTTTCAAAGTTGTTGTTGAGGTCAGGAGCCCCCCTGAAGAACAGAATGACGATTTATTTTTTGAAGTTGTTGAGGTCAGGAGCCCCCCTGAAGAACAGAATGGCGATTTATTTTTTGAAGTTGTTGAAATCTTGCCCGCCTGAAGAAAGGAATGGCGGTTTATTTTTTCAAAGTTGTTGAAGAGGTTGGGAGCCCTCTCATATAACAGAGGAATACATTTCAGTCTTTAAATTTCAAGTTTTGAAGTTGGGAGCCCGCCCATATAACAGAGGAATACATTTCAGTCTTTAAATTTCAAGTTTTGAAGTTGGGAGCCCGCCCATATAACAGAGGAATACATTTCAGTCTTTAAATTTCAAGTTTGGAAGTTGGGAGCCCGCCCATATAACAGAGGAATACATTTCAGTCTTTAAATTTCAAGTTTTGAAGTTGGGAGCCCGCCCATATAACAGAGGAATACATTTCAGTCTTTACATTTCAAGTTTTGAAGTTGGGAGCCCGCCCATATAACAGAGGAATACATTTCAGTCTTTACATTTCAAGTTTTGAAGTTGGGAGCCCGCCCATATAACAGAGGAATACATTTCAGTCTTTACATTTCAAGTTTTGAAGTTGGGAGCCCGCCCATATAACAGAGGAATACATTTCAGTTGTTATATTTCAAGTCGGAAGTTGGGAGCCCGCCCATATAACAGAGGAATACATTTCAGTCTTTACATTTCAAGTCCGGAGGTTGGGAGCCCGCCCATATAACAAAGGAATACATTTCAGTCTTTACATTTCAAGTCCGAAAGTTGGGAGCCCGCCCATATAACAGAGGAATACACTTCAGTCTTTACATTTCAAGTTTTGAAGTTGGGAGCCCGCCCATATAACAGAGGAATACATTGAAGTTTGAAGTCAGTAAAGCAGAGGGTTACAACAAAAATCCCCAGCAAAAATCAGAAGTAAGACCACAAGTCGAGCTAGAAGTAAAGAAATACTAGAGGAAACACAAAGCAACAAGGCAACAACAGTCACATGATCAAGCTCGAGAATAAATCTTTGTAATTCATAGATCATAGCTTAGTATAACTTCTTGTTTTCTTTCTAGCAATGGTGTAATAAGGAGATCGAAAAGCAGTGGTAACAGCATGCAACAGCAGTAACAGCAATATCGCAGTCTCATGGTAGTCCCAGCTACCAAAACTTTCTGAACTACACGCGACCTGATTCCCTTATAACCAGGGATATGTAGGTTGTCCAAAACCAGGACTCGGTTGTGCCTTTCCTTTTTTATTTTCTTCCTCTTTTGAATAACGATAAGATCAAAAATTAGTCGCATTGTTCACTTTATCTTTGCCCGAAAGCTCTTCGTGTTTTCGAGCAAAGAGGGGCAGCTGTGAACACCTAATTTTTGACAACATTTAATTTTTTATCACTTCTTTTATGTAAATATTTTAGGGGGTTTTAACCTACTATTATTTTAGCTTTATTACACTTTTTATTATAGGATAAAAATACCAAAAAATTAAAAGGTGAATTATCACTATTAATAGTTTTTTTATTTTTTGTTTTTTTTATATAAAAAAATCCGAAAATATTTATTTATTTTTTAAAAAAAATAATAATTTCGGGAATGATTTAAAAAATAAGAAAAAGGGAAGTATTGAATAAAAAAAATACAAAAGTAAAAATAGGTGGAATTCTCTTTTAAAAAAAGTAAAAGAATGTAGAAATTTTTTTTAAAAAAAAAGTTTTGTGGAAATTTTAAAAAAATTAAAAAGTAAAAGAAGATTGGAATTAAAAAATAAATATAAAGGTATCTGAAAATTTAAAAAATTTAAAGTAACATTTTTAAAATAAAAAGAAAAGATAGTGGTTTGTTTTTTTAAAGAAAAGTTAAATAAAGTGAGATTCTCTTTTAAAAAAATAAAAAGTGGGATTTTAAATAAGATAAAAGTAATTAAAGTTGGAATTTTAAAAATAAAAGTAAATAAAGGTGGGATTTCGTTTTCTAAAAAAATAAAAGCAATTTGTAAGTGGGATTTCTTTTAATTAAAAATAAAAAATAACAAAAAAACAAATCTGAAAATTTTGAAACTTTTGCTATAAATAGAAGAGAAAATTTAGGAAGAAGGGGGTTCAAACAAAAGAGGAAATAATAGATAGAGAGAAGAAAAAAAGAGGGGGCGGAGAGAGCGGTATACTCTGGATACACTGGATATACAGGGACAGAATTCATTTTTGGGGAGAGAGTCTAGGCCGGATTTTTAATATTTAAAAGTTCAGTAATCTGAGAGTAAAAAGATTTGTTATTTCTGGTCTGCGTTGGTTTGTGTTGGTGCTGTTTCATTGAGTGTGCTAGAACACTGTTGGTTTTCAATCTGTCACTAGGTGTTTTGTTTACTGATTGTTGCTGGCTATTACTGTTGCTGACTGCTCCTTCATCTTCTTGTATTTCCGTTATCCAGGTACATGTTCTACAACTCTCAAATTTAAAGGAAAGGAAGTAAAGAGTTGTTGGAATGGATTTCTGAAAATAACTGTTTCTTTGTGTTTAATTTGATGTATAAGCAGTATTTCATTTGATATTTCCTAGTATGTATTGGAATGATTTTGAAATGCATAAACCGGACTGATTGAATCTATTTCTACAAACATGGAACATCAATTGTAATTAATCTTAGTTGGTGATTACAAGTTATAATATACTGTATTATATTCTTTTGTCCAGTAGTCGTGAAACAGTTTCAAAAAGTTTATGTCACAAAACAGGTTCAAATAGTTTATGGAAATCAACATGTTGGTTAAATATGTCTAATTCTGAAATCGCGAGTTCACTTGAGTAAATAACATCATTTTAAATAGCAATGTAACTAATGTTAGTTCTCGAATGTTAGCGATTAATTTTAGCTTGATGTCAGTTTTAAGCATTGATGCATTTTTCAACAAAACCGTAAAAGAAAAAAATGGCTTTGTATTCCACATAGATTAACTCCAATTGTCTATATTCTTAAACCCCATAAGAATTATTATTATCTTTTGTTCATGGGTCTCAGAATAATACGCAGTTGGAAAAGTTTATCCGGAAGGAATATCGAGATTTTTATGTATTTTTCATACATTTCACTCATTTATACATGTGCATTGATGTTACGCCCCGCAATATTACGTCAATATTATGTCTCGCAGTAATAAGTTATGACAGTGTTGCATTGTGTAGTATTACATTACAGTGATGTTACGCTTTGCAGTAATAAGTTAAGACGATGTTGCACCCTGCTATATTGTACGTGGAATTTTTCGTAAGGTAATTAACATCAGTCCAAGGAAAAGATTATTCGAAAATTATAAGGATTATGCTATTTCAAACAAGTAATAAGTAAATTCGTGAAGGTGAGAGGGAAAACAATTCAAAGGAAACGAATATTCGTCCAAGTTTGGCATTTGGGATAAAATACGTGTCAAGCATTAATACTCGATAATTATAAACTAGTACCATGCAAGGTACCATATGACTACGGTAGTATAATATATAAAGTATATATGAAGTATTTTAATAATAAATAGAATTTTAAGTAATTCGGGGCAATTTTTAAATTATGCGAGTAATTGGTTAGTTACCGGGTAACGGAACATTACCCAGTAATCTAATAAGCGGACAAAAATTTAATCAATACCCATGGGGAACGTGGCAGCCCCTGCTTTTGTATAAGATGAGTCACTAACTCATACTTTACATGTGTCTAGATTAATAAAATCCAAGTCTTACAAAGACTTTGGGGTAGGCCTTATCAAAATCAAAGGAAATAAACAATTTCATTTTAAAAGACAAAGGTTCTATGTTACATTCTGTTCCAAAATGAGAAACAGAACCTTCAACTCAAATTCCAAAATCAAACGTTAGGGATCCTTGGTAACTTTTAAAAGACAATTTGTCTTTAAGAACAAAGATCGTTCAAGAACATAATGGAAATCGAAATTTGTCCAAAATTTCAAGACCAAGCAAAGTTCGTTTCAATTTCAAGTAAATCTAGTGTAAATTTTGTAGAAGCAGATTCGTTCAAATAATTTCAGGAACAGGTATGTTAAAGCCCTCCCTTCTTTCTTTTGGCATGGTCCAAATTATATTGAAGAAACGTGCAAACACACAGTTTTCATAAAATACTCTATTCATAAAAATAGTAGGGGTATCTATATTCTTGGTTCCCCATGAGAATTATTATTATCTTCTGTTCATGGGTCTCAGAATAATACGCAGTTGGAAAAGTTTATCCGGAAGGAATATTGAGATTATTACGTATTTTTCATGCATTTCACTCATTTATACATGTGCATTGACTCATGACCAGATGGCGTTATATACGCGTGTATATGTAAATATATTTATATGGGATATGGGAAAAGGTTATGGCGTTATATATGTACCACCACCTGATCAGCTGGTATATGATGATGATGTTGCCCACAGTGGCTGAAACATGATTCAAACGGCGTTATATTATGGGTATGTATTCAAATGGCGTTATATACGCATATATATGTATGTATTCAAACGGCGTTATATACGCGTATATATGTATGTATATATATGTATATGGGATATGAGAAAGGTTATGGCGTTATATACGCACCACCACCTGATCAGCTGGTATACGATGATGATTTTTCCCACAGTGGCCGATATGATATGATGGGATGCCCTCAGAGGCTGATGATGTTATGAAACATGTACCTATGCACGACATGACATTCATACACATATGCATGACGCTAAAAGTAATTTATGATTTGCAAAGTTATTTAGACTTATAGATTGAGTCATGTACTCTATATTTCTTCTATGTCTCTTATGTACTTATTTATATGCCTTAAATACTCGGTACATTATTTGTACGGATGTCCCTTTTGCCTGGGGACGCTGCGTTTCATGCCCGCAGGTCCCGATAGACAGGTCGAGAGCCCTCCAAGTAGGCTATCCACTCAGCGGAAGATGTTGGTGCGCTTCATTTGCTTCGGAGTTGCTTGTTTGGTTAGTATGATTTAGACATGTATTGTTTGGTATGGCGGGACTCTATCCCGACCATTATGATATATATGTATTCTTAGAGGCTTGTATGCATATGTCGTGTATGTGAAAGATTGTACGGCCTTGTCGGCCTATGTTTTGAGTTTATGAAAGATCATGTTGCCCTATTAGGCATGTATGTCACGTGTATATGATGATGTATTAAGAAGATACGTTACGTTGGTACTCGGTTGAGTAAGGTACCGTGTGCCCGTCGCGGCCCATCGGTTTGGGTCGTGACAAAAGTGGTATCAGAGCAGTTCTGTCCTAGGGAGTCTATAAGCCGTGTCTAGTAGAGTCTTGTTGATGGGTGTTCGTGCACTACACTTATAAGCAGGAGGCTACAGGGCATTTAAGATTGTCACTCTTTCTTCTTACTCTAGATCATGTGGTAGAGCTCAGTCATAGGAATTCAAGTTCCTAAATCCTATTCGTAATAAGACGGTACCTATATCCGGAAAGAAGGTTGGAAAGAGAGATTGTTGTGGAAGAGCTGAGTCAGAGGAATTGGATTTCTGTATGATGCTTACTATATGTAAATATGAGGTCTTTAGCAGATCATGGGTGTACTGAAAGATGTAAGCTTCCAGATAAGAAGTCTTAAGGCAAGAATGCCTATCCATCTTTATGGTGAAGGTACAATGAGAGATTAAGAAGATAAATACAAGTTTCAGCAAGTAAAAAGAGCAAGATGAAGAAGGATATGAGGCACCCACTTAATGAAGGTTAACAACGTTTATAATTGAGGCAGAGGAACATAAGCTTTTTGGGTTACCTTCAACAGTAACAAATGTACGTACAATCGGCCACATCTATCCCAGATATGCCCTATGTGGGTTAACAAAGGTAGTATAAGAAGATATGATGGATGAATTAATTGCGTCAGTTGACAATTCTGAAGAATATTGCAAAATGTGCAAATAAATCTCTTTATGAGACACCTAGATGGTGCACTCTAAAATAGTGCAGCCAGAAATGAGTACTACAAAAGACATGCACTATAAGCCTTGAAGGGATAAATATTACCTTAGTGTGACTCGTGTCCCTAGTAAAGCGAGAACGTTAAGCAATTTGAAGAGCGACGGGATGGAGCAAAGTAAAACTAAAAGCGAAAGAATGTCGTATTGAAGTTTTCACAAGAAAAAAGGATATGCAGAAGTATTAATAGAGTAATGAGAAGAGAGATAAGGAAGCATTATGAATAAGGTGTTATACATAGATGAAAATGGTAGAGTGTTACAGAACCTATAGTCAAATGAAGGAAGAGATGAAAGGTGATGGGCCTTAAGACAACGAAAGAGTATAGTCCATAAGGTTATATCCTCATTTCGAGAAATAAGTTCGTGACTCCAACGCGACTACCAGAGGGAAGAGTTAATCCCCAAAGTTATAGAAATCAGTATGGACTGGTACACAAGATGAACTAAATATGAATTAGGGACTGAATGATTGGAAAACACTCGGCATCATGGGAATTTCAGATTTCGTTCCGGCGGTAATAGAATGGACCACAAAAAAAGATTCACGATGAATTCAAAGAATTGTCATTTAGGGAGACACTTCCCTAGAGCAAGCAATGTGAGCAAAGTTAAGCTTAAGAGACTGTATGTGCCAGTTACGCTAAGTGTCAACCTCGTGAATAAGGGAATTTGTCATCCTCGGTATAGAAGAATTGCTGCAAGGCAAGTAAGGATCATTGATGTTGAGAAACGATGCTAAATATGAAGATGTAAAACATCTACAGATAGATCCTCGTGGCTTCAGCTTTTAGTACACCCCTAAAGGGGGGAATATGGAGTAATGTGGCATTAAGTTAGAATTAAGTGGTTATAGTAACCAAAGAATGGTAAAGGAAGAATGTGATAAATGAAAGAGGAATGAGATGGCACTTATCCAAATCTTATAGATACACTACGATTCAAGAATATTGTGCAAGCACGACATCAAGGAGAGGAATAAAAGGTTCCTGCTCGAGCTGCTATTAATAAATAAGGAGCCAGTATGATACGTAAGTTAAAACAAAGTAAATAACCCAAGAAGGATTATGAGGAATATTGATATGAGAATGGGCCAACGAGTAGTTAGTAATTGGTCAAGAAGATCCCAGTTATGGCTAAAGAGGAGGTTACAAATGAGTCATCAGATCAGGTAAGATAAACATAGTAGAACCCAACATAGAGGATTCAGCCTCGAAGAATATCATTATAATACTTGAGAAATATTCAAATAGGAGTTGGGATAGTTAAATGTACCGTATGAGTATTATGTAAATAAAAGATAGTTCCTTAAATAAAGACAGTTCAGAAACAGTCATACGAGCAGATAAAGTATGGAGGTAAGTAACTAAGGATAATTACAAGTGAGCACGAACATCAAAAATTATATCGGGAATACGACATAATAAGCTCGCATCTTTACAAGAGTTAGAGGGTCTTCCCTAAGTACTACGACGAAAGACTAGCTGAGGAAATAAGGAAGAAGGCTTCAACCTCAGTACAATGACCTGAAGAGGAAATGGTCGTGTGACAACAGTCTCAAAACAACATTGTATGCACTCCCTAAGAAAGTGGCACCTACAATGGCTAATGAACAGGGAGTAAAATCAGAAGTGATACTCAGGATCATATGAGTTGTATGGAATTTCAATATATATGGTCATTAAGATAAGCTAAGTATGGATGCAACAAGAGGACAGAAAGATCGGGAAAAGTAATAGCTTACGTTGAAAGAAAGCTAAGACGGAACGAAAAAATTATTTGATCAATGATCCAAAGTTAGTACGTTATGGATACACTCAAGATTTTGGAACATTATTCAGGCAACATATTTGTTGACAATCATACAGCCAAAGAAGACTCCGGTATAAGTTAAAAGAAAGAATTAAGCCCAGGACATGGACAAAGGATTGAATTATTAGAAGATTGTATCATAGATATTCCATAACTCACATGAAAGGCTAAGGTAATAATTGATACCATGAGCCACAGATCGGAAGATAGCTTAAGCCTACGTAAAGGCTGATCAGAAGCAAGAGGAAACTAAAGAATGACATCAACTAAGTAATCAGGAGTCTGATTATTGGACCCAGAACATAGCAAAATAACTCTTAATATTAGAGGTGCAAGAAAGATAGCACAACAAATATATTCTATAACAGCTCTACGATAAAGCCAGTTAGAAAAAGTACCAACCTCATAAGAAGTCAGTACGAAGCTCCCACCGGATTGTGTATGTACCAGAGGTGTGAGTATTATAATAGAGATTCAAGTTATGGACATGAATTACACCTAGGTGGAGGAGATATTATGAAGGAGATAAAAGATGTAATACGAGATTTTAAGTAGGTAAGGTAAAAGTGAACATCGTATGAGATACTCAAATGCAAAAAGTTGTGAATAGTCCATACTTCGGATAGAAGGTTATAAGCATGGGGATTCAAAATCCAGGAATGATAGCGGCATCGTTAGTGGCATATCTTCCAGCCTATGGTTTCTACGTATCCAGAGGTGTAACTAAAAGAGTATAGAAGAGTTAGAGACGAGGTGACGTCTCGCTTGATATTCCAGAATAACATAAGGAAATCTATGGTGCAAGCAAGTTGAAGAAAGGTTGCAAGTAGTATAAATGGATATGTGTAGGTTGCAAGATGAAGTATGGTAGAGCGACAAGGTTTAGGAAGATATGAGTAGTGAAAAGGTGACGAGAATGGATAAGTCATTGGGATTAAGCCCATAAAAAACAAGAAGAGCCGATGGTTTCTCTAAGTTATAGAAAGCTCAGTATAGCCTGAATGAACTCAAAGGGGTCTAAGACTAGTAGCATTTAGAAAAGATGGAATGCTGCCCTGATAGTAAAATATGGGTATAATTGTGACAGATAAAGGGTAACGTTTGGACCTTTCGATTGAGTAATGAATTGAAGAAGATTTCATGAATTCTACGCGATTAAAATACCCATGTAAGGTGAATCACATTGAGATTCGATAAAATACGGTTATGGAAGTATAGTATCGTTCCTAAGTGGATCAGTCTAATTACTCCAGGTGTCCCCGATGAGACATAGGCCCTAGCGGCAATGTATTTACGTAAGAAGTTTCAAGTCTTCAAATTGTAGATTGTAGAACAACATTAAGGTGGGTAAAAGTCACAAAGTATGAGATGAGATTAGGCCGTCATTCTAAAGATGAGCAGTAATGAGGAAGCATTAAAGGACTTAAATTTATACAAATGGAATAAGCAACGAGAGTAAGCTGGGATTTGGTAACAGACCTCAGCAACGATAAATTAAAGTAAGAGTTATGGCAGTAAATTCATACGGATGGCTAAACGAACCAATGCAATGAGATATAGAAATATTCGTGAATTCAACAAAGTATCGAGCAAAGGACTTCAATATACCTATAGACGCCCAGAGAGGCATCCTATTAAGCCTTGTATATGTTTACAAAGCATGGCCTAGATATTGACTAAAAGCTAAAAGGAAAAAGGAAAAATGATTATTATAAGCGCTCTTACAAAGCCAGGGTCATACAGGCTGCATGACAGGAGGTAGCAACAGTTGCGAGATTAGAAAGATTTCGACCACAGGTCATGATATGAGCAAAACGACTAAAGGGGGGAATACCCTAGACTTTGGGTTTATTCACAGAGCAACTGCTTAAAGGACAAGAACAATATTAAGGTATTCACAAGAGCTATAAGTTACGAAAATGATAAAAGCATCAGTCAACATTCGAGGACGAATGTTCCAAAGGGGGAATAATGTTACGCCCCGCGATATTACGTCAATATTATGTCTCGCAGTAATAAGTTATGACAGTGTTGCATTGTGTAGTATTACATTACAGTGATGTTACGCTTTGCAGTAATAAGTTAAGACGATGTTGCACCCTGCTATATTGTACGTGGAATTTTTCGTAAGGTAATTGACATCAGTCCAAGGAAAAGATTATTCGAAGATTATAAGGATTATGCTATTTCAAACAAGTAATAAATAAATTCGTGAAGGTGAGAGGGAAAGCAATTCAAAGGAAACGAATATTCGTCCAAGTTTGGCATTTGGGATAAAATACGTGTCAAGCGTTGATACCCGATAATTATAAACTAGTACCATGCAAGGTACCATATGACCACGGTAGTATAATATATAAAGTATATATGAAGTATTTTAATAATAAATAGAATTTTAAGTAATTCGGGGCAATTTTTAGATTATACGAGTAATTGGTTAGTTACCGGGTAACGGAACATTACCCAGTTAACTAATAAGCGGACAAAAATTTAATCAATACCCATAGGGAACGTGGCAGCCCCTGCTTTTGTATAAGATGAGTCACTAACTCATACTTTACATGTGTCTAGATTAATAAAATCCAAGTCTTACAAAGACTTTGGGGTAGGCCTTATCAAAATCAAAGGAAATAAACAATTTCATTTTAAAAGACAAAGGTTCTATGTTACATTCTGTTCCAAAATGAGAAACAGAACCTTCAACTCAAATTCCAAAATCAAACGTTAGGGATCCTTGGTAACTTTTAAAAGACAATTTGTCGTTAAGAACAAAGATCGTTCAAGAACATAATGGAAATCGAAATTTGTCCAAAATTTCAAGACCAAGCAAAGTTCGTTTCAATTTCAAGTAAATCCAATGTAAATTTTGTAGAAGCAGATTCGTTCAAATAATTTCAGGAACATGTATGTTAAAGCCCTCCCTTCTTTCTTTTGGCATGGTCCAAATTATATTGAAGAAACGTGCAAACATACAGTTTTCATAAAATACTCTATTCATAGAAATAGTAGGGGTATCTATATTCTTGGTTCCCCATGAGAATTATTATTATCTTTTGTTCATGGGTCTCAGAATAATACGCAGTTGGAAAAGTTTATCCGAAAGGAATATTGAGATTATTACGTATTTTTCATGCATTTCACTTATGTATACATGTGCATTGACTCATGACCAGATGGCGTTATATACGCGTATATATGTAAATATATGTATATGGGATATGGGAAAAGGTTATGGCGTTATATACGCACCACCACCTGATCAGCTGGTATATGATGATGATGTTGCCCACAGTGGCTGAAATATGATTCAAACGGCGTTATATACGCATATATGGGTATGTATTCAAATGGCGTTATATACGCATATATATATGTATGTATTCAAACGGCGTTATATACACGTATATATGTATGTATATATATGTATATGGGATATGGGAAAGGTTATGGCATTATATACGCACCACCACCTGATCAGCTGGTATACGATGATGATTTTGCCCACAGTGGCCGATATGATATGATGGGATGCCCTTAGAGGCTGATGATGTTATGAAACATGTACCTATGCACGACATGACATTCATACGCATATGCATGACGCTAAAAGTAATTTATGATTTACAAAGTTATTCAGACTTACAGGATGAGTCATGTACTCTATATTTCTTCCATGTCTCTTATGTACTTATTTATATGCCTTACATACTCGGTACATTATTTGTACTGACGTCCCTTTTGCTTGGGGACGCTGCGTTTCATGCCCGCAGGTCCCGATAGACAGGTCGAGAGCCCTCCAAGTAGGCTATCCACTCAGCGGAAGATGTTGGT
The DNA here is from genome assembly GCF_000715075.1 of Nicotiana tabacum. Classification (NCBI taxonomy): domain Eukaryota; kingdom Viridiplantae; phylum Streptophyta; class Magnoliopsida; order Solanales; family Solanaceae; genus Nicotiana; species Nicotiana tabacum. The sequence continues at coordinate 10,103,950 of NC_134090.1, forward strand.
GCGCTCCATTTGCTTCGGAGTTGCTTGTTTGGTTAATATGATTTAGACGTGTATTGTTTGGTATGGCGGGACTCTATCCCGACCATTATGATATATATGTATTCTTAAAGGCTTGTATACATATGTCGTGTATGTGAAAGATTGTACGGCCTTGTCGGCCTATGTTTTGAGTTTATGAAAGATCATGTTGCCCTATTAGGCATGTATGTCACGTGTATATGATGATGTATTAAGAAGATACATTACGTTGGTACTCGGTTGAGTAATGTACCGTGTTCCCGTCGCGGCCCATCGGTTTGGGTCGTGACAATTAATGCTAATTGATTAGGATTTTTCTTTATTCTTAGAGACCAATAAATAGGAAATCATAGTCGTTTTAGGATATCCTTAAATAAAAAATGAGATGAGCCTCGCCGAATAAAAAATACAAAATTGCGGGGCCCTCAATAAATATTTGTTTTAAAATACTTACACTTAGGGACGGGCCGTTTAGCCAATTTCACGGCCTTCCCCAAAAGATAACAACGCGCAAATCACTTCCGGCGCGCTTTAAATAATTTACTCTCTTAAACTCGGGTGCACATTTATGTGACCCAAATCCAATCTCAACGAAGTCGAAATGTGTCGCTAATCACGGGTACATTGATTGTGACGTGGTTCAAGATGCATTTCCACGACGTTGCAAATTCCTTTTAAAAAATAATGAATGAGACAAGCCTCGACAAACAAAAATACACAAGATGCGGGGCCCTCTATACGTGTTGGTAAAATTACTTAGACTTCGGGATGGACCGTTTAGCAAAATTTCACGGCCCTACCCAAAATAATGATACGCTAGTCGCTTTAGGCGCGTATTTAATAATGTTATCTTCTTAAACTCGGGTGCACATTTATGTGACCCAAATTCAAATCTCAACAGAGTTGAAATGTGTCAATAACCACGGGTGCATTGATATGACATGGTTCGAGATGTATTTTCACGATGTTGCAATTCTCAGTAATAATAATAATAATAATAATAATAATAATAATAATAATAATAATAATAATAAAAGCGGTACACAGTTAAAATTTGCACATAGATTCAACATTTATTAAAAATCAGATAAATAAGCCGAATATGAGAGTTGAGCGACCGTGCTAGAACCACGGAACTAGGGAATGCCTAACACATTCTCCCGGGTTAACAGAATTCCTTATCCGGATTTCTGGTGCGCAGACTGTTAAACAGAGTCATTCTTTTCCTCGATTCGGGATTCAACCGGTGACTTGGGACACCTCAAATCTCCCAAGTGGCGACTCTGAATCTTTAAATAAAATCCTGTTTCGATTGTCCTTTAATTGGAAAAACTCCTTTTACGTCCCTTTCCTTTGCGGGCGCAGGCGAAAAAGGAGGTGTGACAATATATATTAATCCATTCCCCGAAGTGAATATGACAATATTAATAAAGCTCGTAAATATGAACGTGTTTTTGATGTGAATATATTATAATTCACCTTCAGAAGAGGTAATATGTTTGAGGGAATATATACTCAATATTTCGTATTTTAAATTTGCTCCTGAAGAAGTAACACAATTGAAATTTTCTCCTGAAGCACGAAAATATTATGAAACTGTATCTTTCTGTGCTTAAACAAAATAATAAGCTATTCAAAGTTATTTTTGAAGCACATATTCACTCCCTGGAGTGAATGAATAAACACCACAACTCACCTCCTGAAGAGGTAGAATAACAAAGGATATAAATCTTATTTTTGTGGCATAAAGATCATTATCGCACGTACCCATTGTACATAAAATATCTTGGATAATTTTATTAAATATCATTCCAAGGCAAAAGTATTCTTGTAGAATGCTTTCTACTACAACCACATTAATATGTTATGGTTAGTTATCGAGTTCCCCGAAGTAAATAACAACTCGTGTATCTTTCCCTGAAGGATGTAATGACTATGTGGTTACCGCTTTAATATAAAATATTCAGATGTTAATGGCGTTTCTCCCTGAAGGAGATATTTGTCACAAAGTTGGTGGATACCAAAAGTGTCTGAGCAATATTTGATAATACAAAATGTATCAACAACTCCTGAAGAGCTAACTGTTTGTCTAGAAGACACATGACACCAGTAGTGTCTGATAAATATTAGATTGTGGATAATAAATGAAGTCTCTCGAAGAGCTTATATACAAATATGTCATTCATATTATATGATTATGGTCAAAACATATGTTGTAGTAAACCTGAAGTTTACTAATATAAATGACAATCATGCTGAGACTACAAATGATTAGAAGATTGAAAATCTTCATGTTTCCACAATCATAGGGGTAAAATAATATGTATGTGAGAATTTACCCGCATTATTCTTCAATTTTGTACTATATCATGTATCATAATAAACCAGAAGTTTACTAATACAAAAGTAGCCACAGTAAATCAGAAGTTTACTAATGCAAAAGTTTATGTCATAGTAAACCAGAAGTTTACTAAAAGATAGCTTATACCATGATAAACTTGAAATTTTCATTTGCCATTTTTAAATGAGCTATTTGAGAATTCAGATAAGCATATACTGAAGAACTAGAAGATTCTTCAAGAATTCTCATGTGTTGCTTGTTCTCATAATAAATTGATTATACAAGATAAAGTTGGGACTAAGACCCCTGATTCTGAAATATATAAAAGGTGAATATGGGCTCATTCACCTATCATGTGAACCACTTACAGATGCATATATAAGATGGTTACATGTGTGTTCATTGTCAACCTGCAGTTTGGCATTTGAAATTGTTTTTCTCAACTAAGAGCAAAACTTTCAGATTATGAAATCAAGAAAGTTCATCTTGATAATGTTGGTTTGCATCCAAGCTGGTTTAGCATTGAATACCTCCTATTAATGGCTAAACCATTGCTTATGAGAACAAAGCTTCATGTGTTGGTCTAAAATTTTCTAGATTACATATAGCAGCACTTGTATGCATCAGACCAACAATATATGATAAGTCCTCCCCTCACAATTGGTTTAGGATCAGAAACTAAATATTTTTACTATCTTTTGACGTGTGGTATATGATTAATTTCTCTAACACAATGCACAAAGATATGTTTCCCAAAGAAGATTAGGAATATATGTTAGTTTTCTAACATTTGGGGGATGGAATAAACAACTGAAAATATGCTATATGAATCGAATTATCATTAATATGATCCTCACTTAGAACATAATTCAAGTCAAATGCCAGAAGCATTTGTTGATCCAAAATCAAATATTATATTTCAGCTGCAAATGCTCCTATTAAAATTTAAAATCCCTAAAGGATAGAGTTTACTGTACACATGAAGTGTGGTAGACCAATCGGTTCCAAAGGTAACAATCCTTGAAAAATGATAAGGATATAATGATCATAATGAGGAGGAAATGAGCTCTAGAAAAGCCCACGACATAACATTTCATGAAACTCCATAAGAAGTTCAGGTACCTGAATATAAAGAAAGTGATGAGATATCAACAAGTTATGTCAATTGTGAACCGATACAAAATGATTGTCGACGATATATTTGATACAATATAGGGCACAATACTGTGAAATATTGTGAGGATCGGACCAGTAGTCCAGACACCTGAAGATGTCATGTCATTTAAATGAGAGTCATAACCTATATGACTCATTTGATCAAATCTCTATAAAGATATCCTTGAAGGATTGAAAATGCCCGAAGCATATAATTCAAAGTCTTGAGAAATGTACTCGATCAAATTATAAAGATCTTTGTACGGTTTAAAGCAATCTGTGCGCGTGTGGTATAATCGCCTCAGTAAATATTTGCTGAAAGAAAGTTACATAAATTATGTTATTTGTCCATGTATTTTTATAAAGAAAATGTCATCAAAATTTGTTACACTTGCTATTTATGTTGGTGACATAAATCTTATTGGAACTCCGGAAGAGCTCCAAGAGGATCTTAAAAATACTTTTACATGGACAAAGTGTACCCATTAAGTACACCAATGAATATTCAATCACTTGAAGTGAATAAGGATCTGTTCCAACCTCTAGAAGAGGATGAGGAGCTCATTGGTCCTGAAACACTCTATCTCGATGTAGATGGTGCACTTATTTATCTTGATAATGCTAACAAAAGTGGTGTAGATCGTATTGGTAATGCAGATGCAGGTTATTTATCTGATCCCCATAAAGCTCGATCTCAAACCAGCTACGTATTTACATATGGAGGTACTATCATATCATGGCGCTCCACAAAGCAATCTATTGTTTCTACTTCTTCAAATCACGCTGAGATAATAGCTATTCATGAAGCAAGTAGGGAATGCGTATGGTTGAGATCAATAATTCATTTTATTCGAGAAAAATGTGGTTTGAAATGTGAGAAAAGACCCACAATTTTATACGAAGACAATGCTGCATGCATAGCCCAATTGAAGGGAGGATTTATAAAAGGAGATAGAACGAAGCACATTTTACCAAAATTATTCTACACACACGATCTTCAGAAAAGTGGTGACATTGATGTGCAACAAATCCGTTCAAGTGATAATCCAACTGATTTATTCACTAAATCTTTGCCAATTTCAACTTTTGAGAAGATGGTATACAAGATTGGATTGCGGAAACTCAAATATTTGAAACAAGATTTTCATCAGGGGGAGTAAAATATGTGATGCACTCTTTTTCCCTTACTAAAGTTTTTTCCCATGGAGTTTTCCTTATAAGGTTTTTAATGAGGCACCTAGCAATTCGTATTACTAAATATGTGTACTCTTTTTCCTTCACTAGGATTTTTTTCCCACGTGATTTTTCCTAGTAAGGTTTTAATAAGACACATTATCTTTTAATGAACATCCAAGGGGGAGTGTTATAAATATATTATATTATGGATGTTCATTTAGTACTCCGTTGTAAATAATCTTCCTGAAGAAGTTTATCCATATGGGACTCCACCGTAAATATGTTTATCTATTTAGTACTCTATTGGAAATAAGCTTCCTGAAGAAGCTTATCATTTCGGTACCCGGTTATGGATAAACATTACCCTAGGTAGAAGATTATCCATATCTGGTATAGTAGCAGCTTACACAGCAGCTTGCAGTAGCAGCTTACACAGCAACTTGTAGTAGCAGCTTGCAATAGCAGCTTACACAACAGCTTGTAGTAGCAGCTTACACAACAGCTTGGGTAGCAGCTTACACAACAGCTTCCTTTCTTCTATAAATAGAAGAGATTTCAGTTCATTATGTACATCAGTTTGAAAGTTCAATAATATATCAATCTCTCTTCCTATACTTGTCTTTGATTTATTTACTTTACAGTCTTTATTTTATAACAATCTTTACCAATTCTATTTTGGATAATACTTCACAAGAGTCTTTATTAGATAAGACTTGTAATTTAGCCCCTTAAGCCTTTTTATGACACATGTAAAGGTGAATAGTTAGTCACCTTAAACTAAAAGGGGGCTGTCACGTTTCTTGGGGGGTTTTATTTTGTAAAAAATTTATTCACTTATTAATTAAGTGGGTAATGTTTCGTTATTCGGTAGTTAACTAATTACTCGCATAATTTAAAAATTACCACAAATTACTTAAAAATTCTATTTATTTTTTTAAAAATATTTCATATATACTTTATATATTATACTATCGTGGTCATATGGTACCTTGCATGGTGCTAGTTCATAATTATCGGGTATTATTCCTCGACCCGTATTTTATTCCAAATTATCCACTTTCAACGAAACTCGTCTTTTTTAATCCGTGTATCCATTTATCCTTCATAACACTTATTTATCGCCTGTTATAAATAGCGTAAGAACGTTAATGTCAAGATGATTTCATCCCGAGTCTACGCCGGTTAACTGAAAATAAAATTTTATCGTCGCTATGTGAAAAAGACCTGACTGATGCAGCTTCGATGCTTTTAGACGTTGTTGTCTGCTGACATAACAAAATTTTCATCTATGTATTATATGGCAAACATCTTCAATATCTTGTCAAATTTGTCAATGAACGATGACGATGATGACTTGACGGACCAAGACTTGGGGTGGAAGATTCTTTATGAGTTAGCAATAAGTGATATTGGAACAGAAAAAATCTCAGAATACATTTACTATTATGCAACTAACTTGCGACATTTAAAGATTAATGATATTGTCAATAAATTATACGATTTACATGATATGTTTAAGCTTGTGCCAACTTCTTCACAATTTCATAAGCTTCTTAATTAAGTACTGTTGTAATGCAGATAAGTTACATATTGCACTACGAGTGACTGATGTTGGAGACAATTGATACCATACTACATGCATGTTGTAGATACTATAAGCATGGTCATTTGGTTTATGAAATATATTCATTGATACTTCGCAACCAAATCAAGCCAGATTGCGATACCTTCGAGATGATGATAAAGTTGTTTGTGGGAATGAACAATTTTAAAGGCGCATATGATATGATAAATGATTTGAAGAAATTTAACATGAAGCCTACACCTGTTATGTACGATCTTATAATTATGGGATATCTTAGAAGGGGCAACAAGTATGTTGTAGTGAGGGTTCTCAAAGAAATGGAATGTAAGATATGAAGGATGTTGAAATTTTGTTGCTTTCAGTTACTGCAGTAACTTTTTTAGCATAATAAGTTACTTAGTTTTAGGATAAATCTACTATTTTGAATTCAAATTCAGTTAGATTTTTTAGGTTTGTTGAGATATTTTGGGATTTTTAAATTCTTCTTATGCAGATTTTTCTACAGATTCTGTTTTTAAATTGGTTATTTAAAGCCTTATTATGCTTAATAAAATAATTGAGAGACTTTTTCAATCAATACTTTTAATCTTTTTGATGCCCCATCTTTTAAAAAAACCAATAGTGGTATCGAAGCTTCATTGATCTTACGGGATCTGTGAGTTCTTCCAAAAAAAATTATTTTCAAATCATTTTTAACTAATATCAATTTTTAAATCCATTTTCAAACATGGAAAGCAGCAGTCTCTCTTTGAATGCCCCACAAACTTTCACTGGTGATTACTATCGAATTTGCTCCGTGAAAATAAAATCATATCTTAAAACCTATGATTTGTTGAATGTTGTAAAGGAAGAACAATTCTTACCAGCCATCCATGAAAATGTTATCATTGTCCAGAATTAAATACTTTCAAAAGAGATTTTAGATAAGACAAGATCACTAAGAGTGTTCTTCATGCACAAAATCATAAGACGAAAAAGAAAGAAGAAAAAAAGAAAAAGAACTGCATTACAAAAGTGTGCAGTTCGGCGATACTCAAAACAATCCTCAAAGACAAACAACCGAAGCAAGAATTGAGAAGGAGCAACTTTTTAAATTGCAGCAACTGAAGCAAATGAGGAGTGTTGAAATTTTGTTGCTTTAAGTTACTGCAGTAACTTTTTTAGCATAATAAGTTACTTAGTTTTAGGATAAATCTACTTTTTTGAATTCAAATTTCAGTTAGATTTTTTAGGTTTGTTGAGATATTTTGGGATTTAAAATTCTTCTTATGCAGATTTTTCTGCAGATTCTGTTTTAAATTGGCTATTTAAAGCCTTGTTATGCTTAATAAAATAATTGAGAGACTTTTTCAATCAATACTTTTAATCTTTTTGCTGCCCCATCTTTTAAAAAAACCAACAAATGCAGACCATCTACTTTTAAGTTATGTCAATGGTTATTCTCTTAGGGCACCTAAGCTTTGGTTCTGACCCTCTTTTGTCTGACTTCAAAATTGTTCACCGATTGTTGTGGGAGCCACTGTAACTCATAACTTGCTCTTTTCATTGTTGTTTTATTAAGTTTGACAATTTGTGCAGATGATTTATTTTTATCGTACAGTCATACCTCTCTATAAAAGCATCCCTATATAATACTCATTCATTATAAAAGTCGAGTTTTTTTCGGGACTGATTATTATGTTATAACGGCACTTCACTATAGTAGCCAAAAAAAATAGAATCGAACAAAAGAAGCTGTTATATAGAGGTTTGACTGTACTAGCATTTTCTATTATTTTTTGCCTTGTGTAATTTTCATTATTAAGAGAAGGTGGTTCAGTAAATGGGAGAGAAAAAGGCAGAGGTTTAGGGTTTCAAAACTTCTTTTGGGAGTTTCCTTTTCAAAAATTTGGGGTTTTCTCTAGTCTCGTTTCTATTTCAAACTCGAAAATATATACAAAAAATAAATACATATTTTCAGTTTCTTCTTTTGAATTTGGTTTTCAAAGATGGAGTTTGATTGATGCGAGGTTGTTTCGAGTTCATCGCTGTTGTTTATTGTCCGGTGTTTCCGGTTCATTGGGACTTTTGCACTTTTGCTTTTGTGAAGCTGTTCGGAAGTTCTTCACTACAAGAAATCAGGCATTTCGTCAAGACAAAAGTCGCCAGAATAGTGTTTCTGTGGCGACACAAGGGTAGGCAAACTTTAGGTCTTTTCAATTTATTTGTGGTGGTGAGATGTTGTCCCTCAATTTAGGATATTTAGTACTTCCTTTTATTTTCTTTACTTGTATTTTTACTTTATTTAGGTAAGGACAACCTCGAATGTCACGATCCAATTCCATTATAGGTCGTGATGACACCCAACACCGTTGTTAGGCAAGTCAACACTAAATAAACTAGTGATTTCCCGTTTAGGTGAATTACTAAGGGGATAAAAATTTTACATTTGTTAAAAAGATTTAGAAATTTACCAATGTGAAAAAATTAAACGAAAGCAACGAGTACAAGTCGTAATCATGTAAACAATACCAAAATCATAAGTCTACTAGTGTGTGTACCAACACCTGGTGTCACAAGTATAAGGGCAATCTAGTAGAATATACAAAAGAATACTAGTCTATTGTCTGAAAGGAAATAGACAGAAAAAATAAAGCATAAGAGAGACTCCAGTTGCTGCAGAACGGCTCGAAAGGCAGCTCACCGTGAAGTCTCAAGATGGGGATCAAATATGCGTACCGGACTGGTAACCAGATGCACCTTCCTCAGATTCTGTACAATTAAGTACAGAAGTATAGTGTGAGTACATAATAATGTGTACCAAGTAAGTATCTAGTCTAAACTCTAAGAAATAGTGACGACCTCCGACACTTACTGGGGCCAATAACATGATAATATGAAATTCTAATTAAGCATGACATACAACAATAAGACTCAGAACAAGAAATAACTGAACAAGTCTTTACTATATTCAAGAGCTTAATTCATTTCCTTCCTTTAAAACATATGACCACTCAAATAATGAATTTATACCAATTATAAAAGGAACTTCTAATTCTATTATCACACACTAATATCACCGAGGACGTTCGGTCCGATCTAATATAAATGTAAACTGTGCACTACCGAGGGTCGAACGGCTCGAACTATGAGAATAGTAAAAGGAAATACCCCGCTCGCGGATCATATATGCGATGTGGTCAAATATAAATTTATCAATAAATCATAACTCTTTTCTTGATTCTTTTCAAAACAAGGACAATTTAACTTGAAGCTTTTAAATCCTTAAAAATCCTCAACTTAGTTCCATTTGATACAGTCAACAAATATAATCAAAACGGTGTCCATAAAGCATGGTGTAAACCTAAAACTACCCGGACATAAATATGAATAGTAGCTACGTGCGGACTCTCGTCACTTCATGTATACGTAGCCCTTACAACTAACCACACATATTAATTAAGGTCACCTATGGGGTAAATTCCCTCTTACAAGGTTAGAAAAGAGACTTGCCTCGTCTCAAAGCCTACTTTCCAATTCAAGAATGCGCTCAAACCTCCAAATGTGATGCCAAACGACCCAGAACTAGTCAAATATTACATAAATCGATCAATCTATGCTCAAAAGTTCATATCTCCACTATTAAAGTGATTACCCAACACAAATTGCAAGATTCCTAAAATTCACCCCGGGCCCACATGCCCGGATTCCGGAAAATTTTAGAAGAAAGTTGTTACCCATAACCTTAGGAACATAAATATATGATTTTCACTAAGTTCCATACACATTTTCGTGGTAAAATCCCATTTTATTAAAAATCTAGGTTTTTATCTAAACCCATGATTTTCACTAATTTTCATGTTATAATCCACCCATAAGCTATGTATTAAACTCACATTAGGTAGAAATTACTTACCTCACAAAGTTAGGTCGAAATTCCCTCCTTAATAGCTCTCAAATCGCCCAAGAGTGAAATAAATGACCCCATAAATGCCTAAGTCCCGTTTTTAAAAGATGATTCTACTCAAGGGTCCTTATACGCAATCGCGACCAAGCCCTCGTGATCGCGATGGCTAAACTAGAGGAGCCCAGAAAAAGGCTCTACGCGATCGCGAGAAGACCCACGCAAACGCGAAACACTAGGTCGCCTACTCTTCGCAAACACAAGGCCCAGAATGCGAACGCATAAGGCAACCGGGTGGCCCAGGCCCATGTTTCTATGCGAACGCGGCTTTCGCAACGCGAATGCGAAGGAAAAAGGGTCCAGGCCCCCGCGAACGCGGCCTTGCTTATGGAAACACGAAGGGCAAAAATGCCAGTACCCTAAATCCTTCATCGCGAATGCGAGAGTCCATCCACATTCGCGAAGAAGGAAACCAGAAGCAGAAATCTGGTGTTTTCCAACTTAGCTCCGGGTGGTCTGAAATGCAGCCGATCCCCTCGGGACCCTGTCTAACCACACCAGAAAGTCTATAATCACAATACGGACCCGCTCGAACTCTCGAAACGCGTAAAACAACAACGAAACCAATAGTCATACCCCAAAACCAAATTGAATCAAACTTTTAACTTCAAGTTTCCTAATCGCTCTGAACGCACCGAATCATACTTAGACTACTAGAAATAACGCCAAATTTTGTGTGCAAGTCTTAAATGACATTACGGAACTATTCCCGGTCTCAAAATCCTGTTTGGACCTCGATATCACCAAAATTCGCTCCAAACCAAATTTAAAGAAATTCTAAAATCTTCAAGAACCAACTTTCGCTATTAGGCGCCAAAACGCTCCCGGGTCATCCAAAACCCAATCCGAATATACGCCCAAGTCTGAAATCATCATACAAACCTATTGGAACCATCAAATACCGATTTCGAGGTCGTTTACTCAAAATTTTGATCGAAGTCAACCTTGGCTTAAGGAACCAAGTGTTCTGATTTCAATTCGAACTCTTCCAAATGTCGAACCAACCATCCCCGGAAGTTATAAATTAGTTAAAACAAGTATGGAAAGTCTTATTTAGGGGAAGGGGGTTCTATAAAGCAAAACTACTGGTCGGGTCATTACATTCTCCACCTCTTAAACAAACGTTTGTCCGCGAACAGGTTTTAGATGCATACCTGAAGTGCTGAATAAGTGTGGATATCTGCTCCGAATGTCCTCCTCGGACTCCCAAGTTGCCTCCTCGATTGGTTAGCCTCTCCACTGGACCTTTACCATAGAAATCCTCTTAGATATCAACTGGCGATCTTGTCTAGCAACAATGGAAACTAGATCCTCCTCATAACCCAAGCTCTCATCTAGCTAAATAGTGCTAAAGTCTAACACATGTGACAAGTCGGCGTGATACCTCCGGAGCATAGACACGTGAAAAATTAGATGAACCCCTGATACGCTAGGAGGTAAATCAAGCCCATAAGTAACCTCCCCAACTCGCCTCAACACCTCAAATGGGCCTATAAACCTTGGGATCAACTTGCACTTCTTCCTGAATCTCATAATGCCCTTCATCGGTGAGACTTTTAAGAGAACCTTCTTGCCTACCATAAATGATACATCACGTGCCTTCTGATCCGCGTAACTCTTCTACCTGAACTGTGCTGTACGAAGTCGCTCCTGAATCAACTTTACCTTTTCCAAGGCATCTTTCACCAAATCAATACCATATAACTTAGCCTTTTCGAGCTCAAACCACCCGATGGGAGAATGAAACCGCCGACCATATAAGGCCTCAAATGGATCCATCTCGATGTTGGACTAATAACTGTTGCTACAAGAAAACTCGACCAGAGGCAAGAACTAATCCCACTGTCCTCCAAAGTCAATCCCACATGCTTTGAGCATGTCCTCCAAGATCTGAACTGTCCGCTCTGACTACCCGTCGGTCTATGGATGAAATGTTGTGTTGAGCTTCACACGGGTCCCCAACTCTCTCTGTACGGCTCTCCAGAAATGCAAAGTGAACTGAGGGCCTCTATCTTATATGATGTAAATAGGCACACCGTGCAACCGAACTATCCCCCGAATATAAATTTGGTCCAACCTCTCTGAAGTATAAGTAGTTGCAATAGGAATGAAGTGTGCCGACTTGGTCAACCTGTCGACAATGACCCAAACTGCATCAAACTTCTGCAAGGTCCGCGATAACCTAATTACGAAGTCTATAGTAATGCGCTCTCATTTCCACTCTAGTATAGTCATCTGCTGGAGTAGGCCACCTGGACTCTAGTGCTCATACTTAACATACTGGCAATTTAGGCACCTGGCTACATACTCAACTATGTCTTTCTTCATCCGTCGCCACCAATAATGTTGTCTCAGGTCACAATACATCTTTGTAGCACCTGGATGAATGGAATATCGAGAACTGTGTGCCTTCTCTAGAATCTTCCCTCTCAAGCCATCGACATTAGGAACACATAGACGACCCTAGAGTCGTAGAACACCATCCTCGCCGATAGAAACCTCCTTGGCAACACCCTGTAGTACCGTCTCTCTAAAAACTACAAAGTATGGATCATCAAATTTCCGAGCCTTGATCTACTCCAATAGTGAAGACTGAGTAACAACACATGCGAGAACCCAGCTGCGCTATGAAATATCCTACCTCACAAGTCTATTAACTAAGGACTGAATGACCAAAGCTAGTGGTTTCTCCTCTGCTGGAATGAATGCCAAGCCACCCATACTCTCTGCCTTCCTACTTAAGGCATCTGCGACCACATTTGCCTTGCCCGGATGATAAAAAATGGTGATGTCATAGTCCTTCAGTAACTCAAGCCATCTACGCTGCCTCAAATTGAGATCCCTATGCTTGAATAAGTGTTGTAAGCTGCAATGATTAGTGTAAAACTCACATGACACCCCATACAGATAATGCGTCCATATCTTAAGAGCATGAATAATCGTTGCTAACTCTAAATCGTGCATAGGGTAATTCTTCTCATGAATCTTCTGCTGACGCGAAGCATATGCAATAACTCGCTCCTCCTGCATCAATACACAACCCAAACCAACGCATGAATCATCACAATACACAGTATACATACCCGAACTGGATGGAAACACTAGAACCGATGTTGTAGTCAAAGATGTCTTAAGCTTTTGAAACTCACTTCACAATCATCGGACCAACGGAAAGGAGCACCCTTCTGGGTCAATCTAGTCAAAGGTGCTGCAATGGATGAAAATCCATGCACAAATCAGTGATAATAACCTACTAGCCCTAGGAAACTCCTGATCTCATTCACCGAAGTAGAACATGGCCAACTATAAATTGTCTCAATCTTTTTGGGATCCACCTTAAGACCCTCTCCTGATATAACATGCCCCAAGAATGCCACGGGCTCTAGCCAAAACACATACTTGGAAAACTTAGAATATAGCTTTTGTTCTCTCAATGTTTGAAGCACCAGTCTTAAATGTTGCTCGTGCTCCCCCAGCCCGCATGAGTAAATCAAGATATCATCAATGAAGACGATAACAAAAGAATCAATATAAGGCTTGGACACCCGGTTCATCAAATCCATATATGTCATTGGGGCATTAGTCAAGTCGAAGGACATCACTAGAAACTCATAATGGCCATATCTAGTACGGAAGGCAGTCTTCGGAATATCTGAGTCCCGAATTTTTAACTGATGGTACCCCCAATCTCAGGTCGATCTTAGAAAACACCCTAGCACCCTGCAACTGGTCAAACAAATCATCGATACGCGGCAACAAGTACTTGTTCTTGATGGTAACTTTGTTCAATTTACGGTAATCAATGCACATCCTCATAGTCCCATCTTTCTTCTTCACAAATAACACTGGTGCACCCCAAGGTGACATACTTGGTCTGACAAACCCCTTCGCTAGTAACTCCTCAAGCTGCTCCTTCAACTCTTTCGGATACGGTATGGTGGGATGGATATAGGTTTGGTACCTGGAGCCAAATAAATACAAAAATCAATGTCACGATCTAGCGGCATGCCTGGAAGGTCAGAAGGAAACACATCGGCAAAATCCTGGACTACTAGCACTGAATCAATCATCGGAGACTCTGCGGTGGTGTCTCAAACATATGCTAGATGTTCCAAACATCCATTCTTGACCAAATGTCGAGCCTTCAGAAAAGAGATAACCCGACTAGATGAACTAACGGAGGAACCCTTCCACTCTATTCTCGGCAACTCTAGCATCGCTAAAGTAACAGTCTTGGCATGATAATCAAGGATGGTGTGATATGGAGATAACCAATCCATTCCTAAGATGACCTCAAAGTCAATCACATTAAGTGACAGAAGGTCCGCTCTAGTATCATAACCATAGAATGTAATTATACAGGACCGGTAGATCCGATCCACAACCATAGAATTGCCTACAGGAGTGGACACATAAACAGGAGTACCCAAAGACTCACGGGGGATATCCAGGAAATGAGCAAACAGAGATAACAAATATGAATAGGTAGACCCTGGATCAAACAATACCGAAGCATCCCTACCGCAGACAGAAATAATACTTGTGATCACAGCATCTGAGGCCACTAAATCTGGTCTGGCCAGAAAAGCATAGAATCTACCTGGAGCGCCAGCTGGCTGGCCTCCATTTGGCTGAATAATAGCTGGCTGACCTCCCCCTGCCTGGCCTTCACCTTTAGGACGACCCCTATGTGCCTTCTCTCCACCTATGGGTGGCCGAACGGCTGGTACTATAATCATAGGCTGATAACCCTATTGTACTATCTTGCCCCGAAGTCTAGGACAAAATCTCTTCATGTGACCCAGATCCCTACACTCGTAGCAACCCCACGGTGCCATAGACTGCTGCCCTGAAGTATGACCTTGATGGCCCGAATACCCACTAGAAGAACCCTGAATGGCTTGTGGGCGGTATGAACTCTATGTCATAGCACTGAAGTAGGCACTAGAAGAACCCTGATGACCAGAATACCTGCTGGAGGAACCCTGAATAGCTGGCAGGCGGTAGGAACTCTCTGGCATCGCACTGAAATAAGGACTCACTAGAGCACCTCGAGAAGGTGATGGTGATGCTGAATATGGGGGCCTGCTGGGCTGGCCCCTCCCAAACTGACCTCTGCCCCTAGCCGGGGCACCTCTAAACTCTCTCGAGAATCGGGCCCTCTTGTCTTGTTGTATCTGCTCTCTACCCCTCTAGATGTAGCCCTCAATCTTCCAAGCAATCTCTACCACTAGCTGATAATCAGTACCCATCTCAACCTCTCTAGCCATGCTAGCCCGAATACTGGGGTGTAACCCCACAACAAATCTCCGCACTCTCTCTGCGTGCGTAGGAAGTATCATAAGTGCATGGTGAGACTGTTACGCCCCAAACCTGAAGAGGCGTGGTCGTCACCTGGTGCCATACTCAGCCCGAGCATACCACTCTGTAACTGTGAACTATGGAGGGGTAACCCTAAACTTAGGCCGATGAGGACATATTATAAATCATCTAAAAATATCTTCTATCACATATGAGGGGTAAACATACCCAAAAGCTCATATACATATAACAGTGTAGGCTGATGAGGCTACCATTAACATTCTAGTGATATACAAACTATACAGGACTCGTCTACAAGCCCCTAGAGATAACTGAACTGTACCATGGTCGGGATAGGGCCTCGACCTACCTATTAAACCTGTATACATAAAATGGACTCCAAGGTCTAAACCAGGTAACTCTGACGAAGTGGAGCTTACCAACCAAGCTGATGTTTGACTCTGTCTGCTGGGAAGGTCTATCCAACTATCTATCAGGACCAGCAGGCATGAAATGCAGCATCCCCAGCAAAAAGGACATCAGTATGAAATAATGTACCGAGTATGTAAGGCAATAGAATAACTGAAAGCTGAAACTGAACTGATAATATAATAACTAAAAGTACATGGAAGTCAAATATAATTTAAAGATGTGCTTACCTGCTGATACTGACTCAACTCTCTCAATATAGTAAGTAAAATAGTTGTCCGACCTTATAAGGCTCGGTATGTGTAACTACTATGCCGTAGTAGGCTCACCTATAGGTGTTTGGCCATACTAGGCTCTATATCTCGGCCATTCTGGGCTCGCTCATAGGCGCTCGGCCACAGTAGGTTCGGTATATGACTTACCATCTGATCAGAGGTTGCCCAATAGGGGCCTGCCCATCGATTATAACTAGATTGTGGTGAAAGTACTGTAATACTATATATGCATAGGGTCTCTGCTCTCTTGGCTGAAAGAAGACAAAACTAAACTGAATATAAAGTCCCGATAAGGGAGAATACTATAGCTTATGAGACTAGGATAATATACATAAAGTCAGGAATAAGAACTTCTCTTTATGCATCATTATCAAATGCATGTAGTTACGGGATCATGCAAAAATAAAGGAAAGGTTTAACCTTAACATACCTTATCACAATATGTCCAATAACCACGTTAAACTCATCTCGTTGCACCTTAATCTACAACAATGATAACAATACTATCATCATTTTATGGAAGGTGCAATTATCTCACAACGAATGACAAGCTTATTTTATAATAAAACGGGCAGCATCTCCCCTATAATCTTTACTTCCGCCCAGTTTGACAGAACACCAACAACAACAACAACAACAACACAATAATAACAACATATATACATCATTTTCCAACCTTATATCCATCACAAAGTACCACAAAACATCCCAACATACCCTTATCACTTCATACACAAAACGACAACCATAATAGTGTCAAACAATCCGAAAATATTACGACGAACGACCAGCCAACCATCATGCCATTATGTGGTGTTTCTCCACACAATATCTCCTCCCAAAATCCATAAAAATAGTAGCAAAAGAGACAACCCAACAGCAACACGAAATAGCCCACAAAACAGTCCCACAAGTTCAACAACTCAAAATTGATTTTTCAGTTTATTAAAACACGTTTCACTTTTCTTTTCTTTCAAATGGAGCAACACAACCAAAAGTACATAATTAAGACTCTTATCCAATAAACTAGCCGTGAATTCAACTTAAACTTAAGCTAATAACCAGACAACAGCGATGCAACAACAAACAACATACCATTCTTTCGAAACTCGCTAGGTCTAGTCTTTACAATCGAGTTACAACTCGTACATGAATAGATAATGGAAGGAGAAGCATAAATTTACCTTGGCCTAAATAGAACCCATGAAAACTAGCCCTTCTTCATCCAAAATCAGTCCCCCAACGCGACTACAAGAAGGATAAAGGGAAACTAGCAAGCTGTCGGGGCTGTTCGGCAGTAAAATCACATCGTAACACCTGAAATAACCTAGGGTTTGTGTGGGATTTTTGGGGAGGAGGTGCAGGGGTTCAATCTGATTTTTTTGGTTTGATAAATAAGTGAATTAAATGAGTTAATAAGTCCTTAAAGCACCCCTCTTGTCTGACTTTAGGGCTTTTAATTGAGGCCTCTCCATTTGGCAAGTAGGTGATGCACCTACTTGTCACCTACCATTATGCGTAGTCTCACGAAAATGCGAATATCTCTATACTCCAATGTTATATCAATGAATGGTTATAATCCTTTGGAAACTAGACTCGTAGATATTCAATTTGGTAGGTAGATCATCCCGTAAGCCCAAGTACATTGGGATAAATACTCAACTACATATTACCTAATATTTACCATATTTATGAATGTAACTTGTGATGATATTTTTCAACTTTTATTCCACAACTCGCTTGACTCCAAAACATGATACACGACTATCATACGACTAAACTAACTCATAATATAATCTCCTTATAAGGTTAAGCACCCTAGTATCACCCCAAAAGTACATGTTATAACATTCCCAACTTGTAGACTTTTGATGAAACTTATTTTCTTCAATTCATTTAGCTTCTAAGCCTTCAAACCCTCTTGGTACTTGGTATTCATGATCTTAAATATTCGTAACCTCCAAGTTAACATGATTAACTTACTAGATGTACTTTCATAGATGATCTCATTTCATAGCTTACATCAGTTGACTTGCGACATACTTTTACGTACGAAAACATGGGGCGTAACATCATTCCCCCCCTTTGGAATATTCGTCCTTGAATGTTGACTGATATACTACCAGTCTCATAACCTATAGCTCTTATGAGTCCTTTAGTATTTTCCTTGACATCTAGGTAACTATACTGTTAATAAATCCAAAGCCTAGGGCATTCCCTCCTTTATGCCTCTTTCTCGAACCACGACCTGTGGTCGTAATTCTTCCAATATCATTATTGTTGCTACCTTCTATCATGCAGCTTGTACGACTCTATCTTTGTATGTGCGTCTATGAGACTTTTCTCTTCTTTTTCCTGCAGCTATTATCTAATCTCTAGGCCTCACTTTGTGAACATATACAAAACTATGACAAGATGTCCCTATAGGCATCTATAGGTGTACTGAACTCCTTCGCTTGATACTTTGTCGAACTTACGACTATTGTTATATCTTGTTTCACAACCTCGGTTATCTATCCTTATGAATTTACTACATCTAGGTAGGTTATACTATACCATAACACTTACTTCGATTTATTATTACCAAGGTTTGCTACCCAAATCTAGGTTACTCTCTCGATGTTTATTCTATACGCATAAATTGATGTTCTTAATCCTTCCTCATTACAGTTCATTTTAAGAATGATGGCCTAATCTCATCTCATACTTTTGAACTTTTATCTGCCTATTGTTGATTCACCTTAATGTTGATCAATAATCTACCATTGATAACATGAAACCTTATACGTAATACATTGTCGTTAGGATCACATCTCATCGGGGAACATCTAAAGTTATTTGCCTGATCCACCTAGGGACTACACAATACTTCATTAACCGTATTTCATAGCATCCTAACACGGTTCATCTTGTGTGGCTGTTCTAATCTTGTGTAATTCATGAAATCCCTTTTTCTCTAAATAATTACTCAATTGAAGGCCTAAATGTCATCTACTTATCATTTATTACAATTACACCCTTATTATACCACTAGGGCAACATTCCATCTCTTCTAAATTCTCTTAGTCTTAAACTCCTCTGAGTTCACTCATGCTATACTGAGCTTTTTATAACTTATGTAAACCATCAGCTCACTTGTTGCAATGGGTTTAATCCCAAGGACTTATCTATTCTCGTTACCTTCTCACTCACCTTTTCTTATCCTTATTCCCGGCTAGGTAAAACCTTGTCGCTCTACCATACTTTAGCTTGCGACCTACACATATCTGTTTATACTACTCGCAACCTTCCTTTAACTTGATAGCACCACAGATTTTTTTATGTTATTCTGGAACTTCAAGCAAGACATCACATTGTCTCTAACTCTTCTTTACTCTCTGAACTAGACCTCTCTATATCTGGAAACCATAGGATAGAAGATATTCCACTGACGATATAACTATCATTTGTGGATACTGAATCATATCGCTTCTAACCCTCTATTTGAAATATGAACTATTCACAATCTTCTACACTTGAGTATCTCTACCTTCTTTACCTTTACCTTTCTTATCTTTAAATCTTGCATTGTATCTTCTATCTCTTTCATAACTTTCCCTCCATATAGGTGGAATTCACGTCCACACCTTAAAGCTCTACTGTAATACTTGCACATCATGTACATACACAATCCGGCTAAAGCTTCATACTGGCTTTTTATGAGGTTGGTATTGTTTTAACTAGATTTGTTGTAGAGTCGTTATAGAATATGGTCGTTGTACTATATCTTTTGTACCTATGATATTTAGAGTGATTCTAGAATGCTCTGAATCAAGATTTCTACAAATCGAGGTCTAATAATCGGACTCCTAATTCATTTGGCTGATGTAACTCTTTAGTTTCCTCTTCTACCTCATCCTTTAAGTAGGCTTACTTTATCTTCTGATGTGCGGCTCGGTGTATTAGTTATTACTTTAGCCCCTTGTGGATGCTATGGAACATTTATGATATAACCTTCTATTAATTCAAGCTTTTGTCTGTGACGTGGACTCAATTATTTCTTTTAACTTATACTGGAGTCTCATATAGCTGTATTATTGTCAACATATATGCTGCATGGATAACACTCCGAAGCCTTAAGCGTGTTCATAAAGTAACTAACTCTGGGTCATTGATTGAATAATTCCTTTCGCGCCTTCCCCACCTTTTTTAAAAAGTAAGCAATTACTTTTACTTGTTGTTCTACCACTTGTTGCATGAATACTTGACTTATCTTAGTGCCTATGCCTATTGGAATTTTGTTCAACTCATATGATCTCAAATATTACTTTGGATTTTACTTCATGTTCCTTAGTCATGATAGATGCCACTTTCTTATGGAGTGCATACTATATTATAGTGAGACTGTTGTTACAAGACCATTTCTTCTTTAGGCCATTATGCTTATGTTGAAGCCTTCTTCCTTATTTCCTCAGCTAGTCTTTTGTTGCAGTGCTTAGGGAAGACCCTCTGACTCTTGTAAAGCTGCGAGCTTATTACATTGTATGTCCCACGGAATTTCTGATGTTCTTGCTCACCTACTATTATCCTTAGTTACATACCTCCACGCTCTTGTGCTCGTAGGGTTGCTTCTGAATTGAAATTTCAGTTGTCTCCCTAGTGACACCCTATTTTATTTTCGTAACACTTATATTGGACCTTCTACTACCCCATCTCCTATCTGAATATTTCTCGAGGATTACGATGTTGTATCTGAGAGACTGAATTTCCTATGCTGGGCTTCACTATGTTTATCTTGCATGATCTACTGATTTATCTGAGACCTCTTGTCTAGCCATAACCGAGCTCTTTCTGAATCAATTACTAACTACTCGTCAGTCCATGCTTATATTCATATTCTGTGTAACCTCTCTTGGGTTATGTCTTTTGTCTTAACTTACTTGCACTGGCTCCTAATGTATCAAATGTTCATTCACAATTATTTATCAATAACATCTAGTGTGGGAACCCTTACTGCATCTCCCCACCATCGTGCTCGTATAATGTTCTGAAGTCATAACATGTATGTAGGATATGAATAAATGCAATATAACCCCTTTCGCCTTTTTACCGCATTCATCCTTTACTAATACACAATTTCCTCTTAATCTTTTGCATCTTTTCACATCTTCACTGATTCTTACTCATCTTGTAGCTTCCTATTTATATAATGTGGTGCACAACACATCTATAAACAAGGCTTTACTAGACACGTCTTGTAGACTCCCTAGGACAGAACTACTGTAATACCAAGTTTGTCACGCCCCAAACCTGGGGAGGCGTGGCCGGCACGCAGTGCCATACTCGGCCTGATCATAGCATTTTGTAACTGTGAACTCCGGAGGGGTGTAGGGAGAGCAGGGACAGAGCTACCGGGCCAGACGAAATTCCGGTTGAACTGTAGAGGTGTGTGGGGAGAGCAGGCTTGGAATGGCTTACTGCATTATTTAGTGTTATATTCAAGACTAATAGGATGCCTGAAGAGTGGAGGTGGAGTACAATGGTCCCGTTGTATAAGAACAAAGGTGATGTCCAGAGCTGCAACAACTATAGAGGCATCAAATTACTAAGTCATACCATGAAAGTTTGGGAGAGAGTGGTAGAGATGAGAGTGCGAAGGATGGTGTCTATTTCAGACAACCAGTTCGGGTTCATGCCAGCGATCTACCACAGAAGCGATGGTGGAATAGTACAAGGATAGGAAGAAGGATATCCACATGATATTTATTGATCTGGAGAAAGCGTACGATAGGGTTCCTAGGGAGGTCTTATGGACCTGCTTAGAGGATAAAGGGGTCCCGGTTGACTATATTAGGGTGATTAAAGACATGTATGCTGGAGCTAAGACTCGGGTTAGGACGGTAGGAGGTGACTCTGAACACTTTCCAGTTATTACGGGGTTGCACCAAGGGTCTGCGCTCAGCCCATTCCTATTTACCCTGGTGATGGATGCACTGACTCATCATATTCAAGGGGAGGTGTCATGGTGCATGCTATTTGCTGATGACATTATTCTAATTGGCGAGACACGAGGCGGCGTCAACGAGAGTCTAGAGATTTGGAGACATGCTCTGGAGTCTAAAGGTTTCAAGTTGAGTAGGACGAAGACGGAATACCTCGAGTGCAAATTTGGAGTTGAGCCGACGAAAGCGGGAATTGAAGTGAGGCTTGACTCTCAAGTCATTCCCAAGAAGGGTAGTTTCAAGTACCTTGGGTCAGTTATTCAGGGGATCAGGGAGATTGACGAGGATGTCACACACCGTATAGGGGTGGGGTGGATAGAGTGGAGGTTAGCGTCGGGAGTCTTGTGTGACAAGAAAGTGCCACCGTTACTAAAAGGTAAGTTTTATAGAGCAGTGGTTAGGCCTGACATGTTATATGGAACTGAATGTTGGCCGGTAAAGAACTCACACATCCAGAAGATGAAAGTAGTAGAGATGAGGATGTTGAGATGGATGTGCGGGCATACAAGGATGGATAAGATTAGGAATGAAGATATTCGAGAGAAGGTGGGCGTGGCCCCCATGGAGGACAAGATGCAGGAAGTAAGACTCAGATGGTTCGGGCACATTCAGAGGAGGAGCACTGATGCACCAGTGAGGAGGTGTGAGCGACTGGCTGTAGTGGGCACGTGGAGAGGTAGAGGACGACCTAAGAAGTATTGGGGAGAGGTGATCAGACAGGACATGACGCGACTTAGGATTACTGAGGACATGGCCCTTGACAGGGAATTATGGAGGTCGAGCATTAAGGTTGTAGGTTAGGGAAATTTGTGAATATTTCTACAGCACAATAGAGTGAGACTAGCCAGTTAGGAGTTAGACTAAGAATGTCATTGGTAACCATAAGGCTGCCTACGTATCCTTAAAAGGAATCATGTCGAATGTAGTTCAAAAGGACGTTGTTTGTTTTTGTTGCTTTTCTTTTTTTCTTTATTTTTTTCTTCTTTCTTTCTTTTTCTTTTTTTCTTTTCTCTTTTTTTCTTTCTTTCTTTCTTTTTCTTTCTTTTTTTTCTTTTTTTCTTTTTCTTTCTTTTTCATTCTTCTTATTTTTCATTCATTCATTCATTTTTTTCGTTCTCTAATTCTGTTACTGATTTCAAAAGAGGGGTATGAAAGAAAATAAATAAAGCTCAAAAGGGGTAACAAAGGATGAAAGTGTTTGGGTAGAGGAACAAAATGCCCTCGTCATTTCAACTTTGAACATGCCAAGTACAAAATACAACTGAAGGTAAGCAAAGAAATCATACATAGTACCTCTTAACTGCATCAGAATTGATAGCCATATCTACACATTTGCCTTCTATGTCTGTTAAATACAAAGCGCCATTGGGCAACACTCTTGTCACGATGAACGGCCCTTGCCAGTTTGGGGCGAACTTGCCTTTAGCTTCAGCCTGATGAGGAAGGATGCGTTTCAATACCATCTGGCCCACTTCGAATTTCCGAGGACGCACATTTTTGTTGTATGCTCTTGCCATTCTCTTTTGATACAATTGACCATGACATACTGCAGCTAACCTTTTCTCATCAATCAAACTCAACTGCTCTAGCCGGGTTTTGACCCACTCATCATCATCAATTTCAGCTTCTGCAATGATCCGAATGGATGGAATCTCAACTTCTGCATGTATAACTGGCTCAGTTCCATATACCAGCAGATAAGGAGTTGCAACTACTAAAGTGCGAACAGTAGTGCGATAACCCAGTAAGGCAAAAGGCAACCTTTCATGCCACTGTCTAGAACCTTGAACCATCTTACGAAGTATCTTCTATATGTTCTTGTTAGCAGCCTCAACAACTCCATTTGCCTTGGGGCGATACGGAGTGGAGTTCCGATGCATGATATTGAATTGTTGGCATACCTCTTTCATCAAATGACTGTTGAGATTATCAGCATTGTCTATGATGATCACCTTGGGAATTCCGAACCGACAAACGATATTTGAATGAACAAAATCCACCACCGCCTTCTTGGTCACGGACTTGAAAGTTACAGCTTCGACCCACTTGGTAAAGTAATCAATGGCCACCAAAATAAACCTATGCCCGTTTGACGCTGGCGGCTCAATTGGTCCAATGACATCCATGCCCCAAGCAACAAAGGGCCAATGTGCAGACATTGTGTGTAACTCAGATGGGGGAGAATGAATCAAATCACCATGTACCTGGCATTGATGACACTTGCGAACAAAACTGATACAGTCCCATTCCGTGGTGAGCCAATAATAACCTACTCGAAGTATCTTATTTGCCAAGACATACCCGTTCATGTGCGGCCCGCAAACTCCAGAATGCATTTCGGCCATGATAGTTAATTGTGCATTCTATGGCTCCAAAACTTGAGGATCCGGCACATTCACTATCCCATGTACCATTGGAAGTGCCGACTATGCAAAAGCCCTCTGTGACTTGGGGGCAAGTATAAATTTAATGCCATATTCGGTCTTCAAGACCTTGGGAATCGAACAACCTCGTCCAACTTCTATGAGGCTTCAAATGGCGGACTGGTCAATGAAGCGGCCTTTGGGAATTATTGATAATGTCCTTGTTCGTGTTGATAAGTTCATATTGCCGGCCGATTTGGTAATTGTGGATTGCGAAGTGGATTTCGAGGTGCCTATTATTCTTGGGAGGCCCTTCCTAGCTACGGGGAAGGCCTTGGTTGATGTGGAAGCAGGAGAATTGACCTTCCGTATTGGTGATGAAAAGGTGGTGTTCCACGTATGCAAATCAATGAGGCAACCAAATAGAACCGAGGTGTGCTCGTTTGTTGACATTGTCACAGCAGTGATAGTGGATGACACAAGCGCAATGGCAAATGTTGAGGACCCACTTGAGGCCGTGCTATTGATTCAGGGCTTTACATGCTAGTTTTAATATACCAGCCATCTATTTCGTACTTCGTATTCTGTATTTCATATCTCTTATATTGTTGTTATTTTATTATGCATTTTTATGGTACTAATATATCGGCTCCTGTTGAGTTTTTGAGCTGAGGGTCTCCTGGAAATAGCCTCTCTACCCTTTGGGGTAGGGGTAAGGTCTGCGTACATATTACCCTCCCCAGACCCTACTTGTGGGATTATACTGGGTCGTTGTTGTTGAACTCTGGAGGGGTAACCCTCAACTTAGGCCGATGAGGCCATATTCTGAATCATCTAAAAATATCATCCCTCACATCTCAGAGGTAAACATACCCAATATATATATATAACAGTGCAGGCTGACGAGGCTGCCATTAACATTCTACTGATATAAAAACTATACAGGACTCGTCTACAAGCCTCTAGAGATAACTAAACTTTACCATGATTAGGACAGGGCCTCAACCTACCCATCAAATCTGTATATATAAAATGGACTCCAAGGTCTAGACCAGGTAACTCCGAGGAAGTGGAGCTTACCAACCAAGCTGATGTTTGGGTCTATCTACTGGGAAGGTCTATCCAATTGTCTATGAGGACCTACAGACATGAAATGCAGCGTTCCCAGCAAAAGGGATATCAGTACGAAATAATGTACCGAGTATGTAAGGCAACAGAATAAATAAAAGCTGAAATGAATTGATAATATAATAACTGAAACTACATGGAAATCAAATATAATTTGAATATGTGTTTATCTACTGATACTGACTCAACTATCTCAATATAGTAAGCAAAATAGCTGTCTGGCCCTATAAGGCTCGGTATGTGTAACTGCTTTGTAGTAGTAGGCTCGCTCATAGGCGCTCGACCATACTGGGCTCTGTATCTTGGCCATTTTGGGCTCGCTCATAGGTGCTCGGACACCGTAGGCTCGATATATAACTTACCATCTGATCGGAGGTTTCCCAATAGGGGCCTGCCCATTGATTATAACATGATGGTGGTGAAAATACTGTAATAATATATATATAGACTATCTGCTCTCTTGCCTGAAAGAAGACAAAACTAAACTGAATATGAAGTCCTGATAAGGGAGAATACAGTAGCTTATGAGACTAGGATAATGTACATAAAGTCAGGAATAAGAACTTCTCTTTATGCCTCGTTATCAAACGCATGTAGTTACAGGATCATGCCAAAATGAAGGAAAGATTTAGCCTTAACATACCTTATCACAATCTGTCCAATAACCATGTTAAACTCGTCTCATTGCACCTTAATCTACAACAACGATAACAATGCAATCATCATACTATGGAAGGTACAACTATCGCACAACGAATGACAAGCTTATTTTATAATAAAACGGGCAGCATCTCCCCTATAATCTTTACTTCCTCCCAATTCGACATAACACCAACAACAACAAGAACACAATAATAATAACACATATACATCATTTTCGAAGCTTATATCCATCACAAAATACCACAAAATATCCCAACATACCCCTATCGCTTCATACACAAAACAAAAACAATAATAGTGTCAAACAATCCAAAAATGTTATGACGAATGGCCAGCCAACCATCCTACCATTATGTGGTGTTTCTCCACACCCTTTCTCCTCCCAAACTCCATAAAAACAGTAGCAAAAGATACAACCCAACAGCAACATGAAATAGCCCACAAAATAGTCCCACAAGTTCAACAACTCAAAATTGATTTTTTAGTTTACTAAAACATGTTTCACTTGTCTTTTCTGTCAAATTGAGAAATACAACCAAAAGTATATAATAAATCCTCTTATCCTATAAAACAACCATGAATTCAATTTTAAAATAAGTTTATGACCAGCCAACAGTGACGCAACAACAAACAACATACCACTCTTTCGAAACTCGCTAGGTCTAGTCTTTACGATCGAGTTACAACTCGTACAAGCATAGATAATGGAAGGAGAAGCATAAATTTACCTTGGCATGAGTAGAACCCACAAAATCTAGCCCTTATTCATCCAAAATCAGTCCCCTAACGTGGCTACAAGAAGTAGAAAAGGAAACTAGCAAGCTGTTCGGCACTAGAATCATATCGTAACACCCGAAATAACCTAGAGTTTGTGTGGGATTTTTGGGGAGGAGGTACAGGGGTTCAATTTGATTTTTTTGGTCTTAGAAATAAGTGAACTAAATGAGTTAATAAGTCCTTAAAGTACCCCTCTTGTCCGACTTTAGGGCTTTTAATTGATGCCTCTCCTTTTGGCGTAGGTGATGCACCTACTTGTCACCTACCATTATGCGCAGTCTCGCAAAAATGCGAATATCTCTATACTCCAATGTTGTATCAATTAATGGTTTAATCCGTTGGAAACTAGACTCGTAGATCTTCAAGTTGGTAGGTATATTATCTCGTAATCCCAAGTACATTGGGATAAATACTCAGCTACATATGACCTAATTTTCACCATATTTATGAATGTAACTTGCGATGACCTTTTCCAACTTTTGTTCCACAACTCGCTTGACTTCAAAACATGACACACGAATATCATACGACTAAAATAACTCATAACATAATCTCCTTATAAGGTTAAGCACCCTAGTATCACCCAAAAGTACATGTTATAACATTCCTAACTTGTCGGCTTTTGATGAAACTTATTTTCTTTATTTCATTTAGCTTCAAAGTCTTCTAACCCTCTTGGTACTTGGTATTCATGATCTTAAATATTTGTAACCTCCAAGTTAATATGATTAACTTACTTGATGTACTTTCATAGATTATCTCATTTTATAGCTTACATCAGTTGACTTGCGACGTACTTTTATGTATGAAAACATGGGGTGTAACAGAGACAACTCAAAGAATCTCGCCTCATAGTCGGTCATATGCATCTGACCCTGCTCGAGCTGCTCAAACTGACACCGCAACTCTTCCCTCTGAGAGGGTGGTATATACATGTCCAATAGAAGCTATGTAAACTGATCCCAAGTCATGGGAGGAGAACCTGCTGGTCTGCTAAGAAGGTAAGACTGCCACCATCTACGGGCATTGCCCTCTATCTAGAAGGCGGTAAAATCTATGCCATGTGACTCCAGTATCCTCATATTGCGTAGTCTATCCCTGCACCGATCAATAAAGTCATGGGGGTCCTCATGCCGCTCACCCCTTAAGATGGGAGGGTGTAGCCCAGTCTATCTGTCCAGCAGCTTCTACGAATCGCCGTCCGCAGCTGGTCTAGGCTCAGGTACTGCTGCGACAACTCACTAGGCTCCGCCCGCGGATAGTGTACCCGGAGTCTGATATATGGCGGTTGCATGCCCAGGAGCCTGAGCAGTGGGGGTCTGTGCTCCCCCTCCTGCCTGAGATATGGCTGGGTCTGCTGGAAATAAACTAGCCTGAGTCATAGATTCCATAAACCGCAGCATACAACCGTTAACCTCCTGAAAGCCCGATGTTGTCATGAAATACGTAGGGGTAAGCTTTGCTGCTAGCACCTCGCCCTGCTCCTCAATAATGGGATCTTCTATTAGATCTGCCGGTGGTGCTACTGGGGCAGCTCTGGGACGCCCTCGTCCCCTACCTCGGGTCGGTGCCCTCCCCGGCCTCTGCCTCGACCTCTAGCAATGGAGGAAGCAGCTCCTCCCGGGTTTGGAATGTTCGCCGTACGCGTCCTCACCATCTGTGAGAGAATAGAAGAAGGAAATTTAGTATACCATCAGCTGCATGATACAAGATGAATAAAGAGTAGTTTCCTAACACCCTATAACTTCTCGAAGATAAGTACAGACGTCTCTATACCGATCCACAAGACTCTACTACACTTGCTCATGACTCGTGAGACCTAAGTAAACCTAGTGCTCTGATACCACATTGTCACGACCCAAATTCCATTAAAGGTCGTGATGGCGGCGGACACCACTGTAAGGCAAGACAACCCTAAATAATCAATTTAGTTCTAAACAACTAGTACGTGATAACTTCTCCTTATTGATAAAGAAATTAGGAGTTTAAAATTTAAGCATAATTAAATGGAAGTAATAAATACGATTTGAAATCACGAAAGTAAACCAAAAATCATAAGTCTATTGATGTGTGTTCCAAGACCTAGTGTCACATGTGTGTGGGCAATCTAGTAGAATATACAAAATCATACTATCCTACTGTCTGGAAAAGAAATAGACAGGAAAATAAAGACATAAGAGAAATGTTACAATCCATATCCACATGTGTTAGTTCATGCCATATATTAGTTAACATAAATCCAAGAAGGAATTATCTTTGAAATGATAAGAAGTCAATCTTATTGGTCTTAAGTGATACAAGAGTGTATAAGGGTGATTAACCAATATTAGAAGTTAAACGAATCAAGGATGTTGTAACTCGTATTTTCAGGTAATCTAGCGGTGCTTAATACGCTCAAGAGGTCATTTATTAAGGTATTTTAATCATATAATATCCGTATCATAAGTCTTGAAGTCAAACGAGTTATGAAACAAAAGTCGACAAAAGTTGTCGCAACTTAGGTTCATAATTTTACTTAAACATTAGGTCAAATGTTTCTAATCTTTTCTCATAATTTACAAGGAATTATGGGGTGCTCTACCAACCAAATTAAAGATCTATGAGTCTCGTTTCCAACGCATTAAACCTTTCATCTATACGATCTCGGAGTAGAGATATATTCGCGTTTTTGAGAGACTGCGCCAAGCACCTCTCTATGGGGCCCACTAAGTCGGTTTAAGATATTTGGACCTATATAGGATGCCTATAACCCGTTTTAAGTCATTTCTTTTCACTATTTTCAGACCTTAGAACTCTAGGAACATCCTCTCAAGGTTCTCTCAAGATTCAAGACCCAAAAAAGGGGCAAACAACACAAATCAAGTGTCGGGAATTCCGTGGCGCTAGTAAGTCTCTTGTTCTTCTTGTTGTTGCTCATTTTTGTGTTGTTCCAGCTCGTATGGAAGGTTGTTTTAAAGGGTTTATGTTCTGTAAATACTCACTCATGTTCTTAATATCAATCCTAGGTGATTTCAAGCATTCTAAAGTGATTCTAGTGCCAAAAAACACTAATTGATCGCTAGTTTCGCTTTTTTGTTGTTGTGGCAGCATTGGAGGGATATTTCGTGAAACTTTAAGGTCAAATTGGAGTTGTTCTTTCTGTATAAAGGTAAGGAACCTCTTACTCTATATGTATTTAAGATTATCCAAGTTGCGGCTAAGCCATTGAAGCTAGAACTTGTGAGATATATATCGAAAGGCTTGGTAGTAATGTTATTGTTTTGTGGACTGTTTTGCGTTGTTGTTGGGCTGCGTATTTTACTACTATCTTGTGGAGTTTTGGAGGATGAAGGGTGTGGAGAAACACCATATATATGTAGGTTTATGGGCTGATATTTATTCGTAATATTTCCAGGTTGTTTGACACGACTACGGTGGTCGTCGTATGTATGGAGTGATTAGGCTGTGTGTGAACTATTTTAGGAGGCTCAATATGTTTATTATTGATGTTGTTTGGGCTGTTTGGTGACTGTTTTGAATGGTGTGAGGTCATATATATAGGGGAGGTGTTGTCCGTTTCATCGTAAAATAGGTTGTGGTCGATACATAATAGTTATGACGCTTAAATGATAACGATAGTATCGTTTCTCTTATTGTAGACTAAGGAGTTTTGAAAATTGCATAGCTTGAGATTGGGGCAGTATATACAAGGTATGTGAGGCTATCCCTTTCCTTCTTCTGCACGACTCCGATTGTACATAATGTAATGAACGAGCTTCCAAAGATACTCTACTCTTAGAAGCTAGCAGTACTTACATTGTTTTCCCTCTTATGGAACGATTGATGTTAATGTTGCTTCTCTTATTCTTATGTTATCAATGTTATTGGTACTTCCCGATTCTTATAAGGTTCATAGTGAAGAGTTAGTCCTAATAACGTGTACAGAGGATACCGACCTTACGTCACTCCGAAAGGTTTAGAATGTGATTTCATGAGTCGAGCATGCATTATATATATGTATCTATTTTACTCTACCGAGCCACGCTATAGTTGGCCGGGTACGGCACCTATTGTGCAACCACTGATCAGTTGGGTTTTACCGAGCTCCACGTGGCCGGGTACGATTCTACCAAGCCTTATGATGGCCGGGTACGTTTTTTTACCGAGCCTATTATGGCCGGGTACGATATGATGATGATGATGCCCACAGAGGAGAATGTTTTAAGGGTTTATGTATTTATACATATGTATCATGCATTTCATGTAAGTAGCCCTCAGAGGTACTAAGATGTTACAGGTTGTATATTCTCTATCCTTGCTTACATTACTGATCGTATTTATGGTTCCCTAACTTACATACTCAGTACTTTATTCGTACTGACGTCCTTTTATTTGTGGACGCTGCATGTCGTGCTGCAGGTCCTGATAGATAGGCAGGTGCAGCTCCCCCACCACAGTAGGCTGTCCAGTTCAGCGGTGATTGGCGAGATCCCTTCTCCAGACTTGCCTTGGTCTTGGTATGCATTTTTGTTATAGACATTATGGGTATGTCGGGGCCCTGTTCCAGCTATGTTGCAGCACTTACTTTCTTTTAAAGGCTCATAGACTGGTGTCGACTCATGTATGGTTTGGTATGCCTTGTCGGCTAGTTTTTATTGTATAGTCTTTCATAGTAGCGTGGTAGCTCATACCTTATATGTAGTTTTCTTGATTGTCTAGTCATCCCCTGCTTTGTATATTCATGCCGTCATATTTTATTGTTGGTTGTCCATGATCCAGGTCTACCATTTATATTGATCTCGTCAGCCCTAAAAGATAATAATGAAGGTTAGATGAAATGTACGTTGGTGCTCGACAAGTGTGGTCGGGTGCTAGTCATGGCCCTCCAGTTTGGGTCGTGACAAACTTGGTATCAGAGCAAGTCTGTCCTAGGGGTTGTCTATGAGCCGTATCTAGTAGAGTCTTGATTATGGATGTGTAGCGCGCCAAATTTATAATCAGGAGGCTACATGACATCTAGGGTTGTTACCTTCTTCCTGAATCTAGATCGTGCGTAGAGTTGAGTCGTAAGTATTCGTCTCTAATATTCACCTTGTTTTTTTTAGTGATGCCTTCGACTAGGAAGCAAACGATTAGTAGACGGCTTGATACAGCAGCGGGAGAGGGTACCAGTCAGGTGACCCAAGTCAGAGCAGGACAAAGTGAGGCTCAGAGTGAGATGCCCTCTCATACCTCATCTACTCCATCTCCTCCAGAGGATATTAGAAGGCACCCAGCGCCTCCAGTTCCTCCGTCTAGCACCCCAGACCAGGATATGTGGAGTGCTTTGCAGTTATTGACTAGCTTGGTAGCTGCTCAGGCTCAGAGGCAGAATACAGGTGCTGCTGAGAAACCAGTTAGTACAAGAGTTCGTGATTTTACTAATTTAGACCCTCCAGTGTTTACCGGATCAGACCCCAAGGAGGACCCACAAACTTTTATTGACCAGGTTCATCGTACGCTTCGGGATATGCATGTTAGTGATACAGAGGCAGTAGAGTTGGCTTCTTATCGGCTACAGTATTTAGCGGTTCTCTGGTATGATAGTTGGGAGAGATCCAGGGGTCCGAACCCTCCTCCAACTGTGTGGAAGGAATTTTCTGAGGCCTTTCTTCGTCACTACTTGCCAGTTGAGATACGACGAGCTAGATCTGATAAGTTCTTGAACCTTAGACAAGGTAATATGAGTGTGCGAGAGTACAGTATGCAGTTTGATTCTTTGGCAAGGTATGCTCCCCATATGGTGGCCGAGATGAGTGATAGGGTGTATATGTTCGTGAATGGGTTGGGACCACATCTGATAAATGAGTGTACGACAGCCTCCTTGGTGGAGGGCATGGATATTTCCCGTATTCAAGCTTATGCCCAGACCCTAGAGGATCGTAAGTGCCAGCAGAGGGCAGTTAGGGAGCAGGATAGAGGCCAGCATAAGAGGGCGAGATTTGCAGGGTATTCTGATGACTTCAGAGGCCGCATCAGGCCACAATTTTCGAGGAGTTCGGCGCCACCTGTAGCTAGTGCTCCTCCACAGTTTCAGAGGCCTCGATATGATCGATCCTATTCTGGTCCAGGTCAGAGTTCGCAGGCATCTGGCTCGCAACATCACAGGGATACTAGTCAGATGAGACCCTCAACACCACATTGTGATCAGTGCGGCAAGGCCCACTTTGGACTGTGTCGTCGAGGTTCTGATGCATGCTATTCGTGCGGGCAGTCTGGCCATATGATGCGGGATTGTCCTAATAGAGGAGGTGATGGTATGGCTCAGCCGACTAGATCTGTGTCTGGTTCTTCCTCATCAGTTCGACCTCCAGCACGGGGTTTTCAGCAGTCGACAGGTCGTGGTAGGGGTAGAGGTGCAGTGTCGAGTTCGAGTGGTGCTCAAAATCGAACCTATGCTCTAGTAGGTCGACAGCATCTCGAGTCGTCTCCAGATGTTGTTACAGGTATTATATCTGTGTTTTCTTATGATGTATATGCGCTGATTGATCCGGGATCTACATTATCATATGTTACACCCTTTGTGGCTAATAAGTTTGGCATTGAACCTGAATTGATAAGTAAACCCCTCGCGGTATCTACTCCGATAGGAGATTCTGTGATTGCTAGAAGGGTATATAGAGGTTGCACTGTGATGATTTGTAGTCGTCAAACCTCGGCAAATTTATTTGAGTTAGAAATGGTTGATTTTGATGTGATAATGGGAATGGACTGGTTGGCCTCATGCTATGCAAATGTTGACTGTCGTACGAAGATGGTTAGGTTCCAATTTCCGGGTGAACCCGTCATTGAATGGAAAGGGAACATTGCTACACCGAAATGTAGGTTTATTTCCTATCTTAAGGCAAGGAAAATGATCTCAAAAGGTTACATTTATCATCTCGTTCGCGTTAGGGATGCGGAGGCGAAACCGACTACTTTACAATCAATCCCTGTGGTCAACGAATTCCCAGATGTTTTCCCAGATGAACTCTCAGGCCTTCCTCCTGAAAGGGAGATTGAGTTTAGCATTGATGTGTTGCCTGACACTCAACCGATCTCTATTCCTCCATACAGAATGGCCCCGGCAGAGTTGCGAGAGTTGAAGGTGCAGTTGAAGGACTTGCTGGATAAGGGCTTTATTAGGCCTAGCACTTCACCTTGGGGTGCACCAGTCCTATTCGTGCGGAAGAAAGACGGGTCGTTACGGATGTGTATCGACTATCGACAGTTGAATAAGTCTACTATAAAGAACAAGTATCCACTTCCAAGAATTGATGACCTGTTTGACCAACTCCAGGGTGCCAAGTATTTCTCTAAGATTGATTTACGTTCATTGTATCATCAGGTGAGGGTTAGGGAGAAGGATATTCCAAAGACGGCCTTCCGGACAAAATATGGGAACTTTGAGTTCTTGGTGATGTCGTTCGGGCTAACAAATGCCCCAGCAGCTTTTATGGATCTCATGAATACTATATTCAGGCCCTATCTTGATGTGTTCGTGATTGTATTCATTGATGACATTCTAGTGTATTCTCGTTCAGAGGAGGAACATGCGGGCCACTTGCGGATAGTATTACAGACGCTTCAGGATCGTAAGTTTATGCTAAGCTCTCCAAATGTGAATTCTGGCTGAACTCAGTAGCATTCCTTGGCCATGTGATATCTGATGAGGGTATTAGTGTCGACACTCAGAAGATCGATGCAGTAAAGAATTGGCCGAGACCTACAACACCATCAGAAGTCCGCAGCTTCCTAGGACTAGCAGGATATTATAGGTGGTTTGTAGAAGGATTTTCCTCTATATCATCACCATTGACTAAGTTAACACAAAAAGCTACCAAATTCCAGTGGTCTGGCACTTGTGAACGTAGTTTTCAGGAGCTGAAGAATCGATTGACATCTGCACCAGTGCTCACTCTTCCTGAAGGAACAGAAGATTATGTGGTATATTGTGATGCCTCAGGTATAGGTTTGGGGTGCGTATTGATGCAGCGTGGGAATGTGATTGCTTATGCATCAAGACAATTGAAGAAGCATGAAAAGAATTATCCAACCCATGATTTGGAATTGGCTGCAGTAATATATGCTTTGAAGATATGGCGGCACTACTTATACGAGTTTACAATACATCTTCAAGCAGAAAGAGTTGAATTTGAGGCAGCGTAGGTGGCTTGAATTATTGAAAGACTACGACGTCGAGATATTGTATCATCCCGGTAAAGCCAATGTTGTGGCAGACGCTCTCAGCCGTAAATCAATGGGAAGCTTAGTACATATTGAGGCAGGTAGATGGGGGTTGATTAAAGAGCTTCATCAGCTAGCCAATATGAGAATCAGATTGTTAGACTCTGATGACGGAGGTGTTACTGTACAGAATACATCAAAATCATCTTTGGTATCCGAGGTAAAAGCACGACAATATGAAGATCCTATCTTAGTACAATTAAAAGAAAGCATTCAACAGTGTAAAAGTATGGCTTTTGGGATCGGAAAAGATGGGGCACTGAGATACCAGAGCCGATTGTGTGTGCCTAATGTGGCAGGGTTGCGAGAGAAGATTATGAATGAGATTCATCAATCCCGATATTCCATCCATCCCGGCTCGACAAAGATGTATCATGATGTCAAGGAGCAATATTGGTGGGATAATATGAAGAAGTCTATTGCAGAATTTGTAGCCCAGTGTCCCAATTGTCAACAAGTAAAGATAGAACATCAGAAACCCGGTGGATTGCTTCAAAATATAGAGATTCTGACCTGGAAGTGGGAGGTGATTAATATGGACTTCATTATTGGATTACCTCGCTCTTATCATAAGTTTGACTCCATCTGGGTGAAAATTGATCGACTTACCAAATGTGCCCATTTTCTGCCAGTGAAGACAACTTACACGGCTGAAGATTATGCAAAGTTGTATATCAAGGAGATTGTTAGGCTTCATGGTGTGCCCATATCTATTATATCAGATCGAGGAGCTCAATTTACGGCTAACTTTTGGAGGTCTTTCCAGAAGGGTTTCGGCACACAGGTAAATCTCAGCACTGCATTTCATCCGCAGACTGATGGACAGGCTAAACGTACCATTCAGACACTGGAAGATATGCTACGAGCATGTGTTCTAGATTTTAAGGGGAATTGGGATAATCATCTTCCACTCATAGAATTCGCCTATAACAATAGCTACCATTCCAGTATTAAAATGGCCCCATACGAGGCACTATACGGGAGGAGATGTAGATCATCAGTTGGATGGTTCGAAGTCGGTGAAACAGAATTATATGGGCCAGATTTGATTCACCAAGCTATTGAGAAGGTGAAAGTGATACAGGAGCGATTGAGGACGGCACAAAGCAGGCAAAAATCTTATTCTGATGTCCGACGTCGTGATCTAGAGTTTGAGGTTGGTGATTGGGTTTTCCTGAGGATCTCACCAATGAAGGGTATTATGCATTTTGGGAAGAAAGGTAAGCTGAGTCCAAGGTATATCGGGCCGTATAAAATTCTTCGACGGGTTGGACAGGTTGCTTATGAGTTAGAATTGTCATCCGAATTGGAATTTGTCCACCCAGTATTCCATGTATCTATGTTGAGAAAATGTATTGGAGACCCTTCTCGAGTCGTCCCTATCAAAGATGTACAAGTTACAGAGGACCTATCATATGAAGAAGTGCTAGTGGCGATATTAGATCGGCAAGTCCGCAAGCTGAGAACAAAAGATGTAGCTTCCGTCAAAGTATTGTGGAGGAACAAAAATATGGAAGAAATGACATGGGAAGCAGAAGAGGAGATGAAATCTAAATACCCTTACTTATTCCAGAATGAAGATAACAAGGATGCTGGTAGAAGACAGGATACATTGGAAGGTGAAACGGCTCTATGAGGTAAGCAATAATTTGAGAATACTCCTCCTTAATACAAAATGGTGATATGTAGATAATGTAAATACGCATAATGCTTTGTGTAGCCTTGTGAAGCCATATGTTGGGCTTAATTACTTGCAAGTTTTGCTAGTGACCATTTTATAGGGGAAAATTGATCGAAAATTTCCATTGGAATCCACGATGATTTAAACTCCCCATAAACCCTTACATTCGAGGACGAATGTTCCTAAGGGGGAGGGTGTTACAACCCATATCCACATGTGTTAGTTCATGCCATATATTAGTTAACATAAATCCAAGAAGGAATTATCTTTGAGATGATAAGAAGTCAATCCTATTGGTCTTAAGTGATACAAGAGTGTATAAGGGTGATTAACCAGTATTAGAAGTTAAACGAATCAAGGATGTTGTAACTCATATTTTCAGGTAATCTAGCGGTGCTTAATACACTCAAGAGGTCATTTATTAAGGTATTTTAATCATATAATATCCGTATCATAAGTCTTGAAGTCAAACGAGTTATGAAACAAAAGTCGACAAAAGTTGTCGCAACTTAGGTTCATAATTTTACTTAAACATTAGGTCAAATGTTTCTAATCTTTCTCATAATTTACAAGGAATTATGGGGTGATATACCAACAAAATTAAAGATCTATGAGTCTCGTTTCCAACGCATTAAACCTTTCATCTATACGATCTCGGAGTAGAGATATATTCGCGTTTTCGCGAGACTGCGCCAAGCACCTCTCTATGGGGCCCACTAAGTCGGTTTAAGATATTTGGACCTATATAGGATGCCTCTAACCCGTTTTAAGTCATTTCTTTTCACTATTTTCAGATCTTATAACCCTAGGAACATCCTCTCAAGGTTCTCTCAAGATTCAAGACCCAAAAAAGGGGCAAACAACACAAATCAAGTGTCGGGAATTCCGTGGCGCTAGTAAGTCTCTTGTTCTTCTTGTTGTTGCTCATTTTTGTGTTGTTCCAGCTCGTGTGGGAGGTTGTTTTAAAGGGTTTATGTTCTTTAAATACTCCCTCATGTTCTTAATATCAATCCTAGGTGATTTCAAGCATTCTAAAGTGATTCTAGTGCCAAAAACACTAATTGATCGCTAGTTTCGCTTTTTTGTTGTTGTGGCAACTTTGGAGGGATATTTCATGAAAATTTAAGGTCAAATTGGAGTTTTTCTTTCTGTATAAAGGTAAGGAACCTCTTACTCTATATGTATTTAAGATTATCCAAGTTGCGGCTAAGCCATTGAAGCTAGAACTTGTGAGATATATATCGAAAGGCTTGGTAGTAATGTTATTGTTTTGTGGACTGTTTTGCGTTATTGTTGGGCTGCGTATTTTACTACTATCTTGTGGAGTTTTGGAGGAGGAAGGGTGTGGAGAAACACCATATATATGTAGGTTTATGGGCTGATATTTATTCGTAATATTTCCAGGTTGTTTGACACGACTACGGTGGTCGTCGTATGTATGGAGTGATTAGGCTGTGTGTGAACTATTTTGGGAGGCTCAATATGTTTATTATTGATGTTGTTTGGGCTGTTTGGTGACTGTTTTGAATGGTGTGAGGTCATATATATAGGGGAGGTGTTGTCCGTTTCATCGTAAAATAGGTTGTGGTCGATACATAATAGTTATGACGCTTAAATGATAACAATAGTATCGTTTCTCTTATTGTAGACTAAGGAGTTTTGACAATTGCATAGCTTGAGATTGGGGCAGTATATACAAGGTATGTGAGGCTATCCCTTTCCTTCTTTTGCACGACTCCGATTGTACATAATGTAATGAACGAGCTTCCAAAGATACTCTACTCTTAGAAGCTAGCAGTACTTACATTGTTTTCCCTCTTATGGAACGATTGATGTTAATGTTGCTTCTCTTATTCTTATGTTATCAATGTTATTGGTACTTCCCGATTCTTATAAGGTTCATAGTGAAGAGTTAGTCCTAATAACGTGTACAGAGGATACCGACCTTACGTCACTCCGAAAGGTTTAGAATGTGATTCCATGAGTCGAGAATGCATTATATATATGTATCTATTTTACTCTACCGAGCCACGCTATAGTTGGCCGGGTACGGCACCTATTGTGCAACCACTGATCAGTTGGGTTTTACCGAGCTCCACATGGCCGGGTACGATTCTACCGAGCCTTATGATGGTCGGGTACGTTTTTTTACCGAGCCTATTATGGCCGGGTACGATATGATGATGATGATGCCCACAGAGGAGAATGTTTTAAGGGTTTATGTATTTATACATATGTATCATGCATTTCATGTAAGTAGACCTCAGAGGTACTAAGATGTTACAGGTTGTATATTCTCTATCCTTGCTTACATTACTGATCGTATTTATGGTTCCCTAACTTACATACTCAGTACTTTATTCGTACTGACGTCCTTTTATTTGTGGACGCTGCATGTCGTGCTGCAGGTCCTGATAGATAGGCAGGTGCAGCTCCCCCACCACAGTAGGCTGTCCAGTTCAGCGGTGATTGGCGAGATCCCTTCTCCAGACTTGCCTTGGTCTTGGTATGCATTTTTGTTATAGACATTATGGGTATGTCGGGGCCCTGTTCCGGCTATGTTGCAGCACTTACGTTCTTTTAGAGGCTCATAGACAGGTGTCGACTCATGTATGGTTTGGTATGCCTTGTCGGCTAGTTTTTGTTGTATAGTCTTTCATAGTAGCGTGGTAGCTCATACCTTATATGTAGTTTTTTGATTGTCTAGTCATCCCCTGCTTTGTATGTTCATGCCGTCATACTTTATTATTGGTTGTCCATGATCCAAGTCTACCATTTATATTGATCTCGTCAGCCCTAAAAGATAATAATGAAGGTTAGATGAAATGTACGTTGGTGCTCGACAAGTGTGGTCGGGTGCTAGTCATGGCTCTCCAGTTTGGGTCGTGACAAGAAACTCTGGTTGCTGCAGAACGGCTCAAAAGGGCAGCTCACCGGGAAGTCTCACATCTGAGGAGTCAAATCTATGCGCCGGACTGATGGCCAGATGCACCTGCCTCAAAGCCTGTACAATCAAGTACAGAAATGTAGCATAAGTACATAAAAATATGTACCCAGTAAGTATCTCGCCTAACCTCGAAGAAGTTGTGACGAGGGGTCAACTCCGACACTTACTAGGGCCAGCAATATAATAATATGAAGTTCAATATTTTAAATCATAGTATATGTAGATAAGAACAAGCTCAACCAAGAATGATACTAAAAATCCTTTCATCAAATTAAGAAATCAAGGCACTTTCTTCATTTAAAACAAGTGACCTTTCAAGCAACAAATCATACGAATTATAAGGAGTTCCGGTTCTATTATCACACACAAATACCACCGAGGACGTTCGGCCCGATCCAACATAAAAGTAAACTGTGCACTGCTGAGGGTCGAACGGCCCGAACCATAGATACATTTATTAAACTGCCGAGGCGAACAACCCGCTCCCATGAGAGTAGTGGAAATAATCACCCCACTCGCGGAATAGACTTGCGACGCTGTTAAATATAATATAACGTAATGTTTTACTCAATTC
Organism: Nicotiana tabacum; assembly: GCF_000715075.1. Classification (NCBI taxonomy): domain Eukaryota; kingdom Viridiplantae; phylum Streptophyta; class Magnoliopsida; order Solanales; family Solanaceae; genus Nicotiana; species Nicotiana tabacum. Next base: position 10,144,531 of record NC_134090.1, read on the forward strand.
TTTTCAAAACAATAATTTACTTGAAATCTTTAAAATCATGAAATCTTCAACTTAATTTCATTCAATGCAAATCAACAAATATAATCATATAGCGGTACCCACAAAACATGGTGCAAGCCTAGAACTACTCGGACATAACAAGAATAGTAGCTATGTACGGACTCTCGTCACTTTGTGCGTACGTAGCCCCCACAATTAATCATATATTAATTAAATTCACATATGGGAAAGTTTTCCTCTTACAAAGTTAGAAAAGAGACTTACCTCGTTTCGAGCCTACTTCCAACTCAAGAATGCATTCATACCCTCGAACCAGAGCCAAACAATCCGAAACTACTCAAATAGTGTAAAAACTAATCAATATAAGCTCAAAAGTTCATATTCCCACTATTAGAGTGATTACCCAACCCATATTGTAAGATTCCTAGAATTCACCCCTGGGCCCACATGCCCAGATTCCGGAAATTTTCAAATAAAGTTGTTACCCATAACCTAGGTCAAAAATATATAATTTTTACTTCATTCCATAACAAATTTCTTGGTTAAATCTTATTTTTATCAAAAACCTAGGTTTTACTCTAATCACATAATTTTCACTAATCTACACATGTTAATCTACCCAAAATCCAAGTATTTAACTCACATGTAGTAGGAATTACTTACCTCCAAAAGCTTGGTGAAAAACCTCTCCCAGGAAGCTCAAAAATCCCCCAACAATGGAGTGAAATGAGCCAAAAAAGTCAAAGGCCCGTATTAAATGAAAGTTACTGCCTTCAGTGATTTCCTCAACTGCGGTCATGGGCCGCACCTATGCCCTCGCATCTGCGGACAATGGTCCGCTTCTGCGGAACTTTACTAGGCCAGTTGTGGCCGCTTCTGCGGAAGGCCCACTGCTTCCGTAGTTCCGCTTCTGCGGTGAAAGGGCCGCATCTGTGACTCTGGGTTGCCCGCCCTTGGCCGCATCTGCAAGTCAAGGCCCGCACCTGCGAGCTCGCTTCTACGACTGACCAACCGTAAGTGCGGTTATGACACAAGCTGGCATTCAGTTCTTGCTCAATTTTTCCAATTTAGTCTGAGCTTCGTCCGATTGACGCCCGGGGCCCCCGGGGCCTCGCCCGAATACACCCAGAAGTTTGAAATGATAAAACAGACTTGCTCGAACCCTCGGAACACTCGAAACAACATTAAAATTAGGAATCACACCCTAAAACCAATTGATTCAAACTTACGAACTTCAAGTTCTTCAATTTACTTCCAAGGTGATGAACACATACTTATACTATTCAGATTGACACCAAATTTTATGTGCAAGTCTTAAATGACATTACGAAACTATTCCCGGTCTTGGGATCCTGTTTGGACCTCGATATCATCAAAACCCGCTCTAAACCAAATTTAAAGAACTTTTAAAAATATTCAAGAACCAACTTTCACTATTATGCGCCAAGACACTCCTGGGTCATCCAAAACTTAATCTGAACATACGCCCAAGTCCGAAATCATTATACAAACCTATTAAAACCGTCAAATCCCGATTCCGAGGTCGTTTACTCAAAATATTGACTGAAATTAAACTTGGTCTTTTTAAGCCAACATAAGGAACCAAGTGCTCTGATTTCAACCCAAACTCTTTCAAATCCCAAACCAATCATCCCCGCAAGTCATAAATCAGTAAAAACAAGTACATAAAGTCTTATTTAGGGGAACGAGGTTCTAGAAAGTAAAACAACCAGTCGGGTCGTTACATGTATAATCATAAAATATAATTGAGAATTGATTAGAGGTACTTACCCAATGATTTGGTATGAAAATCCCTTCACAAAATCGCCTCCTATCGAAGCTAGGGTTCAAAATATAACAAAATGAATCTAAGTCTCAGAATTCTCAGCTACATGCAGGCTGTAGATGTCGCATTTGCGACATGGGGTTCGCAAACCCCGCAAATGCGAACAATCTATCGCAAAAGAGAACCAGAACACTTACTGTTAAGGTCGCATTTGCGACCCAATACTTCGCAAATGTGAAGACCATTATCTCGCAAAAGCGGCAGGGTCCTTGCAAAAGCGAACAACCCCACTTCGCAAATACGATGGGTTTCTTCGCAAATGCGAATCTTCTCCAGCAACCTAAATTTCGCAAATGCGATGGCTGCTTTGCAATTGTCGCATTTGCGACAAAAACATCGCAAATGCGATGACACCAGTACCAGCATTCAAAAATTATGAAAAATCATTCCGAAACCAATCTAAAACTCACTCGAGCCCCCGAGGCTCCAAACCAACCATGCACCCAGGTCCAAAAGAACTCACTCGCGAGATCAAAACATCAAAATAACCTCTAAGAGTACGAATCGGATGCCAAAACGCATGAAGATCAAAGTAAATTTCAAAAACTCCTAGAATCGCAACCAAGCGTCCGAACCATATCAATCAACTCCAAATGGCGCAAAATTTTGCAGACAAGTTCTATATGAAGAAACGAACCTACTCGAGGCTTCAAATCACGCATAACAACCTCGAAACGATGAATCGCACCTCAAGTTAAATTAATAAACTTTGAAACTTCAAACTTCTACAACCGATGTCGAAACCTATCAAATGACGTCCAATTGACCTCAAATTTTGCACACAAGTCACATTTGACATTATGGACCTATTCCAACTTTCAAAATCGTAATCCGATCCCGATATCAAAAAGTTCACTCCCGGTCAAACTTCCCAAAAATCCAACTTCCGCCATTTCAAGACTAATCCGACTACGGACCTCTAAAATACAATCCGGATGCGCTTCTAAGTCTAAAATCACCCAACGGAGCTAACGAAATCGATGAAACTCTAGTCCGACGTTCAATGCTGAAAAGTCAAACTTGGTCAATTTTTCCAACTTAGAGCTTAAATCTCGAAGTTCATTCTTCCAAATCGATTCTGAATAACTTGAAAACCAACACAGACTATTTACGCAAGTCATAATACATCATGCGGAGATAATCGAGCCTTTAAACTATCGAGCGAAGTGTAGATGCTCAAAATGACCAGTCGAATCGTTACAATATTTAAGAAATAAATGAAAAAAGACGTAACAGAAAATATTTCATTTTCTTTTCAGAAATTAAAAGGCACCTCTAGAGTAGTCATTTTGCCTTTCTCTTCTCCGATTACCCCTATAAAGATTCAACAACAACAACGACCCAGTATAATCCCACAAGTGGGGTCTGGGGAGGGTAATATGTACGCAGACATTACCCCTATAAAGATTGTGGCCTCTAAATAATTTTTTGTTGTCTTAGAATTGGTGTAAAAACCAAAAGTTGGGGATTATATTAACTTATATAAAAGTTAAAGGTACTATAGTGTCTTTTGACTTTAAGAAATGGGGTGGTAATTACACATTTCACATTTCAGGCGCATAGTAAAACTCTCAGAACTATAAACATAAACTAACGTGCGCACAATGCGTAAATAAACCTCCTCGGCGCCAACTATTGAACTTATGGACAACACAATTGTAGTCACAGTAGTCAAGTAACCTGAATCTGTTTCTTTTCTCAATTGGGGTTTTTCAATAGCCATGAATTCATCAATCTTGTTAGTTAAAATCTCAAAATATCAAAAATAGCATAAATTCTTGGCCAATTCTTGAAACCCCAAATAATGTCAATCATACCCCAGAATTCATTTTATTTCAAGAACCCAAAATTTTCAACCTCATTACACCTAAAACCCTTGAAATCCCCTCTATATTTCCCTATAGAAAAACCCAATTTGCTAAAAATTAAATCTTTGCAATGCCATCAATGGAAAATTAAGGCCTTTGAGTCAGTGGGAACTGTAAAGGCTCAATCTTTAGCTGAATTTGAGTTCAAGAACCCAATATTTTCAACCCCTTTAGACTTTAAACCCTTTAAAACCCGTTTATGTTTCCCTACACAAAAACCGCATTTGCTAAAAATTGAATCTTTACAGTGTCATCAATGGAAAGTTAAGGCCTTTGAATCAGAGGGAAGTGTAAAGGAACAATCTTTAGCGGAATTTGAGTTCAATATTGATGCTTTCCTTTCGATTCTTGAGTTTCTGTGTCTGTTTTCCTCAGCTGTCGTGGCAATTGGTTATGCTGTGAATTCTTGGTTTTGGGGGTCTCAGAAGTGGTTAGGAAATAGGGTGTTAGGTGCACAGTGTGTTGTGTTGGTGGGTGGAGTGATCATTGGTTCTGTGATTAGGAGAAGACAATGGAGTAGGATTTGTACGTTTGAATTTTCCTCCAGGAGTGGGAGTGGCTCAAGAGGGGTTAATTTGGTGGAGAGGATTGAAAAATTAGAGGAAGATTTGAGGAGCTCAGCGACGCTTATTCGGGTTCTATCGAGACAGCTTGAGAAGCTGGGAATTCGATTTCGAGTTACAAGAAAGACTCTCAAAGATCCGGTTACTGAGGTAACAATGTTATTTTAAGCATATGTGATGAATAATTTTTTTTTTTTTGATAAGGATATGTGATGAATAATGTAGAGGTCAAATGTATAAGCATTGTGTTTGTGCTAGAAAGTTCTTATTCAAATGATCCGTTGGTGATTGGTTCATTGCCTTTGATTCTGATAACTTGATTTTGAACTATGTCCATGTATTCCTAGTTGATATCGATAACCGAAGTTTCAGAAGTTAGACGTTGTCACTAACTTTTGGTCTTCAATATTGCTGCATTCTTGAGGAATGTATTAAGTGCAGCATGTAAGTTGGAGTTTGGGCGGTGGATGGATAATTGGTTTTAAAAGTGGATGCTTTGGTTGCATTTATAAATGTTGAAGTGACTAATTAGGGATTTATAGAGAAATGAATCAGAAACCATACTAGTAGCTTTGAGATTAGTTGCAAAAAAAGTTTTTTCTGGAAGTAGAGAGTTGGGAACGAGAAAACTATGGTTGCAATATTTTTATCTATTATAAGTAATAAAATATGATGTAGTTGACCTCTTACTCTGAATGTCTTTTGCTCTAATCTTAGATGATATCATTACCTTATCAAGAAGATGGAAGTCCATTATCTCTCCCGCAGCGACCAAAAGTTGATCTCGTCGTATGTCTGTTTGTTTTCTTATGGAACTTACTTGTATACCATTGGTATATCTGTTTTTTTTGCGGAACGTACTTGTAAATCATCAAATTATTAGTTGAAACAACCACTTATATTAGTATGGCTCACTTATACAAAGTAGGACCAACCTCTACCTGAACACCAAAGCGGGCTTGGGAAACTTAAATCTGAGAAAATAACTGATACAGTGACTTGGCATATGCTCTAGTTATAGTGAGGATTGTGCATGTTTAAACCTCAGATGCTTTATCATGATAATGACTTACCTCATGTTTTTTCTTTCGGTAAGAGTTGCCTTATTTAAATTTTGACTGGAATGAATACAGAAGATTCACATAGCCAACCCCATCAAATGTTGGATTGAGGCATAGTTGATTGATTGATATATTCTCTAACTTTGTCCAAGAAGCTTACATGGTGTTCTTCTCTTTGAAAGACGAAAGAACCCCCACCCCCAATTGAAACCATAGAGTAGGCATATCCCTTTGAATTACGCAAGATGAACCAAGTAGAGACAACTTGTTGAGGGGTATCCCTATCTATACTCAGCTGTCATTCCTATACTATGTCACCTTGCATTTAAGAGAGAAAAGATCGCTCAGAAGGGCAAGATTAATGCTTCCCTTGATGGGTGAAGCTATGTGTGCTTTAGCGAAATTCTCCCTTTAGACAATGAGGTGCAAAGGTGCAAAATGATCTATAAAGGAGCAGTCGGTTTTTTGAAATTAAAAGAGGAAAAAGGAGGAAATATGTTGTGCCTTTTGCTATTTGAGTATTAGGACTCCTTTCCATGTACATTTCAGCATTCTCTTGTCGTCAATTTCTTCTTTTTCTTCTACTATTATGTTTCTCTACGTTTGGTTTATCTCGTTCTTATTTTTCTTTTTTAACTACTACTTTTCTTCTTCTAGTATTTTTTTTTTAGAATGTACTGTTTCTTCTTCTTTTGCTACTTCTGATTCTGATTTTCTCTCTTCTGCTCTCTTGTTTGAGTTGCTAAGGTTATTAAATATGAAATTTACTACTGCAAATTGATTCTTCTTTATGCTTGATTAATTGAAATGAAAAATCCGTACTTTTAGTAGCAAGTTGATGTTTTAAGTAAAAAATTGTAACTAATGAGTAATTGTTTTACTTTCGGTAAATTTTGCATTTCATTTTGAAAAAGTGCGAGTTTTGCTTCTCACTTTTCGCTAGAAGCCCGAGTGCCTTGTCGTTTTTTGGCGCTTTCACTTTTAACGACACTGCTCTTTGTTCCAAAATAACTTCTAAGCCATTTCCTTCAGATCCTTCCTCTGTGTGCTATATTATACTCTAGCCTTTGTGTGATTCTTTTTTCTTTCTATCCAGGCTGCAGCATTGGCCCAAAAGAACTCTGAGGCCACTCGAGCATTGGCATTGCAGGGTGAGCGTCTGGAGAAGGAGCTCGGTGAGATACAGAAGGTTCTGCTGGCAATGCAGGTAAAGTGCTGTTTAACTACTTTTCCAAGATTCACGTGGTTATTTTAAATTGCCTTAGGGACATTTTTGTTCTGGAAAAGTTTCCCTGGTAGATTAACATCTTCAAGATGATAAAAGAATGCTCACATCAGACAATCCTTTTCTTAGGTTGTGTCTAGCATACCATGTGAAGCTTAATATTTAGGTTCATTCTCCATCTCACCTTTTGGGTGATTAGTGGCTGTCAAAGGTTAAACCATTTGGACAGTGTTGACTTTCTACTTTTTCTTATGTGGAAAAGCAATTTGAAATTCAATCATGATCTATTCTACATAGTTTTGTGCACGGTGAGTCTTAGGGTAGTAGAACTCTAGAGAATCTGGGTTGGTAACTCTGGATCTTAAATGAACTGATATATGGTGAAGGCATGTCTTTGACGTAATAAACATGAAAGTGAAGAAGAAAGAGTGGATAAATTTAAGAAGTTTTATGGTTACTTCATAGATCTTCTAGACACAATCTATGCCGCTGTAGATTGCCATTGCAGGCAGACTCTCATTCCACTAAGAAAGAAAGCAGAAAAGGTTATTTCTTCATAGTTTGGCTTAAAATTTTTAACAATCCCGAGCAAAAAGAAATGAACAAGATCTGGAATAAAGTATATATTTCTAGTCTGGTATCTGCAGTTTGGTTTGAGCCGAGGGTCTATCACAAGGTAGGGATAAGATCTGCGTACGCACTACCCTCTCCAGACCCCACTTGTGGGAATATACCGGGTTTGTTGTTGTTGTTTTCTGCAGTTTGGTAGGAAAGTATTGGAATGGAGGATTTCCAACCATTGTTTGACTTGCGTTAAGGGCAATTCTGAAAAAATAAGGTTAATTCTTTCTTGATTTGGCAAGTTGACACTTTTTTGAACCGGAGGGAGTATCTTTTAGTAGCAGTAGTAACATTGGAAATGAAACGAGATTTCAGATGGATATTGGTTTATTTTTTTGTTTTCTCTTTCTTGTTCGTTTCATGTTACTTTTGTTGTTTTGCTGCTGTTGTTAGTAGTGAGGGTCCAAGCCTTAAGCATGGAGTGTTAACAACCATTATATATTCAACTGTCTTTGATAGCTTTTTGTTTGGGTGCCTAATCTAACATATGCATACTTCTGCCAAATTTGTAATGGCGTTTTGATGGCAATACAACTGCATCAGAAAAAAGTGAAGTAATGAAAATAGAGTAAAAATAGATATCTAAGCATCTATGATTTGGTTTGCGGAAGTTGTATTAGTTGTCTTTATCTGACTCCTATTTTTGTTATTTATACTCATCTACAGGAGCAGCAACACAAACAACTCGAATTAATTCTTGCAATTGGGAAAACTGGAAAGTTATTTGAGAACAAGCGAGGACCTAGTCAAGAACCAGCACAGAATACAAGTAATGTGTCTAATACAGCCGTTGATGGAGTTTCACAGTTGGAAGTGAATCGACTACAATCTTTAAAGGGACACAGAGAAACCAACAACGACAGATGCTAGTTTCTGTATACACGACGAAGGGGCATTGCATGGTTGCTGTAAGTGGGTGAAGATTGATGGATATGTGAGGAATCATACCCTTTCCCATATTGATTTCCTCCCAATTTTTGAGATCAGTGTCTCGTGGGGGAAGAGGAAAAACGAGAATTGTGAAACTTGAAATTTTCTTGTTCACGTTAATTTGACAACGAAACGTTGTGTATTAAGAAACACCATTCCATCTCATGCAATTTCTGATATGTTTTGAGGATCATTAGAAGTCAAATTTTGCTTGCAAGTACTTCACTATTTTCTTTGTTTGCAAACACATTGTGATAAATGGAAATGTCTGTTTATATTTCTGGAAGTGCAATATGAGATTCGAAAAGGGCACAAATTGTTGCCGCAAGATTGGACTTGTAGGAACTTGTAATGATACTTATATATGGTCTGCTTCTTTCTCGCTGTTGAAGACATAATTAAATAATTAAAAGTACGTTCTCTCTAAAAAAATTAAGTTGTTAGATGAAATGGTCACACTTCATGATATTAAAGTAGGAAGAGGTCCAGTGGGTTAGAGTTTTACTGCCATCTATTATCAAAAAAAGATTTTTCATATGTTTGGCTTATAAAAAAGAAACAAGCTTGCACGTGAGGGGTGTGTTGAAGACAAACATATTAAATAATTAAAAGGGTGCTCTCTCAAGAAGTTTAGTTTTTCGATGGGATGATCACACGCTTCGACATTCGCCTTTGATTTCAGTAGCTTTAGCGAAATAGGCTTACAATTTTCCTACTAAAGGCAAATATAAAGTACTACTATGTTTTTACAGAAAACTTGGTAACTATTTTGCTAGCTTGATTATATGAGATCCTTTTCTAATCACCAGAAGAATAGAAGTTATGAATACATGATTCTTAGTTTAACTGAAAGATACTACATTAGTATAATTTAGGTGTTTTCTATAAGCGAGGCTTGATAACAAAACAGCGGATATTGCATAATAAGGTTGGAAGACTTGCGTGGTACCAATTGCTGGTGGGAGGTAACAGTATCCCGTGGAATTAATCGAGGTGCGCGCAAGCTGATCCGAACACCATAATTATACCCAAAAAAAAGAAAAAAAAGAATAAGGGTGGAGATTGTTTGTCGAGGTGCATGCAAGCTGGTCCGGACACCATAATTATACCCAAAAAATAAAGAAGAAAAAAAAGAATAAGGTTGGAGATTGTTTTTCGAACCAAACTTATAGAGACCTCTAAACTCCCTATGTGAAAAACAGAGTAGCCATTGACCATTGTGAGGGACTTAGAAATGGCTATACGGCGTCGTATTACTGTGGTATATAATATTTTCTTATTGTCACTTGATCAAATACACTGAAACTGGAAGGCTAAAGAAGAAAAGGAGAACAGAAGGTTAAGCAACCCCCCAAAAATGGAAGGACTAAGGAAGCTAGAAAATGTACAGAAAATTATACAAATAATGCAATCTCATGGAATTATTAGCAACACCCAAAATGCAACTTCTCTTCGTTTTCTTGCTGACCTAACACTTCTTTTGGTAACTCCCTTAATTCTTAACTTACTCTTTTAGTGTTCAATCTTTCATATTCTATATATTCTTGACAATTGAGACAAACAACAACGTTGGGTTTTCTTGCATAATAGTAAACATTAGTAACTGTAAAATATTTGAAGCTGTAAAGTGAATAGTGATAAAAAAAAATAGGATCTTTGATGTGGGGTTTGGTTGTTATGTTGAAATTTTGAACTCAATTATCTTCCTTTTTATACCCCTTTTAGTTTTAAGTGAACCTTTTATAGTTAATTATATGGCTTAGTTCCTATGTTTCATAGAAGAAGAGAGATGAGGTTATGGGTTCATTTTAGCTGGACGTGAGGTAGCTGAATATATGCCAGTGGCGGACCCAGGATTTTGTGCAAGCGGGTTCAGTCGGAGAAGTCCATAACTAACATAAGCGGTATAAGCCGTATAAGCGGATTCAAAAATAATTTCTATACAAATTTACCTTACTTTAGCCATAATTTATACATATACACAATATTATTTTTTGACGAACCGGGTTTAATTGAACCCACTTCTCACCACTTGGGTCCGCCCCTGATATATGCTACATTCTTCCACCAAATGTGGAATTTGGTATCTTTTTATTTTTATTTTAAATAACCATGGTATCCGAGCCAGCTTGGGCCCTCCTCGGCTAATTACGTGCTACGTCCTCTTACCAGCTGTAAGGCCCCATAAAAGTTCGCCGAGGATTTAAGGTTCTATAGTACCAAAATCAGGCTAATGTGTTCAGAAGCAAGCCGCGGTACGGATTTGTGGAATGTGCAATGCATCGTGAAGTAGGTAGGAGAATTAGCAAAAAGTCGATTATGCGAACCGCGGATCAGTTCCGCTGACCGCAGAACCATCGCGAATCCATGTTGCTACTTTTGGATTTCTGTTCTATTTTAGGTATAGTTGGGGCCTTGTCACCGGCACTTTTTTATTGTATTTCATTACACCTTAGAGGCTCCGTAAACAGTGTGGGTGATGTTATGTACGAAAATGTGTTATTTCTTTCATGGTCTATTATGAAAATTATGCATGGCTTGTGACCAAATTTTACTCTATAAATTTTGAAATGTTTTCTGATTAATGGAAGGCAACTATTTGAAAAGAATGGTTCATTTTGATCCTCTAAATCATGCATGGGAACTCATGGGAAGGATATGGAACAAAGGCTTGCTTGACCACCGTAAGGATGTTTGAGCGCCCGTCCCGCTCCCCAAGGTCGGGGTGTGATACCAGCACCGGTGCGGGGTAACTTCGTCCACCAAGACTTGAACAAATGAGAAGAAATCACCTAGTATTTTTGCTTCTGCTTGGATTTGAACCTAAGACATCATGGTTCTCAACCCATTTCATTGACCACTAGGTCACACCCTTGAGTACAAAATGTGGAACTTGTCATCTATCATTGATTATTACTGACCTTGTAACTATGTACAAGAAGAGCAGATACTTTTCATCCACTGTTTGTACATTACCGAATATTTATGGAGCAAGGATAATGGACTCATGCTCTAACCAAGTCAACATATAGAGAATAGAGCTAATTACCTAGTGTGTTAGCTACACAAAGACTAGGAAGGTGTTACATCCACCCTGTAAGCCTAATGAAGGCTTAAACAATGAGCCACCTTCATCCCAGTGCCTTCAGATACATTTCGGTGCTGATCATTGGCAGTACATTCTATTGCTTGTTTTTTCTCTTTTCTTTTATCCCTTGTGCTCCTCTTAAGTTGGCGGAGTGGCGTTGGTTGGTGAATTTCTCTTTGTTACCTATATAGATATTGCTACATTAGCATATTTTCTGGTCACTTTCTAACCTCAAACGTATTCCAATGAAGGTTTCGCCATGCCATGAGCTTGACGTTGATGCCAAGTGCCAATTGATTATTGACCATGTGCCGAAGGTTTGCATTAGCTTTTAGATACTCTTTCAATTTTGTGAGAAGATGCAATGATCATACATATTGTTTCTTTGGCAGTTTTCACATGTGTTCTTTGAGGAAACAATGCAGTGCATAAGTGAGCAAGGTGTGTTGTACAGCAAATCTGACATGAGTTGTGCATTTTCCTTTGTGATTTTATTCCATTTATTTATGGTAATTGATTGTTCCTTAGTATTTAGATAACACTTGGTACTAACTAGATTCTAAAGATAGCTTATCCAAATAAAGCTAAGAGATAAAGAGTCCAAAATATCCAAAAAATTCCCTGCTTACTTACTTGATGATGTTTACTAATGGAAATGCGTTGTGTTTTTTATGGACTTTTCTTGTTGTCCAACAGGAAGCATAACCAGTTCAAATATGGGATAAGTTGGTTATTCTTTCTGTTAGTAATTGCTAGGTGCTACTAGTATCCGTCGATCTTTGACTTTACTTACATTTGTACCTATTGCTCGATTGCTCGTCTTATTTCTCAAAACTAGGTCTTTGTTCTACAGAAGCATGAGGTTTCTACCTTGATTGTTCAGATAAAACCTACGTCAGTGACTCATTAATGCAATGAGCACAAATGCAAAAAAGTTGTAGGGTTGTGGGGTGGACACGAAATCTTTATTCTACAATCTGAATGGACCGAAATACCACAAGTTTGCTTTATCAGCTGAAGACATTTATTTAGTACTAAAATTATATGAGATGTGCTAGTTCCCTCATATCCATGTGAGAAGGTTTTATCTATTTTTCTATAATTAGCTTGGTTTCACCATAAATTTTCTTGCAGGTGTTGAACAAATGGTAAATACCGGTCCACTTGATTGTGATGATAAGACTATACCTGCTCCATCTCAAAAGGGCTTCAAGGATACGGCAATGATTGAGCTTGACGCTATGGGACGAGCTAATTCTACATTAGAAGATTTTGTGAGTACTGAATTCCCTTGTGGATCTTAAAGATTGCTATTTGTCGTATCATTTTTGGTCCGTGGACCTTTTTCTGCGCATAGTTGGCAAATAAACAAAATATGCTGAAGATAAAATTAGCGGTTGACCATAGGGATCTGATGTCTTGTTTGTGTAATTGGGAAATTTACTCTCTGTCTGATCTTATATACTTCTTCAACCTATAGAAGGAGAAGAAATTCCTTTCTACTTTTATGGTATTGCTAATTATCAAGAACATTTTTAAGTTCTTATAAAATAAAATAAAAAGAACTGAGAATGGTGTAATGTTCTTAACCTTTATACTTCCCAGTTTTCACTCTTGAGTCGAGAGTTATCTGAAGTTAAACTTTTGTGTTTCTGTTTTCTCAAAGAGCTATTGTTAATGACTTAATTCATTCCATTATCGGAACATTGCATATACGTTGACATGCAAGTCATGGATATTTCTCTCTAACACCATGCATCAAGTTCAATGTTAGCCGACTTAATTATCTGTTTTATATTGGTTTTAGGGACTTGTAGAAATAATAAGCTGATGCTGGTTTGGTGTGCCAGTGCAGGTCTTATTTTATGTTTCACAAAATGGATCCTCACCAGCCGCAGTCTATATTCAAATACCTACCAATACTTTCATTCACTGAAAGTTACATTTATCAGGTAAAAATGCTTATAAACTGCTAGTCATTTTGGTTTCAAGCATTCCTGTGAAAACTAGCACGTTACACATCACCGTACAACAACAACAAACCTAGTAGTTTCCCACAAGTGGGGTCTGGGGAGGGTAAGATGTACGCAGCCTTACCCCTATCATTACCGCACCTAATTGGAGCTTACCCTTTGAGCTCATGTGTGATGCGAGCGATGCTGCGGTTGGGGCGGTTTCCAGTAGACCCTCGGCTAGAGAACAACTGAAAAAGAAAAGGTAATTGCAACAAGTAGGAATAACAGCAAGATGAAATATGATTGAATCCAAGAATGCAGTCAAACTCTAGGTAGTAATAGCCCTCTATGAATAAAAGATACTCCATTCCAACTTATGTGAACTTGTTTGACTGGGCACGGAGTTTAAGAAAAAATGAAGACTTTTAGAATTTGTGGTCCTAAATAAGTCAAAAAGGGGTCCAGAGTATTTGTGTGGTTATAAATGCTTCTCATTAAGGGTAGAGTTGAAAGTTTAAGCTAAATTGTTTCCAAATTTAGAAAGGGGTCATTCTTTTTTGAGCGGACCAAAAAGGAACATAAACTGGAACAGGGGGAGTATCATACTAACACTAATGCTAGCGAACTGAGTAAGACAAAGAGAAGCGCTCGACTACTTACAAACCTTCTACCCTAATCTTTGACCTCCACACCCTCCTGTCTAGGGCTATGTCCTCAGTCAGCTCCAGCTGCACCATGTCCCGCCTAATAAGCTCTCCCCAAGACTTCTTAGGCCTACCTCTACCCCTCCTGCTATCCACCGAGGCTAACTGTTCGCACCTTCTTACTGGGGCTTCTATACTTCTCCTCTTAACATGCCCGAACCATCTCAACCTCGCCTCCCGCATCTAATCCTCCACAGAGGCCACTCCCACCTTTTCCCGAATAACTTCATAATCTTATCCAACCGGGTATGCCCACACATCCACCTCAACATCCTCATCTCAGTTGCTTTTAGCTTCTGGGTATGAGAGTTCTTGACCGGCCAACACTCTGCTCCATACAACATAGTCGGTCTAACTACAACCTTGTAGAACTTACCTTTAAGTCTCAGCGGCACATTCTTATCACACAAGACACCAGAAGCGAGCCTCCACTTCATCCATCCTGCTCCGATACGATGCGTGACGTCTTCATCAATTTCCCCGTTACCTTGTATTATAGATCCAAGATACTTGAAACTACGTCTCTTGAGGATGACTTGTGTATCAAGCCTCACCTCCATATACCCTTCTTGGGTACCGTTGCTGAACTTGCACTCCATGTATTCCGTCTTGGTCCTGTTCAACTTGAAACCCCTAGACTCTAGGGTCTGCCTCGAAACCTCCAGCCTCTAGTTAATACCACCCCGCGTCTCGTCAATTAAAATTATCTCATCAGCAAATAACATACACCATGGCACCTCACCTTGAATGTGTCTCGTCAATGCGTCCATTGCCAAGGAAAATAGGAATGGACTAAGAGCTGATCCCTGAACCGTATTTTGTTAAAATACTTGTTGATCTACAAGTGTTACTTTTTCCGCTGCTTCACTCCCTTTTTGCCCTTTGTTTGCTTGGTTTGTATTGAAGAACTCTACTAGGGTAACGATTTATTTGCTTATCTTCCCCTTGGATGGCTAAGAAGGTAAACAAACCCAACCTCTTCTTAATTCGTATATTTTCTTGGTACAGTTGGATAATTTAAATGAGAAGCTGCTGCAGCCATCAGTTGGGAAGGATCAATCATCGTATCGTGGATACAGTGTGGTAATACTACAGACATTAGAAGGATTCTCATTAGTAATAATTAAGGAGCATTTTGGTCATTACTTGCTTATAACTGAAAATAAATTACCAATTGCCTGTTTTTGTGTGTTATATTAAGTGCAGGAAACAAAAGAAGACTGGGATCTTACATCTGTGAGAATGATGACCAATGATCCGTTTAGACCACTTTGTAATGTACTTGAGCATCATGGGCTTTTGACAGACAGGTCTAACTTCTTACCTATTTATATTTGTTTTCCTTTTCATCCTTTTCCACTCTGTTTGTGAGAGAAGGAATGGTAGAGAAGAGTTTTCTATGGTGCTGAAAATTATTTTTCGCTCCAAACCATGCTTGAATTTTATTTTCTCCATTTAATTAGAACTTTTTTGTGTACTTCACTTTCTTTGAGGGCGGATTCTTTGTCCACAAGACATCTTTTTCTCTCTTTTCCTTTTTATTTTTGTCCTTGTTTCCGGTAGATTTTCTCTGAAGTTTGACTTTTGCTTTTGTGCTAAAGGTAGTCTCCACAAACTACTCTATAGATACTTTACTGGTCAACTTTCCATGGTGCGGGTGATTCTTAAGCTGTGACCTTTAAGTGCTTATTCACTTTGTCTAGGATAAGAGAAGAAATGAAGAGTGGAGTAGAATATTGGTCTCTGGAAAGAAAGCTATGTCATCCACTTGGGAGTAAACACGAGGTATTGATTCATTATGTTGAACAGGTCGAGCAAATTCTCACAAGTTGTCTTAACTACCATCACTTCCTGATTAACATTTATTATGGGACAGTCTTCTTGAACTTAATTACACCAATGTGCTGACCTCTTGGAGTCACTAAGTTGTGGTCTATTCATTACTTGATTTATGGTGTCAAAGGAGTCCTTAAAATGAAGCACATACAATATACAAACTCACGTGCTGGATCGGTGTTGTATAAAATACTTGACGCATTCTAGCATAATGTCGGCAAAGTTCGCTCTACGATTCTATATGACCTGAGGCTGGCAATTTTATGGGATAGGTATTGTTTAGATAAATGGATTAGGAAATGAAGTCACTATCTTTTCACGTGTGGGGAAGTTTATAAAATCAGTTTCAGCTAAACTTATAATTTGAAACTGAACTTTATTAGTGCCTGAAAGGCTGAAACATATGTATATTTCATTTCTGTGTCAGAAGATTAGCGATGACTTAAAAATGCTTTCCTTTAACTGCGACTCCTTTCCTCTCTGAGCTCCTATTATATTTTAATCGATCATTCTATGAACAGATTTCAGTTGAAGATGTCATTAGGGCAATTCATCTGAAGTCCTTTGATTATCGAGTGCTGAATCTTCTGTTGTATCAACTGAGAGGTGTAAAGGTATAATTAGGAAGTATTACTCATTGAATTTTTTCATATTTCTTTCGACTATGCTATTTTTTTTGTGCCTTTTACTTTGAAATGTATTTCAGTACAATATTCTTTTCTTCTGTTGTAAAAACTTCTTCATAAATGAAAGTATACGAGAAGTCGGGAAGTGCAAAAAATGTTTATAATTTACCATTTGCATATCGTACCATTGGGCTTGAGATGTCAGTGTAATATTGATCCACATATGTCGATTATGTCAAGAGGGACACAAAAGTTACCACTTGTGAAGTTGATTTATACGTATTATTCCCAGTAGTTTCTTAAGGAGCAGTGCAGTATAGCATCAACTTTTTATGTCATGATTTGTGAAGTTGAATTCATACATATAATTTCCCAACATAATTTTCTCAAGGATTATGGACACAAGACATTTAACCGTGTGGTTTAATCAATTTATAATGTGATTTTGCATTCATTTGTTTCTTTGAAATTGTACTGCAGGTCGATGATATGCATATGGAATTTTTGTCAATATCAGAGTTCCTTGTGGAGGTATCTGATGACCTGTAAGTATTTGGTGAATTATGTTAATTACCTTTATTCTGGCGGAGAAAAGTTTGTGTGGTTCCCAACTAATACGGGATTTGTTGATTTTTTTTATGCCTTTGGTACGATTAATCTTGATGATCTTACTTATGAATGGATGAATGGACCAGGTTTGACTATGAGGTGAATCATTTGATTTCGATGATGTTTACCTGTTGAGGCATTCGTGCAGAAAGATTAATTATTCTTTTTTCCTTTCGGTAGGATGATGTGTTAGAGAATAACTTCAATATTCTGCGCATGTTCAACAGAATTTATGGGGCTTCTGCAGCACCAGCTATGCTGGTAAGATTACAGATTTATCGTCTTTGCTTCGATTAAATCTCTAAAACGAAGCTTGTGAAGCGTTTGGAAGAGTCCAAAGAGTTTTGACCAATAAAGTTTTAAGTGTCAACTAAACTCGAAAACATTCCCGGGGATGATAAATGTTTTAAAAGTTATCAAACTTTTTGGATTTATATATATATATATATATATATATATATATATATATATATATATATATATATATATATAAAGTGACTCTATTTTAGTTTTCTTGCAAAAGAGTGTCTTAAAGATGATAAAATGATTGAACCTCAGTAAGTGTTAGCCTTTGCAAACTCAGGTTGAATCCATTTCTAGTTATCAACTAGGCGCGGTGAAATAAGTTTTCGACAAAATATATTATGAGAAGCACTTGAAAGAAAAATTACTTGGTATTGTTTTCTTGATTTGGAAGCTAACTAAAGTGAATTCCAGGCAAAAATTATAACTGAAGCTGAAGAGAAGTATGATAGTCTATTGAAAGCTCTTGATCCGGAGCTCTCTCTGAACTATCAGAAAAGATGCGAAGAAGCTACTAAAGAAGGTAATTTTTCATTTTTTTTTTTATAACGAGTCCTTCAACTATTTGGCCCTTCAGCTCGTTTCTTTATTATCAGGTTTTTGAATCTATTCTTTAAGTGTTTCCAAAATTTAACCATCTTCCTTTTGATTGTTAGGTGGGAAGACGTCAGGTCCATCTCTTGGAACGTGGACTATACCTCCTATTATCGAAGATGAGGATCTGTATCGATCCGATGTCTTGAATTCAAAGCCATCTACCATACCAGAGTGGACTACCTAAGTGAAAATACTGGATCCAGAATTTAGACATGCGATCAATTCTCTTTCAAGAGCTTTGACAACACATCTTATTTCTTTTCACTCCTAGTTTGCTATTGAGATGAGTCAAGGCCAAGTAACCAGGAACTAGCTAAATGTTAACTGAAACAATAGAAGGCTGCAAATATCAAAAGTTATTCCTTTGGAGGTCATCATTTAATCCTTCACATCCTCATGTACCATCATAAAAGGTACTAACTGATATTCAAGATTGCTACATTATGTTCTAAAACAATGTATTAAAAAAAGCGAGAAAAGATCGCTACTTCATGTTCTAAAATTAGAGATTGTAATTTAAAGATTTTCGCTTAAAGGGTTTTTGTTCCTTACATCCTCTTGTGACTGGTGTTACAATTTGCATTGGTGTATTATTTATTTATTTCATGACCCTCGATAGGAAAGGGAAGGGTGGAGGTCTAGAATTAGAATGGAAGGTTACAAGTAGTCGTTAGCGTCTCTTAGTCTTACCAGTAGTACTAGTACTATTTTTGTATTTCTTATTCCTAGTTCTTTATTATTACTTGTTATGCCATTTGCTCCTATTACATTTTTGTTACTTTATTTTCACTGTTCCTTGAGTCGGGGTCTACTAAAAACAACCTCTCTACCTTCACAAGTTAGGGGTAAGGTCTGCGAACACATTACCCTCCCCGGACTCCACCTGTGAGATTGCACTGGTTTTGTTGTTTTTGTTGTTGTATTATTTATTTATTTGAATTTGGGAACAAAGAATAATAGCATCCTCTGATCTGGTGCTTGTATGAAAGAGAGGACATTACACATGTGAGTGAAGGTGTAAAATTATGTTTGTATGCTAAATATTCTTCATGATCTGACATGAATTGGCATTTATCCAGAAAGCATCTTCAGACTTCAGCTTCTGCTATACTGCAATAGCCAAGAAGAAAAACCAAATATACTGAAACAAATCTTTTTTGGTGGGGGCTTCTAATCTAATGTCTTTTTCTAGGATGAGTCAACAAAAAGGAATCTTTTTTCACCTTTTTCCAAAATGGATGGCCAGCCATTCTGTAAAATTCCTTATCTTTTGTTTGACTTCTATGGACTCCTTAGTTGAATTTGGATGACAATTATTATTACTAAAATTTTGACTATGGTTTCACCATTTACTTTGTTTATTCACTTCTTGAAAAGCTGGTTAATTTCAATTCAAAATCATTGTTCTTTTCTTTGCAAGGTTTTGGTTTGATTTATTTTTAAAAAAATTGGTTTCAGCAAAATAAGTTCAAGTTCCTAGATTGGACTCAGAAGCTATTCCTTAGGGGCAAAATGCTACTCCTAGCTATTAAGCTAACATGCTAATGAATCATTAGTCTAATGGTAACAAGCTTAGACCTTAAAAATAAGAGATATTGGGATCAAAACTTGCTTACAAAAGATTTTATCAATTACCATATAGTTGGGAGAAATTAGTATCATCCTTGGTTGGGTGAAAAAATAAACAACAACATAGATAGTATATTTCCACAAGTGGGGTTTGGGTAAAGTAGTATATACGCAGTCTTTACCTCTGCCTGGTGAAGGTAGAGAGACTATTTTCGAAAGACCCTCGGCTCAATACAATAAAATTACAACAATTATGATAGAAAACTGCTGCAAATGAAATAGTAACAACAATCAGAAAAATAAATCGAAGGAAAGAGAACATCAGCTAAAAAAATATCGATCTAAAAATAAGAAACACAAGGATAACACTAGTACAAGGAATGGTGAGGGTTGCATTTCATTTAAGTAGGTGAAAATCATGAGAAATCGAGCTTCAAATCTCAACGAAGTAGCTGATATTTGATGTGATAGTCCAATAATATGTAAGCTGACCCGGACACCACTTGATTATAAGAAAGAAAAGGAAAAAAAAACTAAGAGAAGAGAGATAAGGGTCATTTCAGTTAGGAAGCTAAAGAGAAGGAAATTAGAAGAAAAATACATATTCAAGTAATTTTTTTCATTATGACTTCAAAATTAGAGAAAGCTAAGAAAGTGTGCCTCTTTTATATCCCTTGCACTTGCACCAAACCCCAAATAAAGTAAATGATGAATACTTTACGTGAAG
Source organism: Nicotiana tabacum (assembly GCF_000715075.1). Lineage (NCBI taxonomy): Eukaryota > Viridiplantae > Streptophyta > Magnoliopsida > Solanales > Solanaceae > Nicotiana > Nicotiana tabacum. The sequence goes on from NC_134090.1 coordinate 10,164,659, forward strand.
GAATTAAATAAATAAATTTCTTTTATTTACCTTTTCCCCTTCACTTGTGGAACTAGACATGGTAAAAGGGGTTCTCTCAAATTAAAATATTTGAAATTAGGACATTGTCCATTTTATATTAGTCATTGTCTTAGTATAACATAAAGTTCATTTTACTAGCTTTTAGGTCCTGAAAATTAGGCTTTTACTGAAGTTTGAAATCTAACTCCAAATTTGTCAAACAACATAGTAGCACTTTTGGCAAATTCTCTAATTCTAATTTGTATTTACTATTAGTCTATTTGTTCAATTTTGGCCTTAATCTGTATTTAGTGCTACACTAGGACTCTAGTGGTGTTTAACTTTAACATAGATTTACTTAGGGCCCGTTTGGCCATAAAAAATTTTACTTTTTTTCGGAAACCTTTTTTTTTTTTATTACTTTGTGGGATTATAATGGGTTTGTTGTTGTTGTAGTGTTTGGTCCTGAAAATTCCACATCAAACTTGAAGTTGAATTTCGGAATTCGGAAAAAAAATATTTTTCACTCTTTTTACTCCAAGTCACTCACAAAAAGTCCACAACAACTTCAATTTATATTCATGTCCAAATACAATTTCAATTTTTAAATATCATTTTCAATTTGAAAAGAAATTTTACTTTTTTCGAATTTCACAATTCTTATGTCCAAACACTCACTTCATCTATTGTTAAAATAGGGTGTGACCTAGTGGTTAAAGAATTTAGTTAAGAATCTTTCATTACCCGATATCTGTGATGGTGAAGGTAACAAATATTCCATAAAATTTATCAAGGTGTGCCCAAATTGATCCTTAAATAAATGAGTATTTCAAGAATTTGGATCACCCAAAAGGATAAAAGAAATAGGAAAAGAAACCAAAAGTGGCATGAATAAGAGAATAAAGTAAGTCCAAGAATCAATTGGCACTATAAATAGTCTACTTAGTACGTAGACCTCTCCACCGATTTATTTTATTTATATATTCGATTCCCAAATTGGAAACACCTTTTTCCCTCCATAAAATTTCCATTTTGTTCTTTTATTTTGTGTACGATATTCAATTATATCAACTATGCACAAAAATCAATTCAGCAGTGTTTACTTTTTTACACTTAGCTATGACAGAAAGTTGAAAAAAAGAAGCTATGAGAAAAAGTTCTTTCCAATCAATCATTCATATTATAAGGTGACAATCAAAAATCATTTAATCAATCAATAATTAACCATGTCTTAATCCTAAAATATTCAGGATAAGTTATATAAACACTGAATCTATTGAATGTTTAAAGTTATGGGTTCATATCTATCATTTGTTATAATTTTAACGAATTTTTAAATATAAATTATACTCCGTAATAAAAATACTAGGTTCAGTTAATCCCGGTATCAAAAGGCTAGATCCGCCCCTGCCGCGTCTTGATGTTTCATAAATCCTATTCGGCATTTGCTCATTTTTTTCCTCTTTTAAATACTATCGACTCACGCTCTTGTATTTCTTTAATATTCTATCACAATTAGATTATTTTTACGTTGATTGTCAACCTACAACAACGTTCCTTTTCCCTATGTTTGGAATTTTCCATTATATACAATACTCATATACACACAGTTAAAGTGACATATGTCAACATAATAATAATATGTTGAAAGAATAGATGCAAAGACTCATGATTGAGTCCCTAAGTGAAGAAATCCAAGCCAACATTTCAACAAGATCTAAGATGTTTTATGGCCCACTAAGAAAACATATAGGAAAAATAAATTTTAAAAATAAAGTAGACATGCTTTTTGAACTCAAAGTCAAATGTATTATTCTCATGTTTGTCCTTATGTGTCTCTTTGAGGTCCCATGATAATAAACTTAGACATAATATTTTGTTGGATTCTTGCTTTCTTCTCACTCTTCCACTTTGTCAATCTTTGCTTTTCCCCTTTGTTTCTCGCTAACGGGTCGTGTGATAGGGAAACAAGTTATCCCATCCTTCTACCGGGATAAAAATAATACTACAATCATAATAATACTACAATCCCATGATTAATTATGTCGCAATTTTATCTCAACCAAACATAAGATAAATTGATAAAGTTGTTGTCATGTGACCAGGAGGTTACGGATTCGAACAGTCAACTTTTTACAAAAATACAGGGTAAGACTGCGTACAATAGACCTTATGGTCCGGTTTTTCCCAGAACCTCACGCATAACAGGAGCTTAGTGCACCGGACTACCTTTTCTTAAAATATGAAATAAATTCATCTCAAATTTAATCTTAAGATTAATTATCCTTTATCCCTCGTACCAAACAAGCCATAAGTGGGTGGAATTGGAGGAAAATCTATCATCATTTGCTATCTTTATTTCACTACCAAAGTTAGTTTTTAACTTTCTCTTTGTTTTCCTTTTGGTGTTGTAGTTGGTATACAAACCTCTTTTTCCTTTGTTTCTTTTTACCAACTCACAATAGCCTTCCTTTATGTGCTTTATTCGTTTCTCCTCAAGTATCAAAGTTATTGAGATTTTTGGTTCCCCATAGCAAGATAACTTTGTCCTAAGCTTATACCACAAACCAAATCCCACTTTTCATCTTTTACTATATTTGTGGTCATTGATGAAAAATGGATGAACTTTAAACATAGGTGTGATTAATGGGGTTGGCTATAAATGGTTAAAAATGGACTTGTGACATTGACAATAACAATGGTTAAAATTGTGAGTGTCAATGTACATGTGAGAGGACCCTTGGTGTAACTGGTAAAGTTGCTGCCATTTGATCAAGGGAGAAACAGCTTCTTGCAGACATGCAGGGCAAGGCTGTGTTTAATAGACTCTTGTGGTCCAACCCTTCCCCTGATCCCACGGGAGCTTAGTGCACTAGGCTGCCCTTTTAATGTACATGTACTAAAAAACAGGAAGAGCGATAGCAGAACGCCTTGCTACATCGATAGCTTCAAGAAAGTATATACTCAACTACATCAGTTCATAGAATGGCAATCATTTTATTATATATGATTCCGGGAAGTACATATAATCTGACGAAAATAGGAGAAAATCGGAGCAGAAAGAAGAGGAAAAGGATAGATGGATTTGGAAACCAGATTTACATCTTAGAAAGCAGGCAAACTTTCATTTAGATAGTAGTATTATAAGCAGAGTCAATAGCATATAGAAGATAAGTATATGAAAACTTGTGGAAATTGAATCAACAGAACTTTGTTCAGCAAACCTCAAGGAGATTGTGGCCAATCATATCCAGCATCCACAGCATTTAAGTCATCATAAAACCACATTTCCACGTCCTCCACACGTAGGTCATCTTCCCAATCATCTTCCCAATACCCATCGGACATCTCATCATCGTCGAAGTCGTCATCAATGTCACCAGCTACAAAGTCCCATGGTATATAGCCAGAAGAACCTGAATAATCCGAGCAATTGTCCCAGCCATTCTTATCGTAGCAATCTACAACAAGGGGTCCGATAACCTTTAGTTTATGGAATTTCTTGACAAGGTTTTCATCAAGGTTTACATTCCAACAACCCCTTACGTCCAACAGCTCGAGCTGCCTGCAGTTCTTGAGAATCTCCATTATGCTCAATGTACCAACTAGCATGTAGGCGATTTCTAGTTGTTTCAGCTTATGCATGGTGGTAGCTATTACAAGGGCTTCATCGTCTTGTGAGAGCTTGTCAATAACCTCAAGGGGGTGCATTGTTCGACGCAAACCAGTCAAGCATTTACAGTGCTTTCCTATGGCTTCTAGGGCTCTCGCTCCTATTTTTATGCAGTAGCTTACATCCAAAAATGTAATGTTGGAAAACGTTCCAGCAACCTGTTCCACTATGGAATCGCTTATTTCACACTTTGGCAACCGCAACGTCTGCAGAGATTTGGCACTAGCAACCAAAACAAAGAAGTAGACGTTTACTCCAAGTAAATAAAGGTGATAAGAAACAAAATGACATGTTCTTGATAGCTACATGACAAGTCTACCGAACTCCAACTAAATCAGCAATAAACTCGAAAGCAATAAAACTTCCATATTTCCTCTTTTTTCTTTCAAAATGTACTCTTTATTATCATCCTAGGATTTGACTTCCTTATAGAGACTCGTATCCAAGTACATTGACTCGGAAAGTTCATACAAAAAGAGTTGAACGAATATGAATTTTTGAAGCATAGTATCTTATAGTACATAAATAGATGTCTATCTCCAGTGATAAATAGATAACTGCAATAATGAAGATAACGAAACTGATATACTAACTTGTTGGCAATGAATTCGAAGCTTGATTTGTCCGAGAGACCAGAGACACAGAGTTTACGGAGGGAACCGCCGCTTCTTGGAATAAGCAATCGAAGCATCCGATCAAGGTTCTCCGGGCAGCGGTTTTTGCTCCATTCCTCAATGTCAATCTCTTGCCAACAATAAGGTCCCTTAACTGCTTTTCCCCATGACTTGCAAACTCTTGGAACTACAGTTAGCACCTCTTGAAGGGAAAGGTTTCTAAATATTAGCCCAAGTGCGTCGGGTAACAATTCATCCCACTGTCTAAACTCGCATCCTTCCTCCATTTTAACTCTGGTTTCTCTGCTATAATAATGAAAAAACATGGACAGAAGTTCCAGCTCACAGAAAAGAACAAAGCTTGATCACAATCCACCGATGTTATTTCAAATTCCATATCTGAAAGACTCGGTCTAAAACTAAATAGGTTCAAGGAAGTTTATGAATTTAGCCGCTAAAAGAGTGGAGTCATTATATCGAAACTAAATCTTACCAAATATAGTAAAAAAATGCAAAAGTAGTGAAAATATAATAACTTAATATAGAACTAAAGAAACATCAGCTCATTGAGCCAACAATAACCATAAAAATCCAATTTTGAAGAAGAAAATCAACTCAATGAGCCAACAACAACCATAAAGATCCAATCTTGAAGAAGAAATCCAACGAATTGAGCCAACAATAAACATAACAATGAAATCTTGAATAAGAAATTCAACTCGACGAGCAAACAAGCACCAGAAAAATCCAATCTTGAAGAAGAAAATCAACTCTATGAACCAACAATAACCATAAAAATCAAATTTTGAAGATGAAATTCAACTCGATGAGCAAACAATCACCAGAAAAATCCAATCACCAGAAAAATCCAATCTTGAAGAAGAAAATCAACTCAATGAACCAACAATAACCATAAAAATCCAATTTTGAAGAAGATATTCAACTCAATGAGCTAAAAATAACCAGAAAAATCCAATCTTGAAGAAGAAAATCAACCCAATGCGCAAACAATAACCATAAAAATCCAATCCAGAAGAAATTCAACTCAATGAGCAAACAATAACGATTAAAAAATTCAATCTTGAGAAAGAAAATCAACTCAATGAGCCAACAGCAACCGGAAAAATTAAATCTTGAATAAAAAAACAACACCCCCAACTCCACAATATAAGATGAGATAGTTACTGGTGAAGAGAAAAAGAGAGATTTACTCAAAGAAATGAACTTGGTAACAAGAACAGCATAAAGTCACAATCTTTACAAGAGAAACATGGAAATTATGAACAAATCAAACTCTAAGAAAAGAGAAAAGAGAATAAATGAATTACCTTTACGCAACCATACTGCTCACAGCAAAACAAGCTATGGGATTCAAATGGCTACACAGATCAGCTTCACTCAAAATTAACCAATACCCTGTTGAGAGAAATGCTCAAATCAGGATATAAAATCTAAAATAACCCCAAAAACCAAATGCAATTTAGAAATCTCAATACACAAATAAAGCAAGAAAAAAAAAATTTACACCAACAATTATCACTTTCCCAAAAGGTAAAATCTTTAAAGAAAAGTCATTTCATTCAAAATTTCCCAAACACCCTTATGAAATTCTTTCAGCAGTATATAAATATCTTAAAATACATTTTGGAAATCTCAATACACAAATAAAGAAAGGCAAAAACTTTTTATACCAACACTAATTACTTTCCAAAAAGGTAAAATCTTTAAAGAAAAGTCACTTCAAAATTTCCTCCCAAACACCCTTATGAAAATTTTCTTGGACATGAAATGTAACATCATGAGTAACACTCAAACAGACACTAAAGAAAATGTAGAAAAATACAAAACCAATGTCAGAAAAAGAGAGCAAACCAAAAAGATTAGCTAGCTAGGTAGTGTTTGGATCTGTGAAAAAACCACCGGTTTATCCGCCTAAAATGAAGGGTAATATGAGGAGCTTCAGTTCAGTACCTTCAGTTCCTTTTTCTTTGCTTTTGTTTGTGGGGTATAAAGAGAGAGAGAGATACAGAAGCTAAGTAGTATGAAACAAAGAAACAAGAAGTGAAACAAAAAGCAAACAGGATTTTGATTACACAGACAGAAATAATAAATAAAGAAATAAACATGTGAAGGTGAAAAAAGTTGAGAGAATATGTATTTTCAGACAGCAAAATGTAATTGTTTTAAGTTCTACTATGCTTTTACCTTATTCTGCGAAAACCTCTATATAACAGTCTCGTTTTTATTTCGATATTTTTTACTAGTTATTATACAGTGACATATTATTATAGTAGACATATATTATAGTAACATAATATGAAAAAATAGTTGAAAAAACTTAATTATTATATTAACATGTTGTTATATAGGATGGTTGTTATAGAAATATCTAATAACATGTCACTCAAAAGGTAAATTAAGTAACTGGTAATTTTAAATGAATAATAAGTAACATGATATAACAAAGGAGTATTAAATTAGTACAATATTTATGATGTAAAAAATTCATGCCACCATATGTGTAAATAACTTAAATCCAATTTCTTATGATATTTGGAATTTGCTTGCATACCTCACTCCTATCAGTCATTTTCACTTTGATAAGACACCATATTTAATATGGACTTGTGTATACATCAGCAATAAATAATAAGTAAAAAAGTGTCACATTAAATTCAAGCCTAAATCTTAAATACTCAAAAATGAACTAACTACTACTATATATAAAATCAAATATTTTAGCAGCATGTAAAGATAAAAAAAAATAGTACTATATTGAAATTTTCTTTTTCTTTTTTTTGGATCTCCTCTTCTTCTTCTTCTTATTATTATTACTATTACCTTTTACTTCCCTGTTTGGTTTCTGTTTTGAGTGTGGAAGTGAGTTAAGTAACTGTATAGATAAAAGAGTACTTATGGCTACTGTAAAAAAATAAAAATGAAGCATTGATTGTGACTCTAAAAACTCAGTCTTTATGGTCTGTGGGATGTGGCTGCCCCCTCTTATTTATGATTGAGATTCCCTTGTAGTACTAGTACCTATCTCAATTGTCTCCTTTTGTATAGTTGAAGTGTAAAGTAGATAATTGAAATTTTTTTACCCTCAATTGGTAATTAGAGATAAAGAACCTTTCGTAAAAAATACTTTGTTTTTTTCTTCTTTTTTTCCACTTGGTATAGTGTATCAGCAGTAACTTGTATGGCATAAGGTTTATTAAAGGTGAAAGTGTTTCTTACCAAGACTTCTTTTATTCTCAGAACTAGAGCTCAAAACGTTTGATTAAGGGTGAAGAGATCAAATTCATCTTATCGCATCCGTTAGTGGTAAACGCTTTGCTCGTTTTCAGTGAATTTATTCATATCGCACGTTTTTCAAATTAAATTCTAAGCATCCTACTAATAATATGTTTGGCCAAACTTTTTTTTGGGCAAATGCGTTTTTTGATCCAAAGTATTTTTTTCTAAAGTTAAGATGTTTGGCCAAATTTTTTAGAATGAGAATATGCTTTTCAGCAAAAGCAAAAGCAGCTTTGAGAAGCTGAAAAAAATAGTTTCTTCCCAAAAAAACTTTTTGTAAAACACTTTTCCAAAAAATATTATTAGTAGGCATTTGTACATAAGAATTGTAAAATTTCAAAAAATGGTGAAAAAAATTTTCAAGTGAAAATGATATTTGATATTTAGAGTTGTGTTTGGACATAAATTTTAATTTGGGTTGTTTTTGAAGTTTTGTGAGTGATTTGAGTGAAAATTTTGAAAAATTGCTTTTTCTAGTTTTTGAAATTTTCCAAAATGCATCTTCAAGTGAAAATTGAAAATTTATGAACAAATGTTGATTCTGAAAAAAAAAAGAAAAAAAAAATTTATGTCCAGACGGGCTCTTAGCAACACTTTTTAAAAGATTGGTCAAATACTAATTGTTGTTCAAATGTGCTTTCAAATTAATTAGTTAAACACAAACTACTTTTCATCAAAAGTACTTTTTGAGAAAATACTTTTACAAAAAAAAGAAGAAGCTAATTTTAGAAGCTTGACCAAACGTGCTATAAATATGAAGGAACTTTTTACTTGCAATTTTAACTTATCTTATACTAGTAATTGTATTTTAATATATTTAGTTATAAATATATCTCATATTTTTTTAAAGTTAAACACTAAAAAACTTACTAATGGATATATTATTCACATTTCGGGCAAATACTTGTATGTGATTTTTATAGTATAGGGGTATAAGTGTTTGATTTTAAAATACAGAGGGTGTATTTGCAATTGAGTCATATTATATGGGTGTTTAATATAACGAAAAAGGGCCTAAACTACCCCAATCGTTTGCTAAATGGTTTATAAATACCCTCCATCCATCTATCCGTCCAAAAAAATACATGGCGTTAATTCTATTAACAAAAATACCCCCACGACTAACGGCAGAATTGGTGAGTCTTTCATTTAATGATGTGATGATTTTTAACTGGGCCACGTGGTAATCTTTAACCCAAAATCAAATGTGGATCTTATTTTTACCCATTTACCTAGTCCGGCCCATTTATCCATTTTTCTGTGCTTTGCAGTATTGACCCATTCAATATTACGAAGAAGCAAGATTGAATTTGAGGCTACAATTGAAACCCGTCTCTGCCGAGTTTAACGAAGAAGCTAAATTTCGTTTGAAATATGAAAATTAGGGCTTCGAGTTCGATTGGATGTTCATGATTCTAGTTGAAAACATCATTTTGAAGCCGAATCTGAAGGATTATGATCGATTTGAGTGATTTTCTAGGATTTTGAGTTGAAATTTTTTAAACGATTTCTCGACAAAGAAGACGAATTGGGTTCCTTCGATTTTGTGGGCGATTGTTCAAATTGGTTTATGGGGTTTGTTCGGATTGTTGAGACGAGCTTGTGGTTCCATTTTGAGTTTAAGTTGAAGAGGTTTGGGTTGACTTTGGGTTGGCAGCTTGAAGTTGAAATATGATGAACACTTGCCGAACATTTCTGAGCTTCAGCTGGTGAAATAGCTTCGAATTGTTTTTGTAGCCTGATTCATTGAACGAGAATTCATTACTATTGAAGCCTGAATCAGTTGATGAACCCGAAGAACACCAGCTACAAAGTTGAAGAACTTTGTGGACTGGTTCGAAACGATCCAAGCAACTGGTAAATCGAAGAGGAACACCTGTATAGCTGATTCGAGTTGATTTTAGGTTGAAATTTTTTTGGAGTTCATTCTCTCAACAAGACGAAGAACTGCTGCCAATGATTTGCGACTGAAAATTGCAGTTGTGTTCTCCACTTTTTGGAGTCGTTTGCTATTGATTTATCGCTACGAACTTCAATTCATCCATATGGCTGAAGATGGAGGGTCTAACATTTTCGATATCTTCTTTGATTCTTGGTATGTTCATTTCCCAAAGATGGGGTTTATGATTGGAGAGAAGAAAGGGGGAAGTCAGATGAGTGGAATGGGTGTGATAGATACCACCCATTTTTGTAAGAATGGGTCGGATAAGGTAAATGGGTTGAAATAATATTCATTATTTGTTCCAGTCAAAAATTGCCACGTGGTCCAGTTAAAAATTGTCACGTCATTAAATGAAAGACTCACCAATTTTGCCGTTAGTCGCGGGGGTATTTTTATTAATAGAATTAACGTCGTATATTTTTTTGGACGGATAGATGGACGGAGGGTATTTATAAACCATTTAGCAAACGATAGGGGTAGTTTTGGCCCTTTTCCGTTAATATAATTTATCAAAACAAATTGTCTTCTTATGTTGTGTATTCCTAGTTCCTACTACTGCGAGTCGTAAATATGCGGTTTTTACTGTTCATTAAAATCTGAACTTTTTTTAACGAAAGACGTATTAGGATTTTGAAATTATTAGAAAAATAAAATTGTACCTTGAAATTTCGTGGGATGATAAAAGATCTTATTTGGTCGAAAAAGAAACAATGAAAGATTGATTAATAGATTTTCTTCTATACAATTAATAGATTTTTCAAACAAATGGAATATTATATTTTAAACGTAGATCCTCTCTTGAGATCCTTATAAATGAAATGTGGAAAAACAATTTAGGTGTTAACTAAGAAATATTTTAGAAACATATTATTAAATTTTACCTAAATATGCACTGAAAATTATAAAGTGAAAGATCAACATGTTCTGAAGAAAAAATAATTTGACCAGAAAAGAAGTCATCTTTTTGCTTTTCAGGAATCTACTTGGGCAAGTTTGGTGTGACATAAAATCATTTGGAAATGAAGAAGCAAAAAATATTTTAAAAATAAATAAAACTGTACAGAGAAAACCTCCTGTTATCCAAATCATTCAATCTACAACCTCACAATGACATTTGTCAAATAACAACAATATGCAAAAATTTCCCCTAATTACGAGTACTACTAAGTATTTATAGCTATTAACTTCCACTCAAACTAATTAAGAAAGGAAATACTAAAATAAGGAAAGCAAATAATAAAAATAAGATTAAAAAAATCTCTATATGTTCTATTCTCAACTTCGTGATAGCCGGGACTTGACGACAACAACAACAATAACAGTAAATCCAATGCAATTTTACAAGTAGGATTTGAACAGGATAGTGCGTACACAAAATTTACCATTACCTTGTGAAGATAAAAATACTATTTCGGATAGACCCTCGGCTCACGACTTAGAAAACGTGTAATTATCTTCATAATGTTTCGCCTTTAGCTAGAAAATGAATTACCTATAATTTCCACCCCTGGTTCATTGGAGTAATAGTTTTTTTTTTATTTTACAATTTTAAGGATTTAAATTCTATATAATGACATGGTCAACAATTTTACTTATTCTCTTTCTCTAGTTATTAATAGTTCACATATTCTTATAGGAGTAGTAAATAATTATGTGTACTTTGCTTTTAGGTAATTTAACAGTGTACGTGTTACTAAACGCTTTACACATGATACTAGAAATTCTTATACTCCTTCTAGTCTTTGAGCAGGCTGTCCATTTATGTACGAGCCTGACCCAATTAATCAGACCTATTTAAATTTTGCAGAAAATATAAAGGTACAATATGAATATAAGTTTTAACTTTTAAGTGAATGCTACATTCATTCCCCTTTTTTAACACCATTCCCCTTTTATTATCACCAAAAGTATCTAGCGATAAATATTATGTCATCCTTAATTAAAAGTTTTCGGTTCGAATGCTAAGAAGTGAGAATGATATCACTGTATATGGGTAAAATCGGGCTCACGGTACACTCTGATCTCCGATAGGATAAATCGAGCCCAAAACGCTAGCTATGACGAAGGACCGAAATTAAGGCAAGGTTCTCATCGAGTCAGAGTCCCGGGGCATGATGGTCACCCTCGAGAATATCGGGATCACAATCCCGAAAGACTTCGAAGAACATTATCGGGCAATCAAACACGATCAACAGAAGGTCGTGATATCCGCGATCGGCCGGGTATCACGGCGTGGATCTCGGCATGTATCGATGAGGAACCGGCAATCAGTTAAACAGAAGACTTTTTACCTTTTATAGAATTGTACCTAGAGTATGATTCCCCTACTATATAAAAGGGGGACTGATAATTCATTAGACACGCTGTAACACGCATTCCAAAGCAATACAATACTATTTTTACTGTTAATAAAGCTCCTTAATTGTTCATCAATATATATTGGCCATTGTGACCCCGGATTGAAGGTGGACATTACACTAAGGCTGGAATCATCATCTTCGCGCAGTTTGAATTTATTATACCTTTACTTGTTCATGCTAATTCAATTTATCGTTTTATATCAAATTAATTCGCATATTCTTAAAATCACTTACGAATTTAATTGTTATCCGATTTTGAGGGTAAACAATCACCTTTGATAAGGAGCGTCATACACCAAAGTGGAATTTTCCTATTTGAATCCAGCCCAGTCGAATCTAAAAACTGGTATTGAACACGGAGTGAGAAACCAATAAGAAATCATCCCCTTTTTCTTTTGGCAAAATGATATTCTAGCCACTTAAATTTGCACCCAATTGCCAACCCGGTAAACAAACTTATAATTTTCCTATTTGAACACCTTAACTTGCGGAATGAATACTAATAAACACATCCAACCGAGCGTGTATATCAATTGCGCTAATATGTCAAACATATGCTAAACCATTTATTGCTTGACATGTGTTATTTGTGGGTTCCACTTTTAAAATTAATTTGTCAAAATTTCATCTCTTTTTTAAAATGTCAAACCACATAACCACATATCTTTTTTAAAAAGTTCAAATCATAAGAGATAAGTAAAATCACACATCTTCAGATCGAATCTGGCCAGAAAATTCCCAATTGCTCTCTGTCCTCGCTTAAATTCAAAAGCCATAGCATTTCTTTTCTCAAACTACTCACTATATTTGAGAAAGAATGAGAAAACGAGATGAGAAATATTTAAAAGATAATGAAAAGAAAAAAACTGGATAAAAAATGGAGTGAACTAATGAGAGATAACTGGGAAGGGGTCAAGTGAAAAGTAGATGAGATGAGAGGCGAGCAGTTTGGGAAATTAGGGTAAGTTACGAAGGAAAGCATAGGTGTTTGGAGATACATTCCATCGAGTTGAGGTGTTCAAATAGGAAATTATAAGTTTGTTTACCGGGTTGATAATTGGATGCAAGTTTAAGTGGTCAGAAGCCATTTTGCCTTTTTTTCTTTTTCTTTTTCTTTTTGTAGGATGGGCTGATGACCCACCTATATTTTCACTTGTTCCCCCTTCTCATTGTGGTTGTAGTTTTATAACTCCATAAATTTTAAAAGTACATTTTGCTTTTTGTTGAAAGATATTTTCGTTGTTCCTCAAAGTGTTTCTTATAATTTGATTTATTCAAAATAATATTTTTAGTAAGGATGTGACAAAATTATGAATAGTGTCATGTAATTTTGACTGTCTTTAGAGCATCAACATTACGATAATATGTAGATAAAGAGAAAAGGAAGAATTAACCTATCGCCTTCACCTAATCAGTTAAATTAAAACAGTGGGGAATGTATATTAAATATATAATTCATATATAATATGTATTTAATCATGTATAATTAATATACAATTTATATATATCGACTAGAAAAAGTAAATAGTGAATCCGACTAGCTATTTGTGTAAAGATTCCAAAGAAAAACTTGCAAGAGTGGGCCCTGAGATGAGATATGGGCTGAATTAGCTGGTATTAGCTAGCCTAAACATCATAGGCCTATTGGAAATCTGAGGAATGGGTTGGGCTCTGAGTTTCTCTAGTCTCTAGTTATAGATGTTAATCCATTTTGTGGCACATATAATACATAAATTATGCATATATTATATATTCACCGGTTATTTTTAATTTAAATGGTAGGGTGAGCGGCTATTTGAGTTAATATTCATTAAACATCATAGGCCTATTGGTAATCTGAGGAATGTGTTAGGCTGTCTTTCTCTAGTCTGGTTACAGATGTTAATCCATTTTGTGGCACAAAAGAGGCGGAAATAGCACGGGCTAGCTATTTTTCAGATTGGTAATTAAAAAATAGTCAGCATTTGTAAAGTCATTAAAAAATAGTCACTATTTTGCGGCAACACGGAAAGTTCTAGCATAATATACTGGGGATTGTTGCATCTGTGTATGAACTTCCAGCATATTATGCTGGAACTCCAATACACGGAAAGTTCCACCATAATATACTGGAGATTGAAGCACCTGTGTATGAACTTCCAGCATATTATGCTGGGATATTTTTCGGTTTTTAAATAGTATTTTCGTTCAGATTTATCTTTACATGAAAAGTGACTAAATTTCGATTACTTCTGAAATTCTAACTATTTTTTAATTACCACTTATAAATCTAACTATTTTTGAATTTCACGCCCAAAAGAGCAGTGTCTAAAAATATTCAGCCCGTAAATGAAGGATGGCCTAGTACTAAAATGATTTTTATAAATAGGATCATTCTACACCGCTATTTAATTTGTTATTATAAGTTTGTGTAAAAATAACCTCGGCGCTACACACTTGGAAGTAGGGGTGTCAACGGTTCCGGTTCGACCGGTTATTTTATAAAATTTATACCATGCCAATTTTTCGGTTATTCTATTATGTATAACCAAAATTAAACTTTTCGAAACCGTCTCAATCATGTCGGTTTCTCTTCGGTATCGATACGGTTCGGTTAATTTTCGGTATTTTTTTAATATCATATAAAATTCACCAGTAGAAGTAGAATGCAATAACATACGTTCTTTTAGAGGACTTAGCAAAACTCTCTAGATATTTTTACTGTTTAAAGGGTGATGAATTAAAAAAGAAAAAATAAAAATGGCTAGAGTATAGATCCATCAACTATTCTACAACAATGTAAAAGAATTTTACATTGTCGGTTTCTCTTCGGTATCGATACGGTTCGGTTAGTTTTCGGTATTTTTTTTAATATCATATAAAATTCACCAGTAGAAGTAGAATGCAATAACATACGTTCTTTTAGAGGACTTAGCAAAACTCTCTAGATATTTTTACTATTTAAAGGGTGATGAATTAAAAAAGAAAAAAGAAAGATGGCTAGAGTATAGATCCATCAACTATTCTACAATAATGTAAAAGAATTCAAACAAAGCAAAGAAAATATAAATCACACGGGTTGAAAGATATACCAAGTTGGGACTCAAGAATAAAGTCTATAGAAGATTAAATATTCAAAACGATAAATCTAAATTATATGAAATAAAACATATTCAATACATTGTAGTTTGCTACTCATAATCGCTAGAATACTTTGTGTCTTGCTAATAGAGATACTTGAAATAACTTAGTTTAAGTAGAAGTAGCATAATAGGTTTTAGGAATTAGTATTTTGAGTTTAATTACTTGCTGGCTTGTAATAGTTTTTATAATTCCAAGGCCCAAAGAAAATTTAATGCATTATTATTTTTAAACTTATAAATAAATATATTTTCTACAAGTAAAATTTATTCGGTACGGTTCGGTATTTTTTTTAGTTTATTGTTATAAAATAGAAAACCTACCCTAATTATCGTGTGGTTATAGATCTATATATTTACCTACGGTTTCTTAAAAAGAAACCTAAAAATCGGTTCGATCGATTTAGTCGGTTTTCGAATATCCATTGACACCCCTACTTGAAAGAGTGAAAATTATGGTTTCACAAACTCTAGTATAATCTTTATTCTACATGTCTTGTTAAATTATTCATAAATCATACCGAATTGGAAAAACTTGCATTATTCACAAGTTATGCCCCACCGACATTGTTATTCACAAGGAAAAGCTTGTATTTTCTATACTAATTTACCTTTAAAGCTTAGGACTTGATAAATCGTTGTGGTTTGATTTCCAAAAATATAGTCTCTTTTCAATTTATAAGTAAATAGTTTTGATGTTTTAGCCAAAAAATATTTTAAAAAAACTTCTGTATAGGTTAAAATCTGGCCACAGGACGATCGTTCTTAAAAAAGAACGATAAGGGGTCGACCAAGCCATAACCACGCCCACGAGGCATAATAATAAAAAGTACCTCGGCCATTGCCGAGGTCAAATCGCCGGAAAGCTTATATCGCAGAACGAGCGTGAAGTTTGGGCGAGCAATGAGAGGCACGGTCATGAGAAAATACGCCGGTCAAAGACCATTAGATAAAAGAAAAAATTGTTAATATATATAGGGAAAGTTGAGCCCAGAAAGGGGGGAGGGATTCAAGACCGCTACTATGAGAGAGTCAAAAGGAGGAATCTCTCTTTTATCAACGTTTCCCTCTCTTTCCTTTTCCTGGATCTCGTGATTATGAGGCAAATCCATCTTGGGTGTAAGCTTATCTCTCTTGCTTGATGCACATTTATCATAATAATAAATCCTACAAGTTCTTATCCTTTTACTTTCTCGTTTGGTATATTTGGATCTGAGATTAATTATGTTTAACTAAGATTTACCTTCCATATTATTAATAATTAGTTTGTCAAAATGGTTTTACACTTTTTTGGAGCAAACAATTTGGCGCCGTTTATGGGAATTTCTTAGCCAAATTTTTTAGTTTCCTTTAGATCTAGAACCGGAGAAATGTCACCACCCCCTCGAAAGAACAATAAATAAACCTTCGAGGCAACCGTGCTAATCTAGATTAGGCTGCTACATAAAAGTAGAAGTTATAAACAATATCTATACAAAACCCACATCTCGCCAGTAGCGATAGGGTAAGCACGACGTACGCACATTCAGAATAGGATCATGGTCATTTGCCATGACCACACCCCCATTTGATGCATTTACCTTATATACTAACCCGTATTCCCACCCTTCATGAGGGGACGACAGCTTGCTATGCAGTCCTATAAAAGAATGGGCACATCCTACCCTACCTTCACACTCCCACATGCATTAAATTTTTCATAAAAAGAAAGTATGACCTGTTTCCGCTGTTATTGGTACAAATCGAACGAGATCGGACCGGGACTCGATTTCAATACTTCAGCAAGTGATGTGGGCCCGACCCGCGCGCATCCTTGACACTGTTAAAAATGGAGCTGAACACGGCCACCAAATCTAACACCATCATTCGAACACCAGGCAGAGCGAGTAACGCTACAAAGCCGCTCCTTTCGATGACCCGTTGGATCAAGGTAAGGAAAATTTCATTTTTGCTTATCCTATGTTGTTGGTTTAAACAGGAACGCGAGCACTCGCACGGACAAGCAAGCAAAGGAGCATTCCAACTAGAAACAATAGAAGGAAAACCACTACAAAACAATTGGAATGTTTCCCACCTCAAATACTTCAACTTCCGGAAAGGGACGCCCCTCAAGTCGTACTCTTCTTCCCTCAATTGGGATTTGTCCCAATTGGGTTTTCTTAGGGAGGTTTTGACGAGGCGATGAGAGGAGCGTCCCAAAGTTCAAGCATGATTCATCACCCCACCTGTTGACTACTTCCCCAGACCAGACGATTAAGGAACTAGAGATGTGGAGACTTCTCCAATATATGTATGGAACGAACAGGTATAGCATTCTCTAGTGAGTGAAACAGTAACGTTCTATACTCCCCGTCATCATATTCTCCAACGCAAACAAAACTAAGCAAACTGGGACTCACCCAGGAAATGCGTCGTATTCTCCAATGCAAGCAAAATTAAGCAAATTAGGACTCACCCAGGAAATGCAAAAGCTAAGCAAAACTGGGATTCCCCCAGGGAATGCCCAATATTCTCGGGTAAAAACAAAACCGAGTACGCCAAGATTCACCACGGCGTATGCCCAAACAGTACGGTGATCTGTGATTCTCCAAAATCTGACAGTGAAATAATGGGTTAACATTTCGACTTTAGCTCGGAATAACACCCCTACGGCCAAAGGCCATCGCCAAAAGAAGAATTTGACCTCGCTCGAATACGGCCATCGCCAAAAAGAAGAATTCGACCTCGCTCGAATTACAATGGGTTAACATTTCGACTTTAGCTCAAAATAACACCCATATGGCCAAAGGCCAACACCAAAAAGAAGAATTCGACCTCGCTCGAATTACAATGGGTTAACATTTTGACTTTAGCTCGAAATAACACCCTTACGGCCAAAGGCCATCGCCAAAAAGAAGAATTCGACCTCGATCGAATCACAACGGGTTAACATTTCGACTTGCGAAATGACCCCCACGGCCAAAGTCCATCGCCAAAAGATGGATTCAACTTCATTCGAATCGCGACGGGTTAACGTTTCAACCCTAGTTCAAAATGACGTCCTCATGGCCAATGACCTTCGCCAAACCGAATAGGTCACTATCTCGATCTTACTCGAAATAACACCTTTATGGCCACCGGCCATCGTCAAACAAAAAAAAGAAAGTTCTTTCGACCTCATTCAAATAGGCCAGAAATTGACTTCGCCCCAAGTTTGACCCCGCTCGAACACATATGAAAAAGTTGACTTTGCCTAAATTGGTAAGTCGACTCAATCCCACTCAAATGTTCAAATCGAAACTGACTTCGCCCGAAACGACAAATCCGGATTCGACCTCGGTCGAACAAAAAATGATTCCCCCCTAAAGCGACAAATTGAAAGCCAACCTCGCCCAAATAAGCGAGTCTGAAGCGACTCCATTCCGACTCGCACGACGAGACCCTACACGGTCCGGTCGAAGTTTGAATTTCTTAAAGCAAAAAATAAATTGGGACTCGCCATACAAAAACCTGAAGGTCTACGCCAAAACAAAAGATTTAACAAGCAAGGGGAAGGGAAATAAAATCAAAGGATATATAAAGGAAAAACAATTCTTTCATTTATATATACGTGTGCAACGACCACACCTTATACAAGGCCGAAATAGGCCAAATAAAAAAAGAGAGAAAAATGAAAAGGAACAAAAAATAATAACAAATATACTAAAGCAGCAACAACTCTTCACTCGAAACCATCACTGCCGTCCTCCCCATCATGTTCTCCGGGAAACTCCCCCTCAGCATCGTCTTCGTAGGTCTTTGGTGTCGTAGGGTCGTAGCCACAGTTGACGCGAGCCTCTTGTGCTTTAGCCCAGGCTCCTTCATAAGCAGCTTCGAAAACATTGACCGCTCCCACAAACTCTTGTATATGTCTCATTGGGCCTCGGCATGAACTTAGAGCTCATGCAGGTGGCGAGGAACAACGGCAGAGGCAGATTTAACTTGGGCCAACAATTGCGTCGTTTCAGCCTCGATGACAGCGACCCGATCTTCCAAGTTGGAAGCTAATGCGCTCTTTGATCCTCGCCTCCCTTAGCGTGTTCATTGCCTTCTCAAATTCCTGCTCGGATTGGAAAACACGGATAGTGTCCTCCAATGTTGTCGCCCTTGCCGCAACCGACGCCCGAGCATTCTCGGCATTTCTAACTCAGACACTTCCCTCTCCAGCTTGGCCAATTTCCCCATCCACTCGGCACTCAAAGCCTCCACTCCGGTGGCATTTTGATCAAGTTCAGATTGCAACGACAACACCTTCCCCTGAAGATGCTCGCACTCTGCAATGACCCTCTTCCTCAACTCAAGTTCTTCGTCCTTTGTACGAAGTAGCTCCTCGAGCTCACTACTCCTACAAATAGACTGCATCAGCTCCTGATCCCTTTTCTCCAACTCCTCCTTGAGAGATGGATTGCTTGTGCTTGCCCTGAGTCGCTCATGCATCTCGCGACATTTGTTGCGGTAGCGTTGATACTTTTCCAGCATCATCAGAAAAATCTTGGCCCGAGTTTCGGCCCTATGAGCACTTTCGATCTCCAACATATAAGACTGAAAATAAAGAAAAAGCCGATGAATTCCAAGGAAGCCAAAAACATAGAAAAAGAAAAAAACAAACACACAAAGAGGAGAAACTTACCCTTAGGCCCATAGCGGCAACTTCATGCATTAATTCGACATTGCTAATGTCCCTAAGAGCCTCACACTCAACCTCAGAGAATAAAAGGTCGAACTGCGGCACCAAACCCTCCATTTCCCACAGAAGATTGAGCTCCAATGGAATCTCGAGTATACGGGAATGACCTCCCGCTCTTACCACAGTACGGGTAAATCCCTCTTAGAACATTCTGACATTATCAGGATCAAGATCGGATTCAGACTCGTAATCTTCAACCACGACACCTTTTCCCCTCTCCGTGGTCGAAGCAGGGGCGCTGATCGGAGCCAACCTAACACCACTACGAAGTGGCGAGAGAAGTCGGAGCAGCTTTTACCCGAGATGGTCGGGATCAAATCCACAGGGAGCGAGAAGTGGGAATTGGATTCCTATCTAAACTAGAGATGCGTAGTGCTCTTAATTACTCTTCCAATCATATTTTGGTTGGATATTACTTATAATATTTAAGCTAATAATAAGCTAAATTAAACTACGAATGATCACTTATGGGGGTTTTCTAATTAGTTAAAAAGGCACTAGGGAAGTGACATTCTCCTAGGTGAATACTTGACGGGATATAAAGCCTAAGGCAAAGACGTTATGTTGGGGATTGTGATATAGCCAATGCATGAAATTACTCACTCTATACCTCTCGGTAGCTTGAGTGACTTTGCCCTAATTGGCTTTCTCAAGACCAATTGGGTGTCAAAATTGTGCAAGCAATATAGGCTCAAGTCGGGTATTACTATCTCTAGGTTTAACCCTTTAATTGGGGCTATCAATCTCTTGATTACACCCAAATTCCTTGTTGGACTGATTTTCCTAAACTCAAGCTCTCTTTCTCAAGAAGAGCCCAAGTCAAATAGGCACAAATTAGTATTTGCAACCACTAATTCAACATGGAAAATACAAAATCAGTCCAAATATCAACTACCCATAAACATCTAATCCTTAAATCAAAAGACCCATCAAATACTCACACTAAGGTTGAGCCACAAACCTAGCTAATGGGTCTAGCTACTCATAATAATGAAAGAAAACAGAGAAATAGATGAAGAATAACTCATAAGATTTAATTACAAGCTAATAATTGAAGATTCAATGATAAACCCACTATAAAATTACTCAAAATAGTCAAAAACCACCGTTCACGTGCTCAACTGAAAGTTAGATTACATAAAAAATGACCTAAAAATGGGAAAAGAAAGTATATATATATATACTAAGCTAATTTTTCTGGACAAAAATACCCCTGCGAAGGTACCGCGGACCACAAGAAATGGAGTGCGGCAACGGTGAGGCTTTTTGGCTTCAAGTCTCTGCTCTCTGAACTTGGCCACCATGGGCCGCATAAAATGCACTGCGGCCGCGGTGGCTTCAACTGCGGTCCGCACAAAAAGGACCGCAGACCGCATTGGCATTAGTCTCCAAACTCCCAACTCTCTGAACCCCCATCTTTTCCGACCGCACAAACTCGATTGCGGCCGCGGTGAGGCCACTGCGGTCCGCACAAAATGGTTTGCTGCCGTAGTGCTTGAGTTTCCAAAATATGCACCTCTATGAATCTCCTCACTCGGACCGCATTAGATGGAATGCGGCCGCAGTGGTTCTGTTGCACTGTGCTTAGACTTGTTCTTGGTACTTGTACATGTTTCGCTTCTTTTTGAGCTGGTTTTGACTAATTGTCACCTTTTTTACCAAACCCTACAAACAAGTACAACATGTAAGCCTTTGAGACTATTTTGTATACATTTTTAATCAAAACTCAAGTAAGAAGGAGTGTAAAATGAACTATAATCCCTAGTATCAACTCCCCCAAACTTAAGCTTTTGCTTGTTCTCAAGCAACCAAAATAAGACTCACCTCCTTAAGAGTAAATTCAAGAAAATTCAGTTGACCTAAAGTGACCTCATCTAGCATCAACTGGGACTAACAATTGCCCTCAATTCAAATGAATCATTAACTACATTCGACCTTCTAAACACGATGGATTTAGTGCGACACAAGAGCATCGAGAGTTGACTCAACCCATCAAAGAAACTCTTTCTACTACTTTGGTCATTGTGGAACCCAAACTCATACTCCTCAACTCTTCCTAAGCAAACCTCACTTTTAGATTGTAGCACTCAGAAGGAGGATAGTGGAAACACACTCATCTCTCTCAAAAAAAGGTCACAAGTCCGGCTCTAAGTACCATAAGCTTGCCCCTTATGTGGATCAACACTAATGTAAGCTTCATTCAACTCAAGATCATATAAGGTTTTGTGGAGATACAGTGAAGGCTTTTGGTTCAGGGTATGAAATATTTGGTCTTGGTATGTTCCATCATCCCTTAAGCACTTCATTTGCTTCATTTTGGCATACATTCTATTGACTTTTTGAGTCATTAACTTCTTTCTGAGGGGTTAGAGAGACACACTGTCACTCTTTCTTGTTCATTTCAAACCTTTTTCTCTTTTCTCAACTTTCCACACCTTTAATCCTTTTACTTTTATTGAGTCCCTTCATTTTTTATATTGATCATTCTTTTTGTCTTTTTGATTTTCTTTCTTTTTCATTGCCTTTCCTTTTCTTCATTTTGTACCTTTTACCTCTTTGTTACATTCCTCGTCTCTATCCCAAATTTATGCTTTTGCCTTGTGCTAAGGAAAGATCGGGTAACAAGAAAGGCTATTTTTAGAACGGGTAAAGGCTTGTATCGTGGTTTTTGAAAGAAAAAGGTCTATGGCTCAAAAGGGTTGACTAGGGATATTAACATTGGTAGGCTATGGAAGTTTTCAAGATATCATTCGGATCAAGGAGAGCCTATAATCACATCTCAAGTCAAACTACGCTTAGAATTTTGCCTAGACAAACATTCACGGCAAGTTCTAGACTAATGGCTCGGGACTTGGACTTGCAATTCAAATTCTCACCACACAAGCTATAGGATTGCTAAAGATACCGAGTCGAGAGACCACAACAACTTTAGCTAAGATTTGAGCAACACAATGGTCCCGGAAAATCACTTGATGATTATCGGCCAACATAAGAGTCTCAAGGTCACAACTTTCACCATCTTATACATAACAATTTGTTTTTAACCATAGGATTAAAGGCAAATGTGTTAGGCCCAAGTGAAGCTTTGCTTGAGGCACCATTACTCACTAGCTACTATTTACACAAAAAGAACAAAAAAATAGACTCAAACCCTTAAGAAGATTGTCATGCCATCCATCATTGGGAAGAGTCACCCGGTTCACATAATTTCACCTTTGGAAAGAACCGTAGCATTAAGAAAATCAAAGGCTTATTGAACGCAAAACTCAAAATAAGAAGCTATCAAAATGAAATAAGAAGTTATGAAAGAGAAAATGCGGAAAGTAGAATGAATATGTACAAAAGGGGATTTAGATGAATATACATAAATGGGAATGAATATATACATCAGAAAATAACTTTATATATAGACCAAAGTTGCAAAGTACAAAAAGTAAACTAGAATGGTAAAATTATGTACATACCAAAAGTAAAAAGAAAGCATAATAAAAGAAAATAGTGTCATATATACAACCCAATTCATCCAAATAGGGCTACCCCTCAAATGAGAGCTAGCATTGTCCTTCAATGCTAAATAACGAAAAATAGCTCAAAGTAAAAGATAGAGAGTAAAAAGAAACTCTCTATTAACCTTTCGTCTGCATAGGATCATGAGTCTGGGTCCCTAGGTCCTTGGACTACTCGGGAACCTATGACCGGCTCCCTATAACCTGTGTCTTCACTGGGACCTGGGTCTATACTGGGTCTTGGGCCTGCACTGGAGCCTGAGGCTGGCTAGAAGAACATCCTTGCGGCTCCTCTAACTCTATCACAACATCATCAGCACGGGGAATCACCCTCTTCCTCTTGGCTGGTCTCTCTGTCTCCTGCTCCGGCTCAGGATGGGTTGCTGGAGCCGGGTCATGCAATAAAAGGTCCAAAGGCAAGTGATCAACGTTCAATTTCTCCACCTCCACCCTCAGCTCTTTCACCGACTCCTTAGATGCCCGAGTCTTTCTCAATTTCTTTGTTTCTTTGGTTAACTCCTTCAATGCTTTTCCATGTGAACCCACAACGTCCAATATTAATTGCTCGTTCTCCATGAGCTTCTTCTGGTTCTCCAAAAGCTCTTTGAGAGTGTCCTCCACTAACTGTGGGACCTGTGGCTGAGGAGGTACAGACTGGGATACCACCAAAGTAGAAAGTACAGACAGCTTAGAAGTGGCTGCCTGCATCCAATTGTTGATACTGGCAAGGGTCTGGCTCAAGCGGTAGGTAGTCAGAGGATATGCTGCAGATGATGGGATATCTAGAACTGTAGAAGTGGATGATCCTGGGGTCATGTTTGGGGTGGCTGAAGGAGGCTGAGTAGGAGCCACTACTACTGCTGGCTCTTCATATTGGCCAGTAGAAGTAGTGGCTTTGCCTTTAGGGTCCTTGGGGTAGTCAGGACCCTTGGTGTTGTATCAGGAGAAAGGTGTCTTGGGTTTCACTTTCACATCAAATCTTCTCTTCTCCACATCTTGATCCTCAAAATACATGGTCAGGAAATTTAGGAAGGGGTAGGATCTATCACCTTCATTCACCACCCGTGTAATCACCCTGGACATCACATTCTTGATGTTGATCAGGTACCCCGCCATGATAGATGCCACCAATATAGCTCGGGAGATAGGAAGAGAGTTGTTGTGAGTGGTGGGGTCTATCCTGCTACAAACAAATGTCTCCCACCCTTTTGATTCGAAGTTCAGGGCTCTCCTCAGAATTTTTACTCCCGTAGTCCCGTTGTCAACCAAGCTGGGGTGGTACCTAGGATTTCCAAGTACTCAGCTAACCATGGATGGACATCCTCCCCCAAAGTGACCTTCTCTAAGTACAACGTCTCATCCTCCTCCGGAAAGTTCAGGTAGTCATTGATCGTTTTTCCATCAAACTTTACATTCAAATTTTGCACCTTGGTCACTGTAGTGCCCCTTTTGATACGGGCAACATTCGTGTAAAACTCCTTCACCAAGTGCTCATTTGCATTCTCAACGTGGCCTATGAAATAGTCCCAGCCTGCTCTCTCTCTGAACTGCCTCAGCATATTGAGGTTGTGAGGCAAAAGGTCCTTTGTAATGAATTTCTACTCAGGTATCTGTCACACATCCTTTTTCACCCTCACCCACCGTGAAGGGACGCGAAAGGGAATTTTTTCCAATTAAAGGACAATCGAAACGGGATTTATTTATTTATTGCAGAGTCGCCACTTGGGAGATTTATGGTGTCCCAAGTCACCGGTTTTAATCCCGAATCGAGGAAAAGAATGACTCTGTATTACAGTCCGCAAACCAGAAATCCGGATAAGGAATTCTGTTAACCCGGGAGAAGGTGTTAGGCATTCCCGAGTTCCGTGGTTCTAGCACGGTCGCTCAACTATCGTATTTAGCTTAATTATCTGATTTTATACAATTATGAACTTATGTGCAAACTTTAAACTCTTTACCGCTTTTATTATTATTATTATTATTTTAACAGAGAATTACAACATTGTGAAAAACATATCTCGACCACGTCGCATCAATGTACCCGTGGGTATCGACACATTTCGACTCTGTTGAGATTTGGATTTGGGTCACATAAATGTGCACTCGAGTTTCAGAAAGTAAATTGTTAAAGGCGCGCCTAAAGCGACTAGCGTATCATTATTTTGGGTAAGGCCGTGAAGTTTGCTAAACGGCCGATCCCGAAGTCTATACAATTATTAACCAATTATTGAGGGCCCCGCAACTTGTGCGTTTTATTGGGCGAGGCTCATCTCGTTTATTTTAAAAGGATAATCCTAAAGTTACTACATTTTTTCTTTTTAAGTTCGTCTCTAAAAAAGAGAAAAATTCTAATTAATTACATGCTTGAAAACACCGCTACTTATTTACCGGATTAAGACAAATGCAAACTGAAAATTGCAATCGAGACAAAGGGAGATTGTTTCATGCCTTATTCTATAATTGAATATTACTAAAATTGAAATTATAAATAGAATACAGAATTTACAAATAATATTACCAAAATAAACTAATTATCCTCTAACTAATTTAGACCCACATTGTTAGATGAATTGAACCGTTGGAATTAATTGTTTACAACTATTTGAAACTGGAATTAACCTTAACCACTAATGCTTATTCGAAAGTTTGTTAAACTTAATCGTTAACTCGTCCTGTTTGAACTCAACTCATGCCTATTGGATTAATGATCTTAGCAATTACTACTACGATCCTAACTTAAAAATATAGTGGGCCTATTGATTCTACGAAATTACTGGCCATTTTTTATTCTGCCTAATATTTACAGATCTCCATTACTAACATGATTAAAAATTCACAAGCTTTGACTCATTTCTATTCCGGTTTGCATGAATTCAGAGTTATACTTCACTAATTAAACTAAATCAAAATAATCTCCAGTAATGACTATTTATCAATTCATGTACCCATAGGCATATAGAAAACAGTTCAAACTACTTAGAATAGTTCTAAGTACAGTCCAATTTTCAGTATAGTTGTACAATGTAAATACATGTCTAAGATGAGCATAAACATATATAATATTTCCTAATGTACATTCTAATACATTAATTAAATACACTTTAATAGGCAATCTGTTAAGCCTTCTAATTCAGCATTTTTGCAGTTTGAAGTCACATCAATACTAATCTCAAAAATGTGTACCTGGAAAGGGACCACAAGGAAAAGGAAGAAAAGAATCAGCAGGAGGAGTAGCAACAACACAGCAACAGCAACAGTAACGGAAACAGAACAGACTAGTAACAGTGTTTAATAAAACCAGCAGAATTCCAGCAACACCCCAATGAAACAATAACAAATAACCAACCAAACTCAAGGAACAAACCAAATGAAAGCCCAGAAACACGAACAGCAATCAACGGGCAAAAACAAAGTGAACCAGGAATGCAATAGGACAATCGATTTCTGACTCTCTGTCTTTCAGACTCTTAAGGAAAGAAACTCAGAACTTCAATTCAACAAAAAAAAAAACCAACACTAATTCTGATTTTCAGTAGTCAAAGCAAGACCTCACTCTTTCAGTTTTTAGTTCTTAAATTACTCACCTTTTTTAGATTGAAAGACCAGTTAATGTTTTACCCTTAAATTCTGACCCCCTTCACTTGTGTCAACCTCATCTTCTTTATAGCCAAACTTGAAGCACTTAAATTAATCCCACCATCTTCTCCCCATCCCCCTTTGGAATCCCACTACTTAGTGTTTTGTCCCCCACTATATTAAATAAATATATTAGTTCCCACCACCACATGTCTTTTCTTTATTTAGTTCCCTTATTCCCTACTACTGCATGCTTTGTCTCCCACTATATTAAACAATGTATTAATTTCCACTACCACTTGTCTTGTCCCCCACCATGTATTAAACAATGTATTATTTTAATATTATTAGTACTTAGTGGACAGAGCACTCAAATTAATCATTTTTAAAAACTTAAAATCCCGAAAATGCCCCTGAAACAACTGAAATTACCATTCTACCCCCATCCCTTTCAATCTGTACCAAAACCATATCAGCTATAACCAATTCACCTAATAAATTAATCAAACTACAGCAGCTATAACCAAATCAAGCCTGACAATTGACAAATTAAACACATGAAACTAACTCCCAATTCAGTTATCATGGTCAGATTTATATCAACAAACTTAATAAGTATATTCAAATCACTAAACTCAATCATCAGTTGAACTCAAACTAAGTCAAACAACAATCATAACAAAGATGAATGGTTCAAACTAAATCAAAAACTAAGGAACAACACATAAACATACGACATTAAATCACTTGATGAAAAACTAACTAACTTCAAACAAAAATGAACATGAATTATCTCTAATACAAACAAAGATCTGGGTTCGAATTCAAACCAACCCATCGGAACACAAACACAATCAGAGACGGAAGAAAAGGAGGGGAAGACGAATCTGCTGAATGAACTAAAAAGAAAAGAGAACGGAAACCTACTAGTTTGAAGTCTGGGTTCAAACGGAACCTCGACGAACAACGCCGAACGGGAACCTCAAGAGTGGTTTTATGGCTACACTGTTGTGAATGGGAAGCGGCAGAAGAAGAGACGATGATGGTAAAGCTCAGAGACGACGGGGAAACAACAGTTGGCTGTTGGTGGCTGGTCGTGGAAGTTGCTACTGGTTTGGGGGCGATGGAGGCAACGATGGTCGTTTGGACGTGACGACGATGGGGCTGGGGACGATGGACGCTGGTTCGTTGCTGGAAAGACGGACTGGTTGCTTCTGGGCGGGGTTATGGGTGACGGGGGGCTGTTGGAAGCTGATGGGTGGTTCGACGCTACTGGAGTGAGGTCGAAGGGTTTGGCGATGGAGTTTGGCAGTGCGACGGGCTATTTCAGGTGGAACGAGGAAGAAGATGACCGGAGCTGGCTCGAACGGCTGGACTGGAATAGTGCTAGTTGGGCGACGCTGGAGGGGTCATTTGGAGGGTGGTCGCCGGGCTGTTGTGCGACGGAATAACGGGCAGTAGTTGTGGGTGGAGACGAGGGGGCAGCGGCGTGGAGAAGGTGATGGGCAACTATGGAGGTGAGGTCGTTTGGAGCTGATGCAGGAGGAAGGGGCAGGTGTTTTAGGGTTTGGGGAAAATGAAGAGTGAAAAATAGGAAGGGGGTAACTCGTTTGGTTATGGGGCGGACCGGGTCGGGTTGACACGGTAGGGGTTTGGTTAAGGGGTTATCTGGTTTTGGGCTTGTGGTTTAAAATTGAAGAAAAGGCCCAATCCGATTTTCTTCTTCTTTTATTGCTTCTTTTTTCTTCTTTTATTTTTTCTTAAACTAAAACTAAATTCTAAAAAATCCCTACATTATCCTATAGAACTAAATTAATTTATAAAAGTGCAAATTAACTCTTAATAATAATTAACACATAATTAAATAGCAATTACGATAAAATCACACAATTTGGATATTAAATGCCAAAAATGCGACGTACATTATTTTTATGATTTTTGTTCTTGTAAAACAAACTTAATTGCTCCTAATTGTAGAATTAAATCCTAAATGCAAATGCGACATATTTTTGTTTTTTTTATTAATTTAACAAATAAACATGCACGGACAAATACAAATAATTATCCAAAAAATGCCACGAAAATTCTCAAAATTGCACACAAAGGAAAATTGTTTTATTTTGAATTTTTTGGGATTAATTCTCACATAGGGCAAAAATCACGTGCTTACAATATCAACTTCCTCTCGGGCCACCATTCTCTAAACTTGTGGTAGGCCACTTCGCTCACGAATCTATCTTTCCATGCTTCCGATTTCCTGGTTCTCTCTACTCCTCCTACTTGGGGCTCAACCCCTCTTTCTTCTTCTACGGTCCTCACCGGGTATTGAAGCTATAGGTGAGGTAGAAGAGGCACTGTCACTACCCGCAGCTGAACCCTCAAATGACTCAGAAGAAATTTGCACTGACGCTTGGGTAGTAGGGGTGCCCGGAGGTGTATCTTTTAATCTGTTCCTCTCCGGCAAGTTAGGAACATATTCTGGCATGGAGTCTAAGTCGGATGCCTCCCGGGAGGGTACATACTCACTTCTCGAATGGGAAGAAATTCTATCAGCAACCCGTATTGTCTTCCTGGTATCTTTGATAGTTTGCTGGACTTGGGGAGTCAATTTGATCATGCCTTTTCCCTACCCTGGGAGGACTCTCCTTTTCCTTGTTGTTTTCTACCAATGCCTCGTGATTGAACCATTATCTGCAAGTGGAATTCAGTTGAAGTTTGTTAGTATCACAGTGTCAGAAGAATTAGCAAAGAAAACAATTGCAGACACAGAAGAAAATAGTTGCAGACTGCGGACCGTACAAAATGCAGTGCGACCACAAAGGGACCACCGCAGACCGCACAAAATCGCACTGTGGTCCACATTGAGGTGGGGGTCAGACTACTCACTCTCTGATAAAGGCCACCGCGGACCGCACAAAATGGTATCGTGGTCCGTATTAAGGCACTGCAGACCGCACAAAATCTACCGCGGCCGCGGTCCTCAATTCTCAACTTGCTGAAGTTTCACCAATGCGGTCCGTATAAAATGGAATTACGGACCGCAATAAATCCACCGCGGACCACAGTGAGTTATACCTTGCAACACCAACCTAGGGTTTCAATTTTCTTCACATTTTTAGTCGATTTTTCACATATTATTGATCCCCTAGGTGTTCAATAAGTGTTTTTAACTAATTAATTCTAATCTAAACAACTTATGAAGCCCTAATCTAAAAAATTAAAGAAAAAGGGGAGTAAAAACGTAGAACTAACAATTTAAAAGAAAATAAAACACATTTAAAAGATAAGTAAAGATTAAAAATACAAAAAATGAGATGCAATGTAGATTAATGAGACTCAACAGTTGAATTCAAGCAGGTAGGAGTGATGAATAGTGAATTTTTTCTAATTAGTGTCCAAAAGAGCAAAAATTTTAAAATGAAGGCCTCAGGCCTTATTTATAGAAAAAGGACCTGTGGCCCACTTCACCTACCCACCGCGGACCGCAACAAAATTGCACCGTGGTCCACGGTACTCACAAATCAGAAACTTTGGGGAGATGTCCACTGCAGACCGCAAGAAATGTTTTGCGGCCACGGTGGTCCACCGCAGACCGCACAAAATGCATTGCGGCCGTGGTGGAAATCTTCAGAGACTCCTCCTTTTTGACCTATCCACTCTGCGGACCACGTTGAAATGTTTCCCCCGCACTAAGGCCTTTGCGGCCACAAGAAATGTAGTGCGGCCGCATAGCAAACTTCAAAGAGTGTACATTTTCTTTCCAACTTAGTCCTGCACTGCATCAAAACAATCCTACACACATCTCACAACCAGTTAGTCTAAAAGCAAATCCTACACTATAAAGAAAATCAAAGAAAAACAAAAAGAAAGACACATGGGTTACCTCCCAAGAAACGCCCGATTTAACGTCACGACACGACGTAGGTTACCATCAAATCACTTTAGATGGAGCAGTGCCTGTCACACCTCCTTTTTGCGTGCCCGGCCCCGAAGGGTTAAATGCACGAGGGGAGTTTTTCCAATTTAAGTGACAATATTCGAAATGGGATTATTTATTTAATTCAGAGTCGCCACTTGGGAAAGGTTTGGCTTTTGGTGTCCCAAGTCACCGGTTTATCTTGAAACCCAAATCGAGGAAATTTTTGACTTTTCCAAATGAAGTCTGCGAACCAGAAATTCTAAATAAGGAATTCTGTTGACCCGAGGGAAGGTGTTAGGCACCCTCGAATCCCGTGGTTCTAGCACGGTCGCTTAAATTGTTATAATGGCTAAATATCTGATTTAAATACATGTTATGACTTATGTGCTTTTATTAAGTTTAAACCGCTTTTATTATTATTATTTATTTTTATAGAATTGCAACGTCGTGAAAATGCATCTCGAACCACATCACAATTAATGCACCCATGGTCGTCGACATATTTTGACTCCGTTGAGATTTGGATTTGGGTCACATCAATGTGCACCCGTGTTTAAGAAGGTTAAATTATTAAAGGTACGCCTAAAGCAACTAGCGTATTGTTATTTTAGGAAGAGGTCGTGAAGGTTCATTAAACGGACAAATCCAAAGTTTAGTCAATGGTTATGTATTTTATTGAGGGCCCCGACGGTTTGTGATTTATTTGGCGAGGCTCGTCTCATTTTTATTTTAAAGGATAAACCTATAGTGACTATATTTTCTATTAAGTTCGTCTCTAAAAATAAAAGAAAATCTCTTAATTATTTACATGCTGAAAACGTAACTTATTAGTTATTAGTTTACGGCTAATGCGATTGGAAAATTGCGATCGAATTTGTACAAAGAAAAACTGCTTTCATTTTTATATTCTATTATTTACTAATGTTGGGACATGAGAGGGATACACAATAATATCAAAGCCGATTAACTATTCTTCAAGTAATTTAAACTAGCATTATTAGATGAAGAAATCATACATATGCAGCCTCATTACTCATTAATTAATCGACTACATTTTTATACAAAGAGAGGAAAATTAATATTCAAACATAGATTCAAACAAAAGAATTCAACAGGAACAGGAGCCTGATTAATATTTCATTTTCGCTTCAAGCCAAGAGTATACAAATGTGTACCTGGAGACAGCAGTACAAGAACAAAAGAAGTAGGAGTCAGCAACAGTAATAACGTGGCAACAACACGTTCAGCAACACCGCAAAACCAGTAAAAACCAGTAGAATAACCCAGTAACAGATTGAAAACTCAGCAGTGCAAAAGTACAATCGCAGTCAAAGCAGAAGAGATAAAAGATACGAGATGCAGTAGTTTCTGACTTTTGAATAACACTCGAAGAAAAGCAAACAGAATTGTTCGAGTGAAAGTTCAAATTGTCT
Organism: Nicotiana tabacum; assembly: GCF_000715075.1. Lineage (NCBI taxonomy): Eukaryota > Viridiplantae > Streptophyta > Magnoliopsida > Solanales > Solanaceae > Nicotiana > Nicotiana tabacum. The sequence goes on from NC_134090.1 coordinate 10,196,803, forward strand.
TTCTCTTTTACTATCACAAACTCTCTCCAAGTATAAAAGTATGTCAACTCTCAAGTGTAAAAAGAATCTGTCAACTCTCTCTAAAAATTCTCTCAATAATATTCAACTATTTTTCTCTTCCCCCAAAAAATCTCTTCTTTTTAATGTCAAGAATGACTCTATATATAGCAAGACAAGTCTTCAATTCCCAACCCCCAAATTATTCCCCCAATGGCATGCTTTGCCCCACTTATTAATGTTTTTTATATTTTAAACATTGTCCCCCATGCCTTCATTAAATAAATACCACATTACCAACTCATTACAATATGTCCCCATGCCTACATTAAATAAGTACAAGATTCCTCCCCATTATGTTTTGTCTTGTCCCCCATTATATTAAACAAGTACATCAAAAACCCCACCCCATTATATTTGTCCCACATGCTTAACATAAAGAATCAAAATAATGTTCAATTACCAAACTACCCCTCCGACCTTATTGCAATTACAAATCTACCCCCGAATGCAATGCAATTTACCAAATTACCCCCATCAGCTCTAAACACTCAATTAATCATAACTTGACCAAAATATGATCAAGATGACCAATTTCTCAACAATCTTCAACAACAATTATATGAACACCATGAACAACACAACTCAAAATTAATGGAATGAATTAACCATATCGGGAACCAATCCTAGTTAATTTAGACCATGAATGTATGAGCAAGAACACAACAATACAAACAACAAAATACTAAATTAACAAATCAAAGACAAACATAAACTCACATTAAATCACTGGATTTAAACATGAACTTCAAACAAAGATGAACATGAATTAAATCTGTTTTTAAGCAACAAACATGACGGATTCTAACGATTCAAACAACATTAATATTTTCTGGAAAATACATAACACATGAAACAAATTGAAGAAATAATTAATTAAATTTCAATTTGAATCTAACAAACTTTAAACTAACAAATAATCAATTAAACAACAATACAAACACGAAATAACATGAAAAATAATTAATTAATCTTTCATTTGGAATCTGAAAAAATTAATTTAACAAACAACACATGAACATGAACAAAACCAAAAATCAAATATCCAACCATAGACATGAACAAAACAAACATTTGCCGATTTTAGATTTGAAAAATATCCAAACGAAATACGGACAAAAATAAAACTCAAAAACTACTAACCGGATTGAACGAAATATGTACGGACTGTTTCAATAAACCTCGACCAACGCTCGACCAAAGCGGATTGAAACGAAGCTGAAGCAACAACGTAACGAGATATGTTTGGTCGGAGCGAACATGCGAACATGCGACCACCACAGCATATGTTACCAAAAGCAACTTGCCCAGCACGGTGGGTTCTGCCACCGGCGATACAAGGGATACGTGAAACAACACGTCCAGTACACCATGACTCAACTGAAGTTTGATGACCAGCTTTCTTTGGAAACGGCGTAAGGTTGACGAGGGTAGTGACAGCAAGAGGGCGTCGAGCTTGAAGCGGACGACGAAGAAGACGAAGTGAGGCAGCAGCAGCTCGGAGGCAGACGAAGCAACGCATCCATGGACGACGAGCTGTAACAGATGCAGCTCAGCCATGGATTCAAACAGCGATTAGCTGTTGTGTCGTTTGGATGGGGAATATGAAGGCAGAAGAAGACACGGATGAAGATGAGAATGGAGAAGCTACGCGGGAAGGAGGAAGGCAGCCATGGACGTCGAGCTCAAGCTCGAGCTTGACGCCGGACGACGAAGATGAAATAGAAACAGTCGCGTGGTCGCCTGGGCTGCCCATGGTCGAAGACTAAGCAGCTGCAACCTTGGTGATGGTGAAGCCGAAGACGCAGCTGGGTCGTCCAGGGTGAGGGTGAAGGGCAGCCATGGTTGTGTGCTTGGAGTTTTGAGAGGATGAATGGGGGCGGATGGTTTAGGTCTCTTTTTCTAGGGTTTTTTGTTCTTTTTCTTTTTTCTTTTGTTTTGTGTCTTTGAAATGCAAGATAGGGGTATTGGGTTATGGATTGGGTTAATGGGGCGGACCGGGTCGACCCATGTGGAGATGGACTGGGTCATGGAGAAGGTTGGACAAATATTTGGGCCTGGGGTTGAATTTTGAAGAAGTGGCCCAATTCGATTTTTCTTTGTATTTTTGTTCTCTTTTCTTCTTTTATTTTCTAAAACTAAATTATAAAAATACTTAAATTATTATTAAGAACTAAATTAAGTTATAAAAGCGCAAATTAACTCCCAATAACAATTAACGCACAATTAAGTAATAATTAAGCATAAAATTGTTCATTTGGACATTAAATGCTAAAAATGCAAAAGATGCCTATTTTTGTAATTTTTAATTTTTGTAAAACTAATTTAATTACTAACAATTGTAGAATGAAATCCTACATGCAAAATGCGACATATTTTTATATTTTTTTATTAATTTAACAAATAAGCAAACATAGACAAATACAAATAATTATCCAAAAATATCACAAAAAATACTCAAAATTGCACACCAAGGAAAATCATTTTATTTTGCATTTTCTGGGAGTATTTCTCATATAGGGCAAAAATCACGTGCTTACAGCTGCCCCTCTTTGCCCGAAGACACGAAGGGTTTTCGCGCAAAGATAAAGTGAGCGATTTTTGCCTATCCGAGTACTCCGTGTGAAGCATTTTTTTTTTGAAAAAGATTTAACCGAACCTCTGCTTCAAAGGTTTCCTACATATCCCTGGCTAAAGGGGAATCAGGTTAATGTAGTTCGGGAAACTTTGGGTAGCTGGGACTACCATGGGATTGCAATGCTTGTTGTTACTGCTGTTGCTGTTGTCACCGCTGCTTTACTGACCGCCTTATTACAACCAAAGAAAAATTGAAACTGAACTAAACACTTATATGCATGTCAACTGCTAGTTACAAGATTCCTATCTATGATTCTTTTGCGACTTGATCTTGGGTCTTAGCTGATTCTGCTTGTAGACTCCGATCTGAATCTTGATGCTTGCAAGTTGTAGGCGCCTATTTATTTCTGCGATACTGAATAGGACGGGGTTGGTAGAACTTGGGACCTTGATCAAACCTTTGAACGATCCGCCTCTCGCCTTTCCGAATATCTCGGGACATCTTCTTTTTGTCTTTTTCTTCTTAGATTCTGAGTTGAGACTCATCTCGTGGGTCATTTCGATCCGTGTGGCTCGAGGTTAGACCTGCGGGAAAAACAAACGAACGAAATTTTTTGCCCCAGTTTCACTAGGAAAATTTCGTGAATTATTCGCCAAGAAGTTCATACAATTGATGAAAGAAGATATGAATGCTTAATTCAGGGTTGGAGCCCTAATACCGACTAGCTGGGGAGAAGTTCAGTTTTAGAGTTGAAACTCTAATACTGACCAACTGGGGAAAAGTTCAGTTTAGGGTTGGGGTCCTAATGCTAACTAAAGGAAAAGTTCAGTTTAGGGTTTAAAACCCTAATGCTGACTAAAGGAAAAAAGTTCAGTTTAGGGTTTAAAACCCTAATGCTGACTAAAGGGAAAAAGTTCAGTTTAGGGTTTAAAACCCTAATGCTGACTAAAGGGAAAAAGTTCAATTCAAGGTTTAAAACCCTAGTGCTGACTAAATGGAAAAAGTTCAATTTAGGGTTTAAAACCCTAATGCTGACTAAAGGGAAAAAGTTCAGTTTAGGGTTTAAAACCCTAATGCTGACTAAAGGGAAAAAGTTCAGTTTAGGGTTTAAAACCCTAATGCTGACTAAAGAAAAAGTTCAGTTTAGGGTTTAAAACCCTAATGCTGACTAGAGGAAAAGTTCAGTTTAGGGTTTAAAACCCTAATACTGATTGCATGGAAAAGCTCAGTTTAGGGTTTAAAACCCTAATGCTGGCTGAATGGAAAAAAGTTCAGTTAGGGTTTAAAACCCTAATGCTGATTAAAGGAAAAAGTTCAGTTTAGGGTTTAAAACCCTAATGCTGACTAAAGGAAAAGTTCAGTTTAGGGTTTAAAACCCTAATGCTGATTTCATGGAAAGAGTTCAGTTTAGGGTTTAAAACCCTAATGTTGATTGCATGGAAAAGCTCAGTTTAGGGTTTAAAAACCTAATGCTGGCTAAATGGAAAAATGTTCAGTTTAGGGTTTAAAACCCTAATGCTGATTGCATGGAAAAGCTCAGTTTAGGGTTTAAAACCCTAATGCTGGCTGAATGGAAAAAAGTTCAGTTTAAGGTTTAAAACCCTATTGCTGATTGCATGGAAAAGCTTAGTTTAGGGTTTAAAACCCTAATGTTGGCTGAATGGAAAAAAGTTCAGTTTAGGGTATAAAACCCTAATGCTGATTGCATGGAAAAGCTCAGTTTAGGGTTTAAAACCCTAATGATGGCTGAATGGGAAAAAGTTCAGTTTAGGGTTTTAATGCTGACTAAAGGAAAAAATTCAGTTTAGGGTTTAAAACCCTAACGCTGATTGCATGGAAAAGCTCAGTTTAGGGTTTAAAACCCTAATGCTGGCTAAAGGAAAAGTTCAGTTTAGGATTTAAAACCCTAATGCTGACTGAATGGAAAAAAGTTCAGTTTAGGGTTTAAAACCCTAATGCTGACTAAAGGAAAAGTTCAGTTTAGGGTTTAAAACCCTAATGCTGACTGAAAGGAAAGAGTTCAGTTTAGGGTTTAAAACCCTAATGCTGATTGCATGGAAAAGCTCAGTTTAGGGTTTAAAACCCTAATGCTGGCTGAATGGAAAAAGTTCAGTTTGGGTTTAAAACCCTAATGTTGATTAAAGGAAAAAGTTCAGTTTAGGGTTTAAAACCCTAATGCTGACTAAAGGAAAAGTTCAGTTTAGGGTTTAAAACCCTAATGCTGACTGAAAGGAAAGAGTTCAGTTTAGGTTTTAAAACCCTAATGCTGATTGCATGAAAAAGCTCAGTTTAGGGTTTAAAACCCTAATGCTGGTTGAATGGAAAAAAGTTCAGTTTAGGGTTTAAAACCCTAATGCTGATTGCATGGAAAAGCTCAGTTTAGGGTTTAAAACCCTAATGCTGGCTGAATGGAAAAAAGTTCAGTTTAGGGTTTAAAACCCTAATGCTGACTAAAGGAAAAATTCAGTTTAGGGTTTAAAACCCTAATGCTGATTGCATGGAAAAGCTCAGTTTAGGGTTTAAAACCCTAATGCTGATTGCATGGAAAAGCTCAGTTTAGGGTTTAAAACCCTAATGCTGGCTGAATGGAAAAAAGTTCAGTTTAGGGTTTAAAACCCTAATGCTGACTAAAGGAAAAATTCAGTTTAGGGTTTAAAACCATAATGCTGATTGCATGGAAAAGCTCAGTTTAGGGTTTAAAACCCTAATGCTGGCTGAATGGAAAAAAGTTCAGTTTAGGGTTTAAAACCCTAATGCTGACTAAAGGAAAAATTCAGTTTAGGGTTTAAAACCCTAATGCTGATTGCATGGAAAAGCTCAGTTTAGGGTTTAAAACCCTAATGCTGGCTAAAAGAAAAGTTCAGTTTAGGGTTTAAAACCATAATGCTGACTGAATGGAAAAAAGTTCAGTTTAGGGTTTAAAACCCTAATGCTGACTAAAGGAAAAAGTTCAGTTTAGGGTTTAAAACCCTAACGCTGATTGCATGGAAAAGCTCAGTTTAGGGTTTAAAACCCTAATGCTGGCTAAAGGAAAAGTTCAGTTTAGGGTTTAAAACCCTAATGTTGACTGAATGAAAAAAAGTTCATGTTTAGGGTTTAAAACCCAAACGCTGATTGAATGGAAAAAAGTTCAGTTTAGGGTTTAAAACCCTAATGCTGACTAAAGGAAAAAGTTCAGTTTAGGGTTTAAAACCCTAACGCTGATTGCATGGAAAAGCTCAGTTTAGGGTTTAAAACCCTAATGCTGGCTAAAGGAAAAAAGTTCAGTTTAGGGTTTAAAACCCTAATGCTGATTGGCTGGGGACAAAATTCGAGAACACTAACTGACCTCTTTTTTTTTTGAATTTTCTTGTGTTAGTAGAAGATAAAAGGGAGTCTCGTGGAAACTTACCTTTCGAGTGAATTCCTTATTGCCAAAATATTTCTTGTTCCCACGTACCTTCTTCTTCGGGCGACACCTGCTTCTTGCACGGTTGTCTTGGATTATACCTGTTTCAACTTTTCAGACAAAGAACAATTGTTAGTTCGGAAATGACGGTCGCTTCGGTGACCTTGATCGTTCCCAGTTGCTTTGTTGCGTCTTTATTTCTGTTGCGAAGTCCCGCCATTGATTTAATTCAAATGGCGAAACCCTTTAGACTGCTCAGGCTTTGTATTTCCAGATTCTGTGATACTTTGCCTCGTAAGGCTCTTTTTTTTTCTCTTTCTTTTTGTGTCCCATCTTGCTTGGAGATTCTCAACGGGGATTTTATTAGGGATACTCTGTGGGGATATGTACAAAAGGAAGCTCTGTGGGGGGAATATTTACAAAGTGGATTCTTTGTGTGGATTTTTGTACAACGGGGCATGCTGGGGATTTGTTTCAAAGCGGGCTTTCTAGGATTTGTTGGGTAAGCTTGTTGGGGAATTTTTACAAAGGGACTCGCTGGAGATGTACTGGGGAAATTCCAACGGGGATTTTTTTTTTTTTTTATATTGGGGAGACTCTGTGGGGGATTGTACTAGGGGAGACTCTGTGGGGATTTGTATAGAACGGACTTGCTGGGGATTTGTTGGGGCAAGCTTGCTGGAGAATTTTTACAAGGGGAGGCTTTGTGGGGATTTCTTTTTTTTTTCTTCTTTTTCTTTTTCTTTTTAACTTCGTGGAGGCGATTAACCATGTGAAACCCAAACCTTTCAACTTCAATTGCCTTTATAGGCTGCCATGACCAGTCGAGGTCGTCTTGATGCCCCCTGCTGAGGCTGGGTGCCCTTTGCACATTAGCGTGTATCCAACGAAAGCCCTGTAAATCAGTCTTGCCATCCTTTCTTTGTCTTGGTTTTGGAACAGTGTTAGACCAAAAGGGATTCAAAGAGAAACAAATAATTAAATGGAGAATGAGTTTAAAACTAGAAGTGTCCCTTTCGAGGAAAGGAGAGAAGGACTTATCTGGAGTACATGCGGACTTCAATGAACATGACATGCCTTTTGGATTGGATGCCTGATCTGTGTAAACCGTCTGACTCCCAAAAATTTATCACAACTTTGCCTTGAATACCGAGGAACCTTGCTAGGACTCTGTTGATGACGGTGGTTGTGAGGATCTTATTTTCGGTCATGGGCGCCCTTTGTGGGTTTTCACGAGCTGGCATTTTCATTTCGTTTCTTACCATCTCCTTATAGTGCCCGGGTGGGTGTTCACTAAACAAGACTTCTCATTTTGATTTTCTCTGCTTAGCGTCGCCTTACGGTGCCCGTGTGAGTTTTCACCAATAAGACTCTCTCATTTTATTCTTCTCATTTTGTTGTATCAGACCCAAATAAATCCATCCTCCCATTTTGAACCGCTTTGCCGATTGATTAGAAGGACTTGAATAAGGTTTGGGGTGAAAAGAATTTGGATTGAACTACAACTTTGGAACCTTTTGGGCGGGATTATTGCTGAATCGTTATAACTTCTGCCCCAGTTTCACTTTTGGGGGACTTATTGGATTTTTGTTTTGGTGTGACTGAACCCCAAGGAGAGGTTGCCTACGTATCCTTTCGGAATCAAGTCAAACGTAGTTCAGGCAACTTTTGTTTTGGGGTTTTTTTTTCTCTTTTTTTTTCTGATTTGCTTTTTTTTTTGTATATATATTTTCTTATTTTTCCAATTCTTTCTTCTTCTTTTTTCATTTTTCTTTTTCATTTCAATTTTTTTTTTCATTTTATTTTCAATAATATTTTCAGGTTCCAAAGAGGGTAATCAAAGAAGAGTAACCAGCTCAAATGGGTTTTGCAAAGGGTTGATAGTGTTTGGGTAGCGAGAATGAAAGCCTTCATCATCTCAACCGGAAAAGATTTTATTATATAAAGGATCCAACATAGTACCTTTTGACTGCATTTGCATTGACAGTTATTTCAAGGACATTTCCTTCGATGTGTCCCAAGTACAACACACTCTTTTTGGCAGTACTCTTGTTGTAATATATGAACCTTTCCAATTTCGGGAATCAATTTTCCTTCAGTTGTTCCAACTCTTTGTCTTGTTTCCTTAAGCTATTCTTCATTGCGACCCAATTCTTGATTCATTATTTCGAGATCTGACAGAGTTTTAAGATCCGGGCATGAAGTCCGCAAGCATGTCATATTATTGAAATCTGCATTTAACAGAACTAAAAGAGAATGAGAAAATTGACAAGATTTAAGAAAAGAGACATTCCGGGAAAATGAAATATCAATTTCATTTGATTTTCTTTTTGATTTGATTTTTTTTTGATGATTTTTTTGTTTTTATTTTTTGAAGATAGAAGGGTTTACATTGGAAAGTAAGACAATAAAGTAAAACATCTGGATCACACCCTGAGACAATCCAGATGCAGAAAGGATAGCAAGACTGGCTACCGAGACTCCCGTCTGATGGGGAACTTTCAGGCATGGCAATCATTTTTGGCTTTTCTTCTGTCTCGGCAATGGCTGCAATAGCCTTCAGTGCCGGATCAAATTCCTCAGCTTCACAGATCATTCCGTCTATTGGCCCATTTGTGAGAGTAGGCATGGGAATGTTTATCATATTAGGAACATTTTCGTCCCGGGGAACGATTCTTTCAGCTTCAATCAAGTCTTCAACTGCCATTTTGAGGGTCCAATGACCAACAGTCCTTTGTACCCTGCCCCACTACTCCAGAGTGGCATTCACATCTAGTATCAGCTCGATGCGGGGAGGGGGACTCGGTGTTTGGCCGATTTGGGGCCACTGGCTGCAGCAGACTTCGCCTGACTAGCTTTTGGAACAAGCCTGAGTATGATTCACCAATAGAGGTGAACTGATTCCTTTTGAAAGACTCTCTTGGGTGAGGATTGTACTGATGAACATTTGATTGGGGGACTATATGGAGCTTGGTAAGGATGGGCGTTTCTGGGAGGTGGAGCTCAGTTTTGTGTATAATGTTGTGGCCGCGTGCAAGGCTGCTCATCACTGCATACCAACAAAACCAATCACCTGAACAGAACCTGGCTAATTTACTCACACACACAACCTTGTTAGTTTTGAAGCATTTAACATATAGGAAATCACAAGATGGGATGCAATGCACCTAAACAGTTAAACGCTTTTACCATGTGTTTGAACGGGTTGCATGTTTCATCCCGACCCTAAACTAGCCCTCTTCACTATGTACCTCTTTTATTTTATTCTTGCCTCTCTTTAGTCACTCTTGATCTTGTTTTTTCCGCTCTTTTATTTTTTGCACTCTTTTTTTTTTCTTTTTCACTCGATTTTCTTTTTCCTTTTCTTTCAGTTTTTTTTTCAGTTTATTTTATAGCCATGATCGAATCCGATGGAGATTGCCTACGTATCATGACCCCGCATGAATCAGATCTTGCGTAGTTCGGGCCGAATGAAAGGTAAAAGCAATGAAACATTTTTTTTCATAATAAAAAATTGGGTTTCAACATTCACAAAATGCAACCGAACGGTTATTTTTTGCAAACGTGGCCCCTTCCAAATTTCACATGAATTTTGAGGCCGGGGAGGATCATTTTACAAACTTGTCCGTTCTTTTACGAAAATAACCTTTCGACAACTGAAAGATACTCTAAGGCTACTTCGGCAAGAACGGTTTAAGACGCGACCGAAGCTGGCTCGGCTTATTATGACAAAATTCAAACGGTATTCACCCAACCGCCGACTCTTTTTTTGTTTTTTTTTTCAAATTACAATAAAAACCTGGTGTTGCAAACACGGCTCTTCAGCGCCTCGGGGCGAAGGTTTTTAAAGCTGTGTGGGTCAACTGGATAAAAAATACTAAACAAGACCCAAAGGTGGCTGTTTATGCAAAGTCAGCCTTCCGGCATCCCTTCCGGGAACATTCGGCTATTTATGACAAAACACCATCACCTGACTTATTTATGACTCTTTTTATCGTTTTTCAAATTAGAAAACTCAATATTGCCAACACGGCCTTTCAACGCCTCGGTGACGAAGATTTTAAGGCTGTGTGGGTCAACTGGACCAAAAAATGACCCAAAGGTGGCTGTTTATGCAAAGTCAGCCTTCCGGCGTCCCTTTCGGGAACATTCGGCTATTTATGACAAAACAACATCACCTGACTTATTTATGACAGATTTAAAATTTGACATATATTTTTGGCTATTTTTATCAAAAGGGAAGGTTGGACACCACCCAACTTATTTATGGCAAAATTTAAAATTTGACACGTTTTTATTTATTTATTGTTTTTGCCTATTTTAGCAAAAGGTGAGGTTGGACCCGATGAGGGTTGCCTACGTATCTCGCATCCTACGAGAATCAAACCGGCGTAGTTCTCGCCTCGAAAATGGAGTAACTAAACTAACCCCTTTTTTTTGAATTTTTGAAAGGAATGCTTTTAAAAGAAGAAAGAATTATTTTTTTTGATTTTGATTTTTGTTTTATTTTTTAAAGAAAGACTTCTAAAGAATTTATTTGCTTTTGACTTGAACTTTGGGAATTTGTTTTTTGTGTTTTTTTTATATATATATTTTTTTTTTAAAAAACGAAAAAGAAAATGTGTTTGGTTGATTTTTTTTCATTTGTTTCACCTTTTCTACGGAAGAAAGAATGCATATTTTTTGGTTTATGATGTTGCCTCTTAAATTTTGAAAGAGGGACTTTTAAGAAAATGAGGTGGAATTTCTGAGTTTTATTTATTTACAAAAGCACTTCTAAAGAAAAGTCCTAATATTTTGGAATTCAATTTTTCAACTATTTTTTGAACATTTTACAAAAGAGAGACTAAAAAGCAAAGAATATTTTTTTTTGGATTTTTATTGCTGATTTTTAATTCTTATTTCATTATTTCACATGAAAGACTTCAGAAAGAAGGAGACTATTTTTTATTTGAGTTTAAAGAAAACTTCTATATTATTTTTTATTTCTTTTTTTTTTGTATTTTCTAAGGAAAAATTTATAAAGAAAAAACTAAAGGGAAATATTTTTTTTTGATTTTTGAAAATTGGGGCCGGAACCGATGAGGTTTGCCTACGTATCTCACATTCGGTGAGAATCAGACCCGCGTAGTTCGGTCGGATCAAAATAGGAGAAAAAATAAAATCCTTTAAAGAAAAGAAGAATAACTATTTTTCTGGAATTTTGTTATATGTTTTTTTTATTTTATTTTATTATTTATTTTTTGAAAAGAGACCAAGGAAATACTTATACATTTTAAACTTCCTTTTTTTCATTTTTTTTTTGAAATTTCGAAAATCTTTTAAAGAGGTACTACAAATGAAACAATAAATTTTTTGATTTTTTTTATTTATATATATTTTGGATTTTGAAAGTGATTAAAAGGAATAGTCAAACTGAAAGACAAGCTTTGTTTTCATTTTTTTTATATATATATTTTTTAAAAAATATTCCGGTGAGGTTTTGACATTACTTGGACATTGGTTTTTTTTTCAAAAGAATAAGTAATTATCTCCCTGCTATTCTTTTTTTTTTGAAAATTTTTCGGAAACCGGTCAACATGCAGATCTGAAGCAAATAGATGCGCAGAACAAACGGGATGCAGCAGGATGGTCTTTTCATTCCAGGTTGCCTGTCCTAGACGGACCCAACCCCTGCGTTGAGTCCTCTATGTCAAATGCAACATGATGCAGATAAACGTTCCTACTAGGGATCCGGCGTGAGGTTTCGTTATACTAGGTTTATAACCTGGGTAGATGTTCTAGACTGTGTACTCGAGCGGACAACTCAAGTCGAGGAGGGGCAACTTACCGGGAACCAAAAGGCCGTCCGGCTTCGTAACTTATCCGTCCTCTTTCTTATTTCAGGTATCGACACTAACAGAATAGGGAGCCTCGACCAGCGAGCTTCTCCCCGGAGGTGAAGAGAGAAAGGTTTCGGCACAGTTTATATACAGTTCAGATAATATCAAAGCGGTAAAAGACAACATTTAGTATGTTATGTCAAAACATGTAATATATATCAGATAATAAGGCCAAATACAACAATTATTCTAAGCTCGAATTCTTGAACCCTGAACCAGCGGTTCTGGGTCTAATTCTCCAGCAGCGGTTTTGTTATACTGGGTTTATAACCTGGGTATACGTTCTAGACTGTGTACCCGAGCGAAGAATTAAATTAAATTATAAAAGCGCAAATTAACTCCCAATAACAATTAACGCACAATTAAGTAATAATTAAGCATAAAATTGTTCATTTGGACATTAAATGCTAAAAATGCAAAAGATGCTTATTTTTGTAATTTTTAATTTTTGTAAAACTAATTTAATTACTAACAATTGTAGAATGAAATCCTACATGCAAAATGCGACATATTTTTATATTTTTTTTATTAATTTAACAAATAAGCAAACACAGACAAATACAAATAATTATCCAAAAATATCACAAAAATACTCAAAATTGCACACCAAGGAAAATTATTTTATTTTGCATTTTCTGGGAGTATTTCTCATATAGGGCAAAAATCACGTGCTTACACTAGGCTTTCTATAATTTTGCCTAAGTATTCTTGACCTTGTGGCATTAACTCTGAAAACCTCTCCATTTTTGTTCTTCAAGTCAAGTGTACCAAACAGAGTCACAAACACCACTTCAAAAAGTCCACTCCATTTCGACTTAAGCTTTCCCGGAAACAGACGTAATCGAAAATTGGACGAGAGAACCAAATCACCCACTTTGAACTCCTTGCCACGATCATATTTATCATGAAGGTACTTTATCTTGTCCTTGTACAAGGACGAAATGGAGTAGGCATGGAATCGGAATTCATCAAGTTCATTAAGTTTCTCCACACGAAGGTTTGCTTCCACATCCCATTCAAGATTCAGCTTCCTCAAAGCCCACGTGGCTTTGTGCTCTAACTCAACAGGTAGATGGAAAGCTTTACCAAACACCAACCGATACGGAGACCTACTAATCGAAGTCTTGTAAGCAGTTCTATAAGCCCATAGAGCATCATCCAACTTCTTTGACCAATCGGCCCTATTTGCATTGACCGTCTTTGATAATATACTCTTGATTTCCCTGTTTGAGACTTTAACTTGGCCACTCGCTTGAGGATGATAAGGAGTAAAAACTTTGTGGTTGACACCATACTTTGCAAGCAACGTGTCAAAAGCTCTATTATAAAAATGAGACCCCCTATCACTTATGATTGCACGAGGAGTGCCAAACCTAGTAAAAATGTTTTTTCTTAAGAAACGTAACAACACTTCGGGCCTCATTGTTGGGTAGAGCCACGGCTTCAACCCACTTTGAAACATAGTCAACTGCCACAAGAATGTATGTGTTCCCACACGAACTAACAAATGGGCCCATGAAATCAATGCCCCATACATCAAAAATATCAACTTTAAGAATGGTATTGAGAGGCATCTCATCTTTCTTCGAAATTTCACCCGCTCTTTGACATTCGTCGCATCTATTCACATGTTCACTTGCATCTTTGTACAAAGTTGTCTAATAAAACCCACAACTAAGAACTATTGAAGCCGTCCTCGCCCTGCCATGATGGCCACCATAGGGAGAGAAATGACAAGCCTCTAAGATACTCAATTGCAACTCCTCCGGGATACACCTTCGGATCACACCATCCGTGCAGATCTTGAACAAGTACGACTCATCCCAATAGAAGTCCAAACTATCTCGTTTGAGCTTTTTCCTTTGTTTAAAAGAGAGCTCACACGGGATTATACCAGTCACAAGAAAATTAGCAATGTCCGCAAACCATGGCATACCATTCAACGACACAAAAAGGAGTTGCTCATAGAGAAATGAATCATTTATCTGTAGGCCATCACGAGGCCTCCCTTCCTCCTCCAAGTGGTACAAGTGGTCCGCCACTTGGTTTTTACTACCCTTCTGGTCCACAATCTCCAAATCAAACTCTTGAAGTAACAAGACCCATCGCATCAGTCTAGCTTTGGATCCCTTCATCGTTATCAAGTACTGGAGTGCAGCATGATCGGTATGAATTATGACCTTGTCACCCTGAGATACGGCCGAAATTTCTCCATCGCGAACACAATAGCCAAAAGTTCTTTCTCAGTCATCGTGTAGTTCACTTGAGCATCGTCCATTGTCTTGCTTGCATAGTACTCCGGATGAAACATTTTGTTCACTCTTTGACCCAAGACCGCCGCAACCACAACATCACTCGTGTCACACATAAGCTCGAAAGGCAAGCTCCAATAGGGTGCGGTAATAATTGGAGTGGTGGTCAACTTGTGCTTGAGAAGTTCATAGGCTTGCATACATCTCTCATCGAACACGAACTTGGCATCTTTTTCCAATAACTTGCATAAGGGATTCACTACCTACGAAAATGCTTTGATAAATCTTCGGTAGAATCCTGCATGCCCAAGAAAACTTCTAACTCCCTTGACAGATATAGGGGAGGGAGCTTTGAAATCACATCAATTTTTGCTTTGTCCACCTCTATACCATGCCTTGTTATTTTATGCCCAAGAACTATGCCCTTTTCTACCATGAAGTGGCATTTCTCCCAATTAAGAACAAGATTGGTTTCTTCACAACGGGCCAACACTCTATCAAGATTTTTCAAACATTCATCAAACGAATCACTCACAACACTAAAGTCATCCATGAACACCTCCAAAATATCTTCCACCATGTCGATGAAAATGGCTATCATACACCGCTGAAATGTAGCCGGTGCATTACACAACTCAAAAGGCATCCTAAAAAAGGCAAAGGTGCCATATGGACAAGTGAATGTGGTCTTCTCCTGATCTTTTGGAGCAATCAAAATTTGGTTGTACCCAAAATACTCATCCAAGAAGCAGTAGAAGGCACGCCCAGCAAGTCGATCTAACATCTGATCAAGAAAAGACAATGAAAAGTGATCCTTGTGGGTCACTTTATTCAACTTGCAGTAGTCCATATATACCCTCCACCCGATGACAGTCCTTATTGGAATTAACTCATTCCGCAAATTTGTAACCATGGTCATACCACCCTTCTTCGGCACACATTGCACCGGCAAAGTCCAAGAGCTATCAGAGATGGGGTACACAACCCCGACATCCAACCACTTGATCACCTCCTTTTTCACAACTTCTTGCATTGCCTCGTTCAACCTCCTTTGATGTTCCAAGGAAGGCTTTGCATCATCTTCCAGAATAATCTTGTGCAGAATGCAGGGCTTATCCCCCGAATATCAGCTAAGTTCCATCCAATTTCCTTCTTCCGCTTTTGAAGCACCGCCAATGTGGCATCAACCTGCATGTTAGTAAGACAAAAGGAAAGAATAACTAGTAGAGTTGAACTAGGGCCTAAGAATTCATACCTGAGGTGTGGAGGCAACGACTTCAACTCTAACACCAGAAGTTCCTCGATTGAAGGTTTTGTTGGTGGAGTCTTCCTATTCTCAAGATCCAAAGAGAGTTTCCTAGGCTCATAATAGTAAGAGCCTATTCTATGTAAAGCATTCACACACTCTATTCGGCCTTCATCCTCATTTACATCAAGATTCAACAAAACTGCCTCTAGGGGGTCCTCCACATTGATCATTGCACTAGTATCATCAACTATCACTACTGTGACAAAGTCTACAAAAGAGCACATTTCAGAACTATTAGGCTGCTTCATTGATTTGCACACATGAAAGACCACTTTCTCATCACTCACCCGGAAGGTGAGTTCCCCTGCTTTCACATCAACTAAGTCTTTCCTAGTAGCAAGAAAATGTCTTTCCAATATGATTGGAACCTCATAATCTACCTCACAATCCAAGATCACAAAATCAGCTGGCAAGATAAATTTGTCCACCCAAACAAGGACATCATCAATAATACCCAATGGTCCCTTCATAGTTATATCCACCATTTGCAATCTCATGGAAGTCGGCCTCAACTGAGTAGGGCATCAAGTTGATAATTGCCCCCAATAACATAGAGCTTTTGCAAATAGAGATTTTTCAAAGTCCGCACTCCCAATGGTGCAAGGAATGGTGAAAGCATCGGGATCTTCTAGCTTCGGGGCCATTGAGTGCACTATTGCACTAACTTGGTGGGTCATCTTGATAGTTTCACAATCCATGGATCTTTTCTTTGTCACCAAGTCCTTCAAGAATTTAGCATAACCCAGCATTTGCTCTAGAGCCTCCACCAAAGACACATTAATGGATAAGCTCTTCATCATGTCAATACACATCTTAAACTGATTCTCATTTTTCTGCTCCGCGAGCCTTTGAGGATAAGGTGGAGGTGGCCTTGGCAAAGGAGCCTTGGCTTTAGGCAAAACTATTTCCGGCATGTCTATTACGTGTTCCCTAGACGAGTTCACGTCATTCTGCATTTCCACCTCGACATCTTGGATATCAATCCTAACTTCATCATTCACGTTCTCATCAATTACATTTTCAACCACCAAAGGAATCTCATCTTCTTGCAACTCAACTTCATCACTCAAAATTTCTTTTTATTTGGAGGCGTTCACATCACCGCCTTGTCCACTTCTTGCAGTTACCGCCATAACATGATTGTTCCCACCCTTCGGGTTAACTACAGTATCACTTGGTAGATCCCCCTTAGGGCAAGTATTCAAGGATTGTGAGATTTGGCCTAATTGAACCTCCAAGTTCCTAATTAAAGTATTGTGGGAAGCCAACTAAGCATCAGAGTCCGCATTCTTTTTCATCATCTGTTCAAACATCATTTCAATTCTCCCCATTTTATTATTGGAAGAACTAGGACCTTGGGATGGAAATGGGGGTGGATTGTTCGATTTTTGATACATTGGGGGTCTTTGAAAGTCTTGCCCCCGATTTCCTTGATTGCCATTGTTCCAATTGTCCTGATTGTTGTTACCACCCCAATTATTGTTGTTGTCATTCCATTACCTTGATTGTTCTGATTGCCCCAATTGGAATTTTGGTTGTTTTTCCCCCAATTACTATTCTTCTGTTGTTGTTGTTTATTGCCCCAATTGCCTTGTGGTCTCCATTGTTGTTGGTTGGAAGAATTGTCTCTTTGGCCCTAATAATTGTTCACATATTGCACTTCTTCATTCTGCCCATCATAACCATCATCTTGAAATCCACCACAATCATTTTCATATTGATCCGAACTCCCTTGGTTCTGTTGACCTCTTTGTCTTCTTTTTTTCACTAGCATGTTACCACCCTCAATAGCATTTACTTGGCGCTGATTTTGAACCTGTTGTAGTTGTGCCTTTTCTAGCTGGTTCATTGTTGTTGTCAGCTCTGCTATAGCCTGTCCATGATCATGTAGCTCTTTATGCACGTGAGTGACTGTGGGGTCACCATGCAGTACATTGGCTCTACTTTGCCAAGCAGAGGATGTGTCAGCCATCTCGTCAAGAATGTCACAAGCCTCATCATAAGACAGCTTCATGAAATTACCCCCAGCAAGTTGGTTCACTATGCACTAATTTGTTGTGTTAATGCTCTGATAGAAAGTTTGTTGTATCATTGTCTCAGTCATATCATTGTTGGGACATTCCTTTACCATGGTTCTATATCGCTCTCATATCTCATGTAATGGTTCGGTGGGCTCCTGCTTGAAAGCTAAGATCTTATCCCTCAATGTTGCCATGTGCCCCGGCGAGAAAAATTTTACAATGAATTTATCCGCCAACTCATCCCAAGTAGTGATGGAAGGGTTGGGAAGCCGTTCAAGCCAATCCAATGCCTTCCCTCTAAGTAAGAAAGGGAATAGTCGCAACTGAAGTGCATCCTCTGACACATTAGTTTACTTGCTTCCCCAACAGGTATCCACAAAACCCTTGAGATGTTTGTAAGCATTCTGATTGGGAGAACCCGTGAAATACCCTCGCTGCTCCAACAATATCAGCATCACATTAGTAATTTGAAAATTTCTCGCCTGGATCCGGGGTGGGACAATTACACTAGCATATCCTTGGTTGAGAAGCACTCGAGCAGCCACTTTTGGATGTGGCAGGGGAGGGTCTGGAATATTATCATTGGCCTGGCGGCCTCTCCTTTGTCCTTGAGGCACAATAGGAACCTCATCATCAATATTGTCATCTACCTCCTCCCCTGGCGGAAGATCTCCAAGAGCTGCGTTGTTTGTTGCCATTTTGTACCTGAATGGCGAAACACGCAAATTAGTAACGTAGAAGGAAAGAAGAACAATACACAAAACTATTTAGATAGATAGCCAAAACCATTAGCTCCCCGGCAACGGTGCGAAAAAGTGATCGGAGCCAACCCAACACCATTACGAAGTGATGAGAGCGGTCGAAGCAGCTTTTACCCGAGATGGTCAGGATTGAATCCACATGGAGCTAAAAGTGGGAATTGGATTCCTATCTATACTAGAAATGCGTAATGCTCTTAATTACTCTTCCAATCATCTTTTGGTTGGATATTACTTCTAATATTTAAGCTAATGATAAGCTAAATTAAACTACGAATGATTTCTTGTAGGGTTTTCTAATTAGTTAAAAAGGCACTAGGGAAGTGACTTTTTCCCAGGTGAATACTCGATGGGATCTAAAGCCTAAGGCAAAGACGTTATATTGGGGATTGTGATATAGCGAATGCACGGAATTAATCACTCTATACCTCTCGGTAGCTTGAGTGACTTTGCCCTAATTGAAATTCTCAAGACCAATTGGGTGTCAAAATTATGCAAGCAATATAGGCTCAAGTCGGTTATTACTATCTCTAGGTTTAACCCTTTAATTGGGGCTATCAATCTCTTAATTACACCCCAATTCCTTGTTGGACTGATTTTACTAGACTCAAGCTCTCTTTCTCAAGAAGAACCCAAGTCAAATAGGCACAAATTAGTGTTTGCAACCACTAATTCAAAATGAAAAACACAAATCAGTCCAAATATCAACTACCCATAAACATCTAAGCCTTAAATCAAAAGAACCATCAAATACTCACACTACGGTTGAGCCACAACCCTAACTAATGGGTCTAGCTACTCATAATAATGAAAGAAAACAGAGAAATAGATGAAGAATAACCCATAAGATTTAATTACAGGCTAATAATTGAAGATACAATGATAAACCCACTATAAAATTACTCAAAATAGTCAAAAACCACCGTTCACGTGCTCATCTAAAAGTTAGATTACAAAAAATGACCTAAAATGGGAAAAGAAAGTATTTATACTAGGCCAAATTTTCTGGACAAAAATACCCTTGCGAAAGTACCGCGGACAGCAAGAAATGGAGTGCGGCCGCGGTCAGGCTTTTTGGCTTCAAATCTCTACTCTCTGAACTTGGCCACCGCGGGCCGCATAAAATGCACCGTGGCCGCAGTGGCTTCAACTGCGGTCCACACAAAAAGGACAGCGGACCCCATTGGCATTAGTCTCCAAACTCCCAACTCTCTGAACCCCCATATTTGCGGACCGCACAAACTCGATTGCGGCCTCGGTGAGGCCACTACAGTCCGCACAAAACAGTTTGCGGTCGCAGTGCTTGAATTTCCAAAATATGCACCTCTCTGAATCTCCTCACTGCGGACCGCACTAAATGGAATGCGGCCGCGGTGGATTTGTTGCATTGTGCTTAGACTTGTTCTTGGTACTTGTGCATGTTTCACTCCTTTTTGAGCTGGTTTTGACTAATTGTCACCTTTTTTACCAAACCCTGCAAACAAGTATAACATGTAAGTCTTTGGGACTATTTTGTATACATTTTTAATCAAAACTCAAGTAAGAAGAAGTGTAAAATTAACTATAATCCCTAGTTATTAGGCACGAGTCGGCTTGGATGACGAAGGGCCGCCCATGACAGCAACATCAACCTCAGAGCTCCGTCTCTCCACCACAATAGTTTGTTGATCACTAACGACGGGCACAGTCTCTACCACTGGATTGACCTCTGCAACTGGGTTAGCACCACCACCAATTTCAAATGCCACCATGGGAGGGTCACCTCCCGAAGATACCTTAACTAGATGAGCCACTTCTAAATCCACTCGTCATCTCTTCGACGGGCCCTCTTCATTATCATCATGGGAAGATTCGCTCGTTGAACGGATGGTAGGAGCCAGAGTCTCAGGTCGAGGAGTTATCTCCGTGCGCATGACCCCAGCCTCTAGAGCAGATTGGGTAGTAGACCTCGATGCAGGTCGAGTAGCGGCCCTCAGAGCAGGTCGTACAGGAGGCACCAATTGACGAAATGTGAGCGGAGGAGTCCTCGCCCTTTGCACTCTCCCTGCCAGCAAAGAAAGACATTCATACAACAACGAGATCAAACCATAAAGTAAGAAAATATATAGCATTTGCAACTGGCCGACTCACCAGTAAGAGGCTTAGGCTCATATCTCTCGTAGAAGGCCGCCCACTTGCGAACCCCCACTATATGGGGAAGAATAGCATTCACCCACTCACGGATGTCGTCGACTGGTAGGGGAGGCAATCTTTCTGCTGCAAAAGCAAAAGCATATTAGAAACGCCATCTAAAAACAAAAATGGTCGGCCACCGCCTCAAGAGGAGATAAAATAAACAAAAGAAAACTCACGGGCGAAGTTCCACGTCTCGGGGAACCCTGTCGGGTCCGCCATAAGGTGTTCGGTTCGCACGTAAAATAGCTTTCCCAGAAACGGTGATTAGCTTTTGTCATCCATCTTAACCAATAAACTCTTTGTCCCTTGGTGGCGCATGTGGATCATCGTGCCTCGAATAAGTTTAGGGGCAAAAATATTAAGCATATGCCCCAAGGTGACCCCTCGACCAGCGAGCTCCGCATACTTGAGCAGCATGAGGAAGAGTTTGCACACGTAGGGTGAAAGCTGAGCCGGGCACACTTCGTAGAAGTGGCAGAAGTCTATCACTAGAGAGGGAAGAATAAGCGTATACCCAACAACAAAAGGGTATGCATAGAATGCGCAATACCCTGGGCGGTGAAAATGAACAATGTCCGCTCCTGTCGCCGGCACCATTTCAATATGGTTCGGAATTCCCTACTTGGTCTTGAGCGCCGTTATCGCCGCTTCATCCATGGTAGAGGGTGCAGGATCCGGTTCTTCTCCGGCATAGTTGTTGAAATCAGTCTATAATTTCCCCGGACGGGGCATTATCTCAGTCGCTGTTGGAACACCCTCATCTTCTGCCGCCTCCGCTCCCTCTTCAAGAACGGGCGCATCATTTTCCAGCACTGGAGCTTCGATGAACCTGTCATTTTAGGAAGAGGAACCAACCATTTATCTGAATTTGATCGAAATAAACCAGAGTGATGATGGAAAAGGGAGGATGCTCACGTCAAAACTCTGACAAAAGCAGAAGTATGAAGCCGGGAGTATGAAGTACTAAAGAAGATGGAGATTTGCAAAATTCTCAGATGAATCGAAAAGCTTAACAATCAAGTGGTGGTTTCCCCCTATTTATAGAGGCACAAATGTTCTGAGCGGGAAACCCAAGAGCCGTCAATCAAAAAACTGAAAGGGCACGGGAAACGATATGGTGCCTGGGAAACGTGCGCCATAATGATGCACGATGGGAATTCACAGCATTTCAGATCGATGCAACGATTCAGCTCCGAACTGACGTAACAGTTCGATAGCGCCACTGAAGCATCACGTCGTCACCATGCCCTAAGGGTCTCGTTCGACGCGTAACGTTTAGATTTTTCCTAAATCTTGAATCGACAAAGTCCGTCCATTGAGCTCTCCAAGAGGCGACCCCAACGGACGGAGGGACTAACTATATGGGTTAAAATCTGACGATAGGGCGGTCGTTCTTAAAAGGAACGATAAGGGGTCGTCCGAGCCATAACCATACCCACGAGGCATAATAATAAAAAGTACCTCGGCCATTTCCGAGGTCAAATTGCCGGAAAACTTATATCGCAGAACGAGCGTGAAGTTTGGACGAGCGATGAGAGGCACGGTCATGAGAAAGTACGCCAGTCAAAGACCATTGGATAAAAGAGAAAATTGCTAATATATATATAGGGAAAGTTGAGTCCAGAAAAGGGGGGAGAATTCAAGACCGCTATTATGAGAGAGTCAAAAAGAGGAATTTCTCCTTCATCAACGTTTCCTTCTCTTTCCTTTTCCTGGCTCTCGTGATTATGAGGCAAATCCATCTTGGGTGTAAGCTTATCTCTCTTGCTTGATGTACATTTATCATAATAATAAATACTACAAGTTCTTACCCTTTTACTTTCTCGTTTGGTGTATTTGGATCCGGGATTAATTATGTTTGGCTAAGATTTACTTTCCATATTATTAATAATTAGTTTGTCAAAATGGTTTTATACTTTTTTGGAGCAAACAACTTCTAGACAAATCGGGTTACTCACTCTATGCCATTTTATATGACTTTCTTCCTTTTAGACATGTTTTAAAGGAATAACACATTATTATATCTAAAATTTTAAATTTCTTATTTTATAGTCAATGACATGCTTTTAAAAAGTAATAGAAGCGCCATGGTTTATTAAAAATTACGAGTTCTAAGATACTTTTAGTATATGTCAAAACTCTTTCTCATACTTCACATATATTTAATCACATATAATTCTATGAAATGAAATGGACGAAGTATTTTTTTCAAAACAACAAAAGATCTCCCACTACAGTAAATACCAACCCTCTCCAGTGAGAGGCGAACTTATGTATAGAGAAAAGGGATTATCGAACGTTGTTAGCCTCGACAAAAATTCTGAGTATATCAAAAGTTTGATGATACATTTGTTGAATACTCTAGTTGCTACTATCTCCGATCTACAATAAGTGATCAATTTATTTTTTTATTTTGGTCCAAAATAAGTGTCCATTTATATAATCAAGAAAAAATTGAATTTATTTTTACAAAATTATCCTTATGTACATATCCCTAAAAGTTTCTTACTCCTCACATTAAATATTTATTTAAGAGTAGTTTAGTCATACTAGATATTTTTGTATAAAATTTAGTATTTTCTTAATGACGTGCAAAATAAATTGGTCACTTATTGTGAACAGGAGTGAGTATCATGCAAGAGAGACCAATATACTCTAAGCTGCTCACGTGTGGGCACACACGTTTACGAGCAAACAAAATGAAAGTATAACCCTAGTTACTTTTCCTTACCTACACAAGTCATAAGTCCAGTTGACACTCTATTTTCATAGACTCCTATTAGCTCCATTGAATTAGGTTACAGATTTAGGGTTAGGGCTTTAGAGTAGCAGTCACAAATCATTCAGTCATCTAAAATATGTCATCTTTATTAGTCATGTATTACTACAAGGGGTCATTTGGTTGGAGTATTACTACAAGGGGTCATTTATACCGATATAAGTTATGCCGGTATATGTTATATTATGATAAGTTATGCTAGGATTAGTTATGCTGAGATTGTTGTTTATTCATTATTTGGTATATTGTATTAAGAATGACAATTGCATAATTTCTAAGAAGAAGTATAAGTTATACCGGTGCTAATTACCCCACCTTCTATAAAGTATAAGTTATTCCAGTGTTAAAATTAACACAAGAATAACTTATACCTGGTTTGCTAATCAAACCGAATATTAAAGTGGTATTAAATTTTTATACTACCCTTATACTTTCTTATACCTCATACCGAACTACCCATAATAGTTTACAATAGACCATTTTTGAAAATAGTAAGTGGGAGTTTATTTTGGAAAAAATGATTTTTTTTTAAATAAAAATTTAATTTGAAAGTCAGAGTTGCATTTGGACAATAATACAATTTTGGTTTGTTTTTGAATTTTTGTAAGTAAGTGATTTGAAGTGAAATTGAAAAACAGTTATTTGAAGTTTTTCAAATTATCAAAAAATTTCGAAATTCATTTTCAAGTGAATTTTTTTTTATGGTCAAACAATGATTTCGAAAAAAATAAATTCTTTTTAAAATAAATACTTTTGTATGGCCAAACGGCCCCTTAAGTACTAATCTCTGTAAATTTGCAGAAAGTGAGCACATAAAAAATAATAGAGCTCCTTTATTGACTGATCAAAAATACCTTTTTAGGGAAGGGATGTTGACATTTCCATTGAACTGTCACTATTTTATGGTCTTTTAATTTTCAATGTTGGAACTCTCAACTCTACGGCCCCGTTTGGCCATACATTTTGCAGTGTTTTCTCAAATCTTTTTTAAAAATATTGTTTGTTCATAGATTAATGATCTAATTTTAAAAAAATTCTGAAATTATTTTTCAAGTTCCCAAAATTTAGTTTATGGTAGATTTTGGGTGAAATTTGTTCTCTCACTCACAAAACTTTAATTTTTTTTCAAATAAAATGCATGTCCAAACATAATTTCAACTTCCAAAAATTATTTTTCAAAACTACTTCAAAAATTATTTTTTCAAGTTTCAACTAAATCTATGTCCAAACGCTAGCTACATTTTTCATTTTCTATGTCTGAAATCTTTACTTTTAAAACCTTTGTTTGAAAACTATGGAAGAAAAAAGAAGGAAAAAAAGGAGGTAAGGACTTAATATTTATCTCTCCCTCTAATTTACTTTCAAACCAAAAAAGGAAATGAAAATGACATTTGTTTACTTTCTCTATTTTTATTTTTTTTAATATTTTCTTTCCCACACCTTCAAAAACTAACAGTTCATCAAACAGACAACAACAATAACAAACAAGTAAAATCTCACAAGTGGGGTATAGGGAGGGTAGTGTGTCCGCAGACTTTACACCTATTTCTAAAGGATAGAAAGGTTATTTCTGAAAGACCCTCTGCTCAAGATAATAAAAAGACAAAAGGAGAGAATATTAGATTCATCACGGAGATCATAGGAAAAATAGGAACATAAAATGCAGAAAAAAAATGCAAAGCAAAAACGATGGCTAGTAAGTGGAACCTGCGTCGAAAATAGAAAATAGTAAGAAACGACATTACCCCTAGGTCCGAGCTATCTTAGACAAGACCCTACCGGACTAGGCTCACAAAGACACAAAGTAACACAAGACTCAAACAGAATTGAGGAAAAAGGAGTAATTAAATACAACTCAAAACTTAAATTTTGATTTGAATTTTTTTGGAGGGAGACTAGTTAAATTGAAGTCAGGCGTAAGTAAAGACATATCTGGTTTAATACTTTAATTCCCTTGAAAAATGGGTTAATCTGCTTATATTTACAACGCTTGAGGGAGAATGATCACGAATTAAAAGACTTGGATATATTACAGAGGAAAACAATATTGCGATTATGAAAACTTTGGTTGCATTTCGACTTTTGTACACTATTCTTAACTCTCCTGGAAAATTACATGTATACAACACTTCGGAATAATTTTATAGTCCTCGCATTCATAATCCTAAGGTATAACAATATTTTATAAGGGGTTGTTTGATAGGATATATAAGAATGGTGATGAATAAGGTGTATTAATAATGTAGAGATTAGTAATGCATGTATTAGATATGCAGAGATTATTTCTTATCCATTGTTTGGTGTGGTGTATTCGAAATTAAAATGCATTGGATAATTTTTAAGAATTGGTTGTTTACAAAAATGATGTTCATATTCTTCACTTAAAGGGGCTTTAAAGATAATTTTATCTTTAATCATGCTAATACAGACATTAATAGCCTTGGTATTGCTAATACCATAGTTTGCTATGTATTAGTTATACATAGGATAATACCAAATAGATTGTATAAATAATACTTGCGTTAGTAATACATAGGTTTAAAAAGTGTACCAAACAAGGGATTTGTAATACCAAAAGCTAATGCATGCATTATTTCTCTAATACATCCTACCAAATGATCTCTTAGGGGTCGTTTGTTAGGGTATATAAGAATAATGCGGAATAAAGTGGTATTAGTAATGCAAACATTAGTTATGCATATATTATTTCTTCTCTACTGTATGGTGTGGTGTATTAAAAATTATAATGCATTGCTTAATTTTTAGGAAAAATAGATGTTTACAAAAATACCCTCCATATTCTCTAGCTTTAAGGGGCTTTAAGGATAATTTTGTATTTAACCATACATATGCATCCATTAATAGCCTTGGTATTACTAATGTCATGGTTTTGTATGCATTACTTGTATTAGTTATACACAAGTTGAAAAAATGTACCAAATAATGTATTAGTAATACACAGAGCTAATGCTTGCATTATTTTTTCTAATACCTCCTACCAAACGATCCCTTAGTGTGAAAAATATATTTATATTATCATGTCATTCAAAGTATATCCATAGCTATAACCTTTTGAAAATGTAAATTTGTGATTTTGAAAGTTAGAAATATTTATACCTGTTTAACAAGGCAGGGTTGACCCGTTTTCGAACCGGCCCAGACCGGTTGTAACCCGGACCAACCCGGAATGATAGTTAGAAGCCGGGTAGGCTGGGTTAGGGGGATTGAGGGGTTGGTCCGTATAAAAAACAGTTAACCGGACCGGTCAACCTCGGTCAATGAAAAATACTGTTGAACTGGTTAACCGGCCCGGACCAGTTCAACGACTATTTTTTGATTTTTTTTTAATGTCATATGACCGTTGGCAACGGTCAGCTCAAATTTGGTCGTTGCCCAACGGGTTGATTGCAAGAATAGCCTTTTTTTGGGCAATTTTTTTTTAAAAAATAACACTTTTAGTAATTATTAATTTAGCCCTTTGAAAATTATAAATACCCTTTCCTTTCTTCATTTCTTCACTCATCTCTCATTTTTCAAACTCAAATTCTCAATTCAACTTAAATCATGTCCCATACTTCTAGAGTGCGCTTATATATTTGGGAACACTTTGAGGTGGTAGTATAAAAATGAAGAAGTTCACAAAGTAAAGTGCAAGAAAAGTGGTATAGTCTTAAATCTTCGTCTAAAGTGGGTGGGTACATGCTGTTTAAGGAGGCATATGAAGAGTTGTCTTGAGTGTTCTCCAGAAATTCATATTTAAATTGATTTGAGACAATTTGTGTTATTTTAAAATTATTAGACGTATTTATGCTTAATATTTTTTGTTAGATTAATTTGAAGTATTATTACACAATAAAAAAAGTTTTTGTTATAAATAGAATTCTATTTAAGGTGAATGTCTATATTTTATAGAGATCTTATGGATTTTACTTGGTGGCTAAGTCAATCTTTCCCTATAAATAGAAGGGTCCTATTCCATTGTAAATCATCCCAAAATTCAATAAAAATTTCCCCCATCTCTTTCTCTGCAATATTGTTCTTCTACTTTTATTATTTTATTACACGTTATCAGCACGAGACTCTCCCGTCTCAAGAAGCTCTGTGAGAAGATTAAGGTATAACTTTTCTCCTCTATTTAATTATGACTGACATTATGAAATAAAATTTCGTTGCCCTTGAAAATTCGGGCAAGAACTATATAACATGAGTATTGGATGCTGAAATCTATTTAGATGCAATGGGTCTTGGAGACGCAATTAAAGACAAAACTAAAGCATCCATCGAAGACTGTGCTAAGGCCTTGATTTTCTTGCGCTATCATCTTGATGAAGGGTTGAAAATAGAATATCACACAGTCAAAGATCCACTTGTTTTGTGGAATGGCTTAAAGAAAATATATGACAACTTAAAATTGGTCACTCTTCCATAAACACGATATGATTGGGTTCATCTGAGGTTCCAAGACTTTAAGTATGTTTCTGAATATAATTATGCGATGTTCAGAATTACTTCTAAATTGAAACTCTGTGGAGATACTATCACTGACTATGATATGCTTGAAAAAACGTTTACAACATTTCATGCCTCCAATATGGTACTACAACAGCAGTACAGAGAGAAAGGTTTCACGTATACTCTGAGTTGATTTCTCTTCTCCTTGTGGCTGAACGAAATAACGATTTGCGCATGAGAAATCACGAAAATCGACCCACTGGATCTACACCATTACTTGCAGTGGACGTGATGTATTCCCATTATGCTAAGAGTGGAAAAGGTTGTGTCCCTAAGCGTGGTCGGGGTCATGGTCGTGGCCGTGGACAAGGAAGAAATTTACCTGGTGTTAATCATCCCCAAAAGAAAAATAACCACCAAAAGTAGAAAGGGAAAGAAGAGAAGCCAAAGGCAAATGGTTCAGAAACTGAATGCTATCGTTGCGGTAGAAAAGGGCATTGAGCAAATATTTGTCGTACACCAAGATATTTGGTTGAGCTTTATCAAGCATTTCTAAAGAATAAATGCCCTGAAGCTATTCTTGTATATGACAATGAATTTGACATTACCCACTTGGACGTGACAACCTTCTTTGAGCACCCTTATGGAAAAATAGACCACTTGATCGATGATGGATACAGGTTAAAGATGATTGAGTAGTGAGTAGTAGTCCTTAATATCAATTAGTATTATTTGTTTTATGAAAGTGTTAGTTCGTTTTAATTATATATAGTTCTAGTATTCGTTTTAAATAACCTGTGCTCGTTCAAACACATTTAAACACGTTGGTGGTAATAGTAATACTTCGGTTGAAAAAAGTCCAAAAAAGATTGATTTGGTTTCAAAAAAAAAAAGATATAACACAAAAGTCAAACTGATTGTAATGATTACTGTTATTTTTAACAGTAACGAAGGATCTCGACAAATCCTTCAAGTGTCCCAAGAAATCATATTTGCCTAACAACCTAAATTACTGGTGACTGTTAGCAAAAGGCTGACAAATGTTGGTGCACCAAAAGGTATTTACTTTGCCAATGTCAAACCTCCATTGGGATTCTCTGATGAGATTTAAGCACGTTGGCTTGAAGAGAAATTCACGATTACAGTTTATTTAAATCATAGTATATGACAACAATTGCATTATTTTTAGATATGAATTGTTTCTATCAAGATCAGAGTTTGCTTGAAATTGCATTAAAAGGTTATTATCGAATCATTAATTTAACTTTGTTTTTTTTCTTTTTTCTCTAAAAATACTAATGTTTATTCGTATATTTCTTTTGTATGTCAAACAATGGGAAGCAAATATGGATCTCACAAAATAAACTTGGATCAAAGTTCAATTGTAAAAATATTTGTTTAGTTGATTCATGTACGTCACATACAATATTTAAAGAGAAGAAATATTTCTCTCATTTAAATATGTGTAAGGCAGATATTACTACAATTTCTGATAGTAGTAAATTAATTGAAGGCTCTGG
Source organism: Nicotiana tabacum (assembly GCF_000715075.1). NCBI lineage: Eukaryota > Viridiplantae > Streptophyta > Magnoliopsida > Solanales > Solanaceae > Nicotiana > Nicotiana tabacum. The sequence continues at coordinate 10,225,974 of NC_134090.1, forward strand.
AAGAGCTACTATAACTCTGTCTAAGGGAACAATACTTATCATAAAGAATGCAGTTTTCTCCTCCAAGTCCAAGAGGAACTTGTTGAGTTTTAAAGATATCCGCCGAAATGGATATTATATTGAGACAATAGATGGGAATAATCTTGAATATCTCATCATTACCAAAAATGTCTCTGGCCAAAAGAGGGTTATTGAGAAGTTCCCATCTTTATCTTGTGGCCTCTATTGGACAAGAATTCGTGTAATTGAGGCACATTCTACCGTAAACCAAAAGGTTACTGATTCTAATACTTTTGTACTTTGACATGATCGATAGGGACATCCTAGATCAATTATGATGAGATGAATTATAGAAAACTCAAATGGACATCCATTAAAGAATTTAAAGATTCTGTTAAATAATGAATTTTCTTGCACTTCTTGTTATCAAGGCAACTTAATTATTAGACCATCACCAACAAAGGTTGGGATTGAGTCCCCTGCGTTTTTGAAACGTATACAAGGGAACATTTGTGGACCTATTCACCCACCTAGTGTGTCGTTTAGAACACTAAGAGTGTCTTCTACCTTCACCAAGCGTTGGCCAAAGATCTCTACGACGTCCATCCCCGCGTTCATCTTCATCACCCACTCTTTACCGAGCGAGACGTCCTCGGGTAAGACCTCCACTTCATCCTCGCTCGCCTCAGAGGCAGATGGTTCTTGGGATTTAAGCCCTTTGTTTGACACAACCCCGGGTGGCACTTCCTGGTTTTTGTTGGTGGCATTCCTCTTTTTGCTACGGCCGCTCTTGGCAGCAGCATCCTGGATAATGTGTGTTTGGGTGTTGGCAACATTAATTTCTCCGTCGTTCACCATTCCCTTAGTTGAAACCTTTGCTCTGATACCAGAGTCTCCCCCACCTTTGATATTATTAACCTTTAATTCTTTGCCTTTGCCTTGGTCGTGTTTATCATGCCTGAAATCCATCAATGATTCAGCCTCCACTATGGTGTTAATATATGATTGAATAATATCACAATTGTGAGATAAATTAATTCCGGAATTATTAATCCCAAATTTAAAAAAGAACCAAACACGGGATAAAATAATCTCGCATATAATCTCGATATTATTATCCTTTTACACACATACCAGACGACCCCTAATTATTCCTGTATTAGTTATGCTAGGATTATTTATCTCACCCTCCCATAAGGATAAAAAAAATACTACAATTTCGGAATAATTAATCTCGAAATTAATTATACCACGATTTTATCCCAACTAAACATGAGATAAATTCATCTCAAATTTAATTCCGAGATTAATTATCCCTTATACCAAATAAAATCTAAACGTGTATGTTATATGTAATGATGGTGTAAAATTTATTTACACAATTAAATTATTTATTAGATAATTATATGAGAATTTTGTGATAGCATTAATTGTTAGTCGTGCGTATTGCAATCCGCAGCGTCTCCATTCGAATGTAAACGGCTAGCTGTATTCTTCATACTATTATCATTATATTATTCTTTTTCCATTTATCAAATTAGCCTGATCAGATTCAAAGGAGAGCGAACGAAATGCAGAGCAGTCAAGTCAAGTATATTTTCTCAGACCCTTCATTCCTCTCAAATCCAATTCAAAAGACCATTGATTTTCCGAACTATTCGTATCCATTTCCCAAACATGCCGTGCTTTCCCATTTCCATTTCAATTTGCAGAAACCAATTGCGTCAGCGAGGAAAAAGAGAAGGCACTCCGGATTCGTCAGATCAACCAAAATCATGCTAGAATCAGCCTATTTCATTGCGTCAAAGCTCAATATCTTGCCAGAGCCATTCGATTCAATTATACGAGAATTTGGAGGTGGAAATGGAGGTGGTTTTAGGTTTTGGAGAGGTCATGGATTTGATGGGTGGAGAAGAAGAAAGAAGATAAATTGGGGATTTTGGGTCTTATTAGTAATCATTGGTGTGGGATTGTGGTTGATTTTGGCCAAGGAATTGGAAATTGATGTGTTTTTGGGGATTTTGGGTTTAACCCTTTTTGGGTTTTCAGTTAATGTGTGGAAAAGAGGGGTTTCGGATTGGGCATTAGGGTTCTGTTGTTGTGCGGCATTGTTAGGTTTTTTGTTGAGAGAAGATTTGCTGAAACGGGTCGGGTTTTTTGGTACTGTGAAGATTGCCAGAAGAAGGAAAAGGTGACTGTTTTAACCAAAATTTTTCATAAAAATGGAGCTGTATTCTCTGTACGAATTATATTTCTTTATCGTTTTTTTTTTGTTGCTCTTATATAGATATAGATTTCGTATGACTATTATTGCTCATTAACCATAATTATGTTTGGAGGCGGAGCTAGCATATAACATACATGAAAAATACGCACGGACATATAGTGTTTTTTGTGAAGTTTAGCAAGATGATGAAAAGCAAATTAGGTTACGAACGAATATGTTACTAAAGTACAGTCACTACTAAAAAAAATATGAACAAATAAATTTTGTAGTTAAATTGTAAAATTTATCGCGAATCCTACTTAGCAACTTATTAGGAATAAATTATCAAAAAATTATGCTACCTACGTACAATTTAGCAATAGATTAATAGCAAAGTTCTAATTAATTTTCTTAGTAGTGAATAGTCATTAGGATATAGTCAACGTGGCAAAATGATATATCCTTGAAAAAAAGATTTTGTCATATGTTAAATTTGTTCTATTATTACTTAAAAAGCCTTTTTTTTGGCATAAAAAGCTATTTTAAACCATTAAAATCAAAAGTTGACGCTTGGTTTTCGTTAATGACAATGAACAAATTTGGACATTTACCTCTCCTTATATTTGCAAGAATAGTTAATCTAAACAGTCGCCAACCCAACCGATTAAACTAAAAATAACCGACAAATATATATAAATATAATTTATGTATAATAATTAGTGTATTATATATATATATATATATATATTTATATATCGACCTGAGAAAAATAAATAATAAATTTATCCTTCTATTTGGGTAATGACCCCTATTTGCAAATAAATACCCCTTATCTTTATTCGATTTTTTTTATTACTCTTCCCATTTAATCCATCACCATACAAACAGCTACTAATAATGGCCAATCCCTCAATAATGGAAAAGCAAGCAGCTCTCCTACCTTTTTCTCTGTACCAATTCTCCCTATTTCTGTCTCCCCTTTTCCTTGACTTGTTCTTTTCAATCTTTTGTCTTTCCCTCAGTGTAAAATAATTGAAAAAACAAGAAGATAAAATTCATAGATTCACTTTCTTCTGCACTTCTCCTCTCTTTTGTTTTCATTTCTCCTCTCTCAAACCTAAAGTATTATACTCCTTATAACCTAATTCTTCCATTTCTCTCTTCCTACTCATTCTTTTACTTCTAAATATAACTGAGATTTTCCTTCTTTATTCTTTTCCTAACTTAAACTTTATAGTTCATTTGATTATCTGAAGTTATATTTTAATTAAGTGGAAAAAAAATGCTACCATGGTTACTAACACTTCAGTTAATTTCTCATTAATTTTTTCTATCAAAGCCATAATTATTGCCCTTTTCTTCTTTCTTGTTTTCTCTCCTTCCTTTTGTTTATGTCATAAAAACAAACCCCAAGACTTTACTCAGGTAAATTATCTTCTTAATTTTTCTCCTCCCCCTTCCCTCAAATACACGTATAAGAATCAGAGTCGAATTCAGAATCTAGAGTTGGTCGATTCAGAATTAGTTTGATCTTATTTAACTTCATATACAGTCAAACTTCTCTGCAACAGACTCATTTGTTCATTATTTTGGGTATTATAGCAACATGTTATTATAGGGAACATATTATACAATTAATATGAAATTTGGTTCTATAGAAAACTTTTTTTAAGTGAATTGTTATACGACGATGCTTTTATAGAGAGATTTGATTGTATTTTTTTTTTTGGCATATACATACATAATTCGAGTCAAAAGCAATAAATTTAGTTGAACGTAAGAATTCCCTCTGAATATTATACTAGTAGTTAACTTGCATGTATGCTTATGGGGTTGTATTATAATGATTCTTGTTTTTTTTCTTTTTCTTATTGTCTTATTTTTTAGGATTTGTTAGTGGAAGAGAAAACAAGATTGGGTTCAACACCACCAAGTTGTTACAACAAGTGTAACCAATGCCACCCATGCATGGCAGTTCAAGTGCCAACGATACCGAGTCACCACCGAGTTGAACCGAGTCGAATCCAAGGTATGCCCATGGACTATTTTCAGTCACCTGGGGCTAATAGGTACTCCAATTACAAACCACTTGGCTGGAAATGTAGATGTGGTGACCACTTTTACAACCCTTAGCTTGGGACGTGATTAGGTTAACTTGAGCGCACCTAAACTAATTTAGGCTCGCGAATTTTAAAATTTTTGTGAGTTGTGTGATTTATAATTAACACGTGGAATATGTAATTTTTGGATTTTATATTTTAGGAATTTTGGTCAATAAATTTGGTCCCTAGTTGGGATTCTTGTAGAGGCAAGACATATTAAATGAGGCTGTTATAAGCATTTAGTATGGTGTACACATTGATATTCAATACACTGATGTTGTGCAGAACCTTTTTATCAGTGTTGATTTTAATGTAGTAGCTTTACAACAGAGTATGATTTTTAATTTTAGTATTTAATTTTTTTTAATTTAGTTCTTTGAATTTATTTTAGTACTAGCTAGGCTTTGGATTCTGATTTTTATTCCTTTCTTCGATGATACTTTCTCTTCTTGTGATAGGAATAGTCCTTACTTTCTTATCTTCTTGGGATTTTTTTCCCTATCTTTTTTTCATCTGTTTTGTCTATCTTGAAGAAATAGTCATATATGATACTCATTCCGTCCCAATTTCAGTGAAGGTATTTGGGTGTTGAGATCAAACAAGTTGTTCATCCACCATAATTTTTTCATATGTCTTTTAATTTTTTTTAGTAATAGTTATGACTTGTAATGCTTTTAAGGGGGCATAGAGCAATGGTAAAGTTGTCTCCGTGTAGCCTATAGGTTATGAGTTCGAACCATGGAATCAATTATTGATACTTGTATTAGGCAATGGCGAAGGTAGGGATTTTTTCAAGGATATTCAAATTTGAAAGAAGTGAAAAAAAATTCCCGACAAAGGGGGTTCAATATGTGTTATATACCTCTAAAACGTATATTTTACCTATATATACAGTACAATTTTCCGACAAAGAGTGACCAACTGACCATCCTTGTGACCATGTGGTGAACTGGTATTAGGGCGGATTGCTTACATCACACCACCTTAGGGTATGACTCTTTTCCAAATTTTGTGCGAATGTGGGATGGTTCGTGCACCGAGCTGCCCTGTGATATTTTTTTTACGTAGTTCAAATATTTATTTCAAAAGATTTAATAATTCCATGTTCAACTCTAAGGTCAAAATTATGAAGTTTGAGTCTCGAAAAATAGAAAGTGTCGCACAAATTGGGATTGTAACAATAAATTTTTGTGCCTAGAAAAATAAATAATCAAGACTGGAAATTGCGTAACAAATGTAGTATTTGATTTCAATAAATTAAAGTGTTACAATCTCTATGGTATTCTTCTGATTCTTCAAGAATGTAGAGTATATTAATGAGCTTGACTTTGATTTGATTCAAGGGCTTGTAAAGCTTGATCTTGAATCTCCTCCTTGAATTTGGGTTTGATCACGAACAAGTATTTTGATCTTGAACGCCTGAGTATTTGATTTGGCTTCGTTCTTGATCTTGATCTTGAACTTGAACTTGTAGCTTGAGTGCTTGACCTTGTAGCTTGTAGAGAAATCTGCGGTGTTTGATCCACGAGCTCTCTGCTTGCTTCTTGTTATCACTTCTGGTGTCTTCTAGCTTTATGAAGACCTCTATTTATAGTTGTAGGGAGTGATGTGGCTCTGCGATTTGATTTGTCTGTTTGAACTGACCAATACCATCCAAACACTTGGCATGATTTAATTGGCTCATTTATTTGGCTTGGATTGCCATATCACTTGACACATGACATGATTTTATTGGCTCATTTATTTGTCTTGTATTGCCACGTCACTTGATATGTGGCATGAGCCTGGGCTTTAAGACGGGCTAATAGCCATTTGGACCTTGGGCTAATGGAGTGAGCTTATCATTTAATTTATAGTCCAATTTAAAGGGACTAGCCCAATACATATATATTGGATTTAAATAATTAGCCCAATTTACTAGCCACAATATTTATTTGGACTAATATCTTGAATTTAATATGGTCCAAATTATTTTATGAATTTAAATCCGATAAAATTTAAATGCTTACAAATACCCCCTACTTCAAGACTTGTCGAACATTAATCTTCCGAGACTAGGCTTGAAGTATATGTGATAATTTCGCTTTGGCTTTATCTATTTAATTTGACGCCTTGCTTTTTGGGGAGAAATTCAAAAATAGCCAGATTTATAACTGGTCGTTCAAAAATAGTCCAGTTTCAAAAGTAATCGAAATTTAGCCACTTTTCATGTAAAGATAAATCTGAGCGAAAACACTGTTCAAAATCCGAAAAATACGCCAGTATATTATACTGGAGTTCCAGCATAAGTATGCTTGAACTCCAACATATTATACTGGGGTTCCAGGATAAGTATGCTGGAACTCCAGCATAATATGATGGAGTTCCAGCATAAGTACACTAGAACTCCAGCATAATATACTGGAGTTCCAGCAATTATAATTGTCCAGTATAATATACTGGAGTTTGGAGCATCGGTGCTCTAGTCTCCAGTATATTATACTGAAGTCAGCAAAGTATACCGGTCCAACATAATATATTGGAGTTCATACACAGGTGCACCGAACTCCAGTATATTATGCTGGACCGGCCTCTGTTGCAGAAAAATAGTGGCTATTTTTCATTAACTTCGTAAACGTTGGCTATTTTTGAATGACCAATCAGAAAAATGGCTATACCGTGCTATTTTTACCTTCATTTGAGTATTTGGCCGCATACGAAAATGCTGCAAGGCCACAAGTGTTTGAGTTGTAATCACTAGCTATGTAAGATCATGATTCATTTATTAGCCACTTTAGTAAGTCATATTCCTCTCTCCATCACGTTAATATCTAATACATTTGTCTTCCAATTAGAAAGGAATCTCATATCCTTCATTTAAGGATGTAAACATCTAATCAAATTTTGATATGAATGTACGTCCTTATTTAAGAAAATGGTCTTGCTGACCATTTATTCAATTCGTCAAAATAAGAAAATTCATGGCTGATTCAAGTACTGTTAAAGCTTTCCATACTTATCCAAATTAATTTGAAATTAGAATCTTTTTGTGGATTATCACTTCTAACAAACTTCCTCCTTACACTTGGAATCGTGCAGAAACTGAAGGTATTAGTATTCAATTAGGAGTCATACATCTTTGTCCATGCTTGATCTATAAATAGACTCCATAGGACCTTGAGTCTAGTATTCCCATATTCCCAAAACAACAAGAACTTTCACTAGCTTAATCCTTCCTCTTGGTAATTTCCCTCTTGCTTCTTTCCTTTTTTTTATTTGATTTGATGATACACTGCACTTTGTTATTTTTCATTAAGAATCTGTTGCCTCTCCTTGCCCAAACTTCAAAGATTTGTGCACTTGCAGCTTTGCCGTATGTCATTTTCAATGTCAAGTACCATAACATTTATTTGTACTATTCAATTTCTCTTTTCATATGTGAAATATCAAGTACAATGTCTTTTGTTTTGGTACTATTCACTTTTTCTATCACAAACTTTGTTTCAAGACACTTTATTTTTAAATAGTACAATAGCTACATGCCAACTTTTTTTTAAATAGAGAACAAGTACATTAATACAATAATAACCTTTTTACTTTTGTACTTTACAAATCTCTTTGTATGAAATTTGTATTCACTTGTAAGAGAAAAAATAAGTAGAAGACAACTCATTGTTGTTACCTTTGTCACATGGAGTGCTTTACTGCAAAGTTTACGAGGAAATCTTTTATGAGAACCCTTTCTCCCTAATGTACCAGTGAATAGTGATATAGGTTTTAACAAGATCAAAACTAGTGTTTCATGTCGGATGCATCAATTATTCTGTGTATTTGCTTCTCAACTTATGATAAAATTAGTACAACAGTACTAAGGTACTCCAACCATACATGTATGAGGATAAAGGCTGAAACTTGTTAGTTATTATTACTATTGTTTTTTTTGCACTTGTAGGAGCACTCTGTAATATTACTTTATTTAATATGCTTCACTCCAACAATTTTAGTTTCATGAATAGTTTGCAGTATCTCCACTGTCTGGGCTAGCAACTTGCACGCCTTCATGTCCTCTCGAAGCGATCGTCTCTTTTCTCTTTCGACAGGTAATTCCTTGATATCTTCGAATATTTATTGCTATTTTCTTCCTGAAATTTTCTATCAAGTGATTTAAAAGAAAATTATCTGCCCGAAACGTTGCTAATGTTGGCAAAAAAAAATATTACTTCATACACGACAATGTCACTCCTTTGAACAAGGATAAGGCTTTACACCGTCTCAAGTAGAAGATTTTACTTTTATCCGAGGCAAAGACCATTACATCGTCTGAGCCAAAGATTTATTTTGTCTGAAGTGAAGACCACTACATTATCTGAGCTAAAGACTTCATTTTATTTGAAGCGAAGACCATTACACCGTCTAAGCTAATGACTTCATCTTGTTTGAAGATCTGACTTTATTTTATCTGAAGCATAGATCATTACACCGTCTAAGCCAAAGATTTATTGTCTGAAGTGAAGACCATTATACCGTCTAAGCTAATGACTTCATCTTGTTTGAAGATTTAACTTCATTTTATCTGAGGCATAGACCGTTACACCGTCTGGGCCAAAGATTTATTTTGTCTGAAGCGAAGACCATTACACCGTCTAAGCTAATGACTTCATCTTGTTTGAAGATTTAACTTCATTTTATCTGAGGCATATACCATTACACCGTCCGGACCAAAGATTTATTTTGTCTAAAGCGAAGAGCATTACGCCGTCTAAGCTAATGACTTCATCTTGTTTGAAGATTTAACTTTATTTTATCTGAGGCTTAGACTATTACACTGTCTAAGCCAAAGACTTCACTTTATTTGAAAACTTGACTTTCTTTATCTATGGCAAAGATCATTACACCGTCCAAGCCAAAGACTTTTCCTTTTCCATGTTTGGTAGGATTAGTCTTGAGATATGATACATTATATTACGAATTTAAGGCTATGAATATCGCATTTCTAAGTTAAGTGCTAATAAACACTTTTCTCTTTTTTTGCAGTCTAAACATGGTTTACTTCAAAGACTCAAGAATTTCTTCCTCTAATTCGCAATGCCTTATTATTTCGGACCATAAGGGAAGCAAGGAGGGGACAAGGTTACTAGTTGGTAGGACACTAATCGGCCAATATGCTACAACTTCATGGGTACCTTTGAGGGCCCCACTTTATTTGGCAGACTGGACTCTTGAATACAATAGTCGTCCTCCCAAGACATGGATGTTTTGCACCACTACTCATCGTGCTTGGAATGTCGCGAGTACCTTACTATGCCTATGGCGTCGAATTGTTAATAAGGAAACTTATTGGGGCAATGATTTGCCGTTCGGCGGTGAATTTCATTACGTTCCTGGCTACTGGGAATGGGCAGAAGACGTCTTAAGTAGGTGTCGCTTGTCACTGGAGGGTGCAAGAATTTATGACGCCGTATATGCTTCACTTTTCACATATGACCGTAATACGAATATTATGCAGGCTTTCTGTGAGGCATGGTGCCCTGTTACCAACACATTGCTTACCTCTGTTGGAGAACTATCCATATCACTTTGGGATTTGTATAAGATCAGTGGTTTGCCTATAACTGGATCTCCTTACGAGAAAGTTGTGCCAAATGTTGAAGAGCTTACAGGCATGTACGACAAGGGGAGAAGGTTTATTCCCCAGACTTGTGAGCATTTGTTTGATGCCTTCCATCGGCTCCGTGAGAGAGGTAGCAATGATCCAAAGGTTTCTACGAAAAAATGGGTAGAGTTCTAGTGCAGGAAGACAATGAAGTATACTCAGCCTCCTTTAAGGAAAGAAAAGAAGTCTGCTCATTTGAAATAAATGCACAATCCTATCGGGATCATAGAGGAAACAGTTAATTGGTCGACTGTTGAAGAAGCTTTATTCCATAAGCTAGGAGTTATGGATGACAAGAAAGACGAGACATACTTGGCTGCTTTTCTATCTTGTTGGTTATGTATTTTTGTGCTCCCTTCAAAAGATGGTGACTTCATTCATCTTGGGACCTTTAAGATCGTGTGTCATCTTGCTTGTAAACGAAGAGTCAGCCTTGCAGTCCCGGTCTTAGCCAGAATATATAAGGGTTTGAACGAGATTTCAAAGTGCTTGTTGCTTAATCTTGCTCAAACTTGCTTTCCTGCTCATTATGTGTATGGTTGGTTAGCCCAGTACTTTAAGACTCATTTTTCGTATGCAAAGGGGCTGGCTATTCCTCTCATGGCCGCATGTTCCGGTGAAGGTGCTGCTAGATATTTTGGGAAAGAGGAAGCAAGGAAGCGTATTCATAATGGAGAAAATATCATTTGAACTCCGACAATGCCCCGCAGATCTGGTCCGTACCACTACTATGATGATGGTAAGGCAGATAAGTCTAAGTTAAATTTCTTTATGAGTATTCGCTCGAATTATCTTCCTTTGAGGGACGGAGTCAATTTTGTTATTGAACCTTATAGCCCTCGTCGATTTAGCCGCCAATTTGGTTTTTATCAAGACACCCCTGGTCGCTTTGAGTATGATTTTCGTCAGGCCTCATTAGAAGAAGGGTTAAGACTTGTGCGGATTTGTGTGTTGACCAGATCTAAGTCGAGGGCAGTATTTCCTCCTTTTGGGTCCAACATGCAGAAGTTTACATCATCTAACTATAGATCTTGGTGGGCAAGGGCACATGGAAGCCTTCTTGAAGACCACTTATAATTTTTGATGAATACCGTTGAGCCAATTACAAATACCATTTAAGACCGCAACGAGGATGTCTTAGTGATTGATAAGCTTCTTGCTTTACAGTCTAAGATAGTTGAGATGCGAGCATGCAACATACCCATGCTACACAAAGAAATTCGAAGAGAAGAGATCCCTGCTCCAGCTGATAAAGGTCTTATTCCATTTGGTATAGTCGTTGATGCCTCTAACAAGCGCCTATCCCAAGAGGAGAGTGATAGCAGCAAAGGATATCAATGTTGGAAAAAGAAAAGGCCAAACCCATAAGAGGTTGTAGGGGTCCAAAGCATTGATAGCCCTTCAAGAACTCTAACAACTCAGAACGAGAAGGTAAAAGAAAACATAAACTTTTTATTTTTTTGTTATCCATGGCCAAATGACTTTGCTAAAGTGTTCATACGTTTATTTTTTTTCCAGGCTAATAACGTTGGAGCGTTGCAACGAGTAAGGCCATAAGAAAGTGGTGAGTCTGTAGCAGGACCGAACCCACAGAAATCATCTTCCACAGCTAAGGCAGATCAAGAGGCAACTTCTACTTCTCATGATGAAATTAGGGCAAAGTTGGGCTCTGATTTGCGACCAACAATTGCAACTTCAGTTTTTGATGGAAAGAAGGCTGTCTTGGATATTCGAAAGGAGTTTATCTTGAAGCTTTGGACTTCAATTCAGCGTAAGCTGAAAGGCAGCACTGCAGACAATGTATTTGAGCTTGAAGAAAATACTAAAGTGATCCTTGAGGCAATGGGTGGGGATGATGTAGATATTTCCCCTTTGAGAAACCTATTAGAGTCCCTTTTTGAGCTTGTTGCTTCATATAACAAGACACGCTCGGATTTATCTGAGAAGGTTAAAGTAAATGCAATATCAGATGTTGAGGTACACCTTACAAATGCCATGATTGAAGAAGAAGAGAAGGTTAGAGAAATGTCATCTATCCGCCAGTCCTTAGTTACAGTGAAAGAGAAGATAGAGAAGCTCCGTGAAAAAGAGAAGAACTTAGAAGCCCTTTTAGAAGTTGTTGAGAAAGAAGTTGAAGAAGCCAAGTTAGGAGCCTCAACTACTAGAAAGGAGTATGACGCATATTGCACTGCCTCGTTGACTGCTGATGACTTGGTCGATTTGGAGAAGAAGAAGAAATACTTGGAAACTATGCTCAAGGATTTGGCCAACTACAAGTTGTGCTTAAATTAGGCTATAATCACTGCTTTATTTGTTGTTTTTCTTTTCTTCTTGCATTTGATTGTTTAGTAGATGTTCTCATCGGCAATAAAACTTCTTTTGCTTCACTTTATATTGTGCGTTCTCATTAATGTTCCCCTTTGTTCTTGACCCCTTTTTTAGTGCTTTATGTTTGAAGACTTGACATACTTGCGGACTTTGATTTAAGGAACTAGTCGGTTTGAACACTTCAAATTGATGATGTAACAAACCTGAAAAAAATCAACTTGACTTAAAATCGGAGACTTCAACTTGAATACTTAGCCTTTTATTAAAGAAACTACAATCATTCCATCAAAGACCTTAATTTGACATAGAGGACTTGCTTCCGCTGATCTATCAAGATAAGACAAAGAGTTTAACGAAAGAATACATGTACACCCAATTTTCAAGTGTCAATCAAGTGAATCATATTCCACCATATCTCATTGACTCATTTGAAGGATGCCTTGGGTAATTTGTATTTTTGAACTCATATGACTGAACTTAGAATGAAACTCTAATCTGCCTACGTACCTCGGTGAAGAGGATCAAGTCATTCCATAGTTCGAAATGGGTGAGTTTTTTTTGCGTCCTAACTTTTGCCTAGGCCTCCTCTTTCGAGGTTTTCAACCTAGCGGACTTTATTTTTTTTGATGTCCTAACTTTTGCCTAAGCTGCCTCTTTCGAGGTTTTCAACCTAGCGGACTTTATTTTTTTTGATGTCCTAACTTTTGCCTAAGCCGCCTCTTTTGAGATTTTCAACCTAGCGGACTTTTTTTGGACGTGCACAGTTTATACTCTTGCGGGCCAGGAGTAACATGCAGTTTATGCTCGTGCGTCGAGGAGCGTATTTGTTTTCCTCAAGGATAGTATCTCTTCATGAATTTCCCGTTGATGGGGCCAATCCGCAAATCTTCCAAGTCAACTATATTGTAAGCGCCACTTGCGTATACCTCTTGTACGATATATGGTCCATCCCACTTAGCAGAGAATTTGCCCCAAGATCGACCAGAGGTAATAATAGGCCTTTTGAACACAAGAACTTGGTCACCCACTTGGAAAGATCTAAGGAATACCCTTTTGTGAAAAGATCGAGACAGGCGAGCTTGATAACATCCAAGGCTTTGTTGAGCTTCTAGCCTCTTTTCATCAAGAGCTTCCAATTCTTCAAGGCGTAACCGAGCATTTTCTTCATCAGTGAGTCCTTCTTGAATGGCAAGCCTCAACGTTGGGATTTGACGCTCAAGTGGAAGGAGCGCTTCAACTCCATAAACAAGTGAATAAGGAGTCGCTTGCGTTGGTGTGCGATATATGGTCCTATATGCCCAAGAGTTTCTTCCATCCTTTCATGCCAATCTCTCTAACACTTAGAAACAACCTTTTTCAACAAGTTGCAGAGCGTCTTGTTAAATGCTTCAGCAAGTCCATTGGCAACAACATAATACATGGAGGAATTGTGTTGCTTGAAGCCAAAAAGATCACATATTTTATTCATCAACTTGTTATCAAATGGCTTACCATTATCCATCAATATATATCGCGGAATGCCAAATCGATAGATAATATTGACTCGGATGAAGTTAGCTACATTTTCCTTCTTTACTTCCTTACTTCCTTAAGAGAAACAACTTCTGCCCATTTCGAAAAGTAATCAATTGCGGCCAAAATTTATAGATGTCCACCAGAAGACTTTGGCAATGGACCAACAACATCCAAACCCCAAGCATCAAATGGCCAATAAGCAACAGTTGGGTGCAATACTTCAGGTGGTTGATGTATGAAGTTAGCATAGAATTGGCAAGCTTTACACCTCCAAGCGTAATCCAAACAATCTTTCACCATGGTTGGCCAATAATACCCTATTCTTCTTATATGGAAATGAAGTTTTGGCCTAGATTGATGCACACCACATACTCTAGAATGTACTTCTTGCAAGGCTTGAAGGGATTCGTCAGTTCCCAAACAACGTAGGAGCACTCCATCAAATGATCGTCTGTAGAGTGTATTCTTGTAATAAAGAAAATGAGGGGCTCTCTTTCGGATTTTCGTTTTCCTTCGAGGATTTTCTGGCAATATACTGTAACAAAGATTATCTATTAATGGTTGTCGCCAGTCTTTAATTTCAACCTCAAGAACGAAAGCAATATGCTAAACTTCGCTTTCTTCTTCCTCATAGTCATTTGGTGGAGGAACTACCCATCTTTGGCAAACAACGACTTGTGTCTGATCAGGTAAAGATAATGTAGAAGATAATGCTGCTAATGCATCAGCTCTTTTTTTTTCCTTTCTCGGCACGTGTTAAATAGTTACCTCTCTAAGCCATCTTACCAATCTTTGAGCATATTTGTGATATGGCACCAACTCTGGCTTATTGACCTCATAGCTACCCAAAATCTGATTGATCACTAACTTGGAATCTCCAAAAACTTGTAATTGTAATTATCTGATATCCACAGCCATTTCAAGCCCAAGTATGAGCGCTTGATATTTAGCAACGTTATTGGAGCACCGTTATGTCAGAGTGAACGAATAGGGCAAAACTTCTCCTTGAGAAGTGATAAACACTATTCCCGCGCCAACTCATTCACGATGTGCAGCGCCATCAAAATACATCTTCCAAGGAGGCTGAATTTCTATGACCATTGCATTTTCATCAGGCAATTCATCAGACACTCCCAATCATCTGAAATCGGATGGTCAACTAGGAAGTCTGCTAATGCTTGTCCTTTTATTGCCTTTTAAGGAACATACACAAATTTAAATTGTTGAAATTGGAGGTACAACCTTGCTAATCGATCACTTAAGACTGGTTTAAACATGACAAACTTGATAGGGTTCGCTCTTGAGACGAGTTGCACAACGTGAGCTTGGAAGTAATGCTTCAACTTTTGAATAGAGAAGACAAACGCCAAATATAACTTCTCAATAGGTGAATACTTGAGCTCATTTGGCGTCATCATCCTACTTAAGTAATAAAGCGCATTTTCTTTGCCTTCATTGTTTCCTTGAGCGAGAAGCGCTCCTACTGACCTTTCATGTGCTGAAATGTATAATATTAATGGCTTTCCAGGTATGGGGGCTGCCAATACTAGAGGTTTCATCAGATAAGACCTAATGCTTTCAATAGCATTTCTGAAAGCTTGGTCCCATTCAAAAGGAACCCCTTTCTTCATGAGGCGACTAAATGGTTGGCATCTTCCAGCCAGATTCGAAATAAATCTTCTAAGATATGCCAACTTACCCTACAAGCTTTTTAATTCATGAATATATTTAGGCTCGGGCATTTTCAAGATAGCATCCACCTTAGCTTGATCAATTTCGATTCCTCGATGTCAAACAATAAAACCCAGAAACTTCGTAGAAGTAACTCCAAAAGCACTTCAACGAATTCATTCTGAGTTGGTATCTCCGAAGCCATTCAAATACCATCCTCAAATCTTGCAAGTGATCATCTTTCTTCCTTGACTTTACTAGCAAGTCGTCAACATAACACTCCATGTTTTCATGAAGCATGTCATCAAAAATATTTTGCATGGCACATTGATATGTAGCACCAGCATTCTTCAAACCGAAAGGCATTACCTTGTAGCAGTATATACCTTTAGGGGTGAGAAAGGAAGTAAGTTCTTCGTCCTTCAGTGCCATGTGAATTTGATTATATTTAGATGAACCATCCATGAAATACATCGCCTTGTATCCAGTTGTTGCATCAATCATGAGCTCAGGGATAGGAAGAGGAAATTCATCCTTAGGACAAGCGTTATTTAGGTCCCTAAAGTCAACACAAACTCGGATTTGGCCATTCTTCTTTCTTACAGGGATGATGCTTGAAATCCATGTAGAATATTTAACTTCACGAACAAAACCAGCCTCAATAAGCTTGTTAACTTCGTTTCAATCAAGGGAACCAGTTCAGGTCTGAAGCGACGTTGTAGACATGTGATTTTTGACCCTACCCAAGATTTTTATATTTTAGCATGTAAATATTTAATGTAGGCCTAATATAGCTATTTCAACTATTTTTGACTTCTTTACTTTATTTTCGTCATAAAAATGCAAGATTACAAAAAAATATTTTAGCTTACGTATCTTTCATAAATTTAAATAAAAATATACAAAAATAGTACCTTATTTTTATCTTTACATAATCTTGAAAATACAAAAAATATGTTGCATTCGCATTTAGGATTTAATTTTTGCATTTTTAAATCAGTTAGTAATTTATCTGCTTTACAAAATTGAAAAAATCACAAAAAAATGTATTTTGCATTTTTATTGTTTAATTTCGAATTTTTGTAATTTTATTTTAATTTGGTATTTAGTTAGGTGTGGTAATTATTACTTAGAGATAATTAAATTAATTTAGTAGAATAATTTGGTTTAGGGGTTGTTCAATAAGGGTAATGTTTACCTAACTTAAGAAGTTTTTAGTGGATAGTAGGATTAGGATTGCACTAATGGATTAAATAATTAAGTGGATAATTGAGTGGAAAATGGAGTGGAGGATTAAAGAAATGAAAATTTAAGTTGGTAGTGGAAAATGCACTAATTGAATGCCCATTTAAGGGAGCTAAAAATCAGAAAAGAAGGGGGCGGAGAGAGCGGTATACACTCGATATACACTGAATATACAGGGGCAGATTTCATTTTGAAAAAAGAAGAAGATAGAACCAAATTTTCTGAAATATTGAGAGCGAAAGAACACCAGAGAGAATTCAAAGCTATAAAGAGAAAACAAAGAGAGATTTCCGGACTATTTTTCTTCTCCATTTTTCTGGTTTTCTCCGTGTTGCTGGGATTTCTGGATTGAGGTGTTGAAGCTACTGTGTTGGGCTTTCTGCTGCTGTATTTTGCTGTTTGCTGTTGCTGATTGCTTACCCCATTTTTCTGTTCTACATACCATGTACATGTCCTGAAACTCGATGTATGAAAATATCCAGTTGAAAATGAATGAAGTGGAGGCCTATTGTTGTTGAAGTGGAGGCCTATTGTTGATTTACTGCTTTCATTATACTGTAATAACCGTACTGATGGACTGTTAATTATAAGTTTGTGCATTTAAACCGTTAAGTGTGTGTTAGATATTTAGAAATGCATATGAGTTTACATGAGTATTCGTTGTAATAATTCCATGCTGGACTAACATAATAGTTTCTATTAGTTTAGTTAATTTCCGGTTTTCCTAGATCTGTATAAATGGTATTTTCAAGTTGTGATTAATTAGGCTGTAGACTGTTAAAGTAGTGTGATACTTCTTCTGATCATGGGAGCTTTATATTTAGTAGTGATGATGCGAGTTAATCTATAATTCTGAGTTTGAGTGGTTGTGTGTGGGTTCGAAATCAGGAAGTTAAAAGTAGATATGTGATATGTAATTCGTAAGGTTAATTTAGGCAATCCATTTTCGTCCAGCATCCTTAATTCTCGAGTTTCAATTCTCATATGTGGTCACGTTAGTGTGTAATCAAAGTTCATGAGTCAACATTTTAATAAAAATGAGTCATAGTAGGGAATTTGAAATTTGAACTAGTATGCACCATGTTTGAAATTGTGATCATAGGCAGTTTATGTGGGTCATGAAATTTGAAATCAGTTGCTTTCCAACTCATGTTTAATATTGCATTGAATTTATTTTACTGGCTAGTTAATTTTAGTAGTAGATTCATCAGATTTGTGTTCTTAATTAAATTGAAATTCCATTTAGTGTAAAAGACAGGACTTAAAAGGCTAGTCCCTAAACGTTTGGGCCTCAGGATAATTGATGCACGGCCCAGGCCAAATTTGGCCCCTTTCTCATTTAGGCCTGGGCCAAGGTCTGTTTTGGCCGATTATATGGTGTATATCTGGTTTTAAATTCCCTATGTTGGGCTCACATCGAAGCCCAATGGTCGGATGTCGGTTCAAAAATATTACCTAGTTTGCATTAGTCCAGTAACAAATTAATTAGAGCCTTTCTTTTATTTTAGAGACAAATTAAGTAGAAAACTATAGATTGCTCTAGGTTGCACTTTAAAAAAAATAAAACGGGATGAGCCTCGCAAAACAAAACACATAAATTGCGGGGCCCTCGATAATTGTATATATTAAAATACTTAGATTTCGGGAAGGGCCGTTTAGCGAATTTCACGGCCTTCCCCAAAATATTAACGCGTTAGTCTCTTTAGGCGCGTATTTTAATAACATTACCTCCCTAAACTCGGGTGCGCATTTATGTGACCCAAATCCAAATCCCAACGATGTTAAAGTCTGTCCAAAACCACGGGTGCATTTATGTGACGTGGTTCAAGACTTATTTTAATGACGTTGCAATTTTCTTTAGAAATGAATAAAAGCGGTTAAGGTTAAAATTTGCACATAGGTTCATAATTGTTAAAATCAGATAATTTAAGCCAAATATAACAGTTGAGCGACCATGCTAGAACCACGAAACTCGGGAATGCCTAACACCTTCTCCCGGGTTAACAGAATTCCTTACTCAGATTTCTGGTTCGCGGACTGTAATACAGAGTCAATCTTTTCCTCGATTCGGGATTCAACCGGTGACTTGGGACACCATAAATCTCCCAAGTGGCGACTCTAAATATTTAATAATAAATCACGTTTCGATTGTCCTTTAATTGGAAAAACTCCCTTATGCCCTTGCGGGTGTTGGTAAAAGGGAGGGGTGAGAGCTCTGGCGACTCTGCTGGGGACAAAAACCCAGAACTTTTGGTTCAGGGTTTAGAATTCGAGCTTATAATAATTGTTATATCTGTTTTGTTTATTATCTGATTTTATTACATTTTTGGGCCTAATGTGCTAAATGTTGCTTTTACCGCTTTGATATTATTTGAACTGTATATATAAATTGCTACAAAATCCCTTTCTTCTCTCTCTTGAGGAGTGCACGCTGGTCGTGACTTCTTTCGGTTAGTGTCCTATTCCAAATAGAACGAGGTTCGGACAAGTTGCAAAATTGGATGATCTTTTGGTTACCGGTACGCAGCCCCCCTTCGGCTCGAGTTGTCCGCTCGGGTAAGCCAGGTCTAGAACAAATAAACCTAGGTTTTAAACCTAGTATAACAAGACCTCATGTCGGATCCCTAGTAGGAGCGCTTGCTTGCATCATGTGCATTTTGACTTTGGGGACTCAACACAGGGGTTGGGTCTGTCTAGGACAGGTGCACCCGAAATAACACACCATCTTGATGCATCCTATGTGCTACATGTTGCATTTATTCAAGGGTAAAAAGGTCATTTGACGGACCAATGATAGTTGAGGGCAAATGAAAAAGAAAAAAAAGGAAAAAAAAAAAAGAGAAAAGAGAGGCTGAAGTGTGAGGATGAAGTGAGTAGAGCTTAATTATATTTTTGATATATTTTATAAAGGACAAAAAAGAGCATGGAAACTTCAAAAGATTTTGCACTTTTATCATTTTTCAAAAAAAAAAAAAGGAGGAAAAAGAAAATCCAAAAAAATGATTTTCCATGTTTCATCATTTTTCAAGAAAAAGTAAAAAAAAGAAGAAGTTATTTTCTCTAAATTAGTTGTTTTTTTTAATTCTCGCCCATATCCAATCTGCCCGAACTACGCATACCTGATTCTCGTCTTTCGGGGCGTGATACGTAGGCAACCCACATAAGGTCCGGTCTTCCTAGTAAATCTTAGGTTCTTGGCTTTGCGGGGTCTTAACCAAATTTTGCACTTTTAACTACCTTTTGGCCGAATAAGCCATTTTGCAAAAATAGCCTCAACCATGTCTTGCATGTGTCTAGTAGGGAATGTTATTGTCTCACATAGTGTTGGTTCAAGTTTTCTCATACAGATATGGATCTACTTATCGGAGTTTGAGCATGAAAGATACCCCAGGGCCACTGCATTCAGAAGGTGCTTTAGGGGATTTTTTTTTATGTCATCTTTTACTTTCTAGTTTTGTATAGTAATGTCGAGTTTTTTATTACCATTATATTTTCAGTTTTGCATCTGAAAAAGTGTGTTATAAATCAAAAAGCAAAAGAAAAGAGATGTTGCATTTTATATTTTCGTTATAAGTTTTCTTTAGAATACTAATTCTACAAATGAAAAAAAAATTTGAGGTTGTTTTTTTCTTTAGGCAATTAATATCTAGGACTTAAAATGAATTATTTTTGTGTTTCCTTTAGTATATTAGGACCAAAATTCAAAAAAAAAAAGAATTTTTCTTTTAGTACATCTTTAAAAGCTTTCGTTATGGTGTTAATTCCAAAATCCAAAAAGATTTTCTTTTGAGGTGTTTCTTTGGAAAATTAGTGAAAAATGAAAAAAAAATTCTTTTTATTTTCATTAGAACTTTAGGATATTGTACATAGAAAAAAAATACTTTATCTTTTGTTTTATCGTCAGAATTTCTTCTTTAGGCAATCAAAATTGAAATCCAAAAATATTTTGTTTTATCTTTTTCATTGCTTGTTTCGAAATATTGCATTAGGAATATCAAATGAAAATTCAAAATATGTTTCTCTGGTTTATTCTTTAGATTTCCTTCTAAAAAAAAAGAATCAAAAATATTTTTATTTTTTTCTCTTCTAGGGTTTTTCCTTAATAATTTCTCATAGAGTGTTTATTTTAAAAAAAAAAGAAAGGAGAGGAAAAATATATGCTCGTTAAGCTTGAGTTTAGGATATGTTATAGAACATTGAGTCTAGAAAATTTAAAAAAAAAAGAAGGATTTGCTTCTTTTATTTCTCTTTTCTCATCAGAGTAGTCATTAAGGTAAAAAAAAGAAAAAAAAAGAACGATAGTTTGTTTGCCGTATTCCCGATCTTCCAGAACTATGCAAAGATCTGATTCATGCGGGGTCATGATACGTAGGCAACCTACATAGGGTTCGATCGAATCACTTTTTTACTGTTAAAAGAAAGGAAAAAGGGAAACGGAAAAAGAGAGAAAAAAGGTGAAGTTATGGGATGTGAGAAATGAGAAGGAAGAAGAAGAGCGATAATCAGAAAGAAAAAGGGGAAGAAAAATGAGCGAGCTAAGAAGTACCAGAAAAACAAAGAAAAGAGCGGTTGAAATGAACAAAATGGGATGATGCAAACTGACCTTTGTACCCTCGAACTTATTTTAGAACCGATAACTGTGGCTAGGTGCATTGCACATGAAGTGAGATTATCTTATGTTAAATGCCCTAACGCTAATGTGATGGTTTCATTTTGTTATATTCATAGCAGAAGTGTGGTTGATTTGTGGTTTTTAAAGTGGTAAATCTTCTCCACAACACAAAGTCAAAAGGCAATGGCAGACAACAACAGAACTGAGTTGGTTGATACCGGTGCCCGAAAGCAGTTGGTTGAACAGGATAAGGGGTTGGTTGAAGAGGTGAGGATGTTAAGACAACACATGACGGACATGTATCAGGCCTGGATGACTGGGAGGGCACCACCCCCGCCACCAACTAGCTTCCTAAATGCTACCCTTACCCAAACACCGGTCACAGTGCCAGATGATCCCTCATACTCTCCAGATTCACCCGCTTACCATGGCTTTCCCAACCACCCTAGTAGCTCTGTCACTCATCTTCCAATTAACTTTCCTAAAAATTGCCCTCCTGTCTTTCCACCATCCCCAACAATGAGCACCCACTCAAAGCTCACGATGCCCGATATTACCCCTCAGAGGTTGCCCACAAAGTTCCCAACTCATACAAACAGAGCCCTCGGGATAAGTTGCATGTTGAAAATGAAAGGTTCACAGGAAGAGAAAGGAAAGAGGGGATACCCAGAAGGCTGAAAGTCATAGAACGATCCTCGAAGAACAAACAAGGAAGGGAAGATCAAGGCAGCATGTCCTACAAAGAACTGTCTGTGTCCCCTGACGTTCGCCTGCCCGCGGGATTTAAAGTGCCAAAGTTTAACTTGTATGATGAGTGTGAATATCCAGTAGCCCATTTGAGGGA
The DNA here is from genome assembly GCF_000715075.1 of Nicotiana tabacum. NCBI lineage: Eukaryota > Viridiplantae > Streptophyta > Magnoliopsida > Solanales > Solanaceae > Nicotiana > Nicotiana tabacum. The sequence goes on from NC_134090.1 coordinate 10,248,129, forward strand.
TTATTGTAGTAAAATGAGAAGTGTTGGCGAGAAAGATAATTTGTTGATGGCGTACTTCAGTGAGAGCCTGACTGGGGCAGCTTTGGAATGGCATAATCGTCAAGATATTGGTAATTGGCCTACATTGGGTGACATGGTTCAAGATTTTGTTCGATACTTTCAATACAGATCGAGCGTTACCCCAGACCACTCCTCCCTATCCAGAATGGAAAAGAAGCCGGAGGAAAGCTTTAGAGAATTTGGACTCAGATGGAGGGAGCAGGCTGCTCAAGTCAATACCCCGATTGGTGAAGAAGAAATGGTTGAGCTTTTCCTACAAGTCCAGGGGCCCACCTACTTCAATCATTTGATCCCGGCCTTGGTAAAGCCTTTCAAAGATGTGTTAAAAATGGGGGAGCTAGTAGAAGAGGGAATCAAGTCACGCAAAATCATGTGTTGTTCGAAAGACATTCAAAACATCCCAGTAAGCTTGGGTGGAAGAAAGAGAAACAGAAAAGATGATTCGATGGGCTTTCCCGATCAACACTTCCAGCCTCGACATCGTCCCCGGGGATATCCTGACGCACCAGATGATCCTCCCCAATGCCACTTCTCTCCACAGAACTCCCAAAATCGTACATCGCTCTCTCAGTACCCAGCTCCACGAAATGCCTATCCACCCACACGAGCCTACCGAAAACCCCCTGGATCAGATTTCCGGCCCAATCAAGCATTTAAGAATGAGAGGTTGCTGAAAAAAGAAAAGGCTTTCACCCCATTGGGAGTGCCATACGCAGTTTGTTCCAAAAGTTGAAGCAATTGGACATGTTGAAGCCGATCCAGATAAAAATGCCAAACCCTCTGTCAAAGAAGTTGGATCTTTCTCAAAGGTGCGCATATTGCTCAGATGCCCTGGGGTATGACATAGAGAAGTGTTGGAATATGAAGAAAGCAATTCAGAAGCTTATTGATGCAGGTGACATTGTCGTGCAAAATCCATATGCAGCAGACACTAGCCAAAGTCCATCACCCGTGCATAATGAGACATATATGGTGGGCATGATTTGTCTTGAAAAGGAATATAAGAATTCTTCTAAGGTCCTCGGAGGTCCACGTGCTATGAAACTTTCAACACTATCAGAGGTTGATCCTAAGAACGAGCAGGCAAAAGGAACCCAAAAGCAATTTGTTAAGAACAATGTGATGAAGACTTGTGAAGGTCCTAGTATTGTTGATGCAAAAGTCAGTGGCTAAGATATTGAGTTTGGTGATTGGAAAGATGCTTCATCTCTTGGCTAACCAAGTAGGAGTCTTGGTGGTTTATTTTGTTGTCATTTTTGTTGTCCGAGTTGCTTCAGAGTTGTAATCCGGATATTGTCGTGTGATTCAAACCCTTCTATCCTTTTATTTTGTCTAGTTCCTTTAGTTATAGGTTCTCATTAAGTGTTATCTAGGTTTGTTCTAGGGTTGTACCCCAGTATATTTTGCTTGTTTTGTTGTTCAAACCCTTTCACCGTCTGTCTAATACAATTCTTTGTTTCTTACTATTTCTAATAATTTTTGTTTAGTTCTCTTCTCCATTTATAGTTCTTTTCATGCTGGTCCTAGCGACATGACATGCACGCATAATTCTCAGCCTAATCTTTAAAAGTCAGTTTAGTCAGGAAGCAATGAAACAATTTTGAAGATGATAGTGACATTTGAGGGAAATAAGTAAAGGCATTGTGAGATCACTTCAAGCCTGAATTGTGTGAAACTGGGGCAGATAGAACATAGAGAAACCCTATTGAAACGCAATATGCCGCATCAGGGTGTAGATAATGACAAGTTTGACCCAAATTTGTAGGGGGTCATTCGTGGTAATGAAAGTGAGAGTGTTGTCCAATGGTGCTTTGTATGTAACAAATGTAGAAGCCGAATGTGTGTATATAGTTATCAAGTCTGGCGCAATCAAAAGAAGTTACGAATGCTTTCCTTGGTTTGTTTAATTGTGTTGTTTGTACTTGGCATGTTTTGGAGATTGGAATGACGAAGGCATTTTGTTCTGCTATCTAAACACTTTATCCTTCGTTACCCCTTTGAGCCTTATTTATTTTTCTTTCATACCCTTTTTTCGGAATCAGTAGTAAAGATCAGAAACGCAAGCGTGAAAGATAAATAAAGGAAAAAGAAGAAGGAAAGGAAAAAAAAAGGAAGAAAAATAAAGAGAAATGGAGCAGAAACATAGGCAGCCTCACGGTTCGGTCCCATCAAAATAAAAATCCAAAAAAGTCCCCAAGCCAAGAAACTGAGGCAGAAGTTGTGTTTTCTGTAAGAAATCTGATTCCAAAAGTTGTAATTTTAAACCCATGTCGAACTGTTTTGAGCCTTTGATACCCTTTCTTTCTAACCCCATCCAAAATCCCACATTACAGTCCAAAGAAAGACCTTCTAATCAGTTTTCCAGAGATGCCAAGTTGATCAAATAGAGGTGATTCATATCAGGGTAACACTCTGGTCCAAGTAGGAAAAGTAATGAAAAAGAGAGAGTCTTATCGGTGAAAACCCTCACAGGCACCGTAAGGCGATAAGAGTTGAGAGAAATAAAAATGAGAGAGTCTTATTGGTGAAAACCTTCACGGGTACCTTGAGGCGACGAAAGTTGAGAGAAAGAATCAAATGAGAGAGGCTTGATGGTGAAAACCCTTTGGGCACTACAAGTCAAATAAGGATTGTAAATCAAATTGGATAATCGTAGCATTGAAGCCCAGTTTCACGGCTTAGAGGGTACAACAATAGTTGAACATCAGACTTGCTTGACAGAATAGGCCACAGGTGCATGTCATGGTCGTTAGAGTTGGTATCCAATCTGATAGGTTTCTCATTTGTAGTTTTCTTGTTAGGAATCATCTATTTCCTTTGTCCTTTACTCTGTTTCTTTTGTCGTGTTTACTTCCTTTTTATGAGTCTGTTTGGTCAAAACAAGTGAGAAATGACTTCAAAATTTGCCACCAGCTTTGCAAGTGCACAAAATGAGATCTGGCTAGCACATCAAAGCATCATAAGTCAGGAAAGAACAACAAGCGCACTAAATTGGTAACAATCAACTTGCTTTAGGATCCTTGTGAAATACAAAGCTTTGGTACATATCAATCCCTAGACGATGCAACGAAGGTGTTAGGTGAACGGATCAAATGTATCTTCTGTGGTAAGATTGACAAAAATGGTTAACCAGTGAAAAGCGAGGTCTTCCAAGAAGAAATCAAAGTTATCATGGCAAGCGAGGGAGCAGTAGACCTCAAGGCCAGGGCCAGTGGTTTAAGTCAAGGAAGAACAACATATACACTGAGTTGGTAACAATCAATATGCGTTGGGATCCATGTGAAATACAAGGGACAAAAAAAGGTGGTAAACCAGTGACAAGCAAGATCTTCCATGCAGAAATCAAAGCTATCATGGCAAGCAATGGAGCAATAGACCTCAAGACCAAGGCCAGTGATTTAAATCGGGAAAGAACAATGTGTGCATTGAAGTTGGTAATAATCAATATACCGTGGGGATCATGTGAAACACAAAGGTTTGGTAGATGCCGTTTCATGAGCAATGCAACAGATAGAAGGTATTAGGTCTGAATGGATCAGAGGTATTTTCTGTGATAAGGGTGACAGAGAAAGTGGTCAGTCAATAAACATGCAAGGTCTTTCAAGTTGAAACCAAAGTTATCATGGGAAGTGAAGGAGCAATCACCTTCAAAGTCAATGCCACAAAGCAACCACCATATTTATAAACTCACAAGTTTTCTTTGTTTGAAACAGGGACAAAAATTGTGTCCAAATCAAAGCTTAGAAGTTTGATTTTTTTTCAAATGTCATGCCCAAATTTTGTCAGCACAAAGGCGGTTTGAGAAGGGGAAACGAAAATTTGTTCGATCTGTAGGAACCCTCTATGAGGAAAAGCATGGTTCAGAGGCAACGAATTTTGTTCGTTCTGCAGAGATCCTCCAGAAAGAAAGCATGGCTTAGGAAGTTCATTCTCGGCTCTTCAGGATCCTCTTGGATAATGGGATTTAGTTTTAAGTGTTCAGGACCCTCCTGGACAATGGGATTTAGTTCTAAGACATTCATAGAAAATAAGATTTAGCGTAAGTTTTACCTTTAGGAAATAAGATTTAGCTTTGAAGTTGTCACTCTTAAGGTGAGATTTAATTTGAAATTTTCAAGACCCTCCTAGAAAATGGGAATTAGTTTAAAATTCAAAACAATCATGAGTAGTAACATCAGCTAGGAGTTCTCAGGACCCTCCTAGAAAATGGGACCTAGTTTAAAAAACGAAACAATCATTGTCACACCTCATTTTTCACCTACACCCCGGGGAGGGTATAATAAAGGGAGTTTTTCCAATTTAAGTGACAATCGAAACGACATTATTTTAATTAAAATTCAGAGTCTCCACTTGGGATAATTAATGGTGTCCCAAGTCACCAGTTCAAATCCCAAATCGAGGAAAAGATTGACTCTGTATTACAGTCTACGCACACAGAAATCCGGGTAAGGAATTCTATTAACCCGGGAGAAGGTGTTAGGCATTCCCAAGTTCCGTGATTATAGCACAGTCGCTCAACTATTATAATTGGCCTATTATCTGATTTTAGTACATGTTTAAACCTATGTGCAAATTTTAACTTAAACCGCTTTTATTTATTCAATTTTTTAAGAAAAATTCAACGTCATCTAAAACACGTCTTGAACCCCCTCACATAAATGCACCCATGGTCCGTGACATATTTTATCCAACATTGTTGAGATTTAGATTTGGGTCACATAAATGCGCACCCGAGTTTAGGAAGATAAATTATTAAAATAACGCGCCTAAAGTGACTACGCACTTTCAAATTTGCGAGGGCCATGGAAAATTCAACTAATGGCATGCCTCGATTTCCATTTTTTATGACCCTAATTATTTAACACTAAAGTACTTGATAAGTCCCTTCCAAACAACAAGGCTTTATTAAACCATTTTATTAGCGGAAGGGCCTGAATATTTTGGCAACGCCGGCTGCAAGCAAGGACTTCAGGATCGAATCCCTGAAGCCATACCTACCAGTGATCTCTCATAATCTTTTTAACAGTTGAGGAGGGGAGAAAAAAGAGTCGAGGCATGAATAAGAACTTTATATATATCAATTAACAATAATCCCCTTTTAAACTAAGGTATAAACTATATGAAACATCAATTGGTTATAGTTAAGACCAGACAATCTATACATACATAGCCAAAATTTCAGCAGAAGCTATTGTTGTATACAATCTATACCTTGAGCACAGTTGGACAACTTAACACATGAATCATAACAAGAAAACAAAAGTATAAACAACAGAAGCTAATAGAATTTAACATTCAAACAAGATTCTTATTCAAATTCCAATTCGAACATCCAAATCTGTATACAAATTCAATCTGGTTCCAACTTGTGGCACTTCATTTATTAGCAAAGGGTATGAAAGAATACCTGGAAATGAAAGTCAAAAAGGGGTGAGATCAGAAGTAAAAACAACAGCAATCACCAGCAGCAACAAAACAGTCCCAGTTTTAATCCAGCTATTAACCCCAGATAGTTCAATGAAACAGTATATGGAAAATGGTTTCAGCCAATTCGAAATTGAAAACCAAAAATACAAATCAATGAAATAGTAAATTCCAGTTTTTTTCCAGTATTTTCAGAATGTTTTCTTGTCTCCCTCTCTCAGAATCTCTTCCAAATTTTCTTAGCTCTCTGTCCCTGTATATCCAATGTATCCAGAGTGTATATCGAGTGTATATCGAGTGTATACCGCTCTCTCCGCCCCCTTTTTGTTTCTTCTCCTCTCCGAATTTCCTAGCCTTCTACCCTCTTTGAATGTTCTTCCTAGCTCAGAATCTCTTCCAAGTTTTCTTAGCTCTCTGACCCTGTATATCCAGTGTATCCAAAGTGTATATCGAGTGTATACCACTCTCTCCGCCCCCCTCTTTTTTTTCCTCTCCGAATTTCCTAGCCTTCTACCCTCTTTGAATGTTCTCCCTCTCTCAGAATCTATTCCAAGTTTTCTTAGCTCTCTACCTCTGTATATCCAATGTATCCACAGTGTATATCGAGTGTATATCGCTCTCTCTGCCCCCTCTTTTTTTTCTCCTCTAATCTGATGTTCAGCTCCCTTAAATGGGCATTCAATTAGTGCATTTCCACTACCAATTCAACTTTTCATTTCTTTAATCATCCACTTAATTGTCCACTCAATTTGTGCTTTTAATTAATTTGATAATGCAAATACTATCCTACCACTATTAGGAGCTTCTCAATTAGTAAATTGGCCCAACCAGATTTTCCTCTTCTTATTCTCAATGGTTTTGGCTGAGTTTTGGTTTTGGGTGTGGCTAAATTGGCCCAACCAGATTTTCCTCTTCTTATTCTCAATGGGTTTGGCTGAGTTTTGCTTTTGGGCCTGGCTAAATTGGCCCAACCAGATTTTCCTCTTCTTATTCTCTTTTCCTTTTCAATTTTCTTTTCCTTTTTCTTTTCAACAATTAAAACTAAAATCCTAATTAATTATAAAACACCAAATTAACTTAAAAATACTAATTAAATCTAACTAATAATTATCACAAATAATTAAATGTCAAATTAAAAGAAAATCACACAATTTGACTAAAATTACAAAAATATGTTATTATTTTTTTTTGAATTTTCATTTTTGTAAAACACCTAATTATTAATTAATTCCAAAAAATATAAAATCAAATCTTAAATGGCAATGCTATATTTTTGTATTTTTAATGCATTAATAAAATTAAACATGCCCACAAATATGTGCAAACAATCAGAAAAATCACGCAATAATTCCTAAAAATAACAAATAATTAAAGAAAAGACATAATTTTGGGAATTCTTTTGGAGTAATATGTGTGAGGCAAAAATCACGTGCTCACAACTGCCCCTCTTTGTCCGAAAACACGAAGAGTTATCGTGCAAAGATAAAGTGAGCGGACACGAGCGATTTTTGCCTGTTTGAACACTCCGTGGGAAGCATTTTTTTGAAAGATTTGACCGAACCTCTCCTTCAAAGGCTTCCTACATATCCTTGGCTATAAAGGAATCAGGTCAATGTAGTTCGGGAAGTTTTGGTAGCTGGGACTACCATGAAGCTGCGGTTTTGCTGTTACTACTACTGCTGCTGCTGATACTGCCTACTGACCTCCTTATTACACCATGAATAAAATGAAGAAGCTAGACTAAGCTATAATCTATGCTTTACAAAGATTTATTTCCAAATTTGATCTTGTGACTGATGTTGCCTTGTCGATTTGTGCTTCATCCGCTGTTTCTTTACTTCTGGCTCGACTTGTGGTCTTCCTTCTGATTTCTGCTGGGGATTTTTGTTGTAACTCTCCGCTTTACTGACTTCAAACTTCAATGTATTCCTCTGTTATATGGGCGGGCTCCCGACTTCAAAACTTGAAACGTAAAGACTGAAATGTGTTCCTCTTTTATATGGGCGGGCTCTAACTTCAAAACTTGAAATGTAAAGATTGAAATGTATTCCTCTGTTATATGGGCGGGCTCTGAACTTCAAAACTTGAAATGTAAAGACTGAAATGTATTCCTCTGTTATATGGGCGGGCTCCCAACTTCAAGACTGGAAAATAAAACGTCATTCCTCTCTTCAGGCGGGCTCCTGACTTCAACAACAACTTAAAAATAAAACGTCATTCCTCTCTTCAGGCGGGCTCCTAATTTCAACAACAACTTAGAAAATAAAACGACATTCCTCTCTTCAGGCGGACTCCTGACTTCAACCAACAACTTAGAAAATAAAACATCATTCCTCTTTTCAGGCGGGCTCCTGACTTCAACAACAACTTAAAAATATAACGTCATTCCGATCTTCAGGCGGGCTTCTAACTTCAACAACAACTTAGAACTGCATTCGTATTGCCATTGTTCCCCCTTGCCTCCTGAACTATTTTCCTTCTAACTTGAATTATCTTTCTTCAGAACAGCTTCCCTCAAAACTTGTATTGTCTTCCTTCTTCAAAACTACTTCCCTCAAAACTGGTGTTTCATTCCTCCGCAAACTGCTAGGGATAACACTTTTTTTTCTTCAAAATATGTTATCTTCCTCCTTCAAAGACTACTTCCCTTAGGACTGGTGTTTCATTCCTCTGCAAACTGTTTCCCTCTTTTTCCTTTTTCTTTTTTTTAATCTTCTTCCTTCAAAGACTACCTCCCTTAAAACTTGTGTTATCTTCCTTCTTCCTCAAGTGGGTACCTGACTTCAGGAAAATTTTCAAAAAATGAACGAAATTTTTTTTGCCCAGATTTGATAACTTTCCTTATATCATACCCTTTCCGTCATCAATAGCATTTCCTGTCCCTATTTCAAATCAAAGAAAGAATTTGGTCAGTTTAAAACGTGGTGGTTGGTTTTGATACTCCTGCTGGGGATGGTTTTCCCTTCTTTTTTTTCTTTTTTTTCCATGCCATGTGTTGTCTAACCATCTTGAAACTTGGCTGATACCTTCCGACCTTCTTGACGATTCCTTATTCACAAACCTCTCAACTATTTTCCTAGTCTTCTTATCTGACCCCATGTATTTTTCATGACATTTGATTTTACTTGAAGATCTTGCATGTTTATTGATTAACCACTTTCTCCATCGTCTGTGTTACTGAAATACCTTTTTCCCGTGCAGACCCAATATCTTTTTTTGTGGTACTATTCGTGAACTGGCATTTACCCAACCTTTGAGTCTCCTATGAATTTCCAAATTATGTCCATCGCTCTCCGCGTTGTTCTTTCTTGATTTTTCCGCTGGCCTTGGCCTTATAACCTTTGATTTCTGCTAGGGATATCCTTCTTGACACTGGTCCACCCTTTTGTCAATCTCATCATTGAATATACCCTTGGTTCAATCACCCTGGCCCTCCTTTGGTTGCACTGTCCCTGAATTGATATGGACCAATCTTGGGTATTTTACGCGAACCTCAAAGCATGTTGACTATTACCAGCTCATTGCGCTTGTTCTTTCCTGACTTATACCACTTTGATGTACATAGTCAGATCTCGTCTTGCATAATTGGAAAGCTGATGGCAAATTTTGAAGTCATTTCTCACTTGTTCTGACCAAAGAGACTCAAGAAGAGGAAATGACAAAGGTAAAAGGAATAGAGTAAAAGACAAAAGAAAGAGATGACTCTTAACAAGAAAAACTACAAAGTAAAACCTATCAGATGTGGATACCAACTCTATTGGTCATGACATGCACATGTGGCCTATCCTCCGTCGTTAATCGCCTTCTGGTGCTTTCCTATCTGATTCTCAATCTTTATTCGACTTTTAGTGCCCGAAGGGTTTTCACTATCAAGCCTATCTCATTTTGGTTTTTCTCTCAACTTATAGCCGCCTCAAGGTGCCCGTGAAGGTTTTCACCGATAAGACTCCTCATTTTATTACTTTTCTGCCGGGGATCAGAGTGTTATTCTCGACTTCCATTTGCATGACTTGGCATCTTTCGAAGACTGGTCAAAAGGTCTTTTTTTTGGACCGTAACGTGGGATTTTGGATAGGGCTAGAAAAAAGGGTATTAGCGGCTCAAAATGAATCAATTTGGGTTCAAAATTTACAACCTTCGGAACCTGATTTCTTTACATCAAACACAACTTCTGCCCCAGTTTCTTGCTTGGGGATTTTTGATTTTTTGTTACACTATGACCGAGCCGTGAAGCGCCTACGTATCCTCTTTGAGAAATCAGGTCAAACGTAGTTCTCAATTTCTTTTTTTTTGTTTTCCTTTTCACTTATTTATTATTTTCTTTTCTTTTTCTTTTTCTTTTTCTTTTCTCATTTCTCCTTTCTCCTTTCTCTTTTGTTGTTTTGTTGTTTCTGTTGTTTTCTTTTTCTTTTTCTTTTTCTTTATCTTCCATGCTTGTGTTTTCTAATCTTTGCTACTGATTCCAAGGGTATGAAAGAAAACCAATAAGGCTCAAAGGGTTAACGAAGGATAAAGTGTTTAGATGGAAGAATAAAATGCATTCGTCATTCCAATCTTCAAAACATGCCAAGCACAAACAACACAACTAAACATTCGCCACATCTTCTGATTGTGCCAGACTTGATAACCATATCCACACATTCACCTTTTCATTTGTCACTTTTAAAGCACCGTTGGGCAATACTCTCACTTTCGTTACCACGAACGGCCCCGTTGTCAATATGGCTAACTTGCTTTTATGGTTTTCTTTATATTTTACTTGCCCCAGTTTTACGTGGCTCGGGCTTTAAATGATCTCAAGCTGTTCATATTTCCCTTAAGTGTCCCGATCAATGGCTTTATAATTAACTTTTAAGATTAGGCCTAAACTGTGCGCGCATGTCATGTCACTAGAATCGACGTTTGAACAAAAAAAACACAAAAGGATAAAAAAGAACTAAACAAAGAAGATGACTGGAGGTAACAAAAGACCAGAATTTGCATTGGACAATCGGTGAAACGGTTCGCACAAACCTGAAACAAACCTGGACAGAACTAAGCAAACCGCTATGACAAAAATGGAAGGATAAGAGGGTTTGACACAAGACAATATCCGTATCACAACCCTAGAATAACCCGGATAACATAAATGACAACAAAATAAACCACCAAAAGCTCTACTCCGGCTGACCAAGGAATGGAGCGTCTTTCCAATTACCAAGCACGACATCTTAGCCACTAAGCTTCGCATCAATATTAAAGACCACTATCCGCTTCGACATCTTCAGCTTTAATCAATATCCCAAGAAGGTTCACATGCTCTTTATTATTGTCGTCGATCGTAATCACTCCTTCGTGAATCATTCTTTCTATTTCCCTTTTCAACGAACGACAACTCTCAATGCTATGCCCTGGGACATTGGAGTGGTATGTGCATCATGCAGTAGGATCAAAGCTTCTTGCACGTGGATCTGGAGTATATCCGGGGAGCGGCTCAATCAGTCCAGCATGTTTTAGCCTTTCAAACAGACTTGCATAAGATTCTCCGATATGGGTGAGAGCCTTTTCTCGTTTCAGTAACCTCTCGTTCCTAAATGCCTGATTTGGCTTAAAACCTGATCCAGGGGGTTTCTGGTGTGCTCGTGGAGGAGGATAGGCATTTTGTGGAGCTGGGTACTTGGAAAGTGAAGCATGTCTTTGGGAGTCTCGTGGAGAGAATTAGCGTTAGGGAGGGGAGTAGCGTTGGGAAAATATAGTTGGACGACGAGTGATGGAGCTACTCGGGTGGCTGGGAAAGCTATCATAAGTGGGTAGATATGGAGAGTATGGAGGATCATCCGTTATTGTGTTAGGTGTTTAGGTAAGGACAGAGTTCAGGAAGCTAGGCGGTGGAGCTTTCCCAGTCATCCATGCCCGATACATGTCTGCCACATGCTTTCTCAACATTTTTACCTCTTCTACCAACCCGTAGTCATGTTCAACCAGCTGTTTTCGGGCGTTGGTACCAACCCACTTAGTTCTGTTGTTCTTTGCCATTGTCTTTTGCCTTTGTGTTGCAGGGAAGCGTTACTTTAGTACCACAACCAACCACCTTTCTGGAGATTGAAAGAGAACAAAATGGGAGCAACCCGGTAGCGTTAGGGTTTTCAACAGATAGGAAAACACACATTGAGGATGCAATGCAACTAGACAGTTAACCCTTTCTATCATGCATTTGCTTCAGTTACGTGCGTCATTCCGACTTCTTATAATTGTGCTCCTTTTGAACGCCTCCCAATCCTTCCTTTATTTTCTTTGTTTTCTCATTTTTTCTCATTTTCTCTTTTCTATATATAGATATTTTTTTTTCTTTTTGATGGTGGTCGAATCTTATGTGGATTGCCTACGTATCATGTCCCCGCATGAATCAGACCGTGCGTAGTTCTGATAGATAAGTGCCAAAATGACTGATAAAATTTTTGATTTTCTTTTTTTTTTCAAATTTTCCATTAAAGAAAAATGTGTTTATTGAAACGACCCATTACAATATTAACGGACTCTAAAAGACATTGTCATCAAAATGGCAATACAGCTTAAAAATAGACTAACAGACTTTGACTGACAAGTACTCCCTTTTTTTCTTTTCTTTTTTTCTTTTTTCTTTTTTACAAAACAATTCATAAAATATCCGGTCTTGTCAATACGGCTTTTCAGCACTTCGAAGAAGATTTAAAGGTTGTGTTTGCTAACCAGTCAAAACCTTAAAAATGACCAAAGGTGGTGTTTATGCGAAGTCAGCCTTTCGGTGTCCCTTTTTGGGAACATTCGGCTATTTTTGACAAGAACGACATCACCCGACTTATTTATGACGAAAATTACAATTTTGACATTTTTGGTTATTTTTGCAAAAAAGGGAGGTTGGACCCGATGAGGGTTGCCTACGTATCTCACACCCCGTGAGAATCAAACCGGCGTAGTTCGGGCAGAGAAACTAGCTACTTTTTAAAACAAGATTCTTTTTCCTTAGTTCCTTTTATAACAAACAAACAAACTATTTTTCTTCTCCGTTTTTGAAAACAAGACAAACTAAAATAAAAGACTCTTTTTCACGCATTTTTGCTTTTTGAGTAGAACAAACAATTTTAAAAACATAAAATATTTTCTTTTTCTTTTTTCAGAGTTTCGACAGTATTTGGGCATTGGTTTTATTCTAAAAATAGGTAATTAACTCTCTATACTGCTATTTCCTCTCTCTCTTTTTCCTTTTCTCAAATTTCTGATATTCCCGAGATTCAGAAGCCGGTCAACATGCAAGTCCGAATAAATAAATGCACAGAAAATAAGTAGGATGCGTCAGGATGGTCCTTTTCATTTCAGGTTGCTTGTCCTAGACGGACCCAACTCCTGTGTTGAGTTCCCTAAGTCAAATGCACATGATGCAAATAAGCGTTCCTACTAGGGATCTGGCATGAAGTTGAGTTATTCTAGGTTCAGAACCTGAGTGTTTGTTCTAGACCTGGCTTACCCGAGCGGACAGCTCGAGCCGGGGGGGGGGGGGCAGCGTCCCGGGAATATAGAAGCTTCGCCGGCTTTGCAACTTGTCCGAACCTCGTTCTAAATTTGGGATATGACTCTAACAGAAAAGAAGTCACACGAAGTGCACACTCCTTCATGATTTAGAAGACTCAGAGAGAAGAGGGATTTCGCAATAGTTTATATACAATTCACGTAATATCAAAGCGGTAAAAGCAATCAATTAGCACATTAGGCCCAAATCATGTAACAAAATTAGATAATGGATAAAGCCAACTATAACAATTATTCTAAGCTCGAATTCTTGAACCCTGAACCAGAGATTCTGGGTTCGGATCCCCAGTAGAGTCACCAGAGCTGTCACACCTCCTTTTTCACCTACACCCCGGGGGAGGGTATAATAAAGGGAGTTTTCCAATTTAAGTGACAATCGAAAAAGGATTATTTTAATTAAAATTCAGAATCGCCACTTGGGATAATTAATAGTATCCCAAGTCACCGGTTCAAATCCCGAATCGAGGAAAAGATTGACTTTGTATTACAGTCTGCACACACAGAAATCCGGGTAAGGAATTCTGTTAACCCGGGAGAAGGTGTTAGGCATTCCCGAGTTTCGTGATTCTAGCACGGTCGCTCAACTATTATAATTGGCCTATTATCTGATTTTAGTACATGTTTAAACCTATGTGCAAATTTTAACTTAAACCGCTTTTATTTATTCAATTTTTTAGGAAAAATTCAACGTCATCTAAAACACATCTTGAACCCCCTCACATAAATGCACCCGCGGTCCGTGACGTATTTTATCCAACATTGTTGAGATTTAGATTTGGGTCACATAAATGCGCACCTGAGTTTAAGAAGATAAATTATTAAAATAACGCGCCTAAAGCGACTACGCACTTTCAAATTTGCGAGGGCCATGGAATATTCAACTAATGGCACGCCTCGATTTCCATTTTTTATGACCCTAATTATTTAACACTAAAGTACTTGAGAAGTCCTTCCAAACAACAAGGCTTTATTAAACCATTTTATTAGCGGAAGGGCCTGAATATTTTGGCAACGCCGGCTGCAAGCAAGGACTTCAGGATCGAATCCCTGAAGCCATACCTGCCAGTGATCACTCATAATCTTTTTAACCGTTGAGGAGGGGAGAAAAAAGAGTCGGGGCATGAATAAGAACTTTATATATATCAATCAACAATAATCCCCTTTTAAACTAAGGCATAAACTATATGGAAACATCAATTGGTTACAGTTAAGATCAGGCAATCTATACATACAGAGCCAAAATTTCAGCAGAAGCTATTGTTGTATACAATCTATACCTTGAGCACAGTTGGACAACTTAACACATGAATCATAATAAGAAAACAAAAGTATAAACAACAGAAGCTAATAGAATTTAACATTCAAACAAGACTCTTATTCAAATTCCAATTCGAACATCCAAATCTGTATACAAATTCAATCTGGTTCCAACTTGTGGCACTTCATTTGTTAGCAAAGGGTATGAAAGAATACCTGGAAATGAAAGTCAAAAGGGGGTGAGATCAGAAGTAAAAACAACAACAATCACCAGCAGCAACAAAACAGTCCCAGTTTTAATCCAGCTATTAACCCCAGATAGTTCAATGAAACAGTATATGGAAGATAGTTTCGGCCAATTCGAAATTGAAAACCAAAAATAGAAATCAATGAAACAGTAAATTCCAGTTTTTTTCCAGTATTTTCAGAATGTTTTCTTGTCTCCCTCTCTCAGAATCTCTTCCAAGTTTTCTTAGCTCTCTGCCCCTGTATATCCAATGTATCCAGAGTGTATATCGAGTGTATACCTCTCTCTCTGCCCCCTTTTTGTTTCTTCTACTCTCCGAATTTCCTAGCCTTCTACCCTCTTTGAATGTTCTCCCTCTCTTAGAATCTCTTCCAAGTTTTCTTTGTTCTTTGCCCCTGTATATCCAGTGTATCCAGAGTGTATATCGAGTGTATACCACTCTCTCCGCCCCCCTCTTTTTTTTTTCCTCTCCGAATTTCCTAGCCTTCTACCCTCTTTGAATGTTATCCCTCTCTCAGAATCTATTCCAAGTTTTCTTAGCTCTCTACCCCTGTATATCTAATGTATCCAGAGTGTATATTGAGTGTATACCGCTCTCTCCGCCCCCTCTTTTTTTTCTCCTCTAATCTGATTTTCAGCTCCCTTAAATGGGCATTCAATTAGTGCATTTTCCACTATCAATTCGACTTTTCATTTCTTTAATCATCCACTTAATTGTCCACTCAATTAGTGCTTTTAGTTAATTTGATAATGCAAATACTACCCTACCACTATTGGGAGCTTCTCAATTAGTAAATTGGCCCAACCAGATTTTCCTCTTCTTAATCTCAATGGGTTTGGCTGAGTTTTGGTTTTGGGCCTGGCTAAATTGGCTAAACCAGATTTTCCTCTTCTTATTCTCAATGGGTTTGACTGAGTTTTGGTTTTGGGCCTAGCTAAATTGGCCCAACCAGATTTTCCTCTTCTTATTCTCTTTTCCTTTTCAATTTTCTTTTCCTTTTTCTTTTCAACAATTAAAACTAAAATCCTAATTAATTATAAAACACCAAATTAACTTAAAAATACTAATTAAATCTAACTAATAATTATCACAAACAATTAAATGCCAAATTAAAAGAAAATCACACAATTTGACTAAAATTACAAAAATATGTTATTATTTTATTTTTTAATTTTTATTTTTGTAAAACACCTAATTATTAATTAATTCTAAAAAATGTAAAATCAAATATTAAATGCCAATGCTATATTTTTGTATTTTTAATGCATTAATAAAATTAAACATGCCCACAAATATATGCAAACAATCAGAAAAATCACGCAACAATTCCTAAAAATAACAAATAATTAAAGAAAAGACCTAATTTTGGGAATTCTTTTGGAGTAATTTGTGTGAGGCAAAAATCACGTGCTCACAATCATAAGTAGAAAAATTTAGCATAAATGTACCCCAAAGGAATAAAAGTTGGTTTCAAAGATTGCATGTTTAAGATAGGATTCAATTAGGAGTTTTCAGGACCCTACTGAATAATAAGACCTAGCTTTAAGATTTCCATTAGATAACAAGATTTAGCATAAGTTCTGTTGTAGGGTAATATAATTTAGCCGTAAAATCATCACTCTTAAGATAAGACTTGATTTTTGATTGTCAGGACGCTCTTGGATAATGTGGCGTAGTTTAAAACTGGCTTGGATAACAAGATTTAGCATAAGACATACCTTTAGAAGATATAACTTAGATTTAAAATTGTCGTTTGGTTAAGAGTTGTCAGGACCCTCCTGGATAATAGGGAGTAGTTTAAGACCCTCTTAGATAACAAGATATAGCTTAGATTTAAAATTGTCGTTTAGTTAAAAGTTGTCCGGACCCCCCTGGATAATGGGACATAACTTTCAAATTGTTAGTAATATTTGGTAATATGATTTAGTTTAACACTCACATATGCGCCCAGCTACCAAACTGGGGCAGAAAATTTTCTTTGTTTTGTCTATTTTTGTTGAAATCAGGGACCTGCTTGGAGAATAGGGAGAAGCAAGTCAAGTTTCAGCAATCAGGCGCCCACCTGGAGAGCAAGGGAATACAATTCAAGTTTCAGCAATAAGGCACCCACCTGGAGAGCAAGGGAATACAATTCAAGTTTCAGCAGTCAGGCGCCCACCTGGAGAGCAAGGGAATACAATTCAAGTTTCAGCAATCAGGCGTCCACCTGGAGAGCAAGGGAATACAATTCAAGTTTCAGCAATCAGGCGCCCACCTGAAATTTTTCTTTGTTTTTGTCTATTTTATTGAAATCAGGCGCCCACCTGGAGAGAAAGAGAATCCATTCAACTTCAACAATCAGGCACCTGCCTGGAGAGCAAGGGAATACATTCAAATTCAGCAATCAGGCACCCACCTGGAGAGCAAGGGAATACAATTCAAGTTCATGCAATCAGGCGCCCACCTAGAGAGCAAGGGAATACATTCAAGTTCAGCAGTCAGGAGCCCACCTGGAGAGTAGGGGAATATAGTTCAACTTTAGCAGTCAGGCGTCCACCTGGAGAAAGGGAAAGCATCTCAAAGTACAATTGGAGTTCAGCAATCAGGCATCCACCTGGAGAAAGGGAAAACATCTCAAATTAGAATTCAAGTCAGCAACAAAAGGAGCTCACGGCAAAAATGCGAGTCAACAGTCCGAGGTTATCAACAGAAGTTAGTCACAATAAAGAAAAAAGGACAAGGGCAAGAAGTTAATCCAAATGCAGAAGTTGATGGAAGATGTGAACTACTTAAGACATGGTGGAAGTCACAAGCACTACATGTCCGGTCTTGATCCAAAAAGCTGAAGAAGAACGAGCTAGCACCTGCAGCTAACAAGCGCTCAAGGTTCAAATCTAAAGTCTGCATGAAGAACCATTCAAGACTCAAGATCATGCTTCAGAAGACTTATAGATAGGAATCTTGTAATTCGTAGTTGAAAGGCTTAGTTAGTCTTTTTCATTTGATTTTTGATATAATAACAGGAACCGCGGACCGGAACCTCGACGACACCTCAATCGGCTCTCCACCTCTGTACTCTATCACCTCATTCACCTCTGAACTACATGTGACCTGATTCCTTTATAGCCAAGGATATGTAGGCAGCTCAGATACCAGGGCTCGGTCACATTCTCCTTCCTCTTAGCTTTTTTGTCTCCTCAATAAAAGGGTCGGGTCAAAAAACATGTCTAGTCGTTCTTTGTCTGAAAATACTTCGTATTTTCAGTCAAAGAGGGGCAGCTGTAGACATGTGATTTTTTACCCTTACCCAAGATTTTTATATTTTAGCATGTAAATATTTAATGTAGGCCTAATATAGCTATTTCAACTATTTTTGACTTCTTTACTTTATTTTCGTCATAAAAATGAAAGATTACAAAAAAATATTTTAGCTTACGTATCTTTCATAAATTTAAATAAAAATATATAAAAATAGTACCTTATTTTTATCTTTACGTAATTTTGAAAATACAAAAAATATGTTGCATTCGTATCTAGGATTTAATTTTTGCATTTTTAAATCTGCTAGTAATTTATCTGCTTTACAAAATTGAAAAAATCACAAAAAAACGTATTTTGCATTTTTATTGTTTAATTTCGAATTTTTGTAATTTTATTTTAATTTGGTATTTAATTAGGTGTGGTAATTAATATTTAGAGATAATTAAGTTAATTCGGTAGAATAATTTGGTTTAGGGGTTGTTCAATAAGGGTAATGTTTAGTGGATAGTAGGGTTAGAATTGCACTAATAGATTAAATAATTAAGTGGATAATTGAGTGGACAATGGAGTAGAGGATTAAAGAAATGAAAAGTTAAGTTGGTAGTGGAAAATGCACTAATTGAATGCCCATTTAAGGGAGCTGAAAATTAGAAAAGAAGGGGGCGGAGAGAGCGGTATACACTGGATATACAGGGGGCAGAATTCATTTTGGAAAAAAAAAATAGAACCAAATTTTCTGAAATATTGAGAGCAGAAGAACACCAGAGAGAGTTCAAAGCTAGAAAGAGAAAACAAAGAGAGATTTCCGGACTATTTTTCTTCTCCATTTTTCTGGTTTTCTCCGTGTTGCTGGGATTTCTGGATTGAGGTGTTGAAGCTACTGTGTTGGGCTTTCTGCTGCTGTATTTTGCTGTTTGCTGTTGCTGATTGCTTACCCCATTTTTCTGTTCTACATACCATGTACATGTCCTGAAACTCGATGTATGAAAATATCCAGTTGAAAATGAATGAAGTGGAGGCCTATTGTTGATTTACTGCTTTCATTATACTGTAGTAACCGTACTGATGGACTGTTAATTATAAGTTTGTGCATTTAAACCGCTAAGTGTGTGTTAGATATTTAGAAATGCATATGAGTTTACTTGAGTATTCGTTGTAATAATTCCATGCTGGACTAACAGAATAGTTTCTATTAGTTTAGTTAATTTCCGGTTTTCCTAGATCTATATAAATGGTATTTTCAAGCTGTGATTAATTAGGCTGTAGACTGTTAAAGTAGTGTGATACTTCTTCTGATCATGGGAGCTTTATATTTAGTAGTGATGATGCGAGTTAATCTATAATTCTAAGTTTGAGTGGTTGTGTGTGGGTTCGAAATCAGGAAGTTAAAAGTAGATATGTGATATGTAATTCATAAGGTTAATTTAGGTAATCCATTTTCGTCCAGCATCCTTAATTCTCGAGTTTCAATTCTCATATGTGGTCACGTTAGTGTGTAATCAAAGTTCATGAGTCAACATTTTAATAAAAATGAGTCATAGTAGGGAATTTGAAATTTGAACTAGTATGCACCATGTTTGAAATTGTGATCATAGGCAGTTTACGTGGGTCATGAAATCTGAAATCAATTGCTTTCCAACTCATGTTTAATGTTGCATTGAATTTATTTTACTGGCTAGTTAATTTTAGTAGTAGATTCATCAGATTTGTGCTCTTAATTAAATTGAAATTCCATTTAGTGTAAAAGACATGGCTTAACAGGCTAGTACCTAAACGTTTGGGCCTCAGGATAATTGATGCACGACCCAGGCCAGTTTTGGCCCCTTTCTCATTTAGTCCTGTGCCAAGGTCTGTTTTGGCCGATTTAATGGTGTATATCTGGTTTTAAATTCCCTCTGTTGGGCTCACATCGGAGCCCAATGGTCGGATGTCGGTGAAAAAATATTACTTAGTTTGCATCAGCCCAGTAACAAATTAATTAGGGCCTTTCTTTTATTTTAGAGACAAATTAAGTAGAAAACTATAGATTGCTCTAGGTTTGCACTTTAAAAAAAAATAAAACGGGATGAGCCTCGCAAAATAAAACACAAAAATTGCGGGGCCCTCGATAATTGTATATATTAAAATACTTAGATTTCGGGACGGGTCGTTTAGCGAATTTCACGGCCTTCCCCATAATAACGCGTTAGTCTCTTTAGACGCGTATTTTAATAACATTACCTCCCTAAACTCGAGTGCGCATTTATGTGACCCAAATCCAAATCCCAACGATTTTAAAGTATGTCCAAAACCATGGGTGCATTTATGTGACGTGAGTCAAGACTTGTTTTAATGACGTTGCAATTTTCTTTAAAAATGAATAAAAGCGGTTAAGGTTAAAATTTGCACATAGGTTCATAATTGTTAAAATCAGATAATTTAAGCCAAATATAACAGTTGAGCGACCGTGCTAGAACCACGGAACTCGGAAATGCCTAACACCTTCTCCCGGGTTAACAAAATTCCTTACTCAGATTTCTGGTTCGCGGACTGTAATACAGAGTCAATCTTTTCCTCGATTCGGGATTCAACCGGTGACTTGGGACACCATAAATCTCCCAAGTGGTGACTCTAAATCTTTAATAATAAATCCTATTTCGATTGTCCTTTAATTGGAAAAACTCCCTTATGCCCTTGCAGGTGTAGGTAAAAGGGAGGGGTGACAGACGTTGTGCTTGCTTTACAGGACGAGCACCTCGTTTGACAGCAAGATGATGAACAACCACCTTGGGGTCTAAACCTGGCATTTCTTTGTAGTTCCAAGAAAATACGTCTTTGAACTCCTTAAGTAGCTTAATATATTTGCTCTCTTCATCACCAGTTAGAGAGGCACTTATATATGTGGGCTTTGGATCTTCAACTACTCCGAGATTGACTTCTTTTAGTGCGTCAACCATTGTCTTCACCCTTTCTTTAAGCTCTGGTGGTGCATCTTTAGCGTCTTTATCATCTTGAGGATCACCATCATTGAAAGATATGTGATGACATACATGAATATCAAGGCACTTTTCCTCGACTTCGTATAAGATGAAGCATTTTGTTCATCATGAATGGTGATATGATATGATGACCCCACACTTTCTTCATCTTTCTCCGGTTCCTTAGTGTGGACTATAGTATGAGCCTTTGCTTTGAGGACCTCTCCGCATGAAACTTTGTCTCTCACCTCATTCTAGAAGGAATCATACTTGGGTAGTCTGTGGTCAAAATCTCCTTTTTAAGGGAGATAGGTGCTCAAATCTTTCCATTACTTCCATGGCGCTTGTTTTCCTTCTTCAGTGGTCCCAACCTATCAAAGACTGAGGTCCTTGGTTTTGTAAGTCGGTCAAACACAGAAGGCTTGTTATTAAGCGTCGCAGACACTTCTTTAGCAGTAATGTAGTTACAACTTGCCCCTTTAATGGAGATACGGATTGGCGGGGGTTGTTTGTAACCCAATCCTTCATGTGATTGCTTCAGTGGGTACCCTTTCTCCATCATCATCATCTTTTGAGTAGGGTTTAAGGGTTCAGGCGAGAGTTTTCCCAACTTGGATGGTTTGTTGGGATCATATCCAGCTTTTTCTAACAACTTGTAGGCGTTTGGGTCAAAGCCCTCATCTGTGCGCTTTGTAGGAAGTGCTAGATTTAGAAGCGAATTGTTGCTTGATTATTTGACAAACCCTTTGATCAACTTTGTAGACGACTTAACTGCATCCATTCGCATGATAGGGAGGGTCAAGTCTCCTAACACCTTACCTTGTAGTTCAGAAGATGGATCTTTGACCTTCCTTGCCTTTGGGACATAATGAAGAACATGAGTCACTTTCTTACTTGAAGATGCCTCATTCATCTTGTTCCTATCATGAAACACCTTATCTTTTTCAACTGTAATCTTTTCCTTGCTAGTTGTGACATAAACCATATTTACAACACTTTTGGTCAACATCATATCATCAACCTTAACCTCTTTTGAGACGTAATTCTTTAAGTAGAATTTTGCATCAGCAAAGTATGATTCAGCCTCGGTAAAGGGCTTATCATCAACAACTATCTTCCTTTCGACCCCACCTTCGCAGTATTTCAAGCACTGATGGTAGGTGGATGAAACCACTTTGTTCTTATGTATCTACCTTCCTAACAAGATATTATATGAGGTCTTTGCATCAATCACGTGCATCCATGCACTCGAATGCAAATCTCCCATATTGTTTTCCAATTTGATAGCCCCTATAACTCTTTTGACCCCTTGATTGAACCCTTGAATCATCAAACGACTTTCACATAGTTCATCCATCGGTATGCCAAGCTCTTTAACAGTACGAATTGGGAGAATATTGACACCAAACCCATCATCGATCAAGATTCTACTTATTCTCTGTTCTCGCACAAAGCCAACCATAAATAGGGGCGATTATAGTATGTTTTACCAAGAAAAAAATCATCGTTAGTAAATGTGATTTTTGCATCACAAACGTCCACTTCTTCAGAATTCCTAGTGATTTTTTAGGCAAGGGAGGTGGCAACAATGATGGACCCTCCTTTTTGTCTCTTCTTCATCTATCTTACAACATGAGGCCTTGATATATTCACAGAAAGCTCGCGGGTGTAACCATCTTGGCAAGAATTCCTCCAAATGTCACTGGAAAACGTAGCCTTTGATAGTGATTCTCCGCCATTTTTGCTTTCTTCCAGTTTTTCTTGGGTCTTTTCACCATTTATACCCTAGTCAACTGATTATTTGACTCCCTTTGTGAATTTGTCTTGCAGCGTCTCCGCCGAGTCACAAGAATCCAACCTTCATCATCAATTTGATCATCACGTGATTCACTTTTCTCTTGAGATCTTTCCTCCACTATTAGTGTATACGCCATAGGGGGAAGCAATGGTGTGCTCACATCGATAGATTCAAAGTCACCAAATTTAATCATATTTGGTGATGATGCAATTTAGATATCATCACATTCATGTACTTCGACAAAATTGCAAAGGACAATGGGATCAAGTGAACCAAAAATGAAAGAGACTTGATTCGAACTGTCTTTCTCATTCTCAGGCAAGATTTTTCCTTCAGCGGCCAAGTCCATGACTTTCTCCTTGAAGACAAAGCATTTTTCAATAGGGTGGTCAATCAACCGATGGTACTTGCAATAATTTGGATCATTAGTCTTTCCAGCTTCGTCTGGCCACTTCATTTCGGGTAACTCAATGAGTTTCAACTCAAGGAGTTCTTCAAAAATTTTTGGGACATCAAAGTCCAAGAATGGATATTCTTTCGCTTGCATTTCCTTTAGAGTTAACTTTCGACCAACTTTATCCTGTAAGGATGTTGTCTTCACACTTTTCTTCTTACTCACTTTTGTAGTGACCTTTAATGGCGAGGCATTAACATTCATTGATTCCTTGCTCTCAGATATCGGCAAAAACTTGCCTCATTTCTTTATTTCTTGTTTATCCTTCACTTTACAAGGTTCATAAACAGGTGGCCCTTGATTTCCACTTGAAGACATACTTATCTCCATATCATGAGCACGTGTAGCCAATTTTTCAAAAGACTTAGGCTTGATACCCTGCAGGATATAGCGAAGTCCCCAATATATTCCTTGGATATGCATTTATATTCCAGAAGCTTCACTAAGTCTTTCTTTACAATTAAGGCTCACATTCCTCCATCGATTGATGAAATCGACAACTGGTTTATTCTTCCATTGATGAGTATTTGTGAGTTCAACCATGCTTACGGTTTGCCTTGTGCTACAGAAGCGGTTGAGAAATTCATGTTCAAGTTTCTCCCAGCTATCGATGAAACCAGCCTCGAGATTAGTGTACCAATCAAAAGCATTTTCTTTTAAGGAACAAACAAACTGCTTGACAAGATAATCTCTATAGGTTCCAACATTATTACAAGTTTCGACGAAGTGTGCAATGTGTTGCTTCAGATTTCCTTTACCATCAAATTGTTGAAACTCTGGGGGTTGATAACCTGCAGGCATCTTCAAACTATCAATTCTCGCAATGTATGGCTTTGCATATACGAGAGAAGACTTGGAAGCAACATCGTACTTATCTTTGATGGTTCCCATAATGAAGTCTTTCAATTGGTCAATGGGAATAACCCTGTCAGATGAAATTTGAAATTCTTTAGGAGCCGTTGTCTGCCTTGCAGATGAGTCTCCTTTATCTTGCATCATTGGGAGTTTTCCAGGTGCATGACTTGAATCTCCCTCCATCATGCTTTCAACTCTATCTGTTAGCTTGACAATTTGATTATCTTGATCTTGCATATGCTTCGTTAACCCTTCAATTGCCTTTGTTAAATTTGCGAGTTGTTTTTCAACAGTTGAGGTATTAGTCACCATTGCTTGGATAACCGTCGTGGATGGTGGAGCAAAGCATGGATTTTCTCTTACACCATGCTTTGAGTGGAACAACTCACGTGGAGTGCTTGGAGCAGATCCAGTGATCAAGACATCATCATCGCCCCATGTGATGAGATTCTTAGATCTAGAAGAGCTAAGTAGAGCCAATGTCTTTTCAACAATTTCAGCAATGTTTGCTCCTTCTTCCAATTCATCTGGAAATGATCTTGCCCCCTTTGAGGATTGAAAATCAAAGATAGGAACTGATGCAGACGACATTTGAAATGTGTGTTGTCCCAGCAAGTTTACTCTGTTCCTAGTGACATGTCCTACGCTTTCCATAGTAGCATCCAACAAGTTTTCCATATCAGATGAAAACTTGGAATTCGTAGCCTTAGCAGTAGTGAGTTTGAAGTTGATCTTCTTAGGAGCCATTTCTGTATTCTTGAAATTTGGTAATTTGAAGAGATGAGAGGTAAAGATTGTCCCACTAGGCATGCCAGAAATTTGTAACAACAAATTTTCAACTTGAGAAAAATAAATAATCAAGACTGAAAAATTGCGTAAGAAATGTAGTATTTGATTTCAATAAATGAAAGTGTTACAATCTCTACGATATTTCTCTGATTCTTCAAGAATGTAAAGTATCTTAATGAGCTTGACTTTGATTTGATTCAAGGGCTTGTAAAGCTTGATCTTGAATCTCCTCCTGGGACTTGAATTTGGGTTTGATCACGAACAAGTAATTTGATCTTAAACGCCTTGGTATTTGATTTGGCTTCGTTCTTGATCTTGAACTTGAACTTGAACTTGTAGCTTGTAGAGAAATCTATTATGTTTGATCCACGAGCTCTCTGCTTGCTTCTTGTTATCACTTCTGGTGTCTTCTAGCTTTATGAAGACCTCTATTTATAGTTGTAGGGAGTGATGTGCTCTGTGATTTGATTGGTCCTTTTGAACTGACCAATACCATCCAGACACTTAGCATGATTTAATTGTCTCATTTATTTGGCTTGGATTGCCACATTACTTGACACATGGCATGATTTCATTGGCTCATTTATTTGTCTTGGATTGCCACATCACTTGACGCATGGAATGATTTCATTGGCTCATTTATTTGTCTTGTATTGCCACGTCACTTGATATGTGGCATGAGCCTGGGCTTTAAGACGGGCTAATAGCCATTTGGACCTTGGGCTAATGGAGTGGGCTTATCATTTAATTTGTAGTCCAATTTAAAGGACTAGTCCAACATATATATATATATATAATTAACCCAATTTACCAGCCACAATATTTATTTGGACTAATATCTTAAATTTAATATGGTTTAAATTATTTTATGAATTTAAATCCGATAAAATTTAAATACTTGCGGGGACATGAAGAGTATATAACTTATATACACCCCATGTAAGAATTACTAAGGAAAACCACATGGCTTAGTGCATGGAAAAGACAAGTCGAGGTTATATTGGTCAATTCAAAGGTGATGTTTGTTTGACATTTGGGCTATTTTAATTTGAAGGTGGATGACCAATATGTATACAAGTAATTTTTTCTTATATTAACATATTTAAAGGTTTAGTTAACCAAAAATAGGTTACAGACTCGATCAGCTTCAGGTTATTTGTGTGTTTGGATTAAAGAATTATTTTTAAAAAAAATTGTGACTATTGAGTTACGTAAAATATTTTGTATCAAAGACTTAAAAGAAAGTTAGACTTTTATACAGTCAAAAATTAATAACTTTTTTAAAAATTAATATTTAAAAGTAGATTAAAATATATATTTTTATAAAATATATTAAAATTACGTGAAAATCAAAAGAAAATATGTAGTATAATTTAAGGAAATTTTCATAAAGCACTATCTTTTAGTAGTAACTAGCCATCTATAGATACCATTTGCTATATTACGGATTATAGATACATTTTATGTGGTTATAAGATGTATTTAATGTATTTAAGCTATTGTATTCATGAATACAGTAGCAAAAATAGGCGTGAATCAGGGAAGTCCAGCTAATCAGTTGTCGTATTCGAGTATATTCGACTGTATTCATGGAGTGAAACATGAGATTACAACTGGACATATTATTATATTCGACTATATTTACGGCGTGAAATAAGGAATTACACCATTTTTAAAAGGGAAAGTGAATCAATTAACATAATAGACTCCTAATATAACTCAACAAACTCAATTATAACACACAAGTTTTATATTTTCAGTTATAAAAAAGATTCTCAACCGAAAAATACCCCCAAAACATAGCAATCTTCATAGAAATTATATAATATATCTAAATACATAAATTATATTAATTAAAAAAACTTATGAATACATTCATGGCATATAGTGAGATAGTGAATACAATGAAATACATAAAAAAACAGCGGGATATATTGAAATACAATGAGAAAAAAACACATTGAATACAATGAAATACATGGAATACAACGAGATACATTGAATTACAATGGAAAAAAAATCTTAGAGCATGAGTTTGAACAGTAGAAGAAAAAAAATGATGAATAAGAAATGAAATTTTTTAGATAACAATCTGGTGGAGGGGATGGGTCTTGCATTTGAAATACTTCAAATTCATGATGAGCATCTGCATATCTTCTTTAGAGTTATAATCCTCGGGGGTGAATTTAACGGTAACTCATTATGGGCGTGTAAGTCACATAACCTTAAAATGCTTCCAGACCCCATGAAATCCACCATACCAAATTGAGTTGGGCCTACCAATCCAATTGACCTTTTGTCTAAAATTATTGTAAAAATTACACGGGGTGTTCTATTTGGTCGCCCCCATTTAACCTATACCTATATTTTTTTAAAAAAGTTTTAACTTGTACCTATTTTTTAAACAACTTCAGCCCCCTTTCTCCTCCTCTTTCTCCTCTTTCGTTTTCTTCTTCTTCTTCTTCTTCTTCTTCTTCTTCTTCTTCTTCTTCTTCTTTCTTCTGTTGTTGTTGGTGCTGCTATGAAACTTCAGTTCATGAGATGATTGCCATAAATATGTTTATCTGATTATTTAAAAATAAATTATAAATAATTACGTAAGTTAGTAGATAATAATTTGTGAATATTTTCACGTGCGTAAGTTAGTAGACAATGATAATTCGGTTTTTTCACGTTTATTGTTTCTAAAATTTATGATTTAGATACTGCTGTCAATATGATTATTTATCTAGTATGTTAGAAACTTTTTTCAAAAACTTCAGCTTATTTAGTGCTGAAGTTTTTATAAATGAACTAAATAACTTCATCATCTTATGCTGAAGTTTTTGAAAAAGCTTTATGACAAAACTAATGAATTCAGGACAAAAAACTTCATCTCTTAGTGCTGAAGTTTTTACAAATAAACTAAATAACTTCAGCATCTTCTGCTGAAGTTTTTGAAAAAGCTTATCCAGGACAAAAAAACTTCAGCATGTTTAGTGCTGAAGTTTTTATAAATGAACTAAATAACTTCAGCATCTTCTGCTGAAGTTTTTGAAAAAGTATAATGACAAAACTAATGAATCTAGGACAAAAAAACTTTAGCTTATTTAGTGCAATTACAAATAAAAACTTCAGCAAATAGAGAACAAAACTTTAGCTACTATGCTTAAGTTCAGCAATTACAAACAAAAACTTTAACACACTTGGTTAAGCACACTTGCTACTTCAGGCCCGTCTACTAGAGTGCTGAAGTTTTGCTTGATTGCCTTTGCTACTTCAGCCCGTATGCTGAAGTTACGCGAAAAAGTGGGTACGTTTGCAATTTTTTTTGCAAAGCGAGCACAAGTTAAAACGTGACCCAAAAAGCGGGTATAAATGCAAATGCCCCAAAACTATTATGCTCGATAAAATGGGGGATTTGCATCTATACTCAATTTTTGGATCACTTTTTAACATATACCCACATTGCAAAAAAACAATTGCAAGTATACCCACTTTTCGGGTAACTTCAGACATACAGGCCTGAAGTAGCAAAAACAATCAAGCAAATTTTAGCATGTTTTGTAAACTACAACATGTTTTGGATGAAATTTTTGTTTTGTAATTGCTGAACTTCAATATTCTAGGAGTTGAAAGTTTGTTTAGTATTTGCTGAACTTCAGTATTCTAGGAGCTGGAGTTTGTTTTGTATTTGCTGATCTTCAGCATTCTAAGAGTTGAAGTTTGTTTTGTATTTGCTTAACTTCAGCATTCTAGGAGTTGAAGTTTTTGTTTATATTTGCTGAACTTCAACTCAATTATTCTAGGAGCTCCAACAGCTGAAGCTGCAAGTATTTATAGTCATATGTGAAACACGAGGCAAGTCTTAAGCT
Source organism: Nicotiana tabacum (assembly GCF_000715075.1). Lineage (NCBI taxonomy): Eukaryota > Viridiplantae > Streptophyta > Magnoliopsida > Solanales > Solanaceae > Nicotiana > Nicotiana tabacum. The sequence goes on from NC_134090.1 coordinate 10,276,610, forward strand.
CTAACAGCTGAGGTTGCACTTGCAAAGGAGTATACTTTCAGAAGTACTATTGCTGAAGTTCTCTAACCTAGGGGGAAGAATCTTGTTTCATTATCTGCCTAAGCATTGCTTTTGCCTCCTCATTCGTTACATGCTAGTACTTCACAATTTGTCCATCAGCAGGGCTAACAGAAAGATCATCCGAAGGAAAATCTTGTTTACTCATGCGTTTCTTGTTGCCTTCCATCATGTTGATCTAGCAACTAATGCAAGTTGATTCAACAAGTCATTTGTCTAGTGAAGTCTTCGTTACCATAATAATTAGGGGAAAAAGAGGAAAAGAAGAGGAGGAAGAAATGAGCGCATAGATCAGGAGCAAGAAGAGGATGCTGAAGTTGTCAAAATTAGGATATAGGTTAAATAATTTTAAAAATATGGGTATAGGTTAAATGGGGGAGACCAAATAGGCTCCCGTGTAATTTTTACGATAAAATGTCAAAATGGCATGTCATAGCCATTTTTACAGCTGGCTATCCAAACTTAGCCACCATCGCTAATTTCTAGCCATTTTAACTTAAAATATATAGATAATTGATGTTTTACCCTTCTTCTTTTAAACGTCATGTTTAGTTAGTTTTCGTTTTTAAATCGCTTTTCGTTTTCTTGAGAACACTGCACGGATTTCGCTTTCTTGAGAACACTTTCTTCAAAATTCGTCTGGGTTAGGTCAAATTTTCTTCAAATTTCGTCTGAATAAGTGTTATTTTTACAATACTGTAGTTGAATTTTCATTTTAATTATTACTTCGTTGTTTTAATTTTGATTTTGTTAATGTGAGCGTTTAAATTTTTGTGGCATTTTAACATCGACGATTTTTTTTGTTCAGTTGTTCGACTTATTTCTGATAATTTTGATACTCTATTCTTAGTTTTATGTTGTAATAGTTGCGTTACTTGTTTTCATAAGTTGTTCAAATATTTTGCAGTCTCTATATATTAGGGTGGATTTTAAGTAGTTTATTGCTTCAACTGCATTATAGATTGCTGGAGCTCTTGTCATAACTTGAAATACAAAATAATGTGCTGGACTTCATACTTCAAAATTTGATTTCGATATATTAAGCTGGAAGTCATTGTATATTATGGCCTTTTTTAATTAGTTTGTTGATTTCTACGCCAGTATAGTTTGCTGGAGTTATTGTCATGTAATTCAAAAATTTTGTTCCAGTATATTATATTGGAAGTCTGATATTTGCAGGTTTGGCGTCCAATATTTTATGCTGGATGAGTATATTATACTGGAATCTTTCTTATTTCTGATAACTTGTTTTTAATGATAATTTGTATCTATTTTTTTATATTTTGTATTTGATTATATTTTTCATTCTACTCCAACATTTTTTTAATAGAATTTTCTATTAGTAGGTCTAGTATATATGGAACTCGTCTATTGCTTTTAGTAAACAATAAAAAAAGAGGTCTATTGGTTGGCTGTATTCCTTACCTGTCAACTCGCAAGCAAGCATTCGTTGTCTTTTGTCACTCAAGTTAGGTATCCATACCGTAACCGTAGTATGGAAGGTTTTCTTTATTGACCACACACTCACCTCTAGCTGTAATCACTCCCTCAAGCAAGCGTACCAGCACACCTACCAACTAAAATGAGGACAACCAGACTAACCCGCCACAACTAATCACTATCACTCGACATACACGCATAACAGGTAAGAGCATACGAAGAAGAGGAAAGGACCTACCTTAGCACATTCACCTGAGGAAGGAAGGGAAGCTACCTAGCCCTGTTAGCTCCTACTAAAGTAAAGGAAGGGAAGAATTGGTCTGAACCTCTTTCTTCTCTTCTTATGATTGTTATGTGATGAGTTTTCTCCTTTTAGGATTAAGTTTCTATCCCCGTGTTGTGCTAAGCTCATTTCTCTTATTAGGTCTTACCTTTTTTACACCGTGGACGTTCAAATTGCATACCATGCAAGTCATTCATTATCCACACATGTCATACATCTTTCATATAGGATGATTTTAGAAAGCGCCTAAGTGTTGGACATTTGCATGATACAGGTAAACCATAGCCTAGAAAGAAGCAGGCAAATCGCTCTAGGTTAAAATAGAACCTACCTCGAAAAATGACTTTAGAAAATGATTACTGCAGATCGACATCGGAGGTGGCCCAAACCTAGGCTGTGACGCTTTCTGTTGAGTACATAATGTTGACTTGAAGTTCATTTACACAGTACGAAAAAATGATTCTAAAGAATGAGACTCAGTCTTAAGCAACTTCTTTATTCCAAACAAAACAAAAATACATGAAATGAACCCACCTATCAAAGTGGGCTTGTCTGCTCATTATTTATTTTGTTTTTGTAATTTTTTTCATTATTGCAATACAAAGTAAAACCTCCACTATACTAGTTATGGAGGGGATTGGCGCCGAATGAAACAAGGGGCTTCGAAACCAGTACTGTACCTGGATTGAAAAGCAGCCCCTTACCCTTTCGGTCGAGCACAACCTCCTGAGTGCTAGGTTAAAGTAACTTCATACTTCAAAAATCCCCGACTGCAAAGGCGCCACCTAGAGACGACATGACAAGAAAAATGAAAAATAACATCGTTGCCCTGCATATTCTTGCGCCGTCCATCAATGCAAAACAGATTAAGCTACGGACATCAAGAGACCGAGATTATATGCTGCTGCATAAGCAGAATCGAAGGAGTTGGTTGAAAGTTAAGGATAGCGTGATTGGCCGATTGGTTGGAAGGTAAGGATAACATGATTGACTACTTTCGGGTCCTATGGATCATGGGCCACAGTTACTTGGGTAGAGACCGCTGAACATCATTTGGACAGGCCGAGGCTATATGGGCTTAGGCCTTTTGATGGCTGTTTCTGGGCTATTTGGATAAATTAAGATCCTTTCATGTAGGAGAGTCTTTTATGGACTCGAATCCTTTACATGATTTCATGTGAGGAGCCACCTTTGACGGGCTTTGAATTTGGACAGATCCATCGGGCCTTCTTGGATGGACTTGGGCTTGCTTTGATGATGGGTAGAAAAATTTCCTGATTTTCTTTCCTTGAAAATGAAGTTTCTGCCCTTGTTGAGTGAGTAAGGCCCGATCGAGCTTATGTGCTTGCCAGGTCTTTTACCATCTGCTTTTCCTCGAAAATGTAAGACTGCTCACCCTCAGTAATCGTATTGTCCGCTCTTTTCATTGATTGTACAACTTTCTCTAAACAAGAAATTTCTAGGGAGTCCTCCAAGTCGGCTAAAGGCGCAATGGCTTTTGGTTTTGAATCCGGCTAAGGTGTGAGCAAGGGTATCTTCTTTGGGGTCTATCACCATGGCCTTTTCCTTTAGCTATTACGCTATCCTTCTAATCGGCTAAGGTTGAATTTGCTTTTGCTTTAGTTGTTGTCATAGAGCGACCTTCTGTTCTTTGTTTCTAATAAATTTGGTTTCACTATATTATACTGGAGGTCTGACATCTGAAGGCTTGTTGTCTAATATTTTCTGTTGGACTTTCTAGTGTCAAATGAGCATTCATGTTTTCTCTGAAATTTTATTATTCTGAAAACTGTTGATGTCTTAATTCTGGAACCTCGAACAGTCCAACCACACTTTTCATCATTGCATATCAAAGAGTATCTTGTAGTACTTGATCTTTTAATATAGAACTCAAAATGCTCCTTGATTGCTGCTAAGCAAAAACATCTAATCATAACATTTTTTTCTTGAAAAAGTAGATCCCAATTTTACATCATTCAATGATGCATCTTCTTTTAGTATTATCGATGGTGATTCGTTTGCCTTTTCTTTTGGTTTTCTTTTTCTCTCTTCAATTGTGTGTGGTGTTTCAAAATATTGGCCTATTCTCTCATTTTCCATTATAATTTCGGAAATTGGCATGTGTTGCTCTTCTTGTATATATGCGGTTTGCTGCTAGGGGTATTCACGGTTTGGTTTGGTCGGTTTTTGATTAAAACCAAAACCAAACCAATTTAATCGGTTTTTAAAATTTTAAAACCAAAAACCAAACCAAATTAAATACAAACCACCGGTTTGATTGTTGTTGGTTTGGTTCGGTTTGGTTCGATTTTTCGGTTCTTAGTAAGCTAATGATAAGTCGATAATAGTAAAACAACGCTAGACAACAATCTGAAAATAATTTGCTAAATTTATGCTTTTTTTATATATTTCTTTCAGAACTGAAAGTTTATTTACCTGTTTATATGAAAAGAATGAACAAAAACAAACTAAAAGTTTGCTTTCTCAAGCTTTAGCCATTGTTGTCTTGCAATTTGAATTTGCTTTCTTTACTCTTGTGGTGATTTTTTTAACTATTCTGTTAGGCAAAAGTATGTGCGGAGAGTTAGAGAATTAGAGTCTCTTAATGAAAAGAAAATTGGTTGAGTCCTATTATTTTGGGCTTAGGCAATCTTTTAAGATATAAAAGAATAAACCAAAATTCAAAATAACAATTAAAATGCATAAAATATTTAAAATTATTTACAAAAAGATATTATATTGTATATAAATAATTATTAAATTTTGTATATAAATAGTCGGTTTGGTTCGGTTTATTTTTTGGTTTTTTAAAATATAACCAAAACCAAACCAAATATTATCGGTTTTTAAAATTTAAAACCAAAACCAATCCAAATTAAGAAAGATATCGGTTTACTTAATCGGATTGGTTCGATTTTCGGTTTGGATCGGTTTTTCGTCAAACCGTGAACACCCCTATTGGCTGCAATAATTGTTGAATGTCAATCTCCATTACTGCATTACCTTCTTATTGTTCATCTCAAGTAAAAATTTCAGAAAGTATTTCTGATACATCAACAACAAATTTGTAGCCTTTGTAGTACGGATCATTTCTTAAAAGCATCATAAAGGAAGTAAGTTCTTCATCTTTTGTTACATTGTGATGACTTGAAAGGTCATCTTATGTTTTAGAACCTAATTCTGCGCTTTTAAGCTTTAAACAACTCATTTTATCCCTCCTTGATTTGCGTGCACAGTCCGAATGTATTTTTGAAAAGCTTTTATGTTGAAAACTGATAAAAATAAGAATTCTTGTCTAAAAACTTCATTTGAATTGACTTCGATCAATATTTTTGGTAGACAGACCCAGATTCGTATTTTGATGGTCCCGATGGGTCCGTATCGTGATTTGCAACTTGGGCGTATGCCCTAAATCAAATTCAAAAGTTCCTAGCCCGAGATATTGGACTTTGTCGAAATTTGAAAGAAAGGCTTAATGAAATTGAAATGTTTGACTTTTTGGATAACGGGTTCGTATTTTAATTTTGGAATACGGTATAGGCCAATACCATATTTATGACTTGTCTATGAAATTTGGTGATAAACAGAGTTGGTCTGACGTGATTCAGACGTCCGATTGTGAAAATAAAAGTTTAAAAGTTTTCTTGAAAATTTCATTTGATTTGGTGTTCAATTCGTAGTTCTAGGTGTTATTTTGGCGATTTGATCATGCGAGCAAGTTCGTATGATGTTTTTAGACTTGTGCACACTTTTGGTTTAGAGCCCCGAAGGCTCGAGTCAGTTTCGAATAAGCTACGGAGTGAAATTTGGACTTAGAACATTGTTGGTATTTCCAGTTCTGGTGCAGGCCTCTGATTTCGCATTTGCTTTTGACTCATTAGCTATGACACTAGAAGATTGTCCAACAGGGGCGTAAATACAGAATGAAACATTCTCTGCAGGGATATGTGATTTTGTTATCCTTTTCAGATCTGTAAATGCATATGGCATTTGATTTGCCATTTTCTGCAAATGGATAATCTTTTGCACCTATGTTTCACAAATAAAGGCACGTGGATCAAGATGAGATAATGATGTATTTTTTCACAAAATTTCACGTTTGGTTTCACCAATTTCTCCCCCTAATTTTGGGAAAAATGCCTCATCAATCGACAATCTGCAAATCGAGCAATGAACAAATCTCCCGTTAATGTTTCAAGGTAGTGAATAATGGAGGGCAATTCAAACCCAATATTTATTCCTAACCTTCTTTGGGGACCCATCTCGGTGTGATATGGGGGTGCTACAGGCACATATGCAGCTCATCCAAAAATTCTTAAATGAGACATATTAGGTTCATGACCCAAAACTAATTGCAACGGGGAATATTTATGATAATTTATCGGTCTGAGACGAATTAGCATTGCTGCATGCAAAATGGCATGACCCCAAGCTGAAGTGGGTAACTTCATTTTCATGAGTAATGGTCTTGCTATCAATTGTAGATGTTTAATCAAAGATTCTGCAAGGCCATTTTGAGTGTGAACATGAGCTACAGAATGTTCCACTTTTATCCTAATTAATAAGCAATAATCATTAAATGCTTGGAATGAAAACTCAGTGGTATTATCAAATCTAATAAACTTAATTAGATTATCGAAAAATTGTGCCCGTAATAGGATTATTTGTTCCATTAATTTTGCAAATACTAGGTTTCGAGATGACAATAGGCATACATGAGACCATCTTGAAGATGCATCTATTAAGACCATAAAATATCTAAACGACCCACTAGGTGGGTGAATAAGTCCACAAATATCCCCTTGTATACATTCCAAAAAATGCAGGGGACTCAATCCCAATCTTTTATTGTGATGGTCTAATAATCAACCTGCCTTGATAACAAGAAGTGCAAGAAAATTCATTATTTTAAGGAATCTTTAAATTCTTTAATGGATGCCCATTTGAGTTCTCTATAATTCGTCTCATCATAATTGATCCGGGATGTCCCAATCGATCATGCCAAAGAATAAAAGTATTGGAATTATTAACCTTTTGATTTACGATAGAATGTGCCTCAATTGCACTAATTCTTGTCCAATACAGGCCACAAGATAGAGATGGAAACTTCTCAATAACTCTTTCTGGCCAGAGACTTTCTTGGTAACGATGAGATATTCGATATTATTCTCATCTATTGTCTCAATATGAAATCCATTTCTGTGGATATCTTTAAAGCTCAACAAGTTCCTCTTGGACTTCTAGAAGAACATTGCATTCTCTATGATAAGTATTGTTCCTTTAGGCAGAGTTATAGTAGCTCTTCCAGAGCTTTCAATTAGATTACTATTACCAAAAATTGTAGTAGCATCTGCCTTATACATACTTAAATGAGAGAAATATTTCTTCTCTTTGAATATTATATGTGTGTACATGAATCAATTAAGCAAATATTTTTACAATTGAACTTTGATCCAAGTTTGCTTTGAAAGATATCCATATTGTTTCCCATAGTTTGACATGCAAAAGAAGTATATAAATAAATATTAGTAATTTTAGAGAAAATAGAAATGAAATAAAGTTAAACCAATACTTCAATAGCAGCCTTTAATGCATTTTTTTGCAAATTCTAATTATTATACAAATAATTATGCAACAAAAATAATACAAGTACACATATGATTAATACAACTACACCAAATTTATTTACATGTATAAGTTATTTGTGTTTTCCTACACATTGTATGAAAAACAATTGATCCGTGTAAGAAAAGAACATACTCATGAAAAACAATTGAGGTTGCAGTAACAAAAGTTGTTCCAGGGTACTTGTAAACCTTTTCTTAAAGAGAATTAAATTAACGTAAAGGAAAATCAAAAGCGTTAAAAGATCACTGAGACTAGGACACCGATTAATAAGATATTACTCATTGTTTGTGAAATTTATAAAATTTCGGAAATACAAATATTCTCAAGAACTATATAAGAAGTATTATAAAGTGCAATAAAAATTACAAGATGTTTATTCATTAGATACTACGAATAGAAAAACATAAAAATCAAACTGTTCAATCATCTCTAACCACAGATCCATCACCAATCGAGTGGTTTATTTTTCCATCATGATGCTCAAAAAAATCTGCCACATCCAAGTGGGTGATGTCAAATTCATTGTCATAGACAAAATTAGCTTCATGATCTTTATTCTTTAGAGATACTTGATAAAGCTCAACCAAATATTTTTGTATGCGATAAATTTTTGCCCAATGCCCTTTTCCACCGCAATGATAGCATTCGGTTTCTGAACCCTTTGCGTTTCGCTTCTCATCTTTCCCTTTCCACTTTTGGAAGTTATTTTTCTTTAGAGAATGATTAACACTAGGAAAATTTCTTCCTTGGACATGGCCACGACCACGACCACGAACATGGCCACGACCATTTCAATATTTAGCATAATAGGAATACACCTCATCCTCTTTAGGCAATGGTGTAGACCCAGTGGGTCGATTTTCATGATTTCTCATAAGCAATTCATTGTTTTGTTCAGCCACAAGTAGAAGAGAAATCAACTAAGAGTACTTCTTGAAACTTTTCTCTTGGTACTGCTGTTGCAAGACCATATTAGAGGCATGAAACGTTGTGAACATTTTTTCAAGCATATCATAGTCACTAATATTATCTCAACAGAGTTTCAATTTAGAAGTAATTCTGAACATCGCAGAATTATATTCAAAAACACACTTAAATTGGAGCCTCATATGAGCCCAATCATATCGTGTTTGTGGAAGAGTGACCGACTTTAAGTTGTCATATCTTTCCTTTAAGCCATCCCACAAAACAAGTGAGTCTTTGACTATGAGATATTCTATTTTCAACCTTCATCAAGGTGATGGCGCAAGAAAATCAAGGCTTTAGCACAGTCTTGTGTAGATGTTTTATCTTTATCTTTAATGGCGTCTCCAAGACCCATTGCATCTAAATGGATATCAACATCCAATACCGATGTCATATAGTTCTTGCCTAAAATTTCAAGGGCAACGAACCTTCTTTTCATAATATCAGACATAGTTAAAAAAAAAATACAAATTTGAGAAAAATTATACCTTAATTTTCTCAAAGATCTTCTTGAGATGGTAGAGTCTCGTGCTGATAACGTGTTATGAAATATAACCCAAAGTAACAATATAGAACAAGCAAAAACAAACAAAGAGATATAGGGAGAAAGAGAGTAAGAGAGATTCTTATTTTTTCTTCAATTGTATGTATTTTCCTATCTATTACATAACCTTTATATGGACATGAAAAATGAAGAAAATATGTCATTGAACATAAAAATAATATTATTAAATATGTCATTAAACATTTGAGACAAAGATCATAGATGAAAAGTAGAGATTCACTTTAATTCGATATTTATCATAACAGTAATCTGTTTATTATGAACGGTTTATATCCGTTATTTTCATGTTCCCGCAAAAAACAAAAAAGAAACTAAAAAATCCCAATTTGCCGATAACCACACGAATCAAACCCCGCCATACCAATTCACGGCTATGGCGTCCATCACTATACTTGTCTCTCCACCAAATCTGCAGTATTCACTCTCCTCTCGCAATTCACTCTTCTTTTCTCCTACAATTACAAGACTTAGAACCTCTTCTTCGTCTTCCTCCTATTCTTTAACTCCAAAATCGCTAGCAATTTCAGCTTCTTCTTCTTCGCGTGCGCTAGAAGCTTTGATATTTGATTGCGATGGCGTTATATTGGAATCTGAACACCTTCATCGCCAAGCCTACAACGACGCTTTCTCCCATTTCAATGTGCGCTGCCCTTCTTCTACTTCCGATGAACCGCTGAATTGGAGTCTCGAGTTCTATGATGTTTTTCAGAATCAAGTTGGTGGCGGTAAACCCAAAATGCGATGGTTATTCTCTATCTCTTCGTTCAATTGTTCTGATTATAAGATATATGTAGTGGGTTTTAGTTATATATCTTAGTGTAATGAATCTTTTACACAATAAGTACAATACTACAATTTGACTTTGTTACAGCAGGTTACTTACCATTTTATTCTAGGTTACCAATCAATGCTAGCAAGGATGGAGGCAGAAGCCGAGTTACGGTTTCGGCCGAACCCAGTAGCTTTTGCTCAAATAGGGTATTTGTGTTAAAAATATATATAAAATATGTACAAATATTAAATTTAGACCTCAGTCATTAGCACTTGAAGTCATCGCTCTAAAATCCAGAACCCATAAGGTTGAAGTCCTGGCTCTGCCTCTGAATGTTAGTAGTAGTAATAACTAAGAGTGTACTTCCTTTAATGTTTAACATTTTAAAGAATTAAATTATATGCCTAGACAATCTAATGACTTTTTTACATTATTAGTGTAGTTTAATATGTTATAACAAGTTACTTACCATATATTAAGAATTACCAATCAATGCTCCTAAAAAGAGTTACTTATAATGGCTTCTTAAGTAACCTGATTTTATAAATGTATTTTTTACACTGTCCATGCATAGAATTTAAACTCAAATTTCATGAAGAATTGTTTCATATCTTTTGATATTTATGCGTTTGAGTTTTACTGTTACCCATTCTAAGATGATCTTCTTCACGTGCTTGACATACAATTTTTTTTTTTAACCCATACGTAAGGTAGCAAGCTATGAGCAGTGGGGAGCTTAGTGGAGCGAAGGAGATTGTTGTAAAATTATACCGTACAAATAGAATAAAAATAAAATATTTTTTTTAGTTATATATAAACCGGTGAATCCCCAAATTCTAGTGAAGTGACCATGGGTTCAAAAATTTATTTAGGTAACAAGTTCAAACCCAAGTGTGACATTTTCTTACATATTTGAATCCTTTTATATAAGTTTCTAGTTTCGCCGTTGCCTATGAGATAATTAAAGAAATAGAATAGAGAAGTTAGTTTCTTTCGCCGGATAAACTTTCAAATTTCCCTACTATCCTATCAGCACGGCAATCACAAATACAATCACTAGTGGAATGAAGAAGAGTTGTATACTTTTTGTAAGCTTAATAATTCAATAAGCGGCTTTTCTTGCGTAAAAAAATGTTGATGGGCAATGAGACTGATCCAAATATTTACACAAGCTTTTAGATGAGGCTTGTTCACACTTTTCTAACATTAGCATATACTAATGGAGTGTTTCGGATCGTCTTGATAGGTATTTTAAGGAGCATGGATGGCCGACTTCAACAATCTTTCAGAATCCTCCGGAGGATGACAGCGATAGAGCCAAGCTCATTGATACTCTTCAAGTACTATATATCATATTTTTCTTATTCTTTTCACTATCACTAGTGAATTGGCATATGTGTCGGTACCTTTTGGCATTCTTTCCGTTCTTTCCCTTTTTGTAGGATTGGAAGACTGAGAGGTACAAACAGATAATCAAATCAGGAACTGTGAGATAAATGATCTATATTCATCATTTGTCCTTTTTAAATCGTTTAACTGCTGTAACATATCCAATTTTCTTTTACTAACTGGCTTGATATTGCTTTTGGCAGGTTAAGCCAAGACCAGGAGTTTTAAGATTGATGGACGAAGCCAGGGCTGCTGTAAGATGTTTGCCTTTGAATACAGTTCTTACTCTATAATGGTACTTTATGTTCGGTTATTTGATCTGAAGAAGATAACTTTGAGGGGTTGCTAGGGTGATTATCTTTTACGTGGATTCATGTATTGCACTTTCTATTCTATGCTCAGAGAGAATCTCATACCTAGTCAAGTGGCTTTAATGCCTTTTCTTCTGTATCTCAGGGCAAGAAGCTCGCTGTCTGCTCTGCTGCAACCAAAAGTTCAGTTATAATGTGTCTTGAGAATCTTATAGGACTTGTAAGTTTTCTGCTTTTTGGAAGCATGTTTCCTTTGAGTATTACTTCTTGTCGAACATGGTTAATTGTTTGTGCAACTTGCTTTTAGGATCGGTTCCACGGTCTTGATTGCTTCCTTGCAGGTATGTATCTTTATCCTTTTTGGACTTGTTTTGATGGGTTGTACTACCTATTTTGGTAAAAACGCATGCTAAAGTCATAACTAGTTAATAAAGTACAGGGAAGCAAAACAAAAAGATTGTGAACATGATAATAATTTCCGTGCAGCAGTGTGTTTGCAACAATTCCATCAATATCTATCCATCATAGATACAAAAATTATCGAGAAAAAGTCAATTTACGTCTCACCAGAAACAGTTGAAATCAGTCGTAACTTATGAAGCTTATTTCAACATATTGATTGCTAGTTACTTCTGATTCTATAGGAAATGACTATTTGCAACTTGCAAGTTTAGATAGGCAACTCTAAGGGTGCAGTGAGAGCTATTATGCGTTCAAGTTAATCAGTTCCTACACAATTCCGAAATTACTTACAAGTACCTCACGTTACGTAGACAAAGCTAGTCTTTGATGATATTATACTGGCCCAAAGGTATCCTATGGTGCTGTTGGTTAGTAGTTGAAACCCATAAGCGGTCAAGAAGCGGGAGAATTCTGTTTTAATGATAGATAGGAAGATGGAGAATCTTGTACCCCAATCTAAAAGATATGTAGTAAAAGATCAGTAACACAAGCATAGAGCATAAGAGGCTTAGTGCGGCTTCTCCAACTTCAATCTATTGAATTTTTCCTAGTTTCATGTATTTGTATGCTGAAAGTTGTCTGGTTAGTAATGTGATTTCAATTCTATTATGCTGTTGCAAACTGAAGTTTTGCAGATAAATCAATTCTGGTTTCAACACATCCATTACATCTTGAAACTACTACTACTACTATATATGACACATGATTTTAGTCACTAGGAGATTAACTTTCTGTTTTAGATGTGTTCAGCACAAGATTCTCAGAATATGTAATATATTTTGGCTTTTGTAATTTCCAGGTGATGATGTGAAAGTAAAAAAGCCTGATCCTTCAATATACATTACAGCTGCCGAGGTGATTAATACTTTAAAGTATTTGCACTTGCAAGCCGCATATTCTAATTTTTACTTACTGCTTTGGACATTTGGTTTGTATTTGGCAGAAACTTGGCGTCTCAGAAAGCAATTGTTTGGTGGTGGAGGATAGTGTCATCGGGCTACAGGTTCATCTCCCAATTTTCTGGAAAGAGTATTATATTTTTATTCATTAATGTGGTGCTTTTTGAGCTGAGAGTCTATGGGAAACAGTCTCTCTATCTCCACAAGGTAGGGGTAAAACTGCGTGCACACTACCCTTCCCAGGCCTCACTATGTGGGATTATACTGGGTTTGTTGTTGTTGTCTTATAATTTTATGTTCTTTTGAGTGGCTGTGTTTAGTTCGAAGTAGTCATTTGATTCTTATTAAAATGTGGACAAAGAGCGGTAGCACACTGAAAATTTAATGCCTATTTGTAACTCACCCTCATTAGAATATCTTTGCCTTCTCGCAAAACTAATCTCATCTTCTTAATAGGCTTATATGGCTGATCAAAATTATATTTTTAGGCTTCGGATCTATGAACTGCAGTGTTCATTATAACATGAATACCAGTTGTTTTGCCAGAGTAACTGTTCTGAAGTATTCATATAACTGTTCTGTACTATCTTTTTTTACCAAACTCTGTACTTAACCAATTTCTCAGGCTGCAACTGGTGCTGGAATGTTGTGCGTGATAACCTACACATCATCTACCGCGGATCAGGTAACACACATCATTCTTTTCTCCTTCAAATATTTCATATTGTCGATTCCCGTGCTTAATGTATATTGACATCGCTATCAAATACGTTACCATGCTTCACAGGATTTCAAAGAAGCCATAGCAATCTATCCTGATTTGAGTGATGTTAGGTATGAATATATGCTGTTCATTTTGTAGTATAGTAATTTACTTCTAGGGATGGGGCACTTATGACTAGTTAATTGTTGCATCCTTGCAGATTTAATGATTTAGAGTCACTTCTTCAAGATGTTGTGGTCACGAAGTAGGGTAGAGGGACGGGCCATTATCCTAGTATATCGAAGCTAAAACAGCGGATTTCTAGTTTTTGAAAGCTATTTGAAGTCCCTAAATATGCAGTGAAAGCTTCACTTCAGCAAGAAATCTATGAAGCCTTTGCTGTATTTAGAGGTTCTTGTGCTGCTTGTATCATTTTTGTTCTAAAATATACTGTTCATAATTATTCATTTGTGTAAAATAACAGTTATTACGTCCCATTGGCAATACTTAATTTCTCTGTATATGTCAATAAAATGTAGTCTTATTTCTCTGTTCCCAGCACTTCGACCCCCCCCCCCATCTACGATGCCCAAATTTCATCTACACATAGAAGAGAATTAGAATTTGAAATATATTTATGTTAAGCACCTCAAGTTGGTAAAAACATACAATAAAAGCATTTGACGTATGTGATATTGATTTAATTCCAGAAAAAAATATATGGATTTAATTGATGTGGCCAAAGTGCGTGAAATTTGATGAAAGTACCATTACCATAGGCTTTAAATTATGATTATTTTTTAGCATTCTCAATATTACTTTTTTCTTTTCTGTCAATGCTTTCGTAAAACAAAATTTGATCAATAAGCTCACCTATTCAAAAGTTAGAGAATTCGCAATTTTAATCCTTCACTTGGTGATCTTGTCGAACAACAACTTAGCATTTAGGGAACTAGAAATATAATTTTCGATTATGCAGTTTATAACTTTATATGAAAACCAAGCAAAAGTATGACTTCCATTTTCGAGCAATGAAAATGATTAATCTTTTCATAGAGAGTGTCTTAGAGCCCGTTTGGCTTAGCTGATTTAGAGTAGCTGATAAGTATTAGATGTTGAAAAGCATTTTTAAGTACTGAAACTCATTTAAAAAATAAGCAGTTACGTGTTTGGATAAAAATGCTAAGCAGCTGAAGAACTGGGTATACAAAGAGTTTTGTTTTAAAAAGAAGTATTTTAGGAATAGAAGAGTAAATATTTTGGTCAACCTAAAGTGTTTATAAGTTGAAATTTGATAAGTTGGGGAGACCAACTTATGACTTTTGACTTATTTTTGGCTTATAAGCACTTTTAATTTTACCAAACGCGTAAATAAGCCAAAAAATAGTTATAAGCTCGTTTGACCAGCTTATAAGCTTAGCCAAACTCCCTCCTACTCTTTTAGCGGACTTACAAGATGTGAATTTGAATTAGTCAACGGAGGTTTTAAATACCGGATGTTTAAATTAACAAAGGATATATATTATTAAGTTTAGAGCCTTAAACAAATCCGACCTTAGCTCAGTTGGTAGAGCGGAGGACTGTAGTTGGGGGTGTAAACCTTTCAGATATCCTTAGGTCACTGGTTCGAATCCGGTAGGTCGGAATTGTTTTTTTATTTTATTTAATTTCATTTCTTTTACTCTTTTCTGTTGGTTTTTCTTATGTGGTTTTGCAGGGAAAATTTTTCTTGCAGTTTTGCTATTTTGTAGAAACTTTAGTGCGAAACAGATCTTTTGGTTAAAGTTGGACCCAGGATTTAAATACTGCGTATGCATTTAATGTTTCCAACAATTTAGCGCAACATTTGAGCAAAATAATAAATGAATAGCAAAATATTTAGCTCAAACAACAACAACAGCCCAGTAAAATCTCACTAGTGAGGTCTGGGTAGGGTAGTGTGTAAGCAGACCTTACCCCTACCCCGAAGGGGTAAAGAGACTGTTTCCAAAAGACCATCGGCTCAAGAAAACAAAAGGAGACAATATTAGTATCACCATAGAAATCATAGGAAAAATAGGAACAACATGAAATCCAAAAGAAAGATGCAAAGTAAAGCAAAAGCGATAGCTAGTATATAGGTGCTGCACTGAAAAGCGAAATAGTAAGACACAACGTTGCCACTAGCTGTCTTAGACAAAAATCCTACCAGACTAGTCTCACAAAGGTACGAAGTAAGGCAAGAATCAACTGTCTCCTAACCTACAACTCTAATACTCGACCTCCACATATTCCTATCAAGTGTCATGTCCTCGTAAATCTTAAGCCTCACCATATCCTGCCTGATCACATCTCCCCAATACTTCTTAGGCCGCCCTCTACCTCTTCTCGTGCCCTCCACAACCGGCCACTCACGTCTCCTTACCGGAGCATCTGGGCTTCTCCTCTTAACATGCTTGAATCACCTGAGCCTCGCTTCCCGCATCTTGTCGTCAATGGGAGCCACGTGCACCTTCTCCCAAATATCATCATTCCTAATTTTATCCATATTTTGAAACAAACATAAAACAAACATATTTTGAACTCGCTGACTCTAAATCTTGAATCTATTTGATTGAGGGCATGTTGCACTGCCACCAAGTTTTGCACCCTATGGTGAGCGCAATGCAAAGTCATGTTTATAGTGTACAAGTCTCACCTAATAATTTTCCCAATTTCTCACTAAATCAATATTCTTACGAGCACAATTGAACAATGCAGCTGCACCAATTCACACCCTATAATTATTGATGGATTAACTTTAGTATTAAAGAATATTGTGTCTTCTGCTTCTATATATCTTTCAGGTTATCCAATGGTAGATAACTCACCCAGCAAAAATAAACTAATAGGTCTAGAATGAAGAAGTTTATATTCTGTATAGTGAATTCTTTCTGGTAATTTGCCTGAATCTCTTGGCTATCTAACTTCACTGCATTATTTGTCACTTGATTCTTGCAATCTCTCGGGGCCTATTCTTGAATCTCTTTCGAATTTCACCCGCACAGTGTATTTGTTCGTTGAAGGTAACTCCCTGAACGGAATAATACCATCCTGCATATTCTCCCTCTCATCACTAAGCTACTTAGACTTGAGCTTCAACGAGTTGCCGGGTCCTCTTCCCAAGTCAATTCAAAACCTTATGAGCCTAATGCGACTTGATCTTTTCAGGCCTCAAACATCCTGTGATCTTATGACAGATCAAGTCGCGTTAGGTTCATAAGGTTTTGAATTGACTCGGGAAATGGACCTTGCAACTTAAAACTCAAGTTTGAATAACTTAGTGATGAAAAGGAAAATATACAGGATCATATTTTCCCGTTCAGGGAACTACCTTCAAAGAACAAATACTCTGTGCGGGTGAAGATTCAGGAATAGGTTCGGAGAGATTGCAACAATCAAGTGACAATTAATGTAGTGAAGTTACATAGCCAAGAGATTCAGCCAAATTACCAGAAAAATTCCTCCAATTTAATGTATTCTTCACTCTTTTAATCTTGCTTGCGGCTATCGCCGTTACTGTCCTGCGTAATATGAGGGCGAGAATCAAGAAGGAATGACTTCAAGTGTTTGTAAAGCTCCTTTGGTTTCTCCATGTTAATTGCATGCCCTGCATCCTTTATTATCACGAGTTGGGCGTTCTCGCCTAAATGCCTGCACGACCAAAGCAAGTTCAGACTAAACTAGCCGTTTAATTCTTGTGAAAGGAGAAGATTGAAGTGAGAGTTTTGAAACAAGAAAGGAAACGAGCTAGTCTAGTTTTGTAAGATTGACCTTTTCAATCTGTGAGCCAATTCCAGTGGAAATATCTGATCATATTCTCCCCATATTATCAACGTGGGCTGCGTAAAGGAGGTGAACACAGTTAAGAGAGCTCAAATCAATGAGAGAACATCAGAAGGGGAACTAATGACAGGCGGCTATTATTGAACTTTTTGAGCCGAGGGTCTATCGGAAACAACCTCTCTACCTCAGGTTAGGGGTAAGGTCTGCATACATACAACCCTCCCTAGGCCCCGCTTGTGGAATTATACTGGGCAGAGATGAGATCATAGTTTTGTACGAACCTGAGTAATCTTAGGAAGATCAGAGAACTTTCTGTTATTGTGTAATGCTTCGATCAACTCCTTTCTTTCTTGATGATTAACTGTGCACATTACCTGCAACAACAAGAAAAAAAGCACGTAAATACCAACTTCAAGTTGAACGATTGTGACATATATTCAAACTTCTAGTACTAATGAGAAGCCAAATGTAAATAAGAGCAAGACTAATTGATGCATCTGCTAAATGTCTCAGCGTCTTCGTCTAGCTTCCGTGAAAATTCTACTATCTGAAAACCTCAAAGTTGATTTCACGGACACTCCTCGTACTTCTAGTATATTGTACAATAGCAGTGTGTAGTTCATGCCTCCATTTATCATCTCCCACAAGACAATATCCATGAGAAAACTTATACTTTTTGCTCACAATTAACGTCCATGTTTAAACTCCATTTCCAAAAAACATATAGGAGTCAAAACAAAAATCCTCAAAGGTCATTGCATAACTCCATATCACTAGTGAACAATATTCAGCAGTAGCTTTGATCTGAAAGTCATTCTTGGAACAAAAAAGATAGACATGTTTTAATGTTTTCAAAACTAAAGAATCAATAGCAACCGACCTTAGCTCAGTTGGTAGAGCGGAGGACTGTAGTTGGGGTGTAAAACCTATCAGATATCCTTAGGTCGCTGGTTCGAATCCGGCAGGTCGGATTGATTCTTTTTGCCATGTTCTTTTAATAATTATTTTAATCTGTAGAGGAGAGGTTTCCCATATAATATAGTCCTACTCTGATAGAGGTGCATGAAAACAGTTTATTACCATTATTTTTGGAGATAGCAACTTATAAAAATATATTTGTGTCAGTAGTATCAGATTCCCTGCAATCTCCTATTTCTTAATCCAGGCAGAGGCTTAAAATTTTAGTGAGAAATCCAGACCAAAAAAACTAGCTTCTCTATGCCAAAGTAAGAAAACAACAAGCACCCAACTGTCACAAATGTCTTGAAATATTAATACAACAACCGTGCCTCAGTCCCAAACAAGTCTTGTCGGCTATACGAATCCTTACTAATCATGTTTCTCCATTTAAATTCAGCTTAGGTCCACATTATGTTTCATTTCTTGACTTACCAATCTCTGTCAAAATTTCAAGAGTACATGCTATAAATAATACTCCGTATTTGAGAAGGAGAAACAGGGGCACCAGGTGGTGAGGGGAAGGAAAGAGTTTATCCTTGAAATACGAATCGCTTATCACATTTCAAGAGTAAATGCTACATATAATATTTGAGAAAGAGAAAGGGGGGAACCAGGGTGGTGGAGGGGAAGGAAGAGTTTATATAGACAATCAGACAGCAAGAGCTTGAAATCCTATACATAGGCGTGAAAATACAGAAAGAACACCTACAGAACAAGTAGTGGTGCAAAAGGAACATCATAAGAGCAAATAACTAGAAGGACGGAATGCACATAGATCATGAGTTCATGACAATTTGGGCTTCTTTGGAGCACGAACTGGTAGAAGATAACGTAAACTTCAGGAAAAAAGGTACACAATTAACCATACATCTTATAATAAACTTTAAGAGTTTCTTCTCAACTTCATCTTTTTGAAGTTGTAGATGGAAGACGAAATTCAGTCTTGGAAATCACTAAGTAAGATCACTTTACAGAGGTATCAAGATTTGAAGGTACAGGCAAGATCAAGCAACAATGAAACCATTTTGAAGGAATTAGCATGAGTTATCCAACTTTAAAAGGTCATTGCATAACTCGATATCACTGGTGAACAACACTCAGCAGTAGTTTTGATTGGAAAGTCATTCTTGGAACAAAACAAGATAGACATGTTTTAATGTTTTCAAAACTATAGCATTGGAAAGAATCAATAGCAACCGACCTTAGCTCAGTTGGTAGAGCGGAGGACTGTAGTAGGTTGTAAAACCTATCAGATATCCTTAGGTCGCTGGTTCAAATCCGGCAGGTCGGATTGATTCTTTTGCCATCTTCTTTCTCTTATTTTAATCATATGTTTTTTTTATAAGGTAAGACTTTTTTTTATATATATTTTTAATCTGGAGAAGAGGGATTTTCCATGTAATATAGTCCTAACTCTGACAAGAGGCGCATGAAAACAGTTTATTAGCATTAATTTTGGCTATAGAAACTTATAAAAACATTTTCTTGTTTCAGTAGTATCAGATTCCCTGCAATCTCCTATTTCTTAATCCAGGCAAAGGCTTAAAATTTCAGTGAGAAACCTAGACCCACAACAACTAGCTTCTTTATCAATGTAAGAAAACAACTAGCATCCAACTGTCACAAATCTCTTGAAATACCAATAGGTGGTGGAAGGGAAAAAGTTTACACAGATGCAATAACATCAAATCCGATACTTAGGCATGAAAATGCAGAAGGAATGCCTAGAGAATAAGTAGTGGTGCAAAAAGGAATAACATGAGAGCAAATACCTAGAAGGATGCAATGCACGTAGATCATTACAATTTGGGCTTCTTTGGAGCTAGAACTGGTAGAAGAGATAATGTACACATCAGGCAAAAAGGTGGACAAAATCAAACATCTTATAAACAGTTTTAAAAGTCTATTTCTCAACTTCATATATTTGAAACTGGAGATGGAAGAGAAAATTCATTGGTGGAACTCAGTAAGTAAGATCACCGTGCAATGTTATCAAGATTCCAAGGTATTGTCAAGATCAAACAGGAACTTAGTGAAGTGAAAACTGATTCTTGGAACACAACAAGATAGACATTCTTAATGTTATCAAAACCACAGCTTTGGAAAGAATCAATAGCAACCGACCTTAGCTCAGTTGGTAGAGCGGAGGACTGTAGTGGGGTGTAAAACCTATCAGATATCCTTAGGTCGCTGGTTCGAATCCGGCAGGTCGGATTGATTCTTTTGCCATATTTTTTATTATTTATAATTACTTTAATCTTGAGACGAGGGGTTTTCCATATAATATACTGCCATTCTGACAAGATGTGCATTAAAATAATTTATCACCATTGTTTTTGGCAATAGCAACTTATAAAAATACATTCTTGAGTCAGTTGTGTGAGATTCCCTGCAATATCCAATTTCTTAATCCAGGCAGAGGCTTAAAATTACAGTGAGAAACACAGACCTAAAACAACTAGTTCTCCATACCAATTTAATAGAAAAACAAGCTCCTAACTGTCACAAATGTTTTGAAATACCAATCATTTATCAAATTTCAAGAGTATATATTACATATAATATTTGAGAAAGAGAAAGAGGGTACCAGGGTGGTGGAACGGAAGGGAAGAGTTTATACAGACAAACAGATAGCAAGAACTTTAAACCGATACTTAGGCTTGAACGGAATGCCTAGAGAACAAGTAGTGGTGTAAAAGGAACATCATAAGAGCACATAACTAGAAGGATTCAATGCACATAGATCATGACAATTTTAGCTTCTTTGGAGCTAGAACTGGTAGAAGAAATAATGTTTTCAGGTCAAAAGGTAGATATGTCATCAAACATCTTATAAACAGCTTCAAGAGTTTCTTCCTCAACTTCATTTATTTGAAATTGTAGATGGAAGACGAAATTAATTATTGGAATTACTAAGTAAGATCACTTTACAATGTTATCAAGATTCCAAGGTACATGAAAGATCAAGCAAAAAAGGACAGTCCGGTGCACTAAGCTCCCGCTATGTGCGGGGTCCGGGGAAGGGCTGGACTACAAGGGTCTATCGTATGCAGTCTTACCTTACATTTCTGCAAGAGATTGTTTCCACGGCTCAAACCCGTGCCTCCTGGTCACATGGCAGCAACTTTACCAGTTACGCCAAGGCTCCCCTTCATGCAAGATCAAGCAACAACAAAACAGTCCTCAAGGCATTAGCATGAACTCCCCAATTTTATTTTATTTTTTGATAAGGAAAAGACACCTATGCTCATGCAATAGGCTTTAGCATGAGCTCCCCAGCTTAAAAGATCATTGCATAACTTCATACAACAATATTCAGCAGTAGCTTTGAGTGGAAATTCATTCTTGGAACAAGACAAGATAGATGTTTTCAAAACCACTGCAATCGGAAGAACCACTAGCAACCGACCTTAGCTCAGTTGGTAGAGCGGAGGACTGTAGTGGGGTGTAAAGCCTATCAGATATCCTTAGGTCGCTGGTTCGAATCCGGCAGGTCAGATTGATTCTTTTGCCATGTTCTTTCAATAATTGAATTAATCTGGAGAAGAGGGGTTTTCCATATAATATACTCCTACTCTGACAAGAGGTGCATGAAAACAATTTATTACCATTATTTTTGGCTATTGTAACTTATAAAAATATATCATTGTGTCAGTAGTGTGAGATTCCCTGCAAACTCCTATTTCTTAATCCAGGCAGAGGCTTAATTTTTTGGGAGATAAACAGACCCACAAAAACTAGCTTCTCTATACCAATGTAAGAAAACAACAAGCACCCAACTGTCACAAATGTATTGGAATATCAATACAATAACTGCACCTCAGTCCCAAACAAGTTGGGTCGGCCATATGAATCCTCACTAACCATATTTCTCCATTTAAATTCATCCCAGGCCAACATCATATTTCATTTCTTGAAATACCAATCGTTTATCAAATATCAAGAGTACGTGCCACATGTAATATTTGGGAAAGAGAAAGGGGTGCTTCAGGGTGGTGGAAGGGAAAGAAAGAGTTTATAAGGACAAACACAGAGCAAGAACTTGAAATCCGATACTTAGCCGTGAAAACGTTGAAGGAATGCCTAGAGAACAAGTAGTGGTGCAAAAGGAACATTATCAGAGCAAATAATGTACACTTCAGGCGAAAAGATAGACAAGTAACCAATCATTTTATAAACAACTTTAAAGATCACTTTACAATGTTATCAAGATTCCAAGGTACAGGCGAGATCAAACAGTAACCTACTGAAGTGAGAACTGATATCATGGAACACAACAAGATAGACATTCTTAATGTTTTCAACCGACCTTAGCTCAGTTGGTAGAGCGGAGGACTGTAGTGGGTGTAAAACCTATCAGATATCCTTAGGTCGCTGGTTCGAATCCGGCAGGTCGGATTGATTCATTTGCCATATTTTTTTAATTTATAATTATTTTAATCTTGAGAAGAGGGGTTTGCCATATAATATACTGCCATTCTGACAACAGGTGCATTAAAAGAATTTATCACCACTGTTTTTGGCAGTAGCAACTTATCAAAAATACATTCTTGTGTCAGTTGTGTGAGATTCCCGGCAATTTCCATTTTCTTAATCCAGGCAGAGGCTTACAATTTCAGTGAGAAATACAGACCCAAAGCAACTAGTTCTCCATACCAGTGTAATAGAAAAACAAGCTCCCAACTGTCTCAAATGTCTTGAAATACCAATCATTAGTCAAATTCAAGAGTATATACTACAAATAATATTTGCGAAAGAGGGCACCAGGGTGGTGGAGCGGAAGGAAAGAGTTTATATAGACAAACAGACAGCAAGAACTTTAAACCGATACTTAGGCGTGAAACCGCAGAAAGAATGTCTGCTTGTTAAAAGAATGCAGAAGAAATGCCTAGAGAACAAGTGGTGCAAAAGGAAAAACATGAGAGCACATAACTCGAAGGAAGCAATGCACGTAGGTCATTACAATTTGGGCTTATTTGGAGCAGAACTGGTAGAAGAAATAATGCCTTAAGGTCAAAAGGTAGATGAGTCATCAAATATCTTATAAACAGCTTCAAGAGTTTTTTCCTCAACTTCGTATATCTGAAATTGTAGATGGAAGACGAAATTCATTCTTGGAACTCACTAAGTAAAAACACTTTACAATGTTGTCAAGATTCCAAGGTACATGCAAGATCAAGCAAAAAAAGGCAGCCCAGTGCACTAAGCTCCCGCTATGCGAGGGGTACGGGGAAGGACCCGACCAAATGGTCTATTATATGCAGCCTTACCCTGCATTTCTGCAAGAGGCTGTTTCCACGGCTCGAACCCGTGACATCCTGGTCAAGTGGCAGCAACTTTACCAGTTACGTCAAGGCTCCCCTTCAAAGGTTCAAAGAAACAACGAAACAATTTTCAGGGCATTAGCATGAACTCCCCAATTTTGTCTTATTTTTTTGATAAGGAAAAAATTACTCATGCTCAATAGGCATTAGCATGAGCTCCCCGGCTTTAAAAGATCATTGCATAACTTCATACAGCAATATTCAGCAGTAGCTTTGAGTAGAAATTCATTCTTGGAACAAGACATGATAGACATTTTAATGTTTTCAAAACTATTGCAATGGAAAGAACCAATAGCAACCGACCTTAGCCAGTTGGTAGAGCGGAGGACATTTTAATGTTTTCAAAACTATTGCAATGGAAAGAACCAATAGCAACCGACCTTAGCTCAGTTGGTAGAGAGGAGGACTGTAGTAGGTTGTAAAACCTATCAGATATCCTTAGGTCGCTGGTTCAAATCCGGCAGGTCGGATTGATTCTTTTGCCATCTTCTTTCCCTTTTTCTTATAATTATTTTAATCTGGAGAAGAGGGTTTCTATATAATATACTCTCACTCTGACAAGAGGTGCATGAAAAGTATTTATTACCATTATTTTTGGTAATAGCACCTTATAAAGAATATATTTGTGTCAGTAGTGTGAGATTCCCTGCAAACTCCAATTTCTTAATTCAGGCAGAGGCTTAAAATTTCAGTAAGAAACCCAGACGTACGACATCTAGCTTCTACATACCAATGTAAGAAACAACGAGCATCCAATTGTATCAAATGTCTTCAAATACCAATTTCAAGAGTACATACTACATACTCTTGAAATCCGATACTTAGACGTTGAAACGCAGAAGGAATGCCTAGAGAACTAGTGTTGCAAAACAAACCTCATAAGAGCAAATAACTAGAAGGATGCAATGCACATAGATCATGACAATCTGGGCTTCGTTGGAGCCCGAACTGGCAGAAGAAATAATGCGCACTTCAGGCCAAAAGGTAGAAAAGTTACCAAACATCCTATAAACAACAACAACAACAACAACCACAACAACAACCCAGTAAAATCCACAAGTGGGGTCTGAAGAGGGTAGTGTGTACGCAGACCTTACCCCTAACCCAGGGGAGTAGAGAGGATGTTTCTAATAGACTCTCGGCTCAAGACGACTTCTTCTTCCTCAAGAGTTGCAGATGGATGACAAAATTCATTCTTGGAAGTTATTATAAGTAAGATCACCTTACAATGTTATCAAGATCCAAAGATACATGCACGAGCAAACAACAACAAAACTATTTTCAAGCAATTAGAATGAGCTCCCCAATGATCCCACATTTCTTTTCAGGCATCCTAAACCAACAATTCCTGATTTTCATACAGCAACATAAGGAAGACAAACAGTATCTGACCGTCACAAATATCTTATAATACAGCTTTCCTGATCTTCATTTAGCAATAAGGAAGACAACCACTATCCAACTGACACAAATATCTTCTAATACACATTGATCAAGCTTTTGACATTGCATTGTATGTGTATTAGAAAAAGAAAGGAAAAAGAAGAGTTTATAGCAGAGAGAGACAGAAAATCTTGAACTGCAAGCTTTAGGTGAGTGTAATGAGGGAATGTACAGAGGAAAAGTTCATGAAATAATATTAATGGACATTAAATTAGTATGATAACCAGAAACTCATGAAATAACTAATGGACATTCTTCAGGCCAAAAGCCAAAGCTCACCAAGCATATATAAACAATCCGAAAGTTTATCCCTTAACTTCATATTTGTGATATGGTAAATGGAGAATATACATTATTGGAATTTAATAGGATAGATCACCTCATAGTATTTTCAACTAGACATAGTCCTTAAACAAATCCGACCTTAGCTCAGTTGGTAGAGCGGAGGACTGTAGTTGGGGTGTAAACCTTTCAGATATCCTTAGGTCACTGGTTCGAATCCGGTAGGTCGGATTAAATTATTTTCAATAATATTCTTTTAGCAACTTGCTGGATAACTCACACCCCCAGTGTGACAAGAGGTACACAGAAACTATTTTTTTAACAGTAGCATCAGACTGACTTATAATCCTCAATTCATCTATCTTGGAAAGTACTCTTAAAACTTCAGTGAAAACACCAAAACCTTCAAGAATCCTACTTTCCCAACAACAACAGGAACTACACCCTGTCCCGAACAAGTTGGTCGGCTATATGAATCCTCATTTCTCCATTTAAGCTCAACTCATGTCATAATCATACAAAACAAAATAGAAGTGAAAAATAAATTTTTATATATATAATAGTTATAATAATATTAGAAGTTCTCTAACAAGTGTAAAAACTATTACCAACTTGTAGATATTTTCTTCCACTATGTCCTATCTTTAGCTTAGTCGGAATTGATTCCAATGATTTCATTAGTTCTAATCAACCAAGATTCAATCTTTATACCTAATACATGAACTGCATAAACACTGATTAGCTACTCATGTCAATGTTAATAAATTCCAACATCACACTTAACAAATCAGTGAGAAAGAAAAGGATATAAAAGCGAGAAATCCAAGACTTACATCAATAAAACTGGTGAACAAAATTAGCAATAGCTTTAAGTGGAAACCATTCTTAGAACAGAACAAGCTAGATATTTTTTAATGTTTTCAAAACCACAGCATTGGGAAGAATCAATAGAAACCGACCTTAGCTCAGTTGGTAGAGCGGAGGACTGTAGTAGGGTGTAAAACCTATCAGATATCCTTAGGTCGCTGGTTCGAATCCGGCAGGTCGGATTGATTCTTTTGCAATCTCTTTTTCTAATAGTTATTTTAATCTGGAGAAGAGGGATTTTCCATATAATATAGTCCTACTCTGACAAGAGGCACATGAAAACAATTTATAAGCATTAGTTTTGGCTATAGCAGCTTATAAAAATATACAGCGTCAGTAGTGTCAGATTCCCTGCAATATCCTATTTCTTAATCCCGGCAGAGGCGTAAAATTTTAATGAGCACAAAAACTAGCTTCTCTATACCAAAGTAAGAAAACAACAAGCACCCAACTGTCACAAATGTCTTGGAAAGGAGACACCAGGGTGGTGGAAGGGAAGGAAAGAGTCAGCACTTATGGTGTGATAAGCACTGACAGCAAGAATTTGAATCCGATACTTAGGCATGAAAATGCAGAAGGAATGCCTAGAGAGCACGTAGTGGTGCAAAAGGAACAACATCAGAGCAAATAACTAGAAGGATGCAATGTACAATAGATCATAACAATTTGGGCTTCCTTGGAGCCAGAATTGGTAGAAGAAAAATGTAAAGGTAGATAAGTCACCAAACATCTTATAACAACTTTATAATAGTTTCTTCTTCAATTTCATATATTTGAAGTTGAAGAAAATATTCATTATTGGAAACCACTAAGAAAGATTACCTTACAATGTTATCAAGATTTGAATGTACAGGCAAGATCAAACAATAACCGAAATATTTTCAAGGCATTAGCATGAGCACACCAATAATTTCCTGATTTTTCATATTGCAATACAGGAAGAGAACCCCTATCCAACTGTCACAAATAATTTCTAATCCGAATTGATCAAACTATTGACACTGCATTGTCTGTGTATACGAAAGAAGGAAAGGGAAAAGAAGAGTTAATAGCAGAGAGATGGACATAAAATCTTGAACTGCAAGCTTTAGGTGAGTGTAATTTACAAGGAATGTATATAGAAAAAGTATGATGCAAAATAACAGCACGAGGTCAGCTAGTATGATTACCCGAACCACTTGAAATAACTAATGGACATTCTTCAGGCCAAAAGCCAAAGCTCACCAAGCATATATAAACAGTCCAGAAGTTCATCCATCAACTTAATATTTGTAATATGGTGAATGGAAAACATACATTCTTGGAATTTAATAGGATAGATCAGCTCACAATATTATCAATTAGACATGGTTTATATAACCGACCTTAGCTCAGTTGGTAGAGCGGAGGACTGTAGTGTGGGTGTAAACCTTTCAGATATCCTTAGGTCACTGGTTCGAATCCGGTAGGTCGGATTAAATTATTTTCAATAATATTCTTTTAGCAACTTGCTGGAGGAAGAGGGGGTCCCCAATGTGACAAGAGGTACACAGAAACTATTTTTTAACAGTAGGCATCAGACTGACTTATAATCCTCAAATTCTTCTATCTTGGAAAGTACTCTTAAAACTTCAGGTAAAACCCCAAGATCTTCAAGAATCCCACTTTCCCAACAACGACGACAACAACAACAACTACGCCTTAATCCCAAATAAGTTGGAGTCGGCTATATGAATCCTCACTTCTCTATTAAGCTCAACTCGTGTCATAATCATACCAAAGAAAATAGAAGTAAAAATTAAGTTTTTTTTATACATAATAGTAATAATAATAATATTAGAAGTTCTCTAACAAGTCTAAAAACTATTACGAACTAGTAGATATTTTCTTCCATTATGTCCTATATTTAGCTAAGTCGGAATCGATTCCAATGATTTCATTGGTTCTAATCAACCAAGATTCAATCGTTATACCTAATACATGAACTGCACAAACAAAGATTAGCTAATCATGTAAATTTATAAATTCCAACATCATCATCAACTACAACAACAAACCCAGTGATTTCCCACAAGTTGGGTCTAGGGATGGTAAGATATACGCAGCCTTGCCCCTACCCTGGAAGGGCAAAGAGTTTGTTTTCAATAGACCCTCTGCTGGTATAAATTCCAACATCACAATTAACAAAATCAGTGAGAAAGAAAAGGATATAAAAGTGGGAAATCCAAGCACTTACATCAATAAAATCATTGAGGAAACAAGAAGGAACCTTCTGAGCAGGCTTATAAAAGGACAATTTCATAAGCTGCCTCAACTTCTCAGGAGTTTGTGGCAACAAAATTGAAACAGCCTCATCTACACTTTTCACTTGAAACATCCCTTTTTCCATATCCTTTTCATCAAGACAAACACCAGAACACCCTAAAATAACTCTCTCCACTGCCTCAGGAAACTGAACAGCCATACTATACCCTACAAAACCACCATAACTCAACCCCACAACTGTCATTTTCTTAACCCCATAAACTTCCATTATCCTCATAACACATTGAGCCTGAAAAAATTCACTTCTTTCAGGTCTAGTAGTATAAGATTCACCAAAAAACAATAAGTCAGGAACATAAAGATTGAATCTTGATGATAAGGGTGAGATGAATTCATTCCATTGCCACATTGCATTAGCTCCAATTCCATGAATAAGGACTAAAGTGGGCTTTTTTTCTTTGTGTGTTTTGGGAATCCAACAATGCATAATAGTACCATCAGTTAAGTCTGTAGTGGAAGATTTTAGGCCAGAGTTTGAAAAGGAGTATTTAAAGCACCAGTTTCTTGATGCAGTAAAGCTGCAACACTTGGCCATATCCTAGTTGGAAATCCACTATACACAATCTTTTATCTGAGAAAAACTGTGAGCAATACAAAGACAAAAAGATAGTGGCAATCTGAGAATTTTTTGGGTTCAGATTATGTTTTGGTAAAAGCAAGGTATTGAGGGAAAAAAAAGGTGTTCAACAGGGAATGTAGGATTTTGATAATTGTTCCCTGTCACTTGTCAGACTGTTTCAGCAGTTAATGTCTTTGGATTCCTAATTTATCTTTTCCTTCTTTTTAGAGGATTTTATTTCCTTTTCTCATTTGTTGAAATCCTCTCGAGATTTTTTGGGCAAAATATAAAATTGATCATTCGGTCGAAATTAATTGTATACGCTAGCAAAAAATTGTATAAAATATGTATATTATATGTATATAATACAAATATACAATATGTATACACACACACACTCTTATTGGGTTATTATTTATTAGACGGATCATAAATACACAAAAAAAACATGAAATTAATAAGTATATTAATACATGTAATTATTATTTTATATTATAAGGATTCCGACCAAATATTGTATGAAATTATGTGGTGATTATTGTATGAAAGATGCTCCGATTTGGAGGCGTGAGCCTTTGGCTTTGGCACTTACGAGAAGAGGTAGAGGGAGGTCTAAGAAGTACTCGGGCGAGGTGATCAGGCAGGACATGGCGTAGCTTCAGATTTTCGAGGACATGACCCTTGATAGGAAGGCGTGGAGGTCGAACGTTAGGGTTGTCGTTTAGGAGGTAGTCAAGCGTTTCTCCTCGCTATGTCGGCTAGTCTGATAGTGTTTCGTCTAAGACTTCTAGCAATTTTGTGGTGTTTCACTTTTTTTTTTCTTTCACATTTTGGTCTTTCTATTTATTTGTTGTGTTTTACGATGTTGATACTATATTTTTGATTTCTGTTGTGACTATAAATCTATTGTTTCTGAGTCGAGGGTCTTCCGGAAACAACCTCTCTATCCTTGGGGTAGGGTAAGGTCTTTTTTGTGATTGTTCTTTTCATTGTACATTTCTAGTGTCACAAGCTCGCAATAGGAGGAAATAATGAAGTGTAGTTAAAAGATCAAATAATGAATACACAGAATAATGAAGTTTTCAAATGATTAAAAAGGCTCCAAAAGGTAATAATTAATGCCCGTAAAAAGAAATGATGAAGCTTTTATCAATTATACTAAATTACTAGCTATTGTATTTTAAAGGAGCTTCACTGTAATTTATTTTACACTTCTCAGTTGGTTTATAAACCCATTTTGTTTTGGAATCTAATATATATCAATATGTATCTATATCTATTTATACTATATTAAAAGCATGAAGGCCTTTAGCGAAATATCGTTCGCCTTTTTTATCCTTCATAAACAGATTTTACACTGGATAAAATTGTCATTCAATTATTTTTTCTATAAATTAGGAGTTTAAAATCAACTAAAATTTGGGTCATTAAATATTTTCCTATTTGAACTCTCTAGCAATTCCTAATATTTAAGAGTTTAAAATCTATTATATTATTCTTTATAAAAAAAATTCCTTATTTTAAAACTTTTACTTATTAGAAAAGCTGCATTTATAAAATTACAAAACCTTAAATAGTTGGAAGTGCGTAATGTAGAATACAATTCCTTCACTATATTATGTTATTAGAATACTTTTAGTTGGGGCCGAGAAAAAATTATTTATATTTGGTTAATTTTTAATTCTCTTCTTTTAATATTTTGTTACCTTTGTATTAAATATGTGAAATTTACACACACACACATACATACATACATACATACATACATACATACATATATATATATATATATATACATACATACATACATATATATATATATATATATATATATATATATATATATATATATATATATATATACACGTTCACATATTTACATTATATTGAAGTCATGTCATCGGTAATCTGTAAAATATTTTAATACTTAGCTCATCAATTAGAATAACAACGAAAATACTTAGAATATAAATGAGAAAGAAAGTGAGCGAAAATTAGTCCACGAACCTTAAATAACACTAGCGGTCCAATAACATAAAGATCCAAAAATAAAGTACTCATTGATTCTTTACTATTCTAGAATAAATTTTTATTTAAAAATTAAATTTTGTAATGTATTTGATAAAAGTGTAATTACAATTAATATTTTAGATTTGTGACGAGCTATATCTCTTACACTTTTATATCTTACACTTAGATTATATCAAAGTACAAAAAAAATTGCAGCTAAAAATTCATAATCTATTTATTTACATTTATATATTTTGCACTTTTATTATAACTCAAGCACACATTTTAATATTCCAGTATAATATGCTGGAAGTTCATACACAGGTGCACCGATCTCTAGTATATTATGCTGGAACTTTTCGTGTTGCAGCAAAATAGTGGCTATTTTTCAATGACTTTGCAAACACTAGCTATTTTTGTATGACCAGTCCGAAAACTGACTAGCTCATACTATTTTTACAATATAATCTCGAACCCATACGATTCAAATCCAAGTTTCGCCTCAGCCCTTAAACTTGTCCGCTTTTTAAAAATTATGGGCTGGGACCCGTTTTTGTTTGGTGGTGAATTGTAGGCTAGTTATAGTATCGGAAAACAAATTGAATTTGCATGTGTCTTCATTGAAAATGATATTCTACCTAAACATTGCAGGAAAAAATGAACCTCAATAATTTTGTTTATATGGCTAGGAATAGAACAACACAGAGTGGGGGTTGAGCTACTATTATACTTCAATCATTGACCTCGATTATCTTATTGACTTGTAGATAAACGAAAAATGAAAGATTAAAGAACTTAATTAATTAAGTGAAATCAACTAATATGGTGGGATGGAAATAACTCATTTACCTTAATTAGAAGTTTCGAGTTAGGGTTATAAAAATAAAAAAATTATAGTTGAAAGTGCTTCCTCCTTATGTGTTACAAATCTAAATTAGTTGGGGGAAAAAGCGTAAGATCACTAGACTGTAAATCTTAAAATAAAGACTCAATTACACTTATTCTTCAAATATATTACTTCGTCTAGTTTATATTATCCGTCTTTAAATTTTTTCTACGTGTCTTAAAAGACATATAATAACTTATTCAATTACCACTTGTAAATCTGGCTATATTTGAATTTCACCATATATCACGTAGATATTGAGAATCAAATGGAAACGGAAAAAGAGACATGAATTGTTGTGCAAAATTTTGTTTGCGCGATACTTTAACAAATGATAAATGATGACCAGATTAAATAACTATTGAATAATAAGTGAAAGTATATGATTACACTAATACAAAATCTTCAGTAAATGTAATTAATTTTTGATTCTTGAAATATGAAACATAGCCTTTTCGTATAATTAGAGAAGAAGTGAAAAATTGATTACTTCGATTATACGATTTGATTACTTGAATTGATTTCATTCCAAGTCCTCATAAACAGGTTTGGATCAGCAAATCATAGGGGTTTTCATCTCAACTTGTATTTATTAAAAATTTAAATGTGTTATACATATATCAAGTATCGAAACAAAAAAAAACATTTTAGTTTGCAATACGTTATTAAATGACTATTGATAATAAGTGAAGATATTCAGTAAACTGTAATCAACTTTTGATGCTTGAAATATGAAACATGACATTTCTATATAATTAGAGGAGTGAAACATTTGAATACTTTAAATATATTCCACCTTTTTAAGCCTTTGTGTATTGGTGGTGTTGCCTTAATTTCACTTCAAGTATTCTTGGCATTGCCTTGGTCTTTTGGTATTTTAGCCTAATTTCCTTGACTCCTTTCTTAAGTATGATATATTAGGGACAACGTAATATTTCATTAAAAAAACCCAACAGAATTGTCAAATTGTTTAACACAGTTAGTTACTCGTTAGTTCAATCTGTTAGAAGTTAATTCAGATAACAATTATCCACACTTGTTTGAAAGCTAAATTTTATTATTTCAAGTTCTTTTTTTTTGAGTGTTTACTTTAACACCAACTTAAACTCTATGTGGATTCGATCCCAACTTGCGTTGGATTTTATAATTAGAACGATCATTTCATACTCTTTAATTAGGTGTGAATAATTGGACATGATCACTACTGAAATTGGTTCAGCAGTTCACAATTCGGGTATATATCCAACTAAAAAATGACATGTGTATAGTTTTGATTCTTACGTGGCATTTTAATTGAGCAGCGGGTGCCACTGTGGATAAATAATAGGGCTGGAGGCATTATTTTTGTTTACTTTGTTAATAATAGAAGTATATTTAAACGGAAAGTATGACAGAGGATAAATGTAAACTAATTAGCAAACTACAAGTATAAATCCAACTTATTCTCTAACATAATATATCTTTTATAATTTAAACGATGACATGGTCAATATCGGACTTCTTTCCTAAGCTCATTTTCTCCTGGTCCCCTTTGGTGGCGGAGCTACCATCTCGATAGTTTGGCAAAACTCGATAGTATTAGTTTAACTTTACGGTTGTGTTAAAGAAATTCAATTTACATTTGTAAATAATTTATCCAAAATTCAGTAAGTTATACGTCTTTACTAGAATTCAGAACCCGTAAGCTCGAAATTCTAAATCCGCCTTTGGGTCCCTCTCTCTCTTTGGTTCCCGTGCCGTCGTTCAGACCCAAAAATGGTTGCCTTTTTCTAATATGTGCAGCCAATTTAGAAGTTTCAAATCTAATCCGTTAGAAATGGTTCCTCTCTTTGCTAACTACACTAAAATCACTAAATCGTTAATTATGAAAAGAAAAAAGTGGAGTATCTTGTACCTAAACTATAACAAGCAAACATATTATATTGGCCAATTTAGAAGCATAGAATGTGTGTTTGTTAACATGAAGAAACATAATCCGGCTTAAGCAAAGGATAACTTTTTGAGGCACTTTCGAAGCAAAAGTTTATGAATTGGACAATACATATAAATAAGAAGCCAATGGTTATAGAAATGAATTGAAGATAAGGCGTGATTACCTACTAATGGCTGATTTCTGCAACGAAGATGGTGCGCTTTTGTGGATTTAAAAGTTAGAATTCATGAATGGTATATATGTCCTAATGGTGCATTGGTACTAATATTTTATTTGCAGGAGTTTCAAGATCCATTTCGGAAACTCCCCCTACTCATTATACTCTCAAGATTCAGTCACTATCACTGCTAAAAAAGAACAATATTGAGAAATACACTTCCCCTTATTTTGAAGCTGGGGGCTATAAATGGTGCAGCTTTATCACTAGTGGAATCTAATTAAATTTTACTACTCACTTAAGTTTTAAATTGTATCAAATAATTGGATGTGCAGGAAGTTGGTGTTTCATCCAAAAGGAAACAAAAACAAGAATGCAGAAGGGAAGCACGTTTCTATATATCTGATGATGGCGGAGGCAAGCTCACTTGTCCCTGCAGGTTGGGAGGTCCATGCTGTTTTTCGCCTCTTTTTGCTTAATCAGAACAATGACAATTACTTGGTCCTCCAAGGTCACTGCTCTTAATTTCTTTTTTATTAAAGAATCAAGTCTAATGTATATATGTATATATATCTTTTTTTAAGTAGGATCTTATAACGAAGGAGAAAGAATCAAGCTATGTCTGCTGTACATTTCTGCTTAATTACAACAACAGATAGGACAGTTCAAAAAGGAAGAAGATTCCATGCAATGAAGGTGGAATGGGGATTTGATCGATTCATAAGTCAAGAAGATTTCAACAATCAAGCAAATGGGTATGTTGTGGATGACATATGTGTCTTAGGAGCAGAGGTTTATGTATGTCAAGAAAAGTTCAAAGGTAAAGCCGATTGTCTATCCATGGTTAAAGACCCCATTAGCTATAAGCACGTCTGGAAGATCGACAAGTTCTCATCTCTCACTGCGGATTGTAAAGACTCCAAGACCTTTATTCAAGAAGAACATAAATGGTACTCGCACACTTCCTTACTCAACCTGTCTAACCCAACATAACTGTTAGTCTTACCAGTGCCGGCCTTAGGGTAAGGCACGTAAAGCAAAGGCTTTAGGCCCTAAAAGTTTGGAGGCATCATTTTTTCCTAGCAGTAGGTTTATGTATTATTTGTTTTTCAAAAAATAAGCATTTTAAAGTAAAAAAGTATATTGTTTTAATATAATGAGACGAAAATTTTAATATATTTGAATAATTCGAAGCATATAAAATATTTTTGATTTTCTATTTAATGGTCAAAAATATTTCATTAGCCTTGAGAGTTCCTTAAAACATAATAAATCCATTGAAATTGATGATTTAGACTTATTTTTTAAATTAAAATTGCTAAGAAAAATAGTATAACCAGAAGATAAAACTCTAATCAATAATTCGATATACTTAATCATATAAGAGGACTGGATTCTTTTTCAAATGCATAAATTGCTTATAGAATAATACTAACTATTTTTATACTAGTTGCATATACGGAAAGAATTTTTTTAAAATTAAAATTGATAAAATCTTATTTAAGATCAAAAATATCTCAAGAGAAAATAAATGGATTATCTATACATATTATTAGTTGAAACAAAAAAATTAGAAAAAATTTAATTAAGAACAAAATTAATACTACTTAATAACTTTACAGTTCAAAAAGCTAGATAAATAAACTTCAAATAAAAATATATATGAAATTTTTGTTAAAAAAAAATGTAAGGTCTCTAATCAAAGTTTGGCTTTAGGCCACCAATACCGTTGAGCCAACCCTGAGTCCTAGTATCTCGAAATTTAAGGGATTCAAAAAAAATGCAAGAATGACATACATATGCAACATTTTTTGAGTCACTTTTGACACTACACGACTAAAAGCTAGCTTCGCATATGTCAAGGGGTACAAAAACTTATACATGCACAAAAGGAGGTCATTGTATTCTATCTGTACAGTATAATATTTTGACAATGGCTGTCAGTATAACGTGATTGGTATGTATGTATAAATTAAAACAGGAAGATACAGGTATACCCCAAGGGAAAAGGGAGTGGTACAGGCAGCCATCTATCACTATACTTGGCATTGGCAGAACCAAGCAGCTTATCTCAGGGTAGTCAAATATATGCAGAATTTACATTGCGTATCCTTGATCAAATCAACGCAACACATTACTTCGGCAAAGGTAACAGTACTATGATATTCTATATTGCTCGGACTCTTCGAAAACAAGATCGGATATGTGTTGGATCCTCCAAAAATAGTGTATTTTTGAAGGATCCGACTCAAGTGCGATTACATTTTGGAGAGTCCGCGCAACATAGATGGTATTATATATAAACGAAATGATGTCAAATGTTGAAAAGATGGTAGCATTCATATATATATCATCATTTTCATGTGTACTACTTTTGGTTGCAGCCAATTATTGGTTCAGTGGATCACATACGTTCTATGGATGGCCAAGATTTATATCGATTGGGTACTTCAGTTTGCCTGGGGCTGGTTATTTGGTCAAAGACACCTGTGTTATAGAAGCTGAAGTCACTGTGCATGGGGCAACTACTAATAATATAATGCTCTAATTAGTAGAGTTTGATAATCACACCAATTTAATATACTGCTACTGTTTAATATTTGAAGTATTTCAGTGTTCTTGTTGTATTTATTACTATTGGTTTAAAGAGAGGAAAATGATGCATTAATTCTGTCTTCTTTGTCTTAACTTAAGCTAGTGCTTTGTGCCAAAAAATAAACATGTGAGACTGTTCCCATCTTCATGTACATGAAAAGCACACTGAATCTAAAAAATAAACATGAGAGACTATTCCCATCTTCAAGTAGAACAGAAGCGCACTAAAGATGTGTTTGGTACGAAGGAAAATATTTTTTATCTAGAAAATATTTTCATGAAAAATGAATGGTTTTATTACTTATTTTCTCTTGTTTAATTGGTGGGTGAAATATTTTTTTTGAAAAAATATTTTCTTAATGTTTGATTTGAGAGTATAAAATACTTTTTTAGGAAAATATTTTTTTATGCTATTCTCCCTCTCTTCCTGTCACGATCCAAAACCTGACCCGCCGTGATGGCGCCTATCGTGAAACTAGGTCAACCTCAACTCAATAATCAACACAATAATAATAAGTTTGAAAACATTAACGGAAGCTTTTAACAATTAAGAACTATTTGAAACATAAAAAATTCTCATAATAGATACAATCCAGCCCAAAATTCGAGTGTCACTGAGTGCATGAGCGTCTAAGGAAAATACATCGTCTATTATAATGTCTAAAGGAGCAACTGAAATACAACTGGAAAGTAAGGAGGAGAGCCAAGACATGTGAACGTCGTACAAATACCTCAATAATCTCCTAAGTCAGAAGCCTCGATCAACAACCGCCACTGGATCCAAAAGTGCCTGAATCTGCATAAAAGATGCAGGGGGTAACGTACGTACACCAACTCAGTAAGTAACAAGTCCAAACTATAGACTGAAAGGTAGTGACGAACTAAACCTCAGCATTTATAACACATTTAAATGGAACAGTAAAGTAGGCATGCTGGCAGTTTAATTATTCAACTCGACAGTAAAGCAAAAACACTAGTCCGAATAAGGTGAAGTATAAAGCTCAGTAAACTTCTACGTATAAATGCCAGAAATGTTTGAAAATGCACCATGTGCTCCCACTCTCAAGTGCTCAGCCACTTGGTACCGCATATGGCCATCCGGCCCAGGGAAATCCATCCCAGAATATATATAACACTGACTTCAAGTCAATCGGTACCGAGGAACAAGGGTAATCCAACTCTGAGGAGAAATCCATCTCCAAATATCAATACTTCGGACAAATCCATATCCAAGGAAATCCATCCCTCAATAATATCATCCGTGCTCATTGGGGGTGTATAGACTCCGGAGGGGCTCCTTTCAGCACAAGCGCTATAACAAGCCAACGAAGGCATAATCAATAACCTGCTACGGCGTGCATCCTGATCCCATAACTGTCATTCATAATCTGGCTCTCGGCCTCACTCAATCATCACTCTCCAGTCTCACACACACGAGCTCACAATTGAAACTAGCCCGAAACAATGATATAATGTATCAAGTAACAACAACGAGACTGAGACATGACATGTTATGCATGAACAAGACTAGGTACAGAATATCAATGAAACTAACAAGATGACAGCAACAAACGACCACTCGGGTCTCAACAGTATCGGTGCGAAGCCCTAACATGGTGATTAGCATGATTTACAGCTCATTAACCTAATCACATAATCACAATACAAATATCGGTAAGATAGAGTCACTAAGCGGTGCCATGGAATGATCCAGGCCGCAATTTTCACGATGCACGCCCACACGCCCGTCACTTGGCATTTGCATCACCTCAATATTAATCATAGAATACATAGTTCAGGGCTTCGAACCCTCAGAACCAAGTTTGGAAGCATTACTTACCTCAAACCAAGCCAAAACTCTAACCCGTGATGCCTTTGCCTCTCGATTCGGCCTCCAAATGCTCTGAATCTAACCAAAAGCAGTATATTATCATCAATATATGCTAAAAGAAAGAAACCCATACGAAAATTATCAAATTAGACCAAAACCCCAAATTTGGCTCAAACCCGATCCCGATCCCACGTCTCAGAATCCGATAAAAATTATGAAATTTGGCTCACGAGTCTACCAATATCAAATTCACCAAAATACGACATCAAATGGCCATCCAAATGCCCAAAATCAACTCTCCAAATTTTCTTCCATTTTTCCCAATTTTTACCCCAAATTCCCAAACTAAATGATAAAAATCCAGACAAAATCATGGAATTTAACCAAATACAAGTGAAGAACACTTACCTCAATCACTCCTCTGAAAATCCCCTCTAAAATCGCCTTCTCCCGATCTCTCTATTGAATTTTGAAATTATGAAATCAAACCCTCATTTTTGAACTTAAACATTCTGCCCATATACTTTCTTCATCGCGATCGCGGAACTTGACTCGCGATCGCGAAGCAAAAAAAGGACTACCCCCATTTAACCTTATGCGATCGCGGAACTACCCACGCGATCGCGAAGCACTGCTTGGCCAACTCACGCAATCGCGACCTCTCCCACGCGATCGCATAGAACAATCACTTCCACTTCCCACCAGCTGACTTCCTTCTACACAAACTGTCACGACCCCAGTTCACCCTCTGTGAACTATCGTGACAGCACCTAGTCTCTACGACTAGGTAAGCCTGATAATTTGCAGAAAAAGGAAAACAACAGATAAAAACTAATAGAAACTGCAAATAAACATAATGAAAACGTTTAAGATGTCGCTCGGCATATACAAATACATACTCTCAACTGAAAAGATCTTCCAAAACCCAGAATCTCATGAAATTACAAGCTAAGGATACTACATAGTGCTCTAACTCCAGAATGTCTAAATCAAAGTAAATACAGAAGGGCTGTAACTACAAGAGAGAATGGAGAGGGACTCTTCGGTCTGCGGACGCGGCAAATATACCTCGAAGTCTCTGAAGAATCCCCTCGCCTCAAGGATGGTAGGGCTGAACCGAAGAACCTGGATCTGCACATGAAAAACATGTGCAGGAAGGGCATGAGTACACCATAGCGGTACTCAATAACTGCCAAGCCTAACCTCGGTCGGGTAGTAACGAGGAAGGTCAGGGCTCTATTGATTATATATGAAAACAAGGTAAAAAAGTATGGAATACGACAATATAATTAAATGTTAACAGTATAAAGTAACACAGGATTATAAGAATAACAACAAATACAACAGAGAGAAAATTACAGAGAGAACGTAACTCTACACAGAGATTGCAACCGTAGATCTACAAGGATACTGTCCTGCAGTCCTCAAATATAAATATCCAGTGGATCTATCGGGAGTCGTCTCGTAGTCCAACTCGTAGTGCGTAAGGGATCTACCGGAATACCTATCTGTAGTCCCAAATGTAAATACCTAGTATTGGGAGAATCTACTGGGTGTAGTCTCATAGTTCCAATATAAATGTGTAAGAGGATCTACCGGAATACAAATCCGTAGTCCCAATTAAACAAACAAGGGGGATCTACCAGGATATCGTCTGTAGTCCTAAAGTAAACACACAGCAGCAACACGAAGAATATTCAATTCAGTCCAATTTCATATCAAGACAAAACAGGTATTTCTAACCTAGCATGCTGCACAGAATTCAAATAATATAGTTTGAACAAGTAAAACAATTAAGTCACTTAGACATGCTTCCCTAATCTAACAGTAGGCTTAAATTGCAAGTAATGTACGACAAGGAAGAAAAACACAGTTATAGTTACTGAATGAAAATAGAATTTTCAACAATTAGCACATGTACACACTCATCACCTCACGTACAAGACATTTTATATAACAAAAATACCAAATCCTAAGGGGAGTTTCCCCCCCTCCCCACAAGGTTAGGCAAGCCACTTACCTCGAACCAGCTCAATCAACTCGAAATCACGTTCTTGCCACGAGTACTTGATTCCAAATGGCCCAAATCTATTCAAATCAATTACATAACATAAATATAACTTCAAGTAACTAATTCCACTAATTAATTCGAAGCTAACACGCGAAATTAAGAAAATTGCCCCAAAAGTCCCCCGGGCTCATGTCTCGGAATCGGGTAAAAGTTACGGAATATGAACCCCCATTCACTCACGAGTCTAACCATACCAAAATTATCCAAATCCGATGCCAAAATCTTAATCAAAACCCCAAAATTAGGCCTAAGAACTTTTCCAAATTTGCCCCCAATTTCTCACCCAAAATCCGAAATTAGATGATGAATTCACGTTTAGATTAATGGGTTATAAGCAAAAAGGAGTTAGAAATCATTTCCCAATTGATATATCTGAAAATCCCTCAAAATATCGTTCAATCCGAGCTCCCAAACTTTAGTTTTGATAAAAATGGCTAAACCCTCGATTTTGAAACTTTATAATCTGCCTAGGTAATTCCTTCTTTGCGAACGCGAAACCATTGTCGCGAACGCGATGCACAAAAATCACTGGCCAGTATTTCCTCTTTCGCGAATGCAAGGGTCCACTCGCGAATGCGTAGCTTACACCGGTGGACCCTACGCGAACGCAAGGACCATGTCGCAAACGTGAAGGCCAAAGGGCTCATACCTTCGCGAACGTGGGGCATCATCGCGAACGTGAATCGCGATTCAACTGCTTCACCCAGATGCTCTACACGAATGCAAGAACCCTCTCGTGAACGCGATGAAGGTTTTCTCTGCAACACAACAACAGAAAATGTGCGACTACTTTAAGTCCAAAAATGACTCGTTGAGCATCCAAAACACATCCGAGGCCCCCGGGACCTCAACCAAACATGCCAACCAATCCTAAAACATCATTCAAACTTGTTCCAACCTTCGGAACGCTCAAAACAATATCAAAACACCAAATTAATATTGGATTCAAGCCTAAGAACTCCAAAAACTCCCAAATTTCGCTTTCAATAAAAAATTCTATCAAATCTCGACCGAATGACCTGAAATTTTGCACACACATCACTTTCAACACTAAGGAGCTACTCTAACTTCCAGAATTCTATTCCAGCGCCGATATCAAAATCTCACTATCGAACCAGAAACTTCAAAAATTCCACTTTCGGCATTTCAAGCCTAAATAAGCTACGTACCTCCAAAATACAATCCGAACATGTCCCTAAGTTCGAAATTACCCAACGGAGCTAACGGAACCGACGAAATTCCATTCCGAGGCCGTCTGCACACTGCTCCGACTATAGTCCAAATTCTAAAGCTTAAACTCTCTTTTAGGGACTAGGTGTCTCAAAACACTCCGAAACTCAAAACAAATCATCCCAGCAAATCAAAATAGCAGAAACAAACACGGGGAAAGCAGTTATTAGGGGATCAGGGCGTTAATTCTTAAAATGATCGGTCGGGTCATTACATCCTCCCCCTCTTAAAACATTCATTCGTTCTCGAACGAGCATAAAGACATACCTGAAGTGGTGGAAAGATGAGGGTAATGGCTACGCACATCCTGCTCGGTCTCCTAGGTTTCCTCCTCGACCGGCTGACCCCGCCACTAAACCTTCACTAATGCAATGTTCTTTGACCTCAGCTTTCGAACCTGCCTGTCCAATATTGTCACTGGCTCCTCAACATAAGATAGATCCTTATTGTACAGGACTGAACTGAAATCCAACACGTGCGACAGATCGCCGTGATACTTCCGGAGCATCGAAACATGAAATACCGGATGAACTCCTGCCAAGCTGGGAGGTAAGGCAAGCTCATAAGCAACCTCCCCAACACGTCTCAATATCTCAAAAGGACCAATAAACCTCGGACTCAACTTCCCTTTCTTCCCAAATCTCATAACGCCTTTCATAGGCGAAACTCGAAGCAGAACCCGCTCTCCAACCATATAGGAAATATTGCGACTCTTCTGTCTAGACTAGGCTATACAGAGTCTATCTTGAATCACCTTAACCTTCTCCAAAGCATCCTGAACCAAGTTTGTGCCCAGTAATCTAGCCTCACCCGGCTCAAAACAACCCACCGAGGATCTACATCGCCTACCATACAATGCCTCATATGGTGCCATCTGAATGCTGGACTGATAGCTATTATTGTAGGCAAACTCCGCCAGTGGCAAGAACTGATTCCAAAAACCTCCAAACTCCATCACACACGCACGGAGCATATCCTTAAGAATCTGAATAGTGCGCATGGACTATCGATCCGTCTAGGGGTGAAATATTGTGATCAACTCCACCCAAGTACCTAACTCATGTTGTACGGCCCTCCAGAACCATGATGTGAACTGAGTACCTCTGTCTGAAATGATGGAAACTGGAATACCATGCAAGCAAACAATCTCTTGGATATAAATCTCCGCCAATCGCTTCGAAGAGTAGGTAGTACACACAGGAATAAAGTGCGCGGACTTGGTCAGCCGATCCACAATCACCCAAATGGCATCAAACTTTCTCAAAGTCTGTGGGAGCCCAACTACGAAGTCCATGGTGATCTGCTCCCACTTCCACTCCGGAATCTCTATCTGCTGAAGCAACCCACCCGGTCTCTGGTGCTCATACTTTACCTGATGACAATTGAGACACCGAGCTACAAACCCAACTATATCTTTCTTCATCCGCCTCCACCAATAGTGCTGCCTCAAATCTTGGTACATCTTTGCGATACCCGGATGGATGGAATACTGGGAACTATGTGTCTCCTCTAGAATCAACTCCCAAAGCCCATCAATATTGGGTACACATAACCAACCCTGCATCCTCAATACCCCGTCATTACCAATAGTCACATATCTAGCATCACCGTGAAGGACCTTGTCCTTGAGAACGAGCAAATGAGGGTCATCATACTGACGCTCCCTGATACGATCAAATAAGGACGACCGAGAGACCACGCAAGCTAAAACCCAACTAGGCTTCGAAAGATCCAATCTCACGAACTGGCTGGCTAAGTCCTGAACATCCATTGCCATGGGCCTCTCCACTACTGGTAAATAAGCCAAACTCCCCAAACTCTCCGACCAGCGACTCAAAGCATCGGCCACCATATTGGCCTTGCCCGGGTGATACAAGATAATGATATCATAGTTCTTCAGCAGCTCTAACCACTTCCTCTAG
The DNA here is from genome assembly GCF_000715075.1 of Nicotiana tabacum. Taxonomy (NCBI): domain Eukaryota; kingdom Viridiplantae; phylum Streptophyta; class Magnoliopsida; order Solanales; family Solanaceae; genus Nicotiana; species Nicotiana tabacum. The sequence continues at coordinate 10,320,263 of NC_134090.1, forward strand.
AGCAAATTAAGATCCTTTGCTTGAACAGGTGTTGTAAACTCCAGTGGTCAGTATAGATCTCACAAGGAAAACCGTACAAATAATGATGTTAGATCTTCAATGCGTGCACAATAGCAGCTAACTCGAGATTATGGACAAGATAATTCTTCTCATGTACCTTCAACTGTCTGGACGCGTAGGCAATGACCCTACCATCCTGCATCAATATCACTACAAGACCAATCCTCGAGGTATCACAATAGACAGTATAAGACCCCAAACCTGTAGACAATATCAAAACTGGGGCTGTAGTCAAAGCTGTCTTGAGCTTCTGGAAGCTCGCCTCACACTCTTCCGTCCACTAGAACGGAGCACCCTTCTGGGTCAGCCTAGTCATAGCTGCTACAATTGATGAAAACCCCTCAATAAATCGACGGTAATAACCCGCCAAGCCAAAAAACTACGGATCTTTGTAGCTGAGGATGGTCTGGCCCAACTCTTCACTGCTTCCACTTTCTTCGGATCCACATGTATACCCTTACTCGATACCACGTGGCCCAAGAATGCCACAGAATCCAACCAAAACTCACATTTCAAGAACTTTGCATATAACTTCTTTTCCCTCAAAGTCTGAAGCACTGTACTCAGATGCTGCTCATGATCCTTCCGACTCCGGGAGTATACCAGAATATCATCAATAATGATAATAACGAACGAGTCAAGATATGGCTGGAACACACTGTGAATCAAATGCATAAAGGTTGTTGGGGCATTGGTCATCCCAAACGACATAACAAGGAACTCAAAATGACCATACCGAGTCCTGAAAGCAATCTTTGGGATATCTGGCTCCCGAATCTTCAACTTAAGGCAACCTGAACACAAGTCACTCTTAGAAAACACTTGTGCACCATGTAACTGCTCAAACAAATCATCAATACGAGGAAAAGGATACTGGTTCTTCACTGTAACTTTGTTCAACTGGCGATAGTCAATGCGCATACGCATAGAACCATCTTTTTTCTTCACAAACAAGACATGAGCAACCCAAGGTGATACACTGGGCTGAATAAAACCCTAATAAAGCAATTCCTGCAGCTGATCCTTCAACTCCTTCAACTTAGGAGGAGCCATACGATACCGGAGAAATAGAAATGGGTTGAGTGTCCGGCAACAGATCAATGCCAAAATCAATATCTTTGTCGGGTGGCCTACCCAGAAGATCGGCTGGAAATACATTAGGGAAGTCCCGTACTACTGGGACTGAATCAACTGTAGGGGTATCAACACTAACATCTCTCACATAGGCCAGATACGCGTCACACCCCTTCTCAACCATTCACTGAGCTTTAAGGAAAGAAATAACTCTACTGGAAAGGTGATCTAAAGTACCCCTTCACTCTACTCGTGGTACACTTGGCATAGCTAGTGTCACGATTTTGGCATGACAATCAAGAATAGCATAATGGGGCGACAACCAGTCCATGCCCAAGATAACATCAAAATCTACCATATCGGTTCTGGTCTCAAAACCACTAAGAGTAACCAAACACGACTGATAAACGCAGTCCACAATAATAAAATCTCACACAGGAGTAGAAACATAAACATGAGAACTCAAAAAATCTCGAGATATGCCCAAATGCTAGGCAAAATAAGAAGACACATAAGAATAAGTGGAGCCTGGGTCGAATAAAACCGATGCATCCCTATGACAAACCAGGACAATACCTGTGATGACAGAATCAGAGGTGACATCCTTGGTACAGTCCAGGAAGGGCATAATATCTGGCTTGGCCTCCCCCTCTAGGGCAACCTCTACCTCCCCGACCTCCACCTCTAGCTGGCTGGGCAGGTGGGGTAGCAACCGGTGCTGTAACCATAGCTTGGGAACTCTGTGGGGCACGTTGTGGCTGAGGAGTCTGTGGAGGTGCACCCCTCCTAAGTCTGGGGCAATCCCTCACCATATGGTGTGTGCCACCACACTCAAAACAAGCTCTGGGAGGACGTGGTGGCTGTGACTGGCTCGGGCCAGGTCTGCTGGACTAACCACTAAAAGCACCCGTGTAGGAAGCGCACTAGATACCGGAGGTGCATAATAAGGTTCCTAAAGTCTAGGAGGAGCTGGAATACCGCTAGCTGCTGGAAGAGCTGAATGAACGAGGTGACTCATATAACCCCTACCATGACGGACTGCAGCTGAAGCACGGGCACCAGAATAATGGCCCGACTCTCAAGACCTCTTGGCCTCCCTCTCCTATCTATCCCGAGCATGCATACCCTCTATCATCCTAGCAATACTCACCACCTGCTGATAATGAATATCCATTTCCAACTCCCGAGCCATGCTAGATCTGATGTTGGGAATAAGCCCCTCAATAAATCGGCGAACCCTCTCACGAATAGTAGCAACCAAGGCTGGTGTATGCCTATCCAAGTCAGTGAAACGGACAGCATACTCTGAAACAGTCATAGTGCTCTGGCGCAAATGCTCAAACTCTGCGCGCCATGCGTCCCTAAGGCTCTGAGGGACAAACTCTCTCAAGAACATATCTGAAAACTGAGTCCAAGTCAGGGAAGTTGCCTCATCTAGACTATCCACCACTGATAGGTTGCTCCTCGAAGCTGGAAGGCAGTGAAAGAAACCCCACTCGAGCCTGATATACCCATAGTGCGGAGGATACGGTAGCACTCCTCCAAAAATCCCAGGGCATCATCTGATGTTAAACCACTAAATACATGAGGCTTATACTTATTGAACCTCTCAAGCTTCCGCTGCTCATCCTCTGAAGCCGCTGCCATGTCCTTTAGATGATCTGGGACTGCAGGCGGTGCCGGTATAACCTCTAGGATCTGGTCAACCTGGACCAGCTGCTCAGGCGTACGGGCGGCGGGAGTCTGTGCTCCTCCCCCGGCTTGGGATATGGCTGCAGCAAGGAGAATCAGCCCTACCTGAGCTAGAGTGGTGTACATGCTCACGAACTGTGCAAGAGTCTCCTGAAGAGCTGGAATAGTAGTAGTCATAGGCGTATCAGGTGCCTAGACTCCGGCTGGAGCTGCTGGTGGCTACTTTGTGGCAGCTCATGCGGGTGCTCTGACTGCACCACGGGCGCGTCCTCGGCCTCTACCCCAGCCCCGACCTCTGACGGCTCTAGCAGGGGGCACGGGTACCTGATCATATCCGGTAGCACGTATCCTCACCATCTGTGAGAGAAAAAGACAGAAGTTTAGAATTGTGATATCAAAAATCTCGCACGATAAAGAAATCAAATGAAGTGAAGTTTTCCTAACAGTTATATAGCCTCTCGTAGATAAGTACAGACGTTTCGGTACCGATCCACTAGACTCTAATAAACCGACTTGTGATTCATGTCTCCTATGAACCTAGAGCTCTGATACCATTTTATCACGACACCAGTTCGCCTTCCGTGAACTATCGTGATGGCACCTAGTCTCTACAACTAGGTAAGCCTAACAATTTGGGGAAAAAGGAAAACAATAGATAAAAACTAATAGAAACTGCGAATAAACATAATGAAAACGTTTAAGATGCCGCTCGGCATATACAAATACACACTCTCAATTGAAAAGATCTCCCAAAACCCGGAATCTCATGAAATCACAAGCTAAGAATACTACATAGTGCTCTAACTCCAAAATGTCTAAATCAAAGTAAATACATAAGGGTTGTAACTACAAGAGAGAATGGAGAGGGACTCTTCGGTCTGCGGATGCGGCAGATATACCTTGAAGTCTCTGAAGAATCGCCTGGCCTCAAGGATGGTAGGGCTGAGCCGAAGAACCTGGATCTGGACATGAAAAACATGCGCAGGAAGGGCATGAGTACACCACATCGGTACTCAGTAAGTTCCAAGCCTAATCTCGATCGGGTAGTGACGAGGAAGGTCAGGGCCCTACTGATTATAGACGAAAACAAGGTAAAACAGTATAGAATACGACAATATAATTAAGTGTTAACAGTATAAAGTAACACATGATAATAAGAATAACAACAAATACAACAGAGAGAAAATTACAGAGAGAACGTAACTCCACACAGAGATAGCAACCGTGGATCTACAGGATATCGTCCTGCAGTCCCCAAATATAAATATCCAGTGGATCTCCCAGGAGTCGTCTCGTAGTACAACTCGTAGTACGTAGGGGATCTACCGGAATACCTATCCGTAATCCTAAATGTAAATACTGAGTACTGGAAGAATCTACCGGGTGCAGTCCCGTAGTTCTAATATAAATGTGCAGGGAGATCTACCAGAATACAAATTCGTAGTCCCAATTAAACACACAAGGGGGATCTACCGGGGTATCGCCCGTAGTCCCAAAGTAAACACACAACAGCAACACGAAAAATATTCAATTCAGTCCAATTTCATACCAAGACAAAACATGTATTTCTAACCTAGCATGCTGCACAGAATTCAAAATAAAACATTTTGAACAAGTAAAACAATTAAGTCACTTAGACATGCTTCCCTAATCTAACAGTAGGCTTAAATTGCAAGTAATGTACGACAAGGAAGAAAAAAACAATTATAGTTACTCAATGAAAACAAAATTTTCAACAATTAGCACATGTACACACTCGTCACCTCATGTACAAGGCATTTCATATATCAACAATACCAAAAAAATCCTAAGGGGAGTTCCCCCACACAAGGTTAGGCAATCCACTTACCTCGAACCAGCTCAATCAACTCGAAATCACGTTCTTGCCACGAGTACTCGACTCCAAATAGCCCAAATCTATTCAAATCAATTGCATAATGTAAATATAACTTCAAGTAACTAATTCCACTAATTAATTCGAAGCTAACACACGAAATTAAGAAAATTGCCCAAAAAGTCTCCTGGGCCCACGTCTCGGAATCGGGTAAAATTTACGGATTATGAACCCCCATTCACTCACGAGTATAACTATACCAAAATTATCCAAATCCGATGCCAAAATCTTAATCAAAATTCCAAAATTATGCCTAAGAACTTTTCCAAATTTCCCCCCAATTTTTCACCCAAAATCCGAAATTAGATGATGAATTCACGTTTAGATTAATGATTTATAAGTAAAAAGGAGTTAGGAATCATTATCCAATTGATATCTTTGAAAATCCCTCAAAATCTCGTTCAAATCCGAGCTCCCAAACTCTAGTTTTGATAAAAATGGCTAAACCCTCGATTTTGAAACTTTATAATCTGCCAGGTAATTCCTTCTTCGCGAATGCAAGACCATTGTCGCGAACGCGATGCAAAAAAATCACTGGCCAGTATTTCCTCTTTCGCGAACGCGAGGGTCCACTCGCGAACGCGTAGCTTACACTGGCAGACCCTACGTGAACGCGAGGACCATGTCGCGAATGCGAAGACCAAAGGGCCCATACCTTTCCGAATGCAGGGCATCATCACGAGTGTGAATCACGATTCAGCTGCTTCACCCAAATGCTCTACGCGAACGCGAGAAATCTCTTGCGAACGCGATGAACACAACAGCAGAAAATCAGCAACTACTTTAAGTCCAAAAATGACCCGTTGAGCATCCAAAACACACCCGAGGCCCCCGGGACCTCAACTAAACTTGCCAACCAATCCTAAAACATAATTCAAACTTATTCCAACCTTCGGAATGCTCAAAACACAGCAAATTAACATCGGATTCAAGCCTAAGAACTCCAAAACTCCCAAATTTCGCTTTCAATCAAAAAGTCTATCAAATCTCATCCGAATGACCTGAAATTTTGCACGCACGTCACATTCAACACTACGGAGCTACTCCTACTTTCGAAATTCCATTCCGGCACCAATATCAAAATCTCACTATCGAACTGGAAATTTCAAAAATTTCACTTTCGGCATTTCAAGCCTAAATAAGCTACGTACCTCCAAAACACAATCCGAACATGCCCCTAAGCCCGAAATCACCCAACGGAGCTAACGGAACCAACAGAATTCCATTCCGAGGCCGTTCACACTGCTCCGACTACGGTCCAAATTTTAAAGCTTAAACTCTTTTTTAGGGACTAAGTGTCCCAAACACTCCGAAACTCAAAACAAATCATACCGGCAAATCAAAATAGCAGAAACAAACACGGGGAAAGCAGTTATTAGAAGGATCAGGGCGTTAATTCTTGAAACGACCGGTCGGGTCGTTACACGAATGCGACCCTGGCCACGCTTTCACGAAACACAACATCACAGGCGTACACGATCGCGTCCTCACCTCTAAGATCACATAGAACAAATTCCACCTTTGCCCCAATTAAGCCTAGGTGATCGCGAAGAAAAAATCTTCTGCAACAGAAAACCAGCAAAATATGCTAACTCTTTAAGTCCAAAAGTGTCTCGTTGTTCATCTGAAACACACCCGAGGCTCTCGGAACCTCAACCAAACATGCCAACACACCCCTAACACCATTCAAACTTAGTCGAGCCTTCAAATCACTCAAAACAACACCAAAACACCAAATCACCCTCGGATTCAAGTCTAAGAACTTATGAACTTTCAAATTCTATAAACGACGCTGAAACCTATCAAATCACCTCCGAATGATCTGTAATTTTGCACACACGTCACAAATGATACTACGGACCTACTCCAATTTCCAGAACTTAATTCGGACCCCGATATCAAAATTTCCATTGCCGGTCGAGAAACACCAAATTTCTAATTTTGCTAATTCAAGTCTAAATCTATTGCGGACTTCCAAATCATATTTCGGACGCGCTCCCAAGTCCAAAATCATCTAACGGAGCTAACTGTATCATAAAAATCCAAATCCGGGATCGAATACTAAAAATTTAAAATTTGGTCAAACCTTTTAAATTTAAAGCTTCAAGCTGAGAATCACTCTTCCATATCTATATCGATTAGCCTGAAAACCAAAACCCATGATTTACATAAGTTATAATACATCATACGGGGCTAGTCATGCCCGAGAACTGGTGAGCGAAGTGCAAATTCTCAAAATGACCGGTCGGGTCGTTACACGCCCTCTCATTTCCCTAAGTTTCTAAAAATTCACACAAACCCAAAGGAACTAATGTGTTATTTTACTTTTTTTTACAAAAAATAATGTTAAAATTTGTGGTCCATAACTAAAAAGAAATACACTTTTTTGGTTGAAAAAGAAAGTACTCTTTCTACAACATGAAAATAAAGTACTCATTTTATTGAAATAAAAGAAAATACTTTTTCTACATCATGAAAAGAAAATACTCATTTTATTGAAATGAAGAAAAAAATATTTTTTTACATCATGAAAAGAAATACTTTTTTTTTTGTTGAAATGAAAAAATACTACTTTTCTACATGAAAAGAAAGTATTTTTTTTGTTAAAAGAAAAAAATACTTTTTTATATCATGAAAAAAATACTCATTTGTTGAAATGAAAAAAAAAATCTATCCATAACATGAAAAGAAAGTACTATTAATAATATTTTTATTTAGGTGAGGGTGGGGTGGAGGGGTGGGGTGGGGTGGGAGTGGTGCTGGGGTTGGGGTAGGGTGTGGGGGTGGGTTGGTGGGGGTTGGTGGGGATGGGGAATAGGGTGGGGAAGGTTGACAAGGAGTTTTGGAAAATATTTTCCCTTCTCTTAATATGAAAAATGAGCTCATAAGGAAAATATTTTCCAAAACACTTAGGCCAACCAAACATGAAAAAATTGGAAAATATTTTCCAAAAAATATTTTTCTTCGTGCCAAACACACCCTAAATCTATCATTTTCATGACTACAAGCCACACTCAACTTCGCAGTCAATTTTCCTCAATATCCTTAGAAAGTATAGAATAAGTATCCTTACCAAAAATCATACATCTACCAGCTTTATAATTAAGGAATTGTATACACGTGTAAAGTCAATACGGTATAGAGAAAAGAAGCATTTTCGTTATTAAAGAAAATCTCGTAACTACAGGTTGAGCAACACCCACCATCTTCACCCATTGTAGTGGTATCACGACCCCAAATACCCCGATCGTGATGGCGCCTATCACAATACTAGAAAAGCCAATCCAACATTTACCATATTGAGTTCTTTTTATAAAAATTATTTTCTAAAACCGATTAAGTCTCAATTCTTCATATGCAATAAATAAATCAACAGAAATATGCGGAAACCAGTACAAAAATGATACTAACATAGCCCGAATCCGGTATCACTAGTCATGAGCCTCTAAGTACAACCAAAACACTATCTGAATAATACAAGATAGTCTGAAATAACAAAATGCTAAGATAGGAAGGAGGAAGGCAGGGTTGCGAATGCTGTGCAGCTACCTTGCGATCTCCAGATAAACTCTGAGAGTGCTAGAAGCTCTCACTCTGATGCTCGGACACCTGGATATGCACACAAGGTGTAGGGAGTAACGTGAGTACGCCAACTCAGTAAGGAACTAAAGTAAATAAGGTTTGAGTGCAGTGACGAGCATTTAAAATCATATAAGAAATCTCAAAAGGAATATCAAGTCAAAATTCGCAGATCAATAGCCAGTTATCTTGTAAAAACTTCAGTTTCGATTAAAGGTCCTTTGAAAATATTTTTTCAACATTTTTCAACAGAGGCTTAGTGTAAAAGAAGAGTGAAAACAGCAAAATGTCACAAACGAACCTCTTGGGAAAGGTATCACTCATAAGTATAGCCTCTCGAGTATGCCTCTCAGTCACTCGTGACTCAACTCTCGTCAATCATTACTCATACTTAGCACTCCAACTCAATAGATATCTCATAATAATAATAATAACAATAATAATAGTAATAACCGCTGCGGCGTGCAGCTCGACCCATAGTTTATAATCGACTACGCTCACTGAGGGTGTATAGACTCCGGAGGGGCTCCTACAGCCCAAGCGTCATATTGCTACGGCGCGCAGCCCGATCCAATACATATCATTGCGGTGTGCAGCCCGATCCATATAAGTTTTGATGCGGCATGCAGCCCGATCCATAATATATATTATAATATCGTTGCGGTGTGTAGCCCGATCCATAACATATATATAATCCTCACCATTAGTTCCTCAACCTCTCTCAGTCATTAACCTCACGACCACTTAGGCATATCAGTGAAAATCAGGAAAACTCAGCCCAAACAGTTTTCATGTATTAAGAAATAGAGTGATGGAACCAGATTAAAATAATTAAACAGGTAAAACATGACTGAGGATATGCTTTCAAATCAAATAGAGTGAGGAAAGTAGTAAAAATACCCCTAAGGGTCTAAACAGGTCGGCACAAGGCCCCAAACATGGCGTACTGCCCAAAATATAGTACTAATCTCTAAAATACGGGATATCATAAGATTTCAAATTAAATAAGTGGATTAATAGTTGCTACGGGATGGACCAAGTCACAATCCCTACCGGTGCACGCTCACACGCTCGTCACCTAGCATGTGTGTCACCTTATATATCAAAACAATACGAAATATCGGGGTTTCATACCCTCAAGTCCAGATTTACAATGGTTACTTACCTCAAATCGGATAAAATATTACTCCGCGACGCCCTTGCCTCTCGACTCGGCCTCAACTCACGTCGAATCTATCCAAAATCAGAATCATAACGTCAATATAATGCCATTGCCTCTCGACGTCGTGCGATTTTGTTCTCTCAATGCTAAATTGAAACCTCTACTCTTGTTCTTTCGCGAATGGCGAGGTCATGTACCGTTTCTTCAGCCGAGCAGCAGCACAGACCAGTGATAGATCAGCTACATCTTTGGAGGCTTTGTGGAGGTTAGATAAGTTTCACCAAGCTCTTCACTACTACATTCAGCGATGCATCTACTGAGGATCCCCAAGATTATCTAGATAGTTGTCATGAGGTTTTCAGGAACATGGGGATCTTGGAGACCAATGGGGTCGATTTTGCTACTTTTCGCTTGTTTGGATCCGCCAAGACCTGTTGGAGGGATTATTGATTGGCTATACTAGTTAGGTCATCTGCTTTGACTTGAGAACAGTTCACGCAGCTATTTCTAGAGAAGTTTCTCCATATCACTCAGAGAAAGACCTAGCGGAGGCAGTTTGAGCATCTCCAACAGGGTTCTATAACTGTTACTCAGTACGAGATCAGATTCAATGACTTGGCTCGTCATGCTCTTATCATACTTCCCACTATGAGAGAGAGTGAGGAGGTTCATTGAGGGACTCGTCCAGCCTGCTCAGTTAGCTGGAGGTGGAGGTAGAGGTATTAGAGATTGAGGTAGAGGTGTTATAGGTGTAGGTAGAGATGCTAGAGGTGGAGGTAAAGGTATTAGAGGTGGAGGCGCAGGCGTTGTACTGATTTGTAGTAGAGAAGCTTCAATTTTATGTTGCGCCGTATCTGGTCATGCCTAGTGATTCTTTGAGTGCCCCTATTTATGTGTCTACGCCGGTGGGTGATTCTATTGTGGTGGATCGCATCCATTGTTCATGCATAGTGGTGATTGGAGGTCTAGAGACTCGTGTAGATTTGCTTCTCCTGAACATGGTCGATTTCGATGATATGTTGGGGATGGACTGGTTATCACCTTACCACTCTATCTTGGACTGTCATGCCAAGACTGTGACCTTAGCTTTACATGGTTTGCCTCATTTAGAGTGGAGAATGACTCCTGGTCATTCTACCTGTAGTGTTATCTCTTATATGAAGGCTCGGCGTATGGTCAAGAAGGGGTGTTTGGCCTATGTGGCATATGTTCGTGATTTTAGTGCTGAGGTTCCTTCCATTGATTCTGTGCCTATTGTTCATGAGTTTCCTGAGGTATTCCTTTCAGACCTATCGGGTATGCCACCCGATAGGGATATTGATTTTTGCATTGATTTGGCTTCGGGCACTCAGCCCATTTCTATTCCGCCGTATCGTATGGCCCCGCCTGAGTTGAAAGAGTTGAAGGAGCACTTGTAAGACTTGCTTGATGAGGGGCTTCATTAGACCCAGTGTTTTGTCTTGGGGTGCGCTGGTGTTGTTTCTTAAGAAGAAGGATGGGTCGATGAGAATGTGTATTGATTATCGGCAGTTGAACAAAGTTAAAATCAAGAATAAGTATCCACTGCCGAGAATTGATGATTTGTTTGATCATCTTCAGGGTGCCAAAGTATTTTCGAAGATTGACTTGAGATCTGGCTACCATCAGTTGAGGATTAGGGCATCTGATGTCCCTAAGACAGCTTTCCGCACTCGGTACGGACATTATGAGTTCCTCGTGATGTCATTCGGGTTGACAAATGTCCCAGCAACTTTTATGGATTTGATGAATCGAGTGTTCAGGCCTTATTTGGATTCGTTTGTGATAGTCTTCATTGATGATATTTTGATCTATTCCCGCAGCCGGGAGGAGCACGAGCAACATCTTAGAGTGGTTCTTCAGACCTTGAGGGATAGTCAGTTATATGCTAAGTTCTCGAAGTGTGAGTTCTGGTTGAGTTCAGTTGCATTTCTGGGTCATGTTGTATCAGCAGAGGGTATTTAGGTTGATTCGAAAAAGATTGAGGCAGTCAAGGACTGGCCTAGACCAGTATCAGCTACAGAGATTTGGAGTTTCTTGGGATTGGCAGGCTACTATCGTCGGTTTATAGCGGGGTTTTCATCTATCGCAGCCCCGATGACTAGGTTGACCCATAAGGGTGCCCAGGTCAGATAGTCGGACGAGTGTGAGGCGAGTTTTCAGAAGCTTAAGACAGCTCTGACTCCGGCACCGGTGTTGGTTTTGCCCACAGGTTCAGGGCCTTATACAGTCTATTGTGATGCATCTCGTATTGGACATGGTGCGGTATTGATGCAGGATGGCAAGGTCATTGCCTATGCTTCGTGGCAGTTGAAGATTCATGAAAAGAACTATCCGGTTCATGATTTGGGGTTGGCAGCCATTGTTCATGCATTGAAGATTTGGAGGCATTATCTGTATGGCGTGGCATGTGAGGTGTTCACGGATTACAAGAGTCTTCAGTATTTGTTCAAGCAAAAGGAGTTGAATTTGAGGCAGAGGTGGTTGGAGTTGTTGAAGGATTATGATATCACCATCTTATATCATCCGGGAAAGGCCAATGTGGTGGTCGATGCTTTGAGTAGGAAGCCAGCCAGTATGGGCAGTCTTGCTTATATTCCGGTCGGTGATAGACCGCTTGCTTTGGATGTTCAGGCTTTGGCCAATCAGTTCGTGAGGTTGGATGTTTCTAATCCCAGCCGTGTGTTAGCTTGCACAGTTGCTCGTTCTTCATTGTTGGAGCATATCCGAGATCGGCAGTATGATGATCCTCATTTATGTGTCCTTAGAGACACGGTATAGCACGGAGGTGCCAAGCAGATTACCTTTGGTGATGATTGAGTTTTGAGATTGCAGGGTCGAGTTTGTGTGCCTAATGTGGATGGACTCCGAGAGTTGATTTTATCAGGATTTGCGGCAACATTATTGATGAAGGAGAATGAAGAAGGATATCGTTGCATACGTGGCTCGGTGTTTGAATTGTCAGCAGGTTAAGTACGAGCATCAGAGGCCCGACGGTTCATTTTAGAGGAATGAGTTTACCGAGTGGAAGTGGGAGTGGATCACTATAGATTTTGTTGTTGGGCTCCCACAGACTCGGAGGAAGATCGACGTAGTGTGGTTTATTGTTGATAGGCTGACCAAGTCAGCGCATTTCATTCCTGTGGCAGTCTCCTATTCTTCTCAGAGGTTAGCTGAGATCTATATCCGGGAGATTGTTCATCTTCATGGTGTGCCCATGTATATCATTTCGGACCGAGGTACGCAGTTTACCTCCCATTTATGGAGAGCAATTCAGCGAGAGTTGGGCAAACGGATTGAGTTGAGCACAGCATTTCATCCTCATATGGATGGGCAGTCCAAGCGGACTATTCAGATTTTGGAGGATATGCTCCGAGCTTGTGTCATTGACTTGGGAGGCTCGTGGGATCAGTTTTTTCCTTTAACAGAGTTTGCCTACAATAATAGCTACCAGTCGAGTATCTAGATGGCTCCTTATGAGGCTTTATATGGTAGGCGATGTCGGACTCCGGTTGGATGGTTTGAGCCGGGAGAGGCTCGGTTGTTGGTACAGATCTGGTTCAAGAGGCCTTGAACAAGGTCAAGATCATTTAGGATAGGTTTCGTACAGCTCAGTCCAGGCAAAAGAGTTGTGCCGACCGCAAGGTTCGTGATTTGGCATTCATGGTCGGTGAGCGAGTATTGTTTCGAGTGTCGCCTATAAAGGGCGTGATGAGATTTGAGAAGAAGGGCAAGCTTAGCCTAGGTTCATTAGCCCGTTTGAGATTCTTGATCGAGTGGGAGAGGTGGCTTATAGACTTGCATTGCCACCGAGCTTGTCAGCCATGCATCCAGTGTTTCATGTGTCCATGCTTCGGAAGTATCATGGCGATCCATCCTACGTGTTAGATTTTAGCACTGTCTAGTTGGACAAGGACTTGTCTTATGAGGAGGAGCCGGTAGCTATTCTAGACCGGCAGGTTCGTTAGTTGAGATCAAAGAGTTTTCATTCTGTCCGTGTTCAGTAGAGAGGTTAGCTCGCTGAGGAATCGACCTAGGAGTCCGAGTCCGATATGCGGAGCCGTTATCCCCATCTTTTTCCTGACTCAGGTACTTCTTTCTTATGCCTGTTCGAGATGAACGGTTATTTTAGAGGTGGAGAATGTGATGACCTTTTGGGTCATCACTTGTGTTGCAAGTGAATTCAGTGTTCCGAGGCCTAAAATCCTCCCTTTTACCCCACCTTGATTTACGTGCGTGGTTCGGACCTATATCCGGAAAGCCTTCTATGTAAAAATATGAGAAATAGAAAGCTTTAGAGTTAAAATTTGATTATGGTTGACTTTGGTCAACATTTTGAGCAAACGAACCCGGATCCGTGTTCCGACGATCCTGGGAGGTCTGTAGTAAAATATGAGACTTGGGCGTATGACCGGAAATGAATTCGAGGTCCCAAGCCTTAGAAATCAATTTTTGAAAGAAATTGTTTTACTGAATTATCTAAGAAATAAAGAAAAGAATTAATGTGTGAAAATATTGTTATCGGGCCCGTATTTTGGTTCCGGAGCCCAGTACAAACTTGTTATAGTATTTGAAAGATAACTGTGAAATTTGGTGAAAAATGGAGTTTATTTGACGTGAGTTGGACTCCGGTTGAAAAGTTATAAACTTTGAGAGTTCTTGATGAAAATGTTGAGTTTTGAGGTTTAATTCATGATTTTACATGTTATTTTGATGATGTGATCGCACGAGTAGGTCCATATGATATCTTTGAGTTAGTATGCACACTTGGTTTGGAGTTCCGAGGGCTCGGGTGAGTTTCGGGTAGGTCCCAGGATGTCTTAGGCTTAAAAACATGGATGTCGCAGGTTCAGAGAAGTGCAAACCTCTGAACCCGCAGTGATGACCGCATTAGTCTTTGTGATGTCCGCACTGGTGATTGTGCGGCCGCAGTCCATTTTGTGCGGTCCGCACAGGTTCACTGGTCCGACTTCGGAAGCTCATATCTTTTGATCTACAAGAAATTTAGGGATAATTCAAAAACAAAAGTTGTAGATATTTGAATCAAGTTTTCATAAACATATTATAATAGGCAGTTGGATATTTGTAGAAAAAGTTATGGTCAAAATATTAAGACTTGTCACTGCAGAACACAAGTAGCGCTGTGCGACCGCAGTTGATTTTGTGCGGTCCGCACAGGGCATCTGAGAATAGTATATTTAGACGGGATTTTCAGTTATTTTTCATTTTTCAAAACCCCAAAAACATAAGAGGCGATTTTTCAAACAACCTTTCTTTTCCAAAACGTTGGTAAGTGATTTCTAACTCATTTTATTCACTCCTTAACATCTTTTAACATGATTTCAACTCCAAATCAATGATTTTCATGGGAAAAATTGGGTGTTTTCGGTAGAACCTAGTTTTTTCATAAATTGGGAATTTGGACCTCGATTTGAGGTCCGATTTCAAAACAAATTATATATTTGGGTTCGCGGGGGAATGGGTAATCGGGTTTTGGTTCGAACCTCGGGTTTTGACCATGTGGACCCGGGGGCGATTTTTGACTTTTAGGTAAAACTTTGAAAAATTCATTTTCATGCATTCAAATTGATTCATTAAGCGTTTATTGATGTAATTAAGTAACTTGTGACTAGATACGAGTGAATTGGTGGTGGAATCAAGGGGCAAAGCTATAATTGAATCGTGAATTGTGTTCGTGGCATCGAGGTAAGTGTTTGGTCTAACCTTAGCTTGAGGGATTAAGAGTTGTGTCCTATTTGCTATTTTCTTCTTGTTGTGTACGATGTATAGGCATGGTGACGAGTATCTATACGTTGGTGTCAAGCATGACCGTGGGTCTTATGTTGTGATTTCATGACTTCGTTGTATTAATCATGCATTGATGAAGATTTCTATTTGTTGTGTAAAGTTGTGGAAAGAATTGTGACCTATGAATATTGAGGAGCGTTGGCTCCAGTTGTATAACGAATTGTGAAAGTATAAGTGATAATTGAAACTCTAGAGCATTGGCTCGAGTTGTGAAGTGAATTGTGAAGTAAAAGTGAGAAAGAGAGGAGATCATTATGTTTCCCCTTGCTGGGTTATTGTTGAGTTGTGGTTCCCTTACATTGTGTTCTTAATGGATATTACGGATGCTTAGGTTGATGATTCTTTGGGTTAGGTGTTGTAACAAGTTTAGTTATAGCTGAGGTAGTTAGGTGTCATAACAAGTTTGGTTATAGCTGAGGTAGTTAGATGTTGTAACAAGTTTGGTTATAGCTGAGGTAGTTAGATATTGTAACAAGTTCGGTTATAGTTGTTTCTCCCTTGCCGGGATATTGTGAGATATCATTGTTTCCTTACCGGGATGTTTGTTGATATTATTGTTCCCTTGCCGGGATTCCTTGTGATTATTGTTGGCTTGTACATGGGAGCGGGTGGTACGCCTACCACAAGATATAATAAAATGGGAACGGGTGATATGCCTACCACAAGATACAATGAAATGGGAGCGGGTGATACGCCTACCATAAGATATAATGAAATGGGAGCGGGTGGTACGCCTACCACAAGATACAATGAAATGGGAGCAGCTGGTATGCCTACCACAAGATACAATGAAATGGGAGCGGCTGGTACGCTTACCACAAGATACAATGAAATGGGAATGGGTGGTATGCCTACCACGGGATATAATAAAATGGGAGCGGGTGGTACGCCTACCACAAGATACAATGAAATGGGAGTGGGTGGTACGCCTACCACAAGATATAATGAAATCGTAGCGGGTGGTACGCCTACCACAAGATATAATAAAATGGGAGCGGGTGACACGCCTGCCCGAGATACATGAAATGGGAGCGGGTGGCACGTCTGCCACAAGATATAAGAAATGGGATCGGGTTGCACGCGTGCAACAAGATGTGAAAAGAAAGTGAAATCTGTCTTTGTTTTTCTTTAATCTTGTTAGTGGTTGGATTTGATTCCTTTATATTCTATTGATATTCTGTTTTTACTTGCTTTTCCATGAAGCATGTTTCCCCCTCCCATCTTTACTTGTTTATTTCCGTATTTCTTTTACGTTGTATATATTTGAACTGCACATGTTTATTTGGTAGTCTGGTCCTAGCCTCGTCACTACTTAGCCGAGGTTAGGCTAGGCACTTACCAGCACATGGGGTCGGTTATGTTGATACTACACTCTGCACTCTTTTGTGCAGACCCCAGTGTTGTGAACTTCGGACCGCAATGAGATTGCTGATTCTTGATCATCAGGCGACCCGATGTAGTCCTGCAGGCGTCCGCAGGCCTTGGCATCTCATTCTATTTACTATTCATGTTTCTTTCATGCATTTCTAGAGACAATGTTGTATTTATTTCTTTCAGAACCTTTATTTGTAGTATTCTTAGACCGTCTGTGAAACTGTGACACCAATTCTGGGTGATTAAGGTTTAAGCTGTTGTAATAGACACATGTTCAGATATTCTATTGTTTTCTTCCGCTTATTCTGAATTTTCGTTGTTTACACGTTATTGTTTTATATAATGTTAAAGAGAATAAAAATTGTTAAAAGGATAATTTATCTAATAATTGACTTGCCTAGCTCACATTAGTAGGTGTCATCACGACTACTGAGGGTAGTAAATCCGGGTCGTGACAAAAAATTCTGAAATTTGTCCAACCCGACCCCCGGGCCCACGTCTCGGAATCCGATAAAAATTACCTCAATAGAATCCTTATCCTCCCACGAGTCTATTCATACCAAAAGCATCGAAATCGGACCTCAAGTGGCCCCTCAAATCCCCACTCAAAGCTCTCCAATATCAAGCCATAATCCCTCAATTTTATTCCTTAATTTCCACTAATACCATGATTAAACAATGGAAAAATGGCCATAAACACAAGTAATGAAGCTTAAGTAGCTTACCCAACCGATAATGTTCGATTTTCCCTTGAAAATCACTGCCCTAGCTCACCTTCCGTCTTCAAAAATGGAGAACTTAGCAAAAATTTGCAAAGGAAACCTTATATACTTTCTGACTCAGGGATTTCGCACCTGCGATCCTCATTCCGCTTCTGCGGTCAAACCAATCGCTTCTGTGGTTATCACTTAAGTTCCAGGGATCGCACCTACACCTCACCTTCCGCACCTGCAGTCTCGCAGGTGCGCTCAGTCTTTCGCACCTGCGACTTCTGGTCCTCTAGCTCCTGGCCGCATCTGCGGCTGCCCTTCCGCTTCTGCGATCTCGCACCTGTGGTCTCCAATCCGCAGGTGCAGTTATGACTGGGGCAGCAACTTTAGTTGCTCATTTCCAAAGCCAAACTTTCCGAAAAATCTTCTGAATCCATCCCAAGGCCCCTGGGACCTCAACCATCAATACGAACAAGTCACATAACACTATTCAAACTTATACCAACCTTCGGAACACTCGAAACAACATCGAATCACCAAAACATCCTCGGATTCAAGCCTAAGGATTCCAAAACTCCCAAACTTCGCTTTCGATCAAAAAGTCTATCAAACCTTGTCCGAATGACCTGAAATTTTGCACACACGCCCCAAATGACACAACAGACCTACTCCAACTTCCGGAATTTTATTCCGATCCCTATATCAAAATCTCCACTACCAACTGGAAAAAGCGAAAATTCTAATTTCGCCAATTTAAGCCTAAATCTACCACGGACCTCCAAATTACATTCCGATCACACTCCCAAGTCCCAAATCACCTCACGAAGCTATTTGAGTCATTAAAACCAACTTCCGAGATCGTTTACTCATAAGTCAACTCCCGGTTGACTTTTCCAACTAGATGGTCAACTTAAGAGACTAAGTGTTTCCTTCCTTTACAAAACCACTCCGAACACGAACCAACCAATCCGATACCACATAATACAGTTGAACAAGACATAAAGAAGTAAAAATAGGGAAAACAGAGCGGTAATTCATGAAACGACCGGCCGGATCGTTACAAACGGCAATTCTTCGTCATATCCCCCAACCTAAATAAAGACAGAGTGTCAATAGAATATGCAACTTAAACATTGTAAGGAACTTGTAATGCAACAAAAGTAGGAAAGTTTTATAAGTGGGCAATATTTAAGAAGTAATTATACCAACCTAGCAGGGTTACTTAATCAACAAAGATGGCAGTAAGATAATTACAAAATTAGCAGAAACGTATCCGCATATCTCGCCCACTCAACCCCATTAACTATTTTCCTATTTAATCGATGAATATCCAACAAAAAGGATTAGATCCCCTTGTTGCCTTTGGCCCAGTGCATCACAATGGACACTTGGACTGTAATATTTGTCTAAGTTTATATGCGTTATATCCACTATTGCATATATTAACTATTTTATGTGTCATGTTATATACATTGTATAAATAGTAATATAATGTGTATTTAAGTGTGAATATAAAGATATATAAATTAAAAATACATGATATATAAATTGTATAATAATGGTATAATCATATTTATAATGTGTATATAAATGTGAATCAAAGTATATAAATTAAACGTACTTGTTATTTAAGTTAAAATATCACATCCTATAATGTAAAAACACACTGTATATATATTAGGAAAATATATGGTATATAATACTATGAATTATAATATGATTTATACAAGCATAATTTCTTAAAAAATATTATAAATTATACTAGATATATACATGATATATAATATTTCAATTTTGTATTCTTTAATTCATCACTTTTAGCAAAACTATAATGAATGACGACTTGGTAAAAGGGTAAAAGATGAAAAGGCAGCTACTGGAATGTTCGCATGAGAATAGCAGCTATTCAAATTTGTTCCATCCCTCTTTCATACGAGAATAGCTCTATTTTCCTTTCATTTTTTTTCTTCTTATTTCCCTTTTTCCTTTGTTTTTCAAAAATATGCCTCTTGCTGTAATAATCTTATACTATCATAATCAACTGCGATATTAGTCATACATTGTATATTTATGGTATCATGTGTATTTGAGTGTGATCAAGATAAATATAAATTAACAATACCAAATCCTATAATTCACAAAAACTACATGTTATATATATGAACTATAATTATGATTTATACAACAAACAAGATAAAAAAAACATTAATAACTATACAAGGAGTATTTATGGTATATAATATATTGATTATATATTTATGAAATAATGTTGGCATATAGCATATCTAATTAAAAATATTTTATTATATAAATGATATAATAGTATAATGTATATGTGTTTGTGCATGTTTGTTTTAGCTAGAATATATTCTTGTTTATCTATGGATAGATAAAAATACATAGCATAATATTCATTATATATTTATGAAATAATGAAAGAGTCATTACGGTCAAGTTGAAAAAGATGAAGATGTAAGATGAGAGGGAAGAGAGAGAATGGAGTCGTCTCTGTGAGCACATGATTTTTGTTTACACGACAATTACTCCAAAAGAAATCAAAAAATATTAACAAATGGTCTTGCTGTACAATTTTTGGGATTTACGTGGCATTTTTGTTAGTCATTTGTGGTTTTGTCCGTGTTTATTTAGTCTTATCAAACAAAAATACAAAAAATATATGTCGTGTGTAAGCTTAGGATATCATTCTACTATTAGGAATTAATCAAACCATAATTCGGTTATTAAAAGGAAAATCATAAAATATGCAGCTGTTATTCTATTTGTCGTCCTTGAGTGATTTTATTTTAATTAAATATTAATGTGTGTGATGGTTGTTTAATATTTGTATAGTTTTGTTTTAAAATTTAGGTGGGATTTTTAGAAATTAAAAAAGAAAAAAGAAAGGGGTTTTCGGATTGGGCCAGTTTGAACTAAATAAGAACAGGCCCAAACCAAAATAACCCAGTCCGAATACCCTTTTACCCGGTCCAATTAAGCTGGCCACACGACCGTCCAAATGACGTCATTGCGTCACCCTCAATTTGGACCGTTAATCTCACTAGATTGACGGTCCAGATCACTCACCCATAACCCCATACCCGACCCGTTACCCGGACCAACCCCGACCCCAATACTAAACCAAATGACACCGTTTGATTAGCTCTTGGATCTTGGTCGTTGATCTTGACTGATCCAATGGTCAGGATCAAAACCCCCCCCCCCGTATATAACCCCTCATCTCTCACCCCGCACCCCCAAGTCAGACCCATCCCTCATCTTCGTCTCCCTCACCAGACCCAAACCCCATGAAACCCTAGCCGCCTTAGTCCCCTCCCGTTTGAAACCCGACGGCATCAACGCCGTTGGCCACCATTTTAACACCTTAAGACCACTCAACCACCCTGAATCCAAATCCACCAACCGTTTAGTTCGAATCAAACCCTAGGTTCTCGAATCTTCATTTGAAGATTCGAGCAAAACCTCGATCTACACCAACCTACCCCAGATTCACACTAGACACTCCCCTGACCTCCCTCGTGACCAAACCAGGCTTGGTTTGGTCCGAATCCAACCATGACAACCTGAATCCCAAATCTGCCTTAGGAACCCTAGAAGTCCTGAGTCCGATTTTTGTCCGTTTGAACCAGAAGATTATGGTCTAATGGACCTTAATCGAAGCGTTCTCAGTTGAGAACACTTCGATTAAAGTCCCTTCAACCCCAAGAAAGGTCGATTCAAATCCGAGACAGGGCCTTCTGATTTTTCAAGCCTTTAAGGTATTTTTGTTTTCCTTTTCCTTGTCAGTTCATTTTGTTGTTTTGTTAAATGTCTGTTCATATATCCAAATGTTTAGTTGATTTATTTTGAATTTTTTGTGTCGACTGTTCTGTCCTTGCCCGGACCTCTCATTTGGTCGAATCTCTTTGGATATTCATTGATGAGTATATGTGTTTGACAGTGTAATCGATTGAAATAAATTTCGATCGATTAATTAGTTCCCAGGGTCATTTCTGGTTTTGACAGTGCAATCTGAACCCCCTTGATCAATACTGTTCGATTCTGATCATTTAGCTATTGATTGTATGTGTTGTAATTCGCGTAGTCGATTCAATATATGTTGTCAATTAGTTTCAGCTTTGAATGGTAATAATTTGATTCATGTTATTTGTTTTCTGCTGAAGCTTTGTTTGAATCCAATTAAGAATTGAGTATAGCTGCTTGTTAGTGTGTTCAGTTTGAATCAGAAAACACTTAAGGTTTGGTTTATAGCTGCAGTTTAACATAGATTTCAAAGTTCAAATTGACATGGAATTTTGTCCCTGCGTGGACAGCATGTGCTTTAAAGCCTTTAAGGGATTAAAATTAACCTGACAGCATGTGCTGTCAGGGCATATTCAGGTTGCCCATACTCTTGTTTTAGATTAATAAAATGGAAACCACTTTGAATATTTAAAGATAGGGCTGTCAGGGGGAATCTCATGGGAGGGGACTTTATTTTAAAATGTTGAGTGGAAGAACAGCAGGAGAACATGGGAGGGAATTGAGTTTGTTTAACAGGCTGTTGAATGGGCTGATGCTAGGATAAATAGAGAAGTTTTCCACTGGTTCAAGGGGACAGACAGAAGCTAAAAAACTGGAAAAGAGAGTAGAGAGTTCAAGGGAGTTCTAAAATCAGAAAAGATATTTCTGAAAAATAAAAAAAAGGAGAAGAAAACCCAGGCTGTTTCATTGAAGTTGAAATTCTGTTTTGCCTCACCCTCTTTCTCTGTTTGAAAAATCAGAAATTGTGTTCCATTATTGTGTCGGATTCACCTATTACTGCCTGTTGATTAACATTGGTATTTTGGAGTCCCAACTGAGTTTGCTGAGTGTGATTGTTTGGGTACTGGGTATTTGTTTCATTGGGCTATTTCTGTGTGGTCCATCTGGGGTTTTGATTCTGCCCTACTGTTGCTGCTGTCAATTTTTTGCTGCTGCCATTTCTCTTTGTTGTTGTTGCTGACTTCTCTACCTTCGGCTTCTTCTTTTGCATTTCAGCATCCAGGTACACACTAGAATTTCGCATTGTTGTAACAGTGAAAGCATGAAATGAAAGATGTTGAAGAAGTTTAATCATTTGCTGCAGTAATTAAAGTTTTGTAAGATGTTGTTAGGTTCATGTAACTTGCTAGGTTGTAACTCAATAGCATAAAACAATAGGTAGTTTTTGTACTTAACTGAAGTATAGTCTGTTTTTAGTATAGTGGTTTACAGTTGTTTGGTTGTACGAATGATATAATCATGCGATTTGTGGAATGCACGAATAGTTGGCATAGTGATAACTAGATTTTCTTTCAGCTATATGTTGTATGTATAGGGTAGAATGCTCTAACCTTGCTAAATACAACGTAGTTTGAATCTTTTGAGTTTTTAACTTTATCGGATCCCGTTAGGCAGTATATAGGACCACGTTCGAATCCCATTAGTAACAACTTCTAGTAGTTTAATTCTATTAATCTATTTAAATAAGTTAGCTTAAATTCTAACTCGAAGGACGTTTAGTGTGAGCTTAGCATGCTACTTACCTTGCCTGCAATCTCTTTTATCAAATTAAAAGCATGTTCAATAAGGTACAGAATTCCTCACCTCGCAGATAATTAATCCGATAATTGATAAGGGATCAGAGTTGGCCAGGATGTAATTTAATTAGCATGAATTTTCTTTTCTTCCATTTTTAGAGACAAACATAATAGAAAAATATAGTCGTTGTAGGTTTATCCTTTCAAAAATGAGATGAGCCTTGCCAAATAACATGCACGAACTGCGGGGCCCTCATAAATGTACATATTAAAATACTTAGAATTTGGGATGGGCCGTTCAAGTGAATTTCATGGCCTTCCCCAAAGATATTAACGTGTTAGACTCTTTAGGCGCGACTTAATTAAATTACATCCCTAAATTCGGGTGCGCATTTATGTGACCCAAATCCAAATCTCAGCGGAGTTGGAATGTATTAACAACTACGGATGCATTGATTGTGACGTGGTTCGAGATGCATTTTCACGACGTTGCAATTCTATAAAAAAATGATAATAATAAAAGCGGTTCAAACTTAACAAAAACACATAAGTCATAACATGTATTTAAATCAGATATTTAGCCATTATAACAATTTAAGCGACCGTACTAGAACCACGGGATCCGTGGGTGCCTAACATCTTCCCTCGGGTCAACAGAATTCCTTACTTAGAATTTCTGGTTCGCAGACTTCATTTGGAAAGTCGAAAATTTCCTCGATTTGGGATTCAAGATAAACCGGTGACTTGGGACACCAAAAGCCAAACCTTTCCCAAGTGGCGACTCTGAATTAAATAAATAATCCCATTTCGAATATTGTCACTTGAATTGGAAAAACTCCCTCGCGCATTCTACCCTCCGGGGCGGGCGCGCAAAAAGGAGGTCTGACAGCTCTGGCGACTCTGCTGGGGATTAACCCAGAACATTTTGTTCAGGGTTCAGAATTCGAGCTTAGATAAATTGTTGTATTTAGTTATATCTGATTTTCCTACATGTTTCATGCTTAATGTGCTAAATGTTTACCGCGTTGATATCATCTGAACTGTATATAAACTGTGATGAAACCTTTCTCTCTTCACCTCCGGGGATGTGCTTACTGGTTGAGACTCCCTATTTTGTTAGTGTCACACCTTGAAATAAAAAAGAGGCTCGGACAAGTTACGAAGCCGGATGGCCTTTTGGTTCCCGGTAA
Organism: Nicotiana tabacum; assembly: GCF_000715075.1. Taxonomy (NCBI): domain Eukaryota; kingdom Viridiplantae; phylum Streptophyta; class Magnoliopsida; order Solanales; family Solanaceae; genus Nicotiana; species Nicotiana tabacum. Next base: position 10,344,382 of record NC_134090.1, read on the forward strand.
GTTGCCCCCTCCTCGACTCGAGTTGTCCGCTCGGGTACACAGTCTAGAACATATACCCAGGTTATAAACCTAGTATAACAAAACATCATGCCGGATCCATAGTAGGAACGTTTATTTGCATCATGTTGCATTTGACATAGGGGACTCAACACAGGGGTTGGGTCCGTCTAGGACAGGCAACCTGAAATGAAAAGACCATTCTGCTGCATCCCGTTTGTTTTGCGCATTTATTTGCTTCAGTTCTGCATGCTGACCGGTTTCTAAAAAAAACTTTTAAAAAAAAAAATAGCAGCGTAGGGAGATAATTACTTATTTTTGGGAAAATAAAACCAATGTCCAAGTAGTGTCAAAACCTCGCCGGAATTTTCTTTAAAAAAAGAGAAAAAAAAATGAAGTTTGTCTTTTAGTTTGATTTATTAAAAAAAACATATATAAAAAAAATTTCCTTGTAATCACTTTCAAAATCCAAAAAAATATATATTTAAAAGTAAAAAAAAAAGAAGGGAAAATTCAAAATTCAAAAAAAAAATATTGTTTCTTTTGTAGTATCTCTTTTATAAATTCAGACTAATAGTCCAAATACTTCCTTAAAAAGATTTTTCTTTAGTCTTTATCTCTTTTCAAAAATAAAAAAATAAAAAAATATAAAAATCCAGAAAAATATTTTTCCTTTTCTTTAAAAGATTGTATTCAGAAGGGGTTTTACTCTACGCTTGATCAAGCCCGAACTATGCCGGTTTGATTCTCGCAGGGTGCGAGATACGTAGGCCCTTTTTCAGAAATAGCCAAAATATCAGAATTTTAATTTATGAGTCGGGTGATGCTATTTTGTCAAGAATAGCCAAATGTTCCCGAAAGGGACGCCGGAAGGCTGACTTTGCATAAATAGCCATTTTGGTCATTTTTTTAAAAAATTTGGACCAAGTTGCCCAATGGCCTTAGGTTTCTCGTCCCCGAGGATTTGCGAGGCCATGATCCCAATATTGGGTAGGCCATGTTCCCAATATCAGGTCACCATTCTAAAAAATAAAAATAAATCAAGTGATGCTTTTGTTGTCAAAAACAACCGAATGTTCCCGAAAGGGACGGCGGAAGGCTGACATTGCATAAACGGTCATCTTTGGTCATCGTTTTTGATTTTTGACCGGTTGATCCTCGCAGCCTTAAAATCTTCGTTCCCGAAGTGCTAAAAGGCCGCATTTGAAAACCAAGTCCATCATTTTGAAAACAAAATCTTGAAAAAAAAAACATAGATAGTTTTATTTTTGAGTCTAATGAAGGTTTTTCGTTGGCGTAATCACCTTAATAAATGTGCAGGATGAGCACGATACAAAACAAACCCTTTTAAAAAATGACCAAGATCCCTTTTGAGTTGCGATTATGGTGGAATGACTTAGGCAAGGAAGGGCAAGACAAAGTAAAGAAGTATCTGAAAGATCTCCCGGATTTACTAGACATTCAGCCTCGGGGTGATATTATCAGATCATTGGTCACTTGCTGGGATTCAGCACACAATGTATTTCATTTCTCGGACTTTGAGCTCACCCCGACATTGGAAGAAATAGCGGGATACATCGGAAGTGATGAAGCTTCGTTAAGGTTCAAGTACTTGATTGCACCTAGGGCCGTCACGGTACACCGGTTTCTGGATTTCCTAAAAATACCCCGAACATTTCACCATCCAGATCTTGCCAAAGGTTTCTGCAGTCCCCACCTCATATATGCTAGATACGGCCACGTGGGCGGGTTCAATAAGCCAGACTTCAAACTATGCAGTAGAGGTAACCGACAAAAGTGGGACGAACACAGGCTGGTAGCTTTTATGACAGCTTTTTTGGGTCTTATAGTGTTCCCAAGGGAAGACGGAAACATCGATCTAAAAGTAATTGGGGTCGTCAGTACCTTGCTCACCCAAGATAAAAGTACTCTGGTGCCTATGATTATGGTTGACATCTTCCGGGCTCTCACTGCTTGCCGAGCCAGGGGAGACATTTTCGAAGGATGTAACCTATTATTGCAAATGTGGATGACCGATCATTTATGCCACCGCTCCCCGCTCTTGGGTTACGGTTCGCCCGAGAAAACTTGTATTGGAGAATTCTACACAAGAATCAAAGGGTTTAGTCTACCCGAGGGAGTCACAGCTTGGACGTCATTTTCCCGAACTCTCACTGCCAACCAAATCCAGTGGACGCTCGGATGGTTGCCTGTTGAGAAAATCATATACATGCCGGCAACCAGGCCCCACTTTCTGTTGATGGGGCTTAAAAGCATCCAACCCTATGCACCGTATCGGGTTTTGAGGCAACTTGGGAGGTATCAAGTAGTGCCGAAAGATGAAGACTTGAGTACCCAAGTGGTTGAAATCAGTCCGGACGGTCGGTTCCCCGAAGAAGAAGTTCGCCAGATCTGGAGTGAGTGTCAACATCTGACGGCAAACACTTGTGTGTTGGATACGGTTAAAGGAGAATTTTCCCCGGGATATCACGCTTGGTTTAGAGGTGACATGTCCTACGAGAGACCAGCTAAAAGACCTCATCTCAAAGATTTCGTTGAGTCATCCCAAGAGCAATGGAACTGGTTAACAAAGGAAAAGGGGTATCGGGCGGACATCGGTGATTTGAAGCAACAGGTTGAAAGTTTGAAATTCGATAACAGTATGCAAATCGCTGCGGATCGAGGCGAAAAGAATAGATTGGCCCAAGAAAATGAGGAACTTAGGGCCCAAATCCAGAAATTGAGAATGGCTCTTGATAAACAACCAAGTAGTCGATCAGACGAGTAGTTGATAAAAGGGCTGAGAAGTGAAGTCAAGGAATGGCGAGATGGTTTAGAAGAGGCTGAAAACGTCATGGCAGAGCTCAAGGTACAGTGGGTTACAAGAGCAGATAAGCATCGCCGATACTTGAAACAATTGAAACACGACCACGAGAAAACTGTTGCCAAAATGAAGAGAGAGATGGCTACACTTGAGGTTAAAGCAGTTAAGCAGGCAGAGGATTTACAAATTGAGAGCAGATACTGTTACGACTTGTTGGCCCAAATGAAGGTAGAAGTGCGGCAACTGAAGAATCAGCATATGCAGGATTCTCAGGTTTTAAAAACGTGCAGTGATCAGATAAAACGCCTGCTCATAGAGAAGAAGCAAACCAGAGATAAGATCAGGACCATTGCCCACGCCATCATCAGACGGTGTCTACGGTGTAAAAACATGACCAGCATTACCGTTCTCTCGGCAGTGATGGGTTATGTCAAGCAGACCATGCATGAGCTGGAATAACTTGTAAGGGATCTCACGCCTAGGACCGCGGCGAGGCCGAACGATGCCCCGCGGGCGCCAATTCTCGAAACCTTAATGTATTTATAGGTCGAGTCTGTCCGTCTTTTGCATCAAGGTGTATTTTTGTTGAGTCCGTACTTTTTTTCAAGGCTTGTTATTTTCTTTTCTTTTTTCGAGAAGTGTTCGTTTGTAATAGATAATAAAATGTGTGCTTCTTTTACACTCATCTCTTTTCGAACTACGTAATGATCTGATTCACACGGCATCGTGATACGTAGGCAATCCTCATCGGATCCGGTCACATTTTTAACTGCAAACATTGAAAACAGTAATAAAAAGAAAAAGGGGAAAAATAAAAATAAAAAAAAATAATAAATAAAAAAAATACATGATAAATAAAGGGAAGCCTAAAGAGAAGCCGGAATGACGCATGTCTTCATTGCAAACATGTAGAAATTCACTTAACTGTATAGGTGCACCACGCCCCAACGTGAGATTACCTATCTATTATTTGGTTCGAACTAACCGTTTGTTTGCTGCTGAGTCTTCCAGGATTTTAGAAAGGTGGTTGGTTTGGTGGAAGTCTGGCCTCACATTCATACTTCACGAGGTCAAAAGGGAGTGTTCAGTTACCCGTTGTTAAGACAAGAGGGAGTATTCACACTTACTTCACAAGATCGAAGGAGAGTATAGCGATGTCTTCGGAAATTCCTTTGCCGACAATTCCTGCCTCTGAGGAGAATTCAATCTCGGCCGTCCCAACTTCTAAGTCAGTAACTGCTGAGGAAAACAGAATCCTGAGGCTCCACATGATGGAGATGTTGGATGACTGGAATAATGGAAAGGAGCCACCGAGTGTAATCCCTGGGTTCCCTGAGTTGTTCTACAGAACAAGTGGGACTTCCAATATCCCCATAAGCTATCCAACTACCCCATTCGGGTACCCGGCCATTTCAGCCCACTCCGCAGGATCACCCTCTGAGTCTTGCCCTTGGATGTCAACGACGGATGTCGCTACAAGCATATTCACCGCACCGCCCTGTCCAATCATGGCACAACCCACTACACACAGGCCCAATTTTGACTCTTCCTCATTCACTTTTTAAGCACCCTCCTTCTCACTGGAACCAACTCGGTTCACCACCAGCACTCATCCTCAACAACCTCAATACGAGTTTGCACCTGGGCAGGATCAAAACCCCAAAACTGCTGAACAAGATGAGATGGCGAAAAGGATGAGGAGCCTCGAGCAGAGTTTGAAAAACATGCAAGGTTTAAGCGGGCAGAAGAATGTCTCCTATACCAATCTATGCATGTTCCCTCACATGCACTTACCCGTGGGTTTCAAAACCCCAAAGTTTGAGAAGTATGACGGGCACGGCGACCCCATTGCTCATCTCAAAAAGTATTGCAACCAACTACGGGGAGTCGGAGGCAAAGAAGAATTGTTGATGGCATACTTCGGGGAAAGTCTGGTAGGAATCGCCTCAGAGTGGTATATGGACCAGGACATATCTCGGTGGCATATATGGGATGATCTTTCCAGAGATTTCGTATGGCAGTTTCAATATAATATTGACATTGCACCGGACAGAAATGCCTTGTCAAACTTGAAGAAGAAACCCTCGGAAAGTTTCAGAGAATACGCCATCAAATGGCGCGAGCAAGCGTCAAGGGTAAAACCTCCCATGGACGAGATAGAAATGGTCACTACTTTACTCCAGGCTCAAGAGTCCGACTATTTCCAAAACATGATGTCAGCCATGGGAAAGCCTTTCGCAGAAGCGATTAAGATTGGGGAGATGGTGGAAAATGGTCTGAAAACGGGTAGAATTTTGAGTCAGGCAGCCATAAGGGCAACCTCCCAAGCCGTCCAAAGCGGGTCCGGAGGAATGGCAAGAGGGAAGAAAAAGGAAGTGACATCCATGGCGGCATCAGAGGCAGGAGAATATCATAATCCCAGGCTTTGTTTTTCGGAAAGTACCCCGCAACATTATTTCCCCCACCAAAATGTGACCTATGCTCCTCAGCCCTACATGGTCATGAGCACCCAGCCTTACATCTAGCGACCGTAGCCAGCCAATCGGGGCCAAGCTCCACATCCCAGAAATCAACCTCCTCACCAAAACCACTACAATCCTCGACCTTCCCAGAATAATTTCCGTCCTCGGGAACCACCCAGGAGACCCAACTATACACCAATCGGTGAACCCTACTCTACCCTATTCCCTAAGCTTGTCCAGATGAATTTGTTGCAGCCCATACCACCAAATGGGCAGAACCCGGGATCACCATCATATCAGCGGGGTGTCAGGTGTGCATACCATTCAGGGGCAGAAGGGCACGACACCAACAACTGTTGGACATTGAAACAAGCTGTAGAGAATTTGTTAGAGCAAGGGAAGATTGTGTTGAAAGACGAGGATGTCCCAAATGTGACCAAAAATCCGCTGCCCGCCCATAACAACGGGCCGATAATTGGGATGATTTGTGAAGACAAGGAATTTGATCCGGCGCTTAAGGCCATAATTGCTATTGCTAATACAGAAAGGAAGCCCAAGGCAACCCCGGAGCAAGAAAAGGGAAATATTGATGTATCCAAGCAGGCCTATATGGTATGGGGGACGATCAAACCACCTCGGCTGAACGAGCCAGTGGTTGTTGGACGCATACCACAGAAGCCAAAATACAGTAAAGAGGAAGATGATAAGGTGTTCCCGCTCGAAGAGAGTGAGGGAATATGTGAGGCGATGAGGAAAAAGCTATGCGAAACACACATGGTCCAGCCAGGAGAGGGCACTAGCACCGCTGAGGTATCGTACATGGGACCAAGCGCCAAGCTTCAAAACTGGAAGGCTACGCCATTCCTGATCAAACGGAAGTCCTAATGGACCTGTCCTGCCACTTTCTCTGCACCACGAGCCACCCCAGGGCATAACTCAGATGTTTTCTTTAGTTTCCTGTTTTTAATTTCCTGAATGTCAACCTTTTTTTATCTTCCCAAAATTCCAAGAAATGAAATCATGTTTCATCGCTCACTTTCTATTTTAGAGATCTGCTATATTTTCTACTTTCTTTTTCAAGAGATCTGCTATATATTTTTTTGTTCTCTTCAATTCTGATGATGCAGCTTTAAATAACATGACATGCTTGCGGACTTCATGCCCAGATCCCGAGAACTCCGTCAGACTTCAAATAATGAGTCAAAATTTGAAATATAAAGAATTTGAGAAAATAGGGACAACTAAAGAAAATTGGTTCATGGTTTGGAAAATGTCCATCACTAAAGCAGAGTTTGAGGACAGTAAATGGGTTTAGACCCGTACGGAATGTTAACCTTAATGACTGCGGTTTGTCACGAGCAATTGTACCGACAAAGAAGGGTCCATACGTCATTGGAAAATATTGCCAAGAAGAGCATTTGTATCTGGGCGACGTCGAAAGAAATGACGCCGACCCCGCTATGAAAGTACATGCAGCACTATGTCTAGATCGCTCCGGCGATGTATTTGAACAGTTTGAGATGACGAAGGCTTTCATTCTCGCTACCCAAACACTATCAACCCTTTGCAAACCCATTTGAGCCAGTTACTCTTCTTTGGTTACCCTCTTTGGAACCTGAAAGTATTATTGAAAATAAAATGAAAGAAAAAGAGAAATTGAAATGTAAAAGACAAATAAAAAAAAAGGAAGAAGAAGAAAGAATTAGAAAAATAAGAAAATATATATACAAAAAAAAGAAAAAAAAATTATTAGAAAAGATACAATGAAAATGAGAAAAGGAAAAGGAAGTGAAAAACAAAGTAAAACAGAAAAACAAAAAGAAAATCCAAAAACAAAAGTTGCCTGAACTACGTCTGACTTGATTCCGAAAGGATACGTAGGCAACCTCTCCCTGGGGTTCAGTCACACCAAAATAAAAATCCAAGAAGTCCCCCAAAAGTGAAACTGGGGCAGAAGTTATAATGGTTCGGCAATGATCCCGCCCAAAAGGTTCCAAAGTTGTAGTTCAATCCAAATTCTTACCCCAAACCTTGTCCAAGTCCTTCTGATCAATCGGCAAAGACAGGAAGGTGGAAAACATCATTGTTGGAATCTGATAGAAATCAAATTGAGAAGAATAAAGTGAGAGAGTCTTATCGGTGAAAACCTTCGGGCACCATGAGGCGATGAGAGTAGAGAAATCAAAAATGAGAGAGGTCGATTAGCGAAAACCCGCAAAGGGCGTGGTCGACCGGAAAAAGGATACTTCATCATTAAAAGTCCTGGAAAGGTTCTCCAGTTTGGAAACACATATCAATAGGTTCATGAGAAGCTGGAGTTTGATACGGATCGGACATCCAGTCCAAAAGGCATGTCATGTCAGTTTGAAGCCAGCATGCACTCCAGATAAGTCCTTCTTTTCCCCCCGAAAGGGACGCTTCTCTTTAAACTCGTATGCTTTCCTTTTGCATAGTTTTCTTTGAATCCCTTTCGATCTAACTTTGATTTCGTAACGATTTCAAAGAAAAGGTGGCAGGACCGGTTTCACAGTCCCCCGCCTAGCAAGAGTCAAAGAAAATACACGGCCTCAGTGGTGCGACAGTCCCATCCCGACTGACCATGGTAGTTGATTTGCTTCCAAAGTAAAGACGTTCAAAAGAAAAGAAAGACCTACGAAGGCAAAATAAAGTTGGAAAGGTTAAGACCCACGCGACTAGCCATTACAGTTAGGTTTGAGGATAAAAAATTCCCTTTGTAAAAATCCCCACAGAGTCTCCCCTTGTACAAATCCCCCAAAGAGTCTGCCCCAGCAAATCCCCAACGAGTCTGCCTTGGACAAATCCCCACAGAGTCTCCCCAATAAAAATCCCCACTGAGTTGACCTCGTAAAGAATCCACAAGCAGAATGGGATGAAAGAACCAAAGCCTTACACGGGCAAATCATCACAAAATCCGGAAATGCGAGTCTGATCAGTTTAAAAAGGGGTCGCCTGTGAATCCAATCAATGGCAGGGTTTCTCAACAGGAATTAGTCCAAGACCAAACAATTGGAACGATCAAGGCCACCGAATCAACCACCGTTTTCAAACTGACAATTTTTCTTTGTTTAGGGAAAATTGAGACAGGTGCAATCCAAAGCAACCATGCAAGAAGCAGGTGTAGCCCAAAAGAAATGAAGCGCGCGAGCGTTGAAACAGCTTTGCAGCAGGAAAACGACCAAAAGTAAGTTTCCCCGGAATTCTTTCATGCATTTTTGATAAATAAAAAGAAATATAAAGATAAAATAAATAAATATATATATATATATATATAAAGGAAAACCAAAGAAAAGAAAGAAGACAAGAAAGAAAAATGAAAATCCCCAAAAGAAAAACAAATCATGGTAATATAGGACCTCATTCCTCAACGATCCCGGTATAAACCACGGATCTCCCTGGCATAACCCAAGGAGCTTTTTCTATCCGAATCCCCGGCATAACCTGAGGACTCTTACCTTTTACCGGCATAACCCGATGAATCTTCCCGGCATAACCCGTGGACCTTTCCCGGCATAACCCGATGACTTCCCCGGCATAACCCGATGAATCTTTTCGGCATAACCCGATGACTCCTCTGGCATAACCCGATGAATCTTCCCGGCATAACCCGATGACTTCCCCGGCATAACCCGATGAATCTTCCGGCATAACCCGATGAATCTTCCCGGCATAACCCGTGGACACTTTTCGGCATAACCCGATGACTTTCCCGGCATAACCCGATGAATCTTCCGGCATAACCCAATGAATCTTCCCGGCATAACCCGTGGACCCTTTTCGGCATAACCCGATGACTTTCCCGGCATACCCCGATGAATCTTCCGGCATAACCCGATGAATCTTCCCGGCATAACCCGATGAATTTTTCGGCATAATCCGATGAATCTTCCCGGCATAACCCGATAAATCTTCCCGGCATAACCCGATGACCTACTGGCATAACCCGAGAACTCTTTCCCTTTTCTGGCATAACCCGACGAATCTTTCCGACATAACCCGGACAGTTTCCAGCATAACCTGGCAATCCTCCCAATTTAGGGCTCCGATCCCTAAGTTGAGCAAGTTTCCATTTAGCCAGCATCAGGGCTCCAATCCCTGAACTGAGCATTTTTCTGTTAGCCAGCATTAGGGCTCCAACCCTAAACTGAGCATTTTTCTGTTAGCCAGCATTAGGGCTCCAACCCTGAACTTAGCATTTTTCTGTTAGCCAGCATTAGGGCTCCAACCCTGAACTGATCGTTTATGTTCTGTAGCCAGCATTAGGGCTCCAACCCTGAACTGAGCATTTTTCTGTTAGCCAACATTAGGGCTCCAACCCTGAACTGAGTGTCGCACCTCCTTTTTGCCGCGCCCGCGGGGCGCGTGGGGAGTTTTCTCCAATTAAAGGACAGTCGAAACGGGATTTGTTTGTTTGTTTCAGAGTCGCCACCTGGGAATTTTAAGGCGTCCCAAGTCACCAATTTTAATCCCTGAATCGAGGAGAATATGACTCTGTTTATTATTCTGCGAACCAGAAATCCGGATAAGGAATTCTGTTAACCCGGGAGAAGGTGTTAGGCATTCCCGAGTTCCGTGGTTCTAGCACGGTCGCTCAACTGTTATATTTGGCTTGATTATTTTTATTTGTAAAATACATTTTTATTGCATGATTTTATTGTTACCGCTTCTATTTAAATTGTTTATAATTAAAGACCCTTCTTCGAATCGAATCACGCGTACGTGTATTCGTTTTATATATTAATATTTTTTAACGTGAAAATCGTGTCACGCGTACGTATACACAATATAATAATTATTATTTATTTTTTTCGAAATTTTTTATTATATAAAAAAAAGACTTAAGTTCGAAATTGTGCTAAAAATAAAATTAAGAACGTTCGTCGCTCTTGTATAATTAAATATTGAACCGCACATCTCGAGTTATATGAAATTAATATTGATATTCTCCGAAGAGTCCCCTTTTTATTAAATGTTCATTCGAAGTTGCGTGAACGCATAATCCGAATTGCTTTTAGAAATATAATCAGGTTACGCGAACGCATCCCTAATCACGCAAAAGATTCTTAATAGTAGTATAGATTTTCCATAAATGTTTGTTGCATCCATCTATTTTTAAATGTAAGAATCGTGGAGAATTACCGATTGGGATGCCACCAAATTTCTTGACAAAGAATTCAAAATTTATTAGGCGTTGCTACAATTCTTATTTTACGCGTATGAATTATATACCTCAAAACTATTCAAATTTTAAAGAATTAATGATATGAAAAAGAAACAAACAACATGTAACTAAAAATACTGCCATTTTTATCGTGGATACAACATTAACATATCCAAAAATTGAATCGCATATAAAACTGGAAAAAGAATTAATTTGATAAACAAATTAATAGTTTCTGAAGAATTTTTATTGTTACATTTAATGCGAATTCTATTTCTACATATCCTTGACATAAAATATTGCAATTCGTGCTTGTAAATCCCATATCCTTCTCATATACTTGTTTTTAGTCTAAAGTTATAATTGTTTGGTTAATTTGTTTACAAAGATTGAGTTTGAGATAAATAAACCAATTCTTATTCTCTGCCTATGCGACTATTTGCAAACACTTAACTCTATATTTTGTAAAAAAAATCATTGACATTATTTCATATATTAAAAGAAATGAGTTGATCGCGTTCCTAAAATAACTAAGCCATTAGTTATTAAGAAAGAGAACTAATCTACTAATTGATTTAATACTATATTAACCAACTAAAACAAAACTGAAATTTAAACTAATAAAATTTAAATGAGTAGAAGACATCCTTATAATTCCAAACTTCATTTACTTGTCATGTTGAAGCTCTTCACAACATGAGTTTAAAAGATATGTACCTGATATTGGAAGCAAAAGAAAATGAAGATGAAAATCAGCAACAGTAATAACAGTGCAATAGCAACAACTGCCCAGCAACAGTAACAACCCAGTAACAGACCGGTGGAGTAGTAATCCCAAAAACAAAAGCTTTAAGCTTTAAATGTAACAACAACCATTAATACTAATTTCAAACAAAGAAAGAAAGCAGTAGATTTTTTTTAGCTTTTATTTTTATTTTGAAAGCTTAAATATTTTTCGAAATTTTTCTCTCTTCTATTCTGTCCGTTTTTTTTTCTCTCTATCTGTATTCTTCTTCTTCTCTTGTGTTCAAGACTTCACATATATATAATCCCATCCCATAAATCCTTTAATCAATTAAATCAATACTTTTTCTCTACCCAACCCATTATCTTTCCACTCATCCCCATTACATTAAATAAACATATCACACCACCCCATTATATTTTGTCTCCCATGCTTTATTTAAAAAAAATGCAAGATTCCCCTTTAATTTAAATCTTGTCCCCCCTTTATATTAAATAATCATATCACAACCCACCCCATTTCATTTTGTCCCCCATGCTTCAAATAAACAATTTCAAAATGTACAATTCCTAAACTACCCCTTCCGACCTTACTGAAATTACCAAACTACCCCTGAACGTATTACAAATTTACCAAACTAACCATCAGCTATAACACATCAATTAATCAAACTTAACCAAAATATAGACAATATGATCAATTTCTAACAATGTTCAAACAACAATATGAACATGGATGAACATCATAACAACAATATCACATGAACACGATTTTAACAACATTTCAACAACAAATCACATGAACACGAATTGAACAACAAAGAACAACTAAAATTTGATTGAACAATATTTTAGCAACAAACAATCCTATTTTCGGATTCAACAACAACAACAAACAAAGTATGAAGATTTCTAAATTCAATCATATTGAACTTAAAATCAACTCTAACAACATTACAACAAACAATTCTTATATTAAACTTTAAACAAGATTATGAGAACAATTCAAGCAATAATCATAAATGGTAAACTAGAAATCAAACTATACAAAAATTCGGATTCAAGATCATCCAAACAAAGTATGAACATGAATGAATCTATTTTAAGACAACAAACATGACGGATTAAACGATTAAAACAATATATTCCTTTAATACAACTAAATTCTTTAAACAAATAACAAGATCGACGAAGAAACAATTATGAACTTAAACTAGAACTTAACAATATTAACAATTTCTAACAATACATAAACACATGAAACAAATTGAAGAAATAGTTGATTAAATTTCAATTTGAATCTAACAAACATCAAACTAACAAATTCTTACCTAAACAATAAAACAATCATGAAATAAACATGAAAAGAAATTAATTAATTTACCATTTGAAATCTGAAAATTAAAATCAACAAAACACATGAACAAACTAGAAAATTATTTCAAACGATAGACAAACCAAACAAGAATTAAATCATTTATCGATTTTGGATCCGAAAAATACCAAACAAAATATGGACGATAAATGAGATTCAAAACCAACTAACCGGAAATGAAACGACGAACAACGATTGTAAACAAATCTGTCCGGGCCTCGACTCAACGAAAGACCTTCGAACCTTTGACGATTCGAAGAAGATGAAGCAATGGCAAAATAGAAGAACCTGCTGCGACGATCAGCAGAAGCATTCCGTCAAACACCTGTTGCGACGAGAAGCAGCAACACGACGTCGAGAAGCAGCATGAAGCAGATGGGGTGCGTTTGGCTTGCTTGTACGAAGAAGATGAAAGCAGCAACAGCATCGGCGAGGCAAAACGCAACACCGGAGGTTTGTTTGGACGAAGCTTCTGCTTCAGCAGAAGCGGCTGGGGACAGAGAAGGTCGACGCGATGGCAGTCATAGCTGCCTGTGTCGATGAGGCAGAAGCTGGTCGAGGCAGCAACGTTTGGTTGTAGCAGATGAAACTCGACGATGGCTGTTTTAAGCAGTCCTTCGAAGCGGACGCAGCTTGACGCATCAGACATTTTCGTTGGTGCCGAAGAAAGATGACGAAGCAGCGGGCAGTCCATGGACGAGCTGGAAGGAGGGATCGTTTGGTTTCTTGGACGGAGAAGATGGAAGTAGAAGGGTCAGTTTGTCGTAGCAGAAGCAAAAAAAACGAAATGGAGGAGGAGTAGCCATGAACGTCGAGCTCAAGCTCGAGCTTGACGAAGAACGAAGGAGGAGGAGTAGGCATGAACGTTGGTGAAGCTGAAGGCGCAGCTGGGTCGTCCATGGTGAGGATGAAGGGCAGCCATGGGAGGTGGGGTTTGGAAGGTTTGGAGAAGAAGATGAAAAAAATGAGAGGGGGGGGGGGGCGGATGAGTGTTTTGTGTTTTTAGGGTTTTCTCTTTTTTTTTTATTTTGTTGTTTTGTAAGATAATAGGATATTGGGTTATGGACTGGGTCGACCCAGTTCGAAATGGACTGGGTCATAGGGAAGGTTGGGCCATTTTTTGGGCCTATAGCTTGAAATTGAAGAAGAGGCCCAATTCCGACTTTCTTTATATTTTCGCTCTCTTTTCTTCTTTTCTTCTTTTATTTTTCTAAAACTAAATTATAAAAATACTTAAACTATTATTAAGAACTAAATTAAGTTATAACAACGCAAATTAACTCCCAATAACAATTAACACACAATTAAGTATTAATTAAGCATAAAATTGTATATTTGGACATTAAATGCTAAAAATGCAAACGATGCCTATTCTTGTAATTTTTAATTTTTGTAAAACAAATTTAATTACTAACAATTGTAGAATTAAATCCTATATGCAAAATGCGACATATTTTTGTATTTTTTATTAATTTAGCAAATAAACATGCACAGATAAATACAAATAATTATTCAAAATATCACAAAACATCACAAAATTGCACGCCAAGAAAAATTACTTTATTTTTTTGAATTTTTTGGGAGTAATTCTCATATAGGGCAAAAATCACGTGCTTACACTGAGCATTTTACATTTAGCCAGCATTAGGGCTCCAACCCTGAACTGAGCATTTTTTCATTTAGCCAGCATTAGGGCTCCAACCCTGAACTGAGCATTTTTCTGTTAGTCAGCATTAGGGCTCCAACCCTGAACTGAGCATTTTACATTTAGCCAGCATTAGGGCTCCAACCCTGAACTGGGCATTTTTCTGTTAGCCAGCATTAGGGCTCCAACCCTAAACTGAGCATTTTTTCTATTAGCCAGCATTAGGGCTCCAACCCTTGAACTGAGCATTTATTTTCTGTTTAGCCAGCATTATGGCTCCAATCCCTGAACTGAGCATTTATTTTCTGTTAGCCGACATCAGGGCTCCAATCCCCGAGTTGAGCACTTTTCCATTCAGCCAGCATTAGGGCTCCAATCCCTGAACTGAGCGTTTTTACCTTATGGCGACATTAGTACTCCAATCCCTGAGTTGCGTTTTGTAGACTAGAGTTTTCCAATCCCCTCATCAATTCTGTAAGTTGTTATGGCGATTAATTCACGAAATTTTCCTAGTGAAACTGGGGCAGAAAATTTCGTTCGCTTGTTTTGTTTGTCTCAGCAGGTCTGACCTCGAGGCGCATGGATCGAGACGACCTACGGGATGAGTCTCAATCCAGAATAAAGAAAAGAAGAAAAGGACAAAAAGAAGATGTTCCGAGGTATTGGAACAAGCAAAGGGCGAATCACTCCAGAATTTGATTAAGGTCCCGAACTCCGCCAATCCCGTCTCACTCAATATCGCAGAAATAAACAGGCGCCTACAACTTGCAAGCATCAAGATTCGGATCGAAGTCTACAAGTAGAATTAGCTAAGACCCAAGATCAAGTTGCAAAAGAATTATAGATAGGAATCTTGTAACTAGCGGTTGACAAGCATAAATAGTTAGTTCAGTTTCAATTTCCTTTGGTTGTAATAAGGCGGTCGGTAAGCAGTAGTGGCAACAGCAACAGCAGTAACGGCAAGCATTGCAATCCCATAGTAGTCCCAGCTACCAAAGTTTCCCGAACTACATTGATCTGATTCCTGTTTAGCCCAGGATATGTAGGAAATCTTCGAAGCAAAGATTCGGTCAAATCTTTCAAAAAAAATGTGCTTCACACGGAGTAGTCAAACAGACAAAAATCGTTAATACCCGCTCACTTTATCTTTGCACGAAAACCTCGCATGTTTTCGGACAAAGAGGGGCAGCTGTGAGCACATGATTTTTGTTTACACGACAATTACTCCAAAAGAAATCAAAAAATAATAACAAATGGTCTTGTTGTACAATTTTTGGGATTTACGTGGCATTTTTGTTAGTCATTTGTGGTTTTGTCCGTATTTATTTAGTCTTATCAAACAAAAATACAAAAAATATATGTCGTGTGTAAGCTTAGGATATCATTCTACTATTAGGAATTAATCAAACCATAATTCGGTTATTAAAAGGAAAATCATAAAATATGCAGCTGTTATTCTATTTGTCGTCCTTGAGTGATTTTATTTTAATTAAATATTAATGTGTGTGATAGTTGTTTAATATTTGTATAGTTTTGTTTTATAATTTAGGTGGGATTTTTAGAAATTAAAGAAGAAAAAAGAAAGGGGTTTTCGGATTGGGCCAGTTTGAACTAAATAAGAACAGGCCCAAACCAAAATAACCCAGTCTGAATACCCTTTTACCCGGTCCAATTAAGCTGGCCACACGACCGTCCAAACGACGTCGTTGTGTCACCCTCAATTTGGACCATTAATCTCACTAGATTGACGGTCCAGATCACTCACCCATAACCCCATACCCGACCCGTTACCCGGACCAACCCCGACCCCAATACTAAACCAAACGACACCGTTTGATTAGCTCTTGGATCTTGGCCGTTGATCTTGACTGATCCAATGGCCAGGATCAAAACACACCCCCCGTATATAACCCCTCATCTCTCACCCCGCACCCCCAAGTCAGACCCATCCCTCATCTTCGTCTCCCTCACCAGACCCAAACCCCATGAAACCCTAGCCGCCTTAGTCCCCTCCCGTTTGAAACCCGACGGCATCAACGCCGTTGGCCACCATTTTAACACCTTAAGACCACTCAACCACCCTGAATCCAAATCCACCAACCGTTTAGTTCGAATCAAACCCTAGGTTCTCGAATCTTCATTTGAAGATTCGAGCAAAACCTCGATCTACACCAACCTACCCCAGATTCACACTAGACACTCCCCTGACCTCCCTCGTGACCAAACCAGGCTTGGTTTGGTCCGAATCCAACCATGACAACCTGAATCCCAAATCTGCCTTAGAAACCCTAGAAGTCCTGAGTCCGATTTTTGTCCGTTTGAACCAGAAGATTAGGGTCTAATGGACCTTAATCGAAGCGTTTTCAGTTGAGAACACTTCGATTAAAGTCCCTTCAACCCCAAGAAAGGTCGATTCAAATCCGAGACAGGGCCTTCTGATTTTTCAAGCCTTTAAGGTATTTTTGTTTTCCTTTTCCTTGTCAGTTCATTTTGTTGTTTTGTTAAATGTCTGTTCATATATCCAAATGTTTAGTTGATTTGTTTTGAATTTTTTGTGTCGACTGTTCTGTCCTTGCCCGGACCTCTCATTTGGTCGAATCTCTTTGGATATTCATTGATGAGTATATGTGTTTGACAGTGTAATCGATTGAAATAAATTTCGATCGATTAATTAGTTCCCAGGGTCATTTCTGGTTTTGACAGTGCAATCTGAACCCCCTTGATCAATACTGTTCGATTCTTATCATTTAGCTATTGATTGTATATGTTGTAATTCGCGTAGTCGATTCAATATATGTCGTCAATTAGTTTCATCTTTGAATGGTAATAATTTGATTCATGTTATTTGTTTTCTGCTGAAGCTTTGTTTGAATCCAATTAAGAATTGAGTATAGCTGCTTGTTAGTGTGTTCAGTTTGAATCAGAAAACACTTAAGGTTTGGTTTATAGCTGCAGTTTAACATAGATTTCAAAGTTCAAATTGACATGGAATTTTGTCCCTGCGTGGACAGCATGTGCTTTAAAGCCTTTAAGGGATTAAAATTAACCTGACAGCATGTGCTGTCAGGGCATATTCAGGTTGCCCATACTCTTGTTTTAGATTAATAAAATGGAAACCACTTTGAATATTTAAAGATAGGGCTGTCAGGGGGAATCTCATGGGAGGGGACTTTATTTTAAAATGTTGAGTGGAAGAACAGCAGGAGAACATGGGAGGGAATTGAGTTTGTTTAACAGGCTGTTGAATGGGCTGATGCTAGGATAAATAGAGAAGTTTTCCACTGGTTCAAGGGGACAGACAGAAGCTAAAAAACTGGAAAAGAGAGTAGAGAGTTCAAGGGAGTTCTAAAATCAGAAAAGATATTTCTGAAAAATAAAAAAAAAGGAGAAGAAAACCCAGGCTGTTTCATTGAAGTTGAAATTCTGTTTTGCCTCACCCTCTTTCTCTGTTTGAAAAATCAGAAATTGTGTTCCATTATTGTGTCGGATTCACCTATTACTGCCTGTTGATTAACATTGGTATTTTGGAGTCCCAACTGAGTTTGCTGAGTGTGATTGTTTGGGTACTGGGTATTTGTTTCATTGGGCTATTTCTGTGTGGTCCATCTGGGGTTTTGATTCTGCCCTACTGTTGCTGCTGTCAATTTTTTGCTGCTGCCATTTCTCTTTGTTGCTGTTGCTGACTTCTCTACCTTCGGCTTCTTCTTTTGCATTTCAGCATCCAGGTACACACTAGAATTTCGCATTGTTGTAACAGTGAAAGCATGAAATGAAAGATGTTGAAGAAGTTTAATCATTTGCTGCAGTAATTAAAGTTTTGTAAGATGTTGTTAGGTTCATGTAACTTGCTAGGTTGTAACTCAATAGCATAAAACAATAGGTAGTTTTTGTACTTAACTGAAGTATAGTCTGTTTTTAGTATAGTGGTTTACAGTTGTTTGGTTGTACGAATGATATAATCATGCGATTTGTGGAATGCACGAATAGTTGGCATAGTGATAACTAGATTTTCTTTCAGCTATATGTTGTATGTATAGGGTAGAATGCTCTAACCTTGCTAAATACAACGTAGTTTGAATCTTTTGAGTTTTTAACTTTATCGGATCCCGTTAGGCAGTATATAGGACCACGTTCGAATCCCATTAGTAACAACTTCTAGTAGTTTAATTCTATTAATCTATTTAAATAAGTTAGCTTAAATTCTAACTCGAAGGACGTTTAGTGTGAGCTTAGCATGCTACTCACCTTGCCTGCAATCTCTTTTATCAAATTAAAAGCATGTTCAATAAGGTACAGAATTCCTCACCTCGCAGATAATTAATCCGATAATTGATAAGGGATCAGAGTTGGCCAGGCATGTAATTTAATTAGCATGAATTTTCTTTTCTTCCATTTTTAGAGAGAAACATAATAGAAAAATATAGTCGTTGTAGGTTTATCCTTTCAAAAATGAGATGAGCCTCGCCAAATAACATGCACGAACTGCGGGGCCCTCATAAATGTACATATTAAAATACTTAGAATTTGGGATGGGCCGTTCAAGTGAATTTCACGGCCTTCCCCAAAGATATTAATGTGTTAGACTCTTTAGGCGCGACTTAATTAAATTACATCCCTAAATTTGGGTGCGCATTTATGTGACCCAAATCCAAATCTCAGCGGAGTTGGAATGTATTAACAACTACGGATGCATTGATTGTGACGTGGTTCGAGATGCATTTTCACGATGTTGCAATTCTATAAAAAAAATAAATGATAATAATAAAAGCGGTTCAAACTTAACAAAAACACATAAGTCATAACATGTATTTAAATCAGATATTTAGCCATTATAACAATTTAAGCGACCGTGCTAGAACCACGGGATCCGTGGGTGCCTAACATCTTCCCTCGGGTCAACAGAATTCCTTACTTAGAATTTCTGGTTCGCAAACTTCATTTGGAAAGTCGAAAATTTCCTCGATTTGGGATTCAAGATAAACCGGTGACTTGGGACACCAAAAGCCAAACCTTTCCCAAGTGGCGACTCTGAATTAAATAAATAATCCCATTTCGAATATTGTCACTTGAATTGGAAAAACTCCCTCGCGCATTCTACCCTCCGGGGCGGGCGCGCAAAAAGGAGGTGTGACAGTCTGTATGAAGGAAAGAGAGAGATTAGATTTTGAGGGGGATAAATTAATGAGAATAAATTAGTAATCCATCCCTTAATTAGTGATTCCTTAATTAATGATCTTTTAAAACATATAGGCAAATAAATGTATGAGATTTTAAAACATGCCATAATTGTAAATTAATTTGCTGTTTTTGGAATAAAGCAAAAGTAATACCATTTATATTATTAACTCTTTAAACAAGATCTATCAAGTAAAAATCTCAAAAAAGTAGTAGTACTTACATAATTCACCTACGTTGATCATAAAAATAAATGTGGATTATGGATGTTTCCTTTACTGAATATCACCAAGGACAAAGATATTGGCCTATTGAAGAAGTAAATGCAACAGTAGTGTATTCTTTTATATATTAGTACAAATAATGAGTCTATTACTCAGATGGTTACTCAACTATCCCAAAATATCTCCTAAAGTCACTTTACTTTTGTTTGTAACAACAAAGTCACTGAACTATGTATATTGCACTCAGAAGGTCACTCAACTAGATTTTCCAAATTTTTAGATTGCCAAATACCTATTTTACCCTCTAAATTATAAACATTTATCTTCTTTTTTTAAAAAAACTTTTTAATATTATGATTTTTCCTTTTTAATTTATATTATGGACTTACCTATGGAATAAATAAATATTATTTATAAATTAAAAAATAAAAAGTATTTAAGTATATATAATGCTGGAATAACAAAATAATGAGCATAGTAAAAAAATAATTAGAATAATTTGTTAGTAATAATAATTTTAGTGTTAACAACAATAATTTAAATTTATTGATACAATCCAAAATAAAAGAAAATAAAGGTTGTAAAATATATATTTCATGAACATAATATAAAAATAATTATTTAAATAAAGATATCTTTATAATATATATTTATATATTCTTGAAAATTATGCTCAATTATATTATTATGTTTCTACCAGCTTTCCGACGACACAAATTTATGTCACCGGAAAGCAGAGGAACTATCTGTATAGGGTAAACTATTCTATGTTAAGTCGTGGATGGAATATATATAATATAATTTAGCATAATTTTCAAGAATATATAATGTATATTATGAAAATACTTTTATTTAAATAATTATTTTTATATTACGTGCATGAAATATATATTTTACAACCTTTATTTTCTTTCATTCTGAATTGCGTAAATAAATTTTTGAATTTTTTTTAATAATAAAGTATTACTACGAACAAACTAATTAATTTTTTTACTATGCTCATTATTTTGTTATTCCATCATTATAGATGCTTAAATACTTTTTTATTTTTTAATATATAAATAATATTTATTTATTCTATATGTAAGTCCATAATATAAATTAAAAAGGAAAAATCATAATATTAAAAGTTTTTTAAAAAAATAAAAGAAGATAAATATTTATAATTTAGAGGGTAAAATAGGTATTTGACAATCCAAAATTTGGAAAATCTAGTTGAGTGACCTTCTGAGTGCAACATGCATAGTTCAGTGGCTTTGTTGTTACAAACGAATGAAAAGTGACTTTAGCAGATAATTTGAGATAGTTGAGTGACCATTTGAGTAATTGACTCTACAAATAATCTATTGTAGACATTTAACCTTGTAACACATTTTGATAGCCTCATAAAATAAAGGATATAACCACACTGTACCTTAGCATACAACCACCTTTATAGAAGCTAACTAATACAAAAGGAACAAATGAACAGAAAATACATGGAAGATTCAATAAGGCAATATTAGACTGGACAGATTACTGCTGCATTTTTCACAAGTCAGGGAACCCTAAAGAAGATTATGACTCCCTCGGATCAATTACTCTCTATTTTCAAACAAATAGAGAAATTCGATGACATTGCTCCAACTGTCCAATTTTGGTTGTTAATTTCTAGCCACCATGAATATTTAATCAAAGATATTTATGTAAGTCAGTCAAGTGAGACATAATTGGTGACCATTTGACTCAACACGACTGCCCGATGTTACTGTTTCTTTCATTATTAAATTAGTTACTTTACACAACCTTAAACTTCATAATTTACCTTACAATGTTATCAAGATTTGAAGGTACGGGTAAGGTCAAACAATAACCCGAACTATTTTCAAGGCATTCGCATGAGCACACCAATAATTTCCTGATTTTTCATATTGCAAATGTGGGGTCCGTGATGTTCAGAGTTATATATCATGTTCCTAACAAAGAAATGCTTAAGAAGTATTATTTATTAAAATTATAATGAGGCTTTACAAAATTGAGATTTTTTGTGGTGAAAATTTATATTGGAAGATCAAAATTATATTGTAATTTTGGCTCTGAAAATTATCTTGCTTTGGGTCTCTTAAGTAATTTGGATGAAGAAATTATTGAATTATGGCATATTTTATATTAATTTGAGATATTTCAGTAGAAGTTAAAATTGCTTCTATGTTCAGAAAATTTTATTGCGATATTTGAATATCGAAGATATCAAAAGAAAATAAATTCTTATATGCGTTGAAAGATGTTTCAAAAGGCACTTGTATGGAAGTCAAGTTCCATTTCATTTGAGATGATTTTATGCCTTACTTGAGAAATACTATGAGTTAGTATTTTGTATGTGGATTTTCCGTTATATTAGAAGGATACAGTGATGATGATGAATCTTTGATTCAGATGTGAAAAATTCAATAATAATTGTGTGATCACCTTTTAGTTTGGTGTTATGATATTTGAATTGCTTGAAAGTGAGGTTGATTAAGCAACATGTTGGTGAGCTAAACCGATAATAATTATGTCGATGAGTTTTGTGATTGCCAAGGCGCAATAGCCATTGTAAGAAAATAAATCTTTCAATGGAAAAAACGGATACATTCTCCAGAGAACATTGTTCAAAATTCGGAAATACTCTAGTATAATATATTGGAATTCCAGTATATTATACTGGACCGGTCTCTGTTATAGTAAAATAGTGATTATTTTTTAATGACTTAGCAAACGCTAGCTATTTTTGAATGACCAGTTCGAAAACTGGCTAGCCGTGCTATTTTGACCTCTTCTCGAGCTACTCATTGGAATCTTAAAAGGAATTTTAGCCCATATTGTAATGTGACCACCTTGATCCCTTAACAATCTGGTACGTACATAAATGGAATTTTTACCTCCTATAGCAAAGGTTAACACCTTATTTATTTAAAAAAAAAAAAAGGCTCTGCAGGCGCATGTTTAGTGAGATCAGCTAACTTGCGCTTCAGCCATGGCTAGACACAGAAGGAAGCCTCCATCTCCATCGGAAGCTAAGAAAATTGAAGGAAATGTGGAAACACCTGCTCAAACTCAACCTAGTCGCCGGTTAACAGGGATGGGAAGTGCGCCTACAGTATTTCATAAACCAGATAGGGATGGGGAAGTTGATGGAATGACTATGATGCCGGACACAGGAATTCAACAAAGATTACTGCCGGTAACGTTTGGTAGCTTTTTGCCACAAAAATTCCAGCCAATTAGGGAGGAAATTGAAGAGAGTGAAGAACAATATGTGCCGAAGGAAACAATGGATGCATCGCTAATCCATCGACGATTGCAGTTTTTAGCTAACGGTAATTCAGTGCAAATTTGCCAAAATATGACACCTCCAGTAGAAATTGAGAGCAAAAAGGAAGTCATGCAGAAGAATCGAAGTTCCCAAGTGGGGAAGGCTTTAAGCTATGTACCTCCTGCTATGAGGGATGGTACCTTTGTTGTGCAAATTGAAGATGAAAACATGAAGGAACAAGAAATCTATTGGAGTATAGCTTTAATTGGGTTTTGTGCTAGGTGATAATCCTTATGAGAAAGCAATGGACAACTATATTACAAATATGTGGAATTTTGTTGAAAAGCCTCAAATTTTGTATCATAAGGATGGATACTATGTATTTAGATTTCAAAATAACGAAGATAGGGACCTAATACTACAAGCTGGACCTTATACATACCATAATAAGCCTTTTGTGCTGCAACAATGGAGAATGGATTTCAAATTCGACCCAGGGAGTGTGAGTGTAATACCTTTGTGGATCACATTTTCAGGCCTATCCCTGGGGTTTTGGTCTACTGAAGTACTTAGTAAACTTGCTAGTGTTGTTGGAAAGCCTCTATATACGGATATGATCACTGCTGAAATGAAGAATGTGTCTTATGCAAGAGTGTTGGTGGAAACTGATATTTCACAACAACTACCAGACTATTTTGAAATGCAAACAAAAAGGGGAGTAATAGTTCAGTAAATCGAGTATGAATGGAAGCCAAAGTTCTGTTGTGATTGCATTAGGTTTGGGCATAATTCAAATGAATGTTGGCTCAAGGAGAAGCAGGAAAAAGAAATGGAAGTCAAAGCTCAACCAAAGGAAACATGGAACAGGAAACAACAGCATAAAAAGAACATGAAATGGTTACCAAAAGAGAAAACAATGGAGGAAGATACTCTTCAGCAACCTAGACTAGAAGGTGACATGCAACAGACAAATGACAAAGGAAGTGAGAATCTAATTGATAGAGGAACAATAAAGGGGAAAGGTGTTTAACAAAGTTTAGAAGTCATGTTGCAGTCCAGAAATAGATTTGCAGCTCTGCAAATAGATGATAATCCAGGGGACGCTGGCCCATCCAGCTTCACCCAAAAATGATTCTATGCACATGGAATGTAAGGGGGCTGAACAAGCCCTATAAGCAGAAAGAGATAAGACTCTTTCTGAGAAAGCATAAGGTTGATTTTATAGGTTGTTTAGAAACAAGAGTTAAGGAAAAGAAAGCTAACATGATCATAAATAAAGTGGCCAGAGATTGGATATTCTGTTGTAACTATAAGGAACATTCAAATGGGAGGATTTGGCTACTGTGGAAACAAAATATTGAGGTTCAGGTGCTGATGATAGATGAACAATTTATACACTGTGAGGTACAATAAAGAAGCTCCAATTTTAAGACTTTGATAACAGTGGTGTATGCAAGCAATGAGATTAATAAAAGGCAGCAGTTATGGGGTAAAACTATGCAATTAGGAGCAAACATTAAAGTGTGTTGGCTACTTAGTGGAGACTTCAACAATGTCCTCCACACTAAAGACAAGATAGGGGCTCCAGTTATACAAGGTGAGATTAAGGGCTTCTAGGATATGATTCTTACTTTGCAACTCACACAAGTGAAGAGCTTGGGATGGTTCTATACTTAGTGTAACAAGCAGCAACCGGCAAAGAGGGTATACATTAGAATTGATTGGGCATTGGGAAATTTTGAATGGATGCAACAGTACAATCATATTGAAGTAGACTTCTTAAATCCAGAGGTATCAGATCATTCTCCCATCCTATTACAATGCATATCTATGGATCAAATGAGAAGCCTACATCCTAAACCTTTTAAACTATACATCTCTATTATGGATCGTGCTGACTTCACATGAGTAGTTAAAAAGGTATGGGATCAAAAGGTAAAGAGGGTCCAATGCACAGGGTTTGGAGTAAGCTTAAAGGGTTGAAAGCTGACCTTAAAGAACTGAACACTTATATGGCTTCTTATAAGCTTCAGCTCAATAAGGCCAGGCATAGGCTTGAAGTAATTCAGAGTGAACTCAAGAACCAACACATGGATCAACGGTTGATTGATCAAGAAAAAATGGCTTTAATGGAAGTAGAGAAGTGGAGCAGCATTGAGGAATAGATATTATATCAGAAATTCAGAGCAAATTGGATAGCTTGTGGAGACTCAAATTCGAAGTATTTTCATGCACAATGGAAGTTGAGGACAAGCACAAATACTATAAGTTCTATTTACAATGATTTGGGGAACAAGGTGTCTGATCCTGCAATAGTGGAGAAAGAGTTTATCAATTTCTTTACCAAGCTATTGGGAGAGAATAATACTACGTGTAGATGTCCAAGCTTAGAGGCTATACGACAAGGGCCTTGTCTCAACCTACAGCAGAAGGAGGACTTAATCAAAGAAG
Source organism: Nicotiana tabacum (assembly GCF_000715075.1). Lineage (NCBI taxonomy): Eukaryota > Viridiplantae > Streptophyta > Magnoliopsida > Solanales > Solanaceae > Nicotiana > Nicotiana tabacum. The sequence continues at coordinate 10,369,732 of NC_134090.1, forward strand.
TTACAAGTGATGAAATCCTGAAGGCAGTTAAAGATATGCCCCATGATAAGGCTCCGGGAGTGGATGGTTTTCCAACTGAGTTTTTTACAAGGCATTGGCAGGAAGTTGATGGTGATATCTATGAGGTTGTTAAGGAATTCTTTGAAACTGGAAAATTTCACAAAGGAATTAGTAGTATTGCTGTAACATCGATTCCTAAAGTGCAAAATCTGTGTCATGTTAAAGACTATAGGCCCATAGCATGTTGTACAACTCTGTATAAGATTATCACAAAGGTTCTTACTGCTAGACTTAAAAGAGTTATTGGAGGTCTTATTGGGAGTTTACAGTAAGCCTTTGTAGAAGGTCCGGAGTATCACAGATAACATCTTGTTCACACACGAATTGTTCAAAGGCTATAATAGGAAAGGTATATCCCCAAAGTGTGTTCTTAAAGTAGATTTGAGGAAAGCTTATGATACAGTAGAATGGTGTTTCTTGGAAAGACTGTTGACTGACTTGGGATTTCCTTACAAATTTATAAGATGGGTAATGGAGTGCATTACATCAGTTACATAATCTCTTAATATTAATGGTGGTCTCATAACACCTTTCAAAGGCAAGGGGACATAATGTCTCCATATCTCTTTGTTCTGGCCATGGAATACTTGCAAAGAGAGTTCATCCAACTGGTGAAGATTAAAGAGTTTAAATTCCACCCTAGGTGCAAGAAACTGGGAGTGGTACATGTATGCTTTGCGGATGACTTGTTAATATTTTGCAAGGCTGATATCCAATCTGTAAGGCTACTAAAACAGGCTTTCCATAAGTTTGCTATGGTATCTGGTCTTCAAGCAAATGCTGAAAAGAGTTCTATCTACATAGTTGGGGTTTCAGATTGCCAAAAGGAGGAAATTATACAAGAGTTGGGGTTTTCTGAAGGAAGTCTGCCTTTTAAGTACCTTGGGGTTCCATTAGATTCCAAAAAGTTATCCATTGCTCAGTGCTGGCCATTAGTAGAGAAGGTAACACAGAAGATAAACTACTGGACATCCAGGTTATTATCATATGCAGGGTGTGTTCAATTGATAAAGTCAGTCTTATTTGGAGTGTAATCGTATTGGACACAAATATTTTTACTGCCAAAAAAGTGATGAAGATGATCGAGGCAATCTGCAGATCCTTTTTGTGGACAGGTTCAACAACTGTTTCAAGGAGGGCTTTAATTTCTTGGGAGAATATTTGTCTACCACAAAGTGCAGGGGACTAAATGTTATGAACATGATCTACTGGAACAAGGCTGCTATTGCAAAGCATCTGTGGGTAGTGGCAAAGAAGAAAGATAGTTTATGGATAAAATTGTCACGTCCCAAACTACCCCCTAGACGTGACTGACACCCAGCTAACACTACCTGCCTGGCGAACCCCTTTCTCTAACATTTAACCATTTTATACAAACATTAAGAGAAAAAGATGCAGGCCTAATAGTATTATTAACAATTAAAGAGGAAATGATTATCGCCCAATACCTTAGTCAATTGATAGGAAAACCAACAATCACTTAAATAATAAAACTCTAGCCCAAATCACACACTAAGACCATGGAGCATCTAACAGAGTAATATGAGTTTTATTGACGGGTATGCAAACCCCAAAGAAAAAGAAAATAACTAACACGAACTAGGTACGTCTGAATCGAAAGCCTCCACGAACAATGCGATGGCTCACCTCAGCAATAAGATCCACTCGAACAAACTCGTCAGCCTCTAACTCTACTCCCGCAACGGTATCTGCATAGAGATGCGGGTAAGGAGTGAGTTATATGTAAATATAACCCAGTAAGATCCTCGACCCGCCACTTTAAATATCTCTGGAACAAGTTGTCACACCTCCTTTTTCAGTCGCACCCCGCAAAAGGGCGTAAAAGGGAGTTTTTTCAATTAAAGGACAATCGAAACGGGATTTTATTTAAAGATTCAGAGTCGCCACTTGGGAAATTTGTGGTGTCCCAAGTCACCGGTTGAATCCCGAATCGAGGAAAAGAATGACTCTGTTTAACAGTCTGCGCACCAGAAATCCGGATAAGGAATTCTGTTAACCCAGGAGAAGGTATTAGGCATTCCCGAGTTCCGTGGTTCTAGCACGGTCGCTCAACTGTCATATTTGGCTTATTTATCTGATTTTTAATACATGTTGAATCTATGTGCAAATTTTAACTGTGTACCTCTTTTATTATTATTACTTTTACCGAGAAATGCAATATCGTGAAAATACATCTCGAACCACGTCACATCAATGCACCCCTGGTTGTTGACACATTTCAACTCTGTTGAGATTTGGATTTGGGTCACATAAATGTGCACCCGAGTTTAAGAAGATAACATTATTAAATACGCGCCTAAAGTGACTAGCGTATCATTATTTTAGGTAGGGCAATGAAATTTTGCTAAACGGTCCATCCCGAAGTCTAAGTAATTTTACCAACACGTATAGAGGGCCCCGCAGCTTGTGTATTTTTGTTTGTCGAGGCTCGTCTCATTCGTTATTTTTAAAAGAAATTTGCAACGTCGTGGAAATGCATCTCGAACCACGTCACAATCAATGCACCCGTGGTTATTGACACATTTCGACTCCGTTGAGATTTGGATTTGGGCCACGTAAATGTGCACCCGAGTTTAGGGAGGTAATGTTATTAAAAACGCGCCTAAAGTGACTAACGCGTTATTATGTTGGGGAAGGCCATGAAATTTGCTAAACGACCCATCCCGAATTCTATATATTCATTATAACGATTTAAGAGGACCGCACAATTTATGCATTTGTTTTGATCGGCGAGGCCCATCTCATGTGTTTTTAAGAGGGAAAACCTAAAAGCAATTATGATTCTCTACTTTATTCGTCTTTTTTTTAAAAAGAAATCCTAATTTATTTACTGAGACTATCTAGATTATTCAAACGTGCTTAACAATTAGAATCGAGGAGAAGCCGTATTTACTTATTAGAAATTAATGAAATAGTTATCCCTAGAATCCTAGTTTAAGACTCAGAATACTTATGTATTAGATACTGGAAACACGATCGTGAAAACCCGGTTATTTTTAGGTTGATCCGAACTAATATTACTAATTGGCATTAATGAACCTGCTATTGAAATAGAGAACACGATTATCATATGGATTCAACTTATGCTACCTAAATCAAATTGACCAACTTATTGACCAAAACTTAACAGACTTGACCATTGCTTCACTGACTTATACTCAAACACTAATATTAATTTGGGAGGACCATTTGAGTTCACATGCCAATCAAAATAAAAGAAACTTACTCATGAGAAATGGTTTAAGCCATGAACTAATATTAACCGTTATGTCAAAATTCCAACTACTGAAGCACGTTTGGCTTAGAAATGAACTTGATGTGGTCAGTGCCTCCTGCTTTCAACTTGGTTGTAATTTTAAACTACTTTTGGTTCTTAAATTTTAAACAGCCAAATGCTCAACTAAATAAATACTAACCATACTAAGTCTAAAGCTAGAATAAACATAAATCAGCAGTCCAACAGCCTACATAATTCAACTTAATCAGTCCAGTTATACACCCCAATTAATTACAGCATACAGCAAACCAAACTACATAAGTTATATAAAAACATAATGAAATTATGAGGACAACATATCTATGGCAGAAAACTTCAATTTCATTTTCGCTATTCCGACAGGAGACAATACATTGAAACAGTCTGAGATATGTACCTGGAAATCGAATCAAATAGAAAAGGAGAGGTCAGCAACAAGTAGTCAACTGGTATTCAACAATCAACAAGCAACAGTAACGGGCAGAAATCAACAACAGCCCAGAGCTTAACTCGACCAAACCAGGAAAAGTATGAACCCAGTAGAAACCAAAAAAAAAAAGAACACCCAAACACAACCTTGACCAAACCAACTGGTATTGAATTTTGATTCAAACAAACAGATCCAAACCTATAAACGACTCCAAGTATAGAGCATAAGTAAAAGGAAGAAAGGTTCTAGCTATTTCAGATCCGAAGCCAAACAAATAATGAAAATAGTTATTCTTTTTCAACTTTTTCAGTTTTCAGAATTCAATTTTCAGTCCCCTTCTATAGACCTCCCTCTGCCTTCTTATACTTACTACCTTACCCCCTCTTTCTCACTAAAAATCTGAATTATTCCACTTTAAATCCCACTAAGGAAAACTTTTCCTTATTTTCATCCCCTCATTCCCTTTTGTTCCCCATTAGTGTATTAATTTAAAGATACTAATATTCCACTAACAAAACACTAACATTAAAATATTATCCTAATTGTTTCATTCCCAAATTACCCCTGAAAACCCTTAATATTACTGCCCCCTAACACAATTATTCAACTGTATTAAAACTTAATTCTGAAATCTGTTCCAACTAACAAAGATTTGAAAACTAAACCTGACTAACAGCTATAACCAAACTTATTGACAGCTAAATTGAAGCTAAGGTTGAATTCCATTTGAAAGAAATGAACTAAATTTAAATCACCACACAGAACTCAACAGAATCATTTAAACTGAAATTGACAATTGAATCAAAATGCACATGAATGCAGGTAACATGAATGCAGGTTCATTGTCAGCCTATTGACAATGCCCTGAAGCTAAGTATCCATACGCAACAACCATTTGACGAGCTTATTGGTGTACAACAAGAACAAACTAATCGACGAAACTATTTATAACCTATGTTATTAATCGACAGAACATAAACTGATGGAGAAGAGAGAAAATAACGGACAATAGACGAATTACAATGAACCTAATTTAGGTAAACCCAGAGTTGATTGAACTACTCAAACAGTATTGGAATATTTAATTTAACCAAAATCAGAAAAAGAAACAGAATATATATATACTGGATTAACTTAAACTAAAAACCCTAAAGAAATGACTAATCACACAGACAAACAAACACATAAAAAAGAAGAAGTTAAGAAGAACTCACTGTTCTTTTCTCGGATTTCAAACATATGCCCTTTCGAACTTGATTTCCAGTTAGTATTATACGTCTATTTCATCAGAAATAGACTTATAATACTAACCAGAAACCGTTCGACCTTGACAGCTTCGAAACAATCTCGAACTGTCGAGCCCTAGATCCGCCATTCGATGAGTTTTTACTCGGATTTGAACCAATCTGGTTAGGGATTAGCGACGAGGAGGTCAAGGGGATTATTGGGTGTGATTTTAAGGTTAAGTGGACAAGCTAGGGTTTGGGACGGGGTCTTTGATCGAAGATTCGAGAAGTTGGGATATGACTCGAGGACAACGGAGTGGGGATTCAGGTTGAGGGTGGTTAGAAGGTTCATGGGTGTTAATTTCATGGCCATCGGAGCCGGCGCCGCCACCGGAAGGCTGTGGTGAATGGTGGCGGCTGCTAGGGTTCATCCCTTTAAATCTAGATTCGAACCGTTCTAGGGATGTTCGATGGAATCTAACTACGGATTATGAAAGAGGGGATCAGGGGGTTCTGGGGGTTGAGTTTGGTGGCGAATAGAGCCGGCGCCGCCGGGTTTATGGTGAAGGGATGGGGTGGCGGCTATTAGGGTTCCTCGTCTCTCAAAGAGACGAGGTTTGGGAAAGAATGAGAGGGGGGGCTTGGTTTGGGGGGCGGGGTTCGTTTGGACAAATATATATACTGAGGGTGAGGTTAAATCCAGGTCGTTCGATCAAACGAGATCAACGGCTTGGATTGTTTAATTGGTTTGAACGATGTCGTTTGTTAAGGTTAGAGGCTGGATCGGGTTCAGGGGGGAAATGGCTCAGGGTCGGGTAATGGAAATGGGGCAAAGTTCTGGTCGTTGGATGTGGATGAATGGACGGTTGAGATCTATTGAAATCGAAACGACGTAGTTCTGTCCCTATACTACGTCGTTTCGATGGTTTCAGAGGCTGGAAGTTTGGATCGGGTATGGGGCATGTTTCTGGGCTGGGTTAATTGATTTGGGCTTTGGGATTTAATTTAGATTTAGCCCAAATTTTATTTCCTCTCTTTATTAACTATTTTTTTTCCTCTCAAAAATTAAAACTCAAAATCTTAAATTAAATTATAAAACACCAAATTAACTTAAAAATACTAATTAACTCTAACTAATAATTATCACAAATAATTAAATGACAAACTAAAAAGAAAATCACACAATTTAACTAAAATTACAAAAATATGTTATTATTATTTTTTGAATTTTCATTTTTGTAAAACGCCTAATTATTAATTAATTCCAAAAATATAAAAATCCAATCCTAAATGCAAATGTTGTATATTTTTTATTTTTTTTTTATTTTTTAATGCATTAATAAAATTAAACATGCACACAGATCTATGCAAACAAACAGGAAAATTGCACAACATTTCCTAAAAATAACACATAATTAAAGAAAAGACCTAATTTTGGGAAGTATTTTGGAGTAATTCGTATGAGGCAAAAATCACGTGCTCACAGTTGCCCCTCTTTGTCCGGAAACACGAAGAGTTTTCGTGCAAAGATAAAGTGAGCAAATACGAGCGATTTTTGCCTGTGGGAAGCATTTTTTGAAAGATTTGACCGAACCTCTGCTTCAAAGTTTCCTACATATCCTTGGCTATAAAGGAATCAGGTCAATGTAGTTCGGGAAGTTTTAGGTAGCTGGGACTACCCTGGGACTGCCTTTTGATGTTACTGTTGTTGCTGCTGATGTTACCTCTTACTGACCTCCTTATTACACCTTGATGAAAGATAAAGAAATTATACTAAGCTATGATCTATGAATTACAAAGATTTATTCCCGAGCTTGGTCATGTGACTCTTGTTGCCTTGTTGCCTTGTGTTTCCTCTGAAATTTCTTTACTTCTAATTTGACTTGTATTCTCCCTTGATTGCCGATCTCGCACTGTTTATTTCCTTCTGGCGAGCTTCGCATTATTTTCCTTTTGAATTTTGAACTGCCTTCCTCTGCTGGGGATTTTTGTTGTTTTCCGCTGGGGATTTTGCTTGTATTCCTCCGCTTTACTGACTTCGACACCAATTACTCCTTAAAATATAACACCTCCATTCTCCAGACGGGCTCCTGATTTCAACAACTTTCTTAAAGTGTAACACCTCCATTCTCCAGGCGGGCTCCTGACTTCAACAACTTTCTTAAAATGTAACACCTCCATTCTCCAGGCGGGCTCCTGACTTCAACAACTTTCTTAAAATATAACACCTCCATTCTCCAGGCGGGCTCCTGACTTCCAACAACTTTCTTAAAATGTAACACCTCCGTTCTCCAGGCGGGCTCCTGACTTCAATAACTTCTTAAATGTAACACCTCCATTCTCCAGGCGGGCTCCTGACTTCAACTGCTTCTTAAAATATATAACACCTCCATTCTCCAGGCGGGCTCCTGACTTCAACAACTTTCTTAAAATGTAACACCTCTATTCTCCAGGCGGGCTCCTGACTTCAACAACTTTCTTAAAATGTAACACCTCCATTCTCCAGGCGGGCTCCTGACTTCAACAACTTTCTTAAAATGTAACACCTCCATTCTCCAGGCGAGCTCCTGACTTCAACTGCTTCTTAAAATATAAACTCCTCCATTCTCCAGGCGGGCTCCTGACTTCAGCAACTTCTTAAAATTTTAACACCTCCATTCTCTAGGCGGACTTCAACACCAATTACTTCTTAAAATATAACACCTCCATTCTCCAGGCGGGCTCCTGACTTCAACAACTTTCTTAAAATGTAACACCTCCATTCTCCAGGCGGGCTCCTGACTTCAACAACTTTCTTAAATTTTAACACCTCCATTCTCCAGGCGGGCTCCTGACTTCAACAACTTTCTTAAAATGTAACACCTCCGTTCTCCAGGCGGGCTCCTGACTTCAATAACTTCTTAAATGTAACACCTCCATTCTCCAGGCGGGCTCCTGACTTCAACTGCTTCTTAAAATATATAACACCTCCATTCTCCAGGCGGGCTCCTGACTTCAACAACTTTCTTAAAATGTAACACCTCTATTCTCCAGGCGGGCTCCTGACTTCAACAACTTTCTTAAAATGTAACACCTCCATTCTCCAGGCGGGCTCCTGACTTCAACAACTTTCTTAAAATATAACACCTCCATTCTCCAGGCGGGCTCCTGACTTCAACAACTTCTTAAAATGTAACACCTCCATTCTCCAGGCGGGCTCCTGACTTCAATAACTTTCTTAAAATATAACACCTCCATTCTCCAGGCGGGCTCCTGACTTCAACAACTTTCTTAAAATGTAACACCTTCGTTCTCCAGGCGGGTTCCTGAATTCAATAACTTCTTAAATGTAACACCTCCATTCTCCAGGCGGGCTCCTGACTTCAACTGCTTCTAAAATATAAACTCCTCCATTCTCCAAGCGGGCTCCTGACTTCAACAACTTTCTTAAAATGTAACACCTCCATTCTCCAGGCGGGCTCCTGACTTCAATAACTTTCTTAAAATATAACACCTCCATTCTCCAGGCGGGCTCCTGACTTCAACAACTTTCTTAAAATGTAACACCTTCGTTCTCCAGGCGGGCTCCTGACTTCAACAACTTCTTAAATGTAACACCTCCATTCTCCAGGCGGGCTCCTGACTTCAATAACTTCTTAAATGTAACACCTCCATTCTCCAGGCGAGCTCCTGACTTCAACTGCTTCTTAAAATATAAACTCCTCCATTCTCCAGGCGGGCTCCTGACTTCAGCAACTTCTTAAAATTTTAACACCTCCATTCTCCAGGCGGGCTCCTGACTTCAATAACTTCTTAAAAATACAACACCTCCATTCTCCAGGCGGACTCCTGACTTCAACTGCTTGAATCATATTCTTTCAATTGCTTCCCTCAAAACTGGTGTCTTATTCCTCCGAAAACTGCTGGGACAACACCGGTGTTTTATTCAAAAATATATCATTTTCCTACTTCAAAGACTACTTTCTTTTAAAGCTGGCGCTTTCCTTCCACTGGAATTACTTCCCTCTGACTGGTGTTTTCACTTCTCTGAAACCTGCCGAGAATAACACTGCTAGGGAATCATATTCCTTCTTTAAAACTAGTTACTTTCCTCCCTTTAACAATGGTGGGGATGACACTTATTCACGGACCACTACCCTTAAAACTCGGGTTATCCTGCTTCTTCCAAGACTGCTTTCTTTAAAACTTGTATCGCCTTCTCTCGTATACTGCTGGGGATTTCACTTCCTTCGAAACTTGTGTTATCTTCCTCTTCCCCAAGTGGCTATCTTATTTTCGAGAAAATTTTCGCAATGAGAGAAAATTTCTGCCCCAGTTTGATAATCTTCTTTGTGGTCATGTCTTCCTGCTGCCAATAATATTTCATTTCTCTGCTTCAAATCAAAGAAAAATTTGTTAGTTTAAAATATGGTGAGTAGTCGTGCCATTCCTGTCGTGGATGGTTTTCCCTTCTCCCTTTCCTTGCTTTGCGTTTTATTACAAAAACTTGCTGGGGGATGATATTCCTGCTGGGGATGGTTTTTCTTTTTCCTTCCCTCCCCGCTCTATGTTGTCCGACCATTGCGGAACTTGGTTGAGAATCTGTCGGAGTTGTTCCTGTATCTCGGAAATCTGCTGGGGATCGTCGTAATCTGTTAACTACTGTTTTTTCTATTTTTCTCCAACTTCCCCTGGAAATTTGGTCCGGGATCTAGACCCATTCATCATTTGGTCTTATAACAAACTTCTTTTCGCTTTGTCGCCTTATCTTTGGCCTATCCTATCCACATTGTGTTTTTGCACCATCTTGGCAACTGGTATTAAACTCTGAAAATCCTTTTCAAAAACAAACTGCTGGGGAGGTAAAGTCTTTAAACCAAGAAATAAAAAAAAAGTGATGATTTCAAAAAATAGAAAAAGAAGAAGTCTTTTTGAACAAATGCTGGGGAAAAAGAAAGAAAAGAACTTATCTGAATGATACAACCGATCCCAACGATCATGCCGTGCATTCCGGATTAATCAACCCAGTCTTTTTGTATCAATCAATCTTTCGGATGGCCTCATCTTGCTGGGGATAAACAAACACTCAACTTTTTCCCAAATGCAGACCCTTTCCGCCAATCTTTGCCTTGTCGCCTCATAGTGCCCTTAGAGGGGTTTTCACTAATAAGACTCTCTCATTTCTCTCAATTCCCGTCACCTTATGGTGCCTGTGAAGGTTTTCACCGATAAGACTCTCTCATTTTATTTTATTTTTCAACTGGGGATTGGAGTGCTGTTGATATGACTCTCTCTGCTGTGGATTCTTTTTAGCTATCAATTCATTTCCAGTTCATAATCCTCTTCTCTGCTGGGGATCGGGGTGTTATCCCGACTTTCGTTTGCATGACTTGGCACTTTTCGGATACTGATCGGGAGGTCTTTTTGGACATCAATATGGGTTTCGTGTATGGCTAAAGAAACGGGGTATCAAGAGTTCAAAATAATTTTGATGGTTAAAACAGTACAACTCTTGGAATCACACTTTCTTTCCAAAATTACAAACACAAACTTCTGCCCCAGTTTTTCTTGCTTGGGGATTTTTATTTTTTGTTACACTATGTTACATTACGCTCGCTATGTTACACTATGACCGAGCCGTGAGGCACCTACGTATCCTTCTTTGAGGAATCAGGTCAAACGTAGTTCCCAATTCCTTTGTTTTTCTTGTGACTTTTGTTGTGTTATATTTTTTTTTCTTTTAATTTTCAATACTGATTCCGAGAGAGGGGTATGAAAGAATAAATAAGGCTCAAAAGGGGCAGCAAATGTTAAAGTGTTTGGATAGAAGAAAGAATTGCCTCCGTCATTTCATTCTCCGATAAATGCCAAATACAAACAAACAACAATTACAATTACAAGAAATCATATATAATATCTCTTAACTGTGTCAGAATTGATAGCCATGTCGACGCATTTCCCTTCTATATCTATTAAACATAAAGCGCCATTGGGCTTGCTCTGTTCAGATTGCGATAATCAACACACTCCCTGATTTTTCCATCTTTTTTTTGGCACTGGCACCACATTAGCCGACAGATCAGGATATCGAGTGACCCGAATAACCTTAGCATTCAGCTGTTTGGTTACTTCTTCCTTAATCTTCACACTCGTGTCGGTTTTGAACTTCCTCAATTTTTGCTTGACGGGAGGACATGCAAAAAATGTCTTTGAATTCAATAAGTGCTTTGATTAGTTCTTCCCTGATGTTTGGTTCAATGCGGACGCTTCAATCCTCATCGTATTCCGACTCATCATCACAATCTTGTACTATAAGTTCGGAATCAGATTGATTTTTTAGACTAGGTTGAAGATTCGTCGTGCATGCCATGTCATTAGAATCAGTATAAAGAGAACTATTCAGAAAAGAAAAAAGAAGAAAAAAAAATTAAAATAAAATAAGGAATGAAGAAAGAAAAAAACTTTCACTTTATTAAAGTACGGGATAGCAAGGTTTCACACTTTGACGAACACAAAAAGAAATCTGGATTACAACCCTGGAATAATCCAAAAAACAAGAAAGAAAATCATAGCCCACTACCAAGACTCCCTTCGGATAGGAAGAGGAGTAGCCATTCAATTGTTGATTTTTGCTTTCATCCCCATAAACTGTACATTCGCCTTGCTGGACCCTTCCCCCATCACCATAACTGGCTTGTCATCTACACACTGCACCACTGCTTTTCCACTAGTCAGTTTTTCTTTCGAACTATTTTCACTGGCACGGATCGTCATTACCGTTTGTGAGGGCTTCTTAAGCTCCCCTCCCTAATGTACTAGTTCGATCATGTGGGTTTCATGGTGCGCCGGTAGCGAATTCTGATTAATATTTGGTGCTTCTGGAGCCTGAACCTCGATCCTATTTGTATCAATAAGCTCTTGCACGACATTCTTCAACTTCCAACATTTCTCAGTATAGTGTCCGGGAGCCCCCGAACAATATTCACAGCTCGCTGAAAGGTCAAGATTTCTAGGAAGGGGATTTGGCAATTTGGGCTCAATTGGATTCAACAGGCCTAATGCCTTAATTTGTGGAACAGAGTAGTATAGGATTCTCCCAGTTGAGTATACTTCTGCTTCCTCTCATTCTTGAAAGCTTGATTCCCACGGAAACCTGACCCTGGAGGATTTCTATAGGCCTTCGGAGGTGGATATGTGTTTTGTGGATGTGGGTATGTGTTTTGTGGAGGTGGGTATGTATTTTGGGGAGCCAGCGGACGCCATTGCGGGCGAGCCGGAGGCTGGGTGTAAGTTTGGGCTGATGGACAGAGAAATGTGGCTCTTGTGGTAGGTAGTAGGGCTGTGGAGGGCCATATGGAATGTGTGGGTAATTTGAGTGATGGGGTTTAGGTTGGTAGTGAGGGGGGGCTCTGGATCTGGACCAAGTACCTGCCTCGACTGTTGCGACATCTTCCCTTTTCTTCTTTCCGAGCGCACCTCCCGTGCCGCTCTGGATGACCTGAGTGGTTGCTTTAATCGCCGAATAGCTCAAGATTTTGTCGGACTTAAGTCCCTCCTCAATCATACCGCCCATTTTTACTACTTCGTTGAAAGATTTGCCAACTGACGTCACCAGGTGACCAAAGTAAGTTGGCTCTAGAGTTTGTAGGAAGTAGTCCACCATTTCACCTTCCCTCATTGGTGGATCGACTCTTGCTGCTTGTTCTCTCCAACGGAATCCGAATTCCCTGAAGCTCTCTCCAGGCTTTTTCTCAAGTTTCAACAGTGTGAGACGGTCAGGGACGATCTCAAGGTTATACTGGAAGTGACCTGCAAATGCTTGTGCTAGATCGTCCCAGGTATACCACCTGCTAGGATCCTGCCTCGTGTACCATTCCAGTGCGGACCCGCTTAAACTTTGACCAAAATAAGATATCAGCAGCTCATCCTTTCCACCTGCCCCTCTCATCTTACTACAGAAACCTCGCAGATGTGTCATGGGATCACCATGTCCCTCATATAGATCGAACTTTGGCATCTTAAAACCTGTCGGTAATTGAACATCGGGGAATGGGCACAAATCTTTGTAGGCCACACTGACTTGGTTGCCTAAACCATGGATATTCCTGAAGGACTGCTCCAGGCTTTTCACTTTATGAAGCACTTTATCCTGCTCCGGATTCTTAGTCGACCTCTTAGTTTCTGCCGGTAGCTGAAGATGAGGGGTGTAAGTGTATGGCTCGGGTGCTTTGAAGGTGAGTTCAGGGGGGTAATACTGGTTATCGTGAGCCTGAAACAACGGTTCGCTGGATGATCTTTGCAGCATGGCTGGTGGAGGTGCCACGAAAATAGGAACAGTTGGCGGAGGAGGGTTTTGTTTGGGTGGTGGAGCTTAGGGATTATAGGAAGTTTTCCCTTGATAGTATTGGGCAATGGGGAAGCTCGTTGATGGACCAGTGGGAGGGTGTTCCGGAGTCTGAGCCGGTGAGAGGGTAGGAGTAGGAGGAAGGGTTGGTGATGTTTGTCCCCTAGCCTAGGCTAGGTGCATCCCAGCTATCTCTTGTCTCAACCTGTCTACCTCCTCCTTCATCATTTGCATCTCTATCTTTTCCTCCTCAACACTTTTGTCCGAACCAGACATACTTTCCGGAATGGGCCCTTTAGATCTTGTGTGGTAATGGTAATCTGCCAGAACGTTCTAACGAGCTAACTATTTCAAAATCTTTCTTTGAATAAACAACAAACTTGTTAGCGTTAGAGTTTAACACATATTGCAATTTCACATTGGGGAATGCAATGTTCCTAGGCAGTTTAACCATTTCTAACATGTCTTTGCTTCGATCGCATGCGTCATTCCGGCTTACTTTCTTTATCTCTCTTCTTATGTCCTTTTTTTTCCTTTTCTTTTATTCACTTTGCCTTTTTTTTTCTTTTCAGTGGTGGTCGAATCTTATGTGGATTGCCTACGTATCATGTCCCCGCATGAATCAGACCGGGCGTAGTTTTGTCACATAAATGCGAAAGCAAATTTTTGGGAATTTTCCATTTTCTTTATTGAAACATTATAATACAAACTAGACATTTTTTGGAAAGGAGAACAAACCTGAAGTAAAACCAATTATGGGAAAAAAACTACTGACACATTTTGATGCAAAAGAGAATATACAGACAGACAACAGACTCTTAAAAACAAAACACTGACTCGAACTATGAATACATTAAAGCTCCAAAGGTTGGTGCCCGCGAGGCATCGTTCGGCCTTGCCGCGGGCTTTGGTGCAAGGCCCCTTTGCGGATCCTTCAAATCTTCCATGATCTGGTGGACATAAATTTTTATTGAAAACAAAAAGGTTCCTTTTCCATTGTGCTCATCCTGCACACTTATTAAGGTGACTAAGCAAAAATAAAATTTATTTGACTCAACTAATTGACTATTTTTTAAAAAAAATTTCACCGATTAAAAGAAAGATCCGGTTCCGAACACGGCCTTTCAGCACTTCGGGAATGAAGATTTTAAGGCTGTAAGGGTCAACCGACCAAAACTCTAAAGGATGATCAAAAGTGGCCGTTTATGCAAAGTCAGCCTTCTGGCGTCCCTTTCAGGAACATTCGGTTATTCTTGCAAAAACGACATCACCCGACTTATTTATGTTGACAATTAAAATTTGACATTTTTTGCAAAAGGGGAGGTTGGACCCGATGAGGGCTGCCTACGTATCTCATATCCTGTGAGAATCAAACCGGCGTAGTTCGGGCCACGATAATAAACTAATTCTGACAACAAGACTTGTTTAAACAAATTATACTAAAAAAAATTCATTTTCACAAAATTTTGGCAGAGTATGCCGGTAACTCAGAATTATCCCTCTACACCGCTATTTTCCTTTTTTTTTCAATATTCCAGTATTTTCAGAAGCCGGTCAGCATGCAAGTCTGTGGCAAATAAATGCATAAAACAAACAGGATGCAGCAGGATGGTCTTTTCATTTCAGGTTGCTTGTCCTAGACGGACCCAACCCCTGTGTTGAGTCCCCTAAGTTAAGTGCACATGATGCAAATAAGCGTTCCTACTAGGGATCCGGCATGAGGTTTTGTTATACTAGGTTTATCCTGGGTGTTTGTTCTAGACTTGGCTTACCCGAGCGGACAACTCGAGCCGAGGATGGGAACTGCGTACCGGTAACCAAAAGATCATTCGGTTTTGCAACTCCTCCGAATCCTCGTTCTATTTTGGGATATGACGCTAATAGAAAGAAGTCACGACCAGCGTGCAATCCTCAAGAGAAAGAAGAGAGAGATTTCGTAGCAGTTTATATATACAGTTCAGATAACATCAAAGCGGTAAAAAGCAACATTTAGCACATTAGTCCCAAACATGTAATAAAACCAGATAATAAACAAAGCCAAATATAACAATTATTTTAAGCTCGAACTCTTGAACCCTGAACCAGAGATTCTGGTTACCTCTCCAGCAGAGTCGCCACAGCTGTCACACCTCCTTTTTCAGCCGCACCCCGCAAAGGGGCGTAAAAGGGAGTTTTTCCAATTAAAGGACAATCGAAACGGGATTTTATTTAAAGATTCAGAGTCTCCACTTGGGAGATTTGTGGTGTCCCAAGTCACCGGTTGAATCCCGAATCGAGGAAAAGAATGACTCTGTTTAACAGTCTGCGCACCAGAAATCCGGATAAGGAATTTTGTTAACCCGGGAGAAGGTGTTAGGCATTCCCGAGTTCCGTGGTTCTAGCACGGTCGCACAACTGTCATATTCGGCTTATTTATCTGATTTTTAATACATGTTGAATCTATGTGCAAATTTAACTGTGTACCGATTTTATTATTATTACTTTTACCGAGAATTGCAACATCGTGAAAATACATCTCGAACCACGTCACATCAATGCACCTGTGGTTGTTGACACATTTCAACTCTGTTGAGATTTGGATTTGGGTCACATAAATGTGCACCCGGGTTTAAGAAGATAACATTATTAAATACGCGCCTAAAGCGACTAGCGTATCATTATTTTGGGTAGGGCCGTGAAATTTTGCTAAACGGTCCATCCCGAAGTCTAAGTAATTTTACCAACACGTATAGAGGGCCCCGCAGCTTGTGTATTTTTGTTTGTCGAGGCTCGTCTCATTCATTATTTTTAAAAGGAATTTGCAACGTCGTGGAAATGCATCTCGAACCACGTCACAATCAATGCACCCGTGGTTATTGACACATTTCGACTCCGTTGAGATTTGGATTTGGGTCACGTAAATGTGCACCCGAGTTTAGGGAGGTAATGTTATTAAAAGCGCGTCTAAAGTGACTAATGCGTTATTATGTTGGGGAAGGCCATGAAATTTGCTAAACGGCTCCATCCCGAATTCTATATATTCATTATAACGATTTAAGAGGACCGCACAATTTATGCATTTGTTTTGATCGGCGAGGCCCATCTCATGTGTTTTTAAGAGGGCAAACCTAAAAGCAACTATGATTCTCTACTTTATTCGTCTTTTTTTTTTTAAAAAAGAAATCCTAATTTATTCACTGAGACTATCTAGATTATTCAAACGTGCTTAACAATTAGAATCGAGGAGAAGCCGTATTTACTTATTAGAAATTAATGAAATAGTGATCCCTAGAATCCTAGTTTAAGACTCAGAATACTTATGTATTAGATACGGAAACACGATCGTGAAAACCCAGTTATTTTTAGGTTGATCCAAACTAATATTACTAATTGGCATTAATGAACCTGCTATTGAAATAGAGAACACGATTATCATATGGATTCAACTTATGTTACCTAAATCAAATTGACCAACTTATTGACCAAAACTTAACAGACTTGACCATTGCTTCACTGACTTATACTCAAACACTAATATTAATTTGGGAGGACCATTTGAGTTCACATGCCAATCAAAATAAAAGAAACTTACTCATGAGAAATGGTTTAAGCCCTGAACTAATATTAACCGTTATGTCAAAATTCCAACTACTGAAGCACGCTTGGCTTAGAAATGAACTTGATGTGGTCAGTGCCTCCTGCTTTCAACTTGGTTGTAATTTTAAACTGCTTTTGGTTCTTAAATTTTAAACAGCCAAATGCTCAACTAAATAAATACTAACCATACTAAGTCTAAAGCTAGAATAAACATAAATCAGCAG
Organism: Nicotiana tabacum; assembly: GCF_000715075.1. Classification (NCBI taxonomy): domain Eukaryota; kingdom Viridiplantae; phylum Streptophyta; class Magnoliopsida; order Solanales; family Solanaceae; genus Nicotiana; species Nicotiana tabacum. The sequence continues at coordinate 10,386,848 of NC_134090.1, forward strand.
TCCAGCAGCCTACATAATTCAACTTAATTAGTCCAGTTATACACCCCAATTAATTACAGCATACAGCAAACCAAACTACATAAGTTATATAAAAACATAATGAAATTATGAGGACAACAGATCTATGGCAGAAAACTTCAGTTTCATTTTCGCTATTCCGACAGGAGACAATATATTGAAACAGTCTGAGATATGTACCTGGAAATCGAATCAAATAGAAAAGGAGAGGTCAGCAGCAAGTAGTCAACTGGTATTCAACAATCAACAAGCAGCAGTAACGGGCAGAAATCAACAACAACCCAGAGCTTAACTCGACCAAACCAGGAAAAGTATGAACCCAGTAGAAACCAAAAAAAAAAAGAACACCCAAACACAACCTTGACCAAACCAACTGGTATTGAATTTTGATTCAAACAAACAGATCCAAACCTAGAAAACGACTCCAAGTATAGAGCATAAGTAAAAGGAAGAAAGGTTCTAGCTATTTCATATCCTAAGCCAGACAAATAATGAAAATAGCTATTCTTTTTCAACTTTTTCAGTTTTCAGAATTTAATTTTTAGTCCCCTTCTATAGACCTCCCTCTGCCTTCTTATACTTACTACCTTACCCCCTCTTTCTCACTAAAAATCTGAATTATTCCACTTTAAATCCCACTAAGGAAAACTTTTCCTTATTTTCAGCCCCTCATTCCCTTTTGTTCCCCATTAGTGTATTAATTTAAAGATACTAATATCCCACTAACAAAACACTAACATTAAAATATTATCCTAAATGTTTCATTCCCAAATTATCCCTGAAAACCCTTAATATTACTGCCCCCTAACACAATTATTCAACTGTATTAAAACTTAATTCTGAAATCTGTTCCAGCTAACAAAGATTTGAAAACTAAACCTGACTAACAGCTATAACCAAACTTATTGACAGCTAAATTGAAGCTAAGGTTGAATTCCATTTGAAACAAATGAACTGAATTTGAATCACCACACAGAACTCAACAGAATCATTTAAACTGAAATTGACAATTGAATCAAAATGCACATGAATGCAGGTAACATGAATGTAGGTTCATTGTCAGCCTATTGACAATGCCCTGAAGCTAAGTGTCCATACGCAACAACCATTTGACGAGTTTATTGGTTTACAAACAAGAACAAACTAATCGACGAAACTATTTATAACCTATGTTATTAATCGACAGAACATAAACTGATGGAGAAGAGAGAAAATAACGGACAATAGACGAATTACAATGAACCTAATTTAGGTAAACCTAGAGTTGATTGAACTACTCAAACAACATTGGAATATTTAATTTAACCAAAATCAGAAAAAGAAACAGAATATATATATACTGGATTAACTTAAACTAAAAACCCTAAAGAAATGACTAATCACACAGACAAACAAACACATAAAAAAAAGAAGTTAAGAAGAACTCACTGTTCTTTTCTCGGATTTCAACCATATGCCCTTTCGAACTTGATTTCCAGTTAGTATTATATGTCTATTTCATCAGAAATAGACTTATAATACTAACCAGAAACCGTTCGACCCTGACAGCTTCGAAACAATCTCGAACTATCGAGCCCTATATCCGTCATTCGATGAGTTTTTACTCGGATTTGAACCAATCTGGTTAGGGATTAGCGACGAGGAGGTCAAGGGGATTATTGGGTGTGATTTTGGGGTTAAGTGGACAAGCTAGGGTTTGGGACGGGGTCTTTGGTCGAAGATTCGAGAAGCTGGGATATGATTCGAGGACAACGGAGTGGGGATTCAGGTTGAGGGTGGTTAGAAGGTTCAGGGGTGTTTATTTCATGGCCATCGGAGCCGGCGCCGCCACCGGAAGGCTGTGGTGAATGGTGGCGGCTGCTAGGGTTCATCCCTTTAAATCTAGATTCGAACCGTTCTAGGGATGTTCGAGGGAATCTAACTACGGATTATGAAAGAGGGGATCAAGGGGGTTCTGGGGGGTGAGTTTGGTGGCGAACGGAGCCGGCGCCGCCGGGTTTATGGTGAAGGGATGGGGTGGCGGCTATTAGGGTTCCTCGTCTCTGAAAGAGACGAGGTTTGGGAGAGAATGAGAGGGGGGGGGCTTGGTTTGGGGGGCGGGGTTCGTTTGGACAAATATATATACTGAGGGTGAGGTTAAATCCAGGCCGTTCGATCAAACGAGATCAACGACTTGGATTGTTTGATTGGTTTGAACGATGTCGTTTGTTAAGGTTAGAGGCTGGATCGGGTTCAGGGGGAAACGGTTCAGGGTCGGGTAATGGAAATGGGGCAAAGTTCTGGTCGTTGGATGTGGATGAATGGACGGCTGAGATCTATTGAAATCGAAACGACGTAGTTCTGTCCCAATACTACGTCGTTTCGATGGTTTCAGAGGCTGGAAGTTTGGATCGGGTATGGGGCATGTTTTTGGGCTGAGTTAATTGATTTTGGCTTTGGGATTTAATTTAGATTTAGCCCAAATTTTATTTCCTCTCTTTATTAACTCTTTTTTTTTCTTTTCCTCTCAAAAATTAAAACTCAAAATCTTAAATTAAATTATAAAATACCAAATTAACTTAAAAATACTAATTAACTCTAACTAATAATTATCACAAATAATTAAATGACAAATTAAAAGAAAATCACACAATTTAACTAAAATTACAAAAATATGTTATTATTATTTTTTGAATTTTCATTTTTGTAAAACACCTAATTATTCATTAATTCCAAAAATATAAAAATCCAATCCTAAATGCAAATGCTATATATTTTTTTATTTTTATTTTTTAATGCATTAATAAAATTAAACATGCACACAAATCTATGCAAACAAACAGGAAAATCGCACAACATTTCCTAAAAATAACACATAATTAAAGAAAAGACCTAATTTTGGAAATTATTTTGGAGTAATTCGTATGAGGCAAAAATCACGTACTCACACAAGTGTTAGAAAATACAAACACACCACAACACAAATAATATAATAAATATGATAATTATATAATAACTCAATATATGTGTGTCAACAGAGTTATTAAGAATTAACCAACAAGAATACCCACTAAGGACTTATCATAATTGTAGTGAAAGAAATTTGCCAACACACCTACGAGTCCACAACGACACCACAATGCCTCAAATATGTAACAGAGCATACACATGCTCACTGAAGCATACACAATGCCCCAAATATATCAAGAAGCGTACACAATGCTCAGGTGAGGTACAAAGGCATACACAATGCCCCAACATCATGGCGCACAGCCGTATCAAACTCAACATCATGGTGCACAACCGTATCAAACTCAACATCACGGCGCATAGCCGTATCAAACTATCAAACAACTTATAAAATAATAATTATTTTTTTAAATGTATTTTTCATAAAATAATATATTTGCGGCTAATCTAAGACCACCGATTCTGCCAAGCGTACGCTTGTCCCAACACATGGACCAGACAAAGAAAACACACTTTCAAAACGGGTTTTAGAAAAGCAAGTATCAAAGTTTAAAGTCTCACTTACCTCGCTAACGGAATGCTCACCAACCTTGCAACGTCTAGAACACTGACCAAACGGCCTCCAATGACCTCAATCTATCCAAAATATAATTTAACAATGTCAATGATGCTAGTTGGGATCAACTCTCAATATCCCTTACTTTTAAACTCTTACTACTCTACCTATTAAATATTATAGTTTTAAAGGTAGGCCCGAAAAATAATCATAGAGTATGAAATAGAATAAAATGATATTGTGGCTTATAGACCCAACAGTTTCGAAACCTTGAAAACTTGGTTTACTAACTCACATAATACGTACTTTTAATTCCCCTAATTAACAGTAGCAAATTGTTTTCATAACTAGCCAGTTAGGATTTAGTTCTAGGATTCTAGTGGTTATCTACTGATGTAGGGCTTTATCTAATAGTTATTATTGTACTTTGAATTTATTTCGTATTTCTTATATTGCTGTTATTTTATTATGATTCTATTGATGATACTAATATATCGTCTCTTGTTGCCTTCTTGAGCTGATGGTCTCCTGAAAACAACCTCTCTGCCCCTCGGGGTAGGGGTAAGGTCTGCGTACATATTACCCTCACCAGACCCCACTTGTGAGATTCACTGGGTCGTTGTTGATGCCTTCCATTATTGCTTAATTATTAACATTTATATTACACGCTAATATTATCACAAACACCAACTAAAAAGCATACAAAACATACTAATACCTGGAGCTTTCATAAATACTCCAATTCCTTTGCTCAAAAGTTAGAGCTCTTAACCGTGATTGTCAATGAAGACAATTCGTTGTCTGTAGGTCTCTTATGTACGCCGCCTTAGTATTCCAGAGCCTCTTTACTTGTTAGTATTAAATTTTAATATTCTAATGCCCTAATGCTCTACTAAAAGGTGGGTAGCAATTGTGATGGTCGGGCCATGTACCTTACTTTAGGGCTGCTCGGTGGGCCGGGCCTGAACCGGACCGGACCGGGCCCGCGGTCCTAACGGGCCTGGTGGGCCGGTCCTGGTGGTCCTCCTAAGCCCGTCACGGGTCGGTCTTCATGTTTGAGCCCACGAGCCCGGGACCGCTTAGCCCGGGACCGTCAGGCGGGCCTGGGCCGGTCCTGGCGGGCCCAACAGCTATTTTGTTTTAAAAAAAATAAAAATTAAAATTCTCCAACGGCCATATTTAAAATCTAGCCGTTTGGGCTGAAAATATGGTCGTTTTTAAGTTTAAAAAATGGCCATTTGGCCCCCAAACTTTATATGTTGTTATGTGCTTACCTTATACTTTTGCATCTAATCCTAATTGGGTTCATTATATTAGAAAAATTTTTAATCCTACTTATAAAGGTTGGCCTCGCGCAACAGTTAAGAGTGATATTTATAAATTCAAACATGAATATGAACAATATTTGCGGTATTTATTTACTCATATACCTAATCGGATTTCTATTACTACTGATATTGGTAGAAGTGGTAATGATTGTGATTATCTAACTGTTACAAGTCATTGGATAGATGAGGAATGAATAATGCAAAAATGCATAATTGCATATAGAATAATTAATTCGCGTCACACAAGTAAGTTTATAGCTACCACTGTTGCAGATATTTGTAGATATTTTTGCTTTAGCGATAAAATAATGGCAATTTCAATGGATAATGCTTCTAGTAACACCAGTGCTATAGGCATGCTTACAACAACACTAAATCCTGCATTTACTAATATTTTCCATGTTAGATGTATTTGTCATATTTATCATTTAATTGTCGGTGATGGTATGCGAATATTAAACATAGAAATTGAAAAGGTTAGAATGGCTCTTAATTGGCTTTTTTATTCAAACCGTAGAAGTAGACTTAGAGAGTATTTTAAAAAATGTGATGAATATGGCCTTAGAGAAAGAAAGGTTCCTAAACCTTGCCCGACTAGATGGAATTGTATGTACGAAAGTTTAGTAGTAGCATATGAATATAGAAACCCAATTAATGCAACGTTTAATTCTCGGGTAGGTGGTGAGGATGATGATGAAATGCTTACCACTCAAGATTGGACTAATGTTAAAATTCTTTTAGATTTTTTAGAACATTTTCAAATTGCTACAAATGCATTTTCTGGGCAATATTATCCTACTATTTCAAACTGTTTAGTTTATATTGCAGCATTATCTGATTTGTTTGTTGAATTTAGTGAGGGTGGGGATATTTATGAACTTGCTATAAATGAAATGAAACAAAAGTTTAAAAAATATTTTTTTCCTATCCCCCCTATTTATGGTCTTGCTGCAATGCTAAATCCTACAATGAAATTGGGAGGTCCTCATTTTTGGTATTCAAATATTTATAAGGCTTTAGATCTTTCAAATGAGGAAATTGCGACACTTGCAGATGCAAAAGCTTCAATTAAGATTAATGCTCAAACAGTTTATAATGCTTATCAACTTGCCTTAGAGCATGCTAGGCCAACTATTCCAACCCCTACTTCGTCTAGCTCACAATCGTCTAAAAGAGTTGCGGGCTTAAAAGCTCTTAAATCTTGGACGGAGTTCAGGGGGTCTAAAGGTGAAACTCTTATATACATAATATACATAATAAACTCTCAAGGTGAAACTCATATAAGCTACAATATATACAATACAATATATATACTACAAGAAAATATATAAGAGAATATATATACATAAGATACAATATAATATACTACAAGAAAATATATTATGCGAAAATATATACATAATATACAATATATATACTACAAGAAAATATAAAAGAGAATATATATACATAAGATACAATATAATATACTACAAGACAATATATTATGCGAATATATATACATAATATACAATATATATACTACAAGACAATATATTATGCGAATATATATACATAAGATACAATATATATACATAAGATACAATATATTATGCGAATATATATACATAAGATACAATATATATACTACAAGAAAATATATAAGAGAATATATATACATAAGATACAATATAATATACTACAAGAAAATATATTATGCGAAAATATATACATAATATACAATATATATACTACAAGAAAATATATTATGCGAACATATATACATAAGATACAATATATATACATAAGATACAATATATTATGCGAATATATATACATAAGATACAATATATATACTACAAGAAAATATATAAGAGAATATATATACATAAGATACAATATAATATACTACAAGAAAATATATTATGCATGACAATTTAGTGTTTTACTATTGTTTTGTTATTTTCTTTTTCGTCAAGCACTTTAATAATTAGATATACATATATACTACATATATATTTTTAATATAGCCATGATACTACAAGAAATTGCCTTTAAAAAAAAAACCGCTAGGCCCGCGAAGCCCACGAGCCCGGCCCGTTAAGCACAGGACCATGTGGGCTTAGGCCCGTCACGGGCCGGTTCCACCCATTGAGCCCACGAAGACCGGGACCGCCAGAGCCCAGGACCACGAAGCCCGGGACCGCGAGGCCCGGCCTGTTAGGCCCACTAAGGCCCGGGCCAGAATACAGCATTACCTTACTTTTATTAACTAAAGCCCATGAGTATCCCACTGCCACATATAATGTGAACTGGCCAACTAGCAAAGTTATTACTATATTCTATTATATTTATTTTAATAAATTATCTCCCACTAACTTATATTTATTCCAATAGCTATAATAAAAATTAAGTTTCTAGTCTCACAATTAATAAGTAAAAAATATCGGATTATTACAAAAATGGATGCATATCTACTACATAAAGAACTATGTGCTAGAAAGTATGCCTATACCTAGGAATGCAGCATGGGTGGTTAGGAAAATCTTTGAGACACGGAGAATGATCAGTGAACTCCAAGGCATTCAGGGGACCTTGAAGCTAGATTGAACCAATTGCACAGGGGAGATTTGTTTAGCATCAAGAAACTAGACAGGCTTCAATTTCCTCAACTCTAGAAGGTCCATTGGAAAAGCATTATTCTGCAGCCACACATGCATCCAAGATTCAAGTTCATTATGTGGCTTGCTTTACATAGAAGATTGGCAACAGTTGAGAGGCTGCTGAAGTTTGGTATACAAGCTCCACAATAGTGTGTTTTTTGCAAGCAGACTGATGAGACTTTTGATCACCTCTTTTTTAAATGCTCGTTGACAAATGAATTATGGTTGAGGTTGTTACTATGGCTGGGGTATGATAGACCTATTTGTGACTGGCAGAGTGAGGTCAGCTGGATAAACAAAGGTGCTAAAATGAGGAATGGGCATTGTGTGATAGTCACTTGTGTCTTTAGTATGATGGTCTATATTATATGGAGAGAAAGGAACAAGCTAAGATTCTAGGGAGGCACAGTGATAGTCAACAACATTTGCAAAGAAATAGCAATCCGCATACACGTGAAAGGGGATTCGATACGGAATTGGAAAGAAGCTCTTAAGAAGATTAATTGTTACCCTTAGGAATGCTAGTATTGTATTGTTCTGTGATATCCTTAACTAGTATTGGGATTGCTTTGTAGCTTAAGAAGGAATACTTAGGCTAGAACTTGTGGAAGAAGGTGTGTAGATGGTCAGCATCTACTGAAATGTAATGTATTTTTTTCTGGAATGAATATAAATGCAATTTAAAATTTTTAAAAAAATAAATACCATTTAAAAAAATGATATTCTATAGATACCTTTTAAGGTTTATAGCAAAATATTTAATTTTGGTTACCTCCTAGCCCTAAGCCACTAAATACGCTAATCAGTTACACTATTTTCTTTCTCTCTCTACTTTGATATATCTCATTCTCTTCCCCCATCCCATTAAAATTTTCGATCTCCTCCTCCTTCCATCGAATTTGTGCAAAGTATGATAATTTCCCTATATCGTTTAGCAAAAGACAACTCGGCACAATTAAGGAAGACAAAAGACCGACTAATTGGAATTACGATAATGGCCTCAGGAGGGAAAGGAATGTTGGAGAAGGGGAAGAGATGTTTGAAAATTGTATATTTCATGGTGGCGATGTTAGCGTCGCTGTTGGTACTATCGACGCCACTGCTTGTGGCAATAGGGGATGTATTGGTACCAAATGTGTTGATTTCGAGCTTCTTCTATTTGGAAATTTGGAGTTCTTTTCGACAGAATCAAATCAACTTCATCAATCCAGAGCAATTCCACGTGTCATCCACGCCACAACTTTATCTTTTGCGATGAAGAAGAACATTTCTTTTAATATATTTCAATGTAATTTCAACATATTACGCTGTATTTTCATGTATTTCATTGTATTCATTGTAATTCAATATATCTCGCTGTATTCCATGTATTTTATTGTATTCTCTGTCTTTTTTTCATTGTATTTCAATGTATCCCGTTGTATTCTATGTATTTCATCGTATTCACTGTCTCGCTATATGCCATGAATGTATTCATAAGTTTTTTTTTTATTAATATAACTTATGTATTCAGATGTATTATATAATTTCTCTGAAGATTGCTATGTTTTTGGGCATTTTTCGGTTGAAAATCTTTTTTATAACTGAAAATACAAATTTTGCGTGTTATAATTGAGTTTGTTGAGTTATATTAGGAGTCTATTATGTTAATTGATTCACTTTCCGTTTTAAAAACAGTGTAATCCCCTATTTCACGCCGTGAATACAGTCGAATACAATAATCTGTCCAGCTGTAATCCCATGTTTCCCTTCATGAATACAGTCGAATACACTCGAATACAACATCTGATTAGTTGGACTTCCCTGATTCACGCCTATTTTTACTATTGTATTCATGAATACAATAGCTTAAATACATCAAATACAACTTATAACCACATAAAAGGTATCTTTAATCCGTAATATAGCAAATGATATCTATAAATGGCTAATTACTACTAAAAGATAGTGCTTTATGAAAATTTCCGTACATAAATTGTGTCATTTTTCGGCCCAGAAAGTAAGAAGGACCATTTCGTTGTCACAATACTAACTACTAATTTTCTCGCTTAAATGACACTGTATAGTTGCCGTCAAAATAATAGCCCAAAATTTATATATATTATTGTATGTTATATACAACAAATATAATTTTATATAATTTTGTGGCTATAAATAGTTTGACACCGGGCTAAAAGTGTTCTTTGCCCTATTTTATTTTCTTTTTTCCCCTTCCAAATATCACAACTAAGTTCATGAGATTTTTTTTGTACAATTTAAACAAAAAAAGTTAAAAAAGAAGTAGAAGTGAAGTGTTAGCACAAACCTATATCTGTTGTTTTTCATAATTTGTACTTTAAATTTGTTATTTTCTTGCACAACAATTATAATACAGATTCTTTAGATTTAACTTTTTTGTTCAAAATTGTGTTCAGCTTATCTTGTCCAAAAAGCAAAGGTTCCATTCTTTAATCGGTGATGCCCTTTCTTCCCATCAAACCCTTTTATTCTTAATACTTAAGAAAAAAGAAGCTCAATTTGCACATTTTTTGAGTAGCCGTATTCAAAATCATCTGACTCGATTAATTTAAATTCACGTCGGATAGACATATCAAGAGAATTAAAACACTTTTTTATGGATAAATTCTCTAGTTTCAAAATTTGAATTTTTAATGTGTCATGAAATCAACAAATTAGGGAGAAATTTAAAAATAGCCAAATTTACAACTGGTCATTCAAAAATAGCCATAGTTTCAAAAGTAATCGAAATTTAGTCACTTTTCATGTAAAGATAAATCTGAGCGAAAACACTGTTCAAAACCCGGAAAATACACCTGTATATTATACTGGAGTTCCAGCATAAGTATGCTTGAACTCCAGCATATTATACGGGAGTTCCAGGATAACTATGCTGGAACTCCGGCATAAGTACACTAGAACTCCAACATAATATACGGGAGTTCCAGCAAGTATAAATGTCCAGTATAATATACTGGAGTTTGGAGTACCGGTGCTCCAGTCTCCCGTATATTATACAAGAGTCAACAAAGTATACCGGTCCAGCATAATATGCTGGAGTTCGTACACAGATGCACCGAACTCCCGTATATTATACGGAACCGGTCTCTATTGCAGCAAAATAGTGGCTATTTTTCATTGACTTCGTAAACGGTGATTATTTTTGATTGACCAGTCCGAAAACTGGCTATACCGTTATTTTGACCAATAAATCATCCTATCTCGGATATAAGTTACTCATGTTTACAGAACACTCCCATACCATAGACGACGGCGTTTTGATGCTTAGATGGAAAAAATAAATAAACCAAAAAAAAACAAAAGGTATGGGAAAAAAAAGAAAATAGAAAAGGAAAAATATCCAAACGAAGGAGAAACACTGAGGAGAAGTCTGGGCGTTTGCGCACCTTTTATCAGCAGCCACAAACAAGAAAATAGAGAAAAAGAATTAAGAGAGTGTTGAAAATTACAAATATTAGAGAAAATATACTCTCAAGTAATTGATTTTCTTTTGCTTTGTTTGTACATACAAAAGAGTTGCAATTTTGGTAGTACCCTTTTGGCTCTAAAGAAATGGCAGTAAGAACACCCATAACAGGGATAAGCATGGCTTCAGCACCCTCTATTTCCTCTTATAATAGGGTTATTGTTGTAAAATCACTGCCTTTCAGAGCTTCTTTCTTTGGTCAAGGAGGTAAACTTTCGTGCTTTTTGTGAAATTTGCTATACTGGGTTTTCTTTAATTTGCTCTATTGTTGCTTAAATTATCTGAGTGTGGGATTCTATCTTGAAAAGATCAGAACTTTATGTTCAATTGTTTACTGGGATTTCTTTAATTTGCTCTATTAATGCTCAAATTATCTAAGTGTGGGATTATCTTGAAAAACTCAGAACTTTATGTTTAATTGCTTAGTGGGGTTTGTTTAATTTTCTCTATTGATGCTGAAAACGGTATATAAGTGTGGGATTAAATCTTAAAAGATCAGAACTTTATGTTCAATTCTTTAGTGGGTGTTGCATTCTTGGTTCTTCTTTCAATATTATACAGACCCTTTTCAGTTTTTATACTTTTGGTTACTGTAGTTTTACCAATTTTTAGAAGGTGTGGAGGTTGAGAATAAAGGTAAAAGGTTAGGTAGCCAAGCAATGTCCTTGTTTGTAGCAGTAGCTTTAGTACATTACTTAATGTCAATCGTGTATTTTCGTATCCCTAGACTTCTGTTATTACTTGTTGTTGCTTTCGTTTCGGTTTCCTGATTGCATTACTTAGTGTTAGTTCTATATTTTCGCTTCGGTTTTTCGATTGGTTTGCTTGTTGTTACCCCTCCCTTTTAGCTATCCTGAACCGAGGGTCTTCCAGAAACAACTAGGGGTAAGGTCTGCGTACACACTACCTTTCCTAGACCCTACTTGTGGGATTGCACTGGGTTTTTTGTTGTTGTAAGTAATGTCAAACTGTGGCATCTATCAATCTATGTTGCTCGGACTCTCTGAAAATGTGGCCGGATACGTGTCAGATCCTCCAAAAGTAGAGCATTTTTGAAGGATCCGACACGGGTGCGGCTACAGTTTGGAGAGTCCGCGCAACATAGCTATCAATTCACTTAATGTAAAGATGCAGCTTTTTGTTTTATTTTATATCTTTACTTCTTCTATGTCTGATTTAATTAGAATTTGTGAACCAATTCTCTTAATAAGTTGTAGACTATTAGAAACTGGTTGATGAAGTACTTCTATTTTGTCCTGTTTTAAAATGCTTTGTGATTGAGTATTCATGCATCACCAAAATGGATAGTGCATTGGAATTTATCAGCATTAAAGTTTGTATTTTGAATGTGCGTGGATGCATTTTTCATCTTTGAGTAGGACGATGTAAAACTGTAGATATAGACATAGGACCTTTAGGTGCTTTTTAAAGTTATTGTACTGCTGTTTGGGGTGTTTGGATTTGTATGTAGAAAGGAAACTCAGGTTAATTAAGACATCGCAATTGATAGTGTAGAACGGATTTGTGATGTAAATGTGTTGAACTTACCGAAAGGTAATAAAAAAAGGAAGAAAATGATGTTCCAACTCTTATGTTCCTTTGATATACCCGTATAAGTGAGATGAAGTGCACAACTTGAGCTTCAGGCTTAAGCGTGCCTCAAGCGAGGTTTAACAAGAGATCCCTTTATATTCCATTCCACTTTGCTCTGGTCCAGTTCATTGCAACACCAAATATTTTGTCTTTCTAAGTCAATGATTCTTTATAACTAGAGGTTTTCTAACCAATTCCTATATGGACATAAAAGTCTCTATCCAGACCAATTAGACCTAGAGTGTAAGTGTAACAACAACTAACATTTAAACCTTGCTAGTTGATATTGCATATATGGATTGTGCTTCCGTAGTGTTTTGTTCTTAGATACATTTGCATTTATTCAGTTTGGAGTAAAAGTCTTCTGAGATAAAATTTCTCTCTCGATATTTTAGGTCTACCTTGTCCTTTTTAGCACTTTCAATCGTCATCGCGTCAGACTTAAAGGCGGGTACATTTGGAGGTCTACGTAGGGCATGGTTAAATTATCAAGTGTACAGGTTTGAGGTGAAAGCTATCTTTAAAAAGTAAAAAAGACGAACGTCATTTTGCTAAGAGGCTTCGTACTTTTAATATAGTATAGGTCATTGTCAAGCATTCTCATTAAGTCCTATCGATGACCTTTTTTGAGATTGGTTACCAACCTTGAACCCTTGACCTAGTAGTTTGGAGAGAACTCCCCAACCACTTGTAATATAGTATAGATGACTTTATACTTGTGTCACTCCTTGCGGATGTCAGCATTGTCACCTTCAACGTGCTATCTCATAAGTTGCCTAATTGTTTTTGCGCTTTTGGCATTCCTTGAGGCTGCCACAACAGCTAGTGCTGTAGTCCCTTCTATGCGTGTTTTTGCTTATGCTATCATAATCTGAGGCTGAGCTTATGTGTAAGAAACTTGGGCTATTATTCGTATGTACATGTAGCTCCCTGTTTCTTGTGTAAAATAGAAGAAAATTGATTTGTAGTTGATGTGCGATTGTTTTAACATGATCTCATCATTGCTGATGAGTAATTAATGTGTTGGTCAATTTCCTTCTTCAAATTTTGTCTTACCTCAGACGCCTACTTGCTTGTGCTGGTTAAGCTTTGTCCAGCCTTTTAGCTGATTGATGAAAAACGTTATACTTATTCTATGTAAGGGTTGGCTCAATTTGAACCATGTCAAAGCTATGTGCCCTTTATAAATAAAACGGCTAGTTGGCGTAGCAAGTACTATCAAAGCTTTGTGAATATAGAGGGTGGACATTTAAAATTATATATATTACCAATTATACATAAATGGGAAGGATTAGATGTATAAGGTTTTTATCGTACACTACTTAGGTATATAACAAAGTGCAAGTTTTCATTTTCAACATGTTCAGGTCATAGATCAAGGTATGCCTTTTTTGGTTAGAAAAGCATAATATGCTGCTGCTTATGTCGGAGGACTAATTGGTGTCTCCTCAGTTTTAACTTCTTTCATTACTCTGCTTGACATACCCCCTTCGTATCGTATTTTTTCTCCCCCCCCCCCCCCGATCCTTCCCAAGCATTAGTTTTGCTGACGCACTCTATTCACTTGTAGTTGGAGCTGTAAAACTTGCAGGGCTACAACTTACTCATTCTAATAGATCCAGATGTAACAGTCATGGTGGTGGTGCCCTTGGAGCTCGTATGAATCTATTTGATCGGTTTGCTAGAGTTGTCAAGGTTATTTGGTCCATGATGTTTGTCATTCATTAGTCACATCTCCTCTCTTATACTTGTTCTCAACTCAGACTATTTTTCTTTTGTGTTGTATAGTCATATGCAAATGCACTTATAAGCACCTTTGAAGATCCAGAGAAGATCTTGGAACAAACTGTGCTCGAAATGAATAACGATTTGATAAAGATGCGACAAGCTACAGCACAGGTATGCTCTTAGTGAGTGCCTTTTTATGTCTTTTTTTTTTAGAACTCTGTTGCCTATTGCGATTGAGATTCCATAGTTGAGGAAGTGAAAAAGCTCAATGTTTTTCTTTTTTCTGAAGGTATTGGCTTCACAAAAGCAGTTGGAAAACAAGTATAAAGCTGCACAACAAGCTTCTGAAGATTGGTAAGAGCTAGAGAACCTTAACGGGTTCTGTTTGTAATAGCTAAGGTTTAATTTTGCTTCAATCATAGGTATCGTAGAGCCCAACTTGCTCTTGGAAAAGGGGATGAAGACCTTGCTCGTGAAGCTCTTAAAAGAAGAAAAGCTTATGCTGTAAGGCCATTTTCTGTTGGAAAATTCGAAAAGTTCATTTATTATGCAGTGTTTGATATGGAGTTGGAAGTTATCTTATCTATCAGGTTATTGGAATTTGTGCTGTGGCCTTTCCTTTAATTTTTAGTTTTGTTGCTACTTTTATATCTAGTTGCCCTCAATCTCATATAAGAATAGAGCAAGAGTAGACCGAGGGATTTGGTTTGATGAGTGAGATTCTTGTGCGACATAGCTTATATAATTACTGATGAAAGTCTGAGTGAAGGACTTTCTTTTTATCCCTTAGATCTCATCTAAGAGCTTTCCACTTGAACATTTCCTAATTAAGCAGAAAGAATGTTAATACTACTTGAATCTGCCTGTGTATCATGATTATATTCCTACCTAAAATTTTCAAAAGATAATTCTTACTGAAAGTGAAGGAATTAGAAAATATAATAGAAGTGCATCAAGAAGTTGGAAGTTTTTCTACCATAGGATCAAGCGGCAAGAATTAGGATAGACAACTCGAGCTAACTAGCCTCAGGTGGGACTACAATTGCTCAAAAGGGTTGGTCTCTGTGATGTAATAGCACATCTATTTGCTAGATTTGGCGGACTACTCTAGCGCTGAAATATCCTGCATGTCCGTTTTTTCCCTTTTAAACATCACATATAACAGAAGATCCGTCAGCATATTTATGACGGAAAAAAAAAAGTGCAGCAACAATGGAATTATATCTTTAATAGTAACCTCAAAACTATAACCACATTTGTGTGTTTACTCTTTGACATTATTATTTTCACCCTCGGCAGCGGCGAAACCAGGAAATTCAATAAGGGCCAGTGGACTATGCAAGGGTGTTCAAAGTCTATTTTTAATCAATAACAAGTAATATTTTACCTTATACATAGTATAATTTTTCGGCGAAGGGTGGTCAGTTGACCACCCTTGGGCCAACATAGCTTCGCCCCTGACCCTCGGAGTTATGGTTTCAACAACAATGAGATTATGATTTCACTCTTAACAGAAATCAAGGATTATTGATTGATGTAATGTTGGTTCGTGTCATGGTTTTCCATTGTATAATTGCAATACCAACACAAACACGAGATATCATAGATTTTATGTCTAATGTATAGGTTAACTTCTAGTGGAATCTGAGTGGAGATTGATACAACTCAATTTTGATCTTTTTGATAATTAAGCAACTATATAATTTAATTATGATTGGCATCCATGACTTTCTTATCTAGTTATGCAACATGGAAGCTGGTTTAAACTCCAAACATTCAGGAGTCTTATGGGGTCATTTTCTTTTCTCTATCTTATTAGATACTCTTTTGAGCTTGAGATGTCAAAGCGGATGACCTAATAAACAACTAGTATATTTTAGCATTAAGTTTCCTGTTTCCAAGAATAAAAGAAAAAGAAAGAAAGGAAGATTTGAATAATGGAAAAAGAGGCAGGGGTGGGGTGTCTAGTGAACTTGCAGAGCTTTGTGCAAGAACGCCACGCGCCATCATTTTCTTGATTGGCTTACGGGGTGTCTGTTTGAGAGGATAATGAAGTGACATGAACATCATAGCTATCAAGTCTCGAGTTTGTATCAACTCAAGTTTAAATTGTGCAGGATAATGCAAGTGCCTTGAAGGCTCAACTTGATCAGCAAAAGGGTGTGGTTGAAAATCTGGTCAGCAATACACGGGTATGTTCCTAAACTTTTCTTTTATCTGGAGAGCTTGTTATTCTAAAGTTTTACTTTTTTTATCAAAATGCTAAGCTAGATATTGATGCATCAATTACTCATCATTTGTGTGTATATTTGCATGTTTTCCAGTTAATAAAAAAGTTTTGTTGTTAATCTCCTTATTGTTTGGGAAATAGTTTATAGGTTTCATATAGCAACAATTACCAATCTGGTCTAGCTCTGTTTTTCTTTGATTGGTGGTCTAACTCTATTTGTTAAAAATGAACCGGAGCTTTGTCTTTGACTGTTATAATCTCTCATCTGACAGCTTTTGGAGAGCAAGATCCAGGAAGCAAAATCGAAGAAGGATACTCTGAAAGCACGTGCTCAGTCAGCAAAGTCAGTTCTCGCCTTTTCATTATTTCATGTTTATCTTGAATTATAGCATCCATGCTCACATTTTGCGTATACCTCTTGCATATGGGGTATCTCCCCAACTCATCAATAAAATTTTTACTTCATAAGAAATATGCATGGCTCATAAAAATGTCGCACTTCTATAATTTATTTCTTTTGAAGAAAATGACTGTGAGGTTTGTCATTTAGGACCGCAACCAAAGTAAGCGAGATGCTGGGAAATGTAAATACAAGCAGTGCCCTTTCAGCCTTTGAAAGAATGGAAGAAAAAGGTTCTGACTACACTTTTCCCGCCCTATCTTTCCCTCCTTTCTTCTTTTGTTTCCAATGTCAGATGCTTCCTTTGGTTTTACTTTATATATTTCTTGTCCTATAATAATAGCTCTATTGACTTTCTGCCTGCCCTAATACAAAACAATGAGACTGAGCGTTGATCATATAAGCCTCTTAAAGATGACCTTTAGTTTTCTCCTTAGCGTCTCAAGTACTTTATTTGTATGTCAATCAAAATGAAGGGTCTCGTATGTGTTTTGTCTGAGAAGTTATTCACTGAATACAGGCTTTTGCAAATCATGATACTACCAACTGGAATATCGGGTACCTTAAAGCCTCTAAACCTATTTGCTGCTAACATTGTTAGGTTAACCGCGAAGAATCACCGATCTGCAGCATTTTTGTAAAGAAATACTTTGTTATGGTTGTTTGAACTGTTCTGGAGCACTTTCGTCTAAATTTTACTTTTGATTAGAAAAATATAACCTTCAGTAAAACTGTCAAGTCGCTGATTCAAACGATTTGTATCTTTTTACATTCTCTCCTTGGCATCTAATGTTTGACAGACAAGATGTGTATTATATGTTATGATGTCTTTAAAAGAGATTCATACAAGGTTGTCTTAGCCAATTTATACAGCTCGGCATCTTCATTTTGACCATTTTCAGTGTATGTGCCGAAAGCATAAAAATTAGAATTGGACTATCTCAAATGTTATTGTCGTTGTATCAGTTTTGCTGGGTAATAAGGTGATATTTCCACTTACTGTGATTGTGGCATGTTGAAATCATCTGCTACTGGGTATTGAGAATAAGAATCGTTTATCCTGGATATAATTTAGATGAAACTGGAGTCACTTCTGCTCGTCATGTTATAAATTATATGTGGGAGTGCTTAAATGATTGACTAACTTTTTCTTTATTTTCTATAGTTTTGACGATGGAGTCTCAAGCTGATGCTCTTAACCAATTAACCAGTGATGAGCTTGAAGGAAAGGTATTGTAATATCTAAACGTGATCCTAATGTTAATGGCCTTAGTTTGCGTTTTCACCTCTTTTGTAGCACAGCTATTTCGTGAAAAATATGCTTCTTTTTGGTACTAATTTCTTACGACCACGAAATGCCAAAAAGAGTAACATGCTTGTGCTGCAAACTCAAAGTTTTAGTTTTGATTATGCAAAGCCTTAATTGGAGAAGTTAGCGCTCCTTTGGAGGATTATATAATTTATTATCCTAACCATCATTCTGCTACTGACAGTTTGCAATGCTGGAGACCTCTTCCGTTGATGATGATCTTGCCAGCTTAAAAAAAGAATTGAGTGGCAGCTCAAAGGTATTTTCTACTTAATCTCCCCGTATATGGAAATGAATGTTTGGGATGTGTCTTCTTTCTTTGTTGACAGCACGAATTTGTGGAAGTATGGGCACCTGGAGGACAGGCTAACGTCTTCCGTCTAGATTACGGTATGCTTGGTTAAGTATGCTAAACCAGAGGTGGAGCTTGGATTTCAAGCTCGTGGGTTCGAGATTTTAATCATTTTACGCTATTGGGTTCTACATTAATAAATTGTACATATTCAATGAATTTGTTAAGATAAATACAAAATTTAAACCAAGGTTACTGGGTTTAGCGGAACCTGCAGCCGGTACTCTGGCTCTGCCCCTGTTCAGCTAAACCGTACCAAGCATAGGAAGTAGGGTTCAGGGATAAAAGAAGATTTTCGTGAATGTGGACCAGAGTTATAAGGATGGTTTGAGCCTTTTTTCAATCAGGTAGTATAGCTTCTTTTTAATAGGCATTCAGTGGATGCAGAGTAGGTATAAACAAAATGCTTCCTATATAAAATCCAAGGAACCAACAAAATCCAAAACTCAGTAAAATGATGCACATTAGAGATACTTTTGGGGTTGGCGTAATTGGTAAAGTTGCTGCTATGTGACCAGGAGGTCATGGGTTCGAGCCGTGGAAAAAGCCTCTTGCATAAATGCAGGGTAAGACTGCGTACGATAGACCCTTGTGGTACGGTCCTTCCCCGGACCCTGCACATAGCAGGAGCTTAGTGCGTCGGGCTGCCCTTTCTTTGGGATTGTACATTGCATCACAATATCTAAGTCCACATGTTATCTATCTGATGGCTGGAGCAAGAAGAATTTGTGTGTCTCTTTTTACCGAGAAAGAGACAAAACTAGAGCATATGGGGTGACGTAGTATGTGAGGACGTATAATCTGCTTTCTTGTTACTTGATAGTCAAGGTATACAAAAATTATGTACAAAACACGATCTGCTTGCTTGTTGATGTGGTATTTCCTTCAAAATCTCCAGTATTAATTTTTCCTTTTATCGACTAGCAGAAAGGGGAGCTTCCACCGCGGAGAACGACAGTTGCCAGTTCAAGTTCAACATTGCAATTTCAAGATTCAGAGATTGAGAAAGAATTGAATGAACTAAGGAGGCGGGCAAATGATTTCTAGAGATCATAGTCGATCTTCCACCATGTCCACTTATTGTCTTTCGAATGTTTTTCTACTCAAAGAATGTGGCTTTGGCTTTTCAGAAGAGTTGCCTCATCATAAAGGCAAGCGATATAGGAAGTGAAAATGGAAAATATATTGAGATATGCCGATATATATTATCTTCTTTCATATTATTGACCTACATTATGGCAATATAGTGTAAGCTAGACTTGGCTTCAATTTTGTATATTATCACCCTAATGTTTCAGGAGTATAGTAGATTGCTGTGATTAAATTAAATTGTAGATTTTAAAGTTACATAATGCTGGTTCTGCATACGATGTTATCTGACAAATTCTTCGCCAGAATGCTGTGAACTTTTTAAAAGTTTTGATTTTTCTTTTTTTCTTTTTCTTGTTGCAAAGATTGTCAAACAAACACAACTTCAAAACTTGAAACATATTCTCGATACAAATGGGACCTTATTCTTTTGATAGAAAAGAATAGTGGAGAAAGCAATTATGATAATTCTGTTGAAAGGGAGGAGAGGAGAATATAAGTACAACTAGCTGAGTACATATAGATCTTTGAAAAAACTAAAATGGTGCTGCTCTGTTATACAACATTAAATTGCTGAGAATTTTGTATAATTCCTTTATTTTTCCCTTAAAGAACAAACTAGAGTTGAATGGCGACCAGTTATTCTTCTTGCAGTAACAAGTACAACAACAACTTTAATCGTCATTTACTACTAGTATAATAAACTATTAGAGATTGTCAACTTATAAACTATTAATCAAATAATAATTGAACTTTTAGAGGAATTTCTATCTTTTCTTTGAAAATGCACGTCAACAAATAAGATAAATCTTCTCTCATATAGTCTTTTGTGATTTTTAAGATAACAATAACAAATGTAACTAAATATTTTCCCGAACAGAGCTCAGTATAAATCCGTTGTAGTCTAGGTGGTTAGGATACTCGGCTCTCACCCGAGAGACCCGGGTTCAAGTCCCGGCAACGGAATTTATTTTTCTATTTGGTAAATGTTTTTGTATTTTTATACGCCTTCCCTCACATATGCAATCTAGATATTGACAGGTAGGCGAATTCGGATTTGTTTTGTCAAGCCATTTATAATCATAGTTGAATTAATTGAAAAATAGCAAGTATTTTTTTTTATCATTAATTGATTTATTTTTAAAAAATCAATTCTTTTAAGCGAAATAAGTAGATGGACACTTAGGAGCCGTTTGTTTTGAAGACAATGTTGAAGTTTGGCAAAATGCCAAAGTCCCACATTGGTTGGGAGTTAAGTTTGGAAGGGATTTTTCCCCTATAAAAGAAGGTCTAATGTTTAGGATTGAAACACACCTCTCATTTGCCTTCTCATCTGTTTAAGGCATTTGTATCTTCTCTCTTTAGTATTATTTCACTTGTATTTTGGAGTGGAATAAAATATTGGTTGTGTCCGAGGAGTAGGCAAAATTAGCCGAACCTCGTAAATTCTGGTGTTCCCTTTATTATTGCTTTATTGTCTTATTTATTATTTGGTGGTTGTCATAATTTTTGGTATAGTAGTTGTGACTTATTCACACTCTATACATTTGGCTTCCGCAACAATTGGTATCAGAGCCAAGGTACTGTCTAAGTATGCTCTGTGGTTGCAGCATAGTCTGATCTTCCACATCAGAAAAGATTTATCTTGGTAACTGAGTCAAGGTTCTGTCTGAGTATGCTCTGTGGTTGCAGCTTAGTCTGATCTTCCACACCAGAAAGGAAATAATCTTGATTTGTGTCGTCAGCTATTAAATAATATTTGTGTCAAAGATGGGAGACAATAAACAAGAAGAATCTACATCAAGTGTCAACAATACGTCATCATTGGCATCTTCGCTTATGACAAGAATTGTGTCAAATGCGAAATTTGCGGTCGAAATATTTGACGGGTCCGGACATTTTGGGATGTGGCAAGGCGAGGTTCTAGATGTCCTTTTTCAACAAGGGCTAGATCTGGCCATTGAAGAAAAGAAACCAGATGTTATTGGAGAAGAAGATTGGAGAATTATCAACCGTGTTGCTTGCGGTACCATTCGATCCTACCTTGCTAGAGAGCAGAAATATCCATACACAAAGGAAACTTCTGCAAGTAAATTATGGAAAGCACTGGAGGATAAATTTTTGAAGAAAAACAGTCAAAATAAATTGTACATGAAGAAGAGACTGTTTCACTTCACCTATGTTCCTGGTACCACGATGAATGAACATATCACCAGTTTCAATAAGTTGGTCACAGATTTGCAAAATATGGATACAACTTATGATGATGGTGACTTGGCCTTAATGTTGTTGGCGTCACTTCCTGATGAGTACGAGCACCTTGAAACTACTCTACTCCATGGAAATGACGAAATTTCTCTCAGAGAAGTTTGTTCAGCTTTGTACAGCTATGAACAAAGAAAGCGAGAAAAACAGAAGGGCGGAGAAGGAGAAGCACTGTTTGTGAGGGGTCGTCCTCAAAATCAAACGAGGACAAAGAAGGGAAGATCCAAGTCAAGATCCAGACCCAGTAAAGATGAATGTGCCTTTTGTCGAGAAAAAGGGCACTGGAAGAAAGACTGTCCGAAGTTGAAGAATAAGGCCAAACATAACAATGGAAAGGCCATTATGGATTCAAATGTAGCTGATTGTGATGATTCAGACTTCTCATTAGTTACAACAGAGTCATCAACATCATCAGACATATGGTTGATGGACTCGGCTTGTAGCTATCATATGTGTCCCAACAGGGACTGGTTCATGGAATTTCAAGAAGGAGAATATGGAGTCATCCACACAGCGGATAACAGCCATCTTACCTCATATGGCATTGGTTCAATACGATTAAGGAACCATGATGGAATGATCAGAACATTGATAGATGTTCGATATGTACCGGATTTGAAGAAGAATCTCATCTCTATGGGAGCCCTAGAATCAAAAGGGTTCAAAATCATTGCAGAAAATGGAGTGATGAGAGTATGCTCCGGTGCACTAGTGGTAATGAAGGCTAATCGGAAGAATAATAATATGTACCGCTATCGTGGCAGTACAGTTATTGGGACAGCGACAGTAACATCCAGTGACGACAAAGAGGCAGAAGCAACCAAGCTATGGCACATGCGCTTGGGACATGCTGGAGGAAAATCCTTGAAAACTCTATCAGATCAAGGATTGTTAAAAGGAGTAAAGGCTTGCAACTTGGAGTTTTGTGAGCATTGTGTCAAAGGGAAACAGACAAGGGTTAAATTTGGTACAGCGATCTATAATACTAAAGGCATTTTGGATTATGTACACTCTGATGTTTGGGGTCCTTCCAAAACACCTTCATTGGGTGGGAAGCACTATTTTGTAACCTTTGTTGATGATTTTTCTCGAAGAGTGTGGGTGTATACAATGAAAAACAAAGATGAAGTGCTGGGAATTTTTCTCAAATGGAAGACGATGGTGGAGAATCAAACAGGCAGGAGGATCAAGTGTATTCGCACAGACAATGGAGGTGAATACAAAAATGATCATTTCAATAAGGTCTGTGAAAATGATGGCATCGTCCGACACTTCACTGTTAGACATACACCACAACAGAATGGAGTGGCAGAACGTATGAACCGGACCTTGCTGGAGAAGGTACGGTGTATGTTGTCCAATGCTGGCTTGGGCAAAGAATTTTGGGCTGAGGCAATTACATATGCATGTCACCTCATTAATCGTCTACCATCTGCTGCTATTGATGGCAAAACACCATTTGAAAAATGGTACGGAAAACCTGCTGTAGATTATAACTCTTTGCACGTGTTTGGCTCAACTGCATATTATCATGTGACGGAGTCAAAATTGGATCCAAGGGCAAAGAAGGCTATTTTTATGGGAATTACTTCTGGAGTCAAAGGATATCGCTTATGGTGCCATATGACAAAGAAAGTAATATTCAGCAGAGATGTTACCTTTGATGAATTTGCTATGGTAAATAAGGTAACAGAAGATACCAAACAAAATGAAGGTGCTTCCAAGCAGGTGGAGTTTGAGGGAAAATTTATTTTTCCTACACAAGAAGCAGAGGAGGAAACAAATGAAGATTACCCTCTGGAAGGAGAGCCAGTAGAGGAGATTCCAACTAGGAATCTCAACAACAACTTGAATCAATAGCAACCAGCAGGCCAAAAAGAACAATAACGAAACCTGTTCGTCTCATAGAGACGGTTGCTTGTGCAACCTCAATTGTAGCTGATGATGTTCCTACTACTTATAAAGACGCTGTCCAAAGTTCAGAAGAAGATAAGTGGAGGATTGCCATGAATGATGAAATACAGTCCCTTCATCAGAATCATACATGGAGATTGGCCAATCTCCCGAAGGGGAAGAAAGCAATTGGGTGCAAATGGGTATTTGCAAAGAAGGAAGGATTTCCTAACCAAGTAGATGTTCGCTACAAAGCAAGATTGGTGGCCAAAGGATATGCTCAAAAGGAGGGAATTGATTACAATGAAGTGTTTTCTCCAGTTGTAAAACATTCCTCCATTAGAATTATGTTGGCTTTGGTAGCACAATTGGATTTGGAACTAGTTCAGATGGATGTAAAAACTGCGTTTTTACATGGAAACTTGGAGGAGGAAATCTACATGACTCAGCCAGAAGGATTCAAAGTTGCTGGAAAAGAAAATATGGTGTGCAAACTTGAAAAATCGTTGTACGGATTGAAACAATCTTCTAGACAATGGTACAAGCGATTTGACGAGTTTATGTTGCAGCAAGGGTACAAGAGAAGCAAATACGATCATTGTGTGTATTTGCACAAGCTTAAAGATGGTTCCTTTGTATATCTTCTCCTATATGTTGATGATATGTTGATAGCTTCCAAGAATTCGGAAGAAATTGATAAGTTGAAGATTCAACTGAAGAAGGAGTTCGAGATGAAGGATTTGGGTGAGGCAAAGAAAATTCTTGGCATGGAGATAATTAGAGATAGACGTTCAAAGAAACTCTGTTTATCTCAAAAGGAATATTTGAAGAGAGTACTTCAACGTTTTGGCATAGATGACAAGACTAAGCCAGTTAGTACTCCACTTGCTTCCCATTTAAGCTAAGTACTACTATGTCGCCAATGGATGAAGCTGAACGAGAGTATATGTCAAAGGTACCATACGCAAATGTTGTTGGTAGCTTGATGTATGCAATGGTTTGCACAAAGCCTGACATTTCACAAGCTGTTGGAGTTATTAGCAGATATATGCACAATCCAGGGAAGGAGCATTGGCAAGCTGTGAAGTGGATTCTACGGTATATTCATAATACTGTAGATGTCGGGTTAGTTTTTGAGCAGGAAGACAATCAGTCTGTAGTTGGATATTGTGACTCAGATTTTGCGGGTGATATGGACAAACGAAGATCAACTACTGGTTATGTGTTTACTTTTGCAAAGGCACCAGTTAGTTGGAAGTCTACTTTGCAGTCAACAGTTGCTTTGTCTACAACAGAGGCAGAGTACATGGCTATTACAGATGCTGTGAAAGAGGCAATTTGGCTTCAAGGATTGCTAAAGGAGCTTGGTGTTGAACAAAAAGGTATCACAATTTTTGTGATAGTCAAAGTGCTATTCAATTAGCGAAGAACCAAGTTTATCATGCAAGGACGAAGCACATTGATGTTCGGTATCATTTCGTACGAGAAATCATAGAAGAAGGTGGAGTCACGGTGAAGAAAATTCATACTACAGAGAATCCTGCTGATATGCTGACAAAGGTGGTGACTGCGGTCAAGTTTCAACATTGTTTGGATTTGATCAACATTGTTGAACACTGAAGATTGAAGATGAAGACACAACCAAAATTTGTTATTGAGAGAGAATTGAAAATGTGGAATTTTGCCAAGGTGGAGATTTGTTGAAGTTTGGCAAAATGCCAAAGTCCCACATTGGTTGGGAGTTAAGTTTGGAAGGGATTTTTCCCTATAAAAGAAGGCCTAATGTTTAGGATTGAAACACACCTCTCATTTGCCTTCTCATCTGTTTAAGGCATTTGTATCTTCTCTCTTTAGTATTATTTCACTTGTATTTTGGAGTGGAATAAAATATTTGGTTGTGTCCGAGGAGTAGGCAAAATTAGTCGAACCTCGTAAATTCTGGTGTTCCCTTTATTATTGCTTTATTGTCTTATTTATTATTTGGTGGTTGTCATAATTTTTGGTATAGTAGTTGTGACTTATTCACACTCTATACATTTGGCTTCCGCAACAGACAAGTTATACTGAAATTAGTTATGTTGTGATTAGTTATCCTGGTATTATTTCTTATTGACTTACTGATGTGTTGTATTAATCCTAGGATTGTTAATTTTATTGTTTTATCTTGGAATAACTTATACTTGAATTATTATTGAATCTCTGGTAGGTATAAGTTATCATGGTATTAGTTTTAGTCCAGGGATAACTTATCCCAAAATTAGTAATCAAACAAAGAATACAACGGTACAAATTTTAGTCCCAAGATTATTTTTGTTTATCCGTCATATCAAACCACCACTTAGGTCATCAAATTTTAGTTAAATACCTTAACAATACTAACGAACAAATTATTAAGAAAACAGTGTCTCATGAACTGAAATTTGGTGCCAATTTTGAGTGTCTATATATTTTATATATATAGTTAGTATGTGTCTCTGTTTAGGT
Source organism: Nicotiana tabacum (assembly GCF_000715075.1). Taxonomy (NCBI): domain Eukaryota; kingdom Viridiplantae; phylum Streptophyta; class Magnoliopsida; order Solanales; family Solanaceae; genus Nicotiana; species Nicotiana tabacum. Next base: position 10,413,168 of record NC_134090.1, read on the forward strand.
TTAGGCCAAATATTGACATACTGCATTGTGTAGTACCTTGTGCTGTCCATTTTGTACTTTCCAGAAGAAAAATCCATCTAAATACCCAGCGGGAGCTCCCTAAAACCTCTCAATTTCCAAAATGGCCTCCATCCCGCTCCTCCGTTTCTCTCTCCATCCACCTCCCAAAACCCTAACCCCCAAAACCCCTCTCACACCCCACCCCCTCAAACCCACCATCCCCAAATTCCTCCAACCCCAGGCCCAAACCCGAACTCAAACCAAGCTCAATTCCATCTCCGCCACCTACAACCCAATCCCCGCCACAGACCGCTTAATCTCCGCCGTAGCTTACTTCCTCCCCTTCTTCAACGGCCTTCAGTACGGCCGTTTCTTATTCTCTCAATACCCATCCCTAACTCTCCCATTTCAGCCCATTCTTCCCCTTCTCTCACTCTACCGTTCAATCCCATACGCTAGCTTTGTCACCTTCTTCGCTCTCTACTTGGGAATTGTACGGAATGAGAGTCTAAACCGTTACGCCCGTTTCAATGCGCTTCAAGCGGTTGTACTTGACGTTTTATTGGTGGTACCGATGTTGATACAACGGATATTCTCTCCGGGTCAATCTGGAATTGGGCTGAAACTTACAATGATGATGCATAATGGGCTTTTTGTATTTGTTGTGGGGTGTTTTGTTTATGGGCTTGTTAGTTGTATCCTTGGGAAAACTCCTTACTTGCCTTTTGTTACTGAAGCTGCTAATAGGCAAATGTAGCTTCTTCTTCTTTTTATTTCCTATGCTGGTGAATGAACATTTTGTTATATGTTACTTATTTGATTTCTTTTGGTACTTAATATTTGGAAATGTGCTGTATTTGTCTTGTTAATTTTTTGTGTTCGTATTTATGTTTACCCAAGTTAATGAAATGGTTGGAGAAGTGTATTAGTAGCCACTTTTAAGCCTCATATCACAATATTAATCAATTTACCAAACTTCAAGATTAAATACCTTGAATTTTTTAGTTACTAATTTAAAATTCAAGACATAAGATTTGATTTTTGGACATAATTTTTGAACTTTAGTACCTAAAATTTGAACTTTAAAGTTTAAACTTGAAGTTTGAGCAAATTGACTAATCTTTAAATATATTTTAAATAGTATGCTTAAAAGTCGCTGTCATTTGTCAATACTTAAGTTCTGATGATTTGAAGTCGGATGAGATCTTTTAGGATCATTTCTTCTATTCAAATATATACTCTTAAGGTCTAAACATATAGAGTAATATATTTTTGGTACTTTAGACTTAGCTTTTCCCCCCTAACTACGGAACTTGCCTATAAGAGTAAAAATAAAGCCTTAAAACTCGAATATGCAGTGTTTGGTAATTTAAAAGGTTGAAGTGTTAAACAGATATATGTCATCATCACTGATCCATCAAGACAAAACAAATGTAGGAAGTACCCAATTTTCATAATTGCAAGTCGCTTGATGATTGAGTGAGGCTACTGTTTAATAGTACATTCTAGTCCTAACACCTGAGAAATTATGGTGCATTTTAGATTAACTTTCGCACGCCTTAGACTATTTTATCAAGTAACTTGACATGCCTCAGTTATTTTATCGGTACTTGCTACCTCTCTACAGCAGAGGTATTAGCTAGCTTTGTCTGCCAATGCTTGGCTGATGGAGAGAAATAACTTTGGTGTTCTTTGTCTCCTCACACCACCTTATCGTATGCAAGCTCCATCTAGAGACCACAAGCTCCGCCATTCATGGTGGGTCTTACACCAGCGACGCCATCACATAAAATTTAGTAGATAATTTCTCGCGTTAGAGGCTTTTCTTGGCTCTTGCAGAAATGCAGGATAAGACTGCGTACAATACACCCTTGTGGTCTGCCCTTTTCCCGGACCCCGCGCATAATGGGAGCTTAGTGCACCGGGTTGCCCTTTAGAGACATTTCTTGCCTACCTCAAGGCTGTGCCCTCAAGAGATTCACATTTTCATAATCCATGGAAAGAATTGACTTGGTAGCCTCAATGGCCAAACATTTATGTACCTCCTAATATATATCCAAGCTCCGAAACTTCAGCGATGCACTCAAAGTTCCAAATCTAGGGCCGGTCCAGAAATGCAGTAGCTGTAGACATTAATCAAGTGTACAGCCATATTTCATTTGTTGCTGCTCCAATGTACCAAAATGAACATGGAGAACATAAAAGTTTCCCCTTTCTCGTACATAGATACATTGTCGAAGGAGTGAACTTCAAAGGATAAAAGAAACTGCAACTTGTTCATCCTACAAGCCCAAAATCAAATTACTATCATCAGCCAAAGAACAAGAGGCATGATCAATGGATGCATCCTTCTCGCTCAGCCCACTGAAATATAGGGCTCGTTACCTGGACATCACCTGAAATCCATCTCAACGCTACCACCAATTAGCCATTGTTTTCCACCACGTGAAAGCAAACTATACAGCAGAAATCATGGTGTTTATCGAACAACTCTTGCAAGTATAAAACCTTAGTAGCGCCAAATCTTCAATACATTGATGCTACCATGACTTGAGTTGCTAAAGACTCCAACAAATAGCTGTGAAATTTATACTGTACTCCAGCCAACTTCTTTCCTCACTTTTCGTTGCTTCATTATTTTCCTCACCATTTCAACCTCTTCCCACTTTCCTACAGAACTATATAGGTCAGAAATTGCTACATAGTACCCATCATTTTCTGGATCAGATTCAATAGCATGTTTTGCAATTCTTATACCCTTCTCAACCTGAGAGTGAATTTTACAAGAACTTAGTAAAGAACCCCAGATAGCTGAATCAGGAGCAATTGGCATGGACAAAACCAAAGCTTCAGCATCATCCAAATTACCAGAACGACCTAAAAGATCAGCCATACAAGCGTAGTGCTTCAGGGTTGGCATCAAAGAATAATCTTTCATTCTGCTAAATATGGACTTTCCTTCTTCGACCAACCCTGCATGAGCGCAAGCTGAGAGAACAGCAAGAAAAGTCAGTTCATTTGGCTTATTTTCTGACTGTTCCATCTGTTTGAAAAATTCTATACCAGATTTTGCTTCTCCATACATAGCATAGCCTGAGATCAGTACGTTCCAAGAGATGACATCTTTCTTATCCATTGAATCAAATATTTCTCTGGATCTTGTTAGCTGTCCGCATTTCGCGTACATATCAGTCAAAGCAGTAGCAAGCAAAGTATTCTTTTCAAACCCAACTTCCTTGATGTATTCATGAACTTTCTCTCCTTTATCCAAGGACGAAACTTGAGAACAAGCAGAGAGCAAAATCAGCAGCGTTGCAATAGTAGGCTTGTAGCTTTCTGCAATCATTTTATCAAAAAGGCCGAAGGCCTCTGTAATTTTTCCACAACTAATATAGGAAGTCATCATTGTATTCCAAGTGACAACATCCTTATCAGCCATAGTACAAAAGACTCTCCATGATAAAGTCAGATTCTTGCTTCTTCCATACATATCTATTAGAGAATTGGCAACGGAAATATTTTCAAGCATCAGATTTTTAATTACATGGCAATGCACAGACAGGCCTAAATGGAATTCTTCCAACCGGGAGCAAGAAGAAATTACAGATATCAAGCTGTTGACATCACATTCAATTCCCAAGTGTTGCATTTCTCTGAATAAATTAATGCACTTGCCTTCTAACCCAGCCTTGAAATAGCCAACAACCATCATATTCCAGGCTTCTGTGGTTTGTCCAATTCCTCCATCAAGTATCTTCTCTGCCAAATTCAAGAGTCTAAGCTTACAATACATGGCCAATAATGCATTACAGACCATGTGATCGTCAACATAGTTTCTTCTCAAGATGAATCCATGGAAAGCCTTAGCTTCAAAAGTCCTCAAGGCATTACCTAGACCAGAAAGCACACAACTAATTACCATCCCATCTGGAATTATCCCACTGGCCTGCATTTTCAGAAAAATATTAATGCACTCACCTATACACTCAAACTTTGCATAATTAGCAATTATCGATGTCCAGGAAAACAAGTCCTTCTCATCAACCTCACAAAACGAACAATATGTTTCTTCAACCGACCCACATTTCGAGTACATTGACAGAACAGAACACTGAACAACTTGATGACTACAAAAACCAGACTTAACTGTCAGCCCATGCAAGCATTTCCCTTCTACCAATGCACCTAAATTTCCACAAGCTTGAAATCCTCCCTCCAACGTCCGAAAATTCGGCCTCACCTCACTCTCACCATTCTTATGCATCAAACAAAGATACTCCAACCCCTTCTCACTCTCCCCATTTTCCACATACCCTTTTACAATTGCAGTCCAAGAAACCACATCTCTCACAGTAATTTCATCAAACACATCAGCAGCATGCTCCATAAACCCGCATTTCGAGTACATATAAACCAAAGATGATCCAACAGCAGCATTATTACCGTGAAAAAGATTCAATTTTGAGACTAACCCATGAATCCTTTTGCCATAAGAAATCAATCCAAGCTCAGCACAAGCAGAAACAACAATGGGAATCGTAAACTGGTTAGGCAAAGCATTAAAACCCCGCATATTGGAGTACAGCTCAATCGCTTCTGAATAATACCCATTGGAGAAATAAGCTTTTATAATTGAATTCCAAAGAAAAGGGTCTTTAACACTAATTAAATCAAACACTTTTTTCGAAGAAATGAGGTGGTGTTTGTTAGAAGCGTATAAAGAAATAAGCTTTGCTGCTATGTAAACGTTGTTTGTGTGTCCTGTTGTGATAATGAAAGCGTGGGATTGATGAAGCGTTTTGAGGTCTGAGGTTTTATTGGAGAGGAATGTATTGATTCGATGGTGAAGGTAGTGGGAAGTTGTTTCAGTGGGAAATTCAATGGAACTTGGGTAGCAGAGTTTTTGAAGTTTAGTTCTGAACATGGGAAGAGTTTAAAATGAGACAATGCAAGCAAAAAGAGGAACGTTTATTGTAGTTGTGGAATTGTGCTAATAGAATGTTAATTGGTCTTTAATATTTGTGATCTATACTTTGAGTTTTAAATTGGAGAAAATGCATAAAGACCCCATTAAATTTGTTCTGAAAAAATATTTACACATCTTAACTTTACGGGGTCTTAACAACCCACTATTCTTATCTAAACTAAATTTAATACCTCTTTCAAAATACCGAACCAGTCTTGTGGTGAGTTGTGTTAACATGCGTCATGTATCAAATACTGCACTATTTCATTTTTAAAATACTTTTTCTTTCCTTTTTTCACTCTTTTTTCATTTCATCTTCTCCGCCTTCCTTCAACATTATTTTCGCAGCTCGCCACTATGGAAGGCAGTCACAACCATAACCTCCCTTAAACCCATAAATTCTAGCTCTGAAAAATTAGAACCACCTCCCCTACCACTCCACTTTAACACCTCTAATTTGACCATTTTTCCTTCACATACTCACAAAAAAAAACCCACACACCCATATCGAAAAGAAAAGGAGAGAAAATTCTTTGTACGAAAAATGGTATTGGCGAATATCAAGCTCTCCAATCAAGTATTAAAATTATTCCAACCTAAATCCATGACTCAATTGCTTAAGTTAACTTATGTTTCTATCAAATTGAGGAGATTAAAGAGATAAAATATGAACAATAAAATGGAGTTTGTAAAGGTAGGTGAATATGCCGGAGGTGTTACATCTCGCGTTTTTCCTACGCTAAAATTTCGTCTTCAGTTAATTGACGTAGACTCTGGGATGAGATTATCTGGAGATTAGCACATTTATGCAATTTATAACAAGCAATAACTAAGTACCATGAAGGAAAGGGTACACGAATTAAGAAAATGAGTTTCGTTGAAGGTTGTCGATTTGGGATAAAATACGGGCCGAGCGTTAATACCTGATAATTATAAACTAGTACCATGCAAGGTACCATATGACCACGATAGTATAATATATAACGTATATATGAAGTATTTTTAAAATAAATAGAATTTTAAGTAATTTGTGTAATTTTTAAATTATGCGGGTAATTGATTAATTACTGGGTAACATAACATTACCCGATTAACTAATAAGTGGATAAAAAAATAATTAATAAACTAACCCCCTACATGTGGCAAGAAGCCACAAAGCCTAGAAAGCGACTAAGTAGTCACATTGCTAGGTGGCTACATAATAATAACTTAAAGTCTTAGAAAGACTTATACAAGCTCATCCAAAACTCTTATCTTTAGCCAAAATGTTCCATTCTGTTTTTGGTTACCAAACTTGAGAAAAGCATAAACATTTTCCTCTTAAGACTTGAAACCAAAATAACGTTGGGGAGCTTTTGGTCTTAATTGGAAAGGTTAAAGAATTAAAAGTCTTGATTCTAAGGAAATTCGTTCAAAGAAGTGTTGAGGCAGAAATATTCCAATTCGAAGACAAAGGCTACAATTGAAGCAAATTCGTCCAACTCCAACAAAATTCAAGCAAAGTTTCGTTCCAATTTCAGAAGCAGAAGCTTCGTTTTCTCGTTCCAACATATTTCACGGAAGCAGAAACTTCATTTCGATCAAATAATTTAAGGAACAGGTATTAAGGCTAAGCTCTTCCTTTATTTTGGCATGATCTCGTTGTTACACAAGTTTGATAACGAGTCATAAAGAAAAATTTATATCCCGGAATTTACGTATATTTTGCTAGTCTCGCAAGTTACGTATATTTTTCTAGCCTTCTAAGTTACAATATTCTCATTATCAGGATTTTATATTCAATTGAGTATTTCTTTCTTCCAGTCAAGAGAGCAGAGAGTCTATATATACAGTATTACAATATTTTCATTATCATCAAGCTATAATCGATGGGCAGGCCCCTATTGGGCAACCTCTGATCAGATGGTAAGTTATATACCGAGCCTATTATGGCCGAGCGCTTATGAGCGAGCCCAATTGGTCGAGATATAGAGCCTAGTATGGTCGAGCACATATGAGCGAGCCTACTACGACAGGGCAGTTATATATATACCGAGCCTACTGTGGCTGAGTGCTTATGAACGGACCCAGTTGGTCGAGATACAGAGCCTAGTATGGCCGAGTGCTTATGAGCGAGCCTACTACGACAGAGCACATATATATGTATACCAAGCCTTATAGGGCCGGATAGTTATTTTACTTACTATATTGAGAGAGCTGAGTCATTATCAGCAGGTAAGAATATCTTCAGATTATTGTTGACTCTTAGTTACATTCAATTATTATATTATCAGTTCAGTTTCAACCTTTAGTATATTGCCTTACATACTCGGTACATTATTTCGTACTGACGTCCCTTTTGCCTGGGGACGCTGCGTTTCATGCCCGCAGGTCTAGATAGACAGGTCGAGAGCCCTTTAAGTAGGTTATCAGCTCAGCGGAAGATGTTGGTGCGCTCCATTTGCTTCGGTGTTGCGTGTTTGGTTAGTATGATTTAGACATGTATTGTTTGGAACGGCGAGACTTTATCCCGATCTTTATGATATTTATGTACTCTTAGAGGCTTGTAGACATATGTCGTGTACGTAAAAGATTGTACGGCCTAGGTTTTAAATTTATAAATGATCATGTTGGCCTATTAGGCCCGTATGTCACGTGTATATGATGATGTAATAAGAAAGATGCGTTACATTGGTACTCGGTTAAGTAAGGTACCGGGTGCATGTCGCGGCCCATCGGTTTGTGTCGTTAAAAAGTGGTATCAGAGTAGTTTTGTCCTAGGGAGTCTACAAGCCGTGTCTAGTATAGTCTTGTTTATGGGTGTGTCATGCACCACACTTATAAGCAAGAGGCTACATGGCATTTAAGACTGTCACTCTTTCTTCTTACTCTAGATCGTGTGGTAGAGCTCACTTATAAGAATTCAAGTCCCGAACTTCTATTTTTATTTGTAATAAGACGATGCCTACGTTCAGAAAAATGATCGATAAGAGATATACCTGTGGAAGTGTTGAATTAGAGGAACTCGACTTTGTATCATGCTTATGATAAGTAAATGTGAGGTCTTCAGCAGATCATGTGCATACTAAAAGGTGTAAGCCTTTTGATAAGAAGCCTTAAGGCAAGAATGCCTATCCACCTTTATGGTGAAATAAAATGAGAAATTAAGAAGATAAATATAAGTTTCAACAAGTAAAAGAAGCAAGATAAAGAAGGGTACGAAGCGCCCAGTTAACAAAGGTTAACAATGTTTATAATTCAGGCACATGAACATAAGCTTTTTGAGTTATATTCAATAGTAACAGAGGTATATACAATTGGTCGCACCCATTCCAGATATGCCCTGTGAGGGTTAATAGAAGTAGTATAAGAAGATGTGATGGATGAATTGTTTGTGTCAGTTGACATTTCCGAAGGATATTGTAAATATGCTAATAGATCTCCTTGTGAGACACCTAGATGGTACACTTTAAAATAGTGCAGCCAGATATGAGTACTACAAAGACATGTACTATAAGCCTTGAAGGGATACATATTACCTTAGTGTAGCTCGCGTCCCCAGTAAAGCGATAACGTTAAGCAACTTAAAGAGCCGCTGGATGGAGCAAAGGGAAGCAAAAAAGCAAAAAAATGCCTTGTTCGAGTTTTCAGAATAAAGTGATAGACATAAATGTTAGCGAGAAATAAGAAAAGAGTTAATGAAGCATTTTGAGTAAGATGTGGTACATGGATAACAACGGTAGATCAAAAGATGACAATATTACAAATCTATAGTGATAACTAGGGGGTTTTGATGCATTTTATACTCCTTCTTGCTTATGTTTTGATTAGGAATTTATACTAAATAGTCCCAAAAGGCTCACAAGTTGTGCTTGATTGCAGGTTTGATCAACAAAGTGACAAGATGTCAAAGATCAGCTCCAAAAGGAGTGAAACTTGCATAAGTACCAAGACAAGATAAAGCTCAGGCAAACAGGCTCAATGCGGCCGCACACCATTCTGTGCGGTCCGCATGAATGAGGTTCAGAGAGCATGACATTCAGGCAAACAGTCAATACGGTCGCACTAGGTTTTGTGCGGTCAACACTGGGATCAACACGGCTGCATTCGATTTAGTGCGGTACGCAGTGAGAAAGATTAGAGAGTTGTTAATTCCAAGTTTCAAGCCAATGCGGTCCGCGCTCCATTTCATGCGGACCGCACCAGAAACCTCTGCGAACGCACTCCATTATGTGCGGTTCGTATTGCCAGAGTTCAGAGACATAAATTTTCAAGTTCAGAGCCTTATTGCGGCCGCACACCATTTTGTGCGGTCCGCACTAGCCTCGCATGGGTATTTTTGTCCAAATTTTTCAGCTTAGTACAAATAGCTTCTTTTCCCATTTTTAGATCATCAGATAGTTTTAGTTGAGATCTGCGCTCGTGGGTTCGAATATTTTAGCTATTATGGCAATTTTATCTACATTTCAACATTGAATCTTCTTGTTTATCTTAGTAATTAATTAATATGAGTTTTTTGTCATCTATTTCTTGCTTTTCTTCTTTAATTATGAGTAGCTAAACCCATAAGCTAGGGTTATGGCTCAACCCTGGTGTGGGTAAGTGATGAGTCTTGTGTTTTAGGGCTAGATTGACTATGGGTGTTTGATATTTGAGCTAATTTCATGTTTAATTGTTGAATTAGTGGTTGCAAACACTAGTTTGTGTTTAGTTGACTTGAGCTCTTCTTGAGAAAGAGAGCTTGAGTCTCTGAAATTGGTCCAACAAGGAATTGGGGCGTACTCAAGAGATTGATAGCCCCAATTAAAGGGTTAAACCTCGAGAGAGTAATACCCGACTTGAGCTCAAGTCTTGATTGTTTGTGCAAATTTGCATACCCAATTGGTCTTGAGAAAGTTAATTCGGGAAAAATCACTTGAAAAACCGAGAGGTGTAGAGTGGGTAAAATCGTGCAATGGTTATATCATACTCCCCAAATATGTCAATCATGCCTTAGACTCAAGTATCCGTCAATTGACCACCTAGGCGAAAGTCACTACCCTAGTGCCTTTTAAACCATTTGAACAACCCACAACATTTTACTCCTAGCTTATTCTAGTTTAATTTACCATTGTAGTTTGATAAAAGTAGAAGTAAAACAAAAACCCAAAATGTTTAGAAGTGTAATTTGGAACACATACCCAACTCTAAACTAGATAGATACCCGACTTCAACATCTAGTTCTTTGTGGAAATCGATCCCGACCCTAAATTGCGTAATAGCTACTTCGACCCTCTCTCGCTACTCAACAGTAGTGCAGGGTAGGCCTTGATCATATAGTCAAGTGAAGGAAGAGACGAGGGGTGACAGGCCTTAGGATAACAAAAGAGTATAGGCCATACAGTCATGTCCTCATTTCGAGAAATAAGTTCGCAACTCTAGCGTGATTACCAAGAGGAAAAGTTAAACCCAAGAGTAATAGAAAGCAGTTTGAGCTGGTGAATAAGATAAACTAAAAATGAATTAGGGACTAAGTGATTTGGTAGTAGTCAGCATCATAAGAATTCCAGATTGCATTCCGACAATAATAGAACGGACAATAGAAGAAGGTTCATGAGAAATTCAGGGGATGGTCATTCAGGAAGACGCTTCCCTAAAGCAAGCAATGTTAGCAAAGTTAAGCTTAAGGGACTGTATGTACCAGTTACATTAAGTGTTACCCTCGCGAGTAAGGGTATTTGTCATCCTCGTTACAGAAGGATTGCCGTAAGGCGAGTAAGGGTCATTGATGATGTGAAAGGACGTCAAAGATGAAGAGGAAAAACATTTGTAGGCAGGTTGTCATAGCTCCAAGTCTTAGTACTCCCCTAAAGGAGAGGGGGGATATGGAGTAATAAATGAAGAATGCGGTAAACACAAAAAATGATGAGACTACACTTATTCAGCTCCTACGTATATGCTACAATTCTAAAATATTATGTAAACATGACGTCAATGAGAGGAAGTAAAGGTCCCTGCCCGAGATGTTATTGATATAAAAGGAGTTAGTGCGAGACATAAGATAAGACAAAGGAAATAACCCAAGAAAAATTTCGCAGAATATTGATATGAGAATGAGCCAACAAGTAGTTAGTAGTTGATCCAGGAAGAGCCTAGTCATGACTAGACAAGAAGTTACAGATAAATCAGCAGATCATGCAAGATAAATGTAGTAAACCCCAACATGGAGAATTCAGCCCCACAGTTATGACATTGTAATACTTGAGATATAGGAGTTGGAGAAGTTAAAAAGGTACTGTATGAGTGTTACGGAAATAAAAGAGAGTGCCACTAGGAAGACGATCAAAATATCAGTCCAGAAGCAACCCCACAAGCACAAGGGCGTGGAGATAAGTAACTACAGATAAGTATAGGCAATGAAGGACAGTAGAAGGTCTATCAAGTATACGATATAATAAGCTCGCATCTTTACAAGAGTCAGAGGATCCTCCCTAAGTACTACAGTGAAGGACTAGTTTAGGAAATGAGGAAGAAGGCTTCAACCTAAGCACAATAACCTAATGAAGAAAGGGTCCTGTAAAAGCAGTCTCACAACAAAATTGTATGCCCTCTAAAAGAAAGTGGTACCTACCGTGGCTAATGAACGGGGAGAAAGATCGAAGGTAATATTCGAGACTATATGAGTTGCACAAAAATCTAGCATGTGTGGGAACTAGGATGCGTTAAGTATGCACGCAACAAGGGGCAGAAAGACCAGGAAAAATAATTGCATATGTTTAAAGAAAGCCGAGATGGAACGAAAGGAATTATTCGATCAATGATCCATAGTTAGTACGTTATGGATACACTTAAGATTTTGGAGCATTATCCAGGCAGCATATTTGTTGATAATCATACAGCCATAAGAGACTCCGATATAAGTTAAAAGAAAAAATTGAGCCCAGGGCATAGACAAAGGATTGAATTGTTAGAAGATTGTATCATGGATATTCCATAACGCCCATGAAAGGCTAAGGCAATAACTGATACCATGAGCCACAGATCGGAAGATAACTTAAGCCTACGTAAAGGTTGATCAGAAGGAAGAGGAAACTAAAGAATTACATCACCTAAGTAAATCAGGAGTCTGACTATTGGACCTAGAAAAACTATAGAAGTTGTGCTTGAGAACATGACAGAATCACTCTTAATATCAGGTGTTCAAGAGAAATAACATAACAACCATAATCTATAATGGCTCTACAAGAAAGCAAGTTAGAAGAAGTACCAGCCTCATAGGAAGTCAGTACAAAGCTCCCATCAGATAGTGTATGTAGCAGATGTGCGAGTATTATAATAGAGCTTCAAGTTATGGACGTGAATTACACCTAGGTGGAAAGGAGGTCACGAAAGAGATAGAAGATACAATGCGAGATTTTTAAGGTAAGTAAGGTAAAGGTGGACAATGTACGAGATACTCAAAGGCAGAAGATCGTGAATAGTCCATACTTAGGATAGAAGGCTATAAGCACGGGGATACAATAACCGGGAATGATAGAGGCATCGTCGGCGGCATGTCTTCTATCCTATGGTTTCTAAATACTTTGGAGACGATGTGATGTCTCGTTTGACGTTCCAGAATAACATAAAGAAATCTATGGTACAAGCAAGTTGAAGGAAAGTTGCGAGTAATATAAATGGATATGTATAAATCATAAGCTAAAGTATGGTAGAGCGACAAACTTTTAAGGAAACATAAGCGAGGATGAGGAAAGGCAAGTGAAAAGGTGACGAGCATGGATAAGTCCTCGGGATTTAGTCCATGGAAACAAGAGAGGTAATGGTTTCTCTAAGTTACTTAAGGTTCAGTATAGCCTGAATGAACTCAAAATAAGTCTAAGATTAATAACATTTAGAAGGAGTGAAATGCTGACCTGGTAATAAAACGAGGGTATAATTATGACAGATAAAGGATGACGTTTGGGCTTCATTTGAATAATGATTTGAAAAAAAAGGAAGAAGAAAAGGAGAAAAGATTTCAATGGCGGCACAAAATTAGGATACCCCCATTTAGTGAATCACATTGAGACACTATGAAATACGATTATGGGAATCACTTTGAATATTCCTTGATGTAACGTAAGCCCTAGTGACAAAGTGCGCAAAGTATTGCGTGAGAAGTTTCAAGTTATCAGTGGTATATTATAGATCAATATTGAGGTGAATCAACAATGGATGAACAAAAGTCACAAAGTATGAGATGAGATTAGACCGTCATTCTAAAGATGAGCAGTAATGAAGAAGCATTAAAGGACTTAAATTAATACATATGGAATAAGCAACGAGAGTAAGTTGGGATTTGGTAGCAGACCTCAGCAACGATAAATTAAAGTAATAGTTATGGTAGTAAATTCATACAGATGGCTTAACAGATCTATGCGATGAGATATAACAATATTCGTGAATTCAACAAAGCACCGAGCAAAGAACTTCAGTATACTCATATATGCCCAAAGGGACATCTTATCAAGTTCTACATATGAATCCTAGAGATTGGGCACACTTACAAGGTCAAAATTGTATATGCTGCATGATGAAAGGTAGCAACAGTTACAAGATTGGAAGGATTCCGACTACAAGTTGTGGTGTGAGAAGGAGGCCTAAGGGGGGAATGCCCTGGACTTTGGATTTAATCATAGAACAATTGCTTAGATGGAAAGGAGAGTAATAAAGTATTCAGAAGACATAGGCTATGAAAATGATAAGAGCACCAGTTAACATTCGAGCACGAATGTTCCAAAGGGGGGAATGATGTTACATCTCGCATTTTTCCTACGTTAAAATTTCGTCTTCAATTAATTGACGTAGACTCTGGGATGAGATTATCTGAAGATTAGCACATTTATGCGATTTATAACAAGCAATAACTAAGTACCATGAAGGAAAGAGTACACGAATTAAAGAAAATGAGTTTCGTTAAAGGTTGTCGATTTGGGATAAAATACGGGTCGAGCGTTAATACCCGATAATTATAAACTAGTACCATGCAAGGTACCATATGACCACGGTAGTATAATATATAAAGTATATATGAAGTATTTTTAAAAATAAATAGAACTTTAAGTAATTTGTGTAATTTTTAAATTATACGGGTAATTGATTAATTAACGGGTAATATAACATTACCCGTTTAACTAATAAGTAGATAAAAAAATAATTAATAAACTAACCCCTACATGTGGCAAGAAGCCACAGAGCCTAGAAAGTGACTAAGTAGTCACATATCTAGGTGGCTACTTAATAATAACTTAAAGTCATAGAAAGACTTATACAAGCTCATCCAAAACTCTTATCTTTGGCCAAAATGTTCCATTCTATTTTTGGTCACCAAACGTGAGAATAGCAGAAACATTTTCCTCTTTAGACTTGAAACCAAAATAACGTTGGGGAGCTTTTGGTCTTAATTGGAAAGGTTAAAGAATTAAAAGTCTTGATTCCAAGGAAATTCTTTCAAAGAAGTGTAGAGCCAGAAACATTCCAATTCGAAGACAAAGGCTTCAACTGAAGCAAATTCGTCCAACTCCAACAAAATTCAAGCAAAGTTTCGTTCCAATTTCAGAAGTAGAAGCTTCGTTTTCTCGTTCCAACATATTTCACGGAAGCAAAAACTTCACTTCGATCAAATAATTTAAGGAACATGTATGTTAAGGCTAAACTCTTCCTTTATTTTGGCATGATCTCATCGTTACACAAGTTTGAAAACGAGTCACAAAGAAAAATTTATATCCCGGAATTTACGTATAGTTTGCTAGTCTCGCAAGTTACGTATATTTTTCTAGCCCTGTAAGTTACAATATTCTCATTATCAGGATTTCATATTCAATTGAGTATTTTTTTCTTCCAATAAAGAGAGCAGAGAGTCTATATATACAATATTACAGTATTTTCATTACCATCGAGCTATAATCGATGGTCAGGCCCCTATTGGGCAACCTCTGATCAGATGGTAAGTTATATACCGAGCCTACTGTGGCCGAGCGCTTATGAGCGAGCCCAGTTGGTCGATACATAGAGCCTAGTATGGTCGAGTGCATATGAGTGAGCCTACTATGCCAGATCAGTTATATATATACCGAGCCTACTGTGGCCGAGTGCTTATGAGCGAGCGCAGTTGGTCGAGATACGGAGCCTAGTACGGCTGAACGCTTATGAGCGAGCTTACTACAGCAGAGCATATATATATATATATATATATATATATATATATGTATACCGAGCCTTATAAGGTCGGATAGTTATTTTATTTACTATATTGAGGGAGCGATTCAGTATCAGCAAGTAAGCATATCTTCAGATTATCGTTGACTCTCAGTTACATTCAATTATTATATTATTAGTTCAGTTTTAGCTTTCAGTATATTACCTTACATACTCGGTACATTATTTCGTACTGACATCCCTTTTGCATGGGGATGCTGCATTTCATGTCGTAGGTCCTGATAGACAGGTCGAGAGCCCTCCAAGTAGGCTATCAGCTCAGCGGAAGATGTTGGTGCGCTCAATTTGCTTAGGAGTTGCGTGTTTGGTTAGTATGATTTAGACGTGTATTGTTTGGTATGGCGGGACTTTGTCCCGACCTTTATGACATTTATGTACTCTTAGAGGCTTGTAGACATATGTCGTGTACGTGAAAGATTGTACATCCTTGTCGGCCTATGTTTTGAATTTATAAATAATCATGTTGGCCTATTAGGCCCGTATATCACGTGTATATGATGATATAATAAGAAATATATGTTACGGTAATATTCGATTGAGTAGGTACCGAGTGCCCGTCGCGGCCCATCAGTTTGGGTCATGATAGGAGGAAATAGAGGAGTGGGAATAGAGATTCAACAATAAAAATAAGAGAAGAAAAAAATAAAATATGACTTAGTTTCAAAAAATGGGGAGGAAGAGAGTGACAATGTTTTGTTAAAATGAAGAAAGAGAAAAAGAAACGAAAAAGAAAAGAAAAATGAATAATAAAAGAGAAAAAAATAGCATTAAGTTTAATTAGTTAGAGTATCCAATAGGAAAGTGACACCTGGACAATTAAATTAATTTTAAGCTATTTTTTTTGTCTCATGCGCATCTACGAAATGAACTACACTTTTCATGCCAGGTCATCACTCAAAAGTGTATTAAATTTAGTTTAGATAAGAATAGTGGGGTGTTAGGACACCCGTAAAATTTAGGTGTGTAAATGATTTTTCCTGACAAGTTTAATGGGTACTTTATGCATTTTTTCTTTTCAATAGTCTATTTTGTTATGGCCTATTTGGATGGTCGTTACCCATGGTTTCACAATGTACCATATTATATTGTATTATATTGTATTAATGAATACATTGTTTGGATAAACAATATCGTTTGTTGTAGTTTAATAATATTTTATTATTTAGTTTGACTACATGATACTGTATAATGGGCAGAGGCGGATCCAGGATTTAAACCCTATGAGTTCAGTCTTTAAGATTTTTAGCATTGACTCGTTATATTTTTAAAGCTATGGGTTCAAATCTACTATTTGTTACAATTTTAGTAAATTTTACGCATAAATTTATGCTCCGCATCGAAAATTTTGGGTTTAGTTAAAACCGTCACCTATACGCTACATACACCCCTAATAAATGGGCAAATGAAATAAGCAACCATGCAAAAACCACCAAATCTGCGGTTACAAAAATCGAGCTTTTTTATGGTTATATAACAACAGAGTTACAATGGGTTTAAAACACCATACAATATAATTTTAAGAACAATAAAAAAAGTTACTTACATATAAATACTGGTCAGTGAACTATTTTTAAAAGTTAAAATGATAAGTGACCTAATAATTCCATGTTATAAATTAGACGAATTAGTAAGCAATAGCAAGAATCCGTTGTAGTCTAGGTGGTTAGGATACTCGGCTCTCACCCGAGAGACCCGGGTTCAAGTCCCGGCAACGGAATTTCTCCTTTTTATTTTCTTTTTTGAATCCACTTTTAAGTCCTCCGAGAAAAAAAGGTGTACTTTATAGATTTATCTTAAAATTGCAACCATGAATTGTTTTCACTTTTATTAGAACACCGAAACAATTTGTTTAAAGGATTCAGTCGACCATTCACTTGGCTATTATTTACTCCATCCGTTCACTTTTACTTGTCCACTATACTAAATAGGAGTATACATTTTTACTTTTACTTGTCCGCTATACTAAATCAAGAGAAAAACAATAGCTTTTTCCCTATTTTACCCTTATCATTAATTGCTCATTTTCAAAATTATTTCTCAAGATCTTTTGAAATGCTATCATTATTAGGATTTATACGGTAAAATATATGCTATAATTATTATTTCTTAAGGGACGTGAAAAGTTCAAAGTGGACAAGTATAAGTGAACGTAGGGAGTATTTGTCATAATTATCACAAGTCATATTCTTGAATTATGGTAAATACAGAAATTGGGAACTATAAATTTCATTAACGCCAGGTTGTTGGAATAGCTTAATTTGTCCTAGGAAGTCAAGACCAGAGGCGAACCCAATGTTTTTTTTTCCCAATAACAGTAGTGTCTGAGCCAACTTGTGCATATCTCAGCTATTTCCTGTTGATATCTTCTATCTCCACTAGCTTAGGTACTGGACAACTTTGCCTACCAAAACTTACACAAATGGGTAAGAAGTCATTTCTATTTCTACTTAAATTTGAATCAGATATGAAAAAACAGTTAAAATGGAAATAAGGATGATGGAGTGTAATTTATTTATTAATTGATGATTATAGCATATACAACTAATGTTATTAATATTAGAACATCCAGGTTGTAAGCATGTGCTTAAAGATTCTAATTAAAGTGATAATATTGTTAAGGATGTTCTTTCAAGGTTTGATTCACTGGTAATAAAACATACTCATAGCTATTTATTAGTCCGACACAGAATTAAGTTAAACTTATATTAAATCATTACTACATAAAAAGGACAAATGAGTCACAGCAAAATAATCTATTACTATAATTATTGGTCAGTCTGCATGCCTGCATGCCTGTATTTTTTTTCTTTTCTAATTTAATTTATAAACTCTAATTATATATAAAACGTTACACTATCATTATATTCTAACATGTGTATTAGTTATCAGGGGTGCCAGAGGTAGTGAAGTAGCTATGGGTTTGGATGAACTCAATAGTTTTTGCTTAAACCTTGTATTTGTATTAAATTTTTTATTAAATATGTAAAATATTTAACCATGAATCCAATAACTAGAACGACCTAGGATTCCGTTATAAAATCAAAACTCATAATCTTTAAATCCTGGTTGCGCCCCTATAGTTATTATACCTAATTTTCAAGCTATTCGTTAGACGATTTCCTGAAATTATTTTTTGATTAATTAGCCTGATAGTATAAAGTTCCTTTTATGTGTACCTGAAGGCATGACTTTAATTTGTTATACATTTTTATTTCCCATCCACTACATATATAATTGGTTTAGTCTTATACGCAGTCCAAAATGATATGATTGAACTTTATTATTATTATTATATACATACATCAGAGAAGTATTTAGTCGAGAAGAATAGTATTAAAAGGGAATATTTTTTTAGCAAAAATGAGTCACATTTATGTGTTTAAAACCATACATGTTAGATCTGTTTTGCCTAATTGATGTGTATATTACTTTTATATTCTAAAAATAGCCAAAAGGAAGTCAAATTGTAATTTGTTTCTTAGTAGTACATGCATGTAATCTCTGCAATAAAGAAATTCAATAATTCTTCACGTGTTGGGAAATGTTTTCTGACTTTTGAACAATTATTTTTTTGAATTTAATCAGTGAAAAAGGTGGCAGTTGAGGGAATTTTGACTATGTAGAAGCTGAATAATTAGTTTATGCAAAGTACATTAAATCCAAATCTAATGTGTATAATTTTATTTTTCAATTTATAGGGAGAAAAAAAAGATGTGCTGTTAAATCAAACTCAACTATATTGTGTATAAATAAAAACTTATAGCGAATAACATTTTACGTCATTGAATTTGCACTCTAAATTTAGTATGTGTATATACTTACTTTATATTCAAATTTAGCACGTGTATATACTTACTTTAAAACCGAGATTGACTACAAATCTAATATGCATCAGTATAGTCTTTTATTTATCTACCTATTATATTCAACAACAACAACAACAACAACAACAACAACAACAACAACAACGACCCAGTATAATCCCACAAGTGGGGTCTGGGGAGGGTAATATGTACGCAGACCTTACCCCTACCCCGAAGGGTAGAGAGGCTGTTTCCAGGAGACCCTCGGCTCAAAAAAAGCAACAGGAGCCGATATATTAGTACCATAAAAATGCATAATAAAATAACAGCAATATAAGAGATATGAAATACAGAATACGAAATACGAAATAGATGACTGGTATAGTAAAACTAGCAGATAAAGCCCTGCATCAATAGACGACCAATGACATTCTTAGTCTAACTCCTAACTGGCTAGTCTCACTCTATTGTGCTGTAGAAATATTCACAAGTTTCCCCTAACCTACAACCTTAATGCTCGACCTCCATAATTCTCTGTCAAGGGCCATGTCCTCAGTAATCCTAAGTCGCGCCATGTCCTGTCTGATCACCTATTATATTCATAATCTCTAATTTCACCTAGAAAAAAAAGAGGAAAATAATTTCTCTAATTTCACCTAGAAAAAAAGAGAGAAAAATAATATAAAACTTGACTTAAAACTATTTTACTTTATGATTTTAGTAGTTTATTCTTCATTAGGTGAGATGAATGTTTGATAACCACCAAACTAAACCCTTTCTAATTTAACTTTGACAATCATATTTCCCTGCCTAGAAGCTGTTAAAATTATGTAGTAAACATAACTCGACAAAAAATAAAAATATAAATATCAGTATATAGGTCAAAAACTGAGTATAGTGGTCGACCAAGCTGGAATCTCGCCCAGGTGGCGAAGTAGCAAAGAACACCACAACCGACTTCGGGGTCGAGTCAACGACGGCGTATCTCAAGTTAATACTGTACTCGAGTAGTGATGAAAATGACAGTCGTAGGAAAGCATGTTGGTCAAAGACCACTGAATAGAAGTTCTAGGAACTATATATAGATGGGAGTAAGCACTAATAAAGGGGGGTTTCTCACGAGAAACAGGGGCTCTGCTTTTCCTCTTTGCTCTCTCACTTGTAATTCTTTTCTGCTTCAGATGTAAGCCCAATTCTCATGTTTGATATAAGATTATGACATCAATAAATCTGAGAGGTCCCTAGCTTTCGTTATCTCCCGCTGTATATGTTTAGATCTGAAGTTAATTATGTTTGGCTAAGTTTTACCTCCTTTATTATTGATAATTGAAGTTGACAAAAGAGTTGTAAACTTTTTGTTCAAACAATTTGGCGCTGTCTGTGGAGATTTCTTAGCCAAATTTTCTAGTTTCCTTCATATCCAAAACCGGTGAAGTATAGTCACCCACCCGAAAAAGTGGTAAGTAAACCTCACATGCTAATCCAGATCAGGCTGCTACATAAAAGTAGAAGTTACAACCAATATCCACGCAAAGCCCACACGAGAGGACGACACCTGCTGCGCAATCCTATAAAAGAATGGGCACATCCTGCCCTACCCTCACATCCCCCCACAAATCGGATGATCCATGAACAAGGTACGACATGTCTCCCTCGTTATGAGTACGAATCAGTCGAGATCGAACTGGGACTCAATTTCTACACTACAGAAGTTAAGGCGGACCCAACCCACGTAGAGCTAGGGCACCTTTAAAAAAGATTAGAGCTGAATACGGCCGCCGAATCTAAAAACCACCATTCCTGCAACCACTTAAACGCCAGGCAGAGCGAGCAACGCTACAAGGATACCCTCGTTCACCGACTCATTGGATCGAGGTAAGAAAAATCTCATTTTGCTTTACCCTCTGTTGTTTGTTTAAACGGGAACACAAGCGGCGCATGGGCAAGTGAGTAAATGAGCATTCCAACTAGAAACAAATGAAGGAAAACTACTACAAAATAACTGGAATATCGCCCATCTCAAATACTTCAACTTCTGGAAAATGACACCATTTAAGTCGTACTCCTTTTCTTTCACCCGGGGTTTGTCCCAATTGGGTTTTCTCAGGGAGGTTTTTAACGAGGCGACGAGGGGGACGTCTCGAAGTTCAAGGTATAACTCATCGCCCCACCTACCTACGGGCTCTCCAGGCCGAACGATGAAAGGACTAGATACAGGGTTCTTCCTATATATGTATTAAACGAACACATACGGTACCCCCGGTTAGCAAAACATGGACGTTTTATACTCCACGACATCATACTCTCCAATACAAACAAAATTAAGCAAACTGGGACTCACCCAAGAAACGTAGAAATTAAGCGAACTAAGACTCACCCAGGAAACGCAGAGGTTAAGCAAAACTGGGACTCCCCAATGGGACGCTTGAAACTCTCCAAAAAAGCAAAATCGAGTACGCGAAGATCCGCTCTGATGTCTACAGACAGTACGGTAGCTTATGAATCACCAAAGAGAAGAGTTCGACCTCGTTCGAATCATAACAGGTTAACATTTCGACATCAGCTCGAAATAACACCCCTACGGCCAAGGGTCATCGCCAAAGAAAAGAGTTCGACCTTGTTTGAATCATAACGGGTTAACATTTCAACATCAGCTCGAAATAACACCCATACGGCCAAGGGTCATCGCCAAAGAGAAGAGTTCGACCTCGTTCAAATCATAACGGGTTAACATTTCGACATCAGCTCGAAATAACACCCCTACAGCCAAGGGTCATCGCCAAAGAGAAGAGTTCGACCTCGTTCGAATCATAACGGGTTAACATTTCGACATCAGCTCGAAATAACACCCTTACGGCCAAGGGCCATCGCCAAAGAGAAGAGTTCGACCTCGTTCGAATCATAACAGGTTAACATTTCGACATCAACTCGAAATAACACCCATACGGCCAAGGGCCACTGCCAAAGAGAAGAGTTTGACCTCGTTCGAATCATAACGGGTTAACATTTTGACATCAGCTCAAAATAACGCCCCTACGACCAAGGGCCATCGCCAAAAAGAAGAGTTCGACCTCGTTCGAATCATAACGTGTTAACATTTCGACATCAGCTCGAAATAACACCCATACGGCCAAGGGCCATTGCTAAAGAGAAGAGTTCAACCTCATTTGAATCATAACGGGTTAACATTTCAACATTAGCTCGAAATAATACCTCTACCGCCAAGGGCTATCGCCAAAGAGAAGAGTTCGACCTCATTCGAATCATAATAGTTTAACATTTTGACATTAGCTCGTAATAACACCCCTACGGCCAAGGGTCATCGCTAAAGAGAAGAGTTCGACCTCATTCGAATCATAACGGGTTAACATTTCGACATCAACTCAAAATAACACCCCTACGGCCAAGGGCCATCAAAAAAAGGGAAGAGTTCAACCTCGTTCGAATCATAACAGGTTAACATTTCGATATCAGCTCGAAATAACACCCCTACGGCCAAGGGCCATCAAAAAAGAGAAAGTGTTTGATCTCGCTCGAATTAAAACGAGTCAACATTTCGACATTAGCTCGAAATAACACCCCTAGGGCCAAGGGCTATCAAAAAATGAGGAAGAATTCGACCTCGCTCGAATTACAACGAGTCAACATTTCGACATCAGCTCGAAATAACACCCTTATGGCCAAAGGCCATAAAAAAGAGTTCGACCTCACTCGAATTACAACGGGTTAACATTTCAACATTTAGCTCGAAATAGCACCCCTACGTAAAAGGCCATCGCAGAATGGAAAGTTCGACCCCGCTCAAATTAGGTGGATTAACATCCCGATCTTGCCCTCAATAACGCCTTTGCAGCCGTCGGTCATCGTCGTACATTTTTTTTTCTTGCTGAAAAATTGATTTCGCTACAAACTCCAAGTTCGACCTCACTCGAATATATATATGTGAAAAAAGCGACTTCGCCCAAATCAACAACAGTTTGACCCCACTCGAATGACTCGGGTCAAGACTGGCTTCATCCAGAATAACAAATCTGAATATAACCTCGTTCGAGTCAAGGATAAATCTGCTTAAAGCGATAAGTCAATAGTCGATCTCGTCCAAATAGGCAAATCCGATGAGACTCCATTCGGACTCACACGACGAAATCCTACTCAGTCTGGTTAAAATTGGCTTCCCTAATTAGTCAGGAATTCACCATACAAAAATCCAAAAGTCTACACCAAAGATATGTAAAACAAGGGGAATGGAGAGAAATACAAAGGACGTACAACAACAAAACCCCTTTTATTTAGACAATTACGCAAATGGCCGCAGATTACATACGGCTAAAACCAGTCCAATACAGAAAACACAAAAAAACAACAACATGCAAATAAAACAACAAAGGTAACTTTTCACTCGGCGTCACCACCGTCGTCCTCCCTATCACCATCTCTATGAAATTCCTCTTCAGCATCAACATCCTCCCCGACCTCCGGTGTCGCGGGATCGTAGCCATAGTTAACACGAGGCTCGCGTGCCTTCGCCCGAGCTCCTTCATAAGTGGCCTAAAAAATATTGCCCGCTTCCCACAAGCTCTTGCATATGTCCCACTGGGCTTCGGCATGGACCCAGAGCTCGTGAAAATGGCGAGGAACATCGGCGGAGGCAGATTAGACTTGGTCCAACAATTGCGCCTTTTCGACCTCAAGAATAGCGACCCGATCTCCCAAGGTTGAAGCTTCCTGGTCAATTTCTCCAATACACTCTTCGAGCCTCGCCTTCTAAGCGTAGCAGTCACCCTCTCAGACTCCTGCTCGGATTGAAGGACATGGATAGTATCCTCCAATTCCACAGCCCTTGCTGAAGCCAACACCCAATCACTATCGGCACTCTCCAACTCGGAGACCTTCCTCTCCAGCTCAGCTAATTTCCCCATCCACTCTGCACTCAAAGCCTTAACTCTGATGGTATTTTGATCCAACTCAGACTGCAACGACAACACCTTCGCCTGAAGATGCTCACACTCTGCGGCGATCCCCTTCCCTAACTCAAGTTCTTCGTCATTTACACGAAGTAGCTCCTCGAGCTCGTTATTCCTGCGAATAGACTGTATCATCTCCTGGTCCCTCTTCTCCAGTTCCTCCCTGAGAAATTGACTACTGGCGTTCGCCCTGAGCTGTTTGTGCATCTCACAACACTTGTTGCGGTAGCGCCGATATTTCTCCAACATCATTAGAAATTTTTTAGCCCGAGTGTCGGCCTTGCGAGCACTTTAAATCTCCAGCATGTACGACTGAAACCCCAAAAAAGGAAGAAAAGGGGTGGTAAGGGTCAAGGTCGCCTAAAACAAAATGAAGACGAATGGAAGAAGAGGAGAAACTTACCCTCGGACCCATAGCGGCCACTTCAAGCATCAAATCAACGTCATGGACGTCCCGAAGAGCCTCACACTCTACGACAGAGCACAAAAGGTCAAATTGTGGTACCAAGTCTTCCGTGTCCTGCAGAAGGTTAACCTCCAACGGAATCTCAAGTATATAGGATGGACCTTCCACTCTTACCACCTAGAGGGTAAGGCCCTCCTCGAATATTCTACCATCATCAGATCAAGATCGGATTCTGACCTGTAGTCGTCGACCAAGACACCCTTTCCCCTATCTGCGGTTGAAGAAGAAGAATCACGACTTAGACAGAAAGATGAAGGCCCGCCCAAAGTGGAACAGCGGCCTCGGGACCCCGACCTTCTGTCACAGTAGCATGTTGATCAATCCTAGCAGCCGAAACCTCTTCCGTCTGGTTGGTCACGGTCACTGGGTTTGCCTCTGTGGCCGGGTTAGCATCACCACCCA
The DNA here is from genome assembly GCF_000715075.1 of Nicotiana tabacum. NCBI lineage: Eukaryota > Viridiplantae > Streptophyta > Magnoliopsida > Solanales > Solanaceae > Nicotiana > Nicotiana tabacum. The sequence goes on from NC_134090.1 coordinate 10,437,984, forward strand.
TTTTAGACACCGTCAGGGGAAGGCCGCCCTCTGAATATATTGTGGCTGAGGGAGCTATTTTGGAATCTACTCACCGCCTCTTCAACAGACCTTCCCCGTCCTCAGCACGGGAAAACTCACTCGTTAAGTGGGCAGTAGGAGCCGGAGTCCCAGATTGGGGAACAGTTTCCATGCATACGGCTCCGATCGTAGGTTCAACTTGAGCATCCCTCACTGTAGGTCGAGTAACAGACCTTGGTGCAGGACAAGCAGAATATGTCGACAGACGGAATGCAAGCGGGGAAGCCCTTGCCCTTCGCACTCTCCTTGACAACGGTAATGGTCGTATAAGCAACGGGGTCAAGTTGCAAGGCGAAAAACAGAAAAGCTGCGGCAAATCGACTTACCAGTAAGGGGCTTACGTCCTTATTTCTCATAGAAGGACACCCATTCGCGTACTCCCGCCGTATGAGGAAGAATGGCATTCACCCATTCGTAGATATCGTCAACGGGCGTAGGGGGTAGTCTCGCGACTGCAAAAGTAAAAATGATTTAATACTGCCCAAAGAAAAGCGGCCGACCATCATTTCGACAGGAGATACAAAAACATACGTGCGAAGTTCCACCTCTTAGGGAACTCTGTAGAGTCCATCACAAGGTGCTCGGTCCTGTCACACCTCCTTTTTCGCCCGCGCCGCCCGCGAAGGGGCGCAGAAGGGGGTTTTTTTCAATTAAAGGACAATCGAAACGGGATTTATTTATTTATTCAGAGTCGCCACTTGGGAGATTTAGGGTGTCCCAAGTCACCAATTTAATCCCGAATCGAGGAAAATATTCGACTTTCCAAATGAAGTCTTCGAACCAGAAATTCTAAGTAAGGAATTCTGTTGACCCGAGGGAAGGTGTTAGGCACCCCCGAATCCCATGGTTCTAGCACAGTCGCTTAAACTGTTGTAATGGCTAAAATATCTGATTTTAATACATGTTCAAAAACTATAGTGCAATTTTAACTTTTAACCGCTTTTATTGTTATTATTATTTTTATAGAGAATTGCAACATCGTGAAAATATATCTCGAACCACGTCACATCAATGTACCCGTGGTTATCGACATATTTCGACTCTGTTGAGATTTGGATTTGGGTCACATAAATGTGCACCCGAATTTAAGAAAATAAATTGTTAAAGGCGCGCCTAAAGCGACTAGCGTATCATTATTTTTTGGGTAAGGTCGTAAAATTTGCTAAACGACCGATCCCGAAGTTTATACAATTATTAACCTTTTATTGAGGGCCCCGCAGCTTATACGTTTTATTGGGTGAGGCTCATCTCATTTATTTTAACCGGATAATCCTAAAGTACCTACATTTTTTCTATTAAATTTGTCTCTACAAAATGAAAAAAATGAAAAAGGTCCTAATTTATTTTCATGCTTACGAGTTGTTATAGTTGGGTTCCGAATATGATTCGTAAAATCTGAAAATGATGCAAGCAGGGCAGTCTATTGCCAATGCAGGCCCAGGTCCAACGTGTATGACATAAAACTGGACCTGGGCCATCTTATTCACATGTTACTACCTAGTTACATTATACTAGGCATGTTCACAGTTTGTCAAATTAAAAAAAAAACTTGGCAATCTAATTTTAGTCCTAGACCATTTACATGCTGAAATTGATCAATGGTATTTAACTAAACAATATTCATACAAGTTCCGAAATGGTCTATTCGTTTAATGAACTAACTGTTGAATGTTTAAGAATAATCTAAATCACTAACAAATTAACTAGACAGAGTTACTACACCATTTATTTATTTTTTAGGCAATACATAGATGGTTCGTCCGTTAAGCTATCGTCAGATGTTCCACTATATATATTAAATAGCTACCTGATTCTGATTAGAGTAAGCTAAATAATTTATATATACAAATAAAATTCAGAATATAATTAAAATAAATTCAGAACTTCAACTCTTCATTTCATATTCATGCTTCATGTTTCAGTTTACAGTAACCAACGTGTCAGTTGTGTACCTGATATTGGAAGCAAAAGAAAAGGGAGATCAGCAGAAATTCAGTAGCATGCAACAACAGCAACCCCAGCAACCAGTAACAACCAGCAACGAGAAACTAGTGACAGATTTTAAAATCAAGATAAAAATCCAGAAATACCAACAACAATCAACGGACAAAAGCAAAGGGAATCTTTTCAGATTTGAAAGACTAGTTAGTGTTTAACCCTTAATTTCTGAATCCGTATATCAGAATATTTAGATTGTATATCAGGTGTATACTATTCTTCTTTTGAATTTCCAGAATGTTTTTCTTTTTATTTTTGGAGTCTTAGTATTTTCGGAATTTTTCTCTCTCTTCAATATTCAACTCTCTCTTTTTTTCTCTATCCCTTTTTTCTTCTTCTTTAAAATCTGATCAAGTCTCCCTATTTATTACCATCTTTCAGCATTTTTAAACATAAAACTCACTATCTTCCCACTCATCCCCCTTTTAATCCCACTACCTAATGTTTTGTCCCCCCCAAATTAAACAAATACCCCATTATATCTTGTCCCTCATGCTTATATTAAACAATTGTATTATTCCCCACCATTATATCTTGTCCCCCCATTATTGATTATTTTAATATTATTTTAATCCTAGTTGACAGAGCACTCAAAATAAATAATTGTTCAGAATTTTAATTCCAAAAATACCCCTCTGACTTTACTAAAATTACCATTTTGACCCTGAAAACATTGTAATTTACCAATTTACCCCGTCAGCTATAACAAGTTCAACTAATCAATTCTAACCAAAATATAGCAGCTATAACCAATTCCTAATCAGATTTTATGAACAAACTCAAGCTATATGATGAACAATAAAGAAACAATTGAAATTATTTTGATTGAACAATCTTTAAACAACAAATCTACTTTCAGATTCACCAATAATAACAAACAAATATATTCAAAGTATGAGCTCAAATTCAAATCAAGCTTAAATAAAAATAAATAAACAGATTCAAATCACTAAACTCAAATAATCAATTGATCTTCAAATTAAATCCAACAAAATACAACAAAGATACATGATTCAAACTAAATCAAAAAATTAAAAATCAAAACATAAACTCACATTAAATCACTGAATTAAAAACGAACTTCAAACAAAACACGAATTAAATCTATATTAAACAACAAACATGACAGATTCAAATGATTTAAACTAACACTTTTCTATATTAAAACTAAATCCTTTTAAATTAATAAAACAAACTGAAGAAATAATTAATTGGACTTCAATTTAAATCTAACAATATTATAATTAAACTAACAATTTCTTCCTAAAAATAAACAAGAAAAATGAATGAAACAAACTGAAAGATAAAAAAAACGATGAACATGAAATTAATATCAAACATATTTGATTTCAAATCCGAAAAATATCAAACAAATTACGGACGGGAACGAAACTTAAACCAACTAACCGGATCGGAACGATGATGAACTCGAACGAAAATAAATCTGCCCGAAAACAAATATCACAGCAAAACCCTTTGACACCGAAGACGACCACGAACAGACAAACGAAAAACTTGAAGAAGGAAGTGACGGACAGCAGCAACAACGGAGGAGAAGAAGACGCAACAGCAGTGGTGGCAGAGCTGGAAGGAGCAGCTGCGTCGGGCAGCAATGATGGCGGAGCTGGACTACAGGTAGCAGCACCATGGATGTCGAGCTCAAGCTCGATGAAGAAGATGAAGCAGGCAACGGCAACACGGACGCAGAAGAAGCAGCAAAAATAGCAGCCATGGGGTTCGTTTGGACGTGAACTGAGTGGTCGTTTGGTTGGTTATGGCGACGTGGGGTTCGACGGAGGGTTGCCTGCGTTTTTATTGAGGAAAGAAGATGAAGCAGCTGTGCGTGTGTGAGTGTGTTGACAAAGATGGAGGCTGCCATGGGAGCACGAGATGGGGGTGGTCGTTGGAGAAGGAGGACAACGATGATGGTTTGTGTGTTTGAACTGGAAGTCGCGAGGACGACGGAGAAGATGAAGCAGCAACGACGGGGCTGGGTGATGGTGGTGGTTGTGTGTTCGAGCTGGAGGTCGTAAGGATGATAAAGAAGATGAAGCAGCTGTGAGGAAGCAGCCATGGACGCTTGAGGGGCAGCCATGGATGAGCTTTGGAGAAAAATGGAGAGGAAGAGAGAGGGGGGCGGGTAGCTTTAGGTGTTAGGGTTTTTGGAGTGGAAAATGAAAAAAATGGGAAGATAGGAGTGAGGTCGTTGGGCCATGGGGCAGACCGGGTCGACCCGGGTTGAAATAGACCGGGTCATGGGGAAAGTTGAGTATTTTTTGGGCCTGTGTTTTGAAATTTGGAGAAGAGGCCCAATTCTGATTTTCTTTATATTTTTTGCTCTATTTTCTTCTGCTTTCTAATTAATAAAACTAAAATTCTAAATTAAGTTATAAACTAAATTAACTTATCAAAAGTACTAATTAATTCCAAATAACTATTATCGCATATTTAAATAGCAATTAACGATAAAATCGCACAATTTAGACGTTAAATGCTAAAATGCAACGTACATTATTTTTTTTTATGATTTTCTCATTTTTGTAAAACAAACTTAAATAAATACTAAATGAAAATGCGACATATTTTATATTTTTATTAATTTAAATAAATAAACATGCATAGACAAAAATACAAATAATTATACAAAAATACCACGAAAATTCAAAAATTGCACACCAAGGAAAAATCGTTTTATTTTGAATTTTTTTTGGGAGTAATTCTCTCATAGGGCAAAAATCACGTGCTTACAGGTCCGCACATAAAAATAGTTTTCGTAGAAACGACGATTGGCTCTATTATCCATCTTCACCACCAGACTCTTCGTTCCTCGATGGCGCATGTGGATCATCGTGCCTCGAATAAGTAGAGGGGAAAAAATATTGAGCATATGCCCGGAGTGATCTCCCGACCGGCAAGCTCTGCGGACTTGAGCAGCATGAGGAACAATTTGTATAAATACGGCGAAAGTTGAGCCGGGCATACCTTGTAGAAATGGCAGAAGTCTACCACCAAGGAAGGGAGAGGAAGCGTATACCCGACAATAAAGGGATATGCGTAGAACACACAATATCTTGGGCGATCAAAATGTATAATATCATCTCCTACCGCCGGCAACATCTCAACATGGTGTGGAATCCCCCATTTGGTCTTAAGCTCCGCAATCGCCGCTTCATCCATAATAGAGGAAACAAGCTTCGGTTCCTCTCCGGCAGTGCTATTAAAATCGGTCCATGGCTTCCCCGGACTGGGCAATATTTCGGCCGCTGTTGGAACCCCCTCATCCTCCACCACCTTCACTCCTCCGGGAGCAAGAGCATTATTTTCCGACGCCGGAACTTCAGCAAGACTATCAACGCGGGAAGAAGTACCAGCTATTTATCTCGATTGAACAGAGCGAACAAACGAAGGGAAGTAAGAGGGAAAACGGTGATGTCAATTTCGGACTAACAGGAGAGTGAATTAAAAATCTGAAGTATCGGAGAAGGTAAAGACTCATAAAACTCCTTTGATAGATCGAAAAAGTGTGCCAATAGAATGGTGTTTTCCCCTATTTATAGGAACATAAATGCCCCGAGCGGGAAACCCGAGAGTCGCCAATAAAAATTGATAGGGCATGAGAAAAGGTTCAATCCATAGGGAACGTCTGTCATAATGACAGTGATACAAACGACGTTCTGAATCAGCACAACGGTTCAACTCCAAACGGATGCGACGATCCAAAGGTATCATCGAAGCATTACGCCATAGCCTCGACCTAAAAATCTCGCTCAAGGCATAAACATTCAGATTTCTCCTAACTTTCGAATCGATAGAATCCGTCCGTCGAGCCCGCTAAGAGACGACCTCGACGGACGGATGGACTAACTGTATAGGTCAAAATCTGACCATAGTGGTCGACCAAGCTAGGATCTCGCCCAGGTGGCGAAGTAGCAAAGAACACCACGACCGACTTCGGGGTTGAGTCATCGATTGCGTATGTCAAGTCAATACTGTACTCGAGTAATGACGAAAAGGACAGTCGTAGGAAAACATGTTGGTTAACGACCACTGAATAGAAGTTCTAGGAACTATATATAGATGGGAGTAAGCATTAATAAAGGGGGGATCTCTCACGAGAAACAGGGGCTCTGCTTTTCCTCTTTGCTCTCTCACTTGTAATTCTTTTCTCCTTCAGATGTAAGCCCAATTCTCATGTTTGATATAAGATTATGACATCAATAAATCTGAGAGGTCCCTATCTTTTGTTATCTCCCGCTGTATACGTTTAGATTTGAAGTTAATTATGTTTGGCTAAGTTTTACCTCTTTTATTATTAATAATTGAAGTTGACAAAAGAGTTGTAAACTTTTTGTTCAAACAATTAGCTAGGCCTTCTAGATAAAATTCTGACATTTAGTCGTTAACCTTTTTGCAATATAATCATATTTCGAGAATCTGTTTAAGTATCTTTCTTGAAATTTACTATAAATATTAAATGTACATGAAAAAGATCATGGTTGAGATAGAATATGTGTAAATTTAATTACAGAGCTCTTTTAGTCTTCTCATTTAATTCGCTACTAGACGATAGAAGTTCGGCATTGACATTCACCATTCTGCCATTTCAAACTTAATTCTAATTTGGATAAAGAAGAAAATTGAAAAAGAAAAGGTTCAAAAATACTCGCCCACACTATATTTTCTTAGAATGAAAGTTTGAGATAAATAATCTTTAAATAGTGTTCCAAATATTCGAAATCTTATTCATGGCCAAAAGGCTTGAGTGCGACACCAGTGGCTCCAGTATTGAGTAATTGATATCTTTCGTTGAAAATTATACCATGGATAAAAATAAATTATATATATATATATATATATATATATATATATATATATATATATATATTTATAATAAATTGAGTTTTTTTTTAACTTTTTTGTATATTTACTTCTTTATATTTTAGTTACATCTTGCAACAATTTTGTTTCGCCGCTAGATGACACAAACAACTATTTAATCCATGCTTAAAGTTAAATTATTTTTTCCTTATATATAATTAATTAAGATGCAAAGTGAACGGAATCTAGCCATTGATAGATAATACAATAACGTTATACATAAAATAACGTAATTCAGAAAACTAGAACACTTCATTCCTTTGAAAATGACGTAATACCAAATTTATTAAAAAAGAAAATAACACCCATAAATATCCATTAGTCTATTTTCTCCCCCATGAAAAAAAATCCAATATTTCTTTTTTCCTTTTTAATATTTCCATTAAACTACTAAAGCCCAAATTTTCTTTCACGCACAATACTGAAATTTGTATTAAACTTTTTTATTTTGTGGAGCCGAACCATGCACTTGTATAAGATTAAATTATTTTATCATTGAATTGTCACTTAATTCTTAATACTAAATAATTGTCACATATCCTGCCATTAAATGTTTAATGGTAAAAGTTCTATGAGCCTGTTTGGATGGGAAACCAGCTTTTAAGTTATTTTTTAGCTTATTGAGGTGTTTGACAAACTTAAAATCTGCTTAAAGGTTATATACTTTTAAGTCAAAAGATCCAAATTAAGCCAAAAGTGATAAGTTGGGTAATCCCAACCTTTTTTTTTTCTAGCTTAAAAGCCATCCCTCTTTGACAAAGTATTTTATATTGCTATCCCTGATACTTATGTATAATTTTTTCAAAATACCCCAATCTTTTCTTTTTCTCCTTTCCTCCGCCATTTTCAATCTCTGCCTTCCAAATTCCATAATCTTTTCTTTTTCTTCTTTCCTTCGTCATTTCCAATGTGTGCCTTCCAAATTCCATCACTGCCGAACTCTTTTGGTTTTGGATTCATGAGAGTGAAAAAATAGTGTTTTGTTCTTTGTAGAGTTATTCAACAATGTTTTGTTCTTTGTAGAGTTATTATCCCTTTTACTTTTTCTAAATCCAAAATTATCCTTCCCTTACTAATTAATAAATCCTTGTCATCTCTGCTGCCACTCCCCAAAATTTTATCAATTTGTTTGAAGTTGAACGTAAAGCCAACTGTAGCTTTGTAAATGTTTGATACATTTAATATTTTAGATACATTATTTTGTTTTAGTTTCTTTTTTGGTTCCATAACATTTTTTTTTTAAAAGTTTGCTGTTGAATCCCTCATTTTTTTAGATTGGAAAAACTATATTCTAAATCAAAATTTTCTATGAGTCTACATATTAACAAAGAATTTGAAGCTATGAGCTGAAAAAATATTTTTTTGGTGAAATAATAGATTATTGCATGTTATTTAAATAAATAATTTATATTTAGGCAATCAGTTTTAAATTGAAAATGAACTAAATTATAATTTTTTTATATATGTATTAATTTAGAATAAAATATTATCGTAATTATTTTTTTTATAGTTTAACAACTTTAAGGATATTTCAGTATTTTAACAACTTTTTTTACCAAACACTTCAACAACTTTTTTTAAGTTTCAGCACTTTTATCCAAACACTTAACTGCTTATTTATAAAACAAGCTCCAACACGTAAAAGTACTTTTAAGCACTTATACTTAAAAGCCACTTTTTTAAGCCAATCCAAACGGGTTCTATATCTTGTTTTAGAACTTTTAAAAGCACTTGTTTTATTACATGTTATTATATTGTTGATGACAAAAAAAGAAAAGAAAAAAAGGAACAATTAGAATTAAAAAAACAAAGGGCCATCATTATTTCTGGCAAGAAAGCAATATCAGTATTAAAATAATAATTAAAAAAGAGCTGACAATTTTGAATGTGGGCACATTATCACTTGCTCTTTGACCAATTGATTGGTTCGAAAATTGTTAGGAGAATTTTCTGTCATAATTATATTCAGTGCTTCAGTTTTAAGAAACAAGTGGATACTTATTTATTATGAAAATTATGGTAATCCATTTTTTTTGTTAGGTAGCATTTAAGACATGTTATGTTTTATAATCAATTTTTATTCGACCATGTTGACCCACTCATCCACATAGTACTCGAATATCATTCGATTTTATTTTGATCTATTAATGTTATGCAAAAGACTTATTAATTAACACGTGGTATTTATGCCGCCAACAACAACAATAATACAATGTGAGGTTTGGAAATGATAATGTGTACGTAGACGTTATTCTACCTCAAAGAGGTAGAGAAATTATTTCCGATAGACGATGGGCTAAAGAAATTATTTCCGATAGACGATGGGGTAAGGAAAGTATCTCTTTGCAGCAATGGTGGAGCCAAGATTTTTATTAAATGGTATCAAAATATAAGAATCTAAATACATTGTAAAATCAAAGGGAGTTAATCTATAGTAAATATACATAAAATAAAAATATTTATCTAATAATACATTATAATTTTTCCGGCGAAGGGATGTCGATTCATACTCCTCGGTTGAATGTGGCTCCACCACTGAGGTTTAAGAAATATAATAGTGAAAAAGCCATATTAAGAGTAATAAAGACAAAAACAGTGACAACAATAAAACATCAAAGCAATAAGAAAATCCAAGAAAGGAAAATAACATGTAATAATAAAGCCCGAAAAATAGATAATACGAGAATGATAACAGTCATAGTGATAAGAAAAGTACGGGACAAATACGGTATCTCAAACTCGACTACCTATTAACCTTCTATTCTAATCCTTGTCCTCCATATATCTAGGGTCATATTTTCGATAAGCTGAAAATATGCTATATACCCGACTACCTATTAACCTTCTATTCTAATCCTTGTCCTCCATATATTCTATCTAGGGTCATATTTTCGATAAGCTGAAAATATGCTATATACCCGACTACCTATTAACCTTCTATTCTAATCCTTGTCCTCCATATATTCTATCTAGGGTCATATTTTCGATAAGCTGAAAATATGCTATATACCCGACTACCTATTAACCTTCTATTCTAATCCTTATCCTCCATATATTCTATCTAGGGTCATATTTTCGATAAGCTGAAAATATGCCATCCTGTCTAACAACTTTTTCTCAGTACTTTTTCGGTGTACATTTACCTCTGGTATATAAACTTTAATGATATGCGTTAGTTATTTTATTTGTAACTAAGGTGTTGGAAGGTACAAGTAAAAACTTATCCTTTTTTCTCCCTCAATCAAAATAAAAAGAAAAAAGAAAAAGATAGTCTAGGTAAGTGCTTCCTAAGTTATGTATTATATGCAAGTGGCCAATGATATAATTGGTCAATATTTTTGTATTTTTTATCTTCTTTTTTTGTCAATATTTTGGGATCCTTTTATTTTCTTTTCAAGTCAAACTCAGTCTCTTTCAGTTAGGTAAAAGTGAAGTGCCACTTTGGATCTTGTTTCCTTGGGAAATTGACTTTAACATTTAAAAAGTTGTTTGTAATATTCTCAATAATGAGTTAATCTATGGTTTATTTTTTTTAATAAAGTACTATACTAGTAAGTTTCTTGACCCTGAAAATGTTAAAAAGGCAAAAGATTTGTGCAATTGACTTTTGCAAACTTATCTTTTAGAAGTTTGAAAAAGGCATATCCAAATTTTAGTTTCTTTTACAACTTTGGAATTTGTAGTTCTATAGCGCAATGCCTAACAGTTAGCACTTGTTTGGCCAAAGTTTTTAGGTATATTTTTTCATTTTTTTAAAACACTATTTGTTCATGGAATATGATAAGTTTTTGAAAATATTTTAATTTTTTTTTATCAAATTCCTAAAAGGTTGTGAGTTCGAGTCTCCCCAAGAGCAAGGTGAGGAGTTCTTGGAGGGAAGGATGCCGGGGGTCTATTTGGAAACATCCTCTCTACCCCAAAGTAAGAGTAAGGTCTGCATACACACTACCCTCCCCAGACCTCACTAAGTGGGATTATACTGGGTTGTTGTTGTTGTTATCAAGTTCCCAAAAATTAGTTTATGGCAGTTTTTGGATAATTTTTTTTCCACTCACAAAATTTCAAGTTTTTTAAAAATAAAATAAAATGTATGTCGAAACACAATTTCAATTTTCAAAAATTAATTTTAACACTACTACTTCAAAAACTCTTTTTTTTTTAAGTTTCAATAATCAATCTATATCTAAACACTAGCTTCGTAGGCGTTTGACCATAAGTTTTCGTAGGCATTTGACCATAAGTTTTGAGAGTTTTTTTTTTCAAATATGTGTTTGTTTATAGAATTAGTCTAATTTTTGAAAGATTTTGAAATCCAAGACCTCTTTTTTAGGCGAAATTATGAGCATTTGACACTTTTAGTTGATTTTTTTAACATGTCAAAACTATCAGCTTTTTCAATAAATATTTAGGAATTTATGTACAAATGGATCCTTTAACAAAAGGTTTGATGCTTCTTTATGCTTTAATGCAGCTTCAAATTCTATTATAGCTGACTGAAACTTTTTCATATCCTAAAAGTAGAATTTTATTCTTTACTCCATAATACCTTAATTATCAACAAAAAGATTTTAACAAAAACTTTGGATCCCCCCCTCCCCCCTTCCCTTTTCTAAAGTGGAAGAATTTTTTATTAATAATTAGAATAAGGGGCCCCTTCCACTAAGAATTACCCCCTTAGTATATTATGTTTATTTAAAATTTAAAACATCTGATATTTCAGATTCACTAATCCAAATTTATATTGAGTAAGTTTAGTAAGAAGTAAATTATTTTTAATCAAGAAATTATTTTGAGTCGAATCCGAGTCTACCCGTTTTTACGTCAGATTTTGTTTTTATTTATTTTGATTTTTTTTTACTTTTTTCGAAATCTGTGTTTGGTCATAAAATTTTTAATTTTCATTTAAAGATGAATTTTGTAATTTTTCGAAAATTTTAAAAACTCTAAAAAGTTATTTTTCAAAATTTTCACTCATATCACTCATAAAAATTTAATAACAATCCAAAATTATATTCATCTCCAAACATAACTCTAATTTTCACTTAAAAAAATTTATTTTCTTTTTTGAAATTTTATAATTCTTTATGTCCAAACGCCCACTAACGTTAAAAATATCCTAACATTGCACCACACTCTCACTGTGAAACACCAAAGATCCTTCCATTTATTAATTCCTTCTTCACTATTACTACCAGTAAAAGGAAGTGGACCCCACTTCCAGTTAGCCACCATAGGGGGGTTGGGCGTGGGGGTGGTTGTCTATTTCTAGGAATTAGTTCTACTAAGAAAACTAACGCAATAATTGCAGAGACCATATGCAGATATAAGCTTTCTTTAATATTGAAGCCAAAAAAGAAGCTTTCTTTTAAGTTCTTTTACATTAACAGCTTCATATGAAATCAGATGACTTTTTATCTCTCTTACATGCCCGTCTCTATCTAATACTAATGATCTAATTCTAACGGTAATCTCCGCCGGTAAACTTCTACAGCACCGGCACCGACGTGGACGGGTAATCCGGGTAAGCAATAATACAAAGTAAAGTTTCAATCTTGGTTCAAATTCTGCTATTTCATTCACCCTTTGTTCATTCTCAGCTCTAAAGTCTGGTGCTTGTTTAAAGGTACTTAACTTACCCAGCTCAAATTCTTGTTTTAGTCTTTCTATCATATTCTGTCATTTATTTTATTTGCTTAATATGTTAAAAGTGGTAGTTTGAATCTTTAGATATGGTGGGTTTGTGATTTGACTTGGATTAAGGAAGTTAAAAAGTGAACTTTTTTGCTTGTGAGAACTGGAATTGGAGAATATTGTTCTTGATGATCTTGTGAAAATTGAGGAAGTGGGCTTCTTTGTTTTTTTGAGTGGTGGAGAGGGGGAGTTGGGATTTGTTTGTATTTGTTGGGTTTTTCTGATACATATGGTGAAGTAAAAGAAGGTATATTTGAATTTTTAACCATAGGCAAGAGAAATGGAAAAAGACAGAAACTTGGATTTTGGTGAGTCTGATTAAGGTTTAAGAATTCTTATGGTTGGAAAAGGTGATTTGATTATTTACATAGTCAGTTTTATTTAGCAGGATTTTTATAGCTGCATTTCATGAATTTCTTGTGGTCCCATATCCTACAGACAACCGAGGAAATGCCGGCGTTTGGTTTTTATTCAGGAAAGAAAAGGATAGGTTCGTTAACTGTTGAAATTTGTGAATCAATTGGTCTTTTGGGATGGTTGGCATTATTGGTAGAAGCTGAAGAATTGTTTGAATGGAAATGACAAATGTTCAATTGTTCTTTCAACTCCTGTTAACTTTATGATTCTTCAATACTGCTACAGTTTGCTCAATAGGGGTTTTCAGTTAGACGTATGTGTTATGTTGTGGTTACATGTTATCTACATTATCCTACAAGTTTTGTTAATAGATGGGTATTGATGTAGCGCCGTAATTATGCTTTTCATGTGATTGATCTATATCATTGACCACTATTTTATTCTTCTCCCTCTAGGATCGGATATCTCTTTTCCATATTTCTTTATGCTTACTAATTTTGATCTTATTAATCTTTCTAATATATTTTTCAGAACCATCACCTGTTCAATATACCAAGGAAGATGGTGCTTTATGTCACAGAAACGAACAGCAACATATTTACTTGATCTATGGAATTGAACCTCATATGCAATATGGAACTGTTCTTAGCAGTTCTGATATTATCATGTCTCTATTCATTTGTCGCACCAGATGCCCAGGGTACACACTTCTTCCTTTTTCTACTTTATCTTATTAACAAAAAGATCACCTTTCGCTGTATTCTTTTCGTTCTTCTTTCTTTTAACCATTCAAATGTGTAAGGAAAAATTTTGATGGGTTAGACTATGTTTTCGTTCTCTCTGTATTCATAATATCTACATTTTTCTTCTGCTGATTAAATGTTATATCTGTTCTGCTACTAAAGTAGGGTGACATTCTGTTATTTTGTAATCTCTGATCTCGTTTTAGGAGATGCACTGTTTGCATTGAAGAGGTCACTAAACGCTTCGAGTGATCAACTTTCTGATTGGAACCAGAATCAAGTTAACCCATGCACTTGGTCAAAAATAACTTGTGATGACAACAGCAATGTCATCATGGTGTAAGTTTGAAGTTATTGTGAGAGCTGTTTTAATCACCTTGTAGATGATATGATTGTGGCGCAGTTTGCGTCCCAAACACTTGAGCTTTTATTGGTCAACAACCATTCTGAAACGTGATGTTTGATGGTGTCTGACCTTTGTTTGCAGGTCACTATCAAATATGGGGTTCGCTGGCACTTTAACTCCAAGATTAGGTGTTCTAAAGAATCTCAATACTCTGTACGTATAGAGAACTTGTTGAATCATGTTCCATTGAATGCTATTTACAATATACTTATGTAGGTTTCTTGGACTTTCATTACTCTGCACTTCTTTTAGTCTTTGGATTTTGAGTTAATGGGCGCATTTTAATTAACATCAGTATATAAATCACTCTACTTAAAATAAGTAGGTTACTTATGTAGGTTACTTATGGTGTCATTAATGGACGAGGTGAAATATTCTTTCATTGTCATTGCTTATCAGTTATCACATTATTCTCGTAGTGCCTCTGATGAGCACTATAAGGTCATAACTCTCAACTTTTGCTGAGAAGATCCCTTAAAAATAAAGCTTTCTTCCTTGTTAAGAGGAAGTTCTATTTTAATGAGATTTGTGAACTCATATCAATGTTCATGTCTTTAGTTATGTTGTGTACTGAACTGACTGGGTTGTCAACATCCTGGCAGTTCCTTGCAAGGAAATGGAATAACCGGTAAAATTCCTGAACAGCTAGGAAATTTAACCGGCTTGACCATGTTAGATCTGGAAAATAACCGTTTGTCCGGAGAAATACCAGCTTCCCTAGGCAATCTGAAAAAGCTTCAGTTTCTGTAAGTAATGGAGTAGTATTTCTTTGATTATTGCTTTTCTATAACTGAGCTGTCTTTGGGTGTTAGGCTAAGGAGTCAACTTCAATGTTTCTTTGAGCAGGTTTTTGAGTCAAAACAATCTGACCGGGACAATCCCTGAGTCGCTTTCAGGCCTTCTCAACTTGATTAATCTGTAAGTGAATCATTTAGTCTGATTTTTGATGTGTTTATGGTCTGTACCATGTTATATTAACCCGATTCAGTGATTGCTCTTTGACAGTCAGCTTGCTTTAAATGATCTTACTGGAAAAGTTCCTGACAGTTTGTTCCAAGTCCCAAAATACAAGTATGCAGATCTTGATTCTTGCAGTGTTCAAGTGAAAATATATTTGAACATTCTTTTTATACTAGTTCCGGCCTTTTTTGCCTGAGGCGTGACTGTTGATATTAGTTTAACTCAGTTTGCTTATTAGTTTTTCAGATAACCATTTGAATTGTGGCTTAAACTTCAGTCATCGTTGTGTATCTGACAATGAAGGTAATTGAACGAGCAAATACTACATGTTTGAATTACAAGTCCTTAATGTGGACGTTACGGTTTGCTGGAGATAGTTGGTATTAAGATAACTTACGGACCCTGGCCAATTCTAAAGGTTGAAATCTTGGCAGGTTCTCCAAGTAAATCAAAAACTGGGCTCGTAATTGGTATTGTTGGTGGATTTCTTGGAATTATCCTTCTTGGGGGATTTATGCTGTTTTTCTGGCGGGGAAGGAACAAAGGCTACAAACGTGAAATCTTTGTTGATGTTCCAGGTCTGTATCACCTGTTTTTCACTGTAGTAACTTCAGTTTGTGTTGTTAGCTCTCGAAAAAGAAAAAGGCTATAGCCGTTATCTATTGCTACATCTCGTAGTTCCATCTTACATTGGAGACGAGTTGTTTAATCAACATTACTTTAGTCTTGTGCACTATAAGATGGTATATGTCCATTGAGTATGTTGTGACATTTTTCTCGTGTTTGTTTGGTGTGTTTAGGTGAGGTTGACCGGCGAATTCCATTTGGTCAATTGAGGAGATTTGCATGGAGGGAATTGCAGCTTGCTACCGATAACTTTAATGAAAAGAATGTTCTTGGACAGGGAGGTTTTGGCAAGGTTTATAAAGGAGTGCTCAATGACAGCACTAAAGTTGCTGTGAAACGATTAACCGACTATGAGAGTCCTGGGGGAGATGCTGCATTTCAGCGTGAAGTCGAGATGATCAGTGTGGCTGTTCATAGGAATCTTTTGCGGCTTATAGGATTTTGCACCACACCGACTGAACGCTTGCTAGTATACCCATATATGCAGAACCTAAGTGTTGCCTATCGTCTACGAGGTATTTAATTTTTCACAGTAGAGCCTATATCCATGGTTTGAAGTTGGCTTTCTATTGTATATCTCAATTTCAAATTGCCGAGGATTATCTTTTTTCTAGTGTTACTATTACTCTTTTAAACAAACTCAGCTAAATTTCTACAGAAGTTATATAAACTGAGATGTTGTTGGAGATGTGAAAGATAGTTGGGAGGTGCGAAGGTTTAAGGAAGGGGAGCATTCTCTCTTGTGGCAGCTAAATTTCTACAAAAGTCTGAAACTTTTTATTGTCAAGAGTCTTTAAGTGTCCTTTACATATGATTTTCGTCTAAACAATAAGCAGTCAGATGCACCATTTTCTTCAACCCTCTCAAGCCTGAAAAGTAAAAGGACATGTCCGGGACAACTTGTGCGCACCTCGACTAATTCCACGGGGTGCCTGCTATACTCCCACCAACACAGGTACCGAGTAACTCTGACAGATGGGAAGAAATCACGTAGTGTTTTTGTTATCTCATGGTTCTTAATCCACTTAATTAACCACTAGGCCACACCTTTGGGATGCTTGCTTGTAGAGTTAGATTATATGTTTATTATAGGAGGACACATTTTCACTCAAGTTCCTTTCTCATGTTTTATTTCTTGATTCTTTTTGTTTAGACTTGTGAATAGTCACTTGAAGTTTAGGTGGCCTTCGGCTAGATAACCATGAGTAAAATTCTGGGGTGCTTCCTGCTTTTCCCAGAGAAAATTAATAAAGGAGTAGTGCATAGGTGCTCAATATTCTTAATATTTTGTAGAATCATTTAGTTCTCTTTAGTCTTCAAAAAGCCATATTGAATTATACCTCATCAAAAGGGAACTCTGCAACATGAATTGAGGTCGGTTTCTATAATGAGAGGTTAACTGAGTTCGTGAATCCATTCTTGTGCATTCATAATTTTCCCGAAAAGGTGAGTTTTTGAAAACTTGCATGAATTGAAGATGACGGATGCAGTAGTCAGTCAAGCTTTAAAGTTCACATTGTTTTCTCCCAGAAGTGATGAGATTTTTGTGGCTTATTTGTAGTATTTTATCAAATGCAGAAATTAAACCTGGAGAAACTGTTTTAGATTGGGCAACCAGGAAGCATGTGGCACTGGGCACTGCACGTGGACTTGAGTACCTGCACGAACACTGTAATCCAAAAATTATTCACCGTGATGTTAAAGCAGCTAATGTTTTACTAGATGAAGATTTTGAAGCTGTAGTTGGTGATTTTGGCTTGGCAAAGTTAGTTGATGTTAGGAAAACCAATGTGACAACTCAAGTTCGTGGTACAATGGGCCATATAGCTCCCGAGTACTTGTCCACAGGGAAATCATCAGAAAAAACTGATGTTTTTGGATATGGAATCATGCTTTTGGAGATTGTAACTGGTCAACGTGCAATAGACTTCTCACGCCTAGAAGAAGAAGATGATGTCTTGTTACTTGACCATGTAAGTGTACATAACTCAACGACTGATACTAACTCTGATTCTGTTGATCTGCATATACAGTCAGACCTGTCTATAACATTATTCTTATATAACAACACTTCTATATAAAAGCCAAATTTTTCCGGAACCAAATCTCATGTGCTATTATAATATATTTTTTCTATAACAACAATTTGCTATAACATCCAAAAATATCCGAAACAAACGAGGTTGTTATAGAGATGTAGTTCCTAGTGGCTATTGCATATTTACTTTTACAATGACATCTAAAACAATTCAGTTCTTCTAAGTTCTATTTTATCATCTTACCTTTGGTGATTATACTTCCACTCTTCTTTAAGCTGCATGGTGGTGGTCTGGTGGAAGCTCATTGTCCGTTACAAGAAATCCTCATGAATTATATAATTCGGTTATCTTTTCTTTCTTGATATATATGTTGTAATCTTGATATTCAACGGGAAGGACCAAAAAGAAGTCTCATTTTCCACATAGCATTCTTACGCAAATGCTTTGCATATCAGACATAGGTCTTAAAACTTGAGCCTTTTGTCGGACACTCTTTTTAGGAATTAGGACTAAGGTAAACTAGCAGAAATACAGTGAAATAACAATCAGAAGATGCAAAAGTTTTTAATCTGCTTCCTGCAGGCATGGACCCTAAACCTAGATTTTAATTTGCATGATAAGCTCTCCGTAATCTTAGCTTTTATAGGACCTTTTTTTGTAGTATTGGTTACTGAAATGACTGCATGTATCATCTTGAAGGTCAAAAAACTGCAAAGGGAGAAAAGGCTAGATGCTATTGTTGACCGCAATCTGCACAAAAACTATAATATGGATGAAGTAGAGATGATGATTCAAGTTGCATTGCTTTGCACTCAAGGATCGCCAGAGGACCGTCCAGCAATGTCAGAGGTAGTACGAATGCTGGAAGGAGAAGGGCTTGCTGAGCGGTGGGAAGAATGGCAGCATGTCGAAGTTACACGTAGGCAAGAATACGAGAGACTACAACGACGATTTGACTGGGGCGAAGATTCAATCTATAATCAGGACGCCGTTGAGTTATCTGGTGGAAGATGACAAATCTGTATTTCCAAACAAGTACATACTTTCCTGTAATAGTCTCGTTGATGCATAGAGCTGGTTGCTAAATGGCATGCAATCGATGTTTTAATATTGCTTGTGCCATATCTTGATTGTATCTTTTTTCATGTGCTTCTCTTATTTAATCAATTCTTTTTCCTGTATGCTTGACCTGTGCAGCGACGTAATGTATCAACCGTTTTCTTTTTGTTTCTTCTGTTTCTTTTTTCCCCATCTGTCTATGCAAATTGTAACATTAATCCTTGTTATAGAAATTCATTTTTCTCTATCTGAAGGTCTCTACTATTCTTGTTATTGTACGTTTGCATCAGATGCACTAATCCCAAAATAGAACTGATTAGTAAAATATTTCTTTCACATGTCTTTGTTGATATCTGCAGGGAAAAGGTTACATTTTTGCTATGTATAAGTGGCTATCTAATATGCAATATTTATGTTCTACTTCACATAGTCATTGTACCTTCACAAGGTAGGGTAAGGACGGCATACATACTACCCTCCCCAACCCCACTTGTGGGAATACACTGGGTATGTTGTTGTTGTTGTCGTTGTTCACATAGTCATTATGAAGAGGTTATGCTTTCCTGGAATTCACATACTTTGGTAGCGGATTACATCACAAGGAAGCCTAATCCTCTTGGTTACCTAAAAGTAATATGTACGATTTTCTTGTCCGAGACTAGATACTGGTTTTACATTTGCAGATGCTGTGGCCTCGGCTTGAACATTGTTGTTTGCCTTTCTCCATGCATGTCCTCTTGACCATTGGCTGTGACGGCGATTTCCTCCCTCACTTTCATCAGCAAGAAGATGCTGTGGTGTCCTCTCCGAGTTCCTCTGCTCCATATCTTCTAAGTGAACGTTGCACTTATTGTAATCTGCACCCGCCATTGCAAGAGCCTCAACTGACATGGTTTTCGCTCTTTATTCTCTCTCTGTCAAATTGCAAATGCCTTCAAATGAGGTACGTTTTAGGACAATGGAGAAGTAATATTTATACTTGTTGCGCCCCTACATCCCGTGCTTTGCTCTTCTTTCCTTTTCTGATATGAAATTCTGACTTGTGAAATGTTAGTGCAGCCTAGACTTTATACAATAGAACATATGAATTTGTTGATATATCCGTGAACTCGAGTTGCTTTTTCACTTTTTCCACTAGGAATTAAATGGTTTGTGGACACTTTTTTGCAAGTGGTTATATTGGATCAATAGATTGAAGGATTCTTTTTATACGGAAAAAGACACTATATAGCCGCTTTCAAAATAATAGCCGAAAAACTGTATATTCTTTGTATATTTTTTGTATATATATACACACTTTCTGTATGTTATATGCAAAAATTATACAAAAAGGCCGAAAATATATGAGGTAAAATATTTACTCATGAGAGAGATGTCCATTGAATGTTTGAAGAGAGCTTTGTATTACCAGTTGTTGTAGGGAACTCTGGAAATTTGAACACTTGGTTGAAATTGACATTTGTGATTCAAAGAATAGAGATATGTGGTGAGGAGTTGATGAAGAGATTACTAAAAGGGAAATGAACAGAAATCTTCTACTTCTGGATAATTCTTTCATTCTTATTTTTTTGTCATTTTTGGATTGGGAAAAACTTAGCTACCTGTTTGGTTTACAAAAATTCGAAAACCGTTGTTTTGGAAAACATATATTAGAGGATGCTTTTGGAAAATGTTTTCCTTCCTCTGTCGCTAGGGAAGTTAGTTATTTTCCTGAAATTGGTGGAAATGTGTTCATAAGAAAAATATTTTCCAAACATTTAAGCCGACTAAAATGGGAAAATTGGAATCTGTACCAAACACACCCTTACCAAAATATTTGAAACTTAGAAAAATAAATAAATTCTGTAATACTAAAAGCAAACGTATTCCAAAAATTCATTTCCTGCTTAATTTTCGACAACAGACGTAATAGAAAACCAACAACATTTTAACGAAGAAACTTTTACATTCCTATACCATATAGGAAACCTTATTACCCTCAATGTTTAAGGTTTGATATAATTACATTTAGCATACCAAATTACCAATTCTATACCATAGTGTATTTTAAGGGTACAATTAATGCAGCGTATATCCCTCCTTAATTCAAGGTACCGTATGTCACACCTCCTTTTTACCTACACCTCCGTAAAGGGTATATAAGAGTGTTTTTTCCAACTTAAAGTGACAATCGAAACGAGATTATTTTATTCAAAATTCAGAGTCGCCACTTGGGATAATTTATGGTGTCCCAAGTCACCGGTTCAAATCCCGAATCGAGGAAAAGATTCACTCTGTTTTACAATCCGTGAACACAGAAATTCGGGTAAGGAATTCTGTTAATCTGGGAGAAGATGTTAGGCATTCCAGAATTCCGTAGTTTTAGCACGGTCGCTCAACTGTTATAATTGGCCTATTGTCTGGTTTCAATACATGTTTTAGCCTATAGTGCGATTTTAAATTTTATAACCGCTTTATTTATTTTTAGGAGAATTGTAACATCATTTAAAATACGTCTTGAACCACGTCACATAAATGCACCCGCGACTCTTGACATATTTTATCTAACATTGTTGGAATTTGGATTTGGGTCACATAAATGCGCACCCGAGTTTAGGAAAGTAAATTATTAAAACAACGCGCCTAAAGCAACTACGCGTTTGCAACTTTGCGAGGGCCATGAAAATTCGCTAAATAACACGCCTCGATTTCTAAGGATAAACAAGATTAATTAAATGAGGGCCGTGCAATTGTTATTTTTGTTTGGCAAGACACATCTCAATTCTAATTTAAAGAGGGAATTCAAACTAAATTTCGAAGGGCCAAAAACTATATGTGTCATTTAATATAGCTCACCTCCATTAATCAAAGGCCCAATCCAATAATTAAAGAAAACTTACGGAGTTTTAGTGACCATGAGCTCATAGTTCGACCATACTAATTAACTGAAATTCGTAACATGAACCAACTGCATAAGGAAAACTAAATTGACGAAATAATTAAAGAAGAAAAGCGCCTGAGTTTGATTGATTCTCAGCTGGGCTTGCATTAGGCCCAACTCTTACGCCCCACATTATTCAAGCCACTCAACTAATGCCAATTACTGATGCTACCATGGAATGAGCTTGACTTAGCAAATTAAGCTTTGATTTTAAACGTCAAACACCAATTAATTATCAAGCTTTCATGATTTTAAAATTACGCACACGTTTGGGCTAATTGGCTACTAAAACGAGCCATTGGGCTCGAAGAACAAGTCAAAAGCAAAATGCCGGCCACTTTTAGTTGCGGATCCTCTCAAGGCCCTACACTCAATGAGCCCAAACCATGCAGGACCGGGGATGAGGATCATAGACTCAACATCGAGTCTCTATCAAAGCAAATGACTCTTTCACACTTAGTCGCAAACCAACAGATCTCACTATCACTTAGTAACTAGTACACCAGACTATTTTTAACACCATCAGGAACAATTGTTTGATTTCAAATTCATCAGATGTCTATGTTTGGATTCGAATACAAACTGAGCTTACAAATTCCTCATGGAAATTCAAACCAAACACCTTTCAATACTAACACTAATCAATCCACAAAAGACAACATGCTAATTATTTGGATAAAAAACCCAACCTGAACTCATTCTTTTAAATATGTGAGTACCAGAATCAAAGATTGAAATAACATGTGAATAATAATCAGATCTCTTCACCATCCAAAACACATGTAACACGATATAATCCATTTAAACTAAACTCCGAATTAGAACACATTTTTCACTAATCACAAAACTTAAAGAGCAAAACACTTCAAGCACCCAAAGTCTGACATTATGCCAAGTTCTCAAGAATACACACTTATTTTTGCCATACTTGAATAATCAGAAAACTTCAGTGGCAAATATATTTAAAAAAAACTATAGAATGTTGAAAGAAAGTAGAAAACAAAAGAGATAACAACCAATTACAACTTGGATTCAATCCAATTTTCATTCAAAACACATGTTTGCAATCAAATTGTTGTCCACATTTTGAGATGTTACCTGGTATTGAACAACAAAGCCAAAAGAAAGTGAGATCAGCAAGCAGCAGCAGAAATTAGCCCAGATTCAACACTCGAACAGTGAAATTATCTCAAAAAAAAAACTCAATGGAACAATAAATAGCAGAAGAGCTTGACAGGAAAAATTATAAGTCAAGCAGTTCTCAAAGCCGCAACTCAGGCTGTCCAGATCAAATCTGATAATTTTAGTGACACGAATGAGAAGGTTGAGAAATTATGATGACATTAGGGTCGAGAAGAGGTCCTAGGAGAGCGTCTCGAAGGTATGACCAACCTCGTCTGTTTTCCGATAACCCCCCTAAGCAGTATTATCCACCTCAGAACCCTCAATACTCTGTCGCTCCACCTCAGTATGTTGTCCAGCCACCAAAACACCCCAGAAGACGAGCACAAGCATCACGAAATCTCCAACAACCTCCACAAAATTTTCAGGTGCCCTATAACCCACATCCAAGCCAGAGGTATAAAGGGGAACAAAGGTTGAAAGATAATTTTACACCAATAGGAGAGTCCTATGCAAACTTATTTGAGAAGTTAAAGCATTATGACATGATTGCACCTATTCCTCCAAATCATGTGAACCCACGTGCGAGAAGCTTTAACCCTTCTAAAAGGTGTGAATACCATTCCAATGACCAGGGGAACAATGTTGAAAGCTATCGGGATTTGAAAAGAGAAATAGAAAGGATGATCCAGGAAAACCTGATTGTGATCCAAGACAGTGACACCCAGAATAGCGCGCAGAATCCTTTACCTGCACATGATTATGCACACTTTGTGGGGATGATGCGTGGTGACAGGAAGCATGAGAATCCTCTCGGGAATTTGCTAACTGAAGTTAATGATTTTGAAATTGGAGAAGGCTCTGCTGATTCTGATGAGCAAATTTGTGGCTAAATGTCAAGCTTAGCAATTGAAAAGTCATTCCCTCCTCACTAGGAAGGAATCTTGGTAGTTTGTTTTGATGTTTTTTCTATTAGCTGAGTTATTTTAGGGTTGTGATCCAGATTTTATTTGTTTTATCTAGTCAAACCCTTTTATCCCCCCATTCGGTTTGTGTGAGTCTTATCTTTCTGTTCTGTTGCTATTTTCATTTGATGGGTTATTTAGGGCTGTAACTCGGATTTTAGGTTGTTTGTCTTGTTGTTTACTCAATGAAATACAGTTTTCCTTTTGCGTCATTCCATGCTTAGTTCTTTTCCCGCTAGTTTTAATGACATGACATGCATGCAGAATTTTTGGCCAGATCTTAGAAAATTGATTTAAGTTTGAATTGGACAACTAAAAAAAAGATACTTTTGAGGGTGAATAAAGAGTTGAGATACTTTGGAATTGAGGTCGAGTAAATTTACCTTCAAATCATTGTGGAGGTCGTGCTTGAGGATGTTTAGTCAACTGAAGTTTGTAGGAAAGTAAGGGATAGAAAGTGTGACACACCAAGAAGACAAACATGTTCATCAATGCTGTGATTGCGAAAAGATAATATGTTTGGCGTTCTCGAGTTTCGGAGGCCCTTTTTCTGCTATCCAAACACTTTATATCCTTCACTACCCCTTTTGAGCCTGTGTTATCCTATTTTGGAATCAAGTTTAGATTCAAAAAAAAAAGAAAAAGAAAAAAAATCCATGACCCAAGAGTACAAACTGGGGCAATTCTTAGAAAGTTAAAAAAAAAAAGAATTGTCAAAGGTCCATGCCCTCAAAAATAAAAGTTGGGGCAAACAAAAAAAAAAGAAAAAAGAAAAAAAGAAAAGAAAAAAAAGAGAAAAAAAACCCAGAAAGAATGATGAAATTATAGTTAGGTAAGATGTTTGAACTACGTTTGACCTGATTCCTTAAAAAATAAGGATACGTAGGCAGCCTCATGGTTCGGTCCAACCAAATAAGAATTTAGAAGAAAAAATAGAAAAATTCAAAAATCCCCAGCATCTAAAACTGGAGCAAAGATTTTATTTCATTTTTGAAAGAGTCGATTCCAAGAGTTGTAAGTCTACAACCCCTCATTATGAGTTTATTTTGAGCTTTCATGCCGACCTTTCTTTCCAGTCCTATCCAAAAACCTTCCAAATAAAAACCTCCCAATATGCCTTTAAGAATGCCAAGAGACGCATGCAATGTGCAACAATTGTCACACAACGTAGAACATCGTCGAGTTGCTCACAAAAAAGAGGGAAAGAAAAAGAAAAATAGAATAAATGAGAGAGTCTTACTAGTGAAAACTCTCACGGGCACAGTAAGGTGACGGTAAGTAGAGATGAATAAATGAGAGAGGCTTGTTGGTGAAAACCCCCCGGGGCACCACTAGTCGAAAGTGAGTCATGAAGCTGATGCAAAGAATTGGCACGAACAAGCCCGACTTCAAAGGTCATAAGAATGGCAAAAGGGAAAATTGGATTAGTTTGATAGATCAGGCCGTTGAGTCCAAAATGCATGTCCTAACCATTAAGGCTAGTTATTGGAAAAAAAAGAAAAAAAAAGAAGAAAAGGAAAAAACTCTTCCTTCTGTCCTTTCGAACGGGGCATTTCTTGTTAATACTTGTTTCTTTGCATCATTGTGTCCTTCACTCTGAGTCAGTCCTTGTCAAAACAATCAAGAAAAGATCTCAAAATCTGTTACCAGCTTTTCAATTGCACAAAGTAAATTTGGCCAGCACATTCGGTTGTTACTGTTAACATGCCTTGAGGATTCATGCAAAGGCTCCCCAAATAGACTCTCGTCAGCCTACTTGGCACAAGTAAAGACACCTCGTGATTCTCTCTGACGGACAAATTGCTCAAAAGCAGGAAGTCGTTTCAAGATATCAGAAAAGATTACCTAAGAAAAGATCTCCAGTTGGGATAAGGCTGATTGAGCCAGAAATACAAATGGTACTGGGTGTGAAACAATTAGGGTTGATGCAGAGCAAAATTTTCTTGAGACCGACCCAAGATGATCGAGCAAAAGCCAAGCTGCTCAAGACTCAAGGCCACAAACTGACCACCATTTTCAAAACTGACAAATTTTTCTTTGTATGAAACAGGAACAAAGTAGTGCAAGGAATGTGGTTCAAAAAAAAAGAAAAAAAGAAGGTAAAAGAAAAGAGAAAAAGAAAGAAAAATAAAAAAAGGAGAAAAAAATGAAAATGAAAAGAAGAGAATAGCCGACAAAGGGAAGTTTCTCAAATTTTTGCCTTTTTCTATCTTGCTCATGTGCATAAAATTTTGTCATTTGGTCGTCACATTTTTCCTTCTAGGATAAAAAGTCCTAGTATGATGGATTTTCCTCCCAATATAAATCTTAGTCTGATGAATATTTCTCATAAGATAAAAAACCTAGTCTGATGAACTTTCTCCTAGGATCGAAATCTTAGTCTGATGAATTTTTCTCCTAAGATAGAAGATCTAGTCTGATGAACTTTCTCCTAGGATCAAAATCTTAGTCTTATGAATCCTTCTACTAAGATAGAAGACCTAGTTTGATGAATTTTCTCCTAGGATAGAAATCTTAGTCTGACGAATCTTTCTCCTAAGATAGAAGACCTAGTCTGATGAATTTTTTCCTAGGATAGAAATCTTAGTCTAATGAATCTTTCTCCTAAGATACCAACAAAAAAAAGGCCTAGGCTGATAAATTTTTCCCTAGGATCAAAATCTTAGTCTGATGAATCCTTCTCCTAAGATAAGAAAACCTAGTCTGATGAATTTTCTCCTAGGATCAAAATCTTAGTCTGATGAATATTTCTTCTAAGATAGAAAACCTAGTCTGAGAATTTTCTCCTAGGATAGAAATCTTAGTCTGATGAATCTTTCTCCTAAGATACCAACAAAAAAAGAGACCTAGGCTGATGAATTTTCCCCTAGGATCAAAATCTTAGTCCGATGAATCCTTCTCCTAAGATAAGAAAACCTAGTCTGATGAATTTTCTCCTAGGATCAAAATCTTACTCTGATGAATCTTTCTCCTAAGATAGAAAACCTAGTCCGATGAATTTTTTCCTAAGATAAAAAAGTCTGAATTTGAAAAAAAAGGGGTCATTTTTTTAGTTTTCTTAAGATTAACAATGTTTAGTTTTCCTGAAATCAGGGGGCTCCGCCTGGAGAATAGGGTCAGTCTTTACTTTAGTCAAGCTTAGTTTATAGTTTTCCTAGTCTATTCTTTAGTTTACTCTCATCATTGCATCAATAGTACAAGTGATTTACAATTTTGCTAACAACTCACAAATCTTCCTAGTGCAAACTGGGGCAGAAAAAATTTCTTTTGTTTTGTCTGTTTTGTTGTAATTAGGCGCCCACCTGGAGAACAAGGGAAGACAACTCAAGTTTCAACGAAAAGGAGTTTCGAAGGAAGACAACTCAAGTTTCAAGGGAAAAAAGTTTCGAAGGAAGACAACTCAAGTTTCAAGGGGAAACAGTTTTGATGGAAGACAACTCAAGTTTCAAGGGAAAGCAGTTTCGAAGGAAGACAGTTCAAGTTTCAACGGAAAATGGTTCAAGGTGCAAGGGAAAACAGTGTCAAGTAACAAGAGAAGGGAATACATTTCGAGTCAGCAGTCAGGAGCCCGCCTGAAGAGCAGGGAATACATTTCACGTCAGCAATCAGAAGCCCACCTGGAGAACAAGGGAGTACAATTCAAGCTTTACTTTCAAGTTCTTACTGATATTTGGTAATGTGATACGTTTTACACTTACATGTGTGCCCAAATACCCAAACGGGGGCAGAAAATTTTCTTTGTTTTTGTCTATTTTGTTGAAGTCAGGAGCCCGCCTGGAGAGTAAGGAATACCTTTCAAGTTCAACAGTCAGGAGACCGCTTGGAGAGCATGGGAATGCATTCAAGTTTAGTAGTCAGAAGCCCGCCTGGAGATCATATGAATACATTTCAAGTTCAGCAATCAGGAGCCCGCCTGGAGAGCACGGGAATACAATTCAAGTTCAGCAGTCAGGTACCCACCCGGAGAGCACGGGAATACAGTTCAAGTTCAGCAGTCAGGCGCCCACCTGGAGAGCACGGGAATACAGTTCAAGTTTTGGCAATCATGCATCCACCTGAAGAAAAGGGAAAGCATCTCAGATTATAATTCAAGTCAGCAACAAAATAAGCTTGTGGAAAGAATGCGAGTTAGCAGTCCGAGGTGATCAACAGAAGTTAGTCACAATAAAGAAAAAGAGAAAGGCAAGAAGTTAATCCAAATGCAGAAGTTGATGAAAGATATGAGCTTCTCAAGACATGGTTGAGGTCACAAGCACTGCATGCCCGGTTTTGATCCGAAAAGCTGAAGAAGAACGAGCTAGCACCTGCAACTAGCAAGCGTCAAGGTTCAAATCCAAAGTCTGCATGAAAAACCACTCAAGACTCAAGATCAAGCTTCAGAAGACTTATAGATAGGAATCTTGTAACTCGTAATTGACATGTTTAGTTAGTCTTTTTCATTTGATTTTTTGATGTAATAATAGGGACCGCGGACCGGAACCTCGGCGGAACGACACCTTGACCGGATCTCCACCTCGGCATACTCCATCATCTCACTCACCTCTGAACTACACGTGGCCTGATTCCTTTATAGCCAAGGATATGTAGGCAGCTCAGATACCAGGGCTCGGTCACATTCCCCTTTTCTCTTAGTTTTAGTCTCTCCAAATAAGGGTCGGGTCAAAAACCTGTCTAGTCATTCTTTGTCTAAAAATACTATGTCTTTCCAGTCAAAGAGGGGCAGCTGTAGACATGTGATTTTTGACCCTCCCCAAGATTTTATATATTTTAGCGTGTAAATATTTAGTTTAGGCCTAGTATAGTTATTTCAATTAATTTTGACTTTATTTGCTTTATTTTATCACAAAAAAAATAAAAATTACAAAAAATATTTTCTCTTATTTAGCTAGTTAATATTTTTATCTAGTTACTTTTAATTTGTCTACTAAATTCAAAAATACAAAAATAATTCTAGGAATGTTATCTTAATTTTATAATAATTTTTCTATTTTTTTTATAGTACGATATTTTGAAAATACAAAAAAATAGTTTTATTTTAATGGTCAGTCTTATTTTAATAGTTATTTTACTTAAATAGGATTAATTAATAAATGAGATCGCATTTTTAATCTCGTTCGCGGGGAAAAAATAGAACTTGAGCTCGAGCATCCCATGTTTAGGTTTAATTTTGGACCTAGCCCATAATTCCTAGGCCCATACCCCTAACCTAATCCCTACCCCTATATAACAGTACCTAATACCTAAATATAGGGATATACACTGAAAATCACAAGCAGCCATTTCTTTACAATAGATACCTAACGCCTAAGACTAGACAGAAGGGGCCATTTCTGATCTTAAAAATCACACACACCTTCATCTTCTTCAGGGCATAATGCAATAACAACACATAAACCAAAGAGATCAGCGGCAAAAATAAAAGAAGGAGGCCAGACCTCATCTTCTTGTTCACCTTCTCAACCATGGGCACAAGAAACCTAGCGAAAAACCTTCAACACTCCTGAACCTCTCTGAGACGACCAACCGCGACACATAGAAGAGCCCATCACTGGACTTCTTTGTTCACCACACATCTACCATCTCCGGTAAAGCTTCACCTCACAGACTCTCCCCTTCTCCTACACGCCCTGAACTAAGAGAACCACAGGAAACCATTAGAGCCGCTGCTGCTTCTTCGCTCGTGAACAAACACAGCAACAACCGATCTCCTCACTCCCACCAGCCAAGAAACAACTCCAAATCAGGAGTTACTGTCATGGAGTTCGTTGGATCTATTTTCTGATTTAGTCTGAGTTTTTCGGTGAGCGTTGAGGTCGTCATTAATCCTTGTTGCCGACTTACGACGAGGTTGTTTGTTCAAGCTTTAATTCTGAGATTCGAGGTTGTTTGTAGCAATGAAGGTTCATTCTTTACCCTATTTCATCTCCAGTTCATTTTACTAGCTTAGTAAATAATTTTGGGTAAGACTTTTCCGTGATCTTTTGATCCTCAACTGAATTAGTTGTTTATTTGGAGTTATATGACTATTTTGACTTTCTTATAAGACTTTGCTGAAATATTTAGATATATTCATGATAATAATCTCATGTCGGTTTGGTTCAATTAGGTGCCTTATGCAACTGTTAAGTTAGTCTTTGTAGTCGGTGTAAGTAAGAGTTGCATCTTCGGAATATAAGTATTAGAGACAAAATAAAAGGAATTGGCTTCAAAATCTTTTACTGTTTCGATTCATTAATCAAGATTTGGCTATCGTTTAGTGTAAGCTTGTTGTAAATAATGAGCTTTGGAATAATAGGTTTGGGGTTTAAAAGTTGAATAATTCATGAACTTTGTCGTTTGCTTTAGGCGATTAATAATGATTATCATGGCTACGGGTACGGTTCCCGTGATGTAGTTGTGATTTGTAATTGCTAAAATTCAGGTGCGCATTTATGTGACCCAAATCCGAATCTCAACAATGTTATATAAAATGTGTTGCGGACTGCGGGTGTATTTATGTGATGTGGTTCAAGGCATATTTTAAATAACGTTGCAATCTTCCTAAAAATGAATAAAAGCAGTTGATAAGTTAACATTGAACCATAGGTTAAAACATGTATTAAAATCAGATAATAGTCCAATAATAATAGTTGAGCGACCGTGCTAGAACCACGGAACTCGAGAATGCCTAACACCTTCTCCCGGGTTAACAGAATTCCTTACCCAGATTTTTGTGTTCGCGGACTGTAAAACAGAGTCAATCTTTTCCTCGAGTCGCGATTTGAATCGGTGACTTGGTACACCATAAAATTATCCCAAGTGGCGACTCTGAATTTAATAAATAAATAATCCCGTTTCGATTGTCACTTAAAGTTGGAAAAAACTCCTTTATACCCTCCCTTTCGGGGGTGCAGGAAAAAGGAGGTGTGACACGGATCATCTGTCTTTGACAAAGATTGAGAAAAAGCACAATGAAAGCTTCAAGGAGTATGGTTTTCGGTGGAGAGAACTGGCAGCAAGGGTTGACCCTCCAATGAAAGAAAGTGAAATGGTGGATTATTTTCTACAGGCCTTAGAACCTACTTATTACGGTCATCTGGTATCAGTTATAGGCAAGTCCTTCAATGAAATGGTGAAGATGGGCGGTATGGTAGAAGAAGGGCTCAAGACAAACAAAATCATGAGCTATTCCGGCTATTAAGGCAACTACCCAGGCCATTCAAAGTGGAACTGAGGGGTAATTGGAAAGAAGAAGAAAGAGGATGTAGCAACGATTGATTCAGGAGCTTGGTTCGGACTTAGGGGCTCACCTCACCACTATAATCAGCCTCGACCCCACCATCAAACCTACCCCCTACCTCGTATAATCCACCCCAACAATACTACCCATTACCAGACCCCCATTTATCTGTCCACCACGCCCAAACATATAGCCAACCCCCTGCCCACGCACAACGGCATGCACTAGCCCTACAGAATACCTACCCAGCTCGACAAAATGCCTATCTACCCCCCACGAGCTTACCGAAACCCTCATGGATCAGGTTTTTAGCCCAATCATGCATTTAAGAATGAGAGGTTGCAGAAGAAGAAAACCTTCACTCCTTTGGGAGATTCCTATGCTAGTTTGTTCCACAGGCTGAGACAATTGGATATGCTGAAGCCGATCGAGCCAAAACTGCCAAATCCTACCCCGAGAAATCTTGATCATTCTGTAAGTTGCGAATATTGTTCTGGTACTCCGCGGCACGACACAGAGAAATGCTGGCAATTGAAAACAGCTATTCAAGAGCTTATTGATACCAATCGGATTGAAGTCCAAGCTCTGGAGGCGCCCAATATCAACCAGAACCCATTGCCGGCCTATCATGAGACAAATATGATCGAGATAGTGCATAAGGAAGGGGAGCCTAAGAAGCCTTCGCAGACCGTCATGATGATTTGACCCAGTGAAGCTAGGCCGGTTGAAAAGTCAACAAGTGAGAAATCAGTGATCAGGTTGAGCGGGGAAAATATTGAACCATCTGCGGTAGTCAAGAAGGGGACCTTAAGTGATGTTGCAGTAAAACAAGAAAGAACAAAAGTGGTTGTGCCAGGAGTGGCGAAAAAGCCTGTTGTAATTGTGGAGGGTGCCCGCACAGATCCTGTCATTATCAAGCTGGTAACTCAATTACCGATAGTCAACAGCAAGGCCATCTTGTGGAATTATGAGCGGGTGACAGTAACTTACAAAGGAAAAGAAGTCAAGGAAGAAGTCTATGAGACCCATGGATTGACTCGGTCAGGGAGATGCTTTGCCCCCGAGGAGTTAAGAAAAGATAAAACCTCCAAAGATAACCCAGTGCTAGTGAAGAAAGCTGTGTCCGAAGAAGAGGCAGAAGAGATTTTGAAAAAGATGAAAGTGCAAGACTATTCCATTGTGGAGCAGTTGAGGAAGACACCTGCTCAGATTTCACTGTTGTCATTGTTAATCCATTCAGACAAGCACCATCGAGCTTTGATGAAAATCCTAAACGAGGCTCACGTTCCTGACAAAATCTCAGTAAACCATTTGAAAAAGATAGCAAACAAGATATTTGAGGTAAACAAAGTCACTTTTTCGGATGATGAGTTTCCCGTGGAGGGTACTGAGCACAATAGAGCCCTCTATTTTACGGTGAAATGCGAAGATTCCGTAGTTACTCGGGTATTGGTCGACAATGGTTCTAGTGCAAACATTTGCCCTCTCTCCACTCTGAACAAATTGAAAGTGGAAGATGAAAGAATTCACAAGAATAGTATTTGTGTTCGGGGGTTCGACGGTGGAGGGAAAGATTCAGTAGGTGACATAGTGCTCGAGCTGACAATAGGACCAGTTGAATTTACCATGAAGTTCCAGGTGCTAGATGTGGCTATTTCTTACAATCTGTTGTTGGGTCGACCTTAGATTCATGCTACCAAAGCAGTCCCATCTACAGTGCATCAGATGGTCAAGTTTGAATGGGACAGACAGGAAATCATTGTGCACAACGAGGATAAATTGTGCGCTCACAGTGATGCCATTGTACCATTCATTGAGGTTGAAGACGACAAGGGGCCTTGGTTTATCAGGTTTTCGACACGGTGTCGGTAAAGAAAATTCCAGAAGGGAAGTGCGTTCCAATTCTGAAGGTAGCTGCCGCATCAGTCATGGTAGCCGTTGAAATGTTGAAAAATGGTTTTGTACCTGGCAAGGGTTTGGGTGCATCTCTGCAAGGTATCGTACAGCCGGTGTCCCTCCCCAAAAACTTGGATACATTTGGTTTGGAATTCAAGCCCACAGTTGCAGACGTGAAAAGAGCCAGAAAGTTGAAATAGAGGGCATGGGTCCTCCTAAAGCCTGTCCCACGCCTCTCCAGATCATTTGTCAGGCCTGACACCAAGAAACGCCCAGTAACAACAGTTCCCAGTTCTGTGGTTGGTCCTGATAAAAAGTTGATTGAAAGGTTCGAGAAGCTATTCGATAATGTGAACATGGTGGAAGCTGGAGAGGGTTCTAGCAAGACGGTTGTGCGATTTGTAGGGCCTAGTGTAAAGATTAACAATTGGGAAGATACTCATCTCCCCACCAGGAAGGAGTTTTGGTAGCTTGCTTTGATTTTCTTTCGGTTTATCTGGATTATTCCAGGGTTGTAATTCAGATTCTATGTTCCATCAGCTTGGATGTATAAACCATGTTATCTTTTAATTTTAATGAAATGCTATTTCCCTTTTTCATCATTCCTGATAGTTTTTATTTTTGTTTTTTTTCTTCCTTGTACAGTTCTTTTTATGCTGGTTTCAATGACATGACATGCATGAGGAAACTTCGGCCCAGTCTTAAAAGCCAATCTAATTCTGAAATAATAATTCAAGAAATAGAGTGTGATGATGAATCAGAATATGATGAGAATGAGGCCCTTGAAGAGATTAGTAATGAATTAAGCCATTTTGAAGAAAAACCCAAGCCTAACCTGAGTGATACAAAAGCAATCAATTTAGGGGACTCCGATAATATTAGAGAAACTAAGATAAGCGTCCATCTTGAACCACAACTCAGGGAAGAGATAATCAAAGCGTTGTTTGAGTACAAAGACATCTTTGCATGGTCATATGACGACATGCCGGGTCTAAGCACCGACTTGGTGGTTCACAAATTGCCCACTGACCCGGTATTTCCTCCCGTCAAACAGAAGTTAAGGAAGTTTAAAACTGACATGAGTGTAAAGATTAAAGAAGAGGTCACAAAGCAGTTTGAGGCAAAGGTCATTCGAGTCACGCGGTATCCCACTTGGTTAGCCAATGTTGTACATGTGCCAAAGAAGGATGGTAAGACCAGAGTGTGTGTTGATTACCGTGATCTCAATAAGGCAAGCCCAAAAGACAACTTCCCACTGCCAAATATCCACATTTTGATTGATAATTGTGCCAAACATGAGATTGGATCTTTTGTGGATTGTTATGCGGGATATCATCAGATTCTAATGGATGAGGAAGATGCAGAAAAAATGGCATTCATCATGCCATGGGGAACATACTGTTACAGGGTCATGCCCTTCGGTTTGAAAAATGCTGAGGCAACTTACATGAGTGCAATGACGACCATATTCCACGACATGATACAAAAGGAGATCGAGGTTTATGTGGATGACGTGATCATAAAGTCTAGGAAGCAGTCTGACCATGTCAGAGATTTGAGAAAGTTCTTCCAAAGGCTTCGTAGCTACAATCTTAAGTTCAATCCTGCAAAGTGCGCATTTGGTGTGCCGTCTGGAAATTTGTTGGGATTCATAGTCATCTGGCAAGGTATTGAATTGGAAACATCAAAGATCAAAGCTATCCAAGAATTGCCACCCCCAAGGAACAAGACTGAAGTGATGAGTCTATTAGGGAGGTTGA
Organism: Nicotiana tabacum; assembly: GCF_000715075.1. NCBI lineage: Eukaryota > Viridiplantae > Streptophyta > Magnoliopsida > Solanales > Solanaceae > Nicotiana > Nicotiana tabacum. The sequence continues at coordinate 10,472,684 of NC_134090.1, forward strand.
ACTACATCAGTAGGTTTATTGCTCAGCTTACGACAACTTGTGAACCTATCTTCAAACTGCTGAAGAAGGATGCTGCGGTCAAGTGGACATATGAGTGACAAGAAGCATTTGATAAGATAAAAGGGTACTTGTCAAACCCACCTGTGTTGGTCCCACCAGAACCAGGGAGACCTTTCATTTCGTATTTGACGGTTTTGGACAATTCGCTTGGTTGTGTGCTAGGTCATCATGACATCACTGGCAGGAAGGAGCATGCCATCTATTATCTTAGCAAGAAGTTCACATATTATGAGGTCAAGTACACTCACCTTGAGAGGACATGTTGCGCCTTAACTTGGGTGGCACAAAAGCTGAAGCATTATTTGTCATCTTACACTACTTACCTCATCTCTCGTTTGGATCCATTAAAGTATATCTTTCAGAAGCCTATGCCTATAGGGAGGGTAGCAAAGTGGAAGATCTTGCTCACAGAATTTGACATCGTCTACATGACCCAGACTAAGATGAAAGCCCAGGCATTGGCCGACCATTTGGTTGAGAACCCAGTAGATGAAGAATATGAGCCTTTGAAGACTTACTTCCCTGATGAAGAGGTAATGCATATTGATGAGTTAGAACCAGTTGGAGAGCCAGGTTGGAAACTTTTCTTTTATGGAGTTGATAACATGAAAAGCGTTGGGATATGGGTTGTACTTATTTCTGAAACAGGGCATCACTACCCTGTTACGGCTCAACTTTATTTCTATTGTACTAACAACATAGCTGAGTACGAGGCATGCATTTTGGGTTTGAGGTTGGCTGCAAACATGGGTGTACAGGAAGTCTTGGTCTTGGGAGACTCGGACCTTCTGGTGCACCAGATTCAAGGGGAATGGGAAACACGGGAATAAAACTCATACCGTATCGACAATGTTTGCATGACCTTTGTCAATGGTTTCGATCAGTAGAGTTCAGGCATATTCCAAGGATCCATAATGAGGTTGCTGATGTTTTGACTACCTTGGCGTCAATGTTACATCATCCAGATAAGACTTATGTTAACCCTTTGCATATTCAGGTCCGTGATCAGCATGCTTACTGTAATGCGATAGAAGAAGAGCTTGATGGTGAGCCGTGGTTCCACGATATCAAGGAGCATATTGTCACACCTCCTTTTTCACCTACACCCCGGGGAGGGTATAATAAAGAGAGTTTTTTCCAATTTAAGTAACAATCGAAACGGGATTATTTTAATTAAAATTCAGAGTCGCCACTTGGGATAATTAATGGTGTCCCAAGTCACCGGTTCAAATCCCGAATCGAGGAAAAGATTGACTCTGTATTACAGTCTGCGAACACAGAAATCCGGGTAAGGAATTCTGTTAACCCGGGAGAAGGTGTTAGGCATTCCCGAGTTCCGTGATTCTAGCACGGTCGCTCAACTGTTATAATTGGCCTATTATCTGATTTTAGTACATGTTTAAACCTATGTGCAAATTTTAACTTAAACCGCTTTTCTTTATTTAATTTTTTAAGAAAAATTCAACGTCATCTAAAACACGTCTTGAACCCCGTCACATAAATGCACCCGCGGTCCGTGACGTATTTTATCCAACATTGTTGAGATTTAGATTTGGGTCACATAAATGCGCACCCGAGTTTAGGAAGATAAATTATTAAAATAACGCGCCTAAAGCAACTACGCACTTTCAAATTTGCGAGGGCCATGGAAAATTCAACTAATGGCACGCCTCGATTTCTAAAGGATTAAAATTAGTTATATGCGGGCTATGGATTAAGAACAAAATATATTGTGGAAAACCATCTTTAATAGGAGAACTATTGTGGATACATCTGCGGTACATTACTACTAAAGTAAACATTTGCTCCAATATGTGCAGAAAACAAGCATATCAAAATTGTTTGACATAGGTTCAGGTGAAACCAAAATAGAAGAGATCAAAAGATATCAAATTCTTTATTGACAAAATATTGTGAGAATATTCATAGGATTTAATAATATGAAACATGGCCATTTCACAAGTAGATATACGATACATCACATCATTCAGGCATCTTTAAAGTTAACCGCTAATATAATAAATAAAGGCACTAATTTGAAAACTACATACAACACATCGTTAAAACACATCTAAAGGACACAATGATATAAATAGCAATACTTTTCAACTTTAGCTAACAATTTCCATAGCTTTTGTTGTTTACTTTCTAAATAATGAGTTTTAAATTCAAAGGGAAATCATGTACTACTTTAGCAACCTTCAAATAAATCAAAAGTTCTTCAACTTAAACTCACGTTTCCAACTAACCAAATATAATAAAATATTTTACATCAAGCAAATACAGGGATGCAAAATCGACAATAACCAAACTAGCTGAGAAGATCAACATTGATACAGTAGTATTATCAAAGTGCTAGAAAATAGGAGCTGACCTTATCTTCCAAATTCAAACAAAACAACAACGGCAAAGTCAAACAAGAACTGCAAACAAAATCGAGACCTCGAACCGGAAACCTCAGAACTACGTTCTTCGACGACCTCGAAACTCGCCGGAACAGTTTTGGAAGTGGACTATTTGGGGCGTTTTATGGGGTGTTTTTCAGGTGGAGAAGATGAGCTATCATGGCTCTTTCATGGTAGATGTTAAGCTCTAGATGTAGAATTTTTAGGAGGAAGAAAACCCTCTTTTCGTTGGCTGTCCGTGTATATCCAGTGTATATCGAGAGTATCTCTAGTGTATATAGAATGTATACTGACTGTATATCGAGTGTATACCCCCTGTCTCTGTTAAGAAGAATCCATCTTTTTTCTCTCTCTATCTTTTTAACTTCCCCCTCCCTCTTTCTTCAGCTCTCTAATCTCTAAATAGGCATCAAATTAGTGCATCTTCCATTACAAATTATACTTTTAACTTCTTTAATTATCCACTAGTTAGTGTTATTATTTAATTTTCATTAGTGTTAGTTTTACCCTACCAATATAGAAGCTTCCTAATTAGTTAAGTAAGACTCTTTTTTCATTTTTTTTAAATAAAACCTAAATTAATTTCTATCCCCAAATTATCTTAGACAATTAAATTAATTAACCCTAATAATTATTACAACTAATTAAAAACCAAATTAAAAGAAAATTGCCAAAATTTGGAAATAAAGAGTAAAATGTAACATGACTATTTTTTATGATCTTTTTCTATTTTTTCAACAACAACTTACTTACTTAATCTAAAAATGTAAAATAAAATTCAAAATGCAGATGCAATATTTATATATATTTTTTGTATTTTTTCATAATCTGAAATACTACATAATGAATTTTAAAATAAGATAGAAATATTGCACAATACCAAAGCTAATCCTAATTAATTAAACTAAATATAAACTATTTTTGTGTTTTGAAATTATATAAAGATAAAAATAAGGTACTATTTTTTTAAAATTATTTTTTATGAATAGTACATAAACTAAAATAATTGTTTGTAATTTTTATTTTTCTTGTAAGAAAATAAAATAAAAGAGTTAAAATAGCTATATTAGGCCTAAATTAAATATTTACGTGCTAAAAATATAAATTTTTTTGGGGAAGGTCAAAAATCACATGTCTACAGCTGCCCCTCTTTGACTGGAAACGTGAAGAGTTTTCAGACAAAGAACGACTAGACATGTTTTTTGACCCGACCCTTATTTAAAGAGACCAAAACTTAAGAGAAAAGGGAAATGTTACCGAGCCCTGGTATTTGGGCTGCCTACATATCCTTGGCTATAAAGGAATCAGGTCATGTGTAGTTCAGAAGTGAGTGAGATAATTGAGTATGCTGAGGTGGAGAGCCAGTCGAGGTGCCGTTCCGTCGAGGTTCTGATCCGCGGTCCTGTTATTACATCAAAATGAAAAAAATAAAAAATAACTAAGTCTATCAACTATGAGTTACAAGATTTCTATCTACATCTTCAAACTCGATCTTGCAACTCTTGTTGCCATGTTGACTTGTATTCTCCCGGTGAAATCCATTGTTGCCGCTTTGCACCGACGTCTTGAAATGATCTCCCTCTCGCTATGCTAGTACCTGACTACTGATCCTTTAAATGTCTCTATCTTGATCATTGTCGTCTTCCTCTGCTCTCTAGGCGAGCTCCTGACTTCTTGATCTTGAATGTATTTCTCTTGATTTTTGTTTTATTCCTCTTGATTTTTGTTGTATTCCTCCGCTCTCCCGACGGGTTACTGACTACTTGACTTAAAAAGGTATTTCTCTGTTCTCCAGGCGGGCTCCTGACTTCTCTATTTTTCAGGTGGGCTTCTCACTTCAAAACGTGAAATGTATCCCTCTGTTATCCAGGCAGGCTCCTGACTTCGACATTTGAAATGTATTCCTCTGTTCTCCAGGCGGGCTCCTGACTTCTAAGAAAAAAAACACCACGAAGAAATTTTCTTGCCCTCATAGTGGCTGGGCATCACATTATCGGATATTAATAAGAAGTTGAAAACTACAATTTGAATCATGATAGCTCTGTTCTCTAGGTGGGCTCCTGACTTCAACACTTGAATTGTACTCCTCTGTTCTCCAGGCGGGCTCCTGACTTCAAAACTTGAAATGTATTCCTCTGTTCTCCGGGCAGGCTCCTGACTTCAGCAAAACAGATACAACAAAGAAAATCTCTTGCCCCCGTTTGGTGGCTGAGCATCATACTACCAGATATTGATAAGAATTTGAAAATTAAAACTTGAATTTTAATACCTCTGTTCTTCAGGCGGGCTCCTGACTTCTGAAACTTGAAATGTATGCCTCTGTTCTCCAGGCGGGCTCCTGACTTCAACACTTGAATTATAACAACTTCCGTTCTACATGCGGGCTCCTAACTTCATCAACTTAAAATTTAACAACCTCCATTCTACAGGCGGGCTCCTGACTTCATCAACTTAAAATTTAACGACCTCCATTCTACAGGCGGGCTCCTGACTTCTTCGACTTAAAATTATAACAACCTCCGTTCTACAGGCGGGCTCCTGACTTCATCAACTTAAAATTTAACAACCTCCATTCTACAGACGGGCTCCTGACTTCTTCGACTTAAAATTATAACAACCTCCGTTCTACAGGCGGGCTCCTGACTTCATCAACTTAAAATTTAACAACCTCCATTCTACAGGCGGGCTCCTGACTTCTTCGACTTAAAATTATAACAACCTCCATTCTACAGGCGGGCTCCTGACTTCATCAACTTAAAATTTAACAACCTCCATTCTACAGGCGGGCTCCTGACTTCTCCAACTTAAAATATAACAACCTCCGTTCTACAGGCGGGCTCCTGACTTCTTCGACTTAAAATTATAACAACCTCCGTTCTACAGGCGGGCTCCTGACTTCATCAACTTAAAATTTAACAACCTCCATTCTACAGGCGGGCTCCTGACTTCATCAACTTAAAATTTAACAACCTCCGTTCTACATGCGGGCTCCTGACTTCTTCAACTTAAAACATAAACAACCTCCGTTCTACAGGCGGGCTCCTGACTCCAACTTAAAATTTAACAACCTCCATTCTCCAGGCGGGCTCCTGACTCCAACTTAAAATTTAACAACCTCCATTCTACAGGCGGGCTCCTGACTTTATCAGCAATTACTTCCCTCAAACTGGTGTTTTCACTTCTCTAAAACCTACCGGGGATAACACTGCTGGGGAATTATCTTCCTTCTTTAAGACTAGTTACTTTCTTCCTTTTAACAATGACGGGGATGATACTGATTCAAAGACCACTACCCTTAAAACTTGGGTTATCTTGCTTCTTCCAATATTGCTTTCTTTAAAACTTGTATTGCCTTCTCCCGTAAACTGCTGGGGATTCCACTTCCTTCAAAACTTGTGTTATCTTCCATCTTCCCCAAGTGGGTATCTGATTTCAAGAAAATTTTCGCAATGAGAGAAAATTTTCTGCCCCAGTTTGATAATCTTCTTTGTGGCCATGTCTTCCCGCTGTCAATAACATTTCCTTTCCCTGCTTCAAATTAAAGAAAAATTTGTTAGTTTAAAATGTGGTGAGTGGTTGTGCCACTCCTGCTGGGGATGGTTTTTCCCTTTTTCCTTTCCCTGCTTTGCGTTTTATTACAAAACTTGTTGGGGATGATATTATTTGCTGGGGATGATATTCCTGCTGGGGATGGTTTTTCTTTTCTCTTCCTTCCCTGCTCTGTGTTGTCCGACCATCACGGAACTTGGTCGATAATCTGTCGGAGTTGTTCCTGCATCTCGCAAATCTGCTGGGGATCCTCTTGGAATTTGATCCATAACTTTTCAACTGTTGTTTTTTCTGTATTTCTCCAACTTCCCATGGAAATTTGGTCCTCTTGGAATCTAGACCCATTCATCATTTGGTCTTGTGACAAACTTCTTTTCGCTTTGTCGCCTTATCTTTGGCCTGTCCTATTCGCATTTTGCTTTGCACCATTTTGGCAACTGTTAGTAAGCTCTGAAAAATCTTTCTCAAAACAAACTGTTTGAGGAAAAATTCTTAAAACAAAAGAAATGAAAAGTGATGATTTCAAAAGATGGAAAAAGAAGAAGTCTTTCCGAACGAATGCTGGGGAGAAGAAAAGGAAAAGGACTTATCTGAATGATATAACTGATACCAACGATTATGTCGTGCATTCCGGATTAATCAACCCAGTCTATTTGTATCAATCAATCTTTATGGTGGCCTCATTTCACTAGGGGATATGCAGGCGCCGAACTCTTTTTGCCAAATCAACACTTTTGCATTACTTGATGCCTCGACGGATCCTTTCTGCCAATCTTATCTTGTCGCCTCATAGTGCCCTTCGAGGGGTTTTCACTAATAAGACTCTCTCATTTCTCTCAACTCCCGTCACCTTCTGGTGCCTATGAAGGTTTTCACCATAAGACTCTCTCATTTTATTTTCTCTTTCTCAGCTGGGGATTGGAGTGTTGCCGCTAAGATTCTCTCTACTGGGGATTCCTTTGGCTATCAATTCCGTCGGCTCATAATCCTCTTTCAGTCGGGGATCAGTGTGTTATTCTCGGCTTTCATTTGCCTACTCGGCATCTCACAAATACTGATCGGGAGGTCTTTTTGGACATCAAATATGGGTTTTTGTGTGGGGCTAAAAGGAAAAGGATATCAAAAGATTCAAGATAACTTTAATGGGTAAAACATTACAACTCTTGGAATCAAACCTTTTTCCACAATTTAAAACGTAACTTCTGCCCCCGTTTTCTTGTTTGGGGGATTTTTTGATTTTTGTTATACTATGACCGAGCCGTGAGGCGCCTACGTATCCTTTTTAAGGAATCAGGTCGAACGTAGTTCATTCGATTCCTTTGTATTTCTTTTTCTTGTGGCTTTTCTTTTTGTTTTGTTATTATTTTTTCTTCCTTTTTTTTTCATTTTCATTAGTGATTCCAAGAGAGGGGTATGAAAGAATAAATAAGGCTCAAAGGGGGAAGCAAAGGTTAACGTGTTTGGATAGAAGAAATAATTGCCTCCGTCATTTCATTCTCCGATAAATGCCAAGTACAAACAGACAAACATCAATTGCAATCAAAGGAATTACACATAATATCTCTTGACTGCGTCAGAATTGATAGCCATGTCGATGCATCTTACCTCGACATCTGTCAGACATAAGGCGCCGTTGGATAACACTCTGGTCACAATAAACGGCCCTTGCCAATTCGGGGCGAACTTGCCCTTTGCTTCGGCCTGATGTGGCAAGATTCGTTTCAGCACCTGCTGCCCTACTTCAAATTTCCTGGGACGCACCTTCTTATTATATGCTCTTGCCATCCTCTTTTGATACAACTGGCCATGACATACTGCTGCCAATCTCTTTTCATCAATCAAGCTCAACTGCTCCAATCGGGCTTTGACCCATTCATCATCATCAATCCCAGCCTCAGCGATAATCCGGAGGGACGGAATTTCTACTTCTGCCGGTATCACTACTTCAGTTCCGTATACCAACAAATAAGGAGTTGCACCTACTGAAGTGCAGACAATAGTGCGATATCCAAACAATGTAAATGGCAACTTTTCGTGCCATTGCCTGGACCCTTCTACCATCTTCCTCAATATCTTCTTTATGTTCTTGTTGGCTGCCTCAACCGCACCATTCGCCTTGGGACGATACGGGGTGGAATTACGGTGTGTAATCTTGAACTGTTGACATACTTCTTTCAGCAAACTGCTGTTAAGATTAGCGCCATTGTCCGTGATTATCACTTTGGGGATCCCAAATCTACAGATGATATGGGAATGAACGAAATCCACCACTGCCTTCTTGGTTACCGACTTGAAAGTTTTAGCCTCAACCCACATGGTGAAATAATCGATGGTGACCAGAATGAACCTATGACCATTGGAAGCTGACGGCTCAATCGGTCCAATGACATCCATGCCCCATGCAACAAATGGCCATGGTGCTGACATTGTATGCAATTCTATTGGCGGAGAATGAATCAAATCTCTGTGTATCTGACACTGATGGCATTTTCGCACGAAATTGATACAATCACGCTCCATAGTGAGCCAATAATACCCTGCTCGAAGAATCTTCTTCGCCAATACATATCCGCTCATATGTGGCCCACAAACTCCCGCATGTACCTCTGTCATCACTGTCGTGGCTTGACCAGCATCTATACATCTCAGCAATCCTAAATCTGGTGTTCTTTTGTATAACACTCCTCCACTGAGGAAAGATCCATTTGCCAATCGCCGAATGGCTCTCTTTTGATCTCCAGTGGCATGCTCTGGGTATATCCTTATACTGAGGTATTCCTTGACATCATAAAACCATGACTCACCATCCATTTCTTCCTCTATCATGTTGCAATAAGCATGCTGATCACGAACCTGTATATGCAATAGGTCAACATGAATTTTGTCTGGCTGGTGCAACATCGATGCTAAAGTGGCCAAAGCATCGACAACCTTATTGTGAATTCTCGGGATGTGTCTGAACTCCACTGATCGAAATCGTTTGCTCAGATCGTGCAAACATTGTCGATATAGTATAAGCTTCAAATACCGTGTTTCCCATTCACCCTGGATTTGATGCACCAGGAGGCCCGAGTCTCCCAAGACCAAGACGTCCTGGACATCCATGTCTGCAGCTAACCGTAAGCCTAAAATGCATGCCTCATATTCATCCATGTTATTGGTACAATATAAATGTAGTTGTGCCGTAACAGGATAATGATGTCTTGTTTCAGAAATAAGTACCGCTCCTATTCCAACTCCTTTCGCATTTGCGGCTCCATCAAAGAAGAGCTTCCAACCTGGTTCCTCAGATAATTCCAACTCATCTATATGCATCACTTCTTCATCAGGAAAATACGTCCTCAATGGCTCATATTCTTCATCAACAGGATTCTCAGCCAAGTGATCGGCCAATGCTTGGGCTTTCATGGCCGTCCTCGTCACATAGACGATGTCGAACTCCGTGAGTAATATTTGCCATTTCGCTAACCTCCCTGTGGGCATATGCTTCTGGAAAATATACTTCAGTGGATCCAAGCGTGAAATGAGATAAGTAGTATATGATGACAGATAATGTTTAAACTTCTGTGCCACCCAAGTTAGGGCGCAACACGTCTTCTCAAGTTGAGTGTACTTAACCTCAGAGACCGTAAACTTCTTACTGAGATAATAGATGGCTTGCTCCTTCCTTCCTGTGATATCATGTTGCTCCATTACGCAACCAAATGAATTCTCCAGTACCGTTAGATAGAGAATCAACAGTCTTCCTGGTTCAGGTGGGACCAACACAGGTGGGTTTGATAGATACCCCTTGATTTGGTTGAAGGCTTCCTAACATTCTTCCGTCCATTCTGCCGCAACATCTTTCTTCAGTAGCCGAAAAATGGGTTCACAAGTTGCCGTGAGTTGAGCTATGAACCTGCTGATATAATTCAACCTTCCCAATAAACTCATTACTTCTGTTTTGTTCTTCGGTGGTGGCAATTCCTGGATGGATTTGATTTTTGACGGGTCCAACTCAATGCCTTGCCGACTGATGATAAATCCCAACTGCTTTCCAGACGGAACACCAAATGCACATTTGGCCGGGTTGAGCTTAATGTCGTACCTTCGAAGTCTTTGGAAAAACTTCCTTAGGTCTACCACGTGGTCTTCCTGACGCTTAGATTTTATGATCACATCATCTACGTATACCTCAATCTCTTTGTGTATCATGTCATGAAACACCATGGTCATTGCTCTCATGTATGTTGCCCCAGCGTTCTTCAAGCCAAAAGGCATTACCCGGTAGCAATAAGTCCCCCACGGCGTAATGAATGCCATCTTTTCCGCATCTTCTTTATCCATCAGAATTTGATGATACCCAGCATAGCAATCTACAAAAGACCCGATCTCACGTCCGGCACAATTATCGATCAAGATATGGATGTTGGGTAATGGAAAGTTGTCCTTGGGGCTTGCCCTGTTCAAATTGCGGTAATCGACACACACTCTGATCTTCCCATCTTTCTTCGGCACTGGCACCACATTAGCCAACCAATCAGGATATCGAGTGACCCGAATAACCTTTGCCTGCAGCTGCTTGGTTACTTCTTCTTTAATCTTCACACTCATATCTGTCTTGAACTTCCTCAATTTCTGCTTGACGGGAGGGCACGCCGGGTCAGTGGGCAATTTGTGAACCACTAGATCGGTGCTTAAACCCGGCATGTCATCGTACGACCATGAAAAAACATCTTTGAATTCAATGAGTGCTTTGATTAGTTCCTTCCTGATGTTCGACTCAATGTGGATGCTTATTTTGGTTTGCCTGACATCGTCTGCATCCCCTAAATTGACAGCTTCAGTGTCGTTCAAATTGGGCTTGGGTTTCTCTTCGAACTGGCTTAATTCTCTGTTTATCTCTTCAAAGGCTTCATCCTCATCGTATTCCGATTCATCATCATAATCGACCTCTTGTACAATTAGTTCGGAATCATATTAATTTTTTAGACTAGGTTGAAGATCCGTTGTGCATGCCATGTCATTAGAACCAGTATAAAGAGAACTGTTCAGAAAGAGAAAAGAAGAAAACAGAATTAAAACAAAATAAAGAGAGAAAACTTTCACTTTATTAAAATGCGGGATAACAGAGTTTCACGCTTTTGTCGAATACAAAAATAAAACAAAACTGGATTACAACTCTGGAATAATCCAGAAAAAAAGAAAGAAAATCCAGAGCCTACTACCAAGACTCCCTCCGGGTAGGAGGAAGAGTAGTTGTCCAATTGTTGATATTGGCCCTAGGCCCCACAAACTGTATATCTGCCCTACTGGAACCTTCTCCAGCTTCTATCACGTTGACGTCGGCGAACAACCTTTCAAAACCCCGATTCAAATCTCCATCTAACCCAATCAGAGGTCCGAGAATTTTGGGGATTGTCAACCTTCTGATACCTGCTCTGACAAAGGATCTGGAAAGATGTGGAACTGGCTTGGAAAGAACCCAAACTTTCGGGCCCGCCTTACATCTGCTACCGTAGGCTTGAATCCTAGCCCAAAAGTGTCCAGGTTCTTGGGCAAAGAAACTGGCTGGACCATACCTTGCAGATCAACCCCCAAACCTTTTCCTGGTACAAACCCGCTATTTAGCATTTTCGAGGCTACCATGAAGGTCGCAGCTGCGATCCTGGGAAATGGAAGGTCCTCGCCTTCAGAAATTTTATCCACTGAAACCGCGTCGAAAACCTGGTACACCTATGGACCTTTGTCGTCATCAGTTTCTATGAATGGCACAATGGCATCACTCACAATTCCTATACCGTCATCCCCGTGCACCACTATCTCCTGCCTGTCCCATTCAAATTTCACCATCTGGTGCAATGTAGAAGACACTGCTTTGGCGGCATGGAACTAGGGTCACCCCAATAGAAGATTGTATGATACTGCCACGTCTACCACTTGGAATTCCATGGTGAATTCTACTGGACCAATGGTCAATCCCAGTATGATATCACCCACCGTGTCGGTACCACCTCCATCGAAACCTCGGACGCAGACGCTGTTCTTATGAATCCGGTCATGATCAACTTTCAACTTGTTCGGAGTAGTCAAAGTACAGATGTTGGCGCTTGATCCATTATCAATCAATACTCGGGTGACCACTGAGTCTTCGCATTTCACGGTCAAGTATAGGGCTTTGTTGTGTTATGTACCCTCTGCTGGCAATTCATCATCAGAAAACGTCACTCGATTTACCTCGAAGATTTTGTGCACTATCCTCTCCAAGTGATTTACAGAGATTTTATCCGGAACATGGGCCTCGTTCAGGATTTTCATCAGTGCCTGGCAATGATCGCTGGAATGGATCAGCAGTGATAGTAACGAAATCTGCGATGGGGTCTTTCTTAACTGCTCCACAATGGAGTAGTCTTGTGCCTTCATTTTCTTCAAAAACTCCTTATCCTCTTCCTCCATCACTGGCTTCATTACCACCGCTGGGTTGGACCTTCTTAACTCTACGGGAGCAAAACACCTTCCCGAACGAGTTAAGCCCTGGGCCTCACATACTTCTTCCACAACCTCCTTCCCTTTGTACATTACCATCGCTTTACTGTAGCTCCATGGCACGACTTTCTCGCTGGTTATCGGCATTTGCATTACTGGCCTGATGACAACTGACCCTATGCATGCTAGCTTGCTTGGTAAACCTCGCACCGTTACTTTGACCGGCTCTGGATTCTTTGCAACAACAGGCGAACTCTTCCCCATAACCACTACTGCTTGACGTCTACCTTTTCCAACTGTACCACCTCTTCTCCACCTGTCAACTTTTCTTTTGGACTAACACGGATCATCATCACTGTCTGTGAGGGTTTCTTTAGCTCCCCTCCTTCGTGCACACGCTCAATCATGTGGGTTTCGTGGTGTGCTGACAACGGGTTCTGATTGATGTTGGGTGCCTCCGGTGTCTGAACCTCGATCTTGTTGGTGTCAATAAGATATTGCACTGCACGTTTCAACTTCTAGCACTTCTCGGTATCATGTTCAGGAGCCCCCGAACAATACTCATAGCTTACCGAGTGGTCCATATTTTGGGGAAGGGGATTCGGCAATCTGGGCTCAACAGGACTCAACAAACCTAACGGCCTTAATTTGTGGAATAAAGCAGTATAGGTTTCTCCCAACTTAGTGAATGTTCTTTGTCTCTGCACCCATTCATTTCTGAAAGCTTGATTCCCCCGAAAACCTGGCCCTGCGGGATTCCTATAGGCCCTTGGTGATGGATATATGTTTTGTGGAGGTGGATATGTATTCTGTGGAGGTGGATAGGTATTTTGGGGAGCCGGAGCGCGCCACTATGGGTGAGCCGGAGACTGGGTATATGTCTGGGCTTGATGGACGGAGAAATGTGGTTCTTGTGATGGGTAGTAGGGTTGTGGGGGTAATTTGGAGTGTGTGGGTAATTTGGGTGATGGGGTCTGGCTTGGTAGCGGGGGAAAGGACCTCTCGATCTGGACCAATTACCTGCCTCTATTGTTGCGACCTCTTCTCTTTTCTTCTTCCCGAGCGCACCTCCCGTGCCGCTCTGAATGGCCTGAGTTGTTGCTTTGATTGCCGAATAGCTCAGGATTTTGTTGGACTTAAGTCCCTCTTCAATCATACCGTCCATTTTCACCACCTCGTTGAAATATTTGCCAACTGACGTCACCAAGTGACCAAAGTAAGTTGGCTCTAGAGTCTGCAGAAAGAAGTCCACCATTTCCCCCTCTCTCATTGGAGGATCAACTCTTGCTGCCTGTTCTCTCTACCGGAACCCAAATTCTCTAAAGCTCTCTCCCGGCTTCTTCTCAAGTTTCAGCAATGTGAGACGGTCAGGGACGATCTCAAGATTGTATTGGAAGTGACCTGCGAATGCTTGTGCTAGATCGTCCCAGGTGTACCACCTGCTCGGATCCTGTCTTGTGTACCATTCCAGTGCAGACCCACTTAGACTTTGACCAAAGTTAGCTATTAGCAGCTCATCTTTACAACCTGCTCCTCTCATCTTGCTGCAAAGCCCTCACAGATGTGCCATTGGATCACTGTGCTCCTTGTATAGATCAAACTTTGGCATCTTGAACCCTGCCGGTAATTGAACATCAGGGAAAGGACATAGATCTTTGTAAGCTACACTAACCTGATTGCCTAACCCATATATATTCCTGAAGGACTGCTCCAGGCTTTTAAATTTTCGAAGCACTTCGTCCTGCTCCGGGCCCTTAGCTGGCTTTTCAGTCTCCACCGGGATTTCAAAGAGAGGATTACAAGTATATGGCTCGGGTGCTTTGAGGGTAGGTTCAGGGGGTAATATTGGTTATCGTGAGCCTGAAACAACGACCCGCTGGATAATCTTTGTAACGTGGCTGGTGGGGGTGCCATGAAAACAGGAACATTTGGTGGGGGAAGGTTCTGATTGGGTGGTGGAGCTTGGGGATCATAGGGATTTCTTCCCTGATAGTAGTGGTGACTTGGCAAGCTTGTCGAAGGGCCGGGTGAAGGGTATTCCGGCGTGTGTCCTGGTGGGAGAGTAGGAGTAACGGGTGGTTCGGGCCCTTTTTGTACCCTAGCCAGGGCTAGCTGCATTTCGTTCATCTCCAGTCTCATTTTTTCCATTTTTTCCATTGCCTCTTTCAGCATCTGACTTTCCGTCCTTTCCTCTTCAACACTGTTTTCTGAGTTAGTCATGCTTTTCGGTATGGGCCCTTTGGATCTTGTTTGGTAATGGTAATCTGCCAGAACGTTCTAACAAACTAACTGGTTTGAAATCTCTGGAAAACAACAAACTTGTTAGCGTTAGAGGTTAACACATATTGCAATTGCACGTTGGGGAATGCAATGTTCCTAGGCAGTTTAACCATTTCTAACATGTCTTTGCTCCGTATGCATCATCCCGGCTTATTTTACTTGTGCCCTTTAGGTGGTTCTGAAGCTTTCCTTTATTTGCTTTCTCTTTCTCTCTTTTTCTTTCTTTCTTTTCCTTTCTTTTATTCACTTTTTCTTTTAGCGGTGGTCGAATCTTATGTGGATTGCCTACGTATCATGTCCCCGCATGAATCAGACCGTGCGTAGTTCTACCACAAATAAAGACACCAATTTTTGGAAAATTTATTTCATTACTAAAACTTCTATTACAAACTACCCATTTGGAAAAGGAAAACAAAATACAGACTCCGAAGTACTAACATAATTTGATGCCAAAAGGAAACACACAGACAGACAACAGACTTTTGAAAATAGAAAAATACAGATTTGAACTAGGAGTACATTAACGCTTTGAATTTTGGTGCCCACGGGGCATCGTTCGGCCTTTCCGCGGGCTTTGGTGCAAGGCCCCTTTGCAAGCTTTTCAATTCTTCCATGATTCGGTGGACGTAACCCATGACCGAAGCAAAAAGGGTATCAAGGGGTATTTTCTCACATGCTAGGTACCTCATGGTGACGTAATGCCCAATCTCCTCAATTCTACCCCTGATTCTATCCCTTTCCATGAACAGTTGCTCTATTCGTTGATTCTTTGCTCCCAGTACTTGAGCGTTATCAGTGAGTTGATCTTGGAGCCTCTCCATTTGTTCTTCCATTCGGGCCATTAAATCATAGCAGCGCTTCCTGTTCGTTCTGGCATCTCGGGCTTGTTTAAAGACCCGATCTTTGAGAGTGGAATTTGTTTCTCTTAATATTTCAATGCTCGCTTCATAATCCCTTCTCACTTGTCGTAAGTGCTTTGCTCGCGCTGTTGTACCTTTTGCCCATCTGGCCCGAATTCTTGCTATGCATGCTTCTGATCTTGCCAAACCCTCTCGGCTCCTTTGTTGGTTGTCGGCATCCATCCTGACTCGTTGGATTTGGGCTTTCAAGGCCTTATTTGCTTGAGTCAATCTATTCTTTTTTCCTGTGTCAGCATCGACTTGCACGCTATTTTCATATTTCAGATCCTCAATTTGCTGTTTCAGCTTGCCAATTTCAACCCGATAGCCTTCTTCTCTTGCCATCTAGCCCCATTGTTCTTGCGAGTCATTCGTGAATTGCTTGACATGGGCTCTTTTAGCAGGCCTTTGACGAATCCGGAACCTTTTCCCAAACCATGCATCATACTTCGGGTCCACCTCGCCTTTGGCTAAATCTCGCACCATAGTTTTTGGGCTCAAGGAATCTGCATTCATACCACAATTTGCGAATTGTATCTTCCGAGACTGTGACATTCGGTCTTAGCTCGATGGTATGCTTGCTCAAATCTTCATCATGAGGGATAATCTGTAACCTTCCCAATTGACGCAATACCCGATGGGGAGCGTATGGTTGGATACTACGGACGTCCATCAGAAGAACATAACATTCTTTGGCTGACATGTATATTGCTTCAGTAGCGGGCAACCACCCAAACACCCATTCAATTTGGTCCGCCGTTAGTGATCTCAGTCGTATAAACCAATCTCCAGTACCCTCGGGGAACGCAACACCCGTTACCCGCTTCTCAAACTTTTCAATGCAGTTTAAACCAGTCAGCCCGAAGTTCATATACCCCACTCGATGGCAGAGATGTTCCTATATCCACAACTGAAGTAATAGATTGCAACCTTGGAAAAAACTTCCTCCCTCCTTACACACGGTCAATGCTCGGTATATTTCTGATAAGATCAGGGGAACTATAGTGCTGTCAGCCCTTTTCATTGCGACATCAACCATCCCCACGAAACCTATCTCTATTTTCTTATCGTCTCGTGGGCAACTCATGATTCCCAAAAATGCCGTTATGAATGCCAAGGTTCGTCTTGCTTCCCATTTACCTCTATTTCCGGCATGAGTCAGTCCCAAATTTGGCTCGTCAAAACCCTGCGGATTACCATAACGGTGATATAAGAACTGAAGAGCGCATCATCCTTTTGATAAATCATTATTTTGCACAGTCCGGCTGATATTTAACAAGTCTAGAAATCGGTGTGGCGATACCGGCCTTGGTGACAACAGATACTGACTTCTCAGATTCCCATTCATAGCCGCATAACCTGCTACTTCCTCCAGTGTGGGTGTAAGCTCAAAATCCGCAAAGCGAAATACATTTCGGGTCGGGTCCCAAAATGGTATCAAAGCCTCGATGACATCCGTCCTTGTCTTGACATTTAGTAGACTGATGAGACCCCCCAAGACTTTGACCACTATTTCTTTGCTGCTTTTTCCCAAATCGTCCCACCACATATGGAGCTGGAGAGGGACCTCGCTAAAGACGGTGAAGGGTTTGTTTTCACTTGTGCTCATCCTGCACATTTATTAAGGCGATTTAAACAAAAACAAAAAATTATTTGACTCAAAAAATGATTTGACTATATTTTCAGAAAGAAAGATCCAATTTTCCGAACACGGCCTTTCAGCACTTCGGGGATGAAGATTTTAAGGCTGTGAGGGTCAACCGATCAAAACTCTAAAGGATGATCAAAAGTGGCCGTTTATGCAAAGTCAACCTTCCGGCGTCCCTTTCGAGAACATTTGACTATTTTTGACATCAACGGCACCGCCCGACTTATAATAAAATTTTTTGACATTTTCTGGGTATTTTTGCAAAAAGGGAAAGTTGGACCCGATGAGGGTTGCCTACGTATCTCATATCCGGTGAGAATCAAACCGATGTAGTTCGGGCAAATAAAATAGACTATTTTTTTCCTAAATAAACTATTTTGAAAACAAGACAAACTAAAAATAAAGACTTTTTTTTTGCTTTTTGAATAAAACAAACTATTTAAAATAAAAACTTTTTTTTTCATTTTCTAAAAAAATTTGGCAGAATTTCGACACTATTCGGGCATTGGTATTTTCAAAACTAGTGATTAACTCTCTTAACCCTCTACACTGCTATTTCTCTTCTTTTTTTCATTTTTTTTTCATTTTTCCCAATATTTAAAAGCCGGTCAGCATGCGAGTCCGAAGCATATAAATGCACATGTAGCAAGTAAGATTCATCATGATGATCTTTTTTATTTCAGGTACACCTGTCCTAGACAGACCCAACCCCTGTATTGAGTCTCTAAAGTCAAATGCACATGATGCAAACAAACGTTCCTACTAGGGATCCGGCATGTGGTTTTGTCATACTAGGTTTAAAACCTGAGTGTATTGTTCTAAACTTGGCTTACCTGAGCGGACAACTCGAGCCGAGGAGGAGGCAGCGTACCGGGAATACAGAAGCTTCACCAGCTTAACAACTTATCTGAACCTCGTTCTAAAAAAATAGGATTGACTCTAAACAGAAAAGAAGTCACACGAAGTGCACCTTTCTTCATGATTTAGAAGACTCAGAGAGAAGATGAGTTTCGTAACAATTTATATACAATTCACAGAATAACAAAGTAAAAGCAACATTTAGCACATTAGATGAAAAAATGTAATAAAATCAGATAATAAATAAAGCCAATATAACAATTATTTCAAGCTCAAATTTCTAACCCTGAACCAGTGGTTCTGGGTTAACGTCCCCAGTGGAATCGCCAGAGCTGTCACACCTCCTTATTCACCTACACCCCGGGAGGGTATAATAAAGGGAGTTTTTTCCAATTTAAGTGACAATCGAAACGGGATTATTTTAATTAAAATTCAGAGTCGCCACTTGGGATAATTAATGGTGTCCCAAGTCACCGGTTCAAATCCCGAATCGAGGAAAAGATTGACTCTGTATTACAGTCTGCGAACACAGAAATCCGGGTAAGGAATTCTGTTAACCCGGGAGAAGGTGTTAGGCATTCCCGAGTTCCGTGATTCTAGCACGGTCGCTCAACTGTTATAATTGGCCTATTATCTGATTTTAGTACATGTTTAAACCTATGTGCAAATTTTAACTTAAACCACTTTTCTTTATTTAAATTTTTAAGAAAAATTCAATGTCATCTAAAACACGTCTTGAACCCCGTCACATAAATGCACCCGCGGTCCGTGACGTATTTTATCCAACATTGTTGAGATTTAGATTTGGGTCACCTAAATGCGCACCCGAGTTTAGGAAGATAAATTATTAAAATAACGCGCCTAAAGCAACTACGCACTTTCAAATTTGCGAGGGCCATGAAAAATTCAACTAATGGCACGCCTCGATTTCTAAAGGATTAAAATTAGTTATATGCGGGCTATGGATTATGAACAAAATATATTGTGGAAAACCATCTTCAATAGGAGAACTATTGTGGATACATCTGCGGTACATTACTGCTAAAGTAAACATTTGCTCCAATATGTGCAGAAAACAAGCATATCAAAATTGTTTGACATAGGTTCAGGTGAAACCAAAATAGAAGAGATCAAAAGATATTAAATTCTTTATTGACAAAATATCGTGAGAATATTCATAGGATTTAATAATATGAAACATGGTCATTTCACAAGTAGATATACGATACAACACATCATTCAGGCATCTTTAAAGTTAACCGCTAATATAATAAATAAAGGCACTAATTTGACAACTACATACAACACATCGTTAAAACACATCTAAAGGACACAATGATATAAATAGCAATACTTTTCAACTTTAGCTAACAATTTCCATAGCTTTTGTTGTTTACTTTCTAAATAATGAGTTTTAAATTCAAAGGGAAATCATGTACTTCTTCAGCAACCTTCAAATAAATCAAAAGTTCTTCAACTTAAACTCACGTTTCCAACTAACCAAAGATAATAAAATATTTTACGTCAAACAAATACAGGGATGCAAAATCGACAATAACCAAACTAGCTGAGAAGATCAACACTGATACAGTAGTATTATCAAAGTGCTAGAAAATAGGAGCTGACCTTATCTTCCAAATTCAAACAAAACAACAGCGGCAAAGTCAAACAGGAACCGCAAGCAAAATCGAGACCTCGAACCGGAAACCTCAGAACTACGTTCTTCGACGACCTCGAAACTCGCCGGAACAGTTTTTGAAGTGGACTATTTGGTGCGTTTTATGAGGTGTTTTTAAGGTGGAGAAGATGATCTCTCATCGCTCTTTCATGGTGGATGTTAAGATCTAGATGTAGAATTTTTAGGAGGAAGAAGACCCTCTTTTCGTTGGCTGTCCGTGTATATCCAGTGTATATCGAGAGTATCTCTAGTGTATATACAATGTATACTGACTGTATATCGAGTGTATACCCCCTGTCTCCGTTAAGAAGAAGCCATCTTTTTTTTCTCTCTATCTTTTTAACTTCCCCCTCCCTCTTTCTCCAGCTCTCTAATCTCTAAATAGGCATCAAATTAGTGCATCTTCCATTACAAATTATACTTTTAACTTCTTTAATTATCCACTAGTTAGTGTTATTATTTAATTTTCATTAGTGTTAGTTTTACCCTACCAATATAGAAGCTTCCTAATTAGTTAGGTAAGACTCTTTTTTTTTCATTTTTTAAAATAAAACCTAAATTAATTTCTATCCCCAAATTATCTTAGACAATTAAATTAATTAACCCTAATAATTATTACAACTAATTAAAAACCAAATTAAAAGAAAATTGCCAAAATTTGAAAATTAAAGAGTAAAATGTAACATGACTATTTTTTTATGATATTTTTCTATTTTTTCAACAACAACTTACTTAATTAATCTAAAAATATAAAATAAAATCCAAAATGCAGATGCAATATATATTTTTTTTGTATTTTTTCATAATCTGAAATACTACATAATGCATTTTAAAATAAGATAGAAATATTGCACAATACCAAAGCTAATCCTAATTAATTAAACTAAATATAAACTATTTTTGTGTTTTGAAATTATATAAAGATAAAAATAAGGTACTATTTTTTAAAATTGTTTTTTATGAAAAGTACATAAACTAAAATACTTGTTTGTAATTTTTATTTTTCTTGTAAGAAAATAAAATAAAAGAGTTAAAATGAGTTGAAATAACTATATTAGGCCTAAATTAAATATTTACGTGCTAAAAATATTTTTTTTTTGGGGAAGGTCAAAAATCATATGTCTACACATATCAGGACGGGGGTGTATCGAATACAAGCCACAGGTGATTAAAAGAGGACAATTCGGCGGTTGGCAAGTGGATTTTTCTTCAGCGGAGGGGTTTTGTACAAAAGGACTCCAGATCTTGGATTTTTGAGATGCATAGATGCTAGACAGGCCACAACTATCATGACCGGAGTGCATTCTGGAGTCTGTGGACCGCATATGAGTGGGTATGTGCTGGCAAAAAAGATTCTCCGAGCAGGTTATTATTGGCTCACTATGGAGCGAGATTGTATCAGCTTCTTGCGCAAGTGTCATCGGTGCCAAGTGCATGGAGATTTGATTCATTCTCCACCATCTGAATAGCACACGATGTCTGCACCATGGCCTTTTATTGCGTGGGGCTTGGATGTCATTGGGCCAATTGAACCAGCAACATCAAATGGGCACAAGTTCATTCTGGTGGCCATCGATTATTTCACCAAGTGGGTTGAGGCTAAAACATTCAAGTCTGTGACCAAGAAAGCGGTGGTCGATTTTGTGCACTCAAATATCATTTGTCGGTTTGGGATATCAAAGGTAATCATTATAGATAATGGTGATAATCTCAATAGTCATCTGATAAAAGAGGTATGTCAGTGGTTCAAGATTACCCATCGCAATTCTACCCCTTACCGCCCCAAGGCAAACGAAGCAGTCGAGGCGGCCAACAAGAACATAAAGAAGATACTTCGGAAAATGGTGGAGGGTTCCAGACAGTGGCATGAAAAGCTACCCTTTGCATTGCTGGGCTATCGCACTACTGTTCGTACTTCAGTAGGGGCAACTCCTTATTTGCTGGAGTATGGCATTGAAATAGTAATACCCCCAGAAGTTAAAATCCCATCCCTTCGGATTGTCGCGAAAGTTGAAATTGATGATGATGAGTGGGTTAAAACCCGCCTGGAACAATTGAGTTTGATCGATGAGAAAAGATTGGCAGCAATGTATCATGGCCAGTTATATCAACAGAGAATGACAAGAGCATATAATAAGAAGATGCGTCCACGGAAGCTTGAAGTAGGTCAGCAAGTGTTGAAACGTATCCTTCCACATCAGGCTGAGGCCAAAGGCAAGTTCGCCCCAAATTGGTAGGGGTCGTTCATCGTAACTAGAGTGTTGTCCAGTGGTGTTTTGTATTTAACATATATAGAAGGCAAGTGTGTAAAAATGACTATCAATTCCGATGCGGTCAAGAGATATTATGTATGATTTTCTTTGGAGTAAATTGTATTTGTTTGTACTTGGCATATTTTTAAGATTGGAATGATGCTATCTAAACAATTTATCTTCTGTTACCCCCTTTGAGCCTTATTTATTTCCTTTCATACCCCTTTTTTGGAATCAGTAGCAAAGATCAGAAACGCAAGCGCGAACTATAAGTAAAGGAAAGGAGAGAAAAGAAAAAATGAAAATTGAAAAAAAGAAAGAAAAAGAGTAGAAAAGAAAAAAAGAAGAAAAAGAAAAGAACAACAACAAAACAACAAAAGAGAAAAGGAAGAAGAAAAGAAGGAAAAAAAAGAAAGAGGAAAGAGAAAATCACAACAACAAAGAAATTTCTATGACTTGAACTACATTCAACCTGATTCCTTTTAAGGATATGTAGGCAGCCTCACGGTTCGGTCCCATCAAAATAAAAATCCAAAAGTCCCCAAGCAAAGAAACTGGGCCAGAAGATGTAGTTGTTGTAAGAAATCTGATTCCGAAAGTTGTAATTTTGGACCCATTTGAATTGTTTTGAGCCTTTGATACCCTTTCTTTTTTACCCTATCCAAAAGCCCATATTACGATCCAAAGAAAGACCTTCTGATCAGTCTTCGAGAGATGCCAAGTCGAGAAAGTAGAGGTGATTCATATTAGGGGCAACACTTTGGTCCAAGCAGGAAAATGAAAAATGAGAGAGTCTTATTGGTAAAGCTGAGAGAAATAAAAAATTAGAGAGTCTTATTGGTGAAAACCTTCACGGACACCTTAAGGCAAAAGTGAGTTTAGAGATGAACAAATGAGAGAGGTTTGTTGGTGAAAACCCTTCGGGGCACCGCAGGCCGAACAAGGACAAGGTTTTGGGTGAAGAAATTGGGTTTTGAAGATCTCAGGGCATAAAGTACGACAATTGAAAGCTGATTGGTTGGACAGACTGGGTCGACTAATCCGAAATGCATGTCATGATCATTGGTGCCAGCTATTCCAATCAGATAAGTCTCTTTTCTTTTTCCCTTTCAGACAGTCTTCTAGTTTTGGATTTTTCTTGTCCTTAACTCTCAAAGTCGTTGCATTTCATTTCTTTTGGGTTTATTTCTCTAAAATGTTTCCAATGTCAGTTATGTTTAAGCAAATAAGAAATGATTTCAAAGCTCACTACCAACTTCCAAAGTTTCACAAAGCACAGGGTGTCCAAGGCATTGCTAGAGATAGTACGATGTGAAATGGGATATAAAGGGTCAACAAAAGTTCCATCGGTGAAATGGTTTAGTAATTTCGTGAGAGATGCAGAGGTGCGGTTGAATGGGTCAGAGATGCAACACAACAGTTTGGGTATTGAACACTCGGGTCATCCAAGGTCATGTGGGTGAAAGTCAGTCAGAAAGTCAGGTGGTGCTTGGTCAGTTCGGTGAAATCAGTCAAAACAAAGCGGAGAGGCCACCTTCAGTAAGAATGACACAAACTAACCACCATATTTTAAACTGACAATATTTTTCTTTGATTGAAACAGGGGCAGAAAATTTCGATTGTTTCGGAGGAACCCTCCGTAAGGAAAGGCAAGTACCAAACAGGTTTGACAGTAAATTTCAGGACCTTCCTGGAAAATGGGACCTAGTTTAAAATTCAAAACAATCGTAAGTAACAAGATCTAGCGTAAGTGTACTCCAAAGGGATATAAGTTGGTTTCAAAGTTTGCATGTTTAAGATAGGATTCAATTAGGAGTTTTCAGGACCCTCCTGAATAATGGGATCCAGCTTTAAGATTTCTATTAAATAACAAGATTTAGCGTAAGTTCTGTTGTAGGGTAGTATAATTCAGCCGTAAAAAATTGCCATTCTTAAGATAAGACTTGATTTTGATTTTTAGGACCCTCCCAGATAATGGGATGTAGTTTTAAGACCTTCTCAGATAACAAGATTTAGCGGAAGTCACACCTTTAGAAGATATAATTTAGATTTTAAAACCATCATTTAACTAGGAGTTTTCAGGACCCTCCTGGATAATGGGATTTAGCTTTCAAATTCATAGAGATATTTGGTAACATGATTCAATTAACACTCACAGATGCACCCAGCACCAAATTGGGGTAGGAAAATTTCTTTTGTTTTGTTTTTTTTGTTGTAATCAGGTTCAAAGGCAACAGTTTCAGAGGAGCAGTTCAAGTTCTAGCAATCAAGCGCCCACCTGGAGAGCAAGGGAATACAGTTTCAAGTTTTGGCAGTCAGGCGCCCACTTGGAGAACAAGGGAATACAGTTCAAGTTTCGGCAATCTGGCGCCCACCCAGAGAGTAAGGGAATAAAGTTCAAGGTTCGACAATCAGGCGCCCACCCGGAGAGTAAGGAAATATAGTTCAAGTTTCGGCAATCAGGCGCCCACCTGGAGAGCAAGGGAATACAGTTAAAGTTTTGTCAATCAGGCGCCCACCTGGAGAGCAAGGGAATACGGTTCAAGTTCAGCAATCAGGTGCCCGCCTAGAGAAAGGGGAAAGCATCTCGGATTACAATTCAAACCGGCAACAAAGGAACTTCACCGGGAAAATACAAGTCAACAATTCAACAAGAATCGCAAGATCAAGTTTGAAGATATAGATAGGATTTTTGTAACGCATAGATCATAGTTTAGTCTAGCTTCTTTTATTTTGTCATGGTGTAATAAGGAGTTCCTTAAGCAGCAACAGCAGCAGTGAAATCATAGCTTCATGGTAGTCCCAACTACCGAAAACTTCCCGAAATACACTGACCTGATTCCTTTATAGCCAAGGATATATAAGCAAACTCGGAAGCAGGGTGCAGTCAAATCTTTCAAAAATGCTTCCCACAAAGTATTCAAACGGGCAAAAATCGCTCGTATTCGCTCACTTTATCTTTGCACGAAAACTCTTCGTGTTTCCGACTAAAGAGGGGCAGCTGTGAGCACGTGATTTTTGCCCAATATGAATTACTCCCACAAATTCAAAACAAAATAATTTTTTCATTATTTGCAATTTCGTAGATTTTTGTAGCATTTTTTGTTAATTACTTGCATTTGTCTATGCATGTTAATTTTGCCTAATTAATGAAAATTTCAAAAACAAAACATGTTGCATTTGCATTTAGGATTTAACTTTTCATTTTAAGAATTAATTAGTAATTAGTTGTTTTATAAAAATGGAAAAAATTACAAAAAAATAATTTATTTTCACACTTTTAATTTTAGCTTTAAAATTTGGTACTTAATTAGTTAGTGTAAATGTTATTTTGAGTTTTTGATATAATTTGGTAGGCTAATTTTTAAAAGTTAGTTTCAGATTTATTTTAATTTGAGGAAAAGAGAAAAGAAAGAAAATTGGAAAAAATGAAAAGCAAAAGAAAAGAAAGAAAGAACTCTTATTTTTTGGGCCAATTCAAACAATTTCTCTAGGCCCAATCAAATTCCCCCATACCCGCCCCTTCCAGGCCTAGACCCGTCTTCATTACCCGGTCTGCCCCCTTTTAATTTAAACGACAAAATTTTGTGTGCCCAAATATCAGTACATAGATATTTAAAAGAATCAAAGTTCAGGTTTCATTTACATACTATATTGGGACATGGCTAATATTTAGACTATATTCGCCAATTCACATCGGAAGTAATAGCAGACCTACCAGTTTAACAAAAGAGCAGGTGGCTAATATATATAGACCATATCACCTTAAAAGATATACTAGACCTATCAGGTTAACATACAATAATGATTAGGAGATGCTGGCCACTAACTGGCCCATGCTTGACACATTTCGGTCATTTGCTGTTTCAATATTCTATTTTCCTCAACCACAGTAGACTCTTGTTGAACCTTCTGACCCTGAGTCTCTTGAGCACTTGTAACAGCTTCGACGTCAGTTATCATTTGTCCTTGGATCTTGTGTTGGCCGCTTACCACAAACCGACCACCTCAATTTTCTTCACAATTCAAAACAAACCGTGTTAGAATGGACTCAGTCAGTCCTTATTATTATCAATATTTTTTCATTTCTTTTTAATGGTGATCGAACCTGATGTGGGTTGCCTACGTATCATGTGAGAACATGAATCAGATCTTGCGTAGTTCGGGAAGATCATGAATAAAGTAAATAGACTAACTTTTTTTTTTTGAATTTTTTATATTATTTTTTCGAAAGAAAGACTTATAAAGAAGAAAGGAAATATTTTTGGATTTTGATTTTTCTTCAGCATTTTTGCAAAGAAAGACTTCTAAAGAAGAAAGATTTTTTTTTGAATTTATGAAAGAAATGCTTCTAAAAAAGAAAATATTTTTGAATTTTCTTTTCAATTTTGAAAGAAGAATGAAAATATTTTTGGATTTTTGGAAGAAATTAAAAAAAAATATTTTTGTATATTTTAAAAAAAAAAACAATTAGGGTTTAAAAGAAAGGATTTCTAAAGAAGCAAGTATTGGAAAATATTTTTGGATTTTTTGAAAATTGGGGTCTAAAAAAAAAGACTTTCTAGAGAGGAAGTAAAGGAAAATATTTTTTTGGATTTTTTTTGAAAATTATGGGCCGGAACCGATGAGGTTTGCTTACGTATCTCACATCCGGTGAGAATCAGACCCGCGTAGTTCGCCCATTTTTGGCGAAACAGAAAAATATGACTTATTTTGAAATGGCTTTTCTTTTTTTCTCAAAATTTCGGCAGAGTTTCAGGATATTTCAAATACTTACCTCTCACTCTCTTTTCTTTTTTCTTTTTTCTCCTTTTTTTTGATTTTCTTTTTTTTTTCATTTTATTTTCCTATTCTAGAAGCTAGTCAACATGCAAGCCGAAATAGACAGATATGCAAGTATCACGTAAGATGCATCAGGATGGTCTTTTAATTTGGGTAAATCTATCCTAGACGGACCCAACCCTTATGTTGAGTCCCCAAAGTCAAATGCACATGATACAAACAAACGTTCCTAATAGGGAACCGACATGAGGCTGAGTTATTATAGGTTCAAAATCTGGGTATTTGTTCTAGACTGTGTACCCGAGCGAACAACTCGAGCCGAGGAGGGGTCTACGTACCGGGAACCAAAAGGTCATCCAGCTTAGTAATTTGTCCGAGCCTCTTTCTTATTTCAAGGTGTGACACTAACAGAATAGAGAGTCTCGACCAGCGAGCACATCCCCGAAGATGAGAAGAGAAGGGTTTCGCAGCAGTTTATATACAGTTCAGAAAATATCAAAGCGGTAAAAGTATCACTTAGCACATTAGGCCCAAACATGTAGCAAAATCAGATAATAGATAAGGCCAAATATAACAATTCATCAAAGCTCGAATTCTGAACCCTGAACCAGAGATTCTGGGTTCTATCCCCAGCAGAGTCGCCAGAGCTGTCACACCTCCTTTTTCCTGCACCTACGGAAGGGAGGGTATAAAGGAGTTTTTTCCAACTTTAAGTAACAATCGAAACATGATTATTTATTTATTAAATTCAGAGTCGCCACTTGGGATAATTTTATGGTATCCCAAGTCGCCGATTCAAATCCCGACTCGAGGAAAAGATTGACTCTGTTTTTCAGTCCGCGAACACAGAAATCTGGGTAAGGAATTCTGTTAACCCGGGAGAAGGTGTTAGGCATTCCCGAGTTCCGTGGTTATAGCACGGTCGCTCAACTGTTATTATTGGCCTATTATCTGATTTTAATACATGTTTTAACCTATGGTTCAATTTTAACTTATCAACTGCTTTTATTCATTTTTAGGAAGATTGCATCGTTATTTAAAATATGTCTTGAACCACGTCACATAAATGCACCCGCAATCCGCAACACATTTTATATAACATTGTTGGAAATTAGAACCAGGCCACATGAAATGTACCCCCAGATTTTAGTAATTACAAATCACAACAACGTCACGGGAACCGTACCCGTAGCCATGATAATCATTATTAATCGCCTAAAGCAAACTACAAAGTTCATGAATTATTCAACTTTTAAACCCCAAACCCCCACGGCCCAAAGTGCACAACAAGCTTACACTAAACGATAGTCAAATCTTGATTAATGAATCGAAACAGTAAAAGATTTTGAAGCCAATTCCTTTTATTTTGTCTCTAATACTTATATTCCGAAGATGCAACTCTTACTTACACCAACTACAAAGACTAACTTAACAGTTGCATAAGGCACCTAATTGAACCAAACCGACATGAATTATCATGAATATATCTAAATATTTCAGCAAAGTCTTATAAGAAAGTCAAAACAGTCATATAACTCCAAATAAACAAATGAATTAATTCAGTTTAGGATCAAAAGATCACGGAAAAGTCTTACCCAAAATTATTTACTAAGCTAGTAAAATGAACTGGAGATGAAATAGGGTAAAGAATGAACCTTCATTGCTACAAACAACCTCGAATCTCAGAATTAAAGCTTGAACAAACAACCTCGTCGTAAGTCGGCAACAAGGATTAACGACGACCTCGATGCTCACCGAAAAACTCAGACTAAATCAGAAAATAGACCTAACGAACTCCATAACAGTAACTCCTGATTTGGAGTTGTTTCTCGGCTGGTGGGAGTGAGGAGATCGGCTGTTTCTGTGTGTGTTCACGAGTGAAGAGGCAGCAACGGCTCCAATGGTTTCCTGTGGTTCTCTTAGTTCAGGGCGTATAGGAGAAGGGCGAGAGTCTGTGAGGTGAAACTTTACCGGAGATGGCAGATGTGTGGTGAACAAAGAAGTCCGGTGATGGGCTCTTCTATGTGTCGTGGCTGGTCATCTCGGAGAGGTTCAGGAGTGTTGAAGGTTTTTCGCTAGGTTTCTTGTGTCCATGGTTGAGAAGGTGAACAAGAAGATGAGGTCTGGCCTCCTTCTTTTATTTTTGCCGTTGATCTCTTTGGTTTATGTGTTGTTATTGCATTATGCCCTGAAGAAGATGAAGGTGTGTGTGATTTTAAGATCAGAAATGGCCCCTTCTGTCTAGTCTTAGGCGTTAGGTCTCTATTGTAAAGAAACGGCTGCTTGTGATTTTCAGTGTATATCCCAATATTTAGGTGTTAGGTACTATTATATAGGGGTAGGGATTAGGTTAGGGGTATGGGCCTAGAAATTATGGGCTTGAGAATTATGGGCTAGGTCCAAAATTAAGCCTAAAAATGGGTTGCTCGAGCCCAAGTTCTATTTTTTCCCTGCGAACGAGATTAAAAATGCGATCTCATTTATTAATTAATCCTACTTAAATAAAATAACTATTAAAATAAGATTGACCATTAAAATAAAACTATTTTTTTGTATTTTCAAAATATCGTACTATAAAAATAATAGAAAAATCATTATAAAATTAAGATAACATTCCTAGAATTATTTTTGTATTTTTGAATTTAGTAGACAAATTAAAAGTAACTAGATAAAAATATTAACTACCTAAATAAGAGAAAATATTTTTTGTAATTTTTATTTTTTTGTGATAAAATAAAGCAAATAGAGTCAAAATTAATTGAAATAACTATACTAGGCCTAAACTAAATATTTACACGCTAAAATATATAAAATCTTGGGGAGAGTCAAAAATCACATGTCTACAATCCGAAATAATCTCGAGATTGTACTAGAAGTGACAAGCGAATGCTTGGGCTAGATCATCCCATGTATACCATTTTCCTTGATCCTGCCGGATGTACCACTCCAACGCCGAACCACTCAAACTCTGACTGAAATACGCCATTAGTAACTCATCACCCCTGCCAGCTCCTCTCATTTTGCTACAAAACCTCTCAAATGCGCCACCGGGTCTCCATGCCCATCATACAAATCAAACTTGGACATCTTAAACCCTGCCGGCAATTGAACATCTAGGAATAAGCACAGATATTGTAAGCCACGCTTACCTGACCTCCAACCCCTGCATGTTTCTGAATGACTATTCCAAGCTTTTAACTTTCCTGAACATCTTCTCATGATCGGGATTCTTAGATGGTTTCTCAGTTTCCATAGGGAGATCAAAACGAGGAGTGAAAGAGTAGGGTTCTGGAGCCTTGAAAGTGTGCTCCGGGGGGTAATATTGGTTATCGTAGGCATGGAATAAGGGCTCGCTAGAGGATCTGTGGAGTGTAGCAGGTGGGGGTGCCACGAAGACAGGAGTGGCTAGTTGAGGAGGGTATAAAACTGGTTTGGGTGATGGAGCTGGTAGTGTTTGGGAGGTGGTGCTCTGGTAGTGCTGGTTAATGGGAAAGCTCGGGGACGAATCAGTAGCAGAAGGTTCCTAGGACTGAGCCAATGGAGGGATGAACGAAGGGTTGGCGGGGTAAGCTGGTGGTGGTTGCCCTTTTGCCCATGCCTGGTACATTTCGGTCATATGTTGTTTCAGCTTATACATCTCTTCTTTCATCAAATTAACATCCGACTCTTCCACCTCTCTCGATGGATTGATAACCCTCGCATCAAGTTCTTAATTAGCCATGATCAACTTATTTTTGGACCGGGTGTTGTATGAGTGAGTTGCTAGAATGCCAAACAAACTAACCACCTTCCTGTACTGGATTTGTCAACAACAAACTTGTTAGCGATCAGGGTTTAACAGATAGGCAACCACACATTTGGGGAATGTAATGCACCTAAATAGTTAACCCTTTCTATTATGCATTTGATCGGCTGCTTGCGTCGTCCCGACTTTCCTTAATTTCCATTTGGAAACTTTTCTTTTTCCATTCTTGCCTTTCTCTGCTTGATTTCTCGTTGTTCTTTATTCTCTCATTTCTCTTTCTTGTTTTGTCAATGTTTCCTTCTCATGGTTTCTTATTTTCTCTCTTTCTTTTTTCTTTTTCTTTTCTCTCTTGTTTTTCCTCTCTCTTTCCCTCTTTTTTTCTTTTCTCTATCTTTTTCTTTTTGGTTATGATCGAATCCTATGGAGATTGCTTACGTATCATAACCCCGCATGAATCAGATCTTTGTGTAGTTCTGGGGGATATGTGTAAAAATAAATAACAAAACATTTTGGGATTTTCAAATTTTCATAAAAAGAAAATGCTTTGATTACAACGACTCAAAAACTAACAGACTCAAAAAGGAATCTAATAGAATCCAACAGCAAGATGAAAACACAGACTCGAAAACAAACTAACAGACTCCAACGGAAAGAAAATACAGACTCGAGTAAAAATCATGAATACATCAATGACTCAAATGCTCCTGGGGCCCGCGGTACATCATTCGGTCTCGCCACGGGCCTACGCGCTAAATCCCCTTAGAGGTGGTAGAGATCTTCCATTATCTGGCGGACAAAAGTCATCACAGTGGTGAATAACATGAATCTAGTCATGTCCTCACACTTACTGCATTTCATTGTGACGTAGTCGGCGATCCTTCTGACCCTTTCTCTTATGACACCCTTTTCTTGCAACAAACGCCCAATCTGTTGGGCCCTAGCTTCCAAAGTTTGTTCAGATATATGATTCTGTTCTTGAAGTTGTTGCAGATCTCTTTCTAACTGCGCCATCGCTGCGTAACAGTGTTCCCTTTCTGCCTTAAAATCTTCTGCCTGCTTGATCATTTTGTTCTCAAAGATGGTGACCCTTTTCTTCAACCCTACAACCTCATTGTCATATTTTTCTTTTAACTGTTTAACCAAGCACTCTCGTTCCTCCGCATTTTTATCCAACTTTGTTCGAGCCCTTGCTAATTCGCCCTCTTCCTTGTTCAAATCGAAACCATACTCACTCACCTTCTGCCTAAGGTTCTTTATAAGCTTTTCATCTTTTGCACTTCTGGCGGGATTTTCAGCTACTATTTTTATTTCCCTAATCTGGGCTTGAAGTGCCTCATTTTCTTTGGCTAACTTTTTCTTTTCACCCTCATCCGCAGCAGCTTGCAAATCATTCTCGAATTGAAGGTCCTTGACTTGCTTCTCCAGCTTGCTTATGGTATCCCTATATTCATTTTCTTTGGTCAACCAATCCCATTGCGCTTGTGACACCTCGACAAATTCTTGAAGATGGGGTCTTTTGGCCGGCCTTCCAAACTCAATTTCCCTTTTATACTAAGTAAGGTACCCTGGTGAAAGTTCACCTTTGGATAGATCGCGCACACAGGTATTTGCCGTTAGGTACTGACACTCGCTCCAAATCTGGCGGACTGCTACTTCATGAAAATGACCATCAGACCAATCTCAACTACCTGAGCACTAAGGTCTTCATCTTTTGGAACTATTTGACATCTCCCCAACTGTCTCAAAACCCGGTATGGGGCATAAGGCTAGATACTTCTGAGACCCATCAGGAGGAAGTGAGGTCCAGTAGCTGGCATGTATACGATTTCATCTATAGGAAGCCACCCGAACGTACATTCTATTTGGTCTGCAGTGATGGAACGGAGGTGTGATACCCATTCTGTGACCCTTTCTGGCAGGCTAAACCCGTCAACCCTTGTATAAAATTCCTCTATGCAGTTTTTCTTTGTCGACCCATTACTCATGAATTGAGGACGATGATATAGATGTTCAATCATCCATATCTATAGCAACAAGTTGCAGCCTTCAAAAAAGTCTCCTCCGGCAGGCTGTGAGAGCGCGGAAGATTTCAAACACTATCATGGGTGCGAGGGTGCTTTTGGCCTGAGCAAGCAAAGTGCTAATGACCCCAGCTATCCGTATATCGATATTTCCATCTTTCCTAGGAAACACCAGAAGACCCAAGAATACCACCATAAAAGCAAAGCACATGTGTTCTTCCCATTTGAGGTGATTCCCTTTGCTACAAATTTTGTGTTCTGTATTGTTAAACCCTCCTATGTGTCTGTATCGCTGGTATATAAACTGCAAAGTAGAAAAGCCAGCTGCCAAGTCTGGGTTGTGGACCCCCTGCTTATCTTTAAGGAATCTAGGAATCTATGCACAACGACGACTCTTGGAGCAATCATATATTTGTGTCTCATAGGAATCTCAGTGCTCCCAATATATCTGGCTATTACTTCCAAAGTTAGGGTGAGTTCAAAATCTGAGAAATGAAACACGTTGTGGGTCGGGTCCCAAATGTCTCCTATAGTCCTGATCTTTAATAACCCGGTGAGACATCCCAAATCGATTGACCTTATCTTGCCCTAATTTACCCAGATCTTCCCACCACATACACAACTCCAAAGGGATCTTGTTCATGACTGTTATTGGCAAATTTTGACTCGTGCTCATTCTGCACATTTATTAGGGTGATTAAGCAAAATCATGACTCATTTGACTCAAGAAAATTTAACACTGTTTTTTTCAAATTTTCATTTCAA
This sequence comes from Nicotiana tabacum, assembly GCF_000715075.1. NCBI lineage: Eukaryota > Viridiplantae > Streptophyta > Magnoliopsida > Solanales > Solanaceae > Nicotiana > Nicotiana tabacum. The sequence goes on from NC_134090.1 coordinate 10,506,091, forward strand.
AAATAAAACTTTACTTTGCAAATACGACCTTTCAACACTTCCGGAGAGAAGATTTTAAGGCTGTGCTTGCTAACCGGGCAAGAATTCAAAAAAGAGATCAAAGGCGACTGTTCTTGGAAAACAGCCTTCCGGCGTCCTTTTGGGGACATTCGGCTATTTTTGACAAGAATGGCATCACCTTACTTATTCACCACAAAGCAATAAAACTTTTGGTTCTTTTTGGGTTATTTTTGCAAAAGGGAAGTTGGACCCGATAGGGGTTGCCTACGTATCCCACATCCGGTGAGAATCAAACTGGCGTAGTTCGGGCAATTTGAAAAATTTCTCTTTTTTTTTTCAAAATTCCGGCAGAGTTTCATTATATTTTGGGACATCGATTTTTCCAAAAAAAAAAAACAGGCAATTATCTCTCTCATCCCTGACATTGACTTTCATTCTCTCAACTTTCCCCTATAAGCCGGTCAACATGCAAATCCGAAGCAAATGAATGCACAAGCAGCAAGTAGGATGCATTAGGATGGTCTTTTCATTTCGGGTACACCTGTCCTAGACAGACCCAACCCCTGTGTTGAGTCTCCAAAGTCAAATGCACATGATGCAAACAAACGTTCCTACTAGGGATTTGGCATGAGACTGATTTATTCTAGGTTCAAAATCTGGGTAGATTATTCTAGACTTGTGTACCTGAGCGGACAACTCGAGTCGAGGAGGGGGCTACATACCGGGAACCAAAAGGCCACTCGGCTTAGTAACTTATTCGAGCCACTTTCTTATTTCAAGGTATGACACTAACAAAATAGGGAGTTACGACCAGCATGCACATCCCCGAAGATGAGAAGAGAAGGGTTTCGTAGCAGTTTATATACAGTTAAGATAATATCAAAGCGGTAAAAACAACACTTAACACATTAGGCCCAAACATGTAATAAAATTAGATAATAGATAAAGCCAAATATAACAATTCATCAAAGCTCGAATTCTGAACCCTAAACCAGAGGTTCTGGGTTCGATCCCCAGCAGAGTCGCCAGAGCTGTCACACCTCCTTTTTATCTACACCCTCGTAAAGGGTATATAAGGGAGTTTTTTTCAACTTAAAATGACAATTGAAACGAGATTATTTTATTCAAAATTCAGAGTCGCCACTTGGGATAATTTATGGTGTCCCAAGTCACTGGTTCAAATCCCGAATCGAGGAAAAGATTGACTATGTTTTACAGTCCCCGAAGACAGAAATCCGGGTAAGAAATTCTGTTAATCCGGGAGAAGGTGTTAGGCATTCCCGGATTCCGTGGTTCTAGAACGGTCGCTCAACTGTTATAATTGGCCTATTATCTGATTTCAATACATGTTTTAGCATGTAGTGCGATTTTAAACTTTATAACCACTTTATTTATTTTTAGGAGAATTGCAACGTCATTTAAAATACGTCTTGAACCACATCACATAAATGCACCTGCGACTCTTGACATATTTTATCTAACATTGTTGGAATTTGGATTTGGGTCACATAAATGCGTACCCGAGTTTAGGAAAGTAAATTATTAAAACAACGCGCCTAAAGCAACTACGCGTTTGCAACTTTGCGAGGGCCATGAAAATTCGCTAAATAACACGCCTCGATTTCTAAGGATAAACAAGATTAATTAAATGAGGGTCGTGCAATTGTTATTTTTGTTTGGCACGACACATCTCAATTCTAATTTAAAGAGGGAATTCAAACTAAATTTCGAAGGGCCAAAAACTATATGTGTCATCTAATATAGCTCACCTCCATTAACCAAAGGCCCAATCCAATAATTAAAGAAAGCTTACAGAGTTTTAGTGACCATGAGCTCATAGTTCGACCATACTAATTAACTGAAATTTGTCACATGAACCAATTGCATAAAGAAAACTAAATTGACGAAATAATTAAAGAAGAAAAGCGCCTGAGTTTGATTGATTCTCAGCTGGGCTTGCATTAGGCCCAACTCTTACGCCCCACATTATTCAAGCCACTCAACTAATGCCAATTACTGATGCTACCATGGAATGAGCTTGACTTAACAAATTAAAGCTTTGATTTTAAACGTCAAACACCAATTAATTCTCAAGCTTTCATGATTTTAAAATTACGCACACGTTTGGGCTAATTTGGCTATTAAAACGAACCAACAATCAACGAGTGAGCCACTAGGCTCGAAGAACAAGCCAAAAGCAAAACGCCGGCCACTTTTAGTTCGGATCCTCTCAAGGCCCTACACTCAATGAGCCCAAACCATGCAGGACCAGGGATGAGGATCATAGACTCAGCATCGAGTCTCTATCAAAGCAAATGACTCTTTCACACTTAGTCGCAAACTAACAGATCTCACTATCACTTAGTAACTAGTACACCAGACTATTTTTAACACCATCAGGAACAGTTGTTTGATTTCAAATTCATCAGATGTCTATGTTTGGATTCGAATACAAACTGAGCTTACAAATTCCTCATGGAAATTCAAATCAAAAACCTTTCAATACTAACACTAATCAATCCACAAAAGACAACATGCTAATTATTTGGATAAAAAACCCAACCTGAACTCATTCTTTTAAATATGTGAGTACCAGAATCAAAGATTGAAATAACATGTGAATAATAATCAGATCTCTTCACCATCCAAAACACATGTAACACAATATAATCTATTTAAACTAAACTCCGAATTATAACACATTTTTCACTAATCACAAAACTTAAAGAGCAAAACACTTCAAGCACCCAAAGTCTGACATTATGCCAAGTTCTCAAGAATACACACTTATCTTTGCCATACTTGAATAATCAGAAAACTTCAGTGACAAATATATTTTAAAAACAACTATAGAATGTTGAAAGAAAGTAGGAAACAAAAGAGATAACAGCCAACTACAACTTGGATTCAATCCAATTTCCATTCAAAACACATGCTTGCAATCGAATTGTTGTCCACATTTTGAGATGTTACCTGGTATTGAACAACAAAGCCAAAAGAAAGTGAGATAAGCAAGCAGCAGTAGAAGTTAGCCCAGATTCAACACTCGAACAATGAAATTATCTAAAAAAAAACTCAATGGAACAGTAAATAGCAAAAGAGCTTGAACCATCACTTTAAAAAATCACAACTCAGTCCATTTTTAACCCCAAAAAGAGAATCATTGGCCTTTCAGAAATTGAAACTCCAAAAATCAGAGAAGAAGCTCAATGAAACCGTGATTTCTATTGGAATTTTCAGCCGTTTTTGTTTTTGTTTTTGTTTTTCTCCCTTCAAAAATCTGCCTTGCATATCAAGTTTAAGTGCCTTTATAGGCAAGGCATTAGGGCAGCCTAAAAGTATTCAGTCTTTGCATTTTTATCCCTTTTGAAATTTTCATTATAGCTTAGTTATCCTTAGTTAAAACCAGAAATTCAGAAATGTTCCCCTCCCCAGCTTCCTAGAAGCTTCCTAATCAGTTACTCAAAGATTCTCCTACCTAGACTTCCCAAATTAACCCTTGCAACCCCTGAAATTACCCTTCAAAACCCAATGGATATGGGTCAAAGCCGACCCAAGTTGGCATGGGTCTGCAGCCCAAATTGAATTCCCTCTTGGGCTCTCTGACTCCAATTCAAGGCTTGAGCCCCAAATTTAAATGGGTATGATGTAAGGTTTCAAGAGGAGACCCGAAATTTCTTTACTCTCTTCTTTTTGTATTACTGGAAAAACAGAACACGAATGAAATAACAACAAAAAGAAAACTTCAATTACTTAACTAAATCATAGCATGCAAGCGGGAAAGATTCTAAAAATGAAAAACACATAAGCCAGAAGAGATAGAGGTGAGAAGATGAAGGCTGATACCTCAAATGAAACAAAAGAAAAAGAAAAATGAAAGAAGGAAAAAGAAAGGTAAAAATACATATAGACCAGCCTGAACATGTCTTGAATTTAAACCCCGAACCTTCGATTTTAGCCGAAATGGGCCTTAATCGTATGTTCTCAAGTGAGAACACACGAATAAAGCTGATTTTAACCTTGAATCTTCAAAAAACTCGATGATTTGGCTTTTGGAATTTTAGGGTTCGTCTCTTCTAATCCAGATTCGAGAAGTTCTAGGGGTATTCGAAGGAAACTAAGTGAGTATTTGGAATGAGGGGGGTTCTGGGGTGTGGTTTTGGTGGTGTTTGGAGATGGTGCCGCCACCGGAAGTGATGAGGATTTAGGGGCGACTCTAGGGTTTCCAGGGGTTGTCTCTAAAGAGACGAGATGAGGGAGATAAGTTTGGGGGGTGGTGGGCTAGATTCAGACATTTAAATACTTAAAGGGGTTCAGTTCTGATCCATTGGTCCAATGGTTGAGATGAGACAACGCTGGAACGGCGTCGGTTGGATTAAAAGGGGGTGGACCGGCTAATGAAGACGGGCCTGGGCCTGGAACGGACGGGTATGGGGGAATTTGATTTTGGGCCTAGAGAAATTGTTTGAATTGACCCAAAAAATCAGAGTTCTTTCTTTCTTTTCTTTTGCTTTTCATTTTTTCCAATTTTGTTTCTTTTCTCTTTTTCTCAAATTAAAATAAATCTGAAACTAACTTTTAAAAATTAGCCTACCAAATTATCAAAAACTCAAAATAACATTTACCCTAACTAATTAGGTACCAAATTTAAAAGAAAACTACCAAATTTCAAAGCTAAAATTAAAAGTGTGAAAATAATTTTTTTTTGTGATTTTCCCATTTTTATAAAATTATGCTCAATTATATTATATATATATATTCCATGTTTATAATTTAGAGGGTAAAATAGGAATTTGGCAATCGAAAATTTAAAAAGTCTAGTTGAGTGACCTTCTGAGTGCAATAGGCATAGTTCAGTGACTTTGTTGTTACAAACAAAAGTAAAATAACTTTAGAAGATAATTTGGGATAATTGAGTGACCACTTGAGTAATGGACTCTATCTAAATTGAAATGGAGCAAGTATATGCTATTAACTTGAGGTAGCTACAAAAACCCATAAATTTCTAATTTTGTCTCTGTGACGATAACGAAACAGTCTTTTTGTTTTGTTTCTGGCTCTTGCTTTTTATTTTTTGGTTTTTGTTCTTTTTTCTTTTCTTTTTTCTTTTTTGTTCCTCGTAAGATGGCATGTATAAATATATTTTTTCTTGGGAAGAGATTAGGTACATGAGAAGTGATGTTCTATACTTCAATACCACACAAGAGGGGTGATTTGTGTGGTGCTTAATTTTTCGTTTAACCTGATTATAGAAGGATCTAGTTCTTCTATGTGTTCCAACTATTACTGTTGCGAAATTATAAATACAGAAATTAAAGAACACAGAGATTTTACGTGGAAAACACCTGGTTCAAAAGGTGAAAAAATCACGACCTACCTTTCAGTAGGATTTTCCCAAACTCTCCACTAAAATCACTGAGCCAAAAACTTTATTTACAAAAACTCTTTTGTAAACATATGATTAACTCTAATCCCATTGTAGCACACAACCCCAACTGTTGCGACAACTTGAAGTTAACTCTAACTTGAAACTCTGAGCACCTAATACAATTGCTTCTAGATAAAGTTGAAAGGTACAATATGAAAACACCTACTACAATTGAACTACAATAAAAGATAGACACTTGGAACTGATTCTTCTATCTGGTTCAAGTAGCTTCAGGATTGCACGCTTGAATCACATATAAATTGCTTGCAAAATTGCCTTACTATTTTGCTCTCAATTCACGTTTAACTTCTGCTTATGTGTACTACCTGTAAAAGAGAACAACACTAATATTTATGGAGTTAGTAAATAGAGATTGACTAGAATATTGATGCTACTCTTCCTTGGTGGAAGAGTTCTAGTTGATCTCCACCTCTAACTCTATCCATCTCTTAAGCCGTGTTCTCTTTGTGTAAGGAGTCTTTCTCCTTATCCAATATGCAACATTTTCAATCAGGATCAGGAGATATCATTTCTGGTAAGTGAGGTTTATCTCCTTCTCGTGCATCTCACATATTTGAGTTGACCATATCTGTGTTTCACTAGGATGGACCTAGTCCAGGTCTGAGTTCCTTTGTCAGTCTTCAATTTAATTTAGGAATTAACTTATATCTATTGACAGTATATACATTTAATATGTTACATGTTACTTACCTTATTTCCAGCTTACTTATCTCACTTATTATGAAAGTTAGTTGTAGTTATCTATTAAGAAACTGATCGTGTGAATATTTTTTACACTATTAGAGTAAAAAAGTTAAAAGTCTTTAAGCTAAACCAGTACAACAAAATTGGGCCAAATGACATGCACACTCTTGGAAAAATGATACTGTATAGCCACTCTCAAAATAATAATTAAAAAAGTGTATATTTGATACATTTTTTTGGCTACCGAATATAAATAGTTTCTGGCGCGAGCTAAAAGTAATAACAACCCACACTCTTCTTTAAAGTCCAAGTCATACTTTTGGGAATGGCCCAATTTCAGGTTTCACTCTCTTCTCTTTCTTTGGGCGAAGTGCACCAGTAGTCACTTTTTAGCCTGCTATTTAAAATATATTAAAAATTTATAATGTAAAATTAGTCAATTCGTCCAAGCTTCAACACTAGATATCCTGATTTTTTTGAGCTGCTAATTTAAAATTCAGGATTTTAATGTTCTAAATTTTTGAGATGCTAACTTGAAATTCAGGTCTATAAGTGTCCTAAATTTCCAAATTGCTAATTTGAAATTTAGGACTTAGTGTTTTGAATTTCTGAACTGCTAATTTAAAATTTAGGATATAAGATTCGAATTTGTAACACAATTTTAGAGTTTTATGACACGATGAACTTGATAAACTTCAAGATGTCGTATTCTGAAGTTTGAGCGAATTAGCTAATCTTTAAATACATTATAAACTGTGAATATATTTTAATGCCTGATGTTATTTCCACTCTTTCTTTTGCCAACCCCTTATTTACAAAGCCCATTTGGCTACACACACACGTTCATTAAAAAGATTTTTTCCTTCCTATACCATATATGAAACTTTATTACCAAATATGTGCATAGTTCCTAATTTACCCGCTATATTCACAGTTTTTCTATAATATTATACCATTCATTAAATACTAATTATTAGTAGCTGAATCTTCCTAATTAGGCGCGCTACAAATTAGGAACAGAATATTCTAATTGATTTAGCGACCTTTAGATCAAATTTGAAACGCAAATCCTATATTTTCAATTTAAAATCAAATTACATAGACTCTTTTCTGCAAAAACTCCGTTCTTCGATATTTTTCCTTTAGTCACAAATCAAAAAAGACAAAATCGTCAACAAATTCGAATCAAATTGTAGAAATCAGTTTTGCAAAAAGTTCAGTTCGTCGACATTCTCTCTACATCTCTCTCTATTTCTCAATCACAAAATTCAGTAATACAAAGAAAATGAAAAGAGAGCAGCAATTCCACCATTGACAACCATTAAAAAGTTGAAAGCTTTGAATTCAAATTTGGATTTTCAAAAATCATTATTTGTTTGGATTGAGTGTTGTTGAAAATAATCAGGAATATGGTTTGGAGTTTATATCTCAATTTTGAGGGATTTTGGTGAAGATTAGACTTGGTTTTGACTGAATTTCATATTGAAACTCGTCGAAGAAGAAGAAGAAGAAGAAGAAGAAGAAGAAGAAGAAGAAGAAGAAGAAGAAGAAGAACTCGAAGAAGAAGAAGAAGAAGAAGAAGACATATTGCAGAAATTGTAGATAAATTGTAGATTATTTGTATTCTGATTGTAGATGCTTTATTTTCTGTTTTCACAATAAAAAATGGCTAAAACTTCTACAAATCTTCTGAAAAATGCAATTATGTCAAAAATCCCAATTATGCTACAATTGAATGGGAATTGGGATATAAAAATTCAATGTACCCAGTTTGTAGATATTTTGTAGATAAATTGTAGATTATTTGTATTCTAATTGTAGATGCTTTGTTTTCTGTTTTCACAAATAAAAAATGACTAAAACTTCTACAAATCTTTTGCGAAAAACACAATTATGTCGAAAATCCAAATTAAACTACAATCCAATGGGAATTGGGATATTAAAATTCAATATACCCAGTTTGTAGATATTTTGTAGATGAATTGTAGATTATTTGTATTCTGATTGTAGATGCATTGTTTTCTGTTTTCACAAATCTAAAACGACTAAAACTTCTATAAAATCTTATGCAAAAAACGCAATTGTGTCAAAAATACCAATTAAGCTACAACTGAATGAGAATGAGGATATAAAAATTCAATGTACCCAGTTTGTAGATATTTTGTAGATAAATTGTAGATTATTTGTACTCTGATTGTAGATGCTTTGTTTTTTGTTTTCACAAATAAAAAACGACTAAATTTTTTACAAATCTTCTGCAAAAAAGCAATTATGTGGAAAATTCCATTTATGATATTGGACGAATCTTTATGATTTAAGAAGAATAAATATTGAAATAACACATGGAGCTAAGTTAAAGCTTGTGACAACTTGTACATATAATGTGCAAAAATCTCCAACGCAAAAGAAGAGTGTCCAGCTAGTGGAAGCCTGAGAACAACAGATTTTGCAGATATGAATGAATTTAACTAAAACATCCTTCAACTCCAACCCGAAAGAATTGCGTTCTGGATATTCTACACAACTGAAACGTAAAGCAATGCTCATTCTGGAAGCCCATGAATCAATTTCTGAACTGATAAGCTACATAGATTTCAAAGAACCGAACACCTAGTGAACAGTTCTAATTTTAGTATTAACAGACCATGTTACAACCTCACTTTTATGGAATTTTCTGATAAACAAATCAGCCACATTATCGATCTCGTCTTCTAGTACGAAATTTTGTCCTTCTTCCTCTTTGAAATTCCTCACTATATCTATAGTTGATGCATTTGGATCACTTAAATATTCATCCTCTTCATCGAACAACGAATGTGTCAAATCCGGATACTTATCATCATAATCATCATACTTTTCGCTGTTGCTCAATACTTTATGTTTAATAACAGTACATAAACGTGGGTGAGGGTGAGGGTTTGGAAGAGAGAAACGTGGGAGGGGTGAGATATACGGTGTGAGCACGTGATTTTTGCCCTATTTTGCTCCCCTTCATTTCTACTACATCTATGGAACTCTTGAGAACAAAAAGAATAATCATGTGATTTTGTTTTTGGGTCAGACCCTCATGATGGATATTTATCTTCCATCCTAGGATGTTTGGAATTGAGGCATAATTATTGTTGAGAAGAAATTTTCATTATCATCATCAGCTAATAAATAAGGAGGGATTGTTACAAAATTTTGATGCTATGAATTTTGTGTAACAGAGTCTTGTCATGTTTGATTACGTTCAATTTCAAATTTGATTTTTTTTCTTTAATTTGAATAGTGGGGACGATGTCCAGAGGCGGAAGGGGAATTTTTTTCTTTACGATCTTCGACTATTCCACTAGTACAAGTATCGATTATAACAATCAAAATACAAGAAATTGTCAGTCACTTGGCGTATGATCAACACTTCCGTTTATTACATTTCACGGTTAGAAAAAGATACACTAACACCCTATATAAAAATATTTCGCGTGACTTTTCCGGAAAGATATTATCACCCACTGCTGACATCATTCCAAATAAAACTTCCCGCTTATTCACCTGCCTATTGATAGAAAGAGATGTCATGTCCTTAGTTGTTAACTAATTACACGTGTGACACTTGAAAACTCACTCACGATCTTGCACAGCTTGCTCACGTTCTTACTATGCTAAGTTAGTCTTACTACACTCAAGATCGCTAAGAAAATGATAAAAAGAACACAAGAGAATTGTTAAAGTAAGCTTTATATTAGAGAGAACTTGAATTGTTTGTTTGATGAATTACAAATGAATGACCCCTTTTATATACTAGTCTCCTAGGGGCTAGTGTGTAAATATTAATTATTACACAAGTCCTTACTATTTACAAGATAAGAGCTTTCTCTAGAATTCTCTACAAGCCTAGAAGATTCCAAGGACTTCCCTAGCAAATCCATAAGGATCTAGGTTCTTCCTAAGGAAATGTCCATACGTCTCCAAAATCTTCTTACAAATGCTAGCCTCCTTCTTATGTAAGTTTCCACATGACATTAATATATGCCAAATTGCGCTTATGTGGCATGATGATATGGCGGGTCATCACACTCTCCCCCACCTAATATTGCGACGACTGCAGCGCAATGCTGCTGCATACACTCTCTGATCTTATCTTTGAATTGCCATAAATATTCATATCGTTCTCATGTGTCCTCTTCCGGTGATTGCACCTTCCAATGGACAAGGAACATAACGATAGATTTTTGCCCTTGTTTTCGCTTGTCCTGGTAATCTATGATAGCCTCAATCACCCGATCATGCGAGGTGGTGATAGTCATAGGCGCTCGACTTGATTGGCCCCTACTCGGATCATCCTTATCTTCATGATATTGCTTAAGCATGTTGGCATGTAAGACAGGGTAGATTTTAAGATACGATGGCATGTCAAGCTTGTATGAGATCTTGCCTACCTTGGTAACGATCTTAAATAGCCCCTCATACTTGTGAATCAGATTCTGATGCATGACCCGTAGTGCCTTTAACTGTCTTGGGTTAAACTTCACAATGACCATGTCCCCAACTCTATAGTCCGTGGGACGGCACTTACGGTCAGCAAACTTTGTCATCTTCTTAGCTGCCCTATCCAAGTAGGACGTAGCAGTATCAAGCTGCTCCTCCCATCCTTTGCCCATATGATAAGCCCCCAAACTCTTTCCCTCGAACGCAGCTGGTAATGAATGTAGAGTTTGTGGTTGTTGGCTTGTGGCTAGCTCAAATGGTATCCGCCCCGTGGACCCACTGTAAAGCCCCGTAAATTCTTTTAGTTAACTCCTACTAATTTTGAGCTTGAGAATGCAATGTATTTAAATCTGAGCTACATGATTATTCGAGTGGAACAAAGTTATTGGAATGCTTAGGGACAATATCGATACATAATCATTGAATTAGTGGATGTTACAAGGTTATCAAATGCATTTGGAGCATTTCAAGTTTCTATTCATAAGTGCTGAAATTTTGAGTATTCAATGGTATGTAACCAACTTGAAGAGTTGGAATTTAATAAGGAAAACAAGGATTTAAAATCCTAGTCTTTAGATGACAACGAGAAAGGATTTAGAAAACTAGGAAAAGTGGTTGGCCAACAAAGAGACAAGTGAGGGACAATAGAATTAATTAAATAACAAGGATAAGGAAATAATGGAAGTAATTATGAAAGACAAAAGCAAGTGGGAAATAGAATGATTAAAGTTGAAGACCAAAATGTTGGTTCTGTGATGGAATAAATTAGAACCCAGTGAAGGCGTGCAACTCAACACCCGAAATTTAGAATCCACAGCTGAAGTTTTTGTAGGCATTTTGTAAAGGGAGAGATTATATTATATTTGACTTGGTCTTGGGGATTAGAGAGAAGGAGCAGCTATTTACCATTAATACATCTTCAAGGTAAGAATTAAATGCTTTTCTTTGATAAATTTGATTTATTTATTATATCTCTTAACCCTCCAACATCGTGGGATTCATAGATTTTTTGAAGATAATCTCAAGGACATTTCAAGAAACTATAATCTTGAAACTTTTAGGGTTTGACAAAGAGGTAATTTCTTCACTCCAATCTTATGTACCATACTCCACGGGTGTAGTAGAGTATATTTATGAAGTTAGATTTGTATTTAAACATCTATTCATAAAATCCTAGAAGCTAGTCTTGAAATTGAAAAGTTGGTTGGTAAGAATGATGAATAGTGATAGGTGTTGTTTGAACAATGTTATTTTGAGTTTATAGTGGAATGACTAGATTCCATAACAAGTTTAATAAATAAGTTGGAGTTAAAATTTAAGGATTGTCATTCAAATAATCAAATGAGAATTTTTGTTAAACTTACAAGATTAGATTTAAGTGTTAGACACTTAGTTGGTTTAGTAGGTATCATTGTGATTCGTTCTTGAATTATGTGAGTTCGTATATGCAGATCGTGACTAATTGGCGTTATTGGATCATTTGTGATACGGTTGGAAGCAATTTGAGGTACGTTGAAACTTACTATCCTCAGAACTTTTCTCCAAACTCATATCAAAACACAATTAAATTGAGTTTCAAATAGCGAGTCCTAACTTGTGGGGACGAGTGAGTTGGGATTTTACCATTCTTGCATCATAAAAAATTTAAGTGATTTGAATATTATTTTCCTGAAATGTTGTATCTTAATTAAAGAAAAAAAAACTAAATAAATAAGGAATAACACTTGTAGTATTTTGAGATGAAAATACATGAGTTGTAAAATATCTTGGATATAGCTATTCTCAAATAGTTGATCTGGCTATAAATATCATCATTGATAAATGTAAAGGTTTTGGGAGTTACTTAAATTCACCGAGATTGACCTTGGACATTTTTCCTCATTATGTCATGAAACTACACGTGCCGGTGTAGGTGAACCTACCTTATGGTTAGGGACTACGGTAGAGTACTTCCCATTAGGGGTACTATTGTGTTACTTTATTAGCATGGCTGAGTCGATCCGTGCGGCACAATGATGAAACGACCTGAGCAAGTAGGGTATATGATACTTGCCACTAGGTACATAACCTAGTTGACCTTCTTTCATGTCGGTGATGGTATAGTGCTCCCGGTAAATGAAAAATCTAACATGATTTTGCAAAGATCAATGATAAAGGAAGACTTTGAAATATGTTTTACCATATTATTTTATTGTACTTTTTAAATTGTTAATTGATATGAATACTTCTTTCTTGATATCATTTATTATTGCATATCTTATGTCTTCTTAAATATCGTCCTATTTTATTTTTGGGGAACGGTTCATGATTAGTACTAGGCATGCGGAGCTTAGGCCTTTAGGCCACATTTCCATTTTCTATTTTTAGGGACTGGACCTGAGCAACTTGGACCGCGTGGATAGGGCAGCTCTAATTTCCCATTGACATTATTTGGTGAGACTCCACGCTTGTATTTGTGGAGGACTTTATTATATTAATATCCTTTTGAGCCACCGGGGTATGCCTTGACTGACTATTCCAGTTCGTGTCATAGAGATTCCATAGACAACAATAGTATTTATTTTGGGTTTTAATCCTATGGTTACTTATATGGTGTGCATGAATGAAATTTTCTTTTATCTTTATGAAGCTTTGCCTTCAAAGGAAAATATTTACTAAAAGACATTATTCATGTTTTGCGTATATCTTACAATGATTGAAATTTAAGAGCCTTTAGCATCTTCTTATTAAGCATATAGATAATCTATAGGATGGTTCACCCGGGTCGGGTAGAATATCGGGTGCCGGTCACATAGTTTTAGGGCGTGAAAAACTTGGTATCAGAGCCCTAGGTTCTAATTCGAGTCCTAGGAAGTCTATGTAATCGTGTCTGGTAGAGTTCTCTTTATTGGTATGTTGTGCACCATACTTATATATTCAGAAGGCTATATGGACATTATAAGAATACTTCACTCTTTCTTATTATTCTAGAATCGTACAATAGAACTAAGAAATATTTCCTAACTCGTGCGATATATCAATTGGCAGAAGATGGTGAACATGCGTGGCGGTAATATGAATCGAGAAGCTGCTCCTATACCTGATGCGGCTTCGGGAGGGGTACCCGCTAGATATAGGGGCTGACCTTCGAAGGCTGCAAGAGCACGAACTGTGCCAGTTCCAATGGCTCCAAGAATGGTCCAGGAGCTCGAGGAAGAAGTTAATGAGGCACCTACTCCACCTCCAGAACCAAATCACTTGGACAAGACCCTTACTTATATTAAAAAGGCTATGGATACTTTTGCTGACCTCATGGCTATACAGACCCAACAGAACCTTCAAGTGGGTATTCAGGCACTCCAACAAGGAGGGATGAGAGCACCAACAGTTGACGACATGGCACATTTGGCCATGAAATTTGTGATACTTGAGCCGCCAGTTTTCACTGGTACAGATCCCACTACAGACCCTCAGGACTTCTTAGAGGAAGTTGAGAAAGCTACTACTTTGCTGGGAATTAAAGACTACCGAGTGGTTCGATTGGCAACCTACTAGTTGAAAGACATTGTTGACCTCTGGTTCAAAGGGGTAGAGAAAAGTCAACCGGAGGATGCACTTCCAATAATTTGGGCAGAATTTAAGAAGATATTCATTAAGAAGTGGTTATCACCAGGAGTGAGAACCGCCCTTGCGATATTGTTTGAGACCTTAAAGCAGGATACCATGACCGTCCTTGAGTATAGCATCAAATTCGAGAAGTTATCCCGTTATGCTCCCCACCTCATCCCCACTGAGGATGAAAAGATTGATCGCTTTGCTCGTGGCTTGATTTCGGGCATCAGAAAAGATACAACTAGTGGGAGAAGGAACACTACCTTTACTGAGTTTGTAGATCTAGCAGTGGATTTCGAGAGGATTCATCAGGAGGAGAGGGCCAACAGGGAGCAGAACAAAAAGGCTCGGAATTTTGGCACTTTCAGTGCAGTGCCTAGTTCAAGCAAGGGGCAGAACAATAGAGGATCATCTGGACCACCGTAGTCTAGGATGCAGACAACTTTCAGTAGCCCTCCAGTGGCATACAGTTCCGAACAAGAAGACCAGTCTAGGTCCGTTCAGAGTGAGCATTGTACTACACAGCAGGGTCATAGTAGTGTGGGTTCTCATTAGTGTCAGCCTAGTGTTACCAGGGAACCCCGTGGTCCGTGCTATGGATGCGGGTTGACGGGTCACATCCAAAAGTTTTTCCCTAACGGGCAACAAGGTTCGAGAGCTCATCCGACACCTTCTATGGCTATTACTTCAGTTGCACCACCACCACCTAGGGGTAATGGGGCCTATAGCGGATGCAATGCAGGAAAAGTGCCACAGACAGCTGCTACTTCTCAGGGAACTCATCCTCGTTTCTATGCCATGCCTACTCGCCCTACTGCAGAGGCTTCAGATGCTGTCATCATAGGTATACTTAGAGTTTGTGCTCTAGATGCTTATGCTCTTATGGATCCTGGATTTACTTTTTCCTATGTTACTCCGTACTTTGCTTTGGATTTTAGCATGGATCTAGAACAACTATTTGAACCATTTTCTGTGTTGACTCTAGTGGGAGATCTTGTTATTGCCTCCCGCATTTATAGGGGTTGTGTGATCATAATCCAAGATCGAGAGACTATTATAGACCTCATTGAACTAGAAATGGTTGACTTTGATGTGATTATTGGGATGGATTAGTTATACAAATGTTACGTCATTCTTGATTGTCATGCTAAAGTGGTCAAGTTTGAGTTTCCTAATGAGCCAGTTCATGAGTGGAAAGGCAATATTGCTGAGCCTCGAGGTAAATTTATTTTATACCTTAAGGCGAAGAAGATGATCACGAAGGGATGTCTCTATCATTTAGTCAGAGTCATTGACACAACTGCGGAGGTAACAAGCATTCAGTCTGTGCCAGTTGTTAATGAGTTTCCTGATGTTTTTCCTGATGAGCTTCCGGGTATCCCACCAGATCGGATCATCGACTTTGGGATAGATGTGGTGCCAGATACTCAGCCGATGTCTATTCCCCCATACCGAATAGCTCCAGCCGAATTAAGAGAATTGAAGGAGCAATTGAAAGATTTACTGGATAAAGGGTTTATTAGACCTAGTGTATGACCTTGGGGTGCGCCAGTCCTATTTGTGAAAAAGAAAGATGGTTCTTTGAGGATGTGTATTGACTACATGCAACTTAACAAAGTGACCATCAAGAATAGGTACCCACTACCTTGGATAAATGACTTGTTTGACCAGTTGCAAGGAGCAAAGTTCTTCTCAAATATTGATTTAAGGTTGGGGTATCATCAGTTGAAGATTCGAGAGAAGGATATTCCCAAAACGGCCTTTCGGACCCGCTACAGGCATTATGAATTTTTGGTGATGTCATTTGGACTAACAAATGCACCCGCGACCTTTATGGATCTAACGAATCGGGTTTTCAAACCAGTTCTTGATAGATTCGTGATTGTTTTCATTGATGATATATTAGTCTATTCGCGAAGTCAAGAGGATCATGCCAATCATTTGAGAATAGTGTTGTGGACTCTTTTGGAGAATGAGTTATATGCCAAACCCTAAGTGTGAATTTTGGCTCGAATCCATGGCATTCTTGGGTCATGTAGTATCTCGTGAAGGTATTAAGGTTGATCCTCAAAAGATTGAAGCGGTTAAGAGTTGTCCTCGACCAACTGCATCGACAGAGATCCGCAGTTTCTTGGGATTAGCGGGTTACTATCGGTGGTTTGTTGAAGGATTTTCTACTCTTGCATCTCTGTTAAACAAGTTGACACAGAAAGCAGTGAAGTTTCAGTGGTCGAGTGCTTGTGAGAGAAGTTTTCAAGAGTTGAAGGCTAGATTGACTACACCGCCAATGTTGACATTGTCAATAGGTTTGGGTGAATGTGTGGTTTACTGTGATGCCTCTAGAGTTGGGTTGGGTTGTGTCTTGATGTAGAAAGGTAAGGTTATCTCTTATGCTTCTAGACAGTTGAAGATCCATGAGAATAACTATCCAACCCATGACTTGGAACTTACCGCAGTTGTTTTTGCTTTGAAAATTTGGTGGCATTACTTGTACGGTGAGCGTTGTGAAGTATAACCGACCATAAAAGCTTGCAATATATATTCAAGCAGAGGGAATTAAACTTGAGGCAAAGGAGATGGTTAGAACTATTAAAGGATTATGATTTAAGCATTCATTACCATCCGGGAAAGGCGAATGTGGTAGCCGACGTGCTAAGCCGAAAGTCAGGAGGTACCTTAGCACATTTACCGATAAGTAAAAAGCTTGTCGCTTGTGCCATAGCACGTTCCTCTCTTATTGAGTGTGTCAAGGCTAGTCAATTTGAAGATCCAAATTTGGTTAATATTCGAAATAGTATAAAATCTAAAGAAATCCCTGCATTTTCTCTTGATGAGGATGGGGTGTTGAAGATGAATGGTCGCTTGTGCGTGCTAGATGTTGATGGGCTTTGTAATGAAATTATGGATGAGGCGCACAGTTCAAGATATTTTATACATCTAGGGTCCACAAAAATTTACAAAGGCTTGCGGGAGATCTATTGGTGGAATCAGATGTAGGAAAACATTTCAGACTTCGTGGCTAAATGTTTAAATTGCCAGCAAGTAAGGATGAGCATCAAAGACCTGGTGGGTTGGCTCAAAATATTGAGATTCCACTTTGGAAGTGGGAGATGATTAATATGGACTTTGTTGTGGGTTTGCCTCGTACTCGCTTGAAGCATGACTCTATTTTGATGATTGTAGACCGACTTACGAAGTAGGCACATTTCTTACCGGTAAAGGTGACTGACACAACACCACAATATGCTAAGTTGTACTTGAAAGAAATTGTCCGACTTCATGGGATTACAACTTCCATTATATCTAATAGAGGGGCCCAATTTACTGCTAATATTTGGCAGTCCTTTCAAGAAGGATTAGGTACAAGTGTCAATTTGAGTACCGCTTTTTATCCACAGACTGACAGACAATCTGAAAGAACTATTCAGACCCTTGAGGATATGTTGCGGGCTTGTGTCCTTAATTTTGGTGGGAACTGGGATGAACACTTACCTCTGATCGAATTTGCCTACAATAATAGCTATCATGCTATTATCCAGATGGCTCCATATGAAGCTTTGTACGGACGACGTTGTAGATCACCTATTGAATGGTTTGAGCCACAGAGGTAGGACTACTTGGCCTCGATCTTGTATATGATGCCTTAGAGAAGATGGATTTGATTCAATAACGGCTTAAGACTGTACAAAGTCGACAAAAAAGCTATACAGATGTACATCAACGTAAGTTGGAGTTCAAGGAGGGTGATCAAGTGTTCTTGAAAGTATCACCAATGAAGGGCGTTATGAGATTTTAGAAGAAGGGCAAGCCATGTCCTAGATTCATTGGCCCATATCGTATCTTGAAAAGGATTGGGGAAGTAGCCTATAAGCTGGAGGTACCTGCATCGATGACTTTGGTTCATCCTGTTTTTCATGTATCGATGCTACGAGGGTATGTGCATGATCATGCTCACATCGCCTCACCAGAAAGTAGTAGAAATAAATGACGGCTTAACTTATGACGAAGAACCTGTTGAGATTCTTGATAGGCAAGTCCGTAGGTTGAGGACTAAAGACATAGCTTCAGTTAAAGTGTTATGGCATAATCATGAGGTCGAGGAGGCTACTTGGGAGGTCGAGGAATATATGAAAATCCGATATCCACACTTATTCGCAACTTCAGGTATGACTATTTTTTTTTGAAATTTTGAGTTTAGAGTTTATTATAATTTACTTCCATGGGGCAAGTGATTGATTGATTTATCTATTGCACATGGTTGTTAGACTTGCCATATGTTGATAAATTTAATTGTTGCGATGTTGGGAGAGGCTAAGTACTGATGTCCGGAGATATATGAAATCACAGATACATTCATTAAGGTAGTTGTGTGGAGTTGAGCCATGTAAGACCTTTTATATTGTATTCTTATAACTCGTTGTGAGGTTGAAATTTTGGGATAAGCCTATTAACGAAGAAAACTCTGCTGAAATTTTTTAATTTTTTTTAGAGTTAGTCAAATTTCGAAGCCTTAAAAAGTTAAGGAGTAAGCAAAAGGCTCGGAGATTACGTTTTTAGACTTTAACACGATAAGAAATTTACATTTGAGGATGAATGTTTCTAAGTGGGGGAGAATGTAAAGCCCCGTAAATTCTTTTAGTTAACTCCTACTAATTTTGAGCTTGAGAATGCAATATATTTAAATCTGAGCTGCATGATTATTCGAGTGGAACAAAGTTATTGGAATGCTTAGGGACAATATCGGTAGTTAATCATTGAATTAGTGGATGTTACAAGGTCATCAAATGTATTTGGAGCATTTCAAGTTTCTATTCATAAGTGCTGAAATTTTGAGAATTCAATGGTATGTAACCAACTTGAAGAGTTGGAACTTAATAAGGAAAACAACTATTTAAAATCCTAGTCTTCAGATGGCAACGAGAAAGGATTTAGAAAACTAGAAAAAGTGGTTGGCCAACAAAGAGATAAGTGGGGGACAATGGAATTACTTAAATAACAAGGATAAGGAAATAATGAAAGTAATTATGAAAGACAAAAGTAAGTGGGAAATAGAATGATTAAAGTTGAAGACCAAAATGTTGGTTCTGTGATGGAATTAATTAGAACCTAGTGATGGCGTGCAACTCAGCACCCGAAATTTAGAATCCACAGCTGAAGTTTTTGTAGGCATTTTGTAAAGGGAGAGATTATATTATATTTGGCTTGGTCTTGGGGATTAGAGAGAAGGAGCAACTATTTACCATTAATACATCTTCAAAATAAGAATTAAATGCCTTTATTTGATAAATTTGATTCATTTATTACATCTCTTAACCCTCCAATATCGTGGGATTCATAGATTTTTGAAGATAATCTCAAGGACATTTCAAGAAACTCAAATCTTGAAACTTTTAGTGTTTGACAAAGAGGTAATTTCTTCACTCCAATCTTATACCATACTCCACGGGCGTAGTAGAGTATATTTATGAAGTTAGATTTGTATTTAAACATCTATTCATAACACCCTAGAAGCTAATCTTGAAATTGAAAAGTTGGTTGGTAAGAATGATGAATAGTGATGGGTGTTATTTGAACGATGTTATTTTGAGTTTATAGTGGAATGACTAGATTCCATAACAAGTTTAATGAATAAGTTGGAGTTAAAATTTAAGGATTGTCATTCAAATAATCAAATGAGAATTTTTGTTAAACTTACAAGATTAGATTTAAGTGTTAAACACTTAGTTGGTTTAGTAGGTATCATTGTGATTCGTTCTTGAATTATGTGAGTTCGTATATGTAGATCGTGACTCATTGGCGTTATTGAATCATTTGTGATACGGTTGGAAGCAATTTGAGGTACGTTGAAACTTACTACCCTCAGAACTTTTCTCCAAACTCATATCGAAATACGATTAAACTGAGTTTCAAATAGCGAGTCCTAACTTGTGGGGACGAGTGAGTTGGGATTTTACCATTCTTGCATCATAAAAGATTTAAGTGATATGAATATTATTTTCCTGAAATGTTGTATCTTAATTAAAGAAAAAAAACTAAATAAATAAGGAATAACACTTGTAGTATTTTGAAATGAAAATACATGAGTTGTAAAATATCTTGGATATAACTATTCTCAAATAGTTAATTTGGCTATAAATATCATCATTAATAACCGTAAAAGTTTTGGGAGTTACTTAAATTCACCGAGATTGACCTTGGACATTTTTCCTCATTAGGTCATGAAACTACACGTGCCGGTGTAGGCGTAGAACCTACCTTACGGTTGGGGACTACGGTAGAGTACTTCCCATTAGGGGTACTATTGTGCTATTATTAGCATGGCTGAGTCGATTCGTACGACACTACGATGAGACGACCTGAGCAAGTAGGGTATATGATACTTGCCTCTAGGTACATAACCTAGTTGACCTTCTTTCGTGTCGGTGATGGTACAATGCTCCTAGTAAATGTAAAATCTAACATGATTTTGCAAAGATCAATGATAAAGAAAGACTTTGAAATATGTTTTACCATATTATTTTATTGTACTTTTTAAATTGTTAATTGATATGAATACTTCTTTCTTGATATCAATTATTATTGCATAACTTATGTCTTCTTAAATATCGTCCTATTTTCTTTTTGGGAACGGTTCATGATTCGTACTAGGCATGTGGAGCTTAGGCCTTTCGGCCACATTTCTATTTTCTATTTTTAGGGACTGGACCTGAGCAACTTGGACCACGTGGATAGGGCAGCTCTACATTTCACGTTGACGTTATTTAGTGAGACTTCACGCTTGTATTTGTGGAGGACTTTATTATATTAATATCCTTTTGAGCCACCTTGTTATGCCTTGGCTGACTATTCCAGTTCGTGTCATAGAGATTCCATAGACAACAATAGTATTCATTTTGGGTTGTAATCCTATGGTTACTTACATGGTGTGCATGAACGGAATTTTCTTTTATCTTTGTGTAGCTTTGCCTTCAAAGGAAAATATTTACTAAAAGACATTATTCATGTTTTGTGTATATCTTAAAATGATTGAAATTGAAGATCCTTTCGCATCCTCCTATTAAGCATATAGATGTGTATTAATCTATAGGATGGTTCACTCGGGTCTGGTAGAATACCGGGTGCCGCTCACATAGTTTTAGGGCGTGACACCCACTCAGCTGCAAGTTATAAGAGAATTGAGCGATGTCTAGGAGCCTTGCCCAATCTTTCTGATGCACACATAGATAATGCCTCAAGTAGCATTCTAGTAAGGCATTGACCCATTCCGTTTGTCCATCTGTCTGTGGGTAGAAACTAGTGGAAAAGTGCAGTTCCATGCCACGTATGTCGAATAACTCTCTCCAAAAGTTTCCAATAAAATGGGGGTCTCGATCACTAATAATATGCCTTGGTAAGCCCAATACTTCACCACATTCTTAAAGAATATCTTGGCGGCTTCCTTGGCAGTGCAACCTGGTGAGGCGGGCATGAAGGTGACATATTTAGAAAATCTATCCATGACCACCATAATAGTACCATGACCATCAGACTTCGGTAGACAAGTGACAAAGTCCATAGTGACGCTCTCCCATGGATGCTCTGCAACTGGCCAATAATCCCCCGGGCTGTTGTTGTTCAACCTTGTCCTGTTGACAGACAAGACAAATCTACATATAGCACTCTATGTCATCTCGTATGCATGGCCAATAGTAGACTGACTCAACCAAGGTCCTAGTGCGACGTTGACCTGGATGACCAACCTATATTGTGTCATGACTCTCCCTTATGATCCGTCGTCTAACATCTCCAAACTTAGGCACGTAGACCCGCCGATCTGTGGTAAGTAGTAGGCCGTCTTCTATCCAAAATCGTCTTGTCTTGCCTTTGTTGGCTAACTCGATAAACTATTTGGCTGCTGGATCATGCTGCATGCCTTCTTTTATAGCCTCCGGAATGTCCCATCTTGCTAAAGTGATTGCAGTAAGCTCGGCTTTCCAGCTCAGGACATCAACTACAACGTTACCTTTGCTCGTCTTATACTCCAGCGCATAATCAAACTCGCCCAAGATATCCTGCCACCTAGCCTATTTTGGTGTGAGCTTCTTCTGCGTCTAAAAGTATCTAGTAGCCACATTATCGGTCTTGACCACGAACCTCGACCCGAGCAAATAATGTCTCCATGTACGACGGCAATGCATAATGGTTGTCATTTCCTTCTCTTGCACCGTGTAATGCCACTCCATCTCATTTAACTTGCGTTCTCAAACGCTATGGGATGCTTATCCTGCATTAGGACACCCCCAATGGAAAAGTCTGAGGCATCTGTGTGTACCTCAAATGTCTTGGCAAAGTCAGGTAACGCCAAGACTGTCTCCTCTATTACAGCTGCCTTAAGGCCTTCAAACGCCTTTTGACAATGCTCCATCCAACCCCATGGCTTGTTATTCTTTAGCAACTCAGTCAATGATGCGTCTTTTACTGAGTAGCCACTGATGAACCGACGATAGTAGTTAACAAGGCCAAGGAGGGATCTCAACTCAGTTACCTTTGTAGGTGCTTCCCACTCCTGGATAGCACGTACCTTAGCCTCGTCCATGCGTACTCGCCATTGCTAATGACATGGCCAAAGAAGTGCACCTTTGATTGTGCAAACTCACATTTCTCCCTCTTGATGTATAGCTCGTTCTCCCGCAAGACTTGGAAAACCTTTCTTAAGTGCTCCATGTGCTCCTCAAAGGTATTACTATAGATGTCTATGTCGTCTAGGTAGACTACCACGAACTGATCAAGGTAGGGATAGAAATCTTGTTCATAAGGGTGCAAAATGTGGCCGGTGCATTGGTTAAGCCGAAGGACATCACCAACCACTCAAAGCTCCATATCTCGTCACACATGCTATCTTTGGCTCATCCCCTTTCACAATGCGAACCTGGTAGTAGCCCTTTCGAAGATCCACCTTGATAAAGTACTTGGCTTGCCCAAGTTTATCGAACAAGTCAGCAATGAGCGGGATCGGGTACTTATTCTTTACTGTGACCTTATTAAGTGCTCGGTAGTCTATGCATAAGCGCAACGATCCATCCTTCTTCTTCTGGAACACTATTGGCATTTTCTTATTGTTGACAGAAAATGTGTCTCGGCTCCTTTCATATGCTAGCTGCCACAATTATTTGCTTCTGTTGCCAGCCATTGCTCTCTTTCACTCTCCTCTCCATGTCGCATGGACAGTAGTACTGGAAAGTATCCAGTGTGGGTGTGAATAAGAACAAGGATAGTTTCATATTGAAAGCAGGTAAAGAAAAAATTAAAACCACTTTTGTCACTGTTATGCTATAGTAGTTGCTCATTTAAACCCTGCTTCTTTTCCTATTTTCCGGTTATTACCTCTTTTTCCTATGTTCAACTGAGTGTTTTTGCTCACAGGTATAAAACCAAAGAATCTTCAATTAGTTAATTAATTGGATACATAATTGCCACACAGTAAATGAAATGTTTAAACTCTAGAACGAACTGGATCAGAAATCATTCCGTGTGAGGTTGATATAAAGGTTGGAAAAATGCATATAAAATTTCGTTATATGTATAAGCTCAGGGACAATGATATCAAGGAAATAACCAAAAAAGAGAAATATCATCTTAAGAAGATTGAGTTATATGAAGAAATGAAGATGGATCCTGAGGATGACGGCCCATCAGATTGTACAAGTGAGCAAGTTTCGATTTCGACTTTGATAATTTAATTTTTCTTTCCATATTTTTATCATCATTTGAAAGTTTTGCCCTTGTAATTGTAGATGTGAATCTCTGTCAAGGTCTTCGTCGGAAGGACTTTTATTCTTGACGTTAATAGTATTGACAATATCGATACTATTAAGGCTAAGGTTCAGGAGAAAGAAGGTATTCATCCTGAAAAGCAAATATTGATATTTGATGGAAAGCAGCTAGAGGGTGATTGCATTCTTTACCACTACAACATCCAGAAAAGGTCCGCCCTCAATCTTGTCCTTCGTCGTCTTGGCATGCAGATTTTTGTGACGACTGTCACCGGTAAGACCATTGCCCTTGAGGTTGAGTGTTGTGACACTATTGATAGTATTAAGACTAGTGTGAATCTTCTACTTCTTGATCAGCAGAGGTTGATCTTTGCTGGAAAGCAACTTGAGGATGGAAAAACTCTTTCGTACTACAACATAAATAACTATTCCACATAGTAATATTATTATCTATATTAGAGAAGGATAATTTAAATAAATAAAATGTTAGACATGTATTTGCAATATGTAACTTTTGATTTGTTATAAAAAATATATTTACTAATATGAAGATTTAAGTAGTTTAATTCAAAATTTTAAAAATATTTTTACTGTTAAAGAGTAGACACCTTTCTTTATTTTTTACAATTTTTTTGTACTTTTTTATTTTTCTACAAACATTAATATTGTCTAATTTGTAAAATTATAAAATTCATTATTAAAAATTTTGGGGGACCTAAATCAGTGCTTTGCTAATCTCCTACTAGAGCCACTTGTCCACCTTATAGAGTCTCACTTAAGATAATGTAACAATGACAAGAACATTAAAGGCAGTTAGTGTGTTATTTAGTTACCAAATATGAATGAAGCTGGTTGAACAGTACGTTCATGGTGGGCCAGTAGTATATAAATAATTGTTGATCGTCAATGAGGGGCGACTCAACAGAACTGGTGGCCTAAAATTAAAATATATTAAAAAGACCCTGAAACTTCGTTTATAAAATCCATAATATTGAGATACAAAAAAAGCCTACATGACTTTGATCTAGTGGTGAGAGCGCAACTCATGTTGTATGAGTTAGGCGCATGTCATATGATATTGAACTCTTTCCTTAAATAAAAACGATAATGAGTGAGCCCATTATCTATCGTTTTTTGAAGACATTTGTCTCAGGGATTTCTTAGTTAAAAAAGATGAGGCACAAAAGAACTTGCTTTCTAGTGTGTGGATCAATCAAATGTCACAAAAAGAAATTGTTAATTTAGAGAATTTGAGTTGAAATTAGAAAGTAAAATCGTGAGAACCATGAAAAAAGACTAT
Source organism: Nicotiana tabacum (assembly GCF_000715075.1). Taxonomy (NCBI): domain Eukaryota; kingdom Viridiplantae; phylum Streptophyta; class Magnoliopsida; order Solanales; family Solanaceae; genus Nicotiana; species Nicotiana tabacum. Next base: position 10,531,337 of record NC_134090.1, read on the forward strand.
ACATAAAGGAAGAAAAATAAAATTGATGAGAAGGTAAATATATTATTTAATTTAGTGAGAAAAATTTATCCGATTAACTCACTCAATCTTACATCTACCAAGTGTTAAAAATTAGTAAAATTTGAAATCTTTTATTAATTATTACTCCATATAATTATAAATTATAGAGTATATATTATATAATAATAGTGTTTCTTATTTTTGGGGCCTTAAATATTTGGGGGCCTAAGGCAAGGGCTTCACTTGCCTTACCCTAGAGCCGCCCTTGTTGAATGATGTGATTAGGTCTTGTAAGTGTGCAGAACTGTCACACCATCTCGGCTCCTTTCATATACTAGCTGCCACAATTATTTGCTTATGTTGCCAGCCCATTGCTCTCTTTCACTCTCCTCTCCATGTCGTATGGACTCCAGTACTGGAAAGTATTCGGTCTGCGAACATTCAATGTTTAGAAAGTTTGTAGTGTCTTGAAGGATCCCCATAGAAGTACCATACAAATGGTAAAACTCGTTCGAGACTAGTAGTCAAGCCAAATGAATAGTAAATGAAATGTTTAAACTCTGTGAATGAACTGGATCAGAAAATCATTTCGCGTGAGGTTGATATAAAGGTTGGCAAAAATCATATAGAATTTCGTAATATGTATAGGCTTAAGGACAATGATATCAAGGAAATAACCGAAAAAGAGAAATCTCATCGTAAGAAGATTGAGTTCTATGAAGAAATGAAGATGGATCTTGTGAGGATGATGGCCCATCGGATTGCACAAGTGAGCAAGTTTCAATTTCGACTTTTATAGTTTAATTTTTCTTTTACATATTTTTATCATCATTTGAAAGTTTTGCCCTTGTAATTGCAAATGCGAATCTCTGTCAAGTTCTTCGCTGGAAGGACTTTTATTCTTGACGTTAATAGTATTGACAATATCGATACTATCAAGGCTAAGATTCAGGAGAAAGAAGCATCCTGAAAAGCAAATATTGATCTTTGATGGAAAGCAACTAGAGGGTGAATGCACTCTTTACCACTACAACATCCAGAAAAGGTCCACTCTCAATCTTGTCCTTCGTCGTCTTGGCATGCAGTTTTTCGTGGCGGCTGTCACTGGTATAGCTCTGGATAAAATGTATAAAGATATGATCATGACATGCAGTTCGATGAAATTTTGAGCAGTTATATCGTTGCATTTTTTCAGATTTTCCCAAAGAGATAATTTAGTGGCCAACAAGTCTCAATTCGAACCTAGAGTTATTGGTTCGAACAAGTGACCTTGAGCCTTTCTTTTCTTTTTTTGGTGAAACTATGAGAGAAAGAGGTTGCATTGTTGCTCCAGCTAAATGGTTGATTGATTTGATATTTGAATATAAGTCAGTTTAACTAATTTTTGACCTGAGAAATAAAATCTTCCCAACTTAAAAATACGCTCTTCAGGATAATGTACAGAAGTTTAATTTTTACAACTCTAGAGCATTGTCCTAAAGATTTTCTTTAACACCAATCCTCACTTGGTTGGTGTCGCTCTTGGAAGTGCAAAACTAAATAAAAAACCATTTCTATCATTGCTATTTGAAAATAAGTTATAATTTCAAAATTAATGGACATTTAGCTATTTTTCATAATATTAAATTTCTGCTGTTTTTCTATTTTTTAGGAGCTTCAAAGTATTATGCTGAAGTTCAGTTTTTATAACTTAAAACTCCACTCCAGTACTTCACCTACCTTTCCAAAACCCGTTCTTACCCAATTTTCCCAAACCCTATTTCTGCATCCTCATTTCTCCTACTTTCGTCAATTACGTGGTTTGCGTTTGCAGGATGTGGAGGCTTGGTCTACAGTTCCCTTAACCACAGTTAGTCGGAGTAGTCAAGGCTTATATCTGGAGGAAACTTCTAGTGTTTCTTCTCCTTTGAGATACCGTGTATGGTGCCGTAAGTCGCTCCAAAGTATTGCAATCCCCAATCCACAAAATCCTAGTATTTGCATGGCCTTGGAGTTTGTTCAATCTAGCCAAGCTGTTAAGTTGGTTTCTGTTCATGAAGATGAATATTCATTCGGTTATGAAATTCTCGCTCTTGGGATTGTGATTTATCAGAGTGCTTATACTTGGCGAGCCGTTAAGGTACCACCACCGCATAACTTGCAGAAGCAGAACAGTGAACTAAGTGGAAAGAGGAAGCGAATTGAGGTTTTCTTTGGAAGGAAGGTTGCTTATTGCATTTGGTATGTTGAAACGGAGGATGATGGTCTTGATATTGAAGTTGATGTTTTGGATATGGTTAACGAGAGCTACATTGGTCATACTACTTTCCCTAGTTGTGGTTGCTTCTCAAAGTTGAGCTTGTGCAGCACTATTCTCTTGGATTGGAATGGACGGCTCTCATTCGCTCAACTAGTGAAAGACGAGCTCTTCATCTTGGTGTTAAACGATCACCGAAACTTGAAATGGGCTGAGCGGATTATCAAGCTGACATTCTTGAAACCAGATAACAAGGAGTTATTTACATTTTTTACTTGTGTTGACAAGTCTATATTTGACAAGACAAGAAATCTCTCTGTGTGTATGACATATATACGCGGAAGTTAACGATTAGTGAAACGTGTCTCCCGACCGAAGAGGTTGCAGTTCAGGCAGCGAAGATGCTGTTCCACAGGGAGGCAAATCGTCTAGGAATATTTTAGAATAGTAAACTTTTATTTTGAGATCTTTGCTTAAGAGTTATGTCTAGCTAAAGTTTCGCTTTTCCTTGTTTACATCAAATTTTATATTATTATTGTACTCTTTATCATTGTGAACACAAACTCAATTGTTGATGTTTATCAATGATAATCTCGCGCTAATTAAGTGATTTATTATGTAAACCATATTTATATGTGTGAAATTGAGCCATGCAATCTGAATTGTTGTGCATTTCTTAGGGAGGAAGAAATCGTGTGAGAGAAGAAGAAAGGAAACTGTTTCATTCAATCTGCACATAGAGCTGATACACAGCTTATATACACTCACACACGTGCACATCACATGACTATTAACTAACTCTAAAACAAATTTGTAACTCCTAACTATGCCAGCTAATTACAGTTAGTGCTAATGTCCAATACTCTGCACTGCTCTGCTTCTGCTTCTCTCCATTTCATTACTCCTCCTCAAGATGGAGGGTGAAAGACATCGAGCACTCCTAGCTCGATAGGATAAGATGATGTTGACTGGCTCCCAAACCTTTTGTGAGAAGATCTACAAGTTGAGACTGTGTGGCAATGTAGTTGGTTTCAATAAGCCATTCCTTCACCTTTTATCGAACGAAATGACAATCAATATCTATATGTTTAGTACGCTCATGAAAAGTGGGGTTGGCGGCAATCTGGATGGCGGCTTTGCTATCACAGTGAAGTTGAATTGGTTTAGAAACGATCACACCTAAGTCTTGCAGTAACCCAACTAGCCATACAATTTCAGCCACACTGGCTGCCATACTTCGATATTCAGTTTCAGCTGAGCTGCGACTGACTGTGTGTTGCTTCTTTGCATTCCATGAGACTAGTGAATCACCTAGCTTTATAACATACTCTATGACTAATCGTCTAGTATTGGGGCATACGGCCCACTTAGAGTCACAATAGGCAGTCAATTGAGTGGCTGGCCTATGACTGAGAAATCCCTAAACCAAGGCTGCTTTTAATATATCTCATCACCCTCAAGGCAGCTTCCCAGTGTGATTTTTTGGGCTGCTGCTTTAATAGGCTAAGGACCTGAACAGGGAAGCAAATGTCTGGGCGTGTGATAGTAAGATAAATCAGCTTACCTACCAATTTTTGATAACCTGACATTTCTTCAAGCACAAGATCATCAGTTGTTCCAGTAAATCTGTCAAATTTGACAATCGTGAGTCTTGTGTTTGCTTCAATTGGTGTCGAAGCTGGTTTTGCACCACTAAGTCGAGATCAGTTTTAAAGCATACTTCCTCTAATTGAAAAGTATGCCTTGTTTTGACCTCAACACTTCAATTCCTAGGAAATACTTGAGTTCTCCAAGATCTTTGACTTTGAAATTGTTATGCAGAGTTTATTTTGCTTCTTCAATAAGGTGCTTGTTGTTCCCAGTAATAAGAAGATCATCAACATAGATTAAAATGATCACTATATTATCTTATTTCCCTCTAGTGAATAATGAGTGATCATGGGGGCTTTGACAATATCCTGCTTCCACCAAAACAGAAGTGAGCTTGATATTCCATTGTCTCGACGCTTGTTTGACACCATACAAAGATTTCAAGAGCTTACATACCCTATACTCCCCTTGCATGCGAAAGCCTTGAGGAAAATCCATATAAACTTCTTCATATAAATCCCCTTGAAGAAACACATTATTGACATCCATTTGGTATAAGCACCAGTTCTTTGAAGCTGCCACACTGATGACTGTTCGGACTATGACCATTTTTGCAATGGGAGAGAAGGTTTCATGATAGTCTAAACCCTCTGTTTGTGTGTATCCCTTTGCTACTAGTCGTGCTTTGTACTTGTCAATCTCATCATTTGATTTGTATTTAATCTTATAGATCCACTTTGAGCCTATAGTCTGCTTTCCATTAGGCAATGGAACAAACTCCCAAGTTTTGTTTCCTTCCAGTACAATATCAATCTCCTATTGCATAGCTAAAATCCAATTGTGATCTTGAGAGGCTTCCTTGAATGACTTAGGCTCAGTTGATACAAACAAAAATCCCAAGTAAGCTTGATAGTTGGGATGAAGATGAGTGTAGTTGATATGGTTGGATATAGTATAAAAGTAGTGGACCTTTGATTTTCCAGTAGCAATGTAATTGAGCCAAATTGGTGGTCTAATTGTTCTGCTTGGCCTACCATGAACAGGCCCCCCTTCTTCATGTTGTTGGGCTGCTTTAGGTGTTAATTCCATTGGTTGTAGCTCAGCTTGATCTGATCCAGGAGGTGTAGGCGTTTCAAGGTCTTGTTGGTGATCCATCCCAACATCTGTGTCCAATACTGGTGCAGGAACTGGTGAAGTGTCCATTGCAGGAGCAGTGTCTGTTGATTCAGAAGGTGATTTTGCAGGTTCAAGTTGTGGTTCTGCACTATGTTGGTATTGATCATAAGCCTCTCCTATAAGTAGCTGAATGACACCTGCATCTGTAGTGGTTTTAAACAAGAAAAGGTCACTTAAATCTTCTGCAGTTTCAGTTTTAAAAGGAAATAGATATTCCTTGAATTGAACATCCCTGCTAATGAACACCTGATGATCTTTAAGTTCATACAACTTGTAACCTTTTTGTGTTTCTGAATAGCCCACAAAGACTGTCTTCCTGACCCTTGATGTGAACTTATCACCTCTAGGCAACCTGCTAGTATAGCAGAGACATCCAAAAAACCTTAGATGAGATAGTTGTGGAAGCTTGCCGTGCAACAACTCAAATGGTATTTTTCCTCTCAACACCTTTGATGGAAGTCGATTGATTAGATATACAGTAGTCCTCACACAATCTCCCCAAAACTTTATAGGTATTGAACTCTGAAATGCCAAAGCTCTAGATACCTCTAGTATGTGTCTGTGCTTTCTCTCCATAACTCAATTTTGTTGTGGAGTGTATGGACAACTGCTTTGATGAATTATACCATAAAAAGATAAAAGTTCATCACATTTTGAGTTAAAGAACTCACTACCATTATCTGATCTAAGGATCTTAACAGTTTTATCAAACTAATTCTTTATTAAGGCAAAGAAGTTCTTCAACACTACAATCACTTCACATTTAGATTGGATCAGATATATCCAAGTATATCTACTGTAATCATCGACTATGGTAACAAAATAGTATATTTTATCATATGTAGGTCTTCTGTAAGGGCCCCACACATCTAGATGCATCAATTGAAAAACACAGTTTTATCTACTGTCACTAACATGAAACTTTAGCCTACTTTGCTTTGCCAAAGGGCAAATTTCACAGCAGCTTAACAGTTCAACATCTAGTTTATTTTTTACATCTGCAATATGTTGCATTGCTCCAATAGAAGGATGCCCAAGTCTTCAATGCCATAGCTTCCCACAATCATCATCCTTATGCACGCTCCAATTGCAGGTTTTATTATTTCTTGTAGTATGTACAACCCTTCCTTTTCTTTACCAATCTCTAGAACCTTCCCATTGAAGAGTCCTTGGAACACACAAAAATCAGGAAAGAACAAAGCCACACAACAAAGTTGTTTGGTTATCTTGGACACTGAAAGCAGATTAAACTTAAAATCTGGCACATGAAGTACATTCTCAAGCTTGTAGCTTCCCAAAATCACTGTATCTCTTATACTTGTGATTTCTGCTCTACCACCTATAGGAACCTGTACTCTACTATTATTTTGATCCCTTAAAGTTCTAAAGGTGGTCAGCAACTCCTTGTATGGTGTAATGTGGTGAGATGCCCCTGTATCTATTATGCATTCACTAGTAAAGTTATTGGATAGCAGTGAGGTCATACCTGCCATGTTACCTGTTATGTTATCAGCATTGTCACTAGATGTTGGCTTGTTTAGCATATCCAGTATCTGCTTGTATTGTTGGTTAGTAAAGAAGTGATCTTGTGCTCTGATGACTTCAAGTTTTCTCTTGCTACTGTGGAATTGGCAAAAGGTCTGAATCCATTAGTTTGTGATCCCTTCTTTTTGCTCTTAAAATCCTATGGGTAACCAACAATTTTGTAACAGTTTTCCTTCAAATGTCCCGTATACCCGCAATGCTCACAGATCATACCAACTCTAGGTTTCTTAGGCTTAAAACCTTGGTAAGTTCTCCCTGCCAACATTGTCAATGACTCATTGTTAACATCTACCACACCTAGCAATATTTGGTTTTCTTCCTGAGAAACAGTTGCATAGGCTTCATTTACAGACAATATAGGCCTCCTTGCCAGTAGATTACTTCTTAGATTACTATAGGATTCATTAAGTCCAATAAGGAACTGCAGTAATCTCTATGATCTCAAATGCACTACATAAGGCAGGGATTCTTCACAATCACGGGAAGGAAGTAGAGCTAAGACATCTAATTCATCCCAAAGTGGCAATTTCAGTCCACAAATGAAATATCCTAGTTAAATTCGATCTATCAAATCTCTCTTCAAATTCACTCCACACCTTCTTAGAATTAGACGCATACACAATACTGGCCATCAATTCCTCCGCAACAGTGCTTTCTATCCATGACAGAACAATAGTGTTACACTTCTCCCATTGCTCTGCTAACTCTCCCTTATACATGCTTTTGACACAGGTTCCATCCACAAAACCTAGTTTTCCTTTGCATCGAAGAGCTAATTTCATCGCTCTACTCCACAAAGCGTAATTGTATGGTCCTGTGAGCTTCAGCTGTATTAGGATAAGTCCAGGCGCATCTCCAGGTTGAAGATACAACGGATGGTTGTGATATAGTGAAGTAACCTCATTTCCTGTCATTTTTGCTGGAAATCGAGTGTTGTTATCTCTGCAATCAGCTAGGAAAACACACAAATTATGCTTTGTATTCTTCTGTAAATCTCGATCTCTTTCAGTGCATGTGTTGTCCTCAATTTACACACTCTGATACCATGTGAAATTGAGCCACGCAATCTGAATTGTTGTGCATTTCTTAGGGAGGAAGAAATCGTGTGAGAGAAGAAGAAAGGAAACTGTTTCATTCAATCTGCACATAGAGCTGATACACAGCTTATATACACTCACACACGTGCACATCACATGACTATCAACTAACTCTAAAACAGATTTGTAACTTCTAATTATGCCAGCTAATTACAGTTAGTGCTAATGTCCAATACTCTGCACTACTATGCTTCTCTTCATTTCATTAATATGGCTGATGTCTTAATTAGTGTTGTAATAATCATATATAGTGGTGTAACTCTGCGTATTCTTTTGTTTTATGCTTCTTGACAGGTTCCTTCTTCAATTTAGGTTCCATTATCTGCTTTCCGCTTATCACAAAAGAACACTTGTGAGTATTATATACTTATGAATCTGTCCCAATTAATGTAGCGGTCTACGGATTTAGAGAACCAAATTACTTCTTAATTTTAATATGAATTCAGACATAAAATCTTTAAATTATTTGAAATAAAATTTATATATTTGAAAACTTCGTAAAAAATACTACAAGTCACCATAATTAATAATTCAAAATAGCTCAAATTGTTATTGCTGGAGTGAAGACAGTGTTACTTCAGATACATGTGATGGAAGTGGTTTGTTGTAGAAATAACTCTGATCGATGATTTATGTTGTCGTTATCTTCTCCACGCGCAAATTTTTGTTGTGTTGTCTGAACCTACTTTGAATGTCTCTTCGAAGTCTCGCATGCTCTTTTTGATCGAAAGCGAGGAGCTAGCTCCGATAAAACCTACTAGTACTTAATAAGAATTTGTTAGGCAAGTAAAATAGGTTAGTTAAGGAAGGGTTAAGGTGAACATTTTGATAAATGTGTTTAGCTAAATGGGCCGTGTAGACAAATAGGGGATTTGGCAAAAGAAAATGGGGTATTATCACTTTTAGTCCGTGTCAGAAACTAATTATATCTTGTAGCTGAAAATTTGTATAAAATTTGTATAATTTTTATATATAATTTACATAATGTATATATATACAAAAAATATATAAATTTTATATAACTTTTCGGCTATTATTTTTACAGCGGCTATACAGTGTCATTTTTCCAAAGAAAAGTAAAGAGAGGGAATGAAACTTGGAATTGGGCCTTTCACAAATGTATAATTTTGGCCCAATTTTGTCGTCAATCCTGCTAATTGGTTTAAGTTTAAATTGCACTAATGGTGTAATAATGCTTTGCACATAACATCATAAGTTTGTTTAAGAGAAATCAACTTAAATAGCCGCATGTCCGATAAAATAGTTGGCAAATATATAATATATGCATAATTAGTATATAATATATGTATATTTGTTAGGCGTTGTAAATATTTTTGTGCGAGCGACAAAATATGAAGCATATTTGCTTCTTTCGAAGCACGTTGTATTGGACTTTTATCTTATACAAATAGCGTTCCGTCTTTACTCGTTGTGCAGAAAGGATCCAGAATTTGAATACTGTGGGTTCAAATTCGCGAGATTAACCCTGACTATTTTTGATGACACGTCAAATAGCAGAAGTTCAATTAGTCCCGTGCCCAGACCTTGAACTAAAGCTTATCAACCTCTAGATAGTTAGGATCGCCTTTGAATTGTAATTGTGCTCTTTTATTATTATTTCCAAAAAAGAATAGTTACTGTTGCGGAAGCCAAATGTATATAGTGTGAATAAGTCACAACTACTATACCAAAATTATGACAGCCACCAAATAATAAATAAGACAATAAAGCAACAATAAAGGGAACACCACAATTTACGAGGTTCGGCTAATTTTGCCTACTCCTCGGACACAACCAATATTTTATTTCACTCCAAAAATACAAGTGAAATAATACTAAAGAGAGAAGATACAAATGCCTTAAACAGATGAGAAGGCAAATGAGAGGTGTGTTTCAATCCTAAACATTAGGCCTTCTTTTATAGGGGAAAAATCCCCCCAAACTTAACTCCCAACCAATGTGGGACTTTGACATTTTGCCAAACTTCAACAAATCTCCACCTTGGCAAAATTTCACATTTTCAATTCTCTCTCAATAACAAATTTTGGTTGTGTCTTCATCTTCAATCTTCAGTGTTCAACAATGTTGATCAAATCCAAACAATGTTGAAACTTGACCGCAGTCACCACCTTTGTCAGCATATCAGCAGGATTCTCTGTAGTATGAATTTTCTTCACCGTGACTCCACCTTTTTCTATGACTTCTCGTACGAAATGATACCGAACATCAATGTGCTTCGTCCTTGCATGATAAACTTGGTTCTTCGCTAATTGAATAGCACTTTGACTATCACAAAAAATTGTGATACCTTTTTGTTCAACACCAAGCTCCTTTAGCAATCCTTGAAGCCAAATTGCCTCTTTCACAGCATCTGTAATAGCCATGTACTCTGCCTCTGTTGTAGACAAAGCAACTGTTGACTGCAAAGTAGACTTCCAACTAACTGGTGCCTTTGCAAAAGTAAACACATAACCAGTAGTTGATCTTCGTTTGTCCATATCACCCGCAAAATCTGAGTCACAATATCCAACTACAGACTGATTGTCTTCCTGCTCAAAAACTAACCCGACATCTACAGTATTATGAATATACCGTAGAATCCACTTCACAGCTTGCCAATGCTCCTTCCCTGGATTGTGCATATATCTGCTAATAACTCCAACAGCTTGTGAAATGTCAGGCCTTGTGCAAACCATTGCATACATCAAGCTACCAACAGCATTTGCGTATGGTACCTTTGACATATACTCTCGTTCAGCTTCATCCATTGGCGACATAGTAGTACTTAGCTTAAAATGGGAAGCAAGTGGAGTACTAACTGGCTTAGTCTTGTCATCTATGCCAAAACGTTGAAGTACTCTCTTCAAATATTCTTTTTGAGATAAACAGAGTTTCTTTGAACGTCTATCTCTAATTATCTCCATGCCAAGAATTTTCTTTGCCTCACCCAAATCCTTCATCTCGAACTCCTTCTTCAGTTGAATCTTCAACTTATCAATTTCTTCCAAATTCTTGGAAGCTATCAACATATCATCAACATATAGGAGAAGATATACAAAGGAACCATCTTTAAGCTTGTGCAAATACACACAATGATCGTATTTGCTTCTCTTGTACCCTTGCCGCAACATAAACTCGTCAAATAGCTTGTACCATTGTCTAGAAGATTGTTTCAATCCGTACAACGATTTTTCAAGTTTGCACACCATATTTTCTTTTCCAGCAACTTTGAATCCTTCTGGCTGAGTCATGTAGATTTCCTCCTCCAAGTTTCCATGTAAAAACGCAGTTTTTACATCCATCTGAACTAGTTCCAAATCCAATTGTGCTACCAAAGCCAACATAATTCTAATGGAGGAATGTTTTACAACTGGAGAAAACACTTCATTGTAATCAATTCCCTCCTTTTGAGCATATCCTTTGGCCACCAATCTTGCTTTGTAACGAACATCTAATTGGTTAGGAAATCCTTCTTTCTTTGCAAATACCCATTTGCACCCAATTGCTTTCTTTCCCTTCGGGAGATTGGCCAATCTCCATGTATGATTCTGATGAAGGGACTGTATTTCATCATTCATGGAAATCCTCCACTTATCTTCTTCTGAACTTTGGACAGCGTCTTTATAAGTAGTAGGAACATCATCAGCTACAATTGAGGTTGCACAAGCAACCGTCTCTATGAGACGAACAGGTTTCGTTATTGTTCTTTTTGGCCTGCTGGTTGCTATTGATTCAAGTTGTTGTTGAGATTCCTGAGTTGGAATCTCCTCTACTGGCTCTCCTTCCAGAGGGTAATCTTCATTTGTTTCCTCCTCTGCTTCTTGTGTAGGAAAAATAAATTTTCCCTCAAACTCCACCTGCTTAGAAGCACCTTCATTTTGTTTGGTATCTTCTATTACCTTATTTACCATAGCAAATTCATCAAAGGTAACATCTCTGCTGAATATTACTTTCTTTGTCATAGGACACCATAAGCGATATCCTTTGACTCCAGAAGTAATTCCCATAAAAATAGCCTTCTTTGCCCTTGGATCCAATTTTGACTCCGTCACATGATAATATGCAGTTGAGCCAAACACGTGTAAAGAGTTATAATCTACAGCAGGTTTTCCGTACCATTTTTCAAATGGTGTTTTGCCATCAATAGCAGCAGATGGTAGACGATTAATGAGGTGGCATGCATATGTAATTGCCTCAGCCCAAAATTCTTTGCCCAAGCCAGCATTGGACAACATACACCGTACCTTCTCCAGCAAGGTCCGGTTCATACGTTCTGCCACTCCATTCTGTTGTGGTGTATGTCTAACAGTGAAGTGTCGGACGATGCCATCATTTTCACAGACCTTATTGAAATGATCATTTTTGTATTCACCTCCATTGTCTGTGCGAATACACTTGATTCTCCTGCCTGTCTGATTCTCCACCATCGTCTTCCATTTGAGAAAAATTCCCAACACTTCATCTTTGCTCTTCATTGTATACACCCATACTCTTCGGAAAAAATCATCAACAAAGGTTACAAAATAGTGCTTCCCACCCAATGAAGGTGTTTTGGAAGGACCCCAAACATCAGAGTGTACATAATCCAAAATGCCTTTAGTATTATGGATCGATGTACCAAATTTAACCCTTGTCTGTTTCCCTTTAACACAATGCTCACAAAACTCCAAGTTGCAAGCCTTTACTCCTTTTAACAATCCTTGATCTGATAGAGTTTTCAAGGATTTTCCTCCAGCATGTCCCAAGCGCATGTGCCATAGCTTGGTTGCTTCTGCCTTTTTGTCGTCACTGGATGTTACTGTCGCTGTCCCAATAACTGTACTGCCACGATAGCGGCACATATTATTATTCTTCCGATTAGCCTTCATTACCACTAGTGCACCGGAGCATACTCTCATCACTCCATTTTCTGCAATGATTTTGAACCCTTTTGATTCTAGGGCTCCCACAGAGATGAGATTCTTCTTCAAATCCGGTACATATCGAACATCTATCAATGTTCTGATCATTCCATCATGGTTCCTTAATCGTATTGAACCAATGCCATATGAGGTAAGAGGGCTGTTATCCGCTGTGTGGATGACTCCATATTCTCCTTCTTGAAATTCCACGAACCAGTCCCTGTTGGGACACATATGATAGCTACAAGCCGAGTCCATCAACCATATGTCTGATGATGTTGATGACTCTGTTGTAACTAATGAGAAGTCTGAATCATCACAATCAGCTACATTTGAATCCATAATAGCCTTTCCATTGTTATGTTTGGCCTTATTCTTCAACTTCGGACAGTCTTTCTTCCAGTGCCTTTTTCTCGACAAAAGGCACATTCATCTTTGCTGGGTCTGGATCTTGACTTGGATCTTCCCTTCTTTGTCCTCGTTTGATTTTGAGGACGACCCCTCACAAACAGTGCTTCTCCTTCTCCGCCCTTCTGTTTTTCTCGCTTTCTTTGTTCATAGCTGTACAAAGCTGAACAAACTTCTCTGAGAGAAATTTCGTCATTTCCATGGAGTAAAGTAGTTTCAAGGTGCTCGTACTCATCAGGAAGTGACGCCAACAACATTAAGGCCAAGTCACCATCATCATAAGTTGTATCCATATTTTGCAAATCTGTGACCAACTTATTGAAACTGGTGATATGTTCATTCATCGTGGTACCAGGAACATAGGTGAAGTGAAACAGTCTCTTCTTCATGTACAATTTATTTTGACTGTTTTTCTTCAAAAATTTATCCTCCAGTGCTTTCCATAATTTACTTGCAGAAGTTTCCTTTGTGTATGGATATTTCTGCTCTCTAGCAAGGTAGGATCGAATGGTACCGCAAGCAACACGGTTGATAATTCTCCAATCTTCTTCTCCAATAACATCTGGTTTCTTTTCTTCAATGGCCAGATCTAGCCCTTGTTGAAAAAGGACATCTAGAACCTCGCCTTGCCACATCCCAAAATGTCCGGACCCGTCAAAAATTTCTACCGCAAATTTCGCATTTGACACAATTCTTGTCATAAGCGAAGATGCCAATGATGGCGTATTGTTGACACTTGATGTAGATTCTTCTTGTTTATTGTCCCCCATATTTGACACAAATATTATTTAATAGCTGACGACACAAATCAAGATTATTTCCTTTCTGATGTAGAAGATCAGACTAAGCTGCAACTACAGAGCATACTCAAACAGAACCTTGACTCAGTTACCAAGATAAATCTTTTCTGATGTGGAAGATCAGACTATGCTGCAACCACAGAGCATACTTAGACAGTACCTTGGCTCTGATACCAATTGTTGCGGAAGCCAAATGTATATAGTGTGAATAAGTCACAACTACTATACCAAAATTATGACAGCCACCAAATAATAAATAAGACAATAAAGCAACAATAAAGGGAACACCACAATTTACGAGGTTCGGCTAATTTTGCCTACTCCTCGGACACAACCAATATTTTATTTCACTCCAAAAATACAAGTGAAATAATACTAAAGAGAGAAGATACAAATGCCTTAAACAGATGAGAAGACAAATGAGAGGTGTGTTTCAATCCTAAACATTAGGCCTTCTTTTATAGGGGAAAAATCCCCCCCAAACTTAACTCCCAACCAATGTGGGACTTTGGCATTTTGCCAAACTTCAACAGTTACAACAACATTATTCCCTCTGGTCCACAATAAGTGACAAATTTGTTTTTTTATTTTGGTCTAAAATAAGTGCCCATTTATATAATCAAGACAAAATTCAATTTGTTTTTCCAAAATTACCCTTATGTATGTATCCTTAAAAAGTCATTTACTCTTCACATTAAATTATGCTGCAATATTTAATTAAGGCTAGTTTAGTTACACTAACTATTTTTGTCTAGATTTTAATATTTCCTTAATGGGTGTGCCAAAAGCAAATTGGTCACTTATTGTGGATCGGAGGGAGTATACAATAACAAAAAAAATTTCAGTCGATGCCCAGTATTTACTTTGGGGCCTCAACTACAACAACTACAATGATGCAGTGTATTCTCACAAGTGGGGTCTGGGGAGAGTGAGATGTACGCAATCTTACCCTACCTTGCACGGACAGAGAGGCTGTTTCCGATAGACCCAGCTTTGGGGCCTCGACTAATTTAGGTATATGCTATGTCAGGCCCATTAAAGGGTGAAACGCTCCCTATAAGATTTTTCCCCTTCAGAGGCTCCAAAAAAAACTTGCTACATCCTTGTTTTTCAAGAATTCCAAGAAAATCTGGTTTTTATCTAAAGGTTTCTTCAGCTTCTCATCATCATTTTCACATCTATCAAACTTCTTGAGAACAAAAATAATATTCATATGATTTATTTCTGGGCAAACTGTCGTTTATCTTCCGACCCCAATCTGTTTGGAATTGAGACGTAATTATTGATGTTGTTGTTAAAGAAAAGATTTTCGTTTTCGTCTTCATCAGCAAATAAATAAGGAGGCAATTCAGCTTCATGCCTTTCAAATTCTTCAAAGCTCATTCCATCTTTAAGATAGTCAGCTCCTGCCATGGCCAATGCTTCAAGTGAAATCGACATTCTTTTTTGGCTATTTATGCAACTAATTAAGCGAATATGAAACTCGAGGACAAGAATAAGATGATATAATACAGTAACTGAGTTCTGAACGAATTAGCTCCTTGAATATATATCGATATGATGGGAAACTAATACTACCACGTTAGGTTTGGAGAGAGACGAGGCTCTATATATTGAGTTGTTTATGCAAAAATTTGATATTACATGACATATTTATAGGTGATAAAGAAGGTAAAGTTTAAATAGTAGTACTACTTAGAATATTGACTTGACTCTTGAAATTAACCTTTTATAGAAAGTTTCAAAGTCAAAAAGGTAATGGTAAAGGGGAGAAAAGCGTTTAATTTGAATAAGAATTCGAACTTCTCGTGATGATCAATATTATTATAACAAAGCTATCCTTGTTGCAACGGCATATACAGGTTTTCTTCCACAAGAAATTGTTGAACTAATTAGGACACAATTATTTTTCAATCTAATATTTAAATATTTATATATTTCACCAAAACTACTAGTATAAGTTGTAATTTCTTCAAGAAAATTGTATTGAAAGAACACAATCTTAAAGCATTAGTCAAAGTTCAATTAATTGAATCTCAAAAACACAGAAGTATCCTAGTGAGTATATTTTCAGTACAAGTATTTTTGTTGTGATCGGATTTGTTTTCCCCTTTTTTCTCTATTTATAATTAGTTCAATGAATATATTTTTAGTCAAATATTCATTAATATTGCATGACGACATCCATGATGATATTCGATTACAATCATGTTTAACCCAAAAAATAGTTTTCAAGATCAAAGCAATAATTTTATATCACGGGCCACAAGCAACCGATTCAATCCGAAAGATATAAATTTTCGTTAATGCAACGTGACAGAGAAGTGAAAAATAAATTCAATGACAAATAATATAATAAAAATAAAGCAGAGAAGAAAGAATTCTTATTGAATAATCCTTAATAGGATAATGAGCCGAACAGAGCTTGAAGGGCCGACCTATGGCTAACTTGAGGGCAATATGCTATAAATTACAATGTATAGAATTGTAGAGAAGAAAATTAGAACCCCCCTCCCCCGATGGTGGTAAAAGTATGTCTATTTATAGGGCTAAATCTAAGTAACTATTCTCCTTGAATTATTGGGTGCATTATGAGCATTTACTCAATCCATCCATTACTTTTGGAAGACTTGTAACAGCTGTGTAAATGTTGGAATTCCGTAACTGATGAGTTAATTCCATAACTAATGAGTCAATCCTGTGCCTGTTGAGTCAATCTCGTGCCTGTTGAGTCAATCTTGTAATTGATTGCCTTGTTCTGACCGTTACAATCATTTATTGCATTTATTAATAATTGATTTGTAACTGATAGTGTGATGATGGTAAATCCCATATAATCCGGGATTAATTGATTCCTTCCTCATTTCTAATTATGAGATATTCTCCCCCACATGATCCGGGCTATTTTATGATGATCAATTCCGAGGCTAACAGGCACGGTACTAGTATGTTCGGTCCCGGGGGTGTTTCACATATTATCTTTACATGTCATTCTTCACTTTTCTCCAAATTTTGCTGACACGTATCGCTATTTAATAGTCCCACATGGCGAGGCTATTTTTCATTAATACAGATAGTCCCCCCACTTTCTGGTTACTCAGTATGATGTGACCGGGAAGTGGAATATTTTATTTTTTTCATCCTTTCCTCTGCCTCATTAAAAACCTTGCCGAAAATTCCAATAGGGACAAAACTGGACGAAGGAAAAAAAGTGCAGAACTTAGAGATTCAGATGACAACTCCACCGCTTATATTCCTTTCGTCAATAATTGGTTTGTTTACCCATGTCTTGTTTCGGGGTTTGAAGACAAATGTTTTCTTTATGTTTATAAATTTCGGCTTTATTTTCTGCCTATTTTAATGTTTGGGTTTTTGTTTTACCCTTTGTTATTTAACTTTGCATTAAAAATGCTTCAATGCTTCGTGACTTATGAATAAGTACGAATTATAAAAGATGACCCTTTTATAAATGACACTAAATGAAGAAGACGTCTCAATTTCATAATGGTGTAAACATACGAAAGAAGAAGTAGGAACACACATGTTTCTTTGAATAACTTTGAGGAAAGTTTTGTCTCATTTGATCTTTCAAACTAAATAATATTTTATATGTATTTAAGTATCATCTATAACTTTTTCGTAACTGTTTTCTTTACAACGGATTAGTAAAAAATTCGAGGGTATATCTTATAACCCACGACTAAATACTGCCTTTAACCTAGATACTCGTAAGATTTTGTAATTTACATCTGTGAGTGTTTACTTATCATATGTTTTTGAATCAGACTTGTGTTTTTGGCTCTCGATTTGCTCTTAACTTTCAATTTGTTGGGTACATTGCCTCAGGCTTGACTCGAATTCTGACTTTTCTAGTCTTCTTTGCCTTCCATATATATAGTCCCCCAAGTGTTAGAGCTTTGAAGTATGAAATCTCGAGCATCAAATCATTTCTTCCTTTGGTCCATTCCCTGAAAAGGAAAATACAGACGAGACTCGTAAATATATATTTAGATGATGACTGCTTAACCCTTTTTTTTCATCAAAAAGGTTATAACCTAGACCGGGAATAATACAGTGTTCCTCGTGTCTTTCAGGTCTAATATCATCATTTGGCCTTTTAGGAAATTTATCCGAGTACTAATTTTTTTTGACACTTTGGAAAATTATTTGAGTGCTCATACTCAATCTTCTAGACTTAAAATATATATTTGGATGCATCGTTAATTGTGCGATGTCTAAAGTTTCACCTTTGGGTGTCTAACTTTTAAATAAAAGAGGGCCATTTTATATATTTTAAATGCTATGAAGAGGACGTCTCCTTTTCATTCAGGCGTAAAATAGGAATGATTGATCCGAGTAGACTTTTAATATGAGGGAGTATTAATAACGGTAGAATTTACAAGAGTATTTACCCCATTAAGATTTATGGGAGTATTGACCCCAGTAAGACATTGTGCTTGAGGGAATATTGATCCCAAACAAATATATATATCTTAGTAGATTTGTCCTGAAGAGACATTTAATCTGATTGGATTTTGAATCCAAATTGGAGTATATGAACATACTTCCAAGTAGAGAGGGCCACATGTCCGAAATAATATTTGAGATTTTCATTTATATATATGGGATAATCGATCTGAGTCATAATACAATTAGCCATTAAGAAAGGCTTATATATTTAACTTAGATGGTCGTTGTTGGACCGAATATAAGTCACGTATTTGTTCAAAGTGAACTTTATTTTGGTGGTATATTTGCATATATTTATCTTGACTCAGATGTAAAACTCTCATTTTTTATCGTGGGATTCTTGACTCTGACATGGAGTTCTCGATCCTTTTTGTGTAGTATATGTATTTTTGAAGAACTCATTCAACACTGTTTGAAGTGTTTATGCTTGATATGAACAAGACAACTAACTGAGTTGAGATGGTAAATAATGTTGTAATACTCTTAGAAATTCTATCACCCAAGGCAATCAATTGTTTGTATCACTTCTTATAATGTCACGTTAAATTGACTAATCTTCAAGTATAAGTAATCTCTCCAGTGTTTGAGTTTTGAGATATGAGAACTCAAACACTGGAATCATAATTTGACAGTCCGCAGTTTAATAGTCCCTGGTAAGATAGTTGGTTTCGATATTTATGGATTTTCAAATGGTCTAGTTCCAATATAGGAATGGTACCAGAGCTCTTTTTATCAAATATTTGGTACTCTAGCCGGAAACTACGAATGTTCCAAAATGTTGTCGAGGATCATGTCATATCTTGATTTGAGCTATTCATACTGACTTTGATGAGTTTTCGATTTAAAGCCTTATTACCGCAGTAATTTTCACTGCTTTATTTATAAATTTCTCGCATCATATATTTTGTTTGTTTGGTTTATGTGGCATTTTAGCTTTTGGAGCCTTGAATATTCTCAAATATAATTCTTCTTCAACAAGGCAGTACGAGATGAGACGTACTCAGAGTTATCGAGAGCATGCTTGTCTTGGGGTAAAGTCTCATTCTAAATAAGGGATGGCTCGATCCCGATACTGTTTGATCCGAAAAGGATATTTTTCAATAAGAGCCCGGAGTTGCTTTCGGAGTCAGTGATATCAGCAGTAGATTCGAGACTAGCATATCCGGCTCGATTTTCTTGGGTTACATAGTTTTATTGGATTTGATCAATCGTTAAATTAATATTTTTTCTATGAGTCCCCCAGCTAATTCAAGCCATGTAGCATATGCTTCATACCCGGCTTTGTTGTTAATAATAAAATAACTTTTATGAATTATCTAACTATTTTCCCTGATAGGCGTTCAACATACTCGGAAATTTTAGTACTTGTGGACCTAATTGTGTAGAAGGTCCAGATCCCAAGAATTATCCCAGAAATAACATGTACAATTTTTTTAAGCTTCGAGTAATATGTTCGAGCTAAGATTAATCATGAAATCTGCTAAACTTGTGATTTTATAGTCGTACGTGGCTGATAAATAATATCATATTCACTAAGTTCGACCACTCATTTAGCTAGCCTTCCTGACATTTCATGTTTATGCAAAATATTGCGTAATGAAAATATAGTGACTACGAGAATTGAATGATATTGAAAATAAAGCCTTAGATTTAGGGTAACTACAATTAATTCCAACTTATCAAAATGTAGATATGTAGTTTCCGTATCTAGGAGCCTTTTATAATAGATAGGAGAATGTGTACATTTATCTTCTTGAATTAATATTTGTATTTATCAAGATATCCAAGGCAATTTGGTGTACCAGCAATCATTTTTCTCCTCGGAATTTTGAAAGTAATGATGTATTGTTGTTCGCTAGCAAGTTCGAATGATTCGACTTTTCGGACTAAACCGATCTTTCGAAGTTCTATAACTTTATGTTTTATTAGTTGACTCTAGTTTCTTCTTTTGCTTGACCATATTGTATCGCGGGTCAATATTAAGCATATAAACCTTTACCTCCGGTGGTATACCTATTATGTTACCATGGAG
The DNA here is from genome assembly GCF_000715075.1 of Nicotiana tabacum. Lineage (NCBI taxonomy): Eukaryota > Viridiplantae > Streptophyta > Magnoliopsida > Solanales > Solanaceae > Nicotiana > Nicotiana tabacum. Next base: position 10,551,592 of record NC_134090.1, read on the forward strand.
GTAAGCAAAGAATTTTTTGTTAGCATGTAAAAGTTTAATCAACTTATCTTTAAATTCAGTGTCGAGTCTCGACCAACGTAAACCTCCCTATTTGGGAAGTCAATGATAATTTCTAGTTCTTCAGCATTTGACCTTGTAGCTTCTGATGACTTCGGTTCAATGACTGCTTCCGGAAATATTTGTATAATTATCCAAGGTTATTAATGAACCTTCCTTCCTCGTGGTCTATTCCATCCCACAACTATCTCTTCTTTTTTCAGTTGTTAGGTGTGGTATCTTTGTAAGCAATGTCGTGGGTGTTTTACCCATCTTCTTCCTAATCTTCATTCTTCTCCTGTGGAGTTTTGCAATTTAGCAAGGTAATTCCTTACCTATTCGGATAGATCCAAATTTTTTCCAGTCTGTAAAGAAAATCTCGTATCTCTTTGCTCGGACCTATTTTTTAGATTTTTGCGTTTAGATTTGGATCACCCAAGAATCACATTCGTTTGATCTCCGGACTTATTTTTGACTTTCAATTGAATGAACGTGTCTTCCTCTATTCGGAGCCTTGTATTATATCGAATGTAAATTTTACTCCTCAGTTCCAGGAAGGTCCGACATTATTCTTCTGACTCCTTCAATCGGATCCGGAATCACCTCGGTTTGGTTCTCGAACCTGTTTTGGACATCTTCTTAGTATCGATTCGACTTACCGTGTCTTCTTTTGTTTAAATTTCGGTGTTGTAACGGTTATGCATATCATTCTCGTAGGATAGACAGGAATTCCCGGAGGTGTTTTATCCACTCGTTCTGTTCCTTGATCTGTTTCTGTAAGGTTAGAACTAAATGTTGCAAATTAAAATTACCTGGTGTATCTGAATCTCATGTTCCGAAACTGTTTCGTACATATCCGTTATAATGAGTTTTGGTACTAATAGTTGCGGTACCAATATACCGATGTACATTCTCCATTTTTCTCTGCTTGTTGCTTGCTTATCATTATCATGGTTACTCTTCCCTTTTTATTTTGCATGATAAAGCCATCTCCAACTTGGTTGTCCTCAACTGTGTTGATTGGCAAATTTTAGCCATGATGAAGGTCTAAATTGAAAACAAGCGAATATTAACAAATATTGTTACTCTATCTTTGGATGAATAGCAAATTTGCTTAAGGTCCCGGTAACGGAACCAAATTGTTTAATCCAAAAAATATTTTTTAAGATTTAAGCAATAATTTTATATCACGGGCCACAAGCAACCGATTCAATCCGAAAGATATAAATTTTCGTTAATGCAATGTGATAGAGAAGTAAAAAATAAATTCAATTACACATAATATAATAAAATTAAAGCAGAAAAGAAAGAATTCTTATTGAATGATCCTTAATAGGATAATGAGCCGAACAGAGCTTGAAGGGCCGAACTATGGCTAACTTGGGAGCAATATGCTATAAATTACAATGTAAAGAATTGTAGAAAAGAAAATTAGATCCCCCCCGATGGTGGTAAAAGTATGTCTATTTATAGGGCTAAATCTAAGTAACGATTCTCCTTGAATTATGAGTGCATTATGAGCATTTATTCAATCCATCCATTACTTTTGGAAGACTTGTAACAGCTGTGTAAATGCTGGAATTTCGTAACTGATGAGTTAATTCCGTAACTGATGAGTCAATCCCGTGCCTGTTGAGTCAATCTTGTAATTGATTGCCTTGTTCTGACCGTTACAATCATTTATTGCTTTTATTAATAATTGATTTGTAAGTGATGGTGTAATGATGGTAAATCCCATATAATCCGGGATTAATTGATTCCTTCCTCATTTGTAATTATGAGATATTCTCCCGCACATGATCCGAGCTATTTTATGATGATCAGTTCCAAAGCTAACAGGCACGGTACGAGTATGTTCGGTCTCGAAGGTGTTTCACATATCATCTTTACATGTCATTCTTCACTGTTCTCCAAACTTTACTAACACGTGTCGCCATTTAATAGACCCACATAGCGAGTCTATTTTTCATTAATACAAACCACATTGGTATGCTGAAACTCACGAGGTAAAACTAAAAAATGAAAATGCATTAATGTTAAAGAGCATACTCACGTCCTGCCGCATATACGAGACGGATCCAAGATTTAAAGGTCGGGCATTCACTTCTGCATTAAACCAAAATTTATTTTATATATAGAATATCATTACTAATATATCTGTATCTTTAAAAATATATACATTGATACATAGAAATTTTACCGAATTTTCCGTGTGCCGGCTTCTGCCCATACCGCAATGGATTTGAACAAATTGATTGAAAGAATTGAAAAAAATGCTAAAAATCGAGCTTCAAAGTTTTATCTTCCACTTTCAATTGTAGAAGCGTCATTACATACTCAATGACCCAAATTGTGAAAAGTATATGTAGAAACATTGCCTAAATCTGTATTGTGCAAAGGACAAGGAACAGTTCTACAAGTGCGTCAGGCATATATATCACTTCATGTCAATAAATAATAATTCTCACGAGCCACGTTTGCAATGGTGTTATTTATACATTATGCCCCTTTACAGTTTATAATATAAGAAAATGTGGATTAAATAAAAAAGCTCAAAGAAGAGAAGAAAAAAATTGCTAGATATATAATCGTAGGAGTCGTTTGATCGAAGAGAAAGATCATAAAACCACGCATAAAATAATGCATTGTTCGGAAGTATTTAAATTTTAGGAAGAAGTGAAGTAATTAATTGCCTTTCTCCCTACCGCATATACCTCCTCTGCTTATGCCACTGGTGATGAACTCACTATGGCTATTCAACATCAAACTCAGAGTTTTTCTTACTACATAGGTGGCTAAACGAAGCCCCGATCTTGATTTGTCAAACCCCAACCCCTTATTAGTAGCTGAAGTAAAGGTCAGCATGAGATCAAAGTCACTTGTCGTCCGTTCGCTCTCCTTGCGGAAGTGGATTGTCTGTAGCAACCACGGCGGATGAGATCCTGATCGCTAGGAATTCTCACAAGACGGATGAAATCCTTTATTTCCACAGTTTAAAAATACCTTTGATGAATGCAAAGAATATCTTACTTAGCCGTCTCTAGTCTAGTACAGAAAAGCGCCCCTTTTTAACAATCAACGCAATCTACATGAATCTGGCTACTGTCTCTGAATCGCCTAAAATTTTGCAGGACCATAAAAACTGACCTAATAAAGAATAGTCATTGCTTCGGCATAATCGTTCCTCGTTATTGGCATTTAGGGTAAAAAAACAAGAATTCGGGACAATTTTTAAATTTTTATGTGCTATAGCCAACGCCATCTGCATAAATCCGGGCGACCGGCTCCGGATCGCATAAATTTTGTCGACGTACAAAAACAACTAATTGAACAATAATCATCACTTTGACATGTTTGTTCCTCATTTTTCGGCATTTTAGAGCCATAAAAAGGAATTTAGGACAATTTTGAAATTTCGTGTGCGTCCACGCATATATGCATGAATCAGGGCGACCGGTTCAGTATCGCCTGAAATTTTACGGGCCCCATTAAAAAGACCTAATGAATAACAGTCATTGCTTCGGCATGACTGTTCCTCGCTTTTTGGCATTTTAGAGGCATAAAACAAGAATTCACGACAATTTCCAAATTTTTGTGTGCTATATAAGCCACACCATCTACATGAATTCGGGCGACCGGTTCTGAATCTCCTAAAATTTTGCGGGTCCATCACAAACGACCTAAGAAACAATAATCATCATTTCGGTATGACCATTCCCCGTTTTAGGGCAAAAAAAATTCAAGACGATTTCTAAATTTTTGTGTGCTATAGTCCACGCAATCTGCATGAATTTGGGCGACCGACTCTGAATCTCCTAAAAATTTGTGTGTCCATCACAAATGACCTAAGAAATAATAATCATCATTTTGGCATGACCATTCCCAGTTTTTTGGCATTTAGAGGGAAAAAAAGGAATTCAAGACGATTTCTAAATTTTCGTGTGCTAGTTCACGCAATCTGCATGAATTTGGTTGACTGGCTCCAAATCGCCTAACATTTTACAAGCCATAAAAAATAATCTAATGAATAATAGTCATCCCTCCGACAATGACCGTTCCTTATTTTTTGGCCTTCTATGGCCATAAATTAGGAATTTAGGATGGTTCCCTATTTTTGTATGCTATAGTTCATGCCATCCACATCAATCTAGTCGACCAGCTCCGAATCGCCTAAAATTTTGCCCCATAAAAAAGTGACCTAATAAACAATAATCATTGTTTTCCCATGATAGTTGTTTATTTTTTGGTGTTTTAGGACCATAAAATCGGAATTGAGGATGATTTTCAAATTTCGTGTGCTATAACCCACGCCATCTGTATGAATCTGGGCGATCGGCTCTGAATCGCTTAAAATTTTATGGGCCCATAAAAATGAACTAATGAATAATAGTCATCACTTTGGCATGACCGTTCATTATTTTAATTTGGAGTTCTAGGGCCAGAAAATATGATGTAAGGACGATTTCTAAATACTCGTGTATGAATTCGAGCAACCGACTTCGATCGCCTAAAATTTTGCGAGCGCATAAATAACGACCTAATGAACAATAGCCATAGTTTCGGCACGCCCGTTCCTCGTTTTTGGCGTTTTAGGGCCAAAAATCAGGAATTCAGGACGATTTTTAAAATTTCATGTGCTATAGTCCAGCGACCAGCTTCGAATTACCTAAAATTTATGGGCCCATTAAACACAACCTAATGAACAATAGTTATCACTTCGGCATGAACGGGCATCATTTTTTAGAATTTTAGAGTCATAAAACAAGATGTAAGGATGATTTTCAAATATACGTGTGATATAGTCCACGCCATATGCTTGCATCTGAGCGACTGGCTCCGAATCGCCTAAAATTTTGCAGGACCATAAATAACAACCTAATGAACAATAGCCATCACTTCAGGACGATCATTGCTTATTTTTTTGGAGTTTTAGGGCGAAGAAATAAGAATTCAGGTCTACGCCATCAGCATGAATCTGGGCTACAAGCTCCAAATCGCCTAAAATTTTGTGGGATCATAAAAATAATATTTATGAATATTCAGTCATAGTTTCGGCATGACCATTCCTAATTATTTTTGGCGTTTTAGGACAAAAAAATAATTCACATAGTCCATGCCATTTGCATGAATCTGGGTGACTGACTCCGTATCACCTAAAATTTTGCGAACCATAAATAACGACCTAATGAATAATAGCCATCGATTCGGCACGCCTGTTCCTCATTTTTTGGCGTTTTCAGACCAAAAAATAGGAATTCAGGATGATTTTCAAATTTTCCATGTGCTGTAGTCCACGCCATCTGTATGAATCCGGGCGACCGATTCCAAATCGCCTATAATTTTATGGGACCATAAAAATGAGCTAATGAAAAATATTCATCGCTTTGGCTTGATCGTTCCTCATTTTTGGCACTTTAGGGAGATAAAACAGGAATGAAGGACGATTTTTAAAATTTCGTATGATATAGTCCACGCCATCTATATGAATCCGGACGACCGACTCCGAATCACCTAAAATTTTGCGGGTCCATAAAAAATAATCTGATGAACAATAGTCATCGTTATGCCATGATCGTTTCTCGTTTTGGGTATTTTAGGATCAAAAAATAGGAATTCAGAATGATTTTCAAATTAAATTTTCGTGTGCTATAGTCCAGGCCATCTGCATGAATCTGGTCGACCGGCTTCGAATCGCCTAAAATTGTGTGGGCCCGTAAAAATGGTTTAATGAACAATAGTCACCGCTTCGACATAACCGTTCCTCGCTTTTTCGTGTTTTAGGGCCAAAAAAAGGAATTTGAGCATGATTTCCAAATTTTCGTGTGTTATAGCCTACACCATCTGCATGAATCCAGTGACTGGATCCAAATCGCCTAAAATTCTTGCAAGCCATTAAAACGACCTAATAAACAATAGTGATTGTTTCGGCATGACCATTCCTCATTTTTTGGCGTTTTAGGACTATAAAACAGGAATTCCGGACGATTTTCAAATTTTCATGTGTTATAGTTCATGCCGTCTGCATGAATCCGGGCGACCGGCTCCGGATCAGCTAAACTTTTGCGGGCCCCCTAAAAAATGATCTAATGAACAATAGTCATAGCTTCGGCATGACCGTTCCTCAATATTTGGTCTTTTAGCGCCAAAAATTAGGAATTCAGGACGATTTTCAAATTTTCTGTGCTATAATCCATGTCATCTGCATGAATCTAGGCGACCGGCTTCGAATTTCCTAAAATTTTATGGGCAAATAAAAAACGACCTATGGATATTAGTCATCGCTTCGACATTGACCATTCCTTGTTTTTTGGCGTTTTATGACAAAAAAATAGGAATTCAAGGCGATCTCCAAATTTTCGTGTGCTGGTCTCCTGAAGTATTGGGGTGGCAACAGGCGCCTCGGGTGCTTGTCCCCTATACATAGTATAATTTTTCGGCGAACGATGGTTAGTTCGTCGTACATAACTTCGCCCTGGGTGCACCCATTCTCGTGAAATCCTGGATACGCCTCTGGTTGTAGAGAAAAACTTCTTATCTTTTAAAATGTCCTATAAGATATAACGGGTTAAGCAGACTATACTTGTATATTAAAAGGGAAAATTTGCATTTGAACTCCAAAAAAAAAAAAAAATCTCCAAATCAATATTTTATGAAGAAAAAAAAACTCCAAATCAAGATTGGATATGTACATTTGATTTGACTATATTAAATCTCAAGCTAGCTATATCAAGTACATGAATTTTCAGTATCTACTCGTACCCTTTGTTGTGAAGATTTATATATATACATATAATTTGATTAGTTTTATGCTGACTGTCAACGTACTGCAACTGTTATCTAACACCAACTATTTTTGGTGATCTATCAAACTCTTGAGAACAAAAAGGAAATTCATATGAATTTTTTGTAGGCAAATTTATCTTCCTTGAGAATAAAACTTCATCAACTTCTTCTTCATCAACTAACAAGTAAGGAGGAACTTCTGCTTCATGTTGTTCAAATTCTTCAATGCTTATTCCATCTTTAATATAATCAGCTCCAATCATGGCCAATGCTTCAAGTGAAATCGACATTTTTTGTTCTTTTGCTCTTTATGCAACAATTTGTTTGAGTTGAGAGGACAAAAATAGTATGTGTTTGAGTTGTTTATGCAATAATTTTATTGAGGTAGGACATATATATAGGTGATGGAGAAAGTAAAAGTTGAAATATACACTACTAAGAATAAAGGAGAGCTAGGTGTACAAAGCATCTCGCGTTCACGCAGGGTCCGAGGAAGGGTTGCACTCATAGGGTTGTTATGTAGACAGTCTACCCTGATGCAAGTATTAGTAGCTGATTCTACGACTCAAATCCATGATCTATAGATCATACGGAGACAACTTGACCGTTACGCCAAGGCTCCCTTTCAAATATACACTACTTGGAATGTGGAATTTTTTCTTTCACCACTTGTAATAATATTGTTGAATTGACGCCTTCAACCTTTTGAATTTAGAGAAGGATTAATGGTTTCCATGCCAAAAGGTAAGAACGACTGTATTTGAATAAGAATTCGAAATTCTCGTGACGATATATCTCAAACAAAATATGAATGCATTAATTCTAAAGACAATTCACGTTCAACTGCATACGTAATGGATTTTTAACGTCATTACATGCACTCAATTACTCACATTAATTGAGTAATTGAGTTGTATCACTGGAGAGTCATAGGTACAATATACAAACTAAGTAAAAACTACTCAAAATAGAAAAAAGTATATAAAATTTGTTATATATGCAATCTTAATTAACATGATTATTACTAAATCATAGTTCATTATTAATATGTATTTTGATCTTAATTATTCACTTAGCTATGATAAATTAATATGATTTGGTGCAAATACCGGATCCAAGTAAGTTTTTACCATTGATATAATCAGTCCATTGCATTTCAGAAGATCATCAAAGGTCTTGCCTAAGGTCAATTCAAACGGTCAAGGTTTTGCCACAACTTGTGGTAGAGAAAGTTAATATTTGAACAAGTCGTACAAAAAAAGGAAATATCATAGAGTTGTATATACTCAACATTGTAAGGCAAGTTATAATCACGAGATCAATGGGTCTATTTAAACATGAATTAATTAATAGGAATTACTGAAAGTTAAAGAAATCTGCATATATCGTCATCATATACACAAGCACATATAACTTTTGAGTTGCAAGTAATTTGACGTGCAGCGGCAACCCGTAGCTCCAATAATGAAGAAAAATGCCAGGAAAGCAGAATAATATAGTACAGTACATAGGGGTGCTTTTTCTTTAGTGGACTTTACACGGCGCGATTCCTGTAACGACCCGACCTGTCGTTTTTTTAGCATTTCCATCCCGTTCAGCAATTTGAAGTCTTAAGTAACATTGTTTTGTGTATTATGACTTGCGAGAGTGGTCAAGTTTTGTTTTCAGATGATTCAAAATTTAATTGAAAGAACAAACCATGTTTTGGAAGCTTAAGTTGAATAAATAGACCGGATGGTAAAATATATATAAATTACCCCAGAATGGATTTTTAGTGATTCCAATAGCTCCGTATGGTGATTTTAGACTTAGGAGCATGACCGGGATTCTTTTTGAAAGTCTATAGTTAAATTAGGCTTAAAATGACGAAAATAGGAAATTTGAGTTTGGAAGTTTGACCGGGGAGTTGACTTTTTGATATCGGGATCGAAATACGATTCTGAAAATTTGAACAACTCCGTTATGTCATTTATGACTTGTGTGCAAAATTTGAGGTCAATCGGAATGATTTGATAGGTTTCGGCATCGAATGTAGAAATTGGAATTTGTTAGTTTTGAATAAGCTTGAATTGGGGTGTGATTCATGTTTTAGTATTGTTCAATGTAATTTGAGATATCGACTAAGTTTGTGTCATATTATGTGACTTGTTAGTACATTTGGTTGGGGTCCTATGTGGATCGGATGAGTTTTGGAAGAGTTTTTGGAAGAAATTGGTATTTTGAACATAAACATGTAATGATCCAAAGGTCCATTTTTAGTTTTAGAGATCAAAATTTGATTTCAAGACTTCCAAAATTTTTATAATGAATTATAGGAGCGATCTGAAAAGTATGGTCTAATTTCGTCAAGTCGCGATTGGGTTTTTGACGTGAAACATGAGTTAATTGTTTAATAAGCGAAATGGGTATCGCACTAAGCAAATGAGCACCAAATTGAGTTCGATTGAAGGACTATGTTCGTATTATTATTTGTGACTCATAGAAATAGGAATCGTCGAATTCCGAGTTCGTATGATGGAGTTAGAGCATTCTTAGTGAAATTAAAGACTGCTGGTGCAATAGGATCTGGTGCGCACCTTTAGCGACCAGATTGGACACTTTTAGCGACGGTAGTTGGGCCTTCTGCGACCAGAATCGTGTTTTTAATGCTGTTCTGGGTTTTTTAGCCCATTTTTACATTTTTGGGCGAAAGAACACGACCTGGGGCGATTTTTGAGCAAGAAATCATGGGAAATCTTGAGGTAAGTCACTTGTGATCATTTCTACTCCATAATATTGAATTATCATCGAATAATCCGACCAGATTACATGTTTTTGAGGTGTAAATTGAGGGATTGGACCTTGGAATTTGAAAATAAGATTTGAAGATTTGGAGGCCGAGTTGTTATCGGAATTTAGTAATTTTGGTATGGTTGGACTCGCGGTTGAATGGGTTGTCGGATGTTGTGAGTTTCGTCGGATTCCGAGATGTGGGCCCCACTGGCGATTTTTAGTTACATTTCGGATTTTTGTGAAAAATTAATATTTTTACACGGAATTAATTTATATAAATTGTATTGACTGAATCACATTAATTGTGGCTAGATTCAAGGCGTTCGGAGGCCGATTTACTAGACAAGGGCATAGCGGAGTAAAGAACTTCACAGTTTGAGATAAGTAACTCTTTTAAACTTAGTACTGAGGATATGAAACCCCGAATTATGTGTTATGTGATTGATGTTGAGGTGACGCATATGCTAGGTGACGAGCGTGTGGGTGTGCACCCTGTGAATGGTGACTTTGTTGTTTCCAGGACACTGTGTAGTGGTCCTACCTTGTTGATATCTGTGTTTTCATCATGTGATAAGTAAATTGAGCTGTATATCATGTTAGATATCATGTTTAGGCTTTATGCCGATATTGTTTGGACCCATAATGGTCGTTTATTGCTGTCATCTCACTGATTTCATTGATATTTCATACTCAGTCATATTCATTTATTCATATAATATCTCAGTCGTAGTTGTTATTATTGATACATTATATTATCATTTTTGGGCCGATTTTCATGACATTTTAAGCCCGAGAGACTGGAGAGATTGATGACTGAGTGAGGCCGAGGGCCTAATTGTGAGAATGATTATGGGATCGGGCTGCACGCCGCAGCATGTTGTTAATCATTTATGACTGAGTGAGGCCGAGGGCCTGATTGATTTATGCCACGAGATGGCTTGTTATAGCGCTTGGGCTGAAGGAGCCCCTCCGGAGTCTGCACACCCCCAGTGAGCGCACCCTACTGAGTGCGAGTGCCGAGTGACTTGGGAGGATTGAGTGACTGTGAGGCATGAGTGACTGGGAGGACTGAGTGATTTAGAGGATTGAGTGACAGGGAGGACTGAATGAATTAATACTCTGAGAGTATGCATATGGTTTTGTCACTATTTTGCATTGCATTGGCATGCACATTGAAATATAGGCATAGAGATGTACTTTCCTCATGTCATTTGAAAAATTTAAGTGAAAAGAATTGAGTTTTACTTTTATACTCGAAAAGAAAATATTTTTTTGGAACTGTGAATGAGCTGAGCATTTTATTATTGAGTTATTCCTTGTGATGCTTTAATTATATTGTTATGAGATGTTACTGGATATTGGTGTGGACTCTGACCTTGGTACAAGCTCGTCACTACTTTCAACCTAAGTTTAGGTTTGTTACTTATTGATTACATGGGGTCGGTTGTACTCATACTACACTTTCTGCACAGTGCGTGCAGATTTCGGATGTCGACGTTGCTGTGTTCGATGGGAGCTGACTTAGAAAATGTACTGGCATCACTGTTGTAGCTGCCTCTTATTCATGGTAGCCTTAGAATTTTAAACTCTGTTTATATATTTGTCAAACAAATGATGTATTTTTTTTTCATATCAGCTTTGTAAACTCTATTCTTAGAAGCTCATGATTTGTACTACCAGTCCTGGAGAGGTGTATAAGAGATCATTTATTTTTCCTCAGTAAGTTATATTGTATTGGACTTAATGAGTTGGTTTAGCTAGAGGGATGAGTTAGGTGCCATCATGACTAGTTAGATTTCGGGTCGTGACAATTCCGAATTAATCAAAACCCAAAGCAGGTTCCGAAAACCGAGTGAGAAACAAAATAATTGAGGAAACTGTCACATGTTGGTATATAATTAATGATTAAAATAGAAGCAAAAGCAAGTTTAAATTACACTGCATATAAGATAATTTTCTTTTTTTTACCTATATATGCTATATTTTGATTCTCCTTCACACGGCCCAAAAGCATAGCCTGGTGGTCAAGGGGATATAAAATCTTTCTTATGTTTCTCATTTTTTTGTTTTTTGAACCGATTTAATAAAAATCATGCCTCCGCCACTAACTGTTAGGAACTTGAAAGTGCCTTTTCAGAATATTTTAGGTGTTATAATACCTCTGTTTGTCTCCAAAACAAGCCCTAAATGTGATAAATGATATATAGAGGAGTGCCTTGGACTACCAAATACCTTTTAATATCGACACATGAAATTAACCGGCCTTAATATTTTAGATATATACAGCTTCATATACAAAGGTTCACAATTTATTTTAAGAGATATCAAAATATATAAAAGTAAACATATCAGGAAATTAAGGGGAGTCAATACATAGTATATACACATACTATAATTTATTTTTTACCTACCTATACAGTGTATTTTTCCCGCTCTTTGCCACTGGCTGACACTCTAGCAAAGTGTGGACGTTCCGAGCAACCATCAACAACAGAGGGAGACAATACAATATTTTGGAAAACCCCTCCGGACTTTGCTTTATATGCTTTCAATAAAGACAAATTGAGGACAATCACTATGCGATCTACCTATGTTATGTAATAACTAAACTCATTATGCTTTTAATATAAAGTATTCTATTCTTAGCAAAAAAATAATTCAATTAGTCCGACGTCCATGATATAAAACGTGGCTCATCGACTTGAATATAGCTATGATCCTATTTCTAAAAGGAATAGTTACAAAAAGAACATTAATTATACAATTTTAAATTCTGATGAATTTATTTTTTACGCCATCAGATAATATTATTTGCAATAATAAGTAACTCTTCATATCAACTAGGATATGACAACCTGGAAAATTAAATGAAAGCTTACTATAATAAATTAAATTACACTAATAGTGTAAAAACAAAATTACACTATCAAATTACAAAAATTAAATCCTATACAATGACTCTTCCTAGTCTCACAAAACTTGCTACATTCTTGAGAACAAAAAGAATATTCATATGAACCTTTTTTAGGCATATTTATCTTCCTTGAGAAGAAAATTTCACCGTCATTTTCTTCTTCGTCAGCTAACATATAAGAAGGAACCTCTGCTTCATGTTGTTCAAATTCTTCCATGCTTATCCCGTCTTTAATATAATCAGCTCCAATCATGGCCAATGCTTCAATTGAAATCGACATTTCTTTTGTTGCTCTTTGTGCAACTTAAGTGATATGACACTTGAGGACGGAAAAAATGGATACTATAACACTGAGCCAAGGACATTCCGCCTTCTCTATAAAAGCAATTAATTGAATTCTGAATGAATTAACTTCTTGGTAATGACTAAATCTATAGATCGAATTGCGATGAAAAACGAGCACACTAGGTTTTGGAGAGAGATGAGACTTTGTTGAGTTGTTTTATGCAACAATTTCATTTAGAAAGGACATTTATAGGTGACGAAGAAGGTAAAGTTGAAATACTACTTAATTAGGATGTTGAATTGACTCTTGAATTAATTAGCTAGAAAAAGTTTCAAAGCCAAGAAAGGTAATCGTGAAGAGAAGAAAAACGTTTGAACAAGAATTCAAATTTCACGTGATGATCAATCTCGTAACGAAGGCGTCCTTGTTGCAATATGGCATCTAAAATATCTTTCTAATTTTTTTTAAAAAAATTCAAAATTGTTACATACTTTCACTTATTAGTTATCAATTGCACCAATAGTTGAATTTAAATTGGAATAAATTATTTTTTGTCTAATATTTAAATATATAGTATATTGCACCAAAAATATTAGTTGTAGTACTAATTTCTTCAACAAATATTAACTAGCCAAAGTTCAATTAATTGAATCTGGAAAAACATTAAAGAAGTGTCTTAGTATATTCTAAGTACAAGTACCTTCACGTATTCATTAACTTTGCATGACTACAGGCTACATGCACGATGACAGAATATGAATCCAATCAGTAGCTTTGACTCGGATCTTGTATTTATGTTAAAAATTCAACTAATATATATGTATTAAAAATTTATCAAAATCCAATAAGCTACATTTTGTAGAATTCAGAACCCAGAAATCAAAATTCTAGCTCCCTGCTACATAAATATTCTGAAACTAAAGATCGGAGTGAAAGAAAATATGAATGCATTAATGCTAAAGAGCATTCACGTTCTACTGCGTGCGAACGGATATACGTAATGGATATAACGTCATCTCTTACACTCAACGACTTAGATTAAAATTGCAAGAAAAATATATAGAAAGTTTGCATATATAAAGGTTATATAACTGAAGGCTTTTGCTTTCAATTCAAATGGTCGAGATTTAATAGTTTGACATTTGCACGAGTTCGCGCGCCTACCAAAAATAGAAAATATCTTAGGGTTCTACGCAAGAGATTGTACAGTAAATATGACAATATATGATCAGTCACGAGAATCATAGAGTCAATTGGTCTAGCAAAACATGAATATATATACATATGTGTGTGTCTTTGTGTGAGAATTAAACAAACACATACATATACATACATATATATATGTGTGTGTGTCTTTGTGTGAGAATTAAACAAACACATGTTTTTGCAAATTCAAATGCAACTCTCGGTAATTCATTGGAAGCTTCGACATTGTGATGACCCAAAAGGTCATCACTTGCTTTTAAATTGAATTTTGTGTTTTCGAGGCCTTGAAAACCTCATTTAGCATCACCTCGATTTGTGTGCGCAGTCCGGGCGCGTAGTCGGAAAGCCTAAATGTGAGAATATGTGAAAAATGATAAGTTTTGACTGTAAAATGAATAAATTTGACTTCGGTGAACGTTGAACCCGGACCCGTGGTTTGATGGTCCCGGAGGGACGTAGGAAATTATGGGACTTGGGCGTATGCCCGGAATCGGATTCCGAGGTCCCAAGCCCGAGAAATGAATATTTAAAGAAAAATTATTTTCTGAAATTGTTTAAAGGATTTTGAAATGAAATTTGATTAGACCATCATGGTATCGGGCCCGTATTTTGGTTTCGGCGCCCGGTACAGGTTTTATATATGATTTAATACATTTCTGTAGAATTTGGTGAAAAGCAGATGTCATTTGACGTGATTCGGACCTAAATTGCTAAAATTGATGTTTTAAGAAGTTTGAGAAAATTCTTTGATTTTGAGGTTTAATTCGATGTTCATGATGTTATTTTGGCGATTTAATCACACGAATAAGTCCGTAGGATATTTTTGAGGTTGTGTGTATATTTGGTTTGGAGCCTCGAGGGCTCGGGTGAGTTTCGAATAGGTGTCGGAGTGTTTTTGGACTTAGGAAAGTTGCAGAATCTGCTGTCTGCTGGTGTCCAGGTGTTTGTGCTATGCGATCGCATAGGGAAGCTCGCGATCGCATAGTGTAAATTTCAGGGGTTCTATTTTGTGCTATGCGATCGCATAGTTTCTTCCGCAATCGCGTAGAGTAAAATATGAGAGGTCCATTTTTGTTCTATGCGATTGCACTGTTTCCTCCGCGATCGCAATGTGTTAGCCCCAGCCTGGGAAGGTAATCAATTTCTTCTATGAGATCGCAACCAATCTCCTTTACCCTATGCGATCGCATTCCTTTCTTCGCGATCGCATAGACCAAATTCGCCCAGTTATGTTTAAGTTCAAAAACATAATACATTATGGGAATTTCACCATTTTTCATAAACTTCATCTTCTCCACACCTCTTGGGCGATTTTTGAAGAGAAACATTACCATAGGTTCATATGTATGTAATCCTAAGCTCGTTTTCTTCCATTTTTTATCAACACCCACTAGATTTCTAAACCTAAAACATGAGATTAAGGGTAGAAAATTAGATATTTGGGTAGAGTTAGGGCTTTTTGACTATTTGGGAATTTGACCTCGTTTTGGGGTCGGATTTCAAAACAAATTATATATTCGGGCTCGTGGAGGAATGGGTGATCGGGTTTTGGTCCGAACCTCGTGTTTTGACCAAGCGGGCCCGGGGTCGATCTTTGACTTTTTGGGAAGAATGATTAGAAAGCTATAATTAAGCATTGGAATTGGATTGTTTAGTGTTTATTGATGTTATTAAGTCGATTATATCTAGATACAATTGATTTGGAGCCAAATTCAAAAGGGAAAGCGGTGTTTGAGGCTTGAGTTGGCCGTGGAAGTTCGAGGTAAGTGTTTGGTCTAACCTTAGCTTGAGGGAATTGGAGTTGAGACTTATTTGCTATGTGGTAATTGTTGAGTACGACGTATAGGAATGGTGACGAGTATCTATACGTTGGTGTCTAGCATGTACGCGAGTCTTTATATTTTGATTATCATGACTTCGTTGTATCTTTAATGCCTTAGTGGTGGTTTCTATTTGGTGTATAAAGTTTGTGGAAGGAATTGCGATCTATGTACCTTGAGGAGCGTTGGCTCAAGTTGTATAACGAATTGTGAAGTATAAGTGATAATTGAACCTCTAGAGCATTGGCTCGAGTTGTGAAGTGAATAGTGAAGCAAAAGTGAGAAAGAGATTAGATCATTATGTTGTCATCCTTGCCGGGCTATTGTTGATTTATTTGTTATCTCCATTGCCGGGATTTTGATGTTATTGATGTTGTTCCCTTGCCGGGATTAAATTATTGAATTGTTGTTCCCTTGCCGGAATTTTTATTGCAATTTCATTTGTTCCCTTACCCTATTATTTGTGATTGTTGTTTGGGTGAGGAAGAGAGTTAAAGCACGAAGGGTGATGCCGTGCATTATTTGTTTTGTGAGGAAAGAGTGTAAATCACGAAGGGTGATGCCGTGTATGATTGTGAGGAAAAAGTCTAAAGCACGAAATGTGATGACGTGCCTCACGATGTACCATTCTGTACCGATACTATTGATTATATGGTGAGGAAAGAGAGTAAAATCACTAAGGGTGATGTCGTGCACATTTTTATTATATGATGCATTGGTGAGGACGAGATTAAAAGCACGAAGGGTGATGTCGTGCATTTATTGATTTTCGATTCTTTGTTAATATCCGAGTTATGTTGTTACGTTCGTTTACTTGATGTCTTTCTATTCGGAATTGTTATTTCCCCCCTCCCATACTTGACTGGTTGTTTTTGTATTTCTTTTCCACTGTATATATATTTGAACTACACAGGTTTATTTGGTAGTCTGGCCCTAGCCTCGTCACTACTTCGCCGAGGTTAGGCTAAACACTTACCAGCACATGGGGTCAGTTGTGTTGATACTACACTGTGCACTATGTGCAGATCCCGGAGCAGCTTTTGGACCATAGTGTGGAGGCTACCTTCAGTCCACGCAGAGATCCAAGGTAGACCTGCAGCCGTCCGCAGGCCCTGGCATCTCCCTCTATCCCTATTTCCTATTTCATTTTTTCTTTTATTCAGAAACAGTGTATTGTTATTTCTTCAGACTTTATATGTAGCAATCTTAGACAGTCTGTGACACTATGACACCAGGTTTTGGGTGGTTAAGGCCTAAGTATTTGTAATAGATGAAATTTTCATATATTTTATTGTTGTCTTTCGCTTAAATTTGAATTTCCCCTGTTATCATGTTATCGCCTTATATTTGTTAAAAAGAAATAATTGGTTAATGAAGTAATTAGATTAAGAGTTTGGTTTGCCTAGCTCACATTAGTAGGCGCCATCACGACTCCCGGGGGTGGGAAATTCGGGTCGTGACAGACATATTCGATTGCATGAGTAATGAGTTAACAAAAATCAGTCTACTAGGGCGGAGCTAGATGGGCGGAAGGGGGGTCAGCGCCAAAAATTATATTGTGTATATATAAAATGTCAAAAAAATTAATTTTTATAAATCTATATATTAATTAGATATTGAATCCACTTAGCTTCTTGGTATGTTTATTTTATATATTAATTAGATATTGAATCCACTTAGCTTCTTGGTATGTTTAGTTTTAAATTTTTTTAAACCTCCTTGGTGAAAATCTTGTTTCCGCCACAATTGTCTATAGTCATCTTATAAACAAGCACAAATAAAAGTTTTAAGGTGCAAGTTTCTCCTTGCCCAAATCCGATGTTTCATTTTCTCTCCAAGCACATTGTGTTAGACTATTATTTTTAGCAAAAAGATCAATCTATTTTTCATATATTCAAACATGACAGAGGCATATTCAGAATTTAAAATTTATATAGGATTCATAACATCTTTTCACGAATTGGTTTGAACATCATACTATTTAAATCAATATGCATGACCCTGCTTGTCATGTATTACTATATAATATGGAGTAGGAATACTCTTAATTTGTAACCGAATTTTACTTTATCAAGCTTTACATTTATCCTTTTGCAAGTTTAATTATGTATAGGGGCAATGAAAACTAAAAAACAACACAACACTACATATGTAAATAGATCTTAGCGACACGGATTCACCACAACTTATGACTTCGCCAATTGGGAAAACGAAGGCTAACCCGTTCTAGTTGTTATGAATGGAAGTAATTTCTTCTTCTCAGTGAAATCTAAAGGACCTGGTATATTAGGAGTACGGTGCGTGCTCTCTTTAATCTATAGAAGCGCTCCTGGGAAGGCAAGCCAGAATTTTTAGTGTAAATCGATCAATCCCGCCTTGTTTTTTATGACCCAAAAGGTCATCACTTGTGTCGCAAGTGAATTCACTGTCCGAGGTCTAATAACCTCCTTTTTACCCCACTTTGATTTACGTGCGTGGTCTGGACCTATATCCGGAAAGCCTTCTATGTGAAAATATGAGAAATCGAAATTTCTAGAGTTAAAAATTTGATTATGGTTGACTTTGGTCAACATTTTGAGCAAACGGACCCGGATCCGTGTTCCGACAATCCCGGGAGGTCCGCAGAAAAATATGGGACTTGGGCGTATGCTCGGAAATGAATTCCGAGGTCCCAAGCCTTAGAAATCAATTTTTGAAAGAAATTATTTTACTGAATTATCTAAGAAATGAAGAAAAGTATTAATGTTTGAAACCATTATTATCGGGCCCGTATTTTTGTTCCGGAGCCTGGTACAAACTTGTTATAGTATTTGAAAGATAACTGTGAAATTTGGTGAAAACGGAGTTTATTTGACGTTAGTTGGACTTCCGGTTGAAGAGTTATGAACTTTGAGAGTTCTTGATGAAAATGTTGAGTTTTGAGGTTTAATTCATGATTTTTACATGTTATTTTGTTGATGTGATCGCACCAGTAGATCCATATGATGTTTTTGAGTTAGTATGCACACTTGGTTTGGAGTTTCGAGGGTTCGGGTGAGTTTCGGGTAGGTTCCGGGATGTCTTGGGCCTAAAACATGGTTGTTGCAGGCTCATGGAAGTGGAAGGCATCTGAACAAACCAGTGCGGTCCGCACAAAATGGAGTGCTTCCGCGGAGGGGCCTGTGCGGCCGTACTAGATTCTGTGTGGTCCGAGGTGAAGAACATTTCATTGGTCTAACTTCGGAAGCCTATATCTTTTGATCTACAAGGAATGTTGAGATGATTCAAAAACAAAAGTTGTAGCCCTTCGTGTCTAGTTTCCAGAAAGGTAACGAAATCATAATTTGGACATCTGTAGAGACAGTTATGCCAAAATACTAAAGCATGTCACTGCAGTTCACAAGAAGGGTTGTGCGGCCGCAGTCGATTTTGTGCGGTCCACACAGGGGGTCTGAGAGGGGTATATTTAGATGGGATTTTCAGTTATTTTTCATTTTTCAAAACCCCAAAAACATAAGAGGTGATTTTTCAAACAACCTTTCTTCTCCAAAATGTTGGTAAGTGATTTCTAACTCATTTTCTTCATTCCTTAACATCTTTTAACATGATTTCAACTCAAAATCAAAGATTTTCATGGGGGGAATTGGGTGTTTTGTGTAGAACCTAGGTTTTTCAAAAAATGCGGATTTGGACCTCGATTTGAGGTCCGATTTCAAAGCAAATTATATATTTGGGTTCGTGGGGAAATGGATAATCGGGTTTTGGTTCGAACCTCGGGTTTTGGCCATGTGGGCTCGGGAGCGATTTTTGACGTTTTGGGTAAAACTTTAGCAAACTCCTTTTCATGCATTGGGGTTAATTCATTTAGAGTTTATTGATGTAAATAAATAACTTGCTGCTAGATTCGAGCGAATTGGTGGTGGAATCAAGGGGTAAAGCTATAATTTAATCGTGAATTGTGTTCGAGGCATCGAGGTAAGTGTTCGGTCTAACCTTAGCTTGAGGGATTAGGAGTTGTGTCCTTTTTGCAAATTGCTTCTTGTTGAGTACGACGTATAGGCATGGTGATGAGTATATATAGATTGGTGTCGAACATGATCGTGAGTCTTAAATTGATACTTGTTGTATTCTTAAATGATACTACGGATACTTTAGTGGGTGAATTCTTGATATTGAGCAAAAACATAGCATATTTTCGTGGAATTTACTTATGATTGAGTAATGGTGATAACTGAGATGAGTGAGAGTTGAGTAAGATTGGTTATAGTTGATTCTCCCTTGCCGGGACGTATATACTTGTACTGTTGAATTCTCTTGCCGGGATAGTGCAGTTTATTGTTGATCCCTTGCCAGGATTATTATTATGATTATTGTTGATTGTACATTTAGAACGGGTTGCGCGCCGCAATTTTTTTATTTATTATGTATATGGGCAATGAAAACTAAAAAACAACACAACGCTACATATGTAAATAGATCTTAGCGACACGGATTCACCACAACTCATGACTTCGCCAAAGGGGCAAACGAAGGCTAACCCGTTCTAGTTGTTATGAATGGAAGTAATCTCTTCTTCTCAGTGAAATCTAAAGGACCTGGTATAGTAGGAGTGTGGTGCGTGCTCTCTTTATTCTATAGAAGCGCTCCTGGGAAGGGAAGCCAGAATTTTTAGTGTAAATCGATCAATCCCGCCCTTTTTGTGATGATCCAAAAGGTCATCACTTGTGTCGCAAGTGAATTCACTATTCTGAGGTCTAATAACCTCCTTTTTTACCCCACCTTGATTTACGTGCGTGGTCCGGACCTATATCCGGAAAGCCTTCTCTGTGAAAATATGAGAAATAGAAATTTCTAGAGTTAAAAATTTAATTATGGTTGACTTTGGTCAACATTTTTAGCAAACGGACCCGGATCCGTGTTCTGACGATCCCGGGAGGTCCGTAGAAAAATATGGGACTTGGGCGTATGCCCGGAAATGAATTCCGAGGTCTCAAGCCTTAGAAATCAATTTTTGAAAGAAATTGTTTTACTGAATTATCTAAGAAATGAAGAAAGGTATTAATGTTTGAAACCATTATTATCGGGTCCGTATTTTGGTTCCGGAGCCCGGTACAAACGTTTTATAGTATTTGAAAGATAACTGTGAAATTTGGTGAAAAACGGAGTTTGTTTGACGTGAGTTGGACTTCCGGTTGAAAAGTTATGAACTTTGAGAGTTCTTGATGAAAATGTTGAGTTTTGAGGTTTAATTCATGATTTTTACATGTTATTTAGATGATGTGATCGCACGAGTAGATCCATATAATGTTTTTAAGTTAGTATGCACACTTGGTTTGGAGTTCCGAGGGTTCGGGTGAGTTTTGAGTAGGTTCCGGGATGTCTTGGGCCTAAAACATAGCTGTTGCAGGCTCATGGAAGTGGAAGGCATCTGAACAAACCAGTGCGGTCCGCACAAAATGGAGTGCTTCCGCGGAGGGGCATGTGCGGCTGCACTAGATTCTGTGCGGTCCACGGTGAAGAACATTTCACTAGTCCGACTTCGGAAGCCTATATCTTTTGATCTACAAGGAATGTTGAGATGACTCAAACACAAATGTTGTAGCCCTTCGTGTCTAGTTTCCAGAAAGGTAACGAAATCAAAATTTGGACATCTGTAAAGACAGGTATGGCCAAAATACTAAAGCATGTCACTGCAGTCTACAGGAAGGGCTGTGCGACCGCAGTCGATTTTGTGCGGTCCACACAGGGGGTCTGAGAGGGGTATATTTAGATGGGATTTTCAGTTATTTTACATTTTTCAAAACCCCAAAAACATAACAGGCGATTTTTCAAACAATCTTTCTTCTCCAAAATGTTGGTAAGTGATTTCTAACTCATTTTCTTCACTCCTTAATATCTTTTAATAGGATTTCAACTCAAAATCAATGATTTTCATGGGGGAAATTGAGTGTTTTGGGTAGAACCTAGGTTTTTCAAAAAATGAGGATTTGGACCTCGATTTGAGGTCCGATTTCAAAATAAATTATATATTTGGGTTCGTGGGTGAATGGGTAATCTGGTTTTGGTTCGAACCTCGGGTTTTGACCATGTGGGCCTGGGGGCGATTTTTGACTTTTTGGGTAAAACTTTAGCAAACTCCTTTTCATGTATTGGGGTTGATTCATTTAGCATTTATTGATGTAATTAAATAACTTGTGGCTAGATTCGAGCGAATTGGTGGTAGAATCAAGGGGTAAAGTTATAATTGAATCGTGAATTGTGTTCGAGGCATCGAGGTAAGTGTTCGGTCTAACCTTAGCTTGAAGGATTAGGAGTTGTGTCCTTTTTGCAAATTGCTTCTTGTTGAGTACGACGTATAGGCATGGTGACGAGTATCTATACGTTGGTGTCGAGCATGATCGTGAGTCTTAAATTGATACTTGTTGTATTCTTAAATGATACTACGGATACTTTAGTGGGTGAATTCTTGATATTGAGCAAAGACTTAGCATATTTTCATGGAATTTACTTATGATTGAGTAATGGTGATAACTGAGATGAGTGGGAGTTGAGTAAGATTGGTTATAGCTGATTTTCCCTTGGCGGGACGTATATACTTGTACTGTTGAATTCCCTTGTTGGGATAGTGCAGTTTATTGTTGATCCCTTGTCGGGACTGTTATTATGATTATTGTTGATTGTACATTTGGAACGGGTTGCGCGCCACAATTTTTTTTATTTATTATCGATCGGGTTGCACGTCGCAGCAGTTATATAGATGTATCGGGTTGCACGCCGCAACAGTTATATAGATGGATCGGGTTGCACGCCGCAACAATTATATAGATGGATCGAGTTCCACGCCGCAACAATTATATAGATGGATCGGGTTGCGCTCCGCATCAGTATTATTATTGTATTGTTATAGATATTGAATTGTCCTTTCACATTTCTATTAAGTTTCTGTTGGATTTGATATGTTCCCCGAAGCATGTACCCCCTCCCATTTAAACTGCTTATTCCTATTTATTTCCCGCCCTATATTATATTATTGCATAGGTTTATTTGGAGTCTGGTCCTAGCCTCGTCACTACCTCATCGGGGTTAGGCCAGACACTTACTAGCACATGGGGTCGGTTGTGCTGATGCTACACTCTGCACTCTGTACAGATATCGGAGAAGCATTGGGACAGTAGCACATGGGGAGCCAGCCTTCAGTACACAGAGATCCTGAGGTAGTCCTGCAGGCGTTCGCATGCCCGACGTCTATTCTATCTACTTATATATTTTGTTTTCATTTGTGCCCGAGACAGACTGTATTTCGTTTCTTCAGACATCTGTATGTAGTATTCATAGACAGTCCGTAAATATTGTGACACCAGTTTCTGGTTGAGACGCATGTTGGCATTTTCGTATTATAATCGTCTTCCGCTTAAATTTTCACCTTTCGCTATTATTTTAATGTTTATCACCTATTAATACAAAGTTGTTAAAAAGGATTAAAATGAAAGAGTTAAAGATTTCTAACTTCGTGGCTTGCCTAGCTTCTACGAGTAGGCGTCATCACGACTCCCGAGGGTGATCAGCCATCGGGATTTCTCCCGTGACGTCCAATAAGAGCACCTGCTTTCCTAGCCTCTTTCGATAAAGTTTATCTATCCTTTTTCAAGATGACCTGGAAAGGCTTGACTAAATGGATTGTTATCGTGTCGTTCGCCAATCGAAGAGGACAGCCGATTGAGCCTGAACCTTAATTTAAAGATGGATGCTCTTTGCACCTAGGTTCTTATAATGGATTTGTACATTTTCTTTACTATTGTGCTATTTTTCTAGTCTCGGACGTGATTTGTGTTTGATGCTCTTAGTCAGTTTGTATGATTTAGTTGCAAAATATGCACTTATAGCTCATTTCACTATCTTAAAAAGCAGGTTGTAGAGAAAGTAAATTTATAGTTTGTTTTAAAGAATGTTACAAAAGTCAATCCAATTATATCTGTACATGCTATCTTTCATGGATCACAGAAAAGAATAAATAAATAAACAAATAAGATACAAAGTGGTCTAGTTATTTTGATCAAAGAAAAAAAAGAGTTTGAGTTTAATGTACGACAATGTAAAAATTATTTATACAATTATATCATGCATAATACTACTAAAAATGTGACGACCCGGCCGGTCATCTCATGAGTTACCGCTTGGTTTCCCCTATTTCTGCTTCTTATTGTTGTATTTATCGGTATTATGTGTTATCGGGTTAGTTGGCTCGGATTCGGAAAAGTTTTGGTGAGGTTTGAGACATTTAATCTCTTTTGATTGAGCTTAAGTTGAAAAAGTCAACCAGATATAGACTTATGTGAATAGGGATCGGATAGCTTTGGGAGATGATTTGGGACTTAGGAGTGTGATCGGGACGTGTTTTGGAGGTCCGTAGTAGATTTAGGCTTGAATTGGCGAAAATAGAATTTTGGCGTTTTCCGGTTGATAGGTGAGATTTTGATATAGGGGTTGGAATGGAATTACGGAAGTTGTAGTAGCTCTGTTGGGTCATTTGGGATGTGTGTGCAAAATTTCAGGTCATTCAGACGTAGTTTGATAGACTTTTGATCAAAAGCGAAATTCGGAAGATTTTAAAACCTTAGACTTGAATTCGATGTGATTTGGTTGATTCGATGTTGTTTGAGGTGTTTTGAAATTTGGTATAAGTTTGGATAGTGGTATATGACTTGTTGATGCTTTTGGTTGAGGTCTCGGGAGCCTCGGGGTGATTACGGATAGTTGGCGGAAGAATTGAGCTTGGTTTTGGCAGCTGAAGATTTTCCATTGCTTTCATAACCGCACCTGCGGCAAGGGGACCGCAGGTGCGGGCACGCAGAAGCGCCCCGATGATTGCAGATGCGAAATTGTCCATGTGGGGCTGTGACTGCAGAAACGGCTCGCAGGTGCGGCTGCTTGATCGCACATGCGGTGGCGCAGGTGCAGCTTCTTGATCGTAGATGTGGAGCTGGGGCTTTAAGTGAAAACTGCAAATGCGGTTGGTTGGACCGCAAAAATGGTACCGCAGAAGCGGAAATAGGACCGCAGGTGCGGAATCCTTGGGTCAGAAGGTATATATTCCATCCTTCTCAAATTTTGAGCTATTCTTCACTATTTGCATGCGGGTTTGAGCTTGAGGGTGCTATTTGAAAAGGGATTTCATAGAGGTAAGGTTTTCGGACCCTAAACACGTTCCTATGGTGTTATCTCTCTAATTTGGCTTGAAATTAATGGAAATTAAGGGTTAAACATTGGGATTTAGGGCTTGGTGTTAGAGACCTTTGAGTGAGGGTTTGAGGGGCCGTTTGTTGCCAAATTTTGGTACTTTTGATATGAATGAACTCGTGGTATGATAAGGATTCCATTGATGTAAATTTTATCGAATTTCGAGACATGGGCCCGGGGTCGGGTTTGGCCAATTTCGGGATTTTTTGGTATAATTTGATTATTTTCGCATGGGCTTCGTTCCCTTAGCATATTCTAATGTTATGATTCTGATTTTGGGTAGATTCGACGCGAGTTGAGGTCGAGTCGAGAGGCAAAGGCATCGCAGCGTAGTATTTCATCCGGTTTGAGGTAAGTAACCATTGTAAATCTGGAACTGAGGGTACAAACCCCGGTATTTCGTATTGTTTTTGATAAATGAGGTGACGCACATACTAGGTGACGAGCGTGTGGGCGTGCACTGGTGGGGATTGTGACTTGGCCCATCCCGTAG